>NW_026126517.1:36675000-37927500 GCF_943737965.1 Phodopus roborovskii | reverse complement strand
TTGAATGAGTCCTGCACCCTCATGCCAGTGTCTGGGAACACTGATCAAGGAATATTGCCATCATGTGGGGATAAGAACCTTAGCTGTCTTTAACCCCCAACAAGAGATGGGAGGCAGGGCTTGGGTTTTCCTAGTTTTTTTCCTTTGTTATTGTTTGGGTTATTTTATACAGATCCCCATGTTGCCCATGCTTGCCTTGTTTGCCTTGTACTCACAGATAGCCCAAGATGACCTTGATCTCCTGATCCTCCTGCCTCTACCTCCTGAGCTGGGATTGTTGTCTTGTGTTACCACACCTGGTTTCTGGCTGGGTCCTGTTAGCTTTGAAATCTAGGGCCTAAGAGAAGTAGGTCTTAGACAACAGGGCAGCAAAGATGGAAAGCAGGGAGGGGAAAGCCGACAGGTGCTGCCCACAAGAAAGAGGACCAGTGTGGGAGGACAGGAGGTCCTGGGTCGGCTGGCTGCCTTCCCCCATTTCACTCACGCATCCGCTCCTATGCCCATCAGTCCCTTGATGTTGGCTTCCATGAGGTGGATGGGACAGATGATGGTCCAGGCTGCAATTTGGAACTGTGGCTTGCTGAGCCCCCAGGGAGTAAGGAGGGGAAAGCTATGCCTTTCTCTCCCCTGTACTTTGCTGGTCAGGTCACTTAGAGATGGACACTTGGAAGCACAATAGAAAGCATGAGCCCCAGCCTGGAGAGCACAGCTACCCTGGAGGGCACAGTACCTGGAATTCCCCAGCAAGAACTGAAAGGGGAAGTTGAGAGGGGTGGTGGTGCTGGGGAGGGTGGGGAGGGCTGCCATGCAAAGTCCAGGCACCTGGCTCTGGTGCCCACCTTCAGCAACTAGTCCCTGTGTTCTGCAAATGTACTGGCAGATTTGACAGTTTCTGCTTCCAAGGAACATCTAGTTCATTCCCTGTGCTTTCTGGGCCTCAGTTTCTCCACTTGTAACACAGAGGTCAGACCAGAGCAGGATTACCCCGACCCATACATAACTTGACAAGCTCCTGATTGAGACCCTAGTAGTCACTTTCCTGTTGCTGTGATAAAATACCAGACAAAGGCAGCTTAAGGAAGGAGGTAAGGACATTTTGGCTCACAGTTCAAAGGTACTGTTCATCATGGTGAAGCTGTCACAGAGCTGCTGGTCACATCCACAATCAGAAAGCAGAGAGAGCTGAATGCTGGTGTCCACCTGGCTCCTTTTTGGTTTGGTCTGGCACAGAACGGTATTAGCCAAAGTTAAGGTGGTCTTCCCATCTCTGTTAACCTAATCTAAATAATACATCACAGGCCTGCCCACAGGGTGGTTCTAGAGCCTACCAAGTTGGTGGTTAACCACCAGGCAGGAAAGGTGGTTCTGGAGTAAGCTGCGGTATGAGCATTGAGGTCCCTGCTCCTCCAAGACACTGACTCGCCTCTCTGTTCACACGGAAGCCGGAAGGGCTGGAGACAGGGTTAGCTATGGCACACTGGCCATTGTCAGCTCCTGAGAGAATGGCTTTTATTTAGAATTTAGAATTGCCATACCAAGTTACATTTGCTTTCAAACATAATTTAAAGAGAAGCAAGCCATTGTCATCTGGTGAGTTCCGGGCTAGAGAAATGTCGTTGGGGCAGTTTACTGACCACTGTGACTTTTGGGCATTTGGATCCAGGTGGCTCTGCTCATGGTCGAGGACACTTGGAGTTCTCGAAAGAGTAGCCCCATATTGGTTCTCCAAGCCCTTTATACCCATCTAGGAACAAACTACTCAGCATTTTTTAGTTAATCAGCTCAAAGACTAGTGTGTCTAAATTCGCTCTCCTCTCAACCAACTCCTACATATCCTACAACAACGAGTTCAAAAATCATCTCTATATCCCCTTCTCCTTCTAAGAGCTGCCCAATCCCCCTGCTGGGGATTCTTATAGCATGATTTTCAAGCCAATGGTTACTATTAGCGATGCTTTGCTATTGGTGGTGCTTGTTTTTCCTCTCAGCAGGTGCATTCTGGGAGGGCGTGGCCCCTGCTCTGGTGCCCCTGGCCTCCAGTGCAGGTCTGCTTTGCCTGTGTTGTTGAATGAATGCATGACTGGGTGGGTGGAGAGGCTTGACTTCAGGGTCTGAGCTAATTTTCAGATTCTATTCTTTCTACTTCTCTATTTAAGGAAAGGAAACTGTTCGTTGAAAGCGTGGTCTTCCAGGCGTTCAGTAACTGCTGACCAGGCACCTGTTTGAGGCAGGTGCTCTGCTGGGAGCCAAGGACACAGTGGTGACCAAAGATGCATCTCTGCCCTCCAGAAAGTCACAGGTGAGTGGCAGAGACAAGGGGCAAAGGAATACAGCAAATGAAGGATTTGACATTCACTTTTGCTTAGTGTGACCCACTCACAATTGAATCTGCTTTGGGAAAGAGAATCAGATTCATCAATGAGGCCACATAAAATCCTGTAACTACATATCTGGGATATCAGCAGTCCTCAGGTCATCAATACACACACACACACACATCCATACACATAGGCATATATACATACAAACACACATGCATATACGTATGCACACTAACACGCATACACACACCTGCATACATACACACAGGTATATAAACACACATGCATGTACATATGCACACTAACACACATGCATACACACAGGTATATATACACACAAACACATATGCATATGCACACTAACACACATGCATACACATACATGCACAAAATCCACCACCTCCTCTCCAGAAAGGCCTCCATAGAGTGTCCATCCCATTAGCATGCAGTTCCCCTGGCATGCAGATTATGGTGTCTAATTCTACTCTCACTAAAAGGACTGGGGTTTGTTGTAGGAAAAAGCAGAACTTGCTGTGAAAAACTAACCTTCAGTAGCCTGCAGGGGTGTTGTTAAGGCTGTTGGGAAGTTTTTTTTTTTTTTTTTTTTTTTTTACAAAGTCTCAGATGTCTGGGAACTTCTCCATGAGGACAATCTCATAAGCAGTGAGAATAGCATCTCTTGACTGAAACACACCAAAACTGTTTAAACCCATATTATTATAATGATATTTTCAAAAAGAATTCTTCAGAGGTAAATTTAAAAGACACCTTCGTGCATGTATGCACATCTGCCTGTTTGTATATGTGACTGCAAATCCACATGTCACAGGTACGTATGTGGAGGTCAGTGTTGGCCCACGCTGTTCACCTTATGTGAGATAGGGTATCTTGTTCATTGGTTTGTACACCAGACTAGCTGGCCTGCCTCCAACTCCCATCTCACTGTAAGAACACTGAGGACTCCCCACAAGTGCTACTGACCCCACTTCCGGTCCCCAGGACTCCAGGACTTTACTCCAGTTCTGGTGATCAATAGCAAGTGCTGTACCCATTAAGACAACTCCCAGACCAACTGGTCAACCTCGGAGGACTTTAATGTTATTACTAGCATCTCATTACTGTCCTTGCATTGCTTTATTACTATGGTATTAACTTACTATTAAAAAAAAAAACAAAAAGCTAGAACATACAAGTAAATCACACATTTAGTTGTACTTCCTATGCATACTGCTTCAAAGTTGCAAAATGGTGGAGGGGAGAGACAGTTTCTCTTTTGCTCCAAGATTTAAAGGTACTTTGCCTTATATTATCTCCCATGAAAGCACACCTGTTTCTGGCCTCCCCAACTCCATTCTGTCCCCCTCCAGCTCTCTTTTGCCTCTTTATCCATTTTTCTCTTCCCGGAGTCAGAGTCAGTCTCCTCTGCAATTACCCTGGGCTCCAGAAATGACAAGATAGATCAATATCCCTGAAACAACAGTAAGTATTGCAGGACAGATCACTCCTGATAAGATCACCCCCAAAGGTGGCAATTATCCAGGATGGAAACTGAGGATGCATCTCAGAGCAGGGCAATCATCTCCTGGGAACCAGATGTTTCCCTCACAGAATAACCGCAGTGACAACCCAGTCATATCACTGGCCTGACTAGTTACCCAGGTTTTCAGCTATGCAAACCCTGCCCTTAGCTCCCCAACTCTTTCCATCATTTTCCTTTCCTATAAAATCCCAGCATCCCCTTCAGCCCCTTGAAGACAAATCTGGTTTTATTCTAGCTCTGTCTGTTTTTCCCAGTGAGATCCTATCCATTAATGTTCCTCCCTCTTCTCTTTGATTGGCATATTAGGATGGCGACCCAGCCTTTTGTGACTCTCAGAAATGGAGCTTTTGACCTAAAATTACAGCAACAAACTTTAGTGAGCCATCCAGGAAAAAGAATGTCTTTTGAGCATTATTCAGGCACAATGGATCAGTCTCGGGTGAGGAGGGGAGACTGATGGTTCTACACAGTTTCTGGAGTTCTTTTTATTCTTGGGACTTTTCTAATCTCCCAACTTGGGGCTTCCTCCTACTATGACTCAGAGAAGCTGAGAAATAAGTGTATAGATCCACAGTTCATCCCTCAATCCTTTCCAATAGTACACACTGGGCCTCCATTTGTGTGAGTGTGTGTGGTGGGGGTTGTTGTTGTTTGATTTTGTTTTTCCTTTTGTTTGTTTAAACTTTGAGATTGGGAGATCAAACCTTCCCCCCCCCAAGGAAATTTGGAATTGTTCAGCAACAGTGGTATTAAATAGCAGACAAAGATACAAGGTATCTCTAAGGAGCCAGGGTGTTTGGGAAACCTCTGCTAGGCTTTGTATAACAGGTAGTACTAGTTCTGTACTATGAGGAAGGCTCTAGAAAAATGCTGGTTCAGCCAAGGAGAAGATGAGAAAGCCTGAGAATATACTACATTCAAAAGATGGGGTAGCCTTCATGTGAAGCATTCAATTTTCTTTTTTCCTTTTTTTATTATTTTACAGTAGGAATTACTTCACCAGAAACCAGGAATATGAGCTGAAATGTGTAACCTACATCAACCCTAAATGTCACTGTAGACTAAAATCTGTCCCACTATTACCTTTTGATTTCTGGGGTGAGAAGCTAACCCTGATTAGTCATGATAGTCCAGACCTGGGTTTCTCGCATCGGATTTCACTCACACCAATTATTCAATAAATAACGATCGTCGGTGAAGGCCATCATACACAGGGAGACATTCCTAGATAACTATGTGCTTTCTATGACTCCACAAACCCTGCATGAAACGAAACAGGCTCTAGAATCTCTAGAATCTGTGACAATGGCTGACAGAACTCAGGAGATTCTCTTAGTTCCCTGTTTCAGTCCATCACCGTGGTGAGAAGCATGGTGGTGGGGGTGACTTGTGGCTAGGCAGTGGGAAAGTTGGGCAGCTAGTCTTTAGATCTTTCTATAGGTCAGGAAGGAGAGAGCTCAAGCAGGGACTGGTAGTGAATATCACTTTTTACAGGATAGCAAAGCCTGTCCCTAGTAAGCTACTTCTGCTAGAAATGTCAGAAGTCTCTGGGGTTCGACAAACTCCCAAAACAGCAATGCCAAATGGGCACCACAGGTTCAAACACAAGAGCCCTTGGGGAGACTTGAACATGTCACATCCAAGCATAGCAATGATGTTTAAAATTACTGTTCATTTGTTAAAGGTGGTATCCAGTTATATTTTACAATTAGAGCATACCTTTTACGTTTGGAAAATTTTTTACTACTTCAGTGATTAAATATCAGTGGCTTCCAGGATAAGAGTCTAGTGGAGGTGACTGCATCATGAGTGGATGAGCTGGGGTGGTTAGGTTAGATTTCCTGAGACAGTAGTACTGAGGGTGGTGGATGGCTACAAGGAGTCATTTCACTGTCCCCTTAACTTTTTGTGTTTGTTGTTCACAATGAAAAGCTAAACAAACTTTACCCACATTGTTTCTGTGTGAGACAGCTGTTCTTGCCTGCTAACAAAATTGTTAGCATGGTGAGACACTCAGGAGTGGCTTACATAGCCTCTAGTATATATTGGTGGGTAATAAGATGCAGGACTGGAAACCCGAGAGCTAAAGTGGCATGTAGGACACAGGTGACCCAGTGAGCTCTAGGAGCTTTGTCCGGGGGATTCCAGGCTACCCTAGACCTTTTTTAGCCATCAGAAACCGTTGTAGTGGTGACTCCAGGTGGAGTTCAGATCTTTCCAGCTCTCCTTTTTTTTTTTTTTTTAAAGTTTTAAATCTATAGAGTATTTTAAATATAGGGAAAAAAACATGATACTACCAAAGCCACTACTTTCTAAACTGTAAGCATTTTAATATTTTCTCAAGATTTTTTTTACTTTGTTTCTGTGTATATGTATATGTGTGTGTGTGCACGCATGCGCATGCCTGTGCTATTGGGATCAAATTCAGAGCCACATAAATATTACTAGGTAAGTACTCTACTACTGAGCCGTAATCCCAGACTTGCATTTTTAAAACAATAAAATGAGATAGATGAATCTGAACTCTGCCAACTATCATTTCTCTTTTTTCTCTCTCCTGGTTGTATGAGGTTATATAATAACTCAGGTCATTATATACCTGTGTCTACATCATCTGTACCTACTTATATTCTATTATCTAGCGTCATCTATTTATCATCTATATATCATTCATACCATCTATCAATCGTCTATTTACCATCAATCTAGCTAGATGTCTATTTAATATCTATGCTCAAATAGTTGTTTTACATAACCAGAAACATGTCTCTGGGACTCTTTACAAACAGCATTGTGTTTTGAGACTTAGCCTAGTTGACACACAAAGTTCTGGCTCATGCATTTTAATACGTGTAAATGATTTTTATCATGTAAGGAAATGCATAGGTTTTGAAAATCCTTTCTCCCATTAAAGAACAGGTTGTTTTAGTTAAATAAGGAGGTAACACTGGCCCTACCTATATTTCTTTGCAGACTTGTTGAAGAATTTCTCGAGAGTCCATTCTTAGGCATGGAGTTGCCAGGTCCTTGGGGCATGATGCTCCCATTTTGAGATTGCCAAGTTGCTCTACAGAGTGGCGGAAGCAGTTTACACTCTCACAAGATATTTGACAAGATGAATCTTTCTCCCTCCTAGCAGTTTCCTACTGTCAAACCTATACATGTTCCAATCCAATGAGAACAAATTGTTCCTTCTGTGAATCTTTCCATTTGCATTTTCCTCAGAACTAACTAGAGACTTTTTGAACCTTTACCAGCCTACCTGGCTCCCTTTCCAGTGGGTAACTGCCAATGCCTTCTGCTTACTCCTTGAGCCTTTTGCATTTCTGTACTAATTCAGAAGAATCTGAATTTAGTATATAACCTAGGTGCCCTTATTTCGCTGCTTCTAAGCATTGTATTCCTATTATTTTATTACTGTTTCCTTATTTCTTGTTGTAAAAGCAGTTCAAATTTTTAACCCCAAATGTATCTGTCAATCATCTATCTCTCATGATATAGCTTTACTTCCTATTTTGTGTTCAACAGTCCTTTCTCTCCTCAGGGTTGCGGATGAGTACAAGACCACAGAGTGATGCATGGGGTCTTGGCTACGAGCCAATGAAAGTGATTGTCTTTCATGAATGGCTCAATCCATTGATGAGCTCAAAATCTGATTAGACTATTCAGAGGTGGAGAACTGTGGGATTGGGACCTGGTGTAGGCAGTAGGTTGCTGGGATCGTGCCCTGGTTTCTCCTTCTTACTCTGCCTCTGTTTCCTATCCATTTTGAAGTGAGTAGTCTCTGCCAATAGGCTGCTGTCGCCAAGATGTTTTGTTTCTCTGTAGGCCAGAATCAACAGATCGAAGGACTTTGAGCTGATGCCTCTGAACCTGTGAGCAAAGAGAAACCTTTCCTCCTAAAGTTATTATTGTTCATTTGTTTGGTGGTTTTTATGTCACATAGATGCAAAGGCTGGCCAACACATCATTAAATATTTTCTCCTAAAGCTAAAAAATTCCATCAACAACCCCCAACCCAGAATTAATTTTCATGTGTTCTGTGAGATGGAGAGCCATTTTCCCAACATAAATTTGGCCTATTGGCCGGTAGTTTAGTGGTAGGACACTTGCCTAACACATGCAAAGTCTTAGGTTTGACCCTTGCACTGTAGGTGTGGGGAAAGGTGGCCCATTGTCCAGGAAATGTTTACCGACTAATGCTTTCTGCTACTGAGGACACCACTGTGTGTTTTGGTCTCACTTCCCTCTGTATAGGGTTCATGTATGGATTTCATACAAATGTGTTTTGTTGGTCAGTCTACACTGCACTGGTAGCACACTTTCCTGTTATTTTATGATGTCTTATTATCTTATTATCTCCTTCTATGTTTCTCTTCAAAGTCATATTTGATATTCTGGCGCCTTACTCTTCATATACACTTTAGTATCAGATTACACAGAAAACAATCTGCTCAGATTTTGCTTAGTATTACATTTACAGACTGTTTGGAAAAGCAGCTTTTTAGATGAAATCTAAATTCCTCTTCATTCACTAGTTTAGCTTGTTGCCTATAGTTTGTTTGTTTGTTCTTTTTTTAATCTTTGATAAAATGGTGTGGTTTCACCTCCATAAATATCTTCTGTAGATATATTCACAGGTAGCTTTAATTGTTGTACGTGCATTTTCCTTTATACTGGGTTTCCCAATGGTTTCTGCTTATAACCAAGATGCTACTGATTAATGAATACTATTCTTGGGTCCCATCACTTAACTAAATTCTCTTATTGTTTTAATTGTTGTGTATTCTCTCTATATGCAAACAAGATGCAAACAAATGATTACAACCTGCTTCATTTCAATTACTGTATCTGTCATTTAATTTTGTCTTTATTGCATTGGTTAATTTGGGGGGTCATAAATGTCATCAAAGCACAGACACTGGCAATGCCATAATGAAACCTATTACTTTGTACAATTGATACATGCTAATAAAAAATTTAAATTATAAAAAGAATATTCTTGGGTTTTTTTTCTTGTTAAAATAGTACTTCTAAAACTTTATCATAATTTAATATTTGGCCTCAAGCTTAGTAACTTTCTATTTTGATACTTTTAAAAAAGTCATAAGAGCTAGAGAGATTGTTCAGCTGTTAAGAGTACTGTCTGCTCTTCCAGAGGACCAGGGTCTGAATCCCATCACCTACATGGTGGCTCACAACCATCTGAAACTACAGTTTCATAGGATCTGACTTCTCTATTCCATGGGCAATGGAATAGAATAGTCCACAGACATACCTGCAGGCTAACACCTGTACATATGAAATAAAAATGAAATCTCAGATACATTTTTTAAAAGTCATGAATGTAGCTTACTGGCTTTTGTAAGATCCTTTATCTGCTTATTTCACTAGTAAGCCTGAATCATCTGGTGCCCTTGAAAATAATGTGTGGTTTGCAAAGGTTGGCTGTATGGTCCTGCCTCATACCCCTATCAATTATGTTGTTCAAACCTTTTCTATCCTTGTTCATTCCTCTCTGTGTGGTCTACCAGTTCCTCTTAGAGGCCTGCTAACACGTTCATTTCTCGCCATTGGGTCAAGCTTTGCTTTATGTACTTTGTGTGTTAGTCTGAGCTTGGGAACTCCTCATTCTGCCTTCTGCGCTTCTATGTATTCAAGGGTTCTCTTTCTTTCAGGTATCCTAATAAAATTGATTCAGTCCAACACATTGTTTTGTTTGTATGTATTGCTGTATATGTATATGCATGGTTGAGCTCCCTTGTGTGGCACATGTGGAAAAGAGAGACATCTAGATGTTTTCCTTACCTGCTTCTCCACCTCACTCTCTGAGGCAGGGCCTCTCTTGAACCTGGGGCTCACCATTTCAGCTAGATTGGCTGGCCAGCAAGTTCCCCAGGATTAAATCCCTAGGTATGAAGTTAGATGCTCACCCCCACCATGCCCAACTTTTTACACATGTGCTGATGTCTTAGTTAGGGGTTCTATTGCTTCGATGAAACACCATGACCAAAAAGCAAGTTGGGGAGGAAAGGATTTATTTGGTTTACACTTCTATATCACTGTCATCATTGAAGGTAGTTAGGACAGAAACTCACACAGGGTAGAAACCTGGAAGCAGGAGCCGATGCAGAGGCCATGGAGGGGGCTGCTCATTGGTGTACTCCTCATGGTGTGCTCAGTCTGCTGTCTTATAGAACCCCAAACCACCCACCCAGGCCTGGGCCCTCCTCTATCAATCACTAATTAAGAAATTGCCTTGATAGGCCTGCCTACACTTGATCTTATAGAGGCATTTTCTTAATCAATGTTCTGTCCTCTCAGATGACTTTAGCTTATGTCAACTTGACACAAAGCTACCCAGAAGAGCTGGGGATTCAAACTCAGGTCCTCATGATTATTATGCAAGCACTTTACCCTTAAGCTGTTTCCTTAGACCCTAGTCCAGCTTATGTGTCCTTTTAGTTTGCCATTTTATTGTCAGGATTGGACATTTGAATCTTGCTCTTTTCAAATATAATAATATAATTAATAGGTTTTGAAACATAGAACCATTTAGCCAAACACTGGCACAAGAAAACTTCCACATGTGAATTCCAGGAGGTGCTGTGTCTACATTCCATAGGTTCTCCCTTCTTAGTCTCATCACAGAGGGCATGCTATGAGCTGGGTTGAATGGGTAGTAGAGGTCCTAGCATTGGAAGAGCCTGAGCTGGCCAGGGGGACAGACATCTTTTCAACTCTCGGCTTTTTTTCCCATTCTCATCATCCCAAGATCTCTAATCTGACCCCACTAAGGGATCAGTTCTTTCTGAGACTCTAGGCATGTCCTCATATGTCAGCCAATCTACCATACATACACATATCAAATTCCCTAATCAATTCATTCACTTATATATGATCCAACCATCCATGTATCCATCTGTGTATCATCCATACCTATCCATCCATCCTTCTATTCATAATTCATCCATATCTATCCATCTTTTCATCCATACACCCATCCACACCTACCCCCCTCCATTCACAGGCACCCATCCATCCATCCACCACTCACCCATACATCCTACTTCCTCCTTCTATCTATCTATCTATCTACCTACCTATCATCTATCTAATCATCTATCCATTGATTCACACTCCCATCAGTATATCTATTCACCTGTCCACCCATCCATCCATTTATGTCTATACATCTATCTAGTCAACCAATTACCCAACCAACATCAATGTCATAGAAGCTCTACCTCTGTGTGATGTGGACAAAAGGAACATGTTCATAAAGTTCCCTTATTGATGGGATTGGTGGGACATAGGCTAATATCTTGTGGAACAGTTATAGACATGCAAAGGAGTTATTTATGAAACTCTGACCAAAATACATAAAGCACTGTAGAATATTATTGGCATTGCCTTGATCACACACTCTCATTCATCAACTAACACTTCCTATGTGCTGGGATGTGCTAAGTTCTTGTGTAGATACAAGTCAAAGTCCTTGCTCTTAGAGTTCACATCTGATGAAGGGGTCAGGCAACAGGAATGGATTTATTAATGCAAGGTAAAGTAAGCAGGGGAAAGATGGGGTGCAGAAAGTAACTGTTAGTGCAGTGGCTACCTTAGAATGTCTATACTGCCCAGACAAGGAGGCCCCAGGCACATGCAGTGAACATATCACAGGGTCTTTTAATATCAGGCACATTGAGAGTCCAGTGGTCTAGAGTCCAGCGTGGACATTGACCCTTCTGCTCCTGAGCTGTAGACCTGCTCCTCCTTCTCCCTATTCACCTCTATTCACCCTTGGCTAAGTAGGGACCTTCTTTGCCCAGGACTCTTCTCCAGTCTGCTCAGCCTGTAATCTTAGCCTGCCTTCAGGCTGGGGAACACCAATGAAGGGGCAGCAAGAACTGGAGCTAGAGAAAGCTGGACTGGAGAAGAAAGGAAGAAGGCAGAGTAAGAACTAGAAGGAGTTGAGTTGGCCATGGTGTCAGGATCATGCTTCTTTCCCAGACTTCAGAAAATGTGGTTCCATCTCTGGAAAACCTCCCCACTCTCCTCTGGTATACCACCTGAATCCTTTCAAGCATGCTTAGCTCTTGCTACTCCTGGGACCCCTTTGTGTTGAGTCTCTTGCCCTAGTTAGAGCCTCTGCATGCCATCACAACATAATCACTGACTTTATTACTGTCTCAATGGCTGAGAGCTCTGTAAATGTAGTCTTATTGATCCTTGCATCTTAGCAACTAGAACCAGGCCCAGTAACATATACGAATCTATCACATAAGCACCCATTGGAAGAATGGATGGGATATAGATGGATGGACGGGTGAAAGAGCAGATGGGTAAGAAAGTAGGTAACAGAAGGCTGTTTGATGGGAGGATGAGCAAGATGACAGGTAAGTTCTAGAATAGTTCTATGACTGCTCAGGGCTATCAGCTCTGAGAAATCTTGCACCAGTAACACAGGAGAAGGCCCAGGAAGCCTCACTCCCTGGGTTAGAATCCTCTAAACAAGCTGTTGAGTCTTGCCCAGTGGGCAGCTCCCTTCCTGAGAATGCAACAGGTGATAGGTTGAGATGGTTTGTGCTTGAATGCCCTGTGTAAAAAAATACAAGGACTCAATATAAATAACCTCTAGACACCGAAGGTGATTTTGTAAACTTTGAGTTGGTGGCTGGGGTGCAGTGGGGTAAGAGAAGGTGAGACAAAATCTTCTGTGGTCCAGGCTGACCTGAAACTCGCTATACAGCCCAGGCTAGCTTCAAATTCACAGATATCATCTTGCCTCAGCCTCCCAAGTACCGGGATTCCAAGAGTGAGATACTGGTGTAAGTTTTTAAATGCTTCACAAGGATAATATATGCTCACTATGCAAAGTAGGCTGGTCCTGAACTCACAGAGATCTACTACCTCTGCCTTGTAAGTGCTGGGATTAAAGGCGTGAGCCACCACACCTAGGCCTTTTCCTGGTTTTTGTTTTCTGAATGTATAATATTTATTAGTAGTAGCAAAAAATTATCAAATATTAGATGCACGTTTAACACTTGTGTGCTTTAGTTTATATTTAAATGTTATTTTTTTCAATTCCCTGTAGGATAAAGTAAAAACTATAATTTTGGGACACTGGCTATTTCATTACACCCAACAGACTTTTGAAGCACCCCTTTAGCCCTAACATCCAGATCCCTGAACCCCATTCTTTGAGCTCTTATAATTAATCATCTGGAGATGGAGGTGTCTGGTGGACAAACATGGCAGAAGGGGTGTTGTGTTGAGTCTGGAAAGAATACGTCTAGTCAGATGCCATCACAGATGACCTGGACACTTGCGCATACCCCAATGGGGACAAAGGCTTAGGCTCTCCTTCCATGGAAGAGATCTTGCTTTGAACAACAGAGGAAGAACTCCAGACATCCTTTCCTACCAGCACCCAGGCTCTGAAACTGAAAAGCTAGTCTGAGAGGCTGTTGGATGTTGTTCATCTGAGGTCTGGCCTGGGCAGCTAGACCTAGCTGCAGAGACCCACAAGCAACAAGAACAGGAAATGCTGCAAAGGCTGAATGCCAAGAAACTAACAGGGAGTCATTTCTTAAAAAGCCTACGATGATAGTATCAAGGCCTCTCACTACCCTCCATCCTATTTAGGGGGCAGAGGCTGAAGTGACACAGGATTGCTTGCTTTGGGCACATCAGGAGAAACATTCAGTAGCCCTCTTGCTGCATTGGAATTGTCATGACAACATTGACTTCTAAAACCATTGTTCCAGGCAGAAGGTGGGGAAGGGGAGGCCTGGGGAGCGTGGTGAACATTGGAGGGGGGGGGGGAGGTCTTGGTGAGCTTGTGTGAGGCTGGTGGGTGGCAGTGACTGCAGGATTCTGGGCCAGGGACTGAATTTGGATTCTCTCCTTGGAGCCTTGACCAGATCCATCTATCTGGGCTGAAGAGCACCCTTCCAGAAATGGTGCTAATAGTGGCCTTCTCTTCTTGAAAGACATATCTGTCACTTCATAGGGCTTGTGTGCTCTTCCCCACACCCAAGGCTCACAAGCCTCAACTCCAACCAGCTAGAAGCTGCCACCAGCTCCTAGCTATATATAATATCCGAGGTGGAGAAAAAGGTGGTCTAGAGAGGCTACTGGCCAGTCATAGCCTACAGCCTCAGGTTGAGCTCCTCCTCCCTACTGCCAGCCCCCTACCCAGCAAAATAATGCAAGTGGACAGCTGTCTGTCTCCACATAGACTACTTCTTTCTGAGGCCCTCACTAAACAATTGTTTATTCTTTGCATGAAGGGCTAGCAGGCAATTGTTGGTGTGATTCACAGTGACTTTGACACAGTAACAAGCAGACATTAAAATCCTGGGTCCTATGAGAGGCTTATTTCACAGTAACGGGTGTATGAAGGCCAGAGATTTAATCTCCATCTCCTCTGCTTTCCCAGCCTTCCCAGGATCAACTCACCTGGCCTTGCTCAACATTTAAAAAGCATGATTGTAACCCCAAGACTGAATGTGTCCTGTCACATCTACATTAATGAAGCTTGAAGGAAAAAAAAAAAAAACAAAAACAAAAAAAACAGACTTTCGGGATCCTGAAGGTCATGGCACTCACATTTCACTCTAAGTTTCTTAATGATTTTGTTCAAATAGCTTCCTGTGGACAGCCATGCATGAGGTCGGTGCTACTCCATGGCCTGTCTGCCCCTTGAGGCCCATCTCAGACAGGGGTTCCTGGCCTACTTATGCTTAGACCAAGACAGCCATGTAGTCTCCAGATTCTAGAAAGCCCAACAGCCCTGTACAGTCTTTTCAGGGGGTGGATGGAGGGATGCAAGCCTTTGAGGTGACATGGGTATAGGCTGTGTGATGAGATGCTGCCCAGGTTCCAGAATGCAATTAGATCAGCCATGGCCCCACTTTCCCAGGCATGTCTGACACACTGGAGGGAAAAGGTAATTAAAACACAACAACCAAACCAACCTTTTTAAATAGTAACTTTTAAAAATATAAAAACAGCTCATTACAATGACTTTTCAATTTTCTTTTTTCTTCAGGAATAACTCTCTTCCACCCTCACCCTCCCTTCTGGCTAGAGCCTTAACAAGTGGTGGCCAGTGACCAGCTGAAAGCCAGAGGCAGAAGGACAGACTCCAGACAGGCATGACGCACACCTCTCAAGAAGGCGCAGGGTGCCATGCCTTTCCACGTCCCAACATACATCCTGTTGGGGGCAGCCACTCAGCCAGAGCACTGGAGATGGGCAGGTTTCACAGGCGCTTCTCCTTTCTTCCTACACCAAGTCCCACATTATAAAATAATCCATAAAAATGCAATATAAAAACTCTCTTCCATATGCTACATCCATGGAAAGCCCACTAGCAGGGCTCACACGATCTTCAGCTTTTCTTTAATAAAACAACAAAAGACCAAAACAAAACAAAACAAACCTAATACCACAAATATCAGTACCCAAGGGGCAATATCTGCAGATGACAGTCCATCTGCCCCAGCCTATGACAGCTACAGTTACCAGTGTGCCAGGCTGTGGCCCCAGCCTTCTTCCCCGCCCAGAAATGGGATGAGAACCCATCTCCTTAAAGACTCACAACTCTGGGGGGGTTCCCATTTCACCCCTTCAGGGATTAGAAAGGGCTTTGAGCAGGAAAGGGGAAAAGGCATCTTATGAAAGGATATCACTTCTAATTCTTTTTATTCAAATTAAAAAAAAAAAAAAAAAAAAGCACCCACACCAGTTGCTGTTTTTCTCTGGTAGCTCCCTGAGCTGAGTCGCTGTGCCCCCCCTGCCATATGGAATCCTTTCTAGGCTGCGCTGGAGTCAGAGAGGGAGTTCCCTTGGACTTCCATTCCTCTTCACAATGATTGTGTGCACCAAAGACAAAGATGGGGCCCAGGGGGGACGGAGAGAGAGATGGATAGAGGATAGGAGATTTGAGGGCAGGGCAAGAGGCGGCAGATGGAGCAGAGGAACCCACAGGAAATCCTCGCTGTTCCTGTGGATAACAGCCTGGGCTGGCCCATCCCACACTGCCCATCTCACTCCACCTATACATGCCCTAGCCGGTGCTAAACCTGTGTGGAGGTATACTTCATTCCCAATGGGCCAGGCTGGTTTGCCCACCCCTAGGAAGCTTCTTAGTTTACTCCCCCCAGTTTCTCTTCCTGTCTACCTTCCCCACAGGAACATCTGTTAAAAAATAAAATAAAATAAAAAATAAGAAAGAAAGAAAAGCCACCACCATGAGTGGATTACAAATACAGCAGGCAAAGTACACGGCGAGCATCGGTGGGAAGGGGCCTCCTCCCTCACTGGCCGGTCAGCAACCACAGTCTCTTATTTACATTGTTCATAAACCTCGTGCACTGCACAATCAGAATGAAGCACCCCTCCCCAGAACAACAATGTGGTCTACTTCCAGTGTCCCCCACCCCAGAGCAGGGAGGGGACAGGTCAGAAAGGGGAGAAAGAGACAGACTCATGAGGGTGTCTGTGGAGGGGAAATGGAAGCAGGTGCCTCCAGATAAATCTACTTGAAGAATCTGCCAGCACTGGTAAGGGGGAGAAGAGAAAGCCCGTCAAGTCTGTCAGACACATCAATCCATGAAGGGGCGTGCGTCCTCCCCGCCTTCCAGGGTGCAGCCCACAAAGCTGCTCCCCCATTCCTCTGCCGTCCTCGGGGGCCTGGCCAGCGCCTCCCTGTCAGGGCCGCGTGGGTGTCTCCCAGAGTTTGACAGGCCTGTTAGAGTCCTTGTTCAGTAGATGACCTCGTAAACTGTGGCCTTCTTGTCACCAGAGCCTGTTACAATATATTTGTCATCCGCTGAAATGTCACAGCTCAAGACAGATGAGGATTCTTTAGACTGGAGGAGGAAGACAAGGAGAAATAGGAAGACATTTAGTATGGGGAAGAAAACAGACAGGAATTCACTCTGGGTACTCCCTGGCACTCCAGGGCTTGAACGAAATCACCTCCCACTCTCCAGCTCAGGCTGGAGCAGTACTGCTAGGGAGAGGCCCACCTCCAGGGCTCGCTGAGTCCCCTCCCACCTGCCTCTCCACATGGGACAGCATGAGCTGGCTTTAGCAGGAAGGCCTTAAGGTTGGTTGGCAGAAGGTTTAAGGATGAAAACAGGACACTTAGTGTGAGCATCTCTGCCAAGTTCACTGCTGACAAGGAGCGTTTTGGAGCCACAGCAGCATCAAAAGATGACTCTCAGCTGGAGCAGCCAGAAAGACTGGTACCAACATAACTAGAAACCTTCCAAGGACACATATGGCACATGGGACCAGATATTTAAGCAGGAAGTGGTTTGCTGTGATTGTGTTTAAGAGCAGAGCGATTGTACGAGAAACTGTGAGCCAGTGATTCTGAGTTACATTGTGAAGGGCTTTGTGTGCGTGAGATGGAGGGGGCTCTACACCTTTAACACCTGTAAAAATACATGTCCATGCTAATGCCTCTTCATACTCATGGTTTGGGGTGGCCATTCTAACCTGAATGGATGAAATGGCCACTCCAAGGGCCCAGCTGCCTAGAGCCAGCCATGCTCACATTATTTCACTCTCCAGGTATCCCGTGACCGAGTCCCTTCATAGATGCTCTTACCCTCAGGAATCACAACAGAGAGTGAGACTCACTCTAGTCCCCACTTCCTCCCCTCTGGATTCCCCATCTAGTAGGGGCTAGGCAGGGATGAGCAGGTCTGCTCCTAGCTTGAGTTGTCCTGTCCTGTCTCCTGCTGCACTCCTCCATCACTGTGGCCATACCCTGACCCAGGGAGGAGGGGAGAAGATCAGAAGGGATGTACCTGGAAGATGCTGGCTCCATAGGGCGTCCTCCAGGCATTGAGAAGGTTGTCTTTCCCAGTGCTCACAAACCACTTGCCTGCAAGCAGAGACAAAGGAACCCTTAGACTGTGGCTTGATGCTGCCAGCAGCAAGACCCACCCCAGATGTGTCTTCCAATCATGGAAACACTCTCAGATATGCTGAACCAGGGCTTAGTGCTTGCTGCTCTCCACTCCTCAAAAGCAGTTATGAGAGGCTCATAGACACCTAAAGAATGCCTTTCTCTGCTGTGCAGGGGGAGAGCCAGGACAAGAAAGTAGGATTTGGTTAACTGAGCTAAGTGTTTCTCAAAAGATCCCCACCAAAGCCACCCAGTAGGCTGGTACTAACCAGTCTATGACTGCAAGATGACGGAGAGTACCAGAAACACAAAAACCCAACAGTATGGAGAACCAGCTGTCAAGGAGGACTCCCCTGAAAGTGGGCTCCTAGCTGTGGCTCCTAACATCCCCAAAGCCACATGCTCTTCCCTGCCAGTTTCTCCGGGGCTAAGAGTTGGCACCAAGTGTCTACAGCTGCACAGAAACTATGGCCATAACACTCAGAGAAGATCCAGTTCAACACAAAAGGGCTACTGTCCTGAGAGTTCAGGGCCCCAGGGTTGACATCTGTGCCCAAGAGACAAGGATGGAGGACAGAAAGACACTTCTCTGCAGGGCAGTGGAGGGTATGGGCTTGGCACCCTTCCCCACCCTTTAGCAGACCAGGCTGCCCATACTGGCTCCCATGCCAGGTTAGGGCCCCAGGGCTTACCACAGTAGGCAAACTTGAGGGACAGCACGCAGCTCTCATGCAGGTGCAGCTGGTACTTGTCCGGCTTGGTGTGATGCAGGACCTCCACATTGCTGCTCTCCATGCCCACGGCCAGCCACTCCCCAGTGGGGCAGTAGCCCAGGGAGAAGATCTACCGGAACAGACAGTTTAATGTTTCCTCTCCTCGCTCCATCTCTACCACTTACAACCAAGCCCAACAACCAGTTGCCTGTTGCCCCTCTGGGAGAGGGGGTCATTTGTACCCCCAACTGAGGAAGTCGGCTCTGAGGGCAGAGAAGGAGAGGGCTACACACTTCACGGACTCTGCAAGCTGCCCTCACTCCTTAAGAAGCTGGCAACTACCACACTCCACATTAAGGTACAGAATGCTAAAATGACAATTTCAGTCTAACAGCAAGAAAAATCAAGGGTCATGGTCAAGGTTTTTTAGGAGCCTTGAGTCAGGCGTTCACATCAGAAGTGGGAGGGAATTATAAGCAAACTGAGGAACACAGGAAGCAAGCTGTGGAACTAGGTTAAGTCAAGTGTGTCTATCTCCACGGCCAAGCCTACTCTACACTATTATTGCTTCTCCCAAGAACCCTTCCCAGATGGCTCGTGCTGTTGGTCCTTTGGCAATCATGGCCCTGTGTGATCCCTGTCTCCCGACACGTGCTAGGGTCTGAGGCAGGAGGGAGCACAGTGCTAGGACTACACACCTGGGAGGTGAAATCATGTTGCTGTAGCTGCCGTCCCTCACGCAGGTCCCAGGAGCGCACAGTGTTGTCCAGGCCCCCAGTCCATAGCTTAGTGCCATCATGAGAGATGTCTATACAGCTGGCCCCATCTGTGTGGCCCTGGAACTGCCTATGAAGGCCAAGCAAGGAAGAAAGGTGAGCCCCAGGATGGTCCTGACTAATCATCCCAAAGAGTAGGTCAGCTAGAGGGGCACTGGAGGCACGAAGGGCTGGACTGTATTCCTCGAACCCTTGGACATGAAGCAGAGCTAGAGACCAGGTCCCTCCCACTCCATTCAGGAGTGCCACCAAGGACAGGTTCCCTGAGAAATGGAATAACCCCGATTCCATGTGTATCCAGGTAGGCCCCTTGGTGAGCCCACTTTGTTCTAGAGAAGGTAATGGAGAAGAAGGCAGGAAGATCCTATATGATCTGTACAATGGTTAGGGGGCAGGCCCTGCCTTTGGGGCACACTCCTCCATCTAGTCTGCATAATCTCTATGTAACTACCCTCCCAAAGCTACACAGTCTAGGAGACAGCCCAAAACACGCCCAAGGGTCTCATGGGTAACACAATGGGAAGTAACTGTGGGCAGACAGTCCTGTCCACCACTGCACAGGATGGTAGTATGACTCGACACATGACACCACCCCCCAGGTCACACAGAAACGAATCGAGTAGCACATGTCGGCTCGGAGGCAGGACACAAAGCTCAGCAGCTCTGCCCCAGCCAGGTCTCACCACTAAGCAATGCTGTTCTTTCTCCCACCTTCTGCTTTCTACTTAAGCTGCAATACCAGAACTGCTCTAAACCCTGCCCCCCTCCCCCACCTCCTCCCCAAGCTCCTTAAGGAGCCCTCTCCATCAGCTGCCCTTTGCTTGCACCTGACCCCCACCTCACACCTGCAAAAGAGCCAAGATCATGGGCTAGGTGAGTATAAACATCCCTAGCTGCTCCCTTGCCAGCCTCACCTGACCAGGGTCTGGTTGTGCAGGTCCCAAACTGCAATGTTCCCATCACTGCAGCAGGAGAAACACACTTTGGCATCAGGACTGATGGCCAGGGCATAACAGGCTGGAGCTGAGGATGTCAGCTCAGCCTTGATGCGGGGCGTGGGCGAGGCCAGGTCCCAGATGGTGAGCGTGCTGGCCTCACCACCCACAATGAGCGTGCGCCCGTCAGGGAGAAGCTTGCATGAGCGGATGTAGTTATCCCTGTTCTGGAAGGAGAAGAATGGGGTTAAGCGCTATCCACTTGCTTTCTCCTGGACCAAGAAAGCCACATTAGGTAACTTCGTATCCTATGAGGTATCTAAACTCCTGACAGACTACTCCATCCTTATATTTATCCCTATTCAATTTCTCATACTTTTAATCTTGAGCCTAAGGGTCTTGTTGCCATCTCCACTTGCAGATGCCCCAACTGTTCAGCTAACCCAGGGCTGAGCCTAGCCCTAGACCTAGTGCCTTCCCCCATGGCTGAGTCTACCCTGCTCTCCCCGTCACACTACAGGAAGTGCCCATGGCCCTGGATTCTCACCAGACAATCCAGCTGGGAGATGGGACTCTTGCTGCCTGGCTGACTGATGTCCCATATCTTCACACAGCCCTTGCCACCTGTGTAGACGTGCCGGGTGGGGTTGCTGATGGTCACAGCACATACTACCTCCCCGTGGCTGAGCGTGTTGATCTGTCGGGCATGCCTGGGAATTCCGGGGCCTGCTAGAGCATCATGGGGGAAGGGCACAGGCTGCATCTGCCCATCAGCACTCACATGGAAGGAGTATGCCCTGTAAGAAAGAGGTGAGTCACTCCTGCCATCCACCCCTAGGCAGTCCCTCAGACCCCTTCTAAGTCAATGTATAGACACATCATGATTTTCTGCCCTGAATCCAAGCCCCTTTCTCCCAAATGCCTTTATTCCAGGAGCTCCTTGGTACTGGGATGGGTCCATCAGGTGAGGACTTAAACTTAATACTCCAACCTTGAATCTTTATTCCAATTATACATCCTTGTTCAAAATCAGCTTAGGAGCTCCATTGGTGCTATGGAATGCTCTTTCCTGTGGAGTGTGTGTGTGTGTGTGTGTGTGTGTGTGTGTGTGTGTGTGAGAGAGAGAGAGAGAGAGAGAGAGAGAGAGAGAGAGAGACTAGGGATGAGGGGGAACTTCCTGGCCCTCTATAGGCAAAAACAATGAGCCACAGGGATTCAATTTGTTCTGCCTGTGTTACTACTGTGGGTGCCTTATCAACGGCCATGGTGGCATAAGATCTATTGAAGTATAGGGCAAGTTTCTATGTGGTACACATGGCTTCCAATAATCCACAGGGGCATAGAGCAGGGCAATGTGCTCTACAGAAGAGCAGGGTAACAAGAGGCAGGAAGGACAGGCGAGCGTGTATGCAGCAGCAGGAGTTCCTAGGGCCCACATGGATCCGTGCTCTGCTTACAGGCACTCTTACTCTCCCAGAGTCAAATAGCCAGGCCTCTGCATCCCTCAGTTGCCCTAGAGTAGGGGGTTTCTGGGACTGATTTCCTTGCATCCAGCAAGACCCTGTCCTCAGGGGATGGAGGAGGGTATTATCCTTGTCTACTCCATGAAGCATGCAAGAAGAATAAACCAAGCACTTACGGTTTCCCTCCAGGAATGGAGGCGAGACTTGAAGGCAAGCCTGTGGCCCGCATAGGGGGATGAGGATCAAAACCAACCTGTAAAGAAAGGAGAGTGGCTCTGAGAGAGTTTGCCACTACACTTTCCCCATGTTCCCCATGGCCACAATCATCTGGGCCTGATGCACCCTGTGCCTTCTCTAAAACCAGGTGACAGCATTGCTGAGAAGAGCCCATGTCAGAGAAGGCAGATGCTAGGATGCCAAGCATCCTGCCAGAACAGTGACACACAGGACAGCAACATAAACCCCATCTCTGAAGCAGTATTCTCTCTGCTCTGCCAGGCAGGGTGGGCCCTGTCCCATTTCTCCCCTTCCTGAGTGTGCTGATGGCCTATGGAGTAGGACCACCCCAGGTATAGGAACAACAGAGAAAAACTGTCCTGAAAAAGCAAGTCCTCTCTGCCACCCTTAATCCTGTTTGTCCATAGTAATTGTCAGCACCAGCCCTACCTCCCAAACCCCTGCTACTTGGCCAGATGTCACTAAGCTCTTATTGGGACTCTTATCCCCTTTCAGGGTAGAAGCCCTGGCCTCAGACTACAAAGGGCAGTCCAAGAGCTATCTTTAGTCATCTGAGAAAGATAGGCAGGTGGGGTGAAGCTGAGGTCTGCTACCCAATATATTAACTCCTTCTGAAACAGGTGCTTTACCCCAGAGCAGTTGTCAGGTGCCTGCACCTGTGCTGGCTAGTTTTAAGTCAACCTGACACAAAAGTTAGAGTTATCAGAAAGGAAGGAACCTCAATTGAGAAAATGCCTCCATAAGATCTAGCTATAAGGCCTTTTCTTAATTAGTGATTGATGGGGGGGAGGGCCCAGCCCATTGTAGGCGGTGCTCTCCCTGGGCAAGTGGTCCTGGGCTCTATAAGAAAGCAGACTGAGCAAGCCATGGGGAGCAAGCCAGTGAGCAGCATCCTCCATAGCCTCTGCATCAGCTCCTGCCCTCACAGCTTTGATGATGAACTGTGAGCGAAATAAACCACTTCCTTTTCAAACTGCTTTATGCTGTGGTATTTCATTGCAGCAATAGAAATCCTAACTAAGAAGAAACCCAAAGGTCCCTTTCAGCATGCAGGGACATGTACCATACCAACCATGTCAGCTCCCACTCCCTGCCCAATGCCACCCCCCCACCCTGCCAAAAGGAGCCAAAAGGTCTACGTACAGCTCCAAAGCTCACCATTGGCGATCGGCCATAGGCGGCAGCTGCAGCGGCGGCGGCGGCACTCATCTGGGGAGGGATATTATGTAGGCCAGCGTAGGCGCTTGGACTGGTGAGGGAACCATTCATCTCATGGTGGCTCATCATGGCAAAGGGTGCTGCATAGGAGCTGGTGAGGGAGATGGGTGTGCGCAGGGCCGAGGCTGTGAGGAGGTGAATAAGGAAATGGGTATTAGTAAGAGTGGGCTCACCCTTCTGCTGGACAGAGCGGGGGTCACAATCCTCCTCCATTCTGCAGTAGCCTACACTGAGCCTACCCAACTGGATGGGCTCATTTCGTTCCAGAGGGCAGCACATGAGGCCCAGAAAAGAGATCTTGCTCAGGGCCTCACAAGACTGTGAACAGAAGTAGACACAGCAGGTCTAGTGTAATGACCTGTCAGTCACTCCTTTCCCACGCATCTGGCTTGAGAGTGGCCTCATAGCCTCTGGTGTACCAATGTCACAGATCCCCATAAACCCTGATATAGTAATGTCAAAGGGCCAGGGTTCCTTTTCCTTAAGCCTGATTGTTGAAGATTGCCAGGCATACCTGTAAAGCACCAGCTTGAACACAGTCCCATGCTCTTGACTATCTGTTTGGCTCCAGCCAGGCTAGGGACAACCCCACTTCCCCCACCAGATCGACCCGGGCCCATGGTGCCTACCCATTATACCTATCGGGTCCATGCCTGGAGGTTTACCCGGCATTGACCGGAGCCCCGGGGTCGTACTGGTGCCTGGAGTTGGGGCATCATTCCTTGGCGTTGGTGTGTTGGATTTGAGCCCAGGTGTGGAAGATTTGTCGTTCTGAGAAAGGAAGACAGAGACCAAGAGACGCCATGAGGATTCCTTTCTCCCAAAAGCTGGGCAAAATGCCTAACCCTGGTCCCACATGAAGCCAAGCATGGGATGAACAGAAGTCCCTCCTTGGCAGGGATTGTGGTGGAGGTTCTAATTTAAAGAGGCAAAACCCAAGGCTCTGATACATTCAGTGGTGAGAGGCTCAGGCAGTGTGGGTTAACAATTTACATGCAGCCAATCCCAATGGTCACGTTCTTTCCACACCCCAACTCTCGCCCACCCTGCAAATGGGACAACTTGAGCTCTAGATTCCGCACATTTCCCATTTCTCCCCTTCCCCGCCTCTGTAAGGTGCCAAGGCAGACCCCACATACATGACCAAGGTCTTTGGTCTTGGAGGAGGGTGTGCTACTGGAAGAAGCCACTGAGGCTGGGCTGGTAGGGGCGTCTTTCTTCAGGCCACGGGCTTTATCCAGGCCATTTTCAGGAGGGGAGTGTGCTGGGCTCACCCGAGGCGTCGCTGGGTCCTGAAAACATAAGTGTTATAGAGTTCTGAAGATGCAAGTGGGTGTCCCTGGCCTGACAACAAGAAGGCACAGGGCTTGGGTGGTAGGCAATTAGCACTTTAACAGCCTAGAGCCTGAGCCTTTCACCTCACAGGTGGGGTAAATAAGGGCCTGGAGACAGGGAGGAATGACCTATCCCAGGTCACATGCAAGTCTAAAACTCTAACTGGCAAGGTTATACATGGCTAACTAGAAAGCTATGGGAATAAAGACTGCTGTTACTTGGGACCTTTCAGCACCCACATATGCAGCCACCATGATTCAAAGTCGCCCCCTCCCCCACTTGATGCTCCAAGAACAGAGGCTCCATTGCCTGGATCAGGCAGCAAGAAGAACATATCTTATCTACAGAGAATTTGTCCCAAACCACCCCATCCAGGGACTCCCTACAACTGGGGCCTACCCGTACCTCATTGGAGACGTCCACCACCAGGTCATCACTCTTGTCACCATCACTGTCCTACAAGCAAAAGAGAAGCCAGTCGGCCAATAAGAGCCCACATCCCTCCTGATCTGCTCAAGCAACCTTGTACCCCAACACCTTCCCCAGCCAAACCCCAAAATCCATGCTGTCTCTGCTTCTGGGCCCTTTCCCTTCTATGACCAGAACCTCAAGTAGGAACTGGCCTTCCTCCTGGGTTCTTTGTAGCTCAGCCTCTAGGCTCTGGGGTAAGCAGCCTCATTAGCTCAGTCCTGAGCTTTCTAAAGCCAGGCCCTCCTGCCCAGCTGTTATTCTGGCTGCAGTTATTCATAAGGCAGGTCTCATCGCTACATTCCCATCACTCTGGGCGGGCGGAGAGCTTCATTTCACAGTGCAGCTGAGCTTTATGTAACATGTTCAGAGAGCTGCAGGGCATCCAGGAGGGCCAAAGAGGGCTTGGTACAAGCCCCTCTAGTCTCAGATCTCAACCCTGCTCAGTGTGGCAATGGGGAACAGACACATAGTCATACTCCCACTGGGACCTCAAAGGTCAAGGGTCATGCTATAAGGTTATCACAAACTATGTCTCAGTAGCTGAATGCCTGGGGGGGGGGCGGACACTGTGAGGACTGTGGGACTCACACTCAGGTATAGCAGGGCACAATCTGAGCCTGGGTGCAGTAGAGAACTGTCTAGCAGAGTATTCAGTTCTCCCCAGACCCCAAGAAGACTGGGACAATTCCCTTATCCATTTCTCTCCCAATGCCTCACCTGACCACAGGACATATATGAGCCTTCCTCTGGGCCCTGTCCCACTACCAATGACTCACACTCAGTACCCAACCATCAGAGTTGGGGCCACAGCCCTATCCAATGACGCCACTTGCCAACTCCTACATACATATCGGCTCAGGCTGTCCTTCTCCTCTGCTTTCCGCTTCTTGGCTTCCATGCTGTAGTCTGCAGACCCCCGATGCTTCTCACTGGCCCTGAGGCTTTCTGAGGGTGACACTGAATTGTTCTGGAAGAAGAGGACCTTGGGGTCAAAACTCCATGCTGAATGGAGTATTGCACAAAGCCTCTGACTCAACAGGAGCAGATGACAGAGGGCCAGAAAGAAGGAAGTGGGCAGCACCCTGTGTCTGTAGATCCGGCTCACCCAGGATATTCCCAAAGCACTATGGGTCCCTGAGGGCTTTCCCAAACTATCCTCAATTTCTGGAAACTGCTTATTCAATAATGAACCCTGCAGTGAATGGGGTGTTTTCCTGGTCTGAGGCCAAATCCCATATGGGCAAGGGGCACCTGTCACTCAGTTTACTCAAAGCAAAGTGTCTTTTAAGGCCTGAGCCACAGGCGGGGATGCACAGAACTTGCAGTTTAAGTTCAGAAGGGACAGAGTAAAAGGCACTGCCTGGGTTGCTGACAAGTGTAAAAGAACAACTCTAAGCCCCTGGTCCTCCACAGCCAAGCCTTTCGCAAACTGAGAAGAAAAGAGAATCATGAAGACACAAAGCCTGTGGGGTCACTTTCCCTTGAAAAGATAGGACCCCCCCCCCTCTGGGAAGGTACTACTGTCCCAAGTTAGACAGCAGGGGCCCTAGGGACATCCAGGGTTTCATGTTGGACAGAGCAATGAGAATTCTCAGTTCCTCCTCTGTTACAGAATGAGGGAGGAGAATCCCTAGGGAATATAGGCCAGAGAAAGAAGAAAATCTGAGGCAGATGTACAGCAGGGAGGGCTGGGAATGGGGTGTCCTGAAGCTGGGCACACACAGGGGCCTTTGGAGAGGGATGTGTGCAAACCTTGAAGGCCAGATGCCCCTCCAGGGTACATCCTAAGAACTCAGTGTATGCCTCCACCAGCACCCCACCCCACAGGCTAATATGTTAGAACACTAGGTCCCAGCTGATGGAACCTTCTGGATTATAGGGTCTGGCTGGCAGACACAAGACCACAGAGGATTACAGGCAAGCTCAGATCCACCTCAGCTTCTTCCTCACAGTAGCCATGACATAACCAGTCACCTCATATTCCTGTTGTCCCAGCCACAAGCTGCTCTTGTAGCCATGATGGACTGGACCCTCTCAAGCCATGAGCCGGTTATTTTATCACAGTGATAAGTAACTGATAAACCTACCCATGCCTAGACTGACAGTGATATCACGAGTGATGGAATGAGTAAGACGACCTCTGCCCTCTCTGGGAGGTCTAGGGAAGAGAGTGGCCACAAATCCACACACAGATGAAGGCAGGCTAAGATGCATGGTGGAGTCATGTGGGAACACAGAGCAAGATCTGTTCACAAAGAAGGACACTGAAGGCAAGCGGGGTGATCCTTTATTTCTCCTTTCCCCACTTTACTACAGGCCAATTCTGGCCCTGGGACAGGGTTCACTGGAGGGAACGTGGTGGCCAGCAGGTGGATGGGTTTGGGGGAATGGTGTGGGAGGGAGCCAGCCGCAGAACTTAATTTCCTTTCCTAAGCCGGTTTTCTGGGCAGCCCTTCCCTGCCAAGTTTCTGCCTGAAGCAAATTAAAATGGCAGAGTTATCAAGCCTTGAAGAAAAAAAATGGAGGTTATAATGGAACTGCAGCTCAACCTTCCCCGCAGCCGAGCGAGCGGCGGTGATGTGCGCACAGCCGCAATTCAATTAGTTGCTGCAAGCACAGGCAGGAAAAAAAAAAAATCACCGTCATTTCATTTCATTTCCTCCGATGGTGGCGGCCACCCCGTGCTAAGCAGAAATGCTTCCAGCCCCTCAGGCTGGCTGCCCCTGCCTGCGAGGGCGGGTGATGGAGAGAGAGGGAGGGGACAGGGTGGCTGCTCGTGTTTCTCCTTGCGACCTAGTGCGAGAACAGGGAACTCTTTCTTCTCATGCAGTCAGGCTGAAAACCCTCGCTGCTACCGGAGAGTCATGTCAGGCATTTAGCGGCATCGATCCAGCCCGCCTCTGGTTGGCAGGCAGCCAAAAAACTAAGTATTTTTTATTGCTTCAGCTAGGCAAGGAAATATGAATGAAGCTACCTCTAATTGGACTCCAGACTAACCCCTCTGGGACAGCTTCCAGCCTGTCCACCCGGCCCCCTCCCCTCTCTGACACAGCCTTGTCCTTCCTGCTGGAGGCCTCGGCTGTTGACAACCTGTTTTCCTAAGGCTGATTATTTCAATCTCCACCATCCAACACCGCAGCCACGAGGACACAGCCCCGACAGTCCCTATCCTCCCATTCTGAGCTGCCTAGTGCCCATTCTGAGCTGCCCAGCCCTAGGATGGCATGGGATTCATCACACCCAGTTCACCCTCCAGCCCCTGTGTTGAATCTATCCAGATCAGATGCCGGGGAGTACTATGGGGCAAAGGGCTGAGCGCTTGGGGGGGGGGTCTCTGGGTTTGTAGCAAAAGGAATTTAACAGGGGTAGGTACGAGGCCAAAAGCGAATAGGTATGGATAAGAGGGTGTTGAGTTTCAACTGCCCACTTCCTGGAGAAGGCTGGTGCTGACCAAGAAATGAGTCCTTCTGTAAGAGGCCTTCTACCAAAGCCGAGAGGCTGTCTGAGGAGGTTAACTGCCATGGTATGCATAAGGACACTGAGGCTCAGGTCAAGACATAACCCTACATCTCATAAAGCTGAGACTGGATTGGGGGTGGGGGAAGCAGACATGATGCTGATGGACACACTCCTCTTCTGGCCTTTTATGTAGGCAAACTGTCTCTCCAAAAAATGCCACCGTTTAAGGATCAACACCAAAGCAATCCAAATGGATTTTCAGCTTTAATCATTCCTTTCTTCTGTGCCTAGTCATTCCTGAGCCCAAGGGGGAGACCTGCATTTCTGAGTATATTGGCAGGACAGGAGGAGACAGCCAACTCATGTTAACCGGGGTGGGTGGGGTGGGTAGGGGTTGAAAATAGTCTGCATGGAGGGAGGGATGGGAAAGGAAGGCAGGTCAGGGCAAGGGAGCTTCCTGAGGAGGCTGCTGCCTGGATGGCTAGTTAACGGTCTGACATTCCAAGCCCTACTTAACATGAGGTAATAACCAAAGCCATCCTAGCAGATTAGATGGTCCCAGATCCGAGCACGGCCATGAGGAATAAAATAGCTTTGCTAATCGCTGGAGGACTTTTTTTTTTTTTTTTTATCCAGACTCCACTGTGCTTATTCAGAGGGCTTATTCACTTGAAACAGAACCTCGGAGCCTCAGTGTGATCAGAAAGATTTACAGCAAATCTCTGAGCTGGCAGACACACAGGCGGCCTGGCCTTAATGCCTGCCTGCTAGCACTTTCTTAAACGGAGTGAAAGTGCAGAGAAAGGAGGAACCTCAGGCATTTGAAAGAGGGAGGACTCAGGATAATGCTAGGAGCAAGCATCCAATCTATAGGGGTGATGAACTGTAGCCTAGAAGACATGGGGACATACCAGGGTTTGGAGTCCTGGGCTCAGCCCAATGACTCCAAAAGGCCCCTTGGAAGATGAAAGGCTGGAGGCTTCGGCTGACTACTTCTGTGGTAGACTCACTCAGGCAAGAGCCTACCACCTAGAGAGATAACGGACTTCCTTAATGGAAGTTCACTTTCAAGAGAGGACAGCAACTCCTACCCCTAGGAGAAACTATCACCCCCACATCAGCCCTGGAGCCTCATCTTCCAGCTTTGGGCACACATAAACAAATGATAACCCCCCCCCCCCAGGTTTTACCCACAGAGCAGAACAGAAAACTCTGGGGTTAGCTGTGGGCAGCAGAGGCTACTTGCCAGGCCTGTAGTTCTAGGAACACGTCCCCAGACAGGTCCACCCTCCTCCCGCACCAGCCCCACACCAAGATCCAGAGCACCCACACTCACCGCGCTGGACTCTCTCTCTGTGGGCAGGAAGGCCAGGACCCCAAGGAAAAGGGGGGAAAAAAAGGTAAAAGGTCACTTTCAACTCAGCTAACTTTTGTGATTTATTAAAGCCACCTCTCACTGGTTAGGCTGATGCTAGGTCCCTGGGTGATAGTTCTCAGTTTGGAAATTGGGCATCCCAATTCTAATTGCTGTGGTTCCCTTCCCACCAGTCCCCAGCATGGCCTGGGAGGCCATCAGCCAGTCCTCTACCCCCTGATGTGTCAGAGGAACCTTGGTTTGTTTGTCACTGCACTTTCTGGAGCTGGCAAGGTTATTGCTTTAAGAAGAAGAAGGAAAAAAAAAAAATCCAATGGAATTTAGGAGTGACTTTTACTGTTTTGTTTTCTTAATATCATTCTCTATGTCTTTGCCAAAAAGCCCCCAGACGCTTAGGCCTCTGGTTACACCAAGCCACATAAGCAGCAGCTCCCATGATCCTCTCCTCCTCTGCCAAGAAGGCACAAAACAGTTGGTCTCTGGTTCCAGGATACAGCATGGACTAGGGCTAGGATGGTGACTCCTCCCCCAAAGTCCCTGGGAGCTGGGAAGATATAGGCCATGTGGCCCAGTAAATATCTAAAAGCCAAATAAACGTACAAGCTGGCAACTTATTAAGGGGCTGCGGGGGTTAACTCTGATATCCTTCTCATCCCTAATAGTGCTATTTCCTGGGTCTTCAGGAGGAGCCAGAAAGGAGTTGATTTCAGATTCCTCACCTTTCTAGTCTCCAGCTGGAGTATTGCTGGGTCCAGCACCTAAAGATGGTCCACTAACTAGTCTGAGACAGGGTCTGGAATACCCAGGGCTGACCTTGAAACTCAGTATACAGTTGAGAATTACCATAAACATTTGCATGCATTCTGCTTACAGCCATGCCCTTCCACTCCTAGTTTGTATGGTGCCAAGGAATGAACCCAGGGCTCAGGCATGCTAGTCGAGTACGCTACCAACTGAGCAACACCCCAAGTAGTGTTGAGTACTGTGTACCTTCTATACTGCTAGGAACTGGACAAGAGAGAGGAAGGCAGCAACAAAAGGCTGCAAGGGAACCCCAACTCAGGCTCTTTTGAAAAGGCCCTAATCCAACCACCAAAGCCCACCCTGCCCACACCAGCCCACCCACCCAAAGCCACACACCTCTGTGATCCAGTTCATGGTGGTTCTTCTCATCCTTCACTGCCAAGTGGGCTTGGCTGCCCAGGGCACCGAGTGCCAGCAGCCCAGAGCTGCTTCCTGTCACTGGGGGGATCCCAGGAGGTTGGAGGCCTGATGGGTGGGGTGGCAGCTGGACCGGGGGACCATGCGTGGCATGGGAGAGATGCTGTGCCTGGAGTTGTTGCTGCTGCAATGAAGTCGGTGGTGAGTGATGACAGGTCAGAAAGGGCAGAGGATGGGTCACCTCTGCCCTTCCCCCAGCAATCCTCCACTCGTAAACGACAGGGAAACACCCACACCCACACTTGTCCCCTCAGCCCACATGCTCATCTTGCTGAACAAAATCTGTTAATGGACTGCAACATAGAAGATTTCTGTCTTCCAGGGTCATCCCCCAGCTTCAGTTTCAGGATAGTTTCCCATGCCTCTTTCCAAGCCCAAGATAAATAATGCATGCATTTAAAACCCACACAGTCACTAGGGCTTCCTTTCAATTGAGAGGAATCCATTTTTAAGCTCATAGCTCATGCATACATGCCTTTACATCAGCAGCCAGCGCCTCCCACCCAAAGCTGGAACCTGGGCAAAGCCTCCATGATCCTGAAGAAGCCCAAGGCTTGTAGAGTGGGAACAGGGTAGGCCAGAGCAGAGAAGTACCCAGGACTGGTGAAATAAAAGCTGATGTCCTTGGCCATCAGAGTAAAGAGAACACAAGAGCAACAGAACAGGGGAGAGCAAAGCCCTTGAAACCGGATGGGTCAGGAGCCATGTCCCTATTCTGGCACTTACTGTCTGCAAGGCTGGTGGAGGGAATCAACCTACTGCAGGGGACTACACAAGGTAATGGGGGTTGGGCACGCAGCCATTGCTCAATGGGCTTCATGGCAGTCACTGGCACTTGCACGGGTTCTCACAGGGCTCCCCACTGTTGTAACAACCTGAGTACTCCCAGCCACACAATTAACAGCCATGCTCCAGTTCCTCCCCACACCTAACCCAGGACTCTGCTGCCTGACACCTCTTTCCTCCGCCAGCATCAAGGCTCCTCATCTCATTTTGCCCCCAACCCCAAGCTCCTAGCTCAGAGGCTTCCATGCTCCCCCAGCAGCCAAGATAGAATGCTCCCATATTCCTAAGACATTGTGGGGCAGCTTATATAGTAGCAAATATTTCTCAGAATGGAACTATTTCTTGGGACTGGCTGGGACCTTAGGGTACACTTGTCCCCACCCACACACACATCTTTCATCTTGAGTAGTCCAAGAAAAAGTACCCAAGGCCACGTGTATGTGCATATAAAGACCTGGGCACTATCCAAAAAGATCCTCTAATTCACACAGTCACCCAGTGGAGGAAGGGTTGTGCCAATTTTTACAGAACATGAACTGATAAAGGGGTACTGGGGTGGGAGTCCCATGACTCTGGGATTTGAACTCTTATCTGTCAACCACTAACATCATCTACAAAATGTTCCAAAGAACTTCAAAGCAAGAGGGAGGAGATGAGGGAGATATACAGCAAGGGTATAATAAGCCCAGGGAGCTTATACCTGTGACACAGTAGCTCTCAAAGTCAACAGGACCGGGGAAATCCCTACAGATATCTGGTCAGTGATTAAAAGCTTCCAGGATCCCCTCAGACTACTGATCTCGCTCCATCTTTAAGTCAAGCCTGCTGTGGCAGCCTTACACTTCCAACCCCACAGGAACCATGCCTTAGTTCTATCTGTAGGATTGTTACCCACAGCCAGTGTCCTGAACCACTGAGGATCTGTGATGACTACAACGCTAGGCACCTGTGCAAGCTTTTGGTGGCTTAAGAGTGATGTGACTCTAGGTCTGCCAGTGTCACGGCAGATCTAAGCTAAGGGAGCAGAATCACAGGTGTGCTAGGCAGACCTCCCGTCCTCTTGGCTAACACTAAACCCTCAGATGGGAGCTAAACACAGCTCCCCCACCTTCCCTTTTACAGAAAATGAATTTTTAACATAGCTTCACAAAATAGCACATGCTCGTTCTAAGAAAAAAAGACTTTCTTTAAGATAAAAGTTTTGTTCTTTTTAAGTTCCCTGCTTATCCCACCCTCACAAGCTACTGTTGAGTTTGTCTGGAACCCAGCTTTTTCAGATTTACAATTTTCCGTGTGATTCTCCACAAATGAGCTCTTATTGATCATGCTGTTGTTATAGGGCTTGATTTAAAAAGTGTTCTGAAGAAAAAAATTAACCTTCCTTTTGAATGACTATTTAGTATTCCACAGCATGGCTGGACCACACAGCTTTATCTAGATACCATTACAAAGATTCTTCACTGGGGCCCTGTTGATTTTAAACCCCTTGCTGGGAAGTCCTTTAATTCTGCTGGTGATAATTACTTAATAAAACCCCAGAAAGCAAGGACTTGGATACTTAATCCACAGTGCATAGTGTGGAACTAGTAAAACAAGATGCCTTAAAGAGACAAAGGGGGGCATTGCTGGCCTCAGACATGCAAAACTATGTGTCGGTTTCTCCATCTTCAAAAGATGTCTCCAAGCACCTGTACTCTTGCCCTTCCCAGTAAGTTCTCTTCTCCCACTCCTCTCTGCCCAGTCAAAACAGACTGCCTTCTCACTCTTCTGGTCAGAGATTTCCTTTCTCAATTTGGAGAACGTAGACCCTGGAGCCACGTAGAGCAGCTAGAGGTGGATTTCCAGCTCCATCAGCTGGTGAGTCCCTGGACAAGCCTTCTGAGCTCTCTGGACCCCATTTTCCCACAAAATGGACATCAAAGTGAAGCTCATCCTTGGGCTGTGCAGGACTCACAGTATTCCACAGAAAAGTGAAGCTGGAGTGCAAGCAACTATAGCAAATGGATACAAGCATCACCGTCGGCTTTAAGCAACTTGGCAGTTTCAGGAAGGCATGGTCATGGCAATATCCATGCAGCACCTCCAACAGTCCTGGCACATCCCTCTACCCATGTTCCGGGTGAGTAAGAGAAAGGTTAGACATGGTTAACAGCATAGAGGAAGGGAAATAAGTCAGCAGAGAGCCTTATCTACAAGTAGCTGATGCAGTCTCAGAGGCCCAGTTAGAGGCAGCTGGGACAGCATGTCATTGGGGCAGACAAATATCCACAGGTAAATCCACAACAGAAACAAACTTGTGACAAAAGGTGGCAGCTACTCAAGAGATGGTCACAGTGCTCTTCTGTGTCTCTCAGCAAGGAGCATTCTTCTTCAACAGGGGCAAGAACAGCTGGTTCTGTACAGCCAGGAGCACCCACATGGTCTCCTTGGGGTAATCTGAAGGTACCATGGAGCCAGCTCAGAAGACTGCAGAGCAGTGGAAGGCTGTAAGTTCTTCCACGAGGCAAGACCGGAAGCAAACGGACACCAGTGCTCTTTGGGCGAAGGGTCTGGCAGCAGTGGTCTTGGTGACAATACAGAGTGAAGCCAAATTTTCTCCTTGATGAGGTCAGGAACAGCTGGCAATGATCTGACTCTCATGCAGGTAGTAGCATGGCCCGTCACTTCCCTGGGCAGGCAAGCAGGGAGCAGCCACCCTCGGGCTATGTTTCTACCCTTTGCATCCTGTCCAGTGGCTTCAGAGCACAAAGGGATCAAATATGGTGTAGTCTGAGTGAGAGGGTCACGCTGCTTTCAACTGAAGCGTTCTCGATGGTAGAGGAATGTCATCAATGATGAGGTCTGAGGCCACTGGCCTCCACTTTTGACAGTTCCTCCTGATACTGGCTCTTGTCCATTGTGAGAAGTCAGTGATTTTCCCTCCTGCTCTTAACCCCCAGAGGACTGAGAAACACAGAACCAAGCACCCTCCTAAACATCCGCTTCTCCATCCTTGACCATTTCACGACAAAAAACATACACTAGAGCTCATGTCCCCTTGGTGGTTTCTGTGCACACCATCCCTAAGTGCCTGGTGCCCATGGTCTGGGATTGGCAGGAGTGGTTGACAGCAGAAGCTGATGGGAGATCTTGCTTGAAGAGCATGTGTAACCAGATTGCACACCTCACACTTCATGCCTATGCCAGCTGAGGTTCATAATTTGAGTTAAACTTAGAGAAGTTGTCTAATTCAATTCTAGAGCCAAACAGGCCAAGAGCTGCACCAGAGAAAGCAGATGGGGTCCAGATAACACCACCCCCAAGGATGAGGAAGAGCAGGTCTTCTACACAGCCCAGTGGGTACCCAAAGCTTCCCAAAGCATTAGAGCTTCTGGGCGTGGCAGTAGTTTTTAGAGGTTACAACTATCTTTGCTATCTCCGCTTCAGAGACCGGACAGCCACGAATGCCAACTAAACTCTACACGAAGCAGAAATCTGAGCCACAATTCCCAACTCCGCATTCCCCTGGGTTCCCAGAAACTGATGCTAACATAGAGCTTCTCCACCATGCTGCCCCTTCTAAACTTCCACCAGCTGATTCTTGCTCAGCCATCTCCCCGGCCACCTCTTGGAGTGAGAACAGGAAGTCCTGGTACTGTGGATTCACAAACCCTGCATAGTCTGGGACAAGCTACAACTCCAACCTCTTTCCCCTTCTTCTTCAAGAAAAATATCAAGTCAACATTTCACATACATCTACTAAGTTCCCTCGCCAGCCCAGACAGAGTAGCCAAGCACCCACCACCTCTGGGCAAAAGGCCTCAGGTCCACACAGAACACTGCACAAAACAAGTTCTGGAAAGGACTCCCTCTCTAGGCCCAGATTCCCCAAGGGAGCATGCATCCCCTAAGGATGAACTGGGAGCTGAGGATGGTTGGCAGCAACCCAAGTTCCTTCACCTGCCCTTCCTTTCTGCTCTCCACATCTTGGATGTGGCCTGTCCTCTTAGAGGAAGACCCTGGGAGACTACAACCATGGCTGCACCCATGCTCCAGATATTACTAGTAAGTAGCACAGCTAAAAGAGAACTTCAGGAGGCCACAATCAGCCAACTGGAGCCAGGTGTCCTGCTAGAAACCCACCTATCTGAGGAAATCTCAGACTAGAGCATGCCCCTGCCTGTGTCCTTAGCAGGGTGGCTCCCATTCTCTCCTCCGGGAGAAAAGAAAACAAGCCCCTCGCTGGAGGGCAGTCAAGCACAGCTCCCCAGCACCGGCCTGCCCCAGCTGTTGGCAATTCCTGCCTTGTGAGGCTCTGTCAGGCGGAGCGATTAGACGGCTGCCTGCCTAATGACAGGGCGATGGCCGCATTCACTCAGAGCCCAAGAAGCAATTACCTTGAAAATGGGGGTCACAGGCCCCACTCGTGGGCTTTAATTGAATTCCAATATCTGCCTAGGGCTGCCTTGACCTAACTTGTAGCTTCCTAAACGCTACTTAAAGGAACTGGAGCCAATCCAATGGTGCTGCTTCCCAATTTTACTTTTTCTCAAAAAAAAAAAAAAAAAAAAAAAAAAAGTATTTTCATATGTGGGCCTTAATTCCAAGGAGGGAAGGAGGGAGGAGACAGACTCAACTGTAACCCCTATAGATGGGTGAAAGAAATTGCCCTGGAGACCTGAACGAGAGGCCTGAAAGGGAATGCAGTCAAGGAGCTGGAGCTGGAGGAGAAAGGCTTCCGAAGACATTCTGCGGTCTAGAGCCCACCTATAACTCCCTGTACCATCACTGTAGGACATGGGCCATGCACAAGGGTGCTCTCGGCAGGCAGGAAGAACCCATTCTCAGGTTGGCTTGATGGCTAAATCTCTGTGAAGTAACAGCACCAGCACTGGACCAAGCCAGAGGCTCTTTTGCCCACATAGATATAGACAACATCTGGAGACGTTCTGGGTGCAGAAGGGTGTGGGGAGTGGTGGTGGTGCTATTACACTCAGTGGGTTCAGAGCAAGATTGCTGCTGAATATCCGAAAAACGCACTGGGTAACAGAGTTTACCTGGTTCCAAATTTCATCAGTGTCAGCCCATGGGTCCTATGTTCCAGTAAATCACACCCCCACACACCCACGCCCTTCTCTGGAAACCCTAGTTAAACTCGGTAAAAGGGGGACTTTTGGGAAGAAGGAGTTTAGAGGAAGTGGGACGACACAAGCAGACAACAGGGGGGAGGGGCAGGGAGGTAGTTCAGCAGTGGGTGAAAATGCTCCCTGCCATACCCGACAGTTTAGAGTTTGACCATGGGGTCCCACAGAGTGGAAGGACAGAACTGGCTCCTGCATATCATCCATCAACAGTCAACACATGTGCTGTGACGTGTATGACCACACAGGAGTTCAATGATAAATGTAAAACAGTACTTTTTCAGAAGGGGGTAATGAGGGTGAACAGGATCAAACCACACTGTATGTATGGGGAAAGTATCAGAGGATAAACTTAAGTGTTTCTTAAAGAGAACCCTGGGCTAGATGATCGAAAAAGATACTTCAAGCTTTAAAATACCATGGCTTCTCTCTCCAGGGTGCTGCTTCTCAGCACCCAGCCTCTTACCCTTCCCACACAGCAGGAGGGTTGACTTTCCTCTCAGGGCCACTGAGAATCAATGCAGGCTTAAGCCCTCCCCAGCCCCCTGCAGCTCCCACAGGGAGAACACCAAAATAAACCCATTGAACTATCTTTGCCAAAGGACTCATCCAGGTTCCATCGAGATGTACAGCTGAAATTCACAAGGATGTGTGAAGAGTGCTCAGCCATGCAGCCTAGTGTAGGGAGCAGCAAGACCCCAACCCCACCCAATACTGTCACAGCATGGTGCATTAAATAAATAGCAGAGATGGTTCTGACCCCAGGAGGCCAAAGAAGGGCAGCCCAGCCTTGGGGAGGGAGGAGAGGAGGCAGCAGCCAGGCACTCATCAGTACCTTCTGGAAGTCAGGGACACTGGCTGCCAGGAGAAGTGGAAGCTAATGACATTAAGGGCAGATTCAAGATGTGTCTGGTGTTTCTTTAGTCTGAGGACTAGGAGACAACGGCAGAGCCCATGTGGAAAGACCCCAATGGGTCCAAGTCCTCAGCTCCCTTGGGAAGCTGTGGGCCACGGGCTGCCATTCTTTGAAAGCACCTAAGGTCAGAGTTCATCTCTGGTCATGGTAAATGAGAGGAATAAAAGGGCTATACACACGGTGAGAGGCAGATTGGGGAGTCCACGTACCCCGATGATGGCGTTCAGCTCTGTCATGGTGACCTGCTTGGCGCGTTCCACCGCCTGCGCCACTTGCTGCTGATGCTGGAGGAGATAAAGTATGATCAGGTGTGGCCACCCTCACTCCATCACCGGACCCTTCCCCAGAAAAGACAGAACGAGACCCAGGACACAGAGATGAGGGTGATAAGTGATGCCGCTTTCTTCTATCAGTCCTTTCAGTGAGAATGAAGGACTTTCTAAGGACAAACAGATGGCCACTGGTCCATGATATCTTCAACCTCACACATAGGAAAACCTTTATTCTGTGCAATATGAACATACACTGGATGGTTCATTTTGGAGTGATTATTTTCTAACCGTGGTATCATTACTGTAATCATAAAGGACATCATATTTCAGGACATGCATGAACCTATTGAGGCTAGTGGTAAACTAAACAGAACACAAGGGATTTACATTCAAAGGGCTGAGAAGAAACAGGAATCTACAGCTACCCAAAGGGAGAGCAAAGAGTCTAGTGAAAGTGAAAATGGCTGAAGGCAGTCTAATGGGGTCTTAGAACTTCTGAATGCAATGATGTGTAGGTTTGGACTCGAAATTCTAACAAATACTCCACCCTGGTGTGGGGAGGCTATGGGAAACTTTAGTACTTTCCACTCAATATTGCCAAACCTAACCAAGTCTGCTCTTGAAAAACTAAAGTCTATTATTAAAAATTAAGTTTCACACATTCCCTAGAGCCCTGAGGTAGCACCAGCCACACACAATGTCATATACATAACCTTTACTAGGTACCAAAGGCACCACCATATCTAATTTTACTCTATTTAGTGAGAACCTGGTCACTACCTCAGATTCAGCACTCCATCAGGGAGCTGATATGGTCCCAGATACCAAGGGGAGTGAAGGGTGGGTCCTGGCCTTGCTTGTGTTGGAGTGGAATCAGACGGCAGCCAATGATGTCAATCCATCAGCCTGCCCAGTACCTCTGGAGATACTTCCCTCAAAATGATAGTCCAGCCCTTGCCTCCACCGGGGGTTCTCTCAAGGGTAAAGTGACAAGCTTGCAAGTCATTCCTTTGGAGAGGGCACTTTGCACCTGGGGAGCCAGTACCCCCCACACAGGGTCTGACCTTTGCCAACAATCAACCAGCCTTACTGGAACCAGGTACAGAAAATATCCCTGGGAAAGCAGAGGCCAGTGAGAATGTGCGGGTAGGACAGTCATAATGCCCATCACTGCTGCAGATGAAAACTGAGACCCTCCTCCCTGGATTTAGGTATGGCAGAGGATCATTCTCCCACTGAAAAAGGAGCACAGAGTCCCTATGATGTGAGTTCTGCCCCCTGATTGGCTGGAGAAGGCTCATCAATCCTATCAGCTAGATCAGTATGAAAGACAGGCCTGAGCTCTGGCCACACTGTGCTGCCCTGGCAGAAGAAAGTCTTACCTCTTGTGACAGGAAAGGCATAATCTGGGCTAAAATTGTGTTCAGTCTCTTTGCAATCTCTGTCTGCAAAGGAAAGAGAGACCACAAATAAATCAAGTCACTGAAGCACCAAGGCGAGTCACAGTGGTACATGTCACACAGGCACCCATTGCAGCCCCTTGCCAATAGGCTCCATGATCACATTTTAGAAAGCTCCCATTTCATAGGGAGATGGCCTATGTTAGGCAGGTCACAACTGGCATCCTCTATAGAGAATCCCCCCTATAACAAAACAAAGACCACTCCACATTCCAGAAAACCCACGACAAAACTGAAATCTAGTGCTGAAAGAGCTGATCTGCCCAATGACACCCCAACAGGATTGGTCAAAAGCAAGAGCGCCCTGGAGCATCATGGAGGGGAGGGCTTTCCCAGAGCCAGCCTCACATGCAATGGTAAGTGGTTTCATCATTCCTTCTAACCCTTGTAGAACAATCAGAAAACACACTCTAGCAAGTCTTCGGTTCTCACGGTCTTGTCTGAGAATGGAACCCAGTGGCTTCCCAGACCCTCACATACAGGCTGCCCACAGAACAGCAGATAACTTCTCTGCCCACCAGCCTCCCAGCAAAGCACATGTTTAGAGTACCAGGAGCTTCCAGGGGGACCATATGTGACTCAGATCTCAGATCAAGAGTGCTGCTAAATGGTTAACTGAGCCCGACAGGAACCCTGGGATGCTGACAGACAACTCTTGGAATTGGCTTTCTTATCTTGTCTGAATCCTGAGCAGCCAGGACTAAGGTCTCAGAGCAGCCTTCAGAGCTTTCATCAGCTGGCAGCAGAGATCTTTCAGACAAAACCATGACAACAGCCTTTTAAAAACCTGTGATGATCTGCATGTCAAATGATTCTGCATGTGGAATCTGGTGTGCCTCAGCTAAACAATACCCACAAAAGCTGGCCTTGGGGAATTCCTGGGGCCAGCAACCTTCTGGCACTTAAGAAAACATCTCCAGTTTGTGGAGAGAAAGGGCCCTGACAAGAGCCTAATGGGCTTGGGCAGTCCTTCGTCCTATGAACACAAGGCCAGTCTATCCAACCCAGAGAACCTGCCCACCACAGTGCAAGCTCCTTGGTGGAGACAGGTCATGATGGAACACCTGGGTTTCCTCAGGAACAGGGGCAGTGTTTCCCAGCAGGCACTGCTCCCGGCTATGCAAACCTGTTCTTCAAATTGCAGACTGTCTGCATCAGTACCGTCCCCAATTCCCAAGCTTTCTTGGAGTAGAGGCAAGTAGCAATCCAGCTGAGAGCTGGTGGGACCCATATTTGCACAATGGTGGCAGACATCAGTAAGGGTGCCACACGCTAAGGTTTCTCAATGTCACTGGTCATAAATTGTTTGTTCCGTTGGTCTGTCTTGTATATTGAAAGATTCTTAACCACAGCTTGACTCTTGCCTTTTTCCAGGGATATCTGCCATTCGTGCCATAAGGACTCTTGAAAGATCACTTTGTAAACCCTAAGCCTACATAAGCAGGAAGAAATGTACCCTAAAACCAGGGTCCTTCTCACGTGTTCCCTTCTTCCTCCAGAGACAAATGAGTAGGGAAGGGGGATGAAACACAGGCGAGAGCCAGAGTTCTAAAATCAATGAGCTAGTCTGCATCACATTCTTAACTGACAGAACAAATTTGCCAGTGTCACTTGTGTTAGCTAAGATGAGGAAGGGCAAAACATCAATACATTAGCCCGGTAGCTGAGGACGCACACTGGCCCAAGGACTCTTGCCTCAAACAACCAGGGTGGCAGTGACCAGCAAACAGTATGTGTTCAATAAAGTTGTGGGTCTGGGAAGACAGTAAGTGCTCAATAAACATCTGTCCAAAGAATTAACATCACTAGCATTTATCCTTTTTCCTCTGTGTCTGTGTGGTACATGTGTGCTGCCTGTGCACGAGGAGACCAGAACCTGATGTCTTCTTTTACCTCCCATCTTATTTTTTGAGAAAAGATCTCTTACTGAATCTGGAGCTTACCACTTCGGCTAGACTGGCCAGCCAATGAGCTCCCTAGGATCCTCCTGACCCTACAAATCCCAGTACTGTGCATTAGTGCCTGAGCCATCTCCCCTGAGCCACGGTCACACACTCGTGGGGGGGGGGGGGCGGGGACATGATTCCTGATGTGAGCAACATCTGTGAGAGGGGCTGTAGTGGACAGTGTTGACAGACAGCTGCAAGGAGGGTGGGGATGGGCAGTGGCTCAAGCCCTTTACCAACAGGGTGAAAGTGCATGCCAAGCCAGGCCAACCTCAAGTCAGCTCACTGGGTCTCCGGTTGCCCCATCAATTCCCCACATACACAGGCAGGAAGGCAGAGGCCGCCTCTGATCCCTGCCAGCCATTTGACCTACTACAGCTCACAATGGTTTCAGAGCTTACATCCTCTAATGCAGGTCAAGGGTCAGGATCTTGGTAGTTAGAGAAAATGAAAGAAGAGCTGGCCTTCCCCTTCCCCACACCTGTAGCGAGCTTATGACTGCCAGCTTCCTAAAGGAAACTTCGCCCACCCTGCCAGGCCCAGGGATCCCCTGGGATTTTGCACAGCCTTGTACAAGTCAAGGAAGGCCTGGAAGGAGCCCTGTGGGTGGCTGAGACTAAGCTGTCACGCAGAGTCCCTCCTCCATCCATCTTCCACCACACCAACTAAGCACAAGAGCTACAGAATAACCCCAGAGACAAGAACCTCTAGAAGCCTGTGGTACTGACACTCAAGCTCAAGCATGACAGAGAGGCTGCTGGCTGGCAGAAAGGATTCAGACAAGTCACCAAGAGCACTTGGAGGGGGGGCGCATACATCTGGAATACACCTGGAGAACTTTTATAACCACCAGGCTTCCCTGCTTTGGGACTTGGGTTTACATTTGCTTGTTTCCTGCCCTCCCTTGAGGGCCAAGCTGTTGACTACTACACTTTTTTGTCGCCTCTCCGCAGAGAAGCAGAGCGTTCCCCATCTTGTAACAGTCTGTTCTGCACTCCAATGAGCCCAAAGATGGGCACAAAAACTATTTACTAAACCGTTTCTTGGTGCTAAAGCAATGGCTCCCAACACGTGGGTCATGACCCCTTTGGAGAGACAAATGACTCTTCCACAGGGACAATGTATCAGATACCCTGCATATCAGACATTACTACTCATTAACAGAAGCAGAATCACACTTAGGAAGCAGCAATGAAAACCATTTTATGGTTGGGGGTCATAACATGAGGGACTGTGTATTAAAGGCCCACAGCATTGGGGGGAGAACCACTGAGACACAGGGGGGGGAATGAGCCACACAGACAGAACCATTCATTTTGTCTGCTTTGTTTTTCGAGACAGGGTTTCTCTGCATTGCTTTGGAGCCTGTCCTGGAACTGGCTCTGTAGAGCAGGCTGGCCTCAAACTCACAGAAATCCGCCTGCCTCTGCCTCTGCTTCCTGAGTGCTGGGACTAAAGGTGTGCACCTCCACCACCCAGCCGGTCAGAACCACTCTTAAGAGCAACAGGGAAACATCTACTACACTCTTTGCATGTGTCAACTGTTACAGCCCTGGCGGAAGGCACCTACCAACAATCTCCATTTTCCCGATGGGGAAACTGACACTCAGCAATTAAGCAACTGCACTAAATGACTTCCGGCCAGGAAGCCAAATTTCAGCCAGTTGAGACAGCTCAGAGAAATGTTTTTGAAAGAAAATCGACCGTCAAGGCTAATGATTGACAGCATTTCTGATTACAACAGCTGTCCAAACAGTATTTGATCCAACTCAAACAACCTCTAAGCACCAGCTCCAAAAAAAAAAAGGGGGGGGGGCAAGAATCTAGATGTGTGATTTTGACAATTAGGGCAGGTCACAAACCACAAGCTAGAGCTAGAATGTGTACTAGAAAACTCCCAGCGGGCACTTAGGCTCAATCTGTTACCAGTGTGGCAGCTGGGGTCCAGCAAGCTCAACCCATCCTCCCTGCCTCCTGGGGACACCAGGCATCTCTGCCTATGAGCCAGGTCTTCAGATGCACCTGAGAGGTGGCAGGAGGGGAGGGTGGCTTGCTTTGAACATTCTAGCAAAAGGTGTCTGGGGAGGCTACACTGGCCTTTCAACATGCTTTTTATGTACAGTTCAAAGGTGGTGACGATGCTGGTAGAAAGACACTGTTCCTAATCTCCGAGACACAGACAGAAGCAGCCAGGGAAGGGCCAGGTCCGTTTCAGAGTCTGTGCTACCAACTGGGCATTGGGGAGGAACATCTGCCCCATCTCTGCTGAGATTGTTAGGCAAATAAATGACAGAAAACAAAATAGTGGGGGGGCAAATGTAATTTCCCAAAGAACAATCAGTTCCCTGTGCCTCTGTAGCTCCTGCTTGCTCGGTCCTCTCCTCATTAAAACAAGACCTCTGGATGTCTGGCCAAAAGCTGAGGGTACTTGAACACTCTGAAAGTGAGTGTCTATAAGAACAATCTACTACCTGCATCTGCTCCAACTTCAGACCATTCCTGACCTATGACACTGAGTTAAGGAGGGGATGGAATCAACTCTTGGTCCTCACTCCCAGCAATCACTTGCTGAGGCCCTTTGGCATCCAGTCAGACTTCAGCCCACTTGCCTCCTTTAACTGACGATATGAGACACAGTACAGCCACTGCACTAGACTATCTTACCACTAGCCGGCTTTAAACTGCCTGCTCACCCATACCTACAGACTCTGAGAACACATCTCATTTTAACCTCAGCCAGATGAAAACAAGGTAGGGGGGAAACATTAAGGAGCACCCAAACCTCTAAAGAAATGGCCCAGCTTCAACTCCCGGGTATCTCCACCGAGTTTGGGCAAACCACTTCTCTTCCCCAGGCTTTCATGTTACCTGGAAAGGGGAAGGGCAGACCAGGCGGCTCATTTAGGTCCCAAGGGCCAGATTCAGACTTTAGACCGCCATAGCCACACACTTCTGAATGGCCTGACTTGCTGTGTGACCTCCAACTACCCACTTCCTCAGACAGCTCTGCAAAGCAGAGCCTACATAAATGCCTAAGTGGAAGAGCAGCGGGGGTGTACCACACCACACCCTGACAGTAAGCCTGCTGTGGTGCTAGAGGCTGGGTCCTGATGTCCTGTCTTCTCACGAGCTTTTTCAATCTGCATTCAAGGGTCCTAGAGGCACAGTGGGCGTGGCTGTGAGGTGGTAGAAAGGCTTAGCCTACATTTCCGCTATCCCGCTATCCCATGAACTGGGTTCCTAAACTACATAAGAAGGAGAAAGTTAGTGGGGCATGAACCTTGATCTCTCAATTTGGCTAGGCTGGCTGGTCACTGAACTTCAAGGGGTCAGCTTGTCTCTGTCCCTCCACCCCAACTAGAGTCTTTAGCAGAGGTGTTAGAATCCAAACTCAGGTTTGCATAACAGTTACTTTACTAACTGAGACATCTCCCAAGCTCCCTTAAGTTGCTTTGGTCAAGGTGTTTTGTCACAGCAACAGGACACCAACTAATACAAGCAGTAATGACACATCTCTAAGTACCTCCTGTACAGATCTTTTGGGGCACAAAAAAAAAAACAAAACAAAAAAAAAAAAAAAAACAAAACAAAACAAAAAAAAAACACTCCTTTACCATTTACTGGGAAGTAGCACCATGTTTGCTGGGTGGGCAAATGGCTGTCCAGCACTAGCAAGCTCCTGGTTACAACTCTAAAATAAGGGTGTCTTTCTTGGAGATCAGGACTGTGTCATGGGACAGTCAAGATGTGAGTCTGGAGACCCATTTGCAGATACACTTGAGAAAGACATGGAACAGATGCTTGTCTACCTGAAGTGCAAGTTCAACTTCAAAGCCACACAGAACCAATTATTTCCATCCCAGCGTGTCTAGCCGCCTTTGTTATCTCTGAAAAGTTCTATCCGGTCTCCAGCCCTCCTGTTAATCCTCCAGACTCCTGCATTTTGAATCAAGTTACCTAGTTCTCTGGGTAACTAGAGAGAACCTGCTTCATATCTTGAATTAAATGGGCCTAGGAGCTGTGTGTAGAGTGAGCCGACTCTGGCCAGGCTTCCTGTAACTACCCAGCGATCAAATATTAGAAGATTTAAGAACAAAATGTCTTGGCAATCTTGACTTGACATATCCCTTGTATTTCCTAGGCAATTCTAAATTAATAGTTCCTCAATTACTAACTAAGATGGTACCCTTGGCCAGGCAGTTTCTCCTTGGGTCGAGCCAGGTGGTATTTATCAACAAAGGAAAGAAAATCAGGGAGGGGGAAGGGCAAGGCAGCCAACAAAAGCCAGGGTGGTGTTCCCAGGCCCCATTCCCTCCATGCCACAGACCCCGCTGTGGAGTGAGAAAGGGATAAATGATCCAGTTAGCAGGCTGGGAGATGATGCTTGCTGTTGGGGGTGGGGGGCTGGTTTACAACACAGATAGCTTGGTGATAGGTGAGTCTCTTTAAAGGCTCTCTTAGCACTGACATATTGATCAAATTATATATAACTACAACATCATTAAATATTTATGCCCTCTGAAGAAGCCTGCTGGGGTCTTTATGCTAGGAAGACTGAGTACAAGAAAGGGCCTGGGCCTCCACATGACCCCAAAGATCTTTGTCTTACAGGGCAAGAATGGCAAGGCTGCCCTCATGCACCAGGCCTTGTGCCCTTCCCAAGAGAGGAAGGGACAATGAGGAGGGCAGGGAGGAAGGAAGTCACACGGGCTTCCTAGAGCCTGGGGTTTCTGAGTGGTGACATGACCCTTCTAGGCACTTCCCTGAAAGAAATTAGTCTTCTTGTTCTTGTAAGAAGTCTATGTGCCAGGCAAGCCAGAGGGGGAGGGGCTGAGTGGGAAGGAATTGCAACCAAATCTGGAGCCTGCACCCTCGTCTCAGGGCTGTCCTTGCCCCAGGCCTGTTTCTGCAACATGGAGGTGTGGGCAGAGGTATAACACAGAGAGCTCTCCGATATGCCCAGGTGCCAAGCACAGGAGAACCCATAGGGCCATAGAGGCACTCCATGCCATAAGACGGAACTGAGCCCAGAAGACAGCCCGCATCCCTCCCCGAGCTCTAAGACGCTAAGACTTTCATTTCTCTGACTCTCACTTTCCATCCACCCAGCTTCCTGTTAACAAGATCCAATAATCTTTAAATATTTGTTCACTTTAATTTCTTGGTTCCCAAACACATTAAACTGCTTGCCTCCCACCCCCTAGGAAGGGAGACAGCTCTCAAAGAGCCTGCTTGTACGGACAGAACAGAGGGAGCTTTTCAGATTACACCTTCCCCCAAGCTGCCCACTCATCCCAGGAACCCCCTCCCCTTCCCCCCACCCTTCCCTCGGATAACCCCCTGTTCCCTCCCCCACCTTCCCAGACTCCATTGGCCAACTCCGGCGAGGAGGAAAAATTCTCAATTCATCCCTGTAGGGTTGCCATGGCAACCCCCAGCCACCTAATCCCCCCCCTTGGAGCATTATGCAAATCTCCCCCTTGCCCCTCAACAGGCTGTAAAAGTCACATTACCCTTGCTGAGGCCGCTCATTAAATTTTGGGGGTCTCCTCACCAGGTCAGGGTTACAAATGAAACCAACTGCTTTGACATTTTGAGGACAGGGGCTCTCTGGGAAATGGAGGTAGCATAAATGGAAAACGAGGTGTTTTGCAGCAGACTGAGTAGGAAAAAACAGAGCCCTCTTCTATGTGAGATCTCAAGCCCCAGCATATCCCCTCCTTAAATTAAAATTCAGAGGGTCAGCAGGGCTCCTTTCCTCAAGTCCAGGCATTTCACAGGCCGTGGAGATTGAGCTGGGGCACTCACCTCACCACCTACTCCCTCTCAGACTGACAACCCCACTTAACAGATTGGGCATATGAGGTCCTGACAGGGCAACGGGTTGCTCTCCACAGAGCAGGACAGAGGTTTCTAAAAGCCTGACTCTTCCCTTACACCAAGGCTCCTCTCAACCAGTGCTGATTCTGGCCCTTAGAGGACAGGACAATCAGCAATGTCTGGAAACATCTGTCGGGACACTGCTACAGACAACCACCCAGTGGGTAAGAGCCCAGGGGCAGCCTAAATATGCCCAATGCATACATTTTTACTGTGATGATGACTTCTGAGCAATGGAGTCAAGGCCCAAAGCAGTTCTGGAATGGGCACCACGAAATGGCCCAGGTCAAATAGACGTGGTGTCCCAATCTGACCTTGCCAATGGGTCCACCCCTGAGACTGCACACAGTCATCCAACCCCTTCCGAAAGCACCTGCTATGTGGTGCTTGGGATGGTTGGACGGCCAAGCAACAACTGGAGACAGGCTCAGGGAAGTCTAAGAAGCCTGGCCCCTTCCTCTCCTCTTCACTTTTCCCTCTCTGAAGCTGTGGAAATTTCGAGGCTCTATCTGTTCCACTGTGAGAATACCCGATTGAGACCTGTCTGTGTGCTGAATTCCTGGACACCCTCTCCCATAATCCCCATCACACTTCCCAAACCCCCACACGTCCAGAAAGCCATGTGCCACACAGGAGTTAGAGCAACTAGCTTGAAAACTCGCTTCTTCAACTACCACAGGTCCACATTTCAGTAGCTCAGCAGTCTGTGCAGCTAATGGTGACCATGTTGGGCAGTGCAGATCACAGCACTGCCATCAGTGTGAAAATTCTGGACAACCTTGCTCCTTTAGCAGGTAGGATTACATACGCTAAAACTCACAAAAGCTGGGAGGTCAAGCAGCTGCCCTGAGTCACACTGGTGGGGACTGAGTTCTACTCTAAAGCCCCCCACTCTAGCCATCCAGAGAATCACATCCCCCACTCTCCACAAAAAAAAAAAAAAAAAAAAAAAAAAAACCCTCCCAATCTACTGACATCTTCATTGCCACCATGTAAAACACTGGCTTGTCAGAGATCCTGTACCAACCTTATAGGCCTAGGAAATGTCCCTGGGCTTTGAACATAGAGGAGTTCAAGGGGTCTGCAAGGAAGTGATCTCTTGAGAAGCAAGGGTAAGATAAGAGTCTGGTGAAAGAGCAGGGTGGGGGAAAGCTAAAGACTGCAGGATTGCCCCCCAGATGATATGAAAGCTACTATCAAATCTACAACAGGGGGTACAGGGGCAGCAGAGGGCAGCTGCTGGTGACTCTGGCTCAAAGAAACTTCACTTCCTATGGGATAAGGTTTGAGATCCCTGACTGAGCAGAGGCACAAGCTGCTATGAACTGATTCCTCCAGACTGCCCCCAGGCCTTCTACTTGGAGGAAAAGCTAAACATGGCTGGGATCTTGTCCTGGAAAGAAACCAAAGGCAGGCATTCTGCTAGGAAAAACAGCAGTGATGAGCTTGACCCCAGAATATCATTCCACCTCATTGTCATCCAATTCTACCACTCTGGCCACCGGCCCCACATTCCAAAGGCCAGCATGAAGGTGAGGACATGATGCCCACTCGAATCCAAAACTAGGACCAACTCTATCCCTGCACACTGGTCTACAATGAACTACCCTCCTCTTCCACTAGCTCCCGAAACAGGAGTGTGCTGCTTGTCTGACCAGCATCCTCAGTTTCAGACCCTGAGTCCAGAAAGACCTTATAAGCCATACAGTGGTGGCACATGCCTTTAATCCCAGCACTCAGGAGGCAGAGGCAGGCAGATCTCTCTGAGTTTGAGGCCAGCCTGTCTACAGAGCTACACAGAAGAAACCCTGTTTTGAGAAAAAAAACAAAAACAAAAATCGTGGGGAGTAGAAATGACCTTGCCTTAGCCTCCCTTCTCCCTCAAAAGGCTGCCGGATTGGGTGGAGTCCAAAGCCTTCACAGTCGACGACGAGAAGGAGGTGTTCCTCCTGACCCAAGTTATACTGCCCTGTCCCTTGAGACAGGACCAAGGACTCTAGCTGGGTTTGCGTCTCCATCTGAGGGAGGATGGAGCTTTCCAGCGTAAATTAAACACATTTAGCAGCATCAGAACCATTCTCAGAATTACAAGCAACCAACCCAAACCTAAGAGGATATAAAGCCAAGATAAACAAAAGACCAAGCCCTCAGAGCCCGCCACCAAAAGCCAAGGTAAGGCAAGCCTCATGTTTTCCTTCAACCTCAGCTCCCTCACAACCCAGACAGAGCAGTGTCACCTGGTCCTTCCTCATTCCTGTCACCACACCTCAGCATGTCACCCCTTCCTTTCCTGCTCCTTCCCCCTCTTCCACTTTTGACCTGATAGCAGATAGAATGAAAACCAAACAGAAAATACTCTCCAATCAAGGTGCAGAGCACTAACCACCCCCTTTACAATCACAACCTTTAGAGCCCTCGGGCCTCAGAAACCTGAGAACACTCTGGATGTTCAGCACTTGATCAGGAAGAGAATCCTAGCCATCCAGAGAATCCCTAGACTGCAGAAGCATCCTCCTGCTGTACCCTCACTACCAGGCAGGTATCTAGGCTCAGTCAACACTAAACAACCCTGTCCCTCAGTCCTACTGCTCCACACTACCACCCCTCCACACCCAGGTCTACAAGTGTCTGATACTCTTGCTCCAGAAGCAAAAGGCCCCCTATTTCAGATGAAAATGCCTCATCTGCTTTTCAACCAGGCGCTGCAGGAATCTGAAGTGGCTATATTGCTCTCATCTATGACTTCTGCAAGATCACCAGTTTTTGTGTCTGTATGCAAAGATGTAGTAGCTGTCTCAGAAGTTTGGACTGTCACTCAAGAATGGGTAGAGGGACGGGAGAGATGATGGCTCAGTGGTTAAGAGCACTGGCTGCTCTTCCAGAGGACTGGGGTTTAATTCCCAGCATCCACATGGCAGCTCATAACTGTCTGTAATTCCAGTGGCAGGGGATATGACACCTTCACACCAATGCACATAGAGTTAAATTTAATAATAATAAGAAGGAGGAGGAGGAGGAGAAGAAGAAGGAAAAGGAAAGGGACCCAGGCTCCTACCTTTTTATGGGAGATCTTGGCTAGGGAGAGACATGAGGACCACCTATAACTAAACTCCAGGTACTAATAAGGTGTCCTTGTCCCTGCCTCTCTGACCTCATCCCTACCCTTCCCATAGTTAGGCACTCTGTCCTTGCTTCACCACTTACAGGGTGGCTGAGATGAAGTGGGGAGGGGCAGTAAAATCTCTGGTTCTCCCCAAACTTGGTTCAGCATTTTAATTAATACCAACTCCACACTACCCACCCTCTTGGTTTCCAGACAGGTAACAGACCCAAGGGCTCTTCAGAAGGAAAGGCCTCCTGACATCTGACCAGGCAGGGGGCTTGGCACGCAATCTGGCTCCAACAGACTGACCTGTTCTCCACATCCTGCCATGGCAGCTTCTAACTCAGCCATAGCTCAGTAGCAGGAAGCCCCTAGGCTCTGGCTGTCATGCAACATGCCCAGAAAACAAAAGAACCTGAAAACGCTATGCCAACCAGAAGCAAGACTCCCCACTCCCTCCTTGAGGCCCTGGTGTCAGCAGGAAAAGGCTGACCCGAAGTTTTGGCTCTGGAATAGATGATGCCTTAAAGAAGCCCAATGGATATATACCCTCACTGCTCTCAAGCAGCTCATTCCTCTCCCTAAGTTCTCTTAGCCCCGACAGGAAGGGAGTCTTTATTATAAAAGGCCAGAGAAAGAGAAGGAGCCAAGAGGAGGAGAGGTACAAGAGAAAGGAAGAAAGCATCTTGGATGTGTCTCAGAGAGCATTTGTTGAAAACAAGATATTGTCCCTTTAAGCATATAAAAACAAGGCCCTTGAGCATGCAGTTCTCACTCTGGTACACAATTATGGGTGCTTTCAGCTGTCTAGCACTACTTCAAGAGCGCTCTTAAGCCAGACTGTCAATGGCATGTTGAAAGCTATTTTGCTGGCTGCTATCATTAATAGCAAAGTGGAGAGCCGGGCTGATGAGAATTAAATATGGGGGAGGGGCAGGTCATACCCAGTCATTACAGAATTACCAGTATGAGAAAGGAGACAATGCCACTTTGGGGAATAGAGTTCAAACCAGAGTGTGATGGTGGGGAAGCAGACAGGGGAGGCCACAGACGCCCTGAGCATCCCCCCCCCCAATGCCAGATGGACTGGAGCCAGCCCTGGAGAGCCATATGGGGACGGAGGGAGCCACTGAATCGTGGTGAATGTGAGGGTAGAGAGGCCTTCGGATAATGCAGTGCTGCGAAATGTCACCACCTCACCTCACTTCACAAGTGCGGTCCCTGCCCTCCCCCAACCCATTCTTTCTGCCTGTGGCTTCAGTGACATCCCAGGAGCTGTTGTCACCTGGGAGGAGCTCTGGCTGCTGGCTTCTGCCTTTAACAAGTCTCCTCCCACCTTCCCTTTAAGGCCCCACTCAAGTAACAATCCTTCTGCAGGGACATCCTCTCTGACCCGTCTCCGCTTTCCCAGGAAGAGTGAAGCAAGTGTGTCGCAGCGGCCACATTAGCGCTTACCTCACCGCATTGCAATTACTTATTTAGAGGCCTGATGCCCCAGTGGAGGGAATGGTGTCTTATTCGTCTGTGTAACCAAGCCCGGCCCACACCCAAGCACATCCTAGACCCCTAATGACCGTTTTGGGAATGAATCCAACTCTCTCATTTTGCTGATGAGGAGACTGTGTGCTGAACCACAGAGAGCAACCTGCAGACGAGCAGGCAGCCCACAATTACAACCCCTCACTTCCTTCCCAGGGCTCTATACAGTGCAAGTCCACCCACCTGCCCACAACTCAAGGAAGGAAACCCCACGTGTTTACTGGGCACCTATTACACTCTGTGTGTGATTGAAAAGGGGGAGTCCTCCATAGCTCCAAAATGAGATAAGGTTCACTTGTATTGCGCTGGATCACAGGGGGAGAGACCCGCTGAGAGTTGTTTACTGTCTCCTGGTGTCCCAGCATTTTGTAAAATGATACAGAAAAACATTTTCCTATGTAGAAAGGGAATTCATTCATTGGCTAACTCTCTCCTGCAACAATATGGAATCAAGGGCCTCAGTAAGGGAAACCCTTTCCTGGGTAGAGAGGACTTCAAAGAGGGTGAGGAGGAGGAGGAACTCTTGGCCACTATCCCACTCCTGCTTCAGGGGAGCTTCTGTAATAGTAGAACTGGGAGTAGGGTTCCCAGCAGGCTTGTCTATCTAGTTCTAGAGTTGTCTCAGTGGTCAAATGCATAAGGAAAAACCCCTGAGAAGTACAGAAAGCTTTATTCTGCACAGTTCTACTGTCTGCTACAGACAAGGGATCCAGAGAAGGAGAAATGAGAGGCATCCTTGAGGGTTAAGTCACCCTCTAGCTGGATGAAACAAGCTTCAAGCTCAGTAATTCCCAAGGTAGACCACAGATGTTATCCTTCTGGGGAGATTACAACCCCCAAGTTTCCAGGAAGGAGCCAATGAAAGAGCTCCCAGGAAAGAAGTAAATTTCACAGCTCAACCCAGATACCACACAAACAGACACTGCCCTAGGATCAGTGCCACACACACCCCACCCCCAATCTTAACTGTCACCAAGGTCTGTCAACTCTTTGGCAGCATCTTTCCAGAAAACCCTGTTGCCTGACGGTTCCCTGGCTGCACAGCCCTTTTAAGCCCTGTGTATATGGCCACCTTGTGGCCAGGGTACAACAGTCATGGGTTTTACCACGCTCACCTCATCTGTGAACCTGCCCTCTATGTTATTATCAAACACGTCAAATCATTAGTTGTGCAAATAGCTGGCGAATGGAGACGGGACTGTGGACACAGAGGATTCAGCTGACAAGGTTATACAACCCCAAATGGGATACTTTGGACTTTAGTGGAGCCAAGTCTGCAGCCTGAACCTGGCTGGATAATAGCATGGCACAAGCGGAGGTAATTAAAGACACAGCGTGCTATGAGTTACCAAGAGACTAGCTACAGAAGAGTCCAGGGGTGGGGAGGAAAGTCTGCAGTAGCAGCATTAGTATCACCTGTGACTGCCCGTTTCCCTGACTTTAAAGGTTTGGATAAGAAGTCAAGGGGTTCTTCCGGCTCCAGGGCTCTGGAACTTGCCTAGGTTACTGAAAACAGTGACTGTCTAGTATTGATTGGCATGGTGCTGCCCCCAAATCAAAATGCCTCAAATCAGTTTGCCAAACATCAGTGCTCACCAACAGGGTGAAAGGCCAGCCTGCTGGCTTCACCCAGCACCATGTCTCAAAGCCACTGCATGACAGTTGCTCTGGAGCCTGTTTCTAAACTGGCTTTGTCGTTTGCTGCTGACACTGGAAAGGCGCTGCGGGAACAAGACTAGAACTGATGAGACAGGTCAGCCATCATCGCTTCCATGGCCCTTGCTGAATCATCCTTGACACCATGCCTGGAAGCAGGAGCCTGGGGGAGGTGCTGACCTCTTCAAGTCCCAGGCCAGGCCTGTGATTCTGTAATCTTTACCATAATTAGGGAGGGAGACAGGCAAAAGAGTAGGAGGACCCATTTATTACTTCTCTGGGATTTGACAGCTTGAAAAAGAAAGAAGTGGGGGAGACAGAGATAGCCAGGGACAGAGCCAGCCACAGTGAGTTTAACCTCTCAGTAAAATAAAAATGGGCTGGACATACCTCATCAGCTGCCCTCTGTCAATACTCAGGACCATCTGGCAGAACGCAAGGTTCTCAGCTAATTGGCATTTCCCATGGAGGCAGTGCAGAAGAGCTCTTGAAAAACTATGTGGTGGTAGTGGAGAGAGGGAGAGAGTGCACGCGCACAAGCACGCTGAGGATGGCCAGACAGACTTTCCCAAGGTGCTAGCTCTGCAGGCCATCTATTATATAAAAGTACATACAGTCCCCACCCCCCACTCGCTTAAAGATGAAGAATCCAGCCTGTTTGTTCCAGGCAGATGTAATCACACAGTCAAGTCTAGAGGGCAGGACACTGCATGAATAATTCAGGCACTCAAGTCACTTGATTGTGTGTGCAGATAAAACACCAGTCAACCGCTAAACAGGTCAGCTGATAAACTTGTTTGCTCAGGCCTAACCACCATCGCCAAATGCTCCCAAGACTCACACTACAATTAGTGGCAGGGTTTTCTTCTACAGAACCCTGCAAGCCTAGGGAGTGGCCAGCACGCCATTAGGTCAGGGCTGTATTGCGTTTCTCCTTTCTCAGTCAGGGTTTCTCCACCTCTTTGCCTCTTTGTTCCTACACAGCCACGGGATGAGTTCACCCAACCCAGAGACTTCTCGGCACGCATTCGTGCTGGGAAGGGGCTGGAAGGCAAAGGTAAGGCAACAGGAGCAAAGGGCCCAGCTGCAGAACCCACAGGCTCTGAAATGAGCTCTAGCTCTTGCTGGCTTCCTTGATGCTTGGCTTCCCCTCCTATAAAAAGAGGGCAAGATCCATCTATCCACCACTGAGAGGATTAATGAAGACAATGTGGCCAGATCTCAGGCATTCTCCCATCTTAGAACCCTGTTTGGGGAATGGCCAGAAATCCTAGATGAACACAGCTGCTCTGCACACAAGCCAGACATCCCCTCTCCCCCACCACACACAAACAATGCACACACACACACACACACACACACACACACAGAGAGAGAGAGAGAGAGAGAGAGAGAGAGAGAGAGAGAGAGCACTGAAATACTTAACCCTTCTGGGTTCATAGCATCCCCAGGGCTCAGAATAGCTTTGCTCTGCCAGCCAAGGTGACTTCTTTGTACCCAACAGCCATCCACTCAGACACAGGCAACGCCACCCATGCAGACCTCAACATGCAAGGACATATTACACCTTAATTAGAAGCTCTTAGAACAACAACTACTGCTATAAATTTTGAACCTGGGTGCAATTACCATCTTTAAAACACGCCCAAAATACTATTCACAGAGGAAGGGAGGAAGTGGTACCTTGCATAATACCCCAAAGTTCTTAAAACACCTGAGACCCCAGTTTCAGGCCTGGGCCAGTTCTACCTAGGAAGAGGCAGAACACATTTCTGGTCTACCCTCCTCAGGAGAACCTTCTTTACATATAAAGCAATGTCTGTCTATTATTTCTGTGGGCCAAGAAGTGACAATGCAGTAGAGTCCATGTGTGCATGCCCAGGGAACCACAGCTGGCTTCCCACACTGCTCACTAAATGCTGGCCCCTTTCTGGCTACCCTTCCCAATGGTGGGGGCTCCCTACAGGACTGGAAAGGAAAGTAGATTCAAAGGGCTCTATTGGAAGCCACTGGAGCGGGCAGGAATCTGCACACTTCCCTTCAGGGTCACCTGCCCTTCTCACCTGCCCTGGGTCCTGCCCCCTTTAAAGAACAAAATTTAAACCTTGTAAATGACTGTTAATTTAGAGCAGAAAATCCATTCAAGTCACGGTCACCAAAGGCTAGAATGAGTCAACAGCCTTCTGAGATTTCAAGAACACCAATTGTTAAAAAGAACAACCAGCCTGCGCCATTTATACGTGCCAAGTCGATGCTAATCGTCCGCCAAGCCAAATTATAGGCAGCCTCTCCTCGGAACACAAATAGACAAACAGGCCTCTCCCACAGCCTGGCCTAGCTCAGGACTAGCTACTGATATGCACTGAGATAAAGGGTGTTTCTATTTGCTGGGTTTGAGGTATACTGTTATTAGCAGGGTGACAATGTGGGGTAGTTTACATATCCATCAAAGGATACCACACTAGCTAAACTGGTTTGACTTCTGGATTACAAAGCTCAACTGCCAGCCGCGGAGGCCTGGCGAGGCTGGCCCCTGGGCAAGCTACTTTACCCCAGGGCTTCAGCTTCCTCCTGTGAAATGGGGACATAGCTGCCTTCAAATGAAGAGAGTTGAGAAACTCCCTCCTAAATGCAAGGCATGAGGATTGCATTTCACTCTGGCTTTAAGTTTTTTCAGGCCGTTAGTGGCTTCATTCCCTTACATTTCGACAGCTCAGCCTGGCTTTTAAGGCCCTTGAAGTGTAATCTTATCAAGGCAGTACATCACGTTTTTTTTTTTTCTTCAAGAAAAAGAAAGAAAAGCAAAGGCAGGGAAGGAACCCCGCCTGAATTTCCTTTTTGAGAATTTTACATTAAAACAGATAAAAGGAGTCAGCCAACTGCAGAAATGGGTAGCTCAGATCCTGGGGTACCTACAGTGTAACTTTCCCTCAGGTCTTTGGTCCTTTATCTACCCAGATCCCAGACCAGGCCTAAGTTCACAAGAACAAATGCTAACAACTCAACATAACCAAGGAACAGCAGCAGGCATCCCCTGAACATTCACCTTTAATGGTGGGAAGACCAGAAGAACCAGGCTCATTTTCAAATCAGGACCTCCCCCAAAATGAACATATTTTTTCTTTATATATACATTTTAATGAAAACAAAACACACGTACCTGTTTGTGCATTTCAATATTCAAGCCATAGGACATCTCATAGTACTACAAATTTAAAAAAAAAAATGCCATTAGCAGGCAACACAGGGACACTGTTCATTTTCACCTTCCCTTCCTCCAAGCTTTGGCCAAATCATTCATTGAGTCCAAAGAAGCTGATGTCCTCCCACAGAGGCAGCCTGTGGAGGTTTAAAAGCTGATACCAGGAAGTGGCCAAATGCTCCTCTCCACTCAAGAGAACATTACACACAACAGTAAGAAGAGCAGGGCCTCCCCTCCCACAAGTGCCCCATGTGCCTGCCACACGTCATGTTTATACAAGGTGCGCTCTACAGGGAACGCTGTACACCACCTCCACTTATCCTCTGAGAGTTATTTAGCACTAGGTGTAAGGTCTCTCATGTGGAAAGTCTGCTGTGGCCTGCACTTAAGTGGATCCCATGCCCACTCCCGAAAGGAAGATGTCAACTCGAAGGAAGACGCTAAGTTAAAACATGTTCTAGCTAGGGGGAAGTCCAGATTCCCAGCTGAGGAAATCCTCCAGGAGGGGACAACGCAGGCAGAGAATTTTAAAAGTCTCCTCCAATCTGGAAAAACTCTGGGGAAGGCAGGCCCTTCTGTCCCATTCTGGCTAGATCCCAGCTGCCAAACAGAAAAGTTTCCGAACACTCCCAGGAGGACTCCAGGAGGGATTTTTATACAACTCTGACACCGGCTCAACCAACTTTATGTTACTAACCAGTTTAAGGCAATCAGACCCCGGGGAAATCTTAAAAAACACAAACGAAAAGCTCTTTACAAAGGTGGCCTGGAATGCAGGTTTGTTTCTCTTTTGGGCCCCTACTCTCACCAGCCCTCCTCCAAGTGGCAGGGAAGAGGAAGCTGAAGGGAACCCTCCACGGGGGCTGACCTGAAGCAGGGCCTGGCTCAGGCCTGCGACGTCCCAGCTGAACCCATAGCCTGGGTGCCCTGCCCTCCCTCCTTTCGCCCTGCTGCGGGCTGCCTCTCACCATCACATAATGGCGCTGCATCTCCGTCTTCTCGTTCGCCAGCTTGTCGTACTCCACTTTGAGGCTGTGAGGGCAGGAGGAGGCGCTCAGGCCTGGCGCGTACACGGCCTCCTCAGAGACCTGAACCCTAGGACCTCGGAGAGCCACTTCCCCGGGACCCTGAGCACCCCCCCTCCTTTATCCAACATCCTCTGGGCAGTGGGGGTGGCCATACGCCACCCGGAGCCTGGCGGTACTAACTCCAAACTTCCCTTGATCTGCGAGGGGACGTATCGTGGCCACGCGGGGGCGGGCCTTTACGCCCGATCAAGACCCTGATCCCCCCTACCCCCCCCCCCCACTGGACGGGATTTCGGGAGCTGGGCGACCGCGGAACGCAAAGGGTTAAGGCGACGCGCACCGAGAGGGGAAACAAAAGGCGGAGGCCCCGCCGCCGCGCTGCCGGGGGTCGGAGTCCCCCTGGGTACCCGCGGGGGCCATCTCCAGCGTGCGCAGCCGCCCTCTTCGCCAGCCTGGGGCCACCCCCCGCCCACCTTACCTGTGATACTGAGCTTGCAGGAACTGGAATTCGTCTTTGATCCTGTCACAGGACTCGGCCACAGTGAATTTAAATCCCGGCTGCCCGGGTTGATGGGGAGCCTGGAGCCCACGAGGACGACACAGGGGAGAGGAGTGGGCACATCAGACGGGCTCCACGAGGCCCCTTGCCTCGGCTGGGTCCCTAGTTCCTTCCTGCCGGGCGCCACCGACAAGGCCACCACCCCATTGACCAGAACCTTCCTAGCAAGTTTTTCTCCGCTCTCCCGAAGGGGCCGGGAAGGGGGCGCCCCGACCATCCCCAAAGCCAGGAGGGTTCCCATGGCCAAGTGCCGCGGGGGCGACTTGGAAGACTTGGGAGAGGGGCCCGGGGAAGGAGCCAGAGTGCCCCCTCCAAGACAGGCCGCCCCCGGCCACTCGAACGCAATTACCCTTGGCTCTCCACTGCGCCCCCCCCACCAAAGCCCCTTTGTGTGAGCGCACACACGCGCGCGCACCATAAAGGTAGCAACAAGCAAAATGGAGGTGCTAGATAAACTGCCTCGTTTACCCTGCCATGATAGATGCTTAAATAAGCCCAGTTGCAATTACTCACCGGATGTCTGCCTTGCGGATACATGGCAGGGAGGGGTCGCGATTCCGAGAGCTTGGAAGCGCCGAGAGCCCGAGCCGGGGATGTGCGGGGGAGGGGGGAGGCGAGCTCGAGCGGGGGGCGGCCGGGGAACCGAGAGCTCGCCCCCGGGCCCCCCAGCCCGCTCTCGCAGCGAAATCCCAGAGTCGGGCGTGCGCCCCAAGTGCAGACAAAGAGCGGCGGAGCAAGCGGCAAAGTCGTCGGCGGGCTCGCGCTTTGTGCGCCTAGGGCTCGGCCGGCTTCGGCCGGCCGCCTTCCCCCGGCTGCTTGGACAGTGTCAGAAGCCGGGGCTGTGCGGACATCGTCGGCTCCCTGGTGGCTCCAGTGCGGGATCCCGAGGCCGAGGGTGGGGGGGTCCTCCTATCCCTTAGCGGGTCACTCAGCACGATGAGGCTGGAGGGGGGCGCGTCTGGGCAGCCCAGAGCATCCGGGACGCGCGGGTAGGGTCCCAGAGGTGGCCGGGCCCGGAACTCCCAGCGAGAAGAGAAAGGCGGGCCACCGAGGTGACGGCTTGAGGACCGAGGGTGAAGGCTGGAGCCCAGCGAGGGCGCTTCGACGCCCCCCCTCGGAGAGGAGAGCCTGCTGTTCCTTCTGCTCCAGTCGCCACCGCCAACCCTTCCCAGGGCCGAAGAGGAACTCCGGGTTCAGTCGGTGCAAATCATGCGCCCTGGCATCCTAACTCCAGCGGGCATGAGAAGCCTTGGCGAAGGGGTCCTCTCTGTTCCCAAGTAGAGCGTCAGCGTCCCTGGCGAGCAGCGGTCGGCGTCCCTGCCGCCTCGGAGCGCGCAGGCTGGAGAGCACGGAGGGGGAGACGCAGCCCGAGCCCGGGAGCTCTGCGGCTTCTTTGCTTCCTCCCAGCTTAGCTCTCCTCTCCGCGCCCCGACAAAACCCCAAAACACACGCACTCAACACACACGCTCACATACACACACGCACGCACGCACACACACACAAAAGTGCCTCGGACCTGCGGATACCACACACAGACAGGCGAAGGGGGCCGAGCACGAGGTCTGAACTGCCGCGAGAGCAGTTCCAAATAGGGACTGAAAAGTAACAAAATAATGTGGCGGCTTCGCCTAGCGTCCACCAATGGGAGTGCGAGGATCCCACGTGGGGCCACGGGACTCGAGCTGCGACTGGGCGCCGCTATGCGCGACGTCACAATGCCCTCTTGTGTCTAAAACTATGCATGAAAAGTAGCAATCAGGCCCTACCCGCTGGTGACTTTCGCTTGGGAGTGAAAAACAGCGCTCCTCACATCAGGAATTAACCGAAAGACATATAATAAATAGATATATATTATAGTGCTGGGCTGCTAGGCTTTTTTTCTTTTTTTCCCACGATCTACTAGCAAATAATTATTTGGCGGGAGGGGAGGAAGAGAAAACGAATAACAACAAAAGAGAGAAAGAGAAAAAGGACAAGCTGTACAATCCTCAAAACCTGTGGCTGGTAGTAATGGATCAGTTGATTCTGTAAAGGCGGCGAACGATTGCCCCCCTCTAATCTCATTAGGGCTGCAAAGCAGCCCAATTAGATACTATAAAACAAACAGAATCACTTTGTCAGTTTAATGTTTTCACTTCAGAAGATTTAGGACCGATAAAATGCTGGCTCCCAAAGTTACCTCCGACCTCTAAGACTGTTCCCCAAACTGAGTTTCTCTTTCTTTATCCATTTCTGTTCCCTTTCCCACCCTAGGGCGCCCCGCTTTCCTCCTTTGTTCATTCGCCCTTCTTTTCGGAAAGCCAAATAAACAGCGCCTCTGATGCACCGCGGCGGCCGCCGAGGGGGATGTCTGAGAACTCTGGCTTGGCGGACCGCGCAGATGGAAGGGCCTGGCTGTCTGCGGACAACAGGCTCAGTAGTGTGGCTGGCCCTGTTTGGGGTTCTTGCCCTTTGGGGACGGCTACGTTCTGGCCGCAGCCTTGTCAAGGCGGACTCAGCTGCGCTCGGGGCCGAGGTGGTGTAGGGCATGCTTGGAGCTGGGGCCCTCCTAGCTACGACCCAGAGCTCCGACCCGGTTTCTAGGCCTGCTGGCCGGCCCGTACCATATGCATCGGCAGCCACTCGTGGAAGAGCGACTGCGAGCCCGGAGCGTCAATGGTCACCAGCCTTCACGCCCAAGAGGGCACAGACATTTGACTCTGGGGCCCATTTGCTCGCAGACAGGAGTCACTTCGGGACATACTGCCCACCCTGGGTACTCGAGCCTCGGACAGCCACCGCCAAGTGGGCCGCCCAGGTGTTCCAGGGTCCCTCTCATTCCCACCAAGCACGCATGCAAGCACGCTCTCCCGGCCCGTTGCGGGCGCGCGCGAGCCGGCCGCGCGCCCCCGGAATCTATATTTTCCCCTCATTAGGAGCCCAAGGTTCGCGTTTGCATCTTAATGAGGAGCTGGGAGCGCGCGGGGACCTCCACGTGAGCGGCCGCCCCGAGATGGAGCCTCCCAGAACCCGCTCCGGCCGCCGGCCGCGACCGCGCTCTCCTCTTCATTTATTTATTCTCCTAAATAAAAACATAAATCGTGTACGGCGCGCACCGAAAAAGGGAGGGGGCAGGGAGAAGCCCAGCTCGACAGATGCGAGCATCTGGCCTCAGCATCCATTAGTCTCAAAATGGCTCCTCTTTTGAGCTTCCCTCTCCCCTCCCCCTTCTTTGCCCTCCCCCTTACGTCACGGGTGGGCGCACCCGCTTCCTACCCGGCCCGCCCCTTTCTCGCTTCGGCCCCCACGTGGGGAGCGCCGGCCACGCCCCAGAGCAAGCCTAAAGACCAATCATAGATAAGCAAAGAGCCTCTCCACTATTGATTGGTGGAGATATAGAGAGCTGTCAGTCCTTGGCTAGAGCTGTCAGTCAAAACCACGAGGGGTGGGGGAGCGCTGACAAATGCCGAGGCTTCTGAGCCTCCCGCTTGCAAATAGTGCTTGGAATGGCTGCTTAATTAGCTTTGAATGGCTTTTCCTTCCAGCTCAAACAATCTGTCACTACCATGTGGTATAAAGGAGCCATGCATAAAAAAGTAAGCAGAGGCTAAATATCAATTTGATTTTGTGTATCAAAGGAATATTTTATTTTTCTCCCTAGTAATGAAACGTATCAATTTAAATAATAAAAGGTAAAAACACACACAAACCCTGTTTTAAAAAAAAAAGGAACAAGAAGGAAAAGGAAAGAAGAAAGAAAGAAAAAAGAAAGAAAATCAAAACCCAAACTCCACGATGTTCCGACTCGTGCGCACGTCTGAAATAGGTAATTTCTATGGAACGTGTTGAGGAGGAAGTCTGAGACTCTCCCACTCTACCACCACCCCTCCTCCCTTTAAACTTGCATTTAGTGTTTTGTTGTCCTGGTCCTAGGAATGGCGGGGGAGGGGTGTCAAGGGGGAGGAGATATAGGGTTAGGGAGAAAGAACTTTAAAGGGATCTCTTTGAAGCTGCTAATCAAAGTGCAGGGGTTTTAAGACCTCTTAAACTGGGGGTCCTACAGCAGGTCTTGATTTGGGAGCCGAGAAGAGAGGGGGGAGATAGAGGGTGTGCTTGTCGCCCAGATTTATTAAACACGATGTCTTCAAGATGCCCGGGCCAAGGCGCCTAGCTCGGACTCCCTCGGGACTGGCTCCGACGGCGCCCTCCCGCTGGCGGCCACGGAGGTCCTGGACTTCCAGGTCGAGTCTATGCGGTCTGTATACAGAAAAGCACTGCAGCTCTGTCTCCAGTCTGCGTGTCTCCTGCCGGGGCAGTGGTGCTCCCGAGAACACCACGAGTCAGCGTGAGCTGGTGCAATGCAATCTCCATACTGAGTTCTCGTGTGAACCCAGGCGCCAGCACCCGGACTGCCACACGGAGGATGAGAGTGATGGATAAGGTTTTGCACAAGGCCGCCCCCACGGCAGAACCGAACTGCAGCGGCGCGCCCCACAGTGAGAAAGGACAGCCCTTGAGCGTTTAATAGGTACAAAGCAGGCCGTGGTTACCCACTTCGTCCTCACTTCACTCCCAAGGCCTGGCTGATGGCCAGTCTTACAGGGTAGAAAAGAGAGGATGAAAACAAACACACAAACAGAGCTTAGTAATGGGCCCGAGCTAAGCAGAGAGGTCAGAATTGGAATTCAGGACAGTCAGATCCAGGGCCCAACTCAGAAACGTCTTTGTGCAAGACGAATCCATATGATCATTAGCTGAAAGACATTCACTCATTCATTCTAGCTGTCTCTGGAGGTCTGGGGGTGGAGCCTCTGGCTCCCTGCTCTCCCCTTCACCTACACTCCCTGCCCTTTCTCTGTTACCAGAACCCGGAGCACGGTACTCGGTAACCAGGTTCGGGTCTCCCACAAATTTTTCTTTAGGAAAAGGAAAAATGCTTATTTTATGCTAGAGAATGATGCATACAGCACCCTGTCCGAAGGGCTTGACAATTATTTTTAAAAAGGAGGGGACTGAAGAAAAAGACTTCAAACAGCTCTGTCTCCAGTTCTAATTGGAAGCGTTTCAACTGTTTATGTTACAAGAAGTGTCAGGGTCATTTGCTACCGAAGAGCTGACTTTTCATTGGCTGCTTAATTGAGTACCTCGGAGTCCACCCCACGTGGGAGAGGAATTCCTGGCACATTTAAAAAAAAAAAAAAAGTCACACGGTGAGATGGAAAGCCCGGGATGGATCTGAAACAGCGGAGCCCTACCCCCCCCCCTCAACCCCCCAGCTCCTCATTTTGGATGTAGGATGACTGTGGGAACTTGGGATGGGGGACAGAGATGGTTCTCTGGATCCTTAAAACTAAATCTGAAACACCTTAGATGAGTGTTATATGCTTTTCTCCTGAATTAAGGGAACTGCCTCTGGCCAGCCACCAGACTGTGGCCTGCCCTTTGAGGAACTGGTCTCAAGGCCTGAGATGGGGTTGGGGTTGGAAACCTTCCCTCCTGTCATCCCCAAGCCCCTTGAGCTACTGACATTGATTTCTTGGGAAGCCTCTTGTTTGAACAGGCCAAAGAGGAGAGTGTTCTCCCACATCACCACCCACCACCCTTTGGTTGATTCTGTGGTCCCCTCATTATTTATGTTCAGTGCTAGAGCAAGGCTGGCCCCCCTCCTACCCCATCCCCATCCATCAGTAATCCCAGATCTTCCTGAACAAGGCAGCTCCTCACCATGAAGCCAGAAGAAGGGGACTTTTTGTTTGTTTAACAAACTTAACCCGGTGCTTAGTCTGCACCAGATTCCATTCTAAGCGCTGAACAAATATTAACAAATTTAATCCTCACCCAAAGAATGAGGGCAGCACCACTGATGACATTCCCACCGAGCCAATGGGCAATTGATACTATTCCCTGGTACAATGACTTACTCAAGGTCACTGTGGTGGTGTGGTGGTTGACAGACTTGAATCCAAGCAACTGAGCTCCAGAGTCCACAACTTAACTACACTTGCCCTGTGTGTCAGGGCCACTTCAGGAAAGAGGGTTGAGACTCCTATTGGTGAAGGGACTTCCCACGGTCTCTTAAACTCTCTTTCAACTTGCTAGCTGGGTCAAATTCTGTGACTCTGGGGCACTTGTGGACTCTTTCTAAGCCTCCATTTCCTCATCTGTTGAGTGACGATAACAGTCCTGTCCACCTTGGAGTATTGCTTCCGAAATCAATGGAGACCATTCAAGTGGTACTTGGTATAGGCCAGGCACATTAAGTGATCAATAACAGTTAGCTATGGTAGCCCCGATGAGGGTGTGCCAACAGCTGAGGACCTTCTGGAACATACGTGGTGTGTGTGTGTGTGTGTGTGTGTGTGTGTGTGTGTGTGTGTGATCAAGTATGGTTCTGACCAAAGCCCACCAGGAGCACCAGACTCCCTCTGAGCCCCCAAGAAAGCCCCAAAGCATGCATACCTATCTCTTGACTCTGGAATTTCTATTCTTTTCCAGTCCTTGATAACCTTGGCTATCCCTGCAGCTCCTGAGCCCATCAGGGAAAGGTTAGGTGAGTGCAGGAAAGAAAGAATGGGAGGGAGGATAATTTGAAGCTAACCTTTGAAGGGGTAGGGATGGATGGAGGCAGAGAGAAACCTGAATAGCACCACAGAGAGTGGTATGAAGGGTTTCTCTGAGGATTGGTTGGGAAGGTGGGATTTGAACTCAGCCCAGAAGTGTAGGCAAAAGTTCTGGTAGACAGAGAACAGAAGAAGCTTTCTCCCACAGCCTTCCAAGGTAGTTTCCCTTCATTATAGCCTATCTTTTACTACCTAGAGACAGTCATTTGGTCCTGAGGAAGGAAGCTAAGTGCTTTCTCAAAAACAAAACAAAACAAAAACAACAACAAAAAATCCTTGTCCTTATTCCACACCCATCTTAAGAGCCTTCTCATCAAATGGATGTCCCCAGAGGCCCCTAAGTTAAGGAGGGAGGGATCCAGTTCTGCAGTCTGCTGTCTCCCTTTCTACAGCTGTAAAATGGGAAGAACAGTGTTTGGGTGCTGACTCATCAAGAGTTTACTGCAAGCCTACAATATGCAAGAACTAGAATGTGAGAGAAGCCCTTGCCTTGGGTAGACACAAGGCTGTCTAGGTCTAGGCTGCACGTAGAGCCTCAGTTAGAATTTTATGGGAAATAATATTGGGTACTGAGTTGGAGTTGAGAGCAGGAGTAGTAGTGGCCTTTGTTGACTGAAGGTAGAGTTCCACACAATAGCAAGGCAGCCCAGCTAGGACTCTCTGGAGAGCCCTGGGATTATTGGATCTGCTTGGTGGCCCCACTACCTCTGTCTAAAAAGCTAAGGCAACCAGACTACCAGGTGATGATTTACAAATATGCTATCATGTCCACCTGGGACTTTGTGGGGGGCAGATGTAGAGAGGAGGCAAGGAATGTGTTTGTTCACCTGTCTTTAACAGAAAGAAGCCTGAGACTGGAAACATTTTCCCCACACCTCCTCCCAAGCTCAGTTGAATTGCATCCTGCTGTTCCCAAGGTGCACTTTGCTGACCTCTATTGACTAATGGCGCCCGGTTTCCATGCCTCATGCTGGAACCGGGTAAATATTTATCGAAGTGATTGGGCGTCCTAATTAAGAGATTTGTGCCGTTTCTCTTTCCCTTTTAAAGATTCGAAGCTGAGGCTTAGGAGATTAAGAAATAGTTTGCTGGTATTAACGCATCCATTTTAGCAAGGGTGGAGAAGAATTACCCAGGTCAGTGCAGGTAGGAGTGGTGGAGGGTGCTTCTGGGCCGCATCAAGCCTGGATAAAGACTAGGGTAGAACTCTGGCCCTGTGCATACACTTTAACAGTGGGAATGAGCTGGAGTTGGAGGAGAGAGGAGAGGGTATTTGTCTCACAGCCTTTTTTGTTGTATCTTCCAAACCTACTTTCATCTTTCTGTCCTTTTATTAAATGGATCTGCAAATGCTTGTTTGTCATGCACACACAGTGATAGGGTGTGCTTACCTGCTAGTTCTCAACTGAGGGTAATTTTGCCCTCTAGGGGACATTAGGGAATATCCAGAGACATTTTTTATTTTTGTTGTTGTTGTCACAACTCAATAGAAGGGGTGCACTGTTATTTGGTTTGTAGCTATTATTATATTATTGTTGTTGTTGTTAATTTGTTTATTCTCTCTCATCTTGTCTGTGTAAGTGTGCACATGAGTCTAGAGGACAACTTTTGGGAGTCAGTTCTCTCTTTAACCTTGTGGGTCCTAGGGATTACATTCAGGTAGTCAGACTTGGCTGCAAACAGCTTAACTCAGTGAGCCATTTTGCTAGCCCATTGACAGATATCTGCAGTGAGTGGAGGCTTCTAAGCATACTACAGTGCCAAGAAAACATGAAAAGCCACATAGGGTATGTATGTATGTATGTATGTATATCCTAGTCCTAACAGTGATGAAGCTGGGTAACTTGCAAATACTGCATTAGTCACTTTCCTGTTGCTATGACAAAATAATCAAAGCAATTTAGGGAAGGGAGGGTTTGTTTCTGGTTCATAGTCTGAGGGTCTAATCCTTCATGGTGGGGAGGGCATAGTGGTGGAAGTTAAGTCTTCTGGTACTGAAAATGATTCTTTCCATAAACCAGTCAGGGTTTCCAACAGAGCTCTGGGGAAGTTCTGGGACCTTCAAAGGGTAATGGGTCAGGGAGAAGATGGGGAAGTAGAGACCATGACCTCAGAGACACCCCCACCCATGCAATCCCTAAAACCCACACTAGTAGGAAGGCATTGACTCTGAAGCATCACTGTCCTTTGACCTACAAATGTGTGCCCCTTCCCATCATGCACACACTTACATTAATAATAAATAAGTACATTTTAAGATCTAACAGAAAATAACAAGTGTTGTTGAGGACATGGAGAGACTGAAGCCCTTGTGTGCTGTTGGTGGGACTGTAATGTTGTGTGACTGATATAGTCAGTGTGGCGGTTCCTCAAGGAGTTAAAAATAGAATTACCATGTGACAAACCAGTTCCATGTCTTGTGTATATACCCAAAAGAATTGAAAACAGAATCTGAAAGAGATAGTTGCATAACTGTATGCATATTGCAGAATTTTTCACCATGACCAAGAGGTAGAAGTAACCTAAATGTAGGCCGTAAGGCAAATGGACAGATAAAGAATATTTGACACATATATACAATGAAATATTAGCCAGCCTTTAAAAAGAAAGAAATCCAATTACATGCTGCAGTGTGGATGAATCTTGGGAGGTTGACACTGAGGGAAGGCAGTCATATGTTTCATAAATCAGCTCTAAGGAGCTACTAGAGTAATCAGGCTTGAAGAAACAGAAAGTAGAATGCTGGTTGCCACACTGGGGAAGGACAAGTGGAGTGGTTAGGGCTACAGAGTTTTGGCTTGGCAAGACGAAGAAGTCTAATAATACAGGAAGAAGTCTAATGATACAGGGTGAATTAGTGGCATGACTGTGAGTAGTTAACACTATCCTTTGTACATTTAACAGTGGCAGATTTTATGGTTTTTACTACAGTTAAAAAAACAGGAGCAGCCCCATTGGCAGGTGAGTTCTTTGGCGTTTTGAGCTCAGTTCCAGGAGCTCATGGCCTAGCCCTCTCTTTTAGCCTAATATAGCAATTTCTTCTATCAGTGCAGTCTGTTTCAAACAAAAGAGTGTCTGGTTTCTGGACCCTGTGCCTGGCCTGGCCTCATACATTTCTGCTTCTTCCAGCACTTTCTTTACCAAGATGCCTTCAGCCTGCCTTAGGCGATTATAACTGTGTCATCTTTCCCTAATTAAAAAGAAAGAAAGAAAGAAAGAAAGAAGAACTATTTTTAAAGTGCATTTAATTTAGTGTATGTGCACGTGTGTGCACATATGTGCACTTGCTCACAAAGTGAGCATTTGCACATATGTGCACATACACAAACACACCATGGTGCACATATGAGGATCAGAAGATGACTGGGGAAATCAGTTCTCTCCTACTATGTGGATCCTGGGAATCAAATTCTAGTCACCAGACTTGATGACAATCATCTTTACCGATGGGACCAATTTGCTGATCCTGCCTGACATTATTGATTCATAACAATAGTGATTCTGGACTGGGGAATGGCTCACTCAGTCCATGAAGTACAAGTAAAGAGCTAGGTGTCACACATGTATTTGAACTCCCAGTGATGGAGACATTGGAAGCTGGTGAATATCTGAGGTTCACAGGCCAGCCAGCTTAGCTACTCAGTGAGATCCAGGCCAGTGAGAGACCCTGTCTCAAAAAGACAAGGTGACTAGTTCCTGAGGAATGACACCCAAGGTTGATCTCTGTGCACACACTAAGAAAGAGTACTGATACTGGTGACATGTGACCGACCCTCAAGCTGTTCATAGACAGCTCTCCTACTCTCCTTACCTTCCTGTATCATTATTATTTTAGTTTTATTTTGATTATGTGTGTATGTGGGGAGGGCATGTACAAGTGAGTGTAGGTGCTCTTGGAGGCCAGAGGAGGATGTCATATCTCTTGGAACTAGAGCTATGGGCAGTTGTAAGCCACCCAACATGAGTGCTAGTAACCTAACCTGGGTCCTCTGCCAGAGCGCTTTACTTTTTTTGCTATGGGGTTTTGTGCAAGACACACTGTGGGTTCCTTGTCTGTAACATGGGGATAGTGACCTCATAGCACCTTCCTATAGGGCTGCTATGAGAACAGAGAAGAGTGTCACAGGTGAGGGGAAGTGCTCTGTGACTGTCAGTGATTCTGAGTAAGTGAAGTTTCATCAGCTTGTTCTCAGTGAGCTCAGACTCCCATGCATCCATCTAAATCCAAGCACATCTGCTTTCCCCTTGGAACTGGAGTCTCTGCACTTGGAGTTTAAATGTCTGCCACTGGTGAGAGACCAGGAAGGCAGGAAGCTGGATATTCAGAGATCCAAACACTCAAGTGAGTGCTAAGCACAGGCCCTGAGAGTTCTCACAAAAGGCAACATGGAGTGGGGCATGGTAGTATATGTCTTTAATCCCAACACTCAGGAGGTGGAGGAAATGGATCTCTGTGAGTTCAAGACAAGCCTACAAATAATGAGACCTACACAATGAGACCTTGGCTCAAAAAAAAAAAAAAAAAAAAAAAAAAAAAAGAGCTTTTTGAGGTAGTGAAGGGTGGCAGGGTGGCATCCTGTCTTTGACAGCTACAGCCTCCTTCCTTATAGAGGCTATGCTCAGGCCTAGGAGGCAGAATCAGACTGCCCACAGTTGACATGCAGGGCTTCTGTTAACAGAAGGTCCACTGCAGCCTAGTTAGTTGGTTAGTTGGAGACATGGGAATCCCAACTCAACGGATCCAGGATAGACCTTGACAGGAAAAGCTCTACCCAACAGGTGTGTGGGCTTGAGCTCAGAGACCTCATGACAGTGTTGGCGGAAGCACAGTGGTGTAGGCTGGAGAGAATTGACCAAGGGGTCATCAACACATGAGGACTGGGAGTGTGGAGCCCATAGATGAAATGCCAACATACACATTTAGGAAGGGCTCCCCCAAAGGACCTGAGAGCCCTCAGAAACATATGCCTCAACTCTGGTTGACTGTTAGCTAAGCAATTTGGCCAGTGTTCACAAACTACTGTATCAATAACAGGTGTGTGGGTGTCAGGATTGGGCTCCACTGTGTTTCTGTGTTTGCCCAACCACCGCCACAGCACCGGACTGTAGGGCATCAGGGCCAAGGTTGCAGAGGTGTTGCTTCCCAGCACCACCAGACCATAGACCCCAGGGACCCATTCATCCAAGATCATGTGCCCTGCTCAGGAAAGCCAGAGGCTCCAGGGCAGGATGCACATAGATAGGCCTAGTGACCTCTTCTTGGTTAGAACAACTTTGAAAGCCTACAGAGCTCTCCGTGGTGGGGGTGGGGCAGCTCTGAGAGACTTCACCAAGTTCCCCTCCATCCCCTACCCCACTCCCCATCCTGCTTTCCAAAGAGGCTCACAGAACCTTCTATACTTTGCCTTTTTGCAAATCAAATGCAGGGCCTCTAGTTTAATTCCTTTAAACAATGACTGGACAAGTTCACACTAAACAAAGAAACAAACAAAGCCATTCACCTGACACTCAATCTGACAGGACTGCTTGTCCTTGTTTGTCTGGTAGCTCTCCTCTACCTTATACCTTCTCTGGGGGATCTGCTCTAAAACCCCCAGTCAGTGGCACCCTTATTTTAGAAACAGAAAACTGTTTTCTGTTCTATGCATCACGTGACTTTGGTTACCATGGAGGAACAAAACAAAAGCAGGGGTTAGGGTGGGGTGCAACCCCCCCCCCAAGAATTTGGAAGTCACCACCTGTATCTCACTGGACCCCAGCTCTGGAGGAAAAAGCTCCAGACCGGGTTTTCCAGCCAACCTTCCCAGGCAGGGCTGAGCAACCCCTCGGAAGAACATTTTAATCAGCCACCTTGTCTCTGCCTCTCTTGGCCTTTGCTTTCATTGTCAGAGTCTGTGTCAATAGCTGGAAATCCAGGCACAGCCCATGGAGACATCTCCTCCCCATCCCAAGCAGAAATCCCACAAAGGCCAGGACTCCCCCCTTTATAGGGAAAACAAACAAGTCTGGGGGCTCCCAGGGGCTATGAGCTTGGGGGGAGGGGTGCTGGCAGCCAGCTGGCTCAGCCTGGCCCAAGCTCCCACCCTCACTAGCTTCCCACTCCTAGCTGTCTTTCTCCAAGTAGATCTGGATGTGAAGGGAAGCTGGAATCTGCAGAGTTCAGCAGACTCAAGCCTCAACCTGCCTCCAGCCCAGCAATCCCACTGGGTACCCCTCTCCCAGCCAGGGTGACCTCTGAGCAAATCACTTGGCTCAAACCTTTCCTTCCATAGCTCTCTGTAGCCATCAGCCTTGTCCTTTCACATCACTGGCCTCCCATCTGGACTCCTTGCCTCCTCTAGGTGGGAGACACACCCACCCCCTCCATTCCAAGACCCTTTTCTTCTGTGAGGTCTTTGTGGTACCTCCTTAGCCAGAATATTCACCCAGGTACATTTGATGTGTATTTGATGACTTCACCCAAGGTGTCCTGCCCTTCTGCAGTTGGACACCTATAGGTCCCTCTTCCTGGAAGTAACCATGGGTGAAGGTTTATATTGATTGCCAATTTAACGGGATCCAGAATCAGCTAGGCGATTGTAGATGGAGTTCAGACCACAAACCTCTGCACTTGTCTGTGAGGAAAGTTCTAGACTGGGTTATCCTGAGGTAGGAAGACTCATCCCAAATGTGGACATCACTGTTCCGTGGCTGCAGACCTGGACTGAGTAAAACGGAGAAAGCAGGCTGAGCGACTCTCTCTGCTTCCTGACTGTGGGAACACTATGACTGTCTACCTCAAGCTCCCACTGAGGTAGATGGTCACCAAAATGTCACAAACCTGGGCTCCCAGCAGCACTAGAAATAGAGTACTTTCCCTTCTAAGTCCTTTTGGATTTCTCCACAGGTAACACTGTGGAGACAAGAGAGGCCTCCCAGCTGCCTCTACCAACTGCAGCACAGGCCTCAGTTCTCTAGACCCAGGGCTGTTTCCAGTCTTTACTGGACTTAGAAATGGTCAGCTCCTGACACTTGACTCCATGGCCAACACACCCCATTTCCAGAATGCTAGGAGGCGCCCCATGCTATGGGACGACCCCACTCCCACCCACACAGCTGGCTCCTGGACTATAGGTTTGGGCAGGAGTCTTGCTTCTGGTCTGCCTGCTTCCTCTTTAACTAGAATGCTGGGTCCAGTGTTTGGGGTTACAGCTTCTGGAGTGTGGAGTGGGAAGCCACCTCCTCCACCATATAACTGACAGGAGTGGTAAATACAACGGGGATGGCATCTTGTGCAGGCAGCCCAGAAGTGGGTGGAAGGGTGCTTTCCCCTCCTGGGTAGCTGGTATCCCTAGCCTACCTGGAAGAGAAGTAGGTTGGGAACCCCCGATGTCCTCTGGTCCTCTGGTCACTAAGGGCTGCCCTGGGCCAAGGTTAAAGTGACTGTCAAGGAGCTCCAGGGTCAGGTCCAATGGATGATTTTGTGACACCAGCAGGACCGTTTTTTCTTTCCTGCCACAAGTCTTAGTCTGCTGCTCATGGAAGTTGTAGACATCATGCCTCTTGGCTGCTCCAGTCCCTGCACTGGCTTCCCGGTTATATCTAAGAAAAGTTAAAGTCCTTATGTGGTCCAGCAGGCTCTCTGGACCTGTTCTGCTGTCCTCAGCCCCCATCACTGGCTCATTCTTCTGTGATGGACACAGCCCTCCTATAGGCCTTCATTGGCTGATGGCAATTTGTAAAGTTCTTTTCCCAAAACCCACTGAGCTAACAGACTCCCCCACTTCCATCACATTCCCATGGAGACCTCAACTCTGAGCTAATGACCTGCGCTGGTCCCTCGTTTAACACTGAAGTGGGCCACACTCTGTCTCAGCTCTGCTGACACCCTCCTTACTCCCAGTCAACATAATACTTGTGTCTTCATTTCCTAGCAAACCATGGAACTTGCTCAAGCTGGCTGCCTGTCCCCTGCCCTGGAGGGTCAGCCCCATGAGGCCAGTGCCCCTGCTTGTTCACTGCTGTCTCTCTAAAGCTGTACCTGGTGCAAGAGGGGTACACCGGTAAATACATGTGGACAGAGGCCAGAACTTCAATGCAGGGCCTGAGGCATTTACTTGGTCACTAAAGTGCATGCCATGCAAGCCTGAGGACATGAATTTGATCCCTGCACTCACGTTAAGAGCCAGGCTGGGTGGACACTTGTAATCCTAACTCTGGGGAAGCAGAGAAATGAAGTTCTGTATAGTCCACTGGCCAGGTAGACTACCATAATCAGTAAGCCCAAGTCCTAGTGAGAGACCCTGTCTCAGAAAACAAAGTGAATTGTCCCTAAGTAATGATACTCTACATATTCTAGGCTGACCTCTGGCCTCCACATCCATGCACAGAGCCCAGAGGGTGTTATTAGGATTCATGTGTTGAAATGGATAGGCTAAGAACATGAAAGGTACCAAACAACATCCCCATAAGGTAAGGGGGCAGCTCCTAGATTCTTTCTTCCTATTCAGGCCTGGGAAGGGGACCCATTCAGTGGGTAAGCCCTCACCTCACAGATCCTAACCTTCCACTCACCCAACTGCCTCCTCTTCCTCTGTCTATCCAAGAGAGTAGTAGAGGAAGCTCCTTGTCCTAAGATCCTAGAAAATCCCGCCTCTCCTTGAATGAACTTGGAAGTGTGGTGGTCCAACCCCTGTGCTTAATTTTACAGGGGAGTATCAGGGCCCCATGTGGGAAGCAACTAAGGCCACAGAGGCCTTGGTGGTACCCAGTCTTCCTACTTCCTTCTTCCTCCAGCAGCTGAATATCCAGACTTCTATCTGGCAAAGGACTGTCGGATCAGCCAGTCGGAGACATGTTTTAGCACAGAAGGCTTTACCCAGCGTTTTCGATCTTCGCTTGCCTGTGTTTGTATTAAATCACTTTGTTGTAAAGAACAGAATGACAGGGAATCTGAAGTACCTTGGGAAACGTGGGATATATTTGCATCATCCGTGTCAGCAGATGTTTATTAAGGACCTACTAATATATATCTTGGAGATATAGAAGGGCAAGACACAACCTTTGCCTCCCAAGAACTCTTCAGTGAGACTGGGAAATGGTGAGAGTTATCCCACAAAGAACATCGAGATTGGGCTGGGATACAGCTCGGTGGAGAGTGAAGCAGATAACTGGCACATGGCACAAGATTCACAGGACTGGCTCAAATATAGAGTAATACAATTTTATTTGGGGAGAAATCACTTACATGCAATGCAGATGACCCCCGCAAGTCCCTGCTCCAAGGATCCACACCAGCTGCCCTCCATGACCTGATTAGGAGCAAGAGAGAGAGCTAGGGTCCTGGACCCCAGACCTAGCCTCCCACAGGTCGCATCCGCACTGTGCCTATGCCCCCAATGGGCATGGTCAGTGCAACAGGTGTGGGTGGGGTAGATCTCTCACTAGAGGAGAGGCCCAGGTTTCACTCCCACCACCACAGAAATGAAACCAAGCCACCATGATACTCACCAAACAACCAAATAAGTTGAAAGCTTACCTTGTCCTGGTAACCTGCACATGGACGTGCACAGCAACTTTCTTCACCTTTGCATTTTCATTTATTTGTAATTTCTCAAACCGGGAAACAGCCAAGATGAACGTCCTTTAAGATGCAAATAGCTACACTGTGGTACATACAAGTCTTGGAATACTATTCAGGGATGAAAAGATATAGCTACTCAGCCCTGAAAAGACAGGCAGGAATCCCATATGCAAACCACTGAAGGCAGCTGCCAGTCTGAAAAGGGCTGCAGACCAAGTGATAGGAAAAGCCAAAACAGTGGTTGTTGGATGCTGGGTGGAGGAAGAGGAGGGATGAGGTGGAAGTATATGGGATATGTTAGAGCAATAGGCCTGCGCCGTGTGAGATTGTGACAGCTGTCTCTACCTTATAGTAAAGTATCCAAAGTATGTCATGTGCTGGTCAGATAATAGGATGTGCCGTGCATTTGTCAAGCCCATAGAAAATGTGTTTCCTAAAGTAGTCAGAGAACATGTGACTCCCATGTAAACCGTGGGCCCAATTGATAATGGTGTGTCAGTGTTGATTGATGAACTACAGTACAATACTATGTCCTAGGAGATGTTGCTAATGGGATAAGGGATGTGGGGGTGTTGGGGAGGGTGTAACCTCTGAATCTTCTCCTCAGTTTTTATTTTAACTTAAAAAAACAGGGGTTGGAGAGATGGCTCGGGAGTTCGAATCACTTGTTGCTCTTTCAGAGGGACCTAGCACCAATATAATGGCTCATATCCATTCCTAACTCCAGTTTCAAAGGATCCAACACCCTCTTCTGACCTCCACAGCACAAAGCATGCATGGGGTAGGTATACAGACATGCAGGCAAGAAACTCTCCCATACACATAAAATAAACAGTTTTTAAAATTTATTACTAGTGGGGGTTTCATTTCACAGGATGATTGTAGAGGTCAGAGGACAGCTCTGTGCAGTCTTGTCTCCCCTATCTTTTTGTGGGTTCTGGAGGCAGAAGTGAGGTTTTCAGGCTTGTACAGCAAGCCTTTACCCATGGAACCATCTTTTTTTTTTTTTAATAATTTATTTAAATTTATTTTATGTGTACTGGTGTGAAGGTGTCAGATCCTTTGGAACTCCATGTGAGCTGCCATGTGGATGCTGGGAATTGAACCTGGGTCCTCTGGAAGAGCAACTAGTGCTCTTGCTGAGCCATCTCTGCAGCACCCCCCCCCCCACCGAACCATCTTGATGGACTCAACTTAGTTTTTCCTCAAACCTAAAAAATATCTATGAAGAACTAAAGTTTATTAAACTTTTTTTTAAATTGTATTTTAGGTTTTTTTGAATCAGAGTTTATCTAATGTAGCCCTGGCTTTCCTGAAACTCACTCTGTAGACCAGGCTGGGACTCGAACTTAGAGATCTGCCTGTCTCTGCCTCCTGAGAGCTGGGATTAAAGGCGTGTGCCACCACTGCCTGGACTGTTTTATTTACTTTTAAAACAGAATTAATAGAGAGAAGCAACCCCAGGAAAGCCAGAAAAGATAACCCCCACAGATCCATACTCCAGGAAGGGGAAGATTGTGTAGACTCCATTTTCAGTTTTTCACTCAGCGGCCATGGCTTTCATGGAGGGTTCCCTTGCAGTGCACTTGTTGCAGGCGTCCTCATTCTCTAGACAGACCTTGCTGGGGATCTCAGTGGGTTAAATGTTAAGGGTCCTGCAAGACTCTTGCCTGGGCTCTCTGTAGTTCCAATAGTACCTAGCTATGGAGCGGCAGTGTGCAACCTGAGTGTCACACAGTGTAGTGAGCTTGAGGCAAGCCTGGGCTATATGACACACTGTTTGAAAAAACAAAAGCCACCAGCAGTTTTTACAAGGCTCTAAGTCATCATCACTCATTCTCTCCTAGTTACTCAACACCAGGAGCTCTGGGGTCAGGACGGAAAGCCGTGAGCTGGTTACCTTTAATTGTCAACATGACACAATCTAGAATCACTTGGGAAGAAAGGCTTACTGAAGAACTGTCTAGATGAGGCTGGCCTGTGGGCACGCCTGTGAGGGACTGTCTTAATCGTCTATTAAGGTGGGAAGAGCCACTCTGAACTTGGGCAGCAGCATTGCACGGACTTTAAGTTCTTGTTGGCTTGACTTCCTCCATGATGGGCTGTACCCTGCAATTGTGAGCCAATACAAATCCTTCCCCTCTAAGTTGTGTCTATCAGGGGTTTTATACAGCAACAGAGAAACTGAAGACATAGCCATGGAAGAAGCAGAGGCCTGAGGCCACTGTCTATACATGTCACCTGCTCCCTAAAGCACATGTCATCCAAAGACCTACAAAGCCAGGCCATGCCAGCAGCTCTGATGTTCTGTGCTGTGGCTCAGGTCCCAATACCCATTCATTTATTTAGCCCAGTTCCACTGCCCACAGCCAAGAGATAAACTGCGAGAGGGTAATTACAACAGAGTCGCAGACAGATATCCCTACCCATAGCCAATTGGGAGCAGTTTTCCAGTAGTCCACCATGCAGGTAGCCTTTTTCTGGGAACACATTTTTCTATATGCTCCTCCTCAACTAGGGACTTCCTAGGTATGAGGTCTGTGTAGAGACTTGGGAGCTGATGAAGACCTGAGTTCAGATACACAACATTCACATTAGAAGTCTGGGTGAGGTGGTAACCTTAACACTGGATCGGGGTGGGGCTAGAAGGATCCTAGGGCTCCATGACCAACTATCCAGTAGGTGAGCTCCTGTTTCAGTGAGAGACTGTCCTGGTTAGTTTTATGTCAATGTAATGAAGGACAGAATCATGTGGGAAGGATTTTCTCAGTTGAGAAAATGCCTGGAAAATAAGATGGGCTTGTCTATAAGCAAGTCTATAGTACATTTTCTTGATTAATGATTGATGTGTGTGGACCCATCTCACTGGGGTGTGTGGTGCCACTCCTGGGCTGCTGGTCTTGGATGGTATAAGAAAGCAGGCTGAGCAAGTTCTGAGGAGCAAGTCAGCAGCACTTCTCTGTAGCCTCAGCATCATTTCCTGATTCCAGGTTCTTGCCTCCAGGTTCCTGCCATGATTTCCTTCAGTGATGGACTGAGATTTGCAAGTATAAACAAAACAAACCTATTCCTCTCCAAGTTTCTTTGGGGCCTGTGTTTATCACAGCAACAGAAACCGAAGACAAGAGATCTAGCCACTCACTCTTACTTAAGTGTAAGTAAGAGTGAGTGGCTAGGCTGTCAGAGGCCCAGGAAAGCTCTCTTTAGGGACTCAGCTCAAACCTTCACCAGCAGCATCTTTCTTGGAGAACTGTTTTTATATATGATGGTAAAACTTTGCTATCATCTTATAGTCTTGACAGGGATTGTTTGTGCTTGACTGCTGGCTCCTGCAGGATTGGAACCAGTGTCTGCTACAATCTCACAGCCCTGTGCCTGCCACTTCAGTGCTTGGGACATTTCTCTAGACTATGTAGTGACTGCTCCTTGTGTGCAAATCTGCATGCTCCCCCTCCCAGCTGTCACCAAGGACCATGCCCCCTCCCCTGTACCTCCACATTCTCCTCTCTAAATGGGGGAAGCACTGTCTACCTGCCCCTTTGGGTTTCAAGCTTATGGTAAGGATCAGATGTGATGTTATGAGCTGCTGGAGTGCTAATGTGTGTCAGTCTCTTTGACTGTCCAAATGCCATCTGCTTCCCCATGTCCCTTTTCTGTGAAGGGGCAAAAAAAGGCTTTCCAGGTGGAGACGAACAGAGAGAGTTCATGTCTGTGTAACAAAGATGACAGTCATAAGCCAAATACTAAGAAGCAAAGCCTCTCTAACAGGCTTTATTAAGTACAAAATCAGACGCTATCCCAGGTTCTTTGCTCCTAGAAAAGCCTGATTGTGGCCCCCAATTTACATGGGAGAAATCGGGCAGAGAAATTATCTGTCCCAGCAGCAAAGATATTGTCAAGTGTTAGGTTTTGTTGTTTTAGACACGGTCTCGTTTAGCCAAGCTGGCACTAAACCCACTATACAGCTGAGAATGACCTTGAACTTCTGATCCTCCTGCCTCTGCCTTCTGGGTGATGTGACAGTTAATGCTCTGCTGTGGACAGAGCCTAGAGCTTCCTGCATGCTAGGCAGGAACTCTGCCAAATGAACTCCACGCCCAGCCCCAGGTGTTAAACATTGATGGGACTTTGCCAAGGACTCCTTAATCTAATAACTTTACCAGTTAATTTCAAGACTGTTGAGCTTGCATATAACATGACTTTGCCCCAGTGACTGGCACTAGATGCCCAGAGGCAAATGAGATCGATCCTAGAGGTACCAGTAGGGGTGGGGCAGAAGATATGGACTCCTGTCAGAGATCCAGCTGCCCTGCCCAACCTTGTGCAGGGCTTCATGGTGTGTGTGTGTGTGTGTGTGTGTGTGTGTGTGTGTGTGACAGAGGGAGACAGACAGATGACAGACAGACAGACAGACAGACACAAAGACAGATTTAGGAAACTTTAGGCAAGGGTCTCCCTTGCCATTTGTGCTAACTTGGGACAGACCTAAAGCCCCAGAACTCCAGAAAATCAGCACCAGAGGCAGCTGCTCTGTCCCCAGATGGTCACAGGTCACTTGTATTGGTGCCAGGCTCTGAGCTCAAAGCTACAGATATGATAGAGCCAAAGTGTCTTGAACCCCCAAACTCCTCCACTTGCCTCAGGATTCTGTGGATGCTGGGTCTCCTTCTTGCAGAAACTCAGACTGCTAGGGTGGGGGTGGGTAACAGGGATCCAGGTTACACCCAGGTCATGGGCTTTCAGTCCAAGACCCTCAGGGTCTGCCAGAGAAGATGAAGGAGAAAGCAACTCCCTCCACCGTCTCCCCAGCCCTCACCACCTCTCCTTTCTACCTGATTCCAGGAGCCAAGATCTCATTATTTCCAGTGATGTTGAGGGATAATAGGCTACACTTGAAGGCTGCTTTTCATCTTCAAAGCCCTTGGCAGACTGTTCATTAGCTTCCCCACCCCCAGCATGACCCCCACCTTCTACCCCCCAACCCCCTCACCCCTCTGCCCCCTAATGGAGATAAGTGCCCTTGAGCTAGGAGGAGGACTCAAAGGAGGTCAGGGACTTCCTTCAGAGATACAAGGCTGAGCAAAAGTCAGAGGAGGAAGGCTTGGAGCCTTGGATTCTAGAACTTGGATTCTAGTCCCTGGGCTCCTTCTTTCCTGGTAGGAGGGTGAGATATCTTGGCGCAGAAGGTGGTCAGATTCCCTAGTAAGAAGATGGCTGAGGAAGGATCCAATACCAAACATGCCCAGCTCATTGACATGGTAACAGGTTGTTGCATCTGCGAAGTTCAGGCTTTATACTGTACAATCAACTTACAAAAGAAAAAGTATATTTTAAAAATACACCTCATATTTTAAGCCATTTCATGAGTTTGGGTTGAGTCACATTCTTAGCTGTCCTCTGCCTTGTGTGGTCATTCAACATCAGTTGGACATGCCTGTTGCTTAATCTACTGTTTCTTCTGTAAAATAGGGATGATGTCTAAACTCTGATCAGACCAGGACCAAGGAGGTGGCTGGCACAGAGGGTACCCTCCCTTTTGGGGTGTAGGGGATGGGTGTGAATATCAGTGTGTTGGGATGGGGGAAGATGGGGGATAGAGAGAGACAAGTTGGATGGGGGTAGGGGTTTCAAGAGTGAAAACAAGATCCTGTGCTTCCGGGACCCTCCCAATCCCTAACCCCAAGGCTATCAGTTCTGCTCAGAGAGCCAACACTCTGAGGTATTGTATGACAGGCAGAGGGGAGTTGATTTGGTCATTTGTAGTAGTCCCTGACATCCTCTGCAAACAAAATGATCCACTTCCAGCAATATTGAGTGCCAACTGCACATTGCCAAGAGAGGTCACTTCTGTCTGCCCAGCCTCTTTTATTGAGTCAGAGAATCACAGCAGATTGAAGTCCCAGGTCATGCTGCTGAGTCTCCCAGAAATGGGTCCCCATCCCCAGCACTCCACTCACTCAGAGACAAATGAGGGATAGTCAACACACCTGTGAGGAGGATTGAACACCGTTCTTTGTGGTGGCCTGAGTTCTCAGTAGCTCTCCAGGGACCTGAGGCAAGGAATGTGAGATGAACTCTCAAGTTCTTGAGGAAGGGGAAGGCAGAAAGGAGGGGAAGAGAGGGGTTAGGCGATGGGGAAATTGTTTTAGATTGGTATGGGGACTAAAGAAGAGAGAATGTCTACCACTTTGAAAGTCATTCTTTAATATTCTGGTGCCTTCTATATTTCAAAGCCAGAAACTGCTTGGCACACACTTCTCACCCTACAAGGAGAATCAAGGAAGTCATTTAACAATAACTTTAAAATCTTTTTAGGTTAGTTTGTCTTATTTTTTAGGTATGCATGTTCTGCCAGCATGTATGTATGTATACCATGTGCATGCCTGGTGCTTGAGGACGTTGGAAGAGGAGTCAGATCCCCTGGATTGTGAACCACTATGTTGGTGCTGGGAGTTGAACTGGGTCCTCTGCAAGAGTAAAGTGTTCTTAATTGCTGAGCAATCTCTCCAGCCCCTTAAAAATATTTTTATTCTTCATGCTCTTTCTCCAAACCCCTAAAAGTAGGAATTAAATAAGATATGGGGCACACACATCTGTAATCCCAGCACTCCAGAGGTGGATGCAGGAGGATGAGAAGTTCAAGTTTATCCTTGACTACTTAGTGAGATCATGGCCAGCTGGGTATGAAAGGACCACCCCTCCTGGGGGTGGGGTGGGGCTGCCCAGTAAATAAATAAATTGTATGGAAAATAAGGTCTCTTCTTTCCTCACATCCATCTCAGTATCTCAGTCACAGTAGGAGATCGATTGGTAAGTGCTGAATTAAAAAAAAAAAAAAAAAAAAAAAAAAAAACCTCCACTGGCCAGTGTACAAGACCACTCCCTAGGCATATTAAATGAGAATACAAGCATCAATTGAATGTGCTTCCTTCAAAAGAGCCATATATCCTGGAAGCTCCGTTCCAGACGCCCAGATGGCAGGGCCTGGGAGAGTTCTGAGTTATTCCTATTGAAACCATTTCCTCTCAAAGGTCCAGAGTTCAAAAGCAAGGCATTTGCCACAAACAATTGGGCTAGTGTGAGAGGATGTGGCTGGCAAGGCTCCAAGGCCTCCTGAGACTTTGAGCAGTTACTAATGCAAATAGAAGGGAAAAGACTTATCCCAGGGGCAAATGTGGTCACCCAGAAATGCAGCTTTTGGCAACAGAATGAGAAAGGGGAGTTTAGGCTCTGTGCTGCTGGGAGACCGTCCTGGGGCTTTGGAGAGGCCTCAGGACTTCAGTCGGTGTAGGCCTCATTAGGGAGTTGGATTTCAGAAAAGGGCTTCTATCTCTCCTCTGTCTTCATGGCTTGGAAGGGAGAGTGTTCACATGCATTGTAAGGGTGGGGAGAGAGGACACACCGGCAGTTCTACTACTCTGCTTTGTTCACTTGAGATAGGGTCTCTCACCCTGCAGCTTGATGGGGGGGGGGGAGTTGGTGGTTAGACTAGCTGGGCATCAAGTTCTGGGAATCCACCTGTCTCCATTCTCTTCAGTGCAGGGTTACAAGGGAGTCACCTGGCTTTTACATGGGCACTGGGAGTTTGAACTCTGGAGCCCAGGCTTGAACAACAAACCCTCTTATCCACTGAACCAGCTCCCAGTCCTCATAACAGGTTTCTGCCCCTCCATTTCTGACTTATTTCCCAGAGAAATTTTCCAAGTTCGGAGTTACATGCAGGGCATATTAAGGAACTTTCCTGACTGCTGAATTGGCTTCAGAATGAAGTCCCTTTTCTTATTTATTGAGGAGACCCCTCTAGTGAAAGTAGATAGTATCCTTGAATGATCTTCTGCTGTGACATTTGTCATCTAAAGCTGACAATGTACATGGTCCTCCTTGCTTCCCTGCCTTTGCTCATGCCTTTCCTCCTTTGAATTCACCTCTGTTCACATACTAGGTTGACTCACCATCATTTATTTGAAGGCTTTCTCTCCTCTGTACCATTACTAGAGATCCAGAGAGGATAGAAATGGAAAATAAATAAATAAATAAATAAATAAATAAAGGGTAAGAGGGGCCAGACAGAACATTCAGGGCTACATGGATGCATGTCCACTAAGCCTGCATCTAGCATCCATTAGCAATCAACACAGGCTTAGCCTAGGCACTGTGTTGAACTTGCTACATGTGTGCATGCCCTGTCTCTCACCCCACACCCCACAAAGGATTTCATTCCTACACAAGTGTGTGTGTGTGTGTGTGTGTGTGTGTGTGTGTGTGTGTGTATGTGTGTGTGTATGTGTGTAGTATGTACAACAGTACTTGTGTGGATGTGGGAGAACAACTTCATAGGGTTGGTTCCCTCCTCCAGAGTGCAGCTGGCCTCATGTCACCAGCCCCAAAAGCCACTTTTACCCACTGAGCCATTTGCAGCCTTTCATTCTTAGTTTTAAAGCCCACGTTTGCAGTTGTCCTTGGTGCTGTTGCCCTACATTTCTTGTTTTCCTTATGGGCACAGAGTGAGATTTCATTTCTTGACCTGGAAGTGCTTGGGCAGAGCCATGGGAATAGTTTCAGCCAATGACGAGTGAGAGGAAGCAGCCATCATTCTAGGGTGCCGAGCATTTCCTGATTCTTCCTGCATGGCGACAATCCAGCAGTGTTTGTCTAGGAGGCTGTTTCCTCGGCTTTCTTTTTTCGAAGTGTCTCCTGACCCAGGATAAACACAGAAGAGTAGCAAGAATTACAATTTGATTATTTACACAACAGAGGTTCAAACTTGATTTACCCAGCCCATGCTGACCAAAGCCTGGTTAGAGTTATCTGGGAAGGGAGCTCAGAAGATTTCATAGATCAGATTGGCCCATGGGCATGCCTGGGAGGGTTTTCTTACTTGGGTTAACTGAGATGGGAGGATCCACCCTGAGTGCAGGCAGCACCATATCTCATAGGCTGGATGGATCCTGGACTGAACGAAGGAGAGAGAGTGGAGTACAAGTATCCCATAACTGCTTCTGGACTGGGAATGCAATGTGAGGAGGGACCCTGAGCGCTGGTTGCTGTGACACCCGCACCCAGCTCCCACATGATCCAGCTTAGTAATAAGCCTTCTCTCCATTAAATTGCCTTTATCAGGGTTTTTTTTTTTTTTTTTTTTTTTTTTTTTTTTAATCATAGCAACAGAAAAAAAAACCCAAACAAACCAAAAAAACCAAACCATCCCCCAAACTCAAAGACCCTTGGGAGGGTCCTGATAGCTCCAGGGTCACTGCTAGGGAAAGGCCTTGAGGGCCCAGAGCAACTGGACTCTGTGTTGTCACCTCTGGGGTGCAAGGGACAGGTCTTACAATCACAACAGCGATTGTCCTGGATTTCAGAAAGGCTGGATTGTAATTTACTTGGGTCTCTCGGTTCATCTGGAAAGATCAGCCCCAAAACACATGCTTGTGCATGTAGAAAGCTTCTGGCTAGCCTGCCCTGTGCACCCAGAGTGGCTCCTCCGTGCCCTCACAGAACCAAGCAGGGCTGGCAAGAGAGGGCTCCCAGGAGGGCTTTCTGGCCGACAAAGGGGGCCCATGGGCTTCCTTGTCTTTTTAAATGACCATGAAACAGCGTGAAGACAAGTGCCAGCTAACAAGGTTAAAGGAGCCTTAAAAAACAAATGATGCCATTTCCCCCCCAATTCGCCACTGAGTAAAATTTGTCACTTCAGTAAGCATTTTATTGGTAATTACAGAGTTACTTTATTTGCATATTACAGAGCTGTGAGCAGCCCTGGCGAAGATGCTTAATGTCCCCGAGTATCTTGGAAGGAATTACTCAACCCAGACAGGGAGAATTCAGTAATTATTCCCCTAAAACTGGAATTTGCTAATAACTTTGCAGTAGATCACTTTTTTTTTAAAAACTACCCAATACAACAATTAAATAATAAGCAATTAAATGCCAAAGTGACTCAGGCAAAGGCCTGGCCCCAAATCTGGCCTCTTGCATTTTGAAGGGGTGGTTAAGCCTTGAGTTCCAGCAGGGTTCCAGCTGGCTGTGCTCACAGGTTCCCCCAGCATTTGCTGCACAGGTAGCTGGGACAGGTGACTCTGCCTGTCTAGGTCTCCATGTTTTGGTCAGTACTGTGAGGCTCCTGAAGATATCTATTTCACCTGGGGACTGTGGTGACCATGATGTCTGAGGTAGGGCTTAGAAGGGAGGAAGTAGTCAGTCAGCATGCACTTCACTGTCTCTGGCCCAGGGCCCATTACACTACCACACCATGAAAAGAGATGGATCTCTGCCAGGGAACCTCATGAAAGGGAACGGACTAGAAGGTGATCTCTCTGTAAGGTGTGGAGTGGTGGGCAGTCAGGAGCATGTCTTCCATGGATTCCTTCCTTCAAGGGGTCTGAGAACACTCATCAGGTATTATCATCATTATTGAGAGAGAGAAAGAGAGTGCGTGTGTGAGAGAGTGATTATGTATATATGTGTGTAAGTCAGAGAGCTTTTGGGAGTCAGTTTTCTCCATTTATCATGTAGGTCCCAGGAATTGAACTGAGGTTAGTAGGCTTGGAAGCAAGCACCTTTACCTGCTGAGCCTTCTTGCCCACCCCAAAGCTGGGCTTCTTATTTGTAAGACAAGACGAGTGATAGCTAGCTGAGAGCCCAGGTTGCTTGTAGCTTCCTGTCTGGCAGAGAGTTCTTAGTTATCTTTCAGTGGACATGATCTTGCCCTTAGAAAGGAGTGCTACAATTTCAGGCTGCTTCTATCTTCATTTCTGATGGATGTTTCCTCTGCAATGGTTTGGAACATGTGGGCTTTCTGGCTCCCCCTCTGTTAAGTATTTAATGACTTGAAAACAAACACTGGAGGAGATGCTACCTCTGGGCCCTGAGTGTCTCTGCAGCCCTGATCTTTTGGTGGTGGCTGAGTTCACCCTCTGTGTTATCTGTCTGCCAGGTCTGCTCAGCTGTGGTATAGTGATGAATAATGTAAAATGCTATTCCGTGAGAGAGAGAGAGAGCGAGAGAGAGAGCGAGAGAGAGAACCCATGCATCTTTAAAAAGACTTGCTTTCCCATCCACCTCCATCAGGCCACATAACCCTGCCTCCACACCAGGCCAGGTGACCTTGTTTCCAATGATGTCTGAGAAAGAATGAGCAGTAAGATATTAAAGACAAAGACAGACCCCTACACAGGCCTAATACAGTATACTAGGAAGTTTCTCCCTCCCAACCCTGGTGTGTGTGTGTGTGTGTGTGTGTGTGTGTGCGCGTGTGTGTGCACACGCACGCACACACACACACACACATGCAGGTGTCTGTCTTTCTCTATCACTCTCTGTCATTTTGTCTTGAGACAGGCTCTCTCATTTAACTTGCCATTTCAGCTAGACTGTCTGACCAGTGAGCTCTTAGGATCTGCCTGTCTCCTGACCCCACCCCAATTCTGGGGTTAGAGATATACACATCCACGCTTAACTTTTTATGCAGGTGCTGGAGATTTGAACTCAGGTCTTCATGATGGCAGAGCAAGTGTTGTTACTTATGAAGCCATCTCCCCGGTGCCTCCTTTGACTTTCAGGTGTTAGTTTGCATTAATAAGCCCTCTCACCCTCAGGCTCTGAGCGGGTTGCCGTGTGAGCAATTCTTTACATTTCATGATGGCCTTTTCTGAGGCTGTGCTTTATAAACATTTTTCATGTCAGAGCCAGTAGGGGTAGGGGTGGGGTGGAGAAAGGATGGCTGCATGTTAGCATCAGGGAAGGGCATAGAGGTACAGAAAATGCTACCTTTAAGGGTAGAATTGCTTAGAATGTGTGGAGTCCTGAGTCCCATCCTTAGGATCAAATCAACAATGAAGTGTCTCACCTTGACCACACCACGAGATCTCTGAACCCTGTGAGCTACTAGGACTGGAGTAGTGAGGGGTACATGGGTGCTGCCTCCTATGTCAGCAGTGGTCCTCTGACCAATATTCAGCCTTTGGATGGTCTGGCCCTTGCTTTTCCCAATTCCAGAGGTCTCTCTTTATTGTGACACAGAAGTCATATTGCATGCTCACGTAGGAACTCTGTTAACTTCCAAAATCAGAGGCTTTTAGAATCAGAATATCACCAAATCAAGTGAGACCTGGTCCCTGGGAATCTACCTGTCAGTGTTCTATTGTGAAGAGACACCATGACCATGGCAAGGCTTACAAAGTAAAGTGTCTAATTGCAACTGGCTTACAGGTCCAGAGGTTTAGTCCATACCATCATGGTGGGAAGCATGGTGGCCCATAGGCAGACATAGTGTGGGAGAAGTGTCTGAGACTTCTACATCTGAATCGGCAGGCAGCAGGAAGAGAGTCACACTAGGCCGGCTTCATCTTCTGAAACATCAAAGCCCACCCATCATGACACACTTCCTCCAAGTCTATGCCTTCTCTAACAAAGTCACACTTCCTAATAGTGTCATTCCCTATGGGCTTATGGGTGCCATTTTCATTCAAACCATTACAGGGATGTATGTACCTTGATTATGGCACTGGGTCCCACTCCATTTTATCACACACTCCCCTAATATTGACGCTGACTTTCATTTCCCTAGTGGTAATATTGTGAAGGACCTGAAACTAACCAATGAACTCCTCTTCTGATGCCCAGCCAGGGTGCAACAGAAACCCACTGCACAGAGGTGATGTGGTGGAAGACAGAGGCGGTAGACACTGGGATGGACTGGGCAGGGGTCACAAAGGCTCCCCATGGAGGTGGGATCACTGCAATAGCCAAGTTTCAGAGGGTTCAACAGGAAACCCATAGAAACCTGGAAAAGTATCACAAGCCAGCATGGAGAGATCTTTGGGGAATAACATAACACAAAGCATGGTGTTCTTCATAAGAGATGACCATGACTAACCACTGAGCATGTGGTCACTTCTTCCTACCCACCCACACTAAGCTACCCCTTTGTAAAGACCCTTCCCCCCCCCCAGCCTCAGGGTTGTCGACATGTGCAAGGTGTGTGGCTAGCCCATCCACCTGAAAATTCTGAACTGTTCTCATCCATCTCTTCTGTATGCATTAGACTCCCTTTTAAGGGGAAGGGTCTTGCTGTGCAGATAAGGCTGACCTCCAGCTCAGCTTCAGTTTCTGGAATGCTGGGGTTGATATTTTCTGGTTTTGCTTTAAGAATCTCTTCGGTTAGGAATCTCTCCTCTCCTCCACTTCTCTTCCCTGCCCTCCCCCTTCTTCCCTTCCCTTTCCTCCCCTCCCCTCCCATCATTTTCCTTCCCTTCCCCTTCCCTCCTTTCTCCTCTCCTCACCCCCTCTCCCTTGTATGCTGTGTATGAAGGTTGAAGTCAAGTTTTATGGACTCTGTGGCCCCTCTAAGCTGGGCTGGTGTTTCTGGTTTTGCTGTAGGCAGCGAGAGCTGGAGACAAGAAAGGTCATGATGGAAGAGAACAAAGGCTAAGGGTTGAGAGCCAGGAGATACTTTTGCAACCTGAAAGTCCAAAGCCGGAAGCCTGTCCTGGGAAGGAATCTGCATGGATTAGGACACTGACCTTAGATGGCCATTTCTTTCCCCAGGCTTGGACTCCTTTTGTTATCCTCTGGGAACCTAGCTGGCCTCCACATGGCCTTGCAGACTGCCTAACTGGAAGCCAAGCCTGAACTCCGCAGTGTGTTGGTCTTGGTTCACAGATGGATGCCCTAAGGAAAGCACGTTTGTATCCTGACGGGTGGGTGGTGTTACAGACTTTCAGGACACTCAGTTCTCACTGTGGCCTGTGTCACACTGCCCACCTGAAGATGCGGAACACCCTGGTGCCTTCCTAGCACATGCTTCACAGAGAAGCAAGCCAGCCTTACCCCAGCCACACTACATCAGGGTCCCTGGTCACAGCACTAGTGTTTGGGAAGTATACCACCCGACTCCAAGGAGTTGTCAAGTTTGAGAGGTACTGTTTTAAGAGAAAATTACCAGTGCCTGCCGGACAGTGGTGGTACACGCCTTTAATCTCAGCACGCAGGGATGCAGAGGCATGCAGGTCTCTGTGAATTCAAAGCCAGCCTGGTCTACAGAGCAAGTTCCAGGACAGCTGGGGCTGTTCCACAGAAAAATCCTGTCTCAAAAAATCAACGAAACAAAGCAAACAGACAAAAATCTAGTGCCCACCATTTTTAGTTACTGCAGCCTTTATACCCTATTTATAAAGACAACAGACAAAGGGTCCACATATGACGATGTGTGTATTTTGTCTTTCTTGTTTAATGTGATGAGGAAGGATAAGGGAGAGGAACTAAAATGGCATATAGGACATGAGAGAGGAAGAGATGTGGACAGAGAGGATACACAGGGGGACCCAGGGTAGAAGGCAATGGAGAGATAAAGAATACTCACTGCAACACACTTTGTTCAATAGGAGCCATGATAACGAATACCTTAAATGCTAATTTAAAAAAGTTTTATTTAAAGAATAAGTAAAATTAAATATACATGTGTGCATACCCACAACTAAATTAAAACATTTAAGAATGTGTTTAAAAAAATAAGGGAGAGGGTAGTCAAAAAAGACACCGATGTTGACCTCTAGCCTCCACACAGGTGCATAAACACATGTAAAGGCATCTGTGCACACATATACATAACTGCCCCCAACAGGTACACCTGACTTTCCTGCCCCTACATGCCTCATTGTGCTGGAATTACAGGCGTGTGTCACTGTGCCTAATGTACTCAGTACGGGGATTGGAACTCAAGGTGTAGTCTGATACCAACATCACAGCATCAGCTCCAAGTTCTATCTTTTTACATTAAAAAACATACAAGATGCTTAGAAGGTTCATGCTCTTTTCGGAGCAGGGTGAAGGAAAAGTACAACAGCAGATGCTGAGTGCATCCTCGGACTCATCCAAACCACAGTCCCCAGACCATTTTCTTCCCACACGTTTGCTGCATCCTGACTACCAGCAAGGCTCTCTTGTGGGCCTGGAAAATAAACAAAAGGGACCCTGTCCCTTCTTGGGGCTTCTTTTCCAGTGGGCAGCCAGGCATCGAGTAAACAGACTGTTGGGTGATGGCCACGCCCCCTCCTTTCACTCTTTCTTTATGTGAGTCATGAAAATCCACTGATAAAATGTTCCATCTCAGGGTTTGCCTATGTGGGGTCCCTAAGAACAAAATGAGATTTTAAAATAAAGTACCTCTTTTTCCTATCCCCCAACCCAAACAGGAAAAAAAAATGTCAAATGAAAAAACTTTTATTTTTATACTTTTCCTCCTTTCCAATCTAGACAGGATCACATATTGCCCAGGCTGACCAAGACTCACTATGTCCCCGAGGATGAACTTTTGAGACTCCTGCTTCCGTTTCCCTAGTGCTGTGATTACAGACGTGCCGCATCGGTCAGTCTGTGCAGTGTTATGTCTGTAATTCTATGTATATTGATGCTCCAAGGATCCATGCCCTTTTCAGGATGAGAGATGAAGCAGACAGTCCATGGTGGCATGCTGGGCATGCTTACTAATTGTGGAAGAGAAGGGGACTTGCTGTTTCATTGCAAATGAGCTACAAGGCCCCCATGGAGCTGAGGCAACTTGGAGTAGGTATCCAATCACTTTGATTGGTAGTAAAAATCTTCCCTTTGTAACGAGGGGCCTTGCCCTAAGGCAAGCTTTCACCAGGCCCTAAGGCAGGGGCAAAGAGGGTGTACTCAAATACAAGCTTTTGGATAATATTTTTTTGTGGGTGAAGAGTCACAAAGGCTCCAATTTGAGAATCCATAGAATGGTAACACCTCATTTAGCGGGTGTCATTAGGGAATGAGGGGTTCCACATAAGTGAGTTTTCCAGATAATTGAACTTTATTCCCCTAAGAGCCAGAGCTTAAAAGACATTAACCACATTGACAGAAGGAGCTCTAAAGCGCGTAGCTCTGCCTCCAGACCCATGGCACCCAGACAGTGGTTTGGCAGCTTCTCAGCAACTTGGGCTGGACCCTCCACATCTGTTTCTGGGTTGGGTTGAGTTACAATGGGTTCTCAGCCCAAGCTGTATATTCAAATCATCCTGAGAGCTCTCAAGACTCCCGATGCCCCTGCTAACCTCAGGCTATTTAATCCAGAGTCTCTGGGTGGTTTACTGAGGCCTGAGGGTTTACCAAACTTCCCCCAGTGATGCCCATATGTAGACAGGTTTGAGGAGTACCATTTTTGTCCAGTAATCGAAAGCAGCATCTAGGGCCCTGTGGTGGCAGCTTAGTCAGTACAGTGCTTGCCTCAAATATATGAAGACCTGAGTTTGAGCTTTAGAATGCACATTAAAGGCAAGTTGTGAGGGGCTGGAGAGATTGCCCAGGGCCTTCTGTTTCTGCAAAGTTCTTTTCCTAGCACCCATGTTGAGTGGCTCACAACCACCTGTAACTCCAGCTTCAGAGGATGTGAAACCTGCTTCTGGCTTCTGGTTTCTGGCCTCTGCAAGCACTCCCCCACCCCCACCCCACACAGCCAGGAGTGGTGGCCCATGCCTGTAATCCCAGCTCTGTTGTGGAGACAAGTGGATTCCTGGAGCTTGCTGGCAGGCCAGCCTAACCTACTACTGGGTGGTCTCCAGGCCAATGGGTAATCTTGTCTGAAAAAATTAGGTAGGTTCAACTAAGCAATGTCCCCTGCCTTCCACATATTTATACACATGTGTGAACCTGTACTAACATGAACAGACACACGTGTACACATGCTCATTGGCCCAGATGCCCTGTATCCTTAATCCCTCCTGTTTCCTGGTAATCTTAGACCTACTTTACAGATGAGAAAAGCAAGCCTCCACATAGTAGGAACTTATCCACTCTCTAGTTAAGGCAGCAGCCCAGCTGTGATGTTTACCTGTCTCCTCCTAAGCTCCACTATATGAGAGCCCAAGCAACACCTCCATTTGAACTGGCAACACCACATTCTCTCCTTGCTGTGGGTGCCTGTGCTTCCTTCCTCATGGGTGGTTCCAGGCTATCTCTGCCCTTGCTGACTATGTACCTGTCTCCACCACATCTCACCATCCTGGTGTCTGAGGGTAGAGCTGCACATTTCCATGTGTGTGTGCCGAGGCCAGGGCAAGATGTCAAGTATCCAGCTCTTTCACTAGGCCTTATCCCTTTGAGACGGTTCTCTCACTGAACCTGGAGCTAGGTTAGCAGCCAACAATCGTCAGCCATCACCCTGTCTCTGCCACCCCTACTATTGGGTTTCAGCCACTCAGGTGGCCATGCGAGGTGGGTACTAGGGATAAAAACGTAGGGATAAAAACTTGCTTACTCAGCAACTATTCTTACTCAGTGACCATCTCCCCACCGTATGAGGTTCTGATCTGCCTGTGGCTTCGGTGTCCAGGGTTTTCAGCTAGACTGGCTGGCCATTGTGCCCCAGGGTTCAACCTGCTTTTGTCTCTCTAGCTCTGTCCAGCTCTGAGATTACAAGTGTGTGCCACCACACTTTTTTTTTTTTTTTTAATGTGGGGTATGGAAATCAAACTTCTCAGGTCCTCATGCACACGTGATAGGTACTTTATCAACTGAGTCATCTTTCCAGCTCCAGAAAGGTTGGAAGGAGCATGAGCTTGAGGCAATATCACTGGATAGCTATCATTTTGCACAGTATGCTGGTTGGGTTCTGTCAACTTGACACAAACCTAAACATCCTGGAAGAGGGAATCTTAACTGAGAAAATGCCACCATAAGAATGACCTGTAAGTGATGGGAAGATGTCATTCTGTAAATATGCTTCTCTTATTGGTTAAGGAATGCAGCACTGTTGGCCAATAGGAAGACAAGATAGGTGGGACTAGGAGACAAGGAGGATTCTGGGAGATGTAGGAGGAGAGTCAAGATTAGGGACTTGAGAGAAGAGGTCCAGACCTTCTTTTTGGTAAGATAAGACCACATGGAAACACTTAGATTAATAGAAATGGGTTGATATGTAAGACAGAGCTAGCTAATAAGAAACACTAGTAACAGGCCAAAAGATTTGTATCTAATGCAGGGTATCTCTGTGTTATTTGGGGCCAACACAACTATGGGACCAGGCTGGTAGGAAAAACTTTTTGTAACATGTAGGTAATGATTGGTGTGGGAGGGCCCAGACCATTATGGGTGATGCCATCCCTGAACAGGTGGCCCTGAGTTGTATAAGAACTCAGGTTTAGCTGCAAGTCCTTCCATGGTCCTCTCTTGGGCAGCTCTGTCACCTCTTTAGCCTCTCCACTTCCTTCCTGTCTGTGCAAACCAGGCCTTGAACTTGTTCTGTTCCTGGGTATACTCTCTTTGATGCCTTTGTGCTCGGCTTTCTGGAAACTTTGCTTCTTCTGCCATCAAACTCCTCTCCAATGCCTCCTAATCTAAGGTTGCTGACTGGAGCGGGCCCTGAACACGACAGAAAGGCCCCTTAGGGCCTTTCCTCACCATAGCCCAAGTCCTGGCAACCTGGCTGTATGTTCTCCATTTGTGGCCTGGGCTGGCCCTGCCCACCTCAGGAAGGCTTAGAATACACAGAGTTGTAAAGTTCCCAGCACAGATGACATCCAGATTGTAGCCCCATCCTCCTAGAGAAGCAGACCAAACCTCCCCAGATCCTGCTGTGGAGTAGGCCTGCTGCCCCATAGGACCCTGCTTGTTCCCTATGAGCATGAGCTGCTCCCACGCTTCTGGCTCACTTCATGCCCATGTGCATTGGGTTCTCCATAGCTAGGCCTCGGCTCATGGGTAGGGGATCCTTTCCAGCTTAGGTGGGTGCCATAGGCTCAGCCAGGGAGCAGAGGACCCTATGTTCCAACTAGGACCTAAATGTGTCCTCACACAACGCCTCATCCCCCTGGACCACTGGAACTCAGGCCTTGACACACTTGAGCACCAGCAAGTTTCCAAGAGCAAACAAGGGTGAAGTATTTCAAAACCTGGTCTTTCACCAGGAATGGCCCTTCAGAGGGGCCCAAAACACACAGCCCAGTGTTTGCACTTCAAAGAGAGGGAGGCCCAGCCAGGCTCTGCGGGTAGCCAGGTCTTCCCTGTGTCAACAAGGGAAAGAAAAACAGCCCAGCTGTCTGGCCAACCTGACAAGGGGGTTTTCCAACCAACTGGGGCTGGAACAGGGAGGGAGTGGGGGGGGGGGGAGGAGCTGCCAGCTCTCCCTTTACAGTCCTACAGACTCTGGAGAGCTCCGGGCTTTCTTGGTGCTGTCAGAAATCTCCAGGGAATTCCCCGAGAACAGTGATGTCTGCAACTATGCTCCCCTCTCTAATCTGGACAAAATCAGTCACACTACTGTCCCCATTTAGTGGATGGGAAGGCTGAGGCTCAGAGATGCTTGGGTGACATATTTATAAGAGATACAACTGGCTTTCAATAATGCCCACCTTGGGGACACCTGGGCAGGGATAGTTTTAAGCCCAACATGAGCTTGTGAACTTAACTCTTAAAATATGAATTTGGGTCCCCCCCCCATTCTTTTTTTTGTTTGTTTGTTTCTTGAGGCTCAATTGTCTGGTTCTGGGACATGAACTTTGTAGATGACAGCATAGATTAACAGTACTAAAGGTTGGGCATTCCTAGTTACAGCTTGCCTTTGCTCCTTTCCTAAGCTATGCCCTCCTTTCATGGTCTCCCCAGCCCAGCTCCGGCCCAATGGGAGCTGCAGAGAGGAACAGGATACAGCCTTTGCCTTCAAGGAGCTGTGAGCTAAGGGGCAGATGGGTTTGTGGAGCAGCGGTCGCTCTGTGAGAACCAAGGGCTCTGAATCCCGGGATAGGGCATGGGAGCATTCACTACTATGGAGCTGTGCACAGAAGCCTTAGCATTTGCCAAGTAAGAAGAGGGCACTGCAACCTTGTCCCAGCCAAGCCCAGTCAACTGTTCCTTGTGAACCCAAAGCATGTTTGTGCTGCAGGCAGAGAACCACTTACTCCAAAGCCTGAGGTTAGGTGGAGCAGTGGGTGGCACTTCTGGGGAACTCAAGGGACTTTGGGGAGACCAGGCCGCTGTGATCCCTGAGTGCTAGGGTCATGTGCACTAGAAGAGCTCTGTCATGACCTCTCTGGGCACAGCAGCCCCCAGAGGACCACAGTGACTGTTTCTCAAGGCCAGAGGCAAGCATTGGGTGATAATCCATCAGTACCTGCTAACTCCAGTGGGCCCACATCTTGCCAAAGACTCCTTTCTGTGCCCAAACTATGGGTGCCCCTGCCCCCATGGGACTGATGACAGCAGGGCACCTCTCTCTGTGAGTCAGGAGAATGGGTTGCCTTGTGGTATGAGCAGGAGGAGGCCCTTCATTTCCCTCTCTGCAGATCTCGAGGGGGGGAGGGAAGTCTCTGAATTTCTGGCTTGAACATATCTTCTAGGTGGAGATGAATGTGCTGGTGATTGGTTCATTCCGGTGCTGTGAAATGGAGATAATTACAGCTCTCCTGGCTCCTTGTTGGGGTTACCGTGCACATCAGATGAAGGGGCAAGCATGCAAGTGTCCTTTAAACTGTTGAGTACAGGAGAGTGTTGAATCACCCTAGTGCTTCAAGGACCTCAGGGACCATTCAACCCAGTTCACTCCTATTCCAGGAGAGAAAACAAGTTTAGAGTAGCTTCAACTTGCCCAAGTCCAAGTTAGAAGTGCCTTCTCTCCCCCTCACCTCCCTGTTGCTGCTGTGATTCAGAAGCCTTGCAACATTTTGTCATCAAAAAACCCAAAACAAACAAACCAAAAAAAAAAAAAAAAAAAAAAAGAAACTCAACCACTACCCAGCCGATCTTTGGCACAGAGCATCTTCTTGCCTTCAAAGGAAAGAGGAAATTAAAAAAGGCCAAGTGCCACTGACCGCAGAGCAGTTGATCCCTGGAACAACCAGCCACACTCTGCCACCAGGAACCCACCCTGATGGAAACTGGCTTCCCTGCTTTCCACCGACCAAACGTGGTCTGTTCCTGGTGGCTTGGTGGTCAATGTCTTCCTGTCACTAAGCTCCTCTAAATCACCTGGGAGGTTGTTTTGACATTTGATTAGCCACAGCAAGTTACTTGTGAGTGCTTGAGCGAGCCAGCTCTTTGCAATCACTGTGCTGAGTGCTTTTGCCTGTTAGAGATACGGCTGTATCAGGAGGGAAAGTGATGGTGGGCAGGGCTCCAAGAGGGAAGATAAGTGGGCTGTTGGGAGAAATTAATATGAAGAAAGGAAGTGGCGAGTGAAGTCCAATGAAAGCCAGTTCTGACGATATCCATGACTCATAAATTTCGTTGATACTAGGGATGTGACATCCCTGCTCCCCCTTAGCTGGTAAACCCCATGTCCTCAGGACGACCCTGGGGGAGGAGTTGGGAGGGACAGGCGCTGGAAAGCCCATATAACTTTTAGGCAGAGCTTACAGGAATCATCCTACAAAACGTAAATTTTAGGTTAGAGTCAGGGCAGAAGGGTGACCCTGGAGGAATGCAGGGGATGACAATGCTGGGGATGGGACAGATGTTGGATGGACTCAAGGCAACTGAATCTGAACTCTTTTAGCAAGGCTGTTCTGGTTAACCCAGTCCTAGTTGTTTATCACAGGCACTCCCTCAAGCGTCATGCATTCCAGTCTGTCCTTTAACTCCCTATGTAGCCAAGGATGACTTTGAACTTTTTTCCTCTCCAGGACTGGGATTACAGGTGTGCATCAACAGGCCTGGTCCTTTGTAGTGCTAGGAATCGAACCTTCATTATATTCTACCCACTGAGACACACCCCAGTTCCCCTTCATTATTCTTAACTATTGTGAATGCCATGTGAATTAGGTTCCACCTACATCTCAGCCCTTGGAGTCCAGCATGCCTTCCATAGAATCTAAGTTTAGGCCAATGTGTGATTCTGAGCAGGGCTTTTGAAATGTTGTTGGCAGTCACTCAGGGGCCCCACACTTTCTGCAAACTCAAGGCAACTTGGCAGCTGCCCATCCAATGCCATCACCCCTATGCCTAGCACCAAGTGCTCCAGGCCTGATGCCATGTTGGGGGAGAGGACAGTTCAGGGTACAGGGAGGATAGTAGAGAAAGAGAGAGGGTCATAATGAGAATCTAGGGATGCACATGGCCCAGGACACGAGGGTGAGGGAAATGGGCTGAGTGCCACACCAAAGGACTTCTAGGAACCTCAAGTTTGCAAATACTACCTGTCATCACTGTAAGGCCCTAAGGACTCTTTGCTTAGAAAGGCTACCCCCTTTGAGCTAAGGGAAGGCCTTGTTTGGAGATGGACCCACTCCAGAGTCCTCAGGTGTGAACCCTCAATAAAGCCAACTTCAGAACACCCAAACAGGCTGGGAGGCCACAGGAGTCTGGAAAACAGGCCTTTCACAGGATACAGAGCCTGTCATGCTTCAGCTCAGCTCCAAGCCTGGGTGACACCTGTGACCATCTCAACCTCAGGCCTACAATGGAGACCTCAGAGTTGACTCCTGGGCTGCTAGAGCCAACTGTTTTCTGGTTTATGGTGACTCGTTCGGCACTACATGCTGGGCACTGCATCTAGGCTTGCCTGACTAGCCAAGGCTGGAAGTAGCCGCACCATATCCCTTGGGTTTCTGGAGCTTCCTTCCCAGTAAGACTGTGATAGTCAGAAGGTGGAACAGTATCAGCGGCTGTTTGGATGACTCCACTGAAGCGCACACTCATGGACTGGAGAAGAGCTCAGTTGGGACAGGGCTTGCCTGGCATGCATGAAGCCCCGTATTCAATCCCCAGCACTGATTAAACCAGGTGTCATGATGCATGTCTGTAATCCCAGCACTTGGGAGCTGAATATAGGTGGATCAGGAGTTCAAGGTCATCCTTGGTTACTCAGCCAGCTTGAAGCCAGCATGGGATACTTGAGACCTTGGGTCCTGTGCAAAACAGGAAAGATTCTGTGATAAGTGAGATCAGTCTTCAAGACTTTCAGAACGGTGACCCAGCCAGTTAAGGTGGCAACCCTCGGAGTAGAGGAGGGCACAGAACCCAACAAGATTCACTTCAGAGGCTTACACTAGGCCCTTGCACATTCTCAGCATGCCCAGAAACGCACCTTGGGACATCTGATCTTACAGGGACAGGAAGAGGGTGATGTGTATGTCACAGACTAGACCATCTGTGCTTTGAGCCAGGCATTTTCTGAGCATTTCTCAGTATTAAGCACTTAGTTCTTCACAGCCTTGTGATGTAGCTGCCTTGTTGTGTCTATTTCACCAGTTCATGACTTGGGGAAGTCATAGCATTTCCAGAAGTCTGTCTACTGCAGTGCCTCATACCTGAGACACAGGTGACCTTGGGGAATCCACTTTAGAAAAGTCAGGACTCTCCTAAAGTCTTTGGGGTCTGCCAAAGTTAAGATGGAGCCTCAAGGGGACTGGGGGGCACTGCATGAAAAAGGAGGGGGAGGATGGTCAAAATAGACACATTGCAATTTTCCAATTTTTAAAGAGGAAGACATTGAAAAATGGTATTAGAAGAAATACAGGGAGAAAAACTTCCATTGTCTCAATACCCCAGTGCCACTGATCTTAATATTTTATGTATAGCCTGCTACTCTTAGGGGATGTGGGAAAAGTATACCCTCTCATGTTGCAGAGGAAATGCAAAGTGACACAATACTGTTGGAGGCACCTTGGCAACAGCTCCTAAACTAAAAATAAAAATAATAAAATAAATTGCACCCCCTTTGACCTAGCAATCTCACTCCTGGGAATCTGGCCTGGGGAGATTAAAAACTCCATCAGGTATAAACATAAGTACAAGGATGTTTATTACAGCATGCCCAAACACACACACACACACACACACACACACACACACACACACACAGAGAGAGAGAGAGAGAGAGAGAGAGAGAGAGAAAGAAAGAGAGAGAGGAGAAAACACAGTGCCGACCCCCTGTGAAGAAAATGTTGAACACATGATAATACATAAATAATGAACACTTATAAACCCATTAAAAAGAATCAGCACCAATTAACTGGGGATGGGGAGATAATGTTGAGAGAAAAAAGCAAGATGCAGGAAAATGTGTGCAATATGATCCATACTTTGGATAACGCTATGACAGGCTTTTGTGTTTCTTATCTAAATAAAGTCCATTTAGGATGGGACCCACTTATGTATGAACACTGAAGAATATATACTAAATTCACTGGTGGCCTAGTTACCTCTAATCGTTGACTTGAGACAGCCAGACTAGAGCCATCTGAGAGGAAAGCCTAGGTTAAGGGATTGCTTAGATCAGATTGCCCTCAGGGGGACTGTCCTGATTGTTAGTTGCTGTAGGAGGCACCAGCCTACGGTGGGTGGCACCGTCTCTAGCTATGGTGGCATGGGCTGTATAAGAGGAAAGTAGCTGAGCATAGGTCTACAAACAAGCAGAGTCCCTCCATGGTTCTGCTTCTAGTTTCTACTTGAGTTCCTGCTCTGATTTCCCTCAGTGATGGACTGTGAACTTGAAGTGTGAGCCAAATCAACCCTTTCCTCCCTCAAGTTACTTTTGGTCAAGTATTTTTGCCACACTAAGAGAAAGAACCTGACACTTTGTTATCTGAGATAGGGGAGTGGTATGGAGGGAATCTGGACATGAGGGGACATGGTCACAGAGGTGACAATGTGAAAACTGGAGGAGACAGGATTCTTAGAAGAAAAAGGAGAAAAAACAAACTACTTCCTCCCCACCAGTCTCTTTGCACCATATAATCTCCCTGCAGCCAAGTCCTAGCTTGCTTCCTATGCCTAAATAGCCTAATGCTGAACACAAAAACACAGTCATATAGCACACAGGAAGCCCCTAGTTCAAAGCCCCATGTGTCTGCAGGCCTGTGTTTCAAGTTCTTTCCACCTGTCTGGGACTGTGTCTGTCCAGTTTCAAGTCCTTTTCACCTATGTCTGTCCAGCAGCCATGTACTATCTGTTATCTGGGGATGCTTTCCAAAGTGACCATCGCCTGCCAAGCCACTGGGACTCTCCAACAACCACTAAGAACAGTACTGTTCCCAGAAACAACACATGGCTTCTGAGGCAATGGAAGCTGCTAGAACTACATGCAAGGCCTACACACATAATCTGTTCTGATTCCTCCCTCCTGGGACTCCTGGGCTTTATGTAACAGGAAGTTAGGCTAAATCAGACAAAATGAACTTAATGGAAGACTCTGGAGAAGTACTGGCCCCTGAGCATCCCTGGGGCAGCAACTGTCCACCTACAGGACAAGAATAAGGAGGCCTATACTCTTGGTGAGGGAAGGAGCCCAGCCTTATCCTCTCAGCCTCTGCTTAAGAGTCTGTTGGTCCTGAGCCTGGTGGTGGGGCAGTGGAGGCACACACCTTTAATCCCAGCACTGGGGAGGCAGAGGCAGGTGGATTTCTGAGTTCCAGGCCAGCCTGGTCTACAGAGTGAGATCCACGACAGACAGGCCTACACAGAGAACCCCTATTGAGATAAACCAACAAGAGTCTATAGAGCCTACCATTGGACCCTGGCTGCAGCAGGGCAGTGGGAGTATGGTCTCAGCAGAGTGAGCCTCTGCTAACCTCTCATCCTAGTGAGCCACAGTCCTGCCACATTTACAGCAGCTCAGAAGGAATTGGTGGTACCTGGAGAGTGGATTAGGATACTGGGGCCTCAGAGACGTAACTGTCTACTTACCACTGCCTCATCCAGGCCAAGGCTAGGGACATGGGCTGAGCTGCTTTTCACTTAAGATTCTTGGGGTCATAATTAACAGAAACAAATTCAAGTCAACGTCACGAAAGGCTTTGGCCTAAGGAAACACAAACTCGTGGGATCCAAGCCCCACGAAGGACCATTAGTAACCAGCTCCTCCCTTGGCCTGTCCAGTTAACACAGCTTCTCCAGCTGACTTCCCCACTGATTGTCTAAGTCTCTCCTTCCTGCAGACCGTCTCTCCAGATGACTGACTGTCTGCCCTTCATGCCCATACACCTGGAACTCTTCCAGCCCACAGTGCCTTCATTTACATTTCCAGTGTTTGAGAAAGCAGCCCAGCTGTCCGACTCTCAAATTCATTACCAAGTTCCCAAAAGAGAGCATTGGATTGGCTGTGCTTGGGTGTGGTGCTCATCTTTGCTCCAATCAGCAGTGAGCTGATAGGCAGGGGCCATGTAAATGAGACAGCCAAGGAGCTCAGGGCTGGGTGAGAAACCCTCAACCATGGGCAATGGGAACCCAGGAGAGAAGAGAGAGAAAACCAAGCCTGAGGTGCTGACTCAGACCAAGAGTATCTCTGAAACCACAGAACGTCAGAGACCAAAAATATGGACACCCTAGAGGGGATCAGAGCAAGGAACAGGAAAGCGAAAGAATCAGGTTGGGAGCAAACAGGAAGCCTCAGCCCTGTTCATGAACTCAGTAAAGAAGTGAGGCTTGCTGCTTGCACTTGGCAGTTACACTGAGGTATAATGTGGGGATGGGTCAGCCTGGCTTCAGAAACCACACAGGGAGCTGACATTTACAAGGGAGTCGGAGAAAATTGAAAATTAATTCTTACTTTTCTCAAAGTAATATAAATGAATCTAAACGGCTTTGTATGCAAACGAGCCATTCCCCCTGCCCCAGAGTGCGCACACCTCCATTACTCTCCAAGGAAAACAGTTTCACACACTTTAGCTACTGCTTCTCTCATTTATCCAGTTTTTACATTTATTTTATTTTAGCGTGTGTGTGTGTGTGTGTGTGTGTGTGTGTGTGTGTGTGTGTGTGTGTGTGTGTGTGCGCGCGCGCGCACGCGCCGCTAAGCAGCACTTGTTTTGAGGTTAGAGGACAATTTGCATAGGTCATCAAGTTCAGCTAGCTGCAAGCACCTTTGCCTACTGAGCTAGTATACGGGCCAGATTTTTTTCCACTCATTAAAAGGCAGACTTAGAGCTGGGCAGTGGTGGCATACCCCTTTAACCAGCACTGGGGAAGCAGAGGCGGGCAGATCTCTGAGTTTGAGGCCAGCCTGGTTTACAGAGTGAGTTCCAGGACAGCCAGGGCTACACAGAGAAACCCTGTCTCAAAAAACACAACAAAACAAAAAACTCACAAAAAAAGAAAAAGAAATAAGAAAATAAAATCTACCTTTTATTGGGGGGAAATAGCTCAGTCAGCAAACTATTTGCTTTATGTCATGAGGTGAGGGCTGCTGGAGTTTGATCCCAGCTCTCTATTTATCTGCCTATGTCTCCACAAGCCTTGCTCTGGAGCTGCCCACAAGACCTATTGACTTCAGGCTCTGGTCATTGGGGATTTAGCTGCTGTGCCTGCTCAGAGGCTCTCTCTCCCTTCCTGTTGTCCATTAAATCACAGTTTGGGTCTGTGTTTACATTACCATGGCTGTAACACCATTCCCCCATGACTAAGATTCCATTCCCCTTCTGGTATGTCTTCTTGGCTTTTCTTGGTATTACATTTCTTTGTCTTTATCATTTGCTCACTTTTCTCTGTTCTAAGAGCTCCACTGAATGCATACCAATGTTGCTTTCTAAAATTCTAAAACAGCACCTTGGATATTTAAGTTTTACCTCCATACCTCTCTCCCATCTCACCCCTCGGTTGTGTTTCTGTGACTGTTACTGATGATTAGGGTGTGGGTTGGGTATTTCCAGGCTCTCGGCCTTTATTCAAGGAGTTGAAGTGAAGGCTCACACAGATTGCACACATAGCAAGGACATTTGACTCAAAGCAGAACTATAGGAAAGGGTCAGAATATACTGCAAGGCAACATCAAGCCACAGAGGCGGGGAAGTTCGCCAGTGCTCTGATTACTGTGTAGGCCTCTCCTTTATGGGGCTGAAGAGAAGGAATTTGACTACTAGGGGTGGGATGAGGATGGTTTTATGTTTTGATTGGTAGATTTGCTCTTATAAAGTTTTCTACTGTATATATCCCTTCCCATAATGCATCTGATTTTAATCATCTTTAGACCTAATTATATATAAGCAAATAGGAGATTCTCCCTTAAATGTTCACTGGAGGACATAATTTTACCTCAGTAGGCATGTGACCCAAACAAGTTCTGACTAGATTGGTCTTCCTAGACTTAGACCAGAGAAATAGAGACTGTCCAATGTTGATGGTTGTTCAGAGAGGGCCGGACATAGGTGGGTTTCTGAGGTTGCTAGGAGTCTGTGTGCATAGTGCACAGGTAGAAAAGTTAGGCTGCCATTGGTACTTCATCAGAAGAGGGAAATGGTCATAGACCAAACCAAGCAGATGCCAAGTTGTCAGGCTATCTCCAGTGCTTATACAGCTCCCTCATGCTCAGATGCGTAGGGCCACTCCACCCCAGTCCTCTGAAATGCTGCCAACTTCCTAGGTGAGATCTTCTACTTTCCATGTCCTACATGTTCCCTTTTTAGGTTTGTTTGTTTGTTTACTCTCTTGTTTGTTTGAGGCCCATCCTTTACTAACTTCCTAAGATAAGGTGCATGGGATTCAATGTCTTGCTGGTCTAAAAATGCATCCATTCCATATTCATGCTTGATTTATGATCTGGCTAAGCTAAATAGATTTTTGTTGAGAGTGACATTTTCTGTCATGTGCTGAAAACTTGATGCCTTGCTTTCTACTTCTGTGGTTTCAAATGAACTCAAACACCATGCTATGACTGCTGTGGTGGCGGTGATGGGTATCCTGAGAGGGCAGTTGCCCCATCTGGGGACTTTCAGTAACCTTCAACTCTGTGCATCATTGTGGAGTTTTTGCAGAGTGGCAGCTTTGACACTAAGAGTCTCTCTGGAATTCCTTACAACAGACCCACGTTTCTCCCTGGGATCCCCTCTGGGAGGGCTGTGGTCTGTGGCTCTCACCACTTTGCTGTGTCATGACCCTCACCCCATCCCTCTGCTTTCCAGAGCCTAGGCAATTGTTGAAGTCTCTCATTCCCTGATATCACAGACTACTTCAGACTTCGAATTTTAGTCATCTTCTTCCTTTATTGTCAATTTAATGAAATGTTGCTAGTGAGAGAAAGTCAAGATATATTTAATCAACTATATTTAACCAGATTGGGACCATTTCTCCTACTGTTAAAACATCTTCTTTTTCCCCTTATAGCTGTAAGGTTTTTTTGTTTGTTTGTTTTTGTTTTTTGTAGCTGTAAGTTTTATGGACTTCTTTCTTTATTGTGATATAATATTTCATATCTCATCAAGAAGACATTGCTAACCAGCAATTCCCTTATTGCTTGGCATTTATTTGGTTTTGCTTTTCCCCACCAGGAGGGCCTGTGTGCTCTTGCACTTTGTGTCCTTGCCTTAGGACGGCTACAAAGGACACAAACCATTGTAAAAGCCTGACACATTCTGCCAGGCTGCCATCTAAGAGCTTTTACACTTGTGGGCGAGAGAAAGAAACAGAGTCTTGAGAAACCACCAGACTTGGGTTTTGGTGGCTGTATGTGGTGTCTTATTTAAAATTCTGATCGCCTGTGATCTTCCTTAACACCCTGTGCTGGAGAATCTAGGGAAGCTAACAAAGGCATCCATTCTTGCTGAGAAATGTCTGTATGCTTGTCTCAACCAATTAGGAAGAAAAAAAATACTCAGGGAAGGAAAGAATGTGGTCTCCCCTACCCAACCTCCCTTTCCTGCTCACCTTCCCTACTCTCTCTCCCTCCACCCCCTTATGTCCACTGAACTGGGATGGATTCTTGCTGTGAATCCCAGGCTAGTCTGGAACTTGCCATCCTCCTGCTTCAGCCTCCTGAATAGCTTCAATAATTGGGGCTACAGGTACACACTATTGTAACCTCCCCCCCTTCCTGGCCAGTACTGAGGATTGAACCCAGGGCCTGGAATATTCCAGACAAGCTCTCTATCACTGAGTGACATCCTCTGCCCTTTAGTTTTGCCTTTAATGTTGAGTTATAATCTCATTACACTGCCTAGGCTGACCTTGAGCTCACTACCTTCCTGTCTCAGCCTCCTGAGTACCTACAATTACAAGTCAGGCTTGTACCATCATGCCCGGGTTCAGCCCCTTTCTTTACAGGGTTTCATTTTGCAGATGGGGGGGCAGGGCCCAGAGAGAGAAAGGAGCCACTGCTGAGCCAGGGCCATAGAAAAGCTTGTGTGGTTGGGAAAGAGCCTAGGGTGCTGGTGCTGCCTAGCTGAGGGAATCTCTCTGAGTCAGGCAGGTCAGGAGCATGGCTGGTATTGAAAGCAGCTTGCTTGTGACAAACAGCATCCTTGTAGCAGTACAAGGTAGGCTGTGGCTTACCTCTAGCACAGAGCTCTAGCACAGCATACTTAGTAGGAAGCTCTGCAGGATGAGTAGTAAATTGGAGCTCCTGGTGCCTGTGGCTGTCAGAGGTCTTCCTTCCTGCAATAAGAGCTGATGTGAGGCCGACTGGGCAGTGATACTCAGTGTGAGTCCCAGCATCCCTAAGTGCCTGATGGCTTAAATGCTATCCAGGCCATTGGGTGCCCCTCCCTATATATAAAGTATTGCTTTGATTACTAGGTCTTTCTAAACTCCTAACTGACCATGGCTTTGTGGTGCCCAGAAGGTTAAGTTGGGGATGGATGGATGTGTGGAAGCAGGACTTCTGTATCACCCCTTTCCTCCAGAGCCTGGCGTCCCTATGCTCTACAGAGTGGAGAGACAGGCTTTGATGATGCCTGCCCAGAGCCATCTTGACTCCACTATTCACCCTCAAACCTTGAGCACATCAGGCTGAGCCCTAGGGGCCTTCTTTGTATAGCAGAAGGTGTGAGTATGAACATGTGAAGTCATTGACAATTTTCCCCTCCCTGTACTTGAGATTGGACCTAGGCCCCTCATAGGTAAGTGCTCTACCATTGAGCTACATTATATCTCAAATAATTTTTTAGTTTTCATTTTAAGACAGGACCTAGGCAAGCCTTAAACTTGCTGAACTTACAACCCTCCAGACTCAACCATCCTCTCTAGTAGCTGGGATAATAGGCCTATGCCATCCAGACCAGCTTGTATTGATTGATTGATTGATTGATTGATTGATTGATTGATTGAGCCAGGGTTTCATGCACTCTGTGAGCAGGCCTCAAAATCTCCACATAGCTGAGGATGACCTTGAACTTCTGCTCGCCCTGCTTCCACCTCCCAAGTATTGCACATCTGGTTTGTGTGGTACTGAAGAGAGGACCCAGGATCTCATGTATGCCAGGTAAGCTCTCTACCATCTGAGCCATATCTTCACCCCCTTTACAGTTATCCTTGAAAATAGAAACAACAGATCTCATAGGGACCTGATTCCTAAAGCCACCTGCCTTCAATATCATGAGGATAGAACAGAGTCCTCTCTACAGTCAATGCCTAGCATATGTCTGAAATGAGGTAACCAGTGATGTCAGGGCCATCTTCTAAACTCAGGCTAAAGTGAGGAAGAGAGCAGCAACAATCAGGAAGGCAAGGTTGACTTAAAGCTGGTATTCATTCATAGCCTCTCCTCCAATCAGGGAGTGTTGACAGGATGACCTCCATTTCCCAGGCCAGGACACTAAGGTACACGGAAGTTTAGTAGATTGTTTCAGGCCATATAGGTAATCAAGCTGGGAGTAGACTCCAGATTCTGACTCTAGAGCCCAAAGGCTCACCCTGAAGCACTCTGCACTTCCTGAGCACTCCTCACTGGAGGAGAAGGTGTTCAGGATGCAGTGGTCTTCCCTCATCTAGAATTCAGAACGTAAGCAAGGCTATTCGGAGTTATCCCCTATAAATGAATACATCTTTGGTGTATTTGTTTGGTATGTATTTACAATAAGAACCATCAGACTGTGCTGTGGGAGAAGTCTTGTCTCCATTTTACAAAAGGAACTCGGGCCTAAAGTGATTTTTGAACCTATCTGAGGTCACTCCTCAGGAGACAGAACAGGCAGATCCACTTCCAAGCAGTCAAGGCTCTAAAACCTATGCTTTGTCCATGGCCGGGCCGCAGTGCAGTCTAGCTGGTTGCTGGGGTCTTTTTCTTTCGGGAAGACAAGGAGGTTGCTCGCCCATTCTGCCCACCCTGTGTGTACCTTGCCTGCAGTTGGAGCCCAAGAATCTTCTGTCCCTGGATCACCCTGCACCACACTTCCCAGAAGCACCCCTTCCCCCAGCACATGCATGCCACAGCCCTGGGGGGAGGCCCTCCTTGCTCAAAATAGCTCTGTGCTATTAGCTGCATTTAATTGAAGGTGTTTCGAGGGCAGCCTCCACCGGGCCCAAACCAAATGGAAAATGACACACTGTCAAATTAATGTCCCCAGACCATGATAAATGGCTGGGCTTTGTGAGTAATGCTTCCATTTCTTGTTTTAAAGGGGGAAGGATGCAGCCAGGCTCTCCGCATCTGTCCCTGTTGGGGAAAGGTCAGGGCCGTCCTCAGGATAAATAGCAGTCCTGCTAGCCCGCCTGCTTGGGTTGGGCTTCTGGCTTCTGCTGTGCTCTGAGTCCTCTCTCTTCCTGTCTCTTGAGGCTTTGAGATTTTGAACAGCTTGTGAACCTCCAGGCCAACGTCCAGGGAGGAAGGAGCCTGAGATAAGGCTAATCCTTCGCCTGAGCCTGCACTTTTACCTTGCAGAGAGCTGTCACTCTGTTATCTGTATGATTAGCTGGCATACCGGGTCTGCTCCTGACCTCCGGCTGCACCTCCATGCCATTAGTTTCAGCTGCACAGTTCCACAGACCTGCCCTGCATGCTGCAACACAGGTGCCAGTCTGCTCTGGGCCAGGCATAACCCCTGTTTTGGAGGACACAGACAGTCCTGGACATCAAGAGCTAGCCAGGTCCCTTCACCCAGCTGCATTATCTCCTGAAAATGTTCAGGGTTCTAGAACAGGACTGTCAGACAAGGCCACCAGCAGGACTCAGATAAGACTACTCAGTAATGTCTGAACTCAGACAATAAGCAAGAATGTCATTTCATAAGGATAGCCACACATTCCCAGTCCCGGCTGGTATCATGGTATGGCTTCCTTCCAGATCATAACCCCAGCCTTGATGGATCCTTTCTCCTGGATGAGATTCATGACCACTCTCCCATGTGGAGGAGCCCTCTTTGCTCCCACACACATGCTTTTTTTTATGACCGGTAACCTCATCTTTGTTGAGCCATGAGTGTGCTCATGGTGGTCTATGGTTGAGTAGTGTTGTTACTGCCACAAGACCAGGCAGAATGATGGAAGACCCAGCTCAGAAATCCTGTTACTAGAGCAAGGGTGTTGAACCTGTTTGTTCTGCTTGGGGAATGCTGTGTGGGGAAGGATGGTGTGAGCTGATTGCCCAAGGAGGAGCAAAACTAGCAGGCAAGCTACAGACAAAAGGAATTCAGGATCCATAGTCCAGGTAATAGGAACCTGAGCAAAAACCCTGCAGGGGGTGGGGTGGGATGGGGTGTGTGTGAGTCTGTGGTTAAGTCTCCCTGGAAGGACTGACAAGGGTTCTGGGAAGAGAGATCTAGGCTAGGAGGTGGCAGTACCCTAGGTCACGGGGCCTGCCTGGTGGAGGGAGAGGCTGTTCAAATCTAGCTCCATCTATCTTCCCATCTGTCCGCCTATCTGCTCCTCTGGGCTCAGCCTCCTTTCCTCCCCCACCCCGTGACTGCCTGAGACAATATTGAGGGCATGCAGTCACTCTCCCAGCTCCATTATCGCCAACTCCTTTGCCGCCAGGGAACGGACCATCAGTCCCTGATGATACATCGCAGAAAATTGGTTGTCAGGCCAATAAATGTATCCGATTGGATTTTTGACATTGAGCTAACCCATCTGCAAGGTATTTGATTAAAGTGCTAAGAGGCAGTAGCTGGGCAGAGCCTGCCCTGAGTCTAGCCTAAATAGGTACTGTCTCCTCTCCAGACCAAGAAGCCCTTCCCTGCCTGTCCGCTGCTCACCCCCTCCTCTCTCATTTCCATCCTTCACTGCTCTGAAAGGGCCCAGCTTAATCAGGGTTCCCCAAGGGAAAAGAGACAGTCAGCTCAGCTGGAGAGGGATCACCTTTGCTTGCCTACTGCTGGGGTGGCTCCCGGGCCCCATGTGCCTTGTCTAGAATACCATCTGGGCCTTCCTTCCTCCCAGGTCTGGGTGTCATAGGCACCAGTCACTAAGGCCATTCCTTGTCCTGGAGAGTCAAGTAAAAAGAGGCCCTATTATTGCTCAGGCTGTTTGCAAAGCTGATCAGGCCTCTCTCCAAGCTAAGTGACCTTTTGTGAGCCTGGGACCCATTTTGTCACCTACAAAGATAGGACCATAAAACCCCGCCCCCCACCATCACACAGTTTCATGACTTGAATTGGAAATGGTAGGGCTGAATAATTGGGAAGCATGGGACTTATTACTGGGTTGCCATTGAGGATGATGTAATCGTAGTGGGTAATGACGTAATGTACCCTCTGTGTGGGGAAACATGCTGTTCCATTCTTTTTAGTTTGGGCTCTGAGACATTTTAATTATAGAAATTACCATGGAGAAAACCTTATTGTGAATCCATATCCATTAGTCCATTTTCTCCCTTCTGTAATCTCCCCCTTTCCTATTTCAAATTTTCCTCTGTAACTTTTCTTTTTCTTCTAGCCAGCCATTCATCCAGTTGTGCTGAGGGTTGGGAAGACACGAGCTGGTGAGCAAAAGGGTTTATAATATGCAGTGTCTGACTGGATGCACATTGCTGCAGACCCCTGCCCATCTAACATGTTCTAACATGTGCTGCCTTGTCACTAGGACCCCATGACAGCTCAAGGGAAGGCTCACCTTCACCTACTCCTTTAAGGAAATAAGAGGATCCTTGAGGGACCCTTCCCCCCCCATGATGGGATGGACCCCAGAGAGGTAGACCCCAACCTCAGCCAAAATAGTATACATGGTCAGAGAAACAGGATCCTGGGCTTTTGGCTCCTATTCAAGTTCTTCCTCTATGACCTACTCTCTGTCTCCATGACTCCTGAGGCCTTCCTCTGACCTTAGCTTCTGATGAAAGGCTGGAATCCTGTATCTTCCATGTACTAGAGTCTCCCTGAACTTTGTTCAAGGCTTCTGGTTCCCAGAGAGATACAGGTACCAGGAGAACACACCCCACCCTGGTCCTGGCTTCTAGGCTTCCCTGCTCAGGGCAGAGGGCCTCTGTGGAAGGCTGGAACAGACAGGGTACAATAAGGTACAATAAGTAAATAGGGAAAGTACATTATCTTGTCACCTTGCAGTTCATAGACCTTTCTATCCTTTCTCATTTGCAAACAGTAGAGTTGAAAGACTCAGAGGCTGAAGGTGCTGTGTCTGAGAAGACCTCCAAGGCCTCTTAGACCCTCAGCACTTCTGAGGCCAGAAGAATTTTGACTCCAACATACCAGGGAATGAAGGTAGGAAGAAAAGGAGTTTAACTAGTCATATAAGTGGGATAGGGATCCTACCCCAAATGCTCTCCCAGGCCTTATTTTCCTTCTCTGTGGAGTCTTAAGCATTGACCTTGAGGGCTGAATGAATGAAGACTAGAGGTGCAGCCTGGTGCATCGAAGATAGAACATGTCAGGAGCCCCCAGTGTGTGTGGCTCTCTTTCCACTACTTCATGAGTTGATTGTAGGCTTGAACAGAGCCTAGGGCCTGATTTACAGTAGACAATAAATGTCCATTGTCCTCAGTGGTAGCCTGAAGCCTGGCTGACTCACTCAGGCAGTCTGCAAGGTTCAGGGGAAGGTTGGGCCTGAACATCACAGGAATGGAGGAGGAGCTGTGGCCAGACTAGAGTCTTCAGGGTCCTCATCTAAGAGGGAATGACATGTTTTTATGAATCAGCATGAAGTGAAAGGGAGGTGATATTTAGGTTAAAGTTCTAGCATTACCATTCACACGCTGGGTGATCCTGGGCAAGTTACTTATTCTCTCTAAGGGCTGGCGTTCTCTGCTGTAAAATATGAAAGGGCAAGGCCTGCCTCTGCAGCTTTCTGGGAGAATTATTTGAGAAATATGCCTAAGACACCTGGCGTGGAGAGGCTGTTCAAGACACTTACTGACTCTCTTGTTGTACACTGCTTCTGTGCACACAAAATTGAAACTAAGGAACCATGGTCAGGCTGGCTCCCTGGAGAAAGAAAGCTCTGTCAAGCTCAGAGGAGGCCAGGAGAATCTGAGGGTTAGGCCAGGAGGTTCTTCTCTGCTGCAGAGGGTATCTCCCTGCTGGTGTACAGCAGGACAGACGGCTACCCCACCAGGCTGCCTCTAAAAATAACCTCCCATCTTGACCCGGTATTGGCACATGCTCAGGGCTTCTTCCTGGCACCATCCTTGCCCTCGTTTGGTTCTGCTCTGTCTCTGTGTGGGACTTCTCCATGCAGCACCAAAGACCTGCAGATCTCAGCAAGGCAGGTTGGGGCTCAGCAGCAAGCTCTGCGCCTTGGAGGACAGAAGTTGAGGCCAAACTTGTTCAAGCCCCAGGGGTCCTCTGTTCCTCATCTTCATCTCAGGATGAGGAAGGAAGGGTCCCCCATCAGCCCTTCTGTCTAATGCTATCCATCCCAGGAGGCACCATACGGGTCTTGAGGAGAGGAGCCCCTGAGAACACCATCACATTCAGAAGCCCTTTCTAACTGTGATCTCAATCAACCTTCACATATCTTTATCACCTGAGTGAGGAGTGTCCATCCATCCTGTGCTAGCCAGGATAGAGCTGGTTCCATATCAGGCTCAATTCTCACTATCCATGCAGCCTTTAATTCAGGGACAGGAGCAGAAGAGGCAGATGAGTAGCAGGGGTGGGGGTGGGGCTCCTGACAGGACCTCCAAATTAGACAAAAAGATCGCTCCCCCGCCCTCTCTCTCCATATAACCAAGGCTGACTTCCAAGTCACTATATAACCAGTAATGAATTTAAACATCTAAAACTCCGGCCTTTACCTCCAGAGTACTGGGATTACAGACATGCACCACTACATCTAGTTTATGGACTACTCGGTGATCAAACTCAGAGCTTTGGGGCAGGGTATCGTGTGTAGAGGGACTAGCTCAAGGCTCAGCAGAACTTGGGTTTTCACTAATCTTCCAAATGGAGAAATCACTTTCCCCCAGGGATGGATTATAAATCTGAGGGTTGGAACTGTTGTGAGGGTGGGGGACCCCTGAGAACCTTCTTGGGTTGACAGACATGAACAATAGGAGGTGAGTCCACTGCGGAAGGCTTTTAGTGAGGTCACCGATGTCCCAGGAAGGGGAGAGGCATGTGAATCACAGCAGGTATGGAATGAGTACCAGTAAGCACCAACTTATTCATCCAAACCACCTTGGTTGAGAATGGAAGATACAGCCCTATGTGGCACTGATGGAGTTCCCTGACCTGCTGAACAGACTCCCAGACAGCCACCCCAAGGACAGTTTGCTGTCCTGTCCTGTCCTGGCAGACTCAACCCCAGCATCCCAATCCTAGGCTTGCCCTACCAACACTCAGCCTTGCTTTGTGGGCTGGATCCTGAGCCCCAGATGAGAGAGTTGGAAACATTCAAACAGGGAAAGGAAAAAGTGAAGCTGGTAATTAGCTGCAGAGGATACTGGGAAAATCTCTCCCCAGCGCCTCATGGGGCTCCAACTGATGAGGAAGCAGCCCCCTGGGGGCCAGCTTTGGCTCATTCTCTCCTTTCATTACTGCAGTTTTTCCACCCTGGAGTTTCCATGCTGGGCTCGCAGGCTTCCTCTGGGAGATGCCAGGTGGTGTGGTGGAGACAGCCAAGGCTCTGAAGTCAAGAGGGTTTGTGTTCAAATCCCAGCTCTGACATCTACTAAATGTGTCTTTTTGAGAAGGTGACTTAACCTCTTGGGGCCCTGGTTTCCTCTGCTGTGACTCTAGCTAGGGTGACAAGGCATGCCTTCCAGAGTTGCTATATTGATTAGAGAGGGTTGTGCTTATATTGAACCAGACACTCAGCCCATGTGCATGGGGTCTTTTTGCACCATGTGGTTTCAATACCACAGGGAATAAAAAGAGAGTGAGGAGGGTCATTGTGATGGTAGTATTAATTATCACCTTGACAGACTCTGAAATCACCTGGGAGATGGGCCTCTGGGAACACTGGTTGGAGGCGGTGTTATTAATTACTAACTGAAGTGTGTGTGTGTGTGGGGGGGGGGGGAACTGGTCCACTATGGATGGACCATTCCCTAGACAGGAAATGCTCAACTGCTTAAATAGAGAAGGGCATTTGAGATGCTGGGGCTGCAGATGCAATTTGACTCTCACAAGTTCCTGACACACTCACTTTTCCCACCAAGATGAGAAACCCTTAAGAAACCTGTAAGGAGCCTTTTTGGGGATTTTTTTTTTTATTTAATCACAGTACAAAGAAAGTTATCCTCATGGAGATGTTACAGATGGGGGCAGGGCTGGGGGGAAGCAGAAACAGCAGACCAAAGAAAAGGAAGTAGAGTGAGTTTATCTAAGAGGACAGGGGGCTCTGTTCTTCTGAGGAACCCTGGATCCTCCTCCCTATGAGTTTCTTAGAATGGTACTAGCTTTTGAGGCCAAGCTTCAGGTGAGATTGGAGTCATTAAACACTAAATGAAAGGAAAGGGCCAATAGGCTCGAAGGTCAAATTCCTGGACCAGGAATTGGGAAGCTGGCTCAGTTCTCTCTTTGGGTTTAATTTCTTCATATGAGAAAAGCAGATCCAGTAGCAACTACCTTCCAGGGCTGTTGTCTAAGTATGCATATGACATAACTCCTGGGGAACTGGTGCCCAGATGTTCCCAGGCTTCTGGTGCTCATATATTCTATCTGTGTGAGTGTAAGAAGAACCCTCTCTAGGTAAATGATGTGGACTGTCTAAGAGCCTGGAAATTTCCAGAAAGAGATGTTAGAAAATGCTTAGTGGTAGGCACACTGTGCTAGGTAATATATATCTATATGTATATCTATTTGCATATATATGCATACATACACACACGTGTGTGTGTGTGTGTGTGTGTGTGTGTGTGTGTAGAATGATACATACATTCTATGACCACCATCTCCTGGAATACAAAGAGGGCAAAGGCAGGGAGTGTTTGGCTCCAAGAACAGCCCTGTCTTCTCTCCTCTGTAGTCATTTGTGAAATACACCAGTAATATTCAGAACATGGCTTTGGTAGGAGATTGTATATCAGCCAGCATTGCTGATAAAGAAGCAACTTAAATCTAAGGGGCTGGATTTTTACAATTTTGTCAACTGGATAGGCAGTGCTAGTAATCTCATGTGTCTTCCCTTCCCAAGCTGCATTCCTGTAAATAGGAATGCCTACCAAACGTCTGTCATTGGCTGTCCATGAGTGCCTTGCATCTTCTCCAGGTGTCTTTATATCTCAGATCAGCAGCTCTGGGCAGAATTCTAAAGGGGCTAGAGCAGAAATCCTGAAGCCATTTTAGGTTCTGACTGAAAAACATATACAAAAGCCTTCCCACATGTGCCTACAATCACAGTGAGTCCAGGTAGTAGGCAAGTGGAGGGAGGGCATATGTAATCTCTCACTAGATGCCCAGGCTTAATTTCAGTCTGGATGCTAAGTATTGAACATAGGCTTTGTATGACATCTGTCTGAGCTTCAGTTTTTTCCCTGCAAGATGGAAACTGTTGATCTTTGCTTGTTAGGGGTTCTTACATCTGAGAAAAAGGTTGTACAAAGTATTGTGTTAGCACCTGACAGCTGAAAGCCCCATGCTGGCATAATGAGCAGCTTCTGCTCACATTAGCTCATGAGCCCTGAGCAGGGGAGGCTTTCAGAGAAATAGGGGCTGAAGACCTTTGGCCAGCTAACTACTCAGTCTCCATACTCCTGGTTCTGTGTCCTTTCTATAATGCAAGCTGCTATTCATACTAAATACAAGACAACAAATGCTCTAATGCATACTGGTACATCCATCTCCTTACACTCAGTGGTCAGGACTGACCGGGGCTGGCTGCCCAGGAACATACACTAGCTGAGCATGAATATTGGGCCCATCTTAGCCAGGATTGATCACTGGAGTTGGTCCTGGTGCAGGAACAGAGGACCAGGGGACATATATCACTCATTTGCCACCCCAGCTCTGTCCTTAGCCTTGACCTCACCTCTCCTGCTGTACTTAGTGCAGAATGGGCAAAGTCCACCAAAGGCCTTTCCTTTTCTGCCTCAGAAGACACCAGGAATGGAGTGTGCAGGGTTCGGGGGCTAGTATAAATGAAGCTGCTAATTATGGCAGCACTGGGCAAAGGAATCAGGTGCTCCACATACACACAGCCCCTGAGGTCAATCCTCTGAACCAACACACTCAAACCTGGTGGAGTCAGAATTTTTCGAGCTTGCTGGCCAGCTGGTCTAGACAAATGGCAAGCCCCAGGTCTAGAGAAAGACCCCATCTCAAAAGCAATATGGAGGGTTCCTGGAGAAGGACATTCAAATGTAACAACTGGTTTACACACACACACACACACACACACACACACACACACACACACAAGTGTGGAATAGGAGAGTTGTATACCTGTCCTGGACTCTAGCCCTAGTTTCTACCAGGAGTCCTACCAGGCAGAAATATGACTATAGATTCGCTTCCCGTAGATATTGAAGGGCCTTTGGGATCAGTGGTCTAAGACCCTTGCTTATTAAATTAGGTGATGGCTCAGGAAAGGTCCAGACTGGCCTGTATCTGAGCCCTGGGTTTCCCACCCACCCCATTTTCATGTGACACTAAGGAACCCTGCCCTCCTTTTCTGTGGAATGCAAACCGTGGGAATTCTGTGGGCTCAGACAGGACCAATGCCAGCTTGAAAGATACCTTTGGGTGACCCCTGGAAAAACCAAACCAAACCAAAATAAAAAACCTTCCCTTCCTTGGTAAAATAGAGTTTACACAGTAAGTCAGACAGATTGTAGCAATTCTGTCCCCATTTGACCCCAAACCTGAATGCCTTGTATAGTGCACAACCTACTCAGCCCTCCACAGAGTCCTGGCCCATGCCCAGTATTGGAGACCCACATTCTCATTGGCCTCCATGAGCTGCCCATGAGCTACAGTGTGCCAGAGTTAACACCAGGCCCATCTGTGGATGTCAGCTCAGCCAGCTCCAGGCCAACAGTGCTCTGCAGGAATATTCCCTCAGTTCGACAGGAAATCTGGGTTTTCATGTGAATCCTGCAGTTTGCAAAGGTTGGCAAGGAACACTTTTTTTTTTTCCTTAACACCATGCTGGCCAATCTTCCTCAGACCACAGACCACACGGGACAGATCTGTGGGCTGACAGATCTTACTGTCTGACTTACCCCAAATCCTCCCCAATACAGATGTGAAATGACAGGGTAGTGACGTGTTCAAGATGACACTGAGAGCCAGTGACAGCCTGTCCCCACAGCCTTCTCTGGTGCCTGTGACCCATGCTGTGCCTGCATTTCACAAGTCAGCATGGATTGCATACACACCTCCTGCCTGGCCCTGGCCCCAGCTGATATTTTTACCAAATGTCACAGCAGTTTGCAGGAAGGCCCAGGGTCTAGCTTGAGCCAATGAATTACGATTGCTTGCCAGAGGGCTGTAAACACGATTCTGATTAATGAATTTCTTAATGGCTGGGCCCTGGGTGCAGACCTTGCCCGAGTGTCACCCCCAGCATATACATAAGGAAGAGTTGGCCCAGCAGCGGGAAGATTTGTGTCACATCTCTGCCTCTGAAAGGGTGCTCCAAGCCTGCTGGCTCCAGAAGCTAAGTAATCAGCCCTCCCTGGCTATAGATCCCTCTGGCTCTATCTGTGAGTGTGAGCACCAGCCGAGCCGCCCTGTGCCTGAGACTGGGGACAGCCTTGATTGATCTTTGGGTGGAAATAGCACTGGCTGGCTGCCACCTTGATCTCAAGGAGCTTGAAAATGCCCTTATCTGAATCCAAACAGAGGGAGAGGAGGCTTCCTCTTGTACTGGTCACCCTGCCTGAGACCTGAGCCAGGGCAGAAAGCCCTGGAATCCTGAGCTGGAGATGGAAACCGCAGTAAAAGCCTAGTTCAAACCTGTCCAGGCTCCCCTAAATTTCAAGAAGCACAGAAACATGGAGAAAACCACCAACCATGGAATGGTCTCACTGTGTGACTTCTGGTTACTCTCTTGACTCCTCTGGACCTGTGTCTCCATCTCCTCAGACAGAAAAGAAAGGTCTTCGGTGGACCTTGCTCACTCTACACTTAAGTGCAGCAGGAGAGGTGAGGTCAAAGTTGAAGGCAGAGCTGGGGTGGCAAATAATTAACACAAGTCCCCTGCTGTCTATTCCTGTACCAGGGCTAAGCCCAATGATCAATCCTCACTGAGCTGGGCCCAGTCTTCTTAGCCTTCCTTCGTGCAGGTCCCTGGACAGCCAGCTCCTGTCAACCATGACTGTACAGCTGATGACTGAGCCATCTCCCCAGCCCCATGCTCACTCACAATTCCCAGGGAGGCCCTTAGGGTACATCTTACACAGTGACCAGACACCCACTGAGCTCAGGACCAGGTGAGGTTCTTGGGTAGACCACACACTGGGAAGTTTACCCAGTCCCTCACAATTCCCAATCTGCTCTGGAGTATGGAGGAGAAAGCGACTGTGCCCATTTTCTTCAGCAGTGGGGTGGCTAGACTAGGAGAGGCCCTTTGGAGGAATGGACTGTGGAAGCTATCTGGGAGAAGGCTGTATTCTAGGTCAGGTAGGCAGGCAGCAAGGATCTGGAGCTCTGAAGCCCCCCACCCCTGTCCCCGGGTTCCCTTGGGCTGAGTACCTCTGACTTTCCCTAGGGGGCAGGCTTGTCTCCCCACCATCACCCCTTCACCCTGTCCCTCACTCAGGCCCTGGGGTTCCTGAAGCTGGCACTGGCTATTGACTCCTGGTTGATCAGCCTCTTTGTATACTTTGGTAGGGACAGTAGCACTGCCTGAGCGTATCTACAAGTGTTGAGTAGCTGGGACAGAGACACCATCAATGTCCTGCAGATCCACTCTCAGCTCTGTCCAGAGCAACTTTGTTTACTACTCAACTGCCTTAGACCAGAGCCTGTGAGGATGGAGTCCCAAAAGAATTATCCACCCTGTTTCCTTGTTTTACAGAGAGAAGTGGGTTACAGAGAAGCTTGACAAGTGGCCTGTGCTCACACAGCAGATGAGAGGAAGAGTGAATGACCCTGGGGTCAGTGTTCTCTCCTGAGGAAGGTCACTACTCCCGGGTAGTAAAACTCTAAGCACAAACCAAAGTCAAGAACTCAGGCAATTTGTGGCCCCTGGATTGGCCACTGTTTCTGAAGCCATGGTCCTCCTGGGACATAATGGACATCATACTCATGTCTGAGCATCAGAAGAGGAATTTTGTGGGGGAGTCTGTGTAATCAAGCCCCCCCCCCAAATCTTACCTCCTTGACTCACTCAGGACATGGACACCTGCCTTCGGCTGTCTGCATTGGCTGTCACAGGCAGGGGGGACCCTGCGACTCACAAAGACTGAATGGACCTGCCATTTTCCAGGCCCAACTTTGTGTTATTGAGGCATGGGTCTGCTAAGGTTTGTATTTTGTTCCATGTTGATGGCCAGACTAGAGAGATGGTTCACCAGGTAAAGTGCTTGCCAGGCAAGCACAAGGACCTGAATTTGGATCTCCAGCATCCAGGTAAAATCTGGGCACAGAGTACAGGTGCCCACCTGTAATCCTGACACAGGTAATAGAAGGAGATGGAGGAGGTGGGGACAGAAGAATCCCAGTGCAGCTTACTGGCCAGCTAGTCTAGACAACCAATGAGAAGCTCTGGTTCAGTGAGAAGCCCTGTATGTATGTATGTATGTATGTATGTATGTATGTATGTATATATACACACACACATCACACTTGAATTCATTCCTTGGAATAATCACTAAGGAATGTTGCTTGAGCAAACTCATTAAACAGTAGTGATTTTTAAAAGTGTACACAAAATATTTTACATAGGACCATTTTTACCATGAGCCATTGGGAGAGGGCAGGGGTGGGGTACTATTCCTGCTCAGGTAGACTAGGTTTCTACAAAAACACATTTGCAGGACGTATTCGATACTGTGTGTTTTGTCGCAGCTCATAAATTCCAGCTCTCTTGTCTTGAACAATAAGGAAACATGGCTGAAGAAAGAAAAGGTGGAGAATGTTGACAGCATTGCATCAAGTTAACCTTTAAATTCAGAATCAAAAGCCTGGCTAGAAGCTGCAACCTTTCCTGGAAGTGCCCCTCCGTGAGCTGATGACTAAAGGCATGCCCATAAGCCAACAGGCCAGCGGGAAAACACCCCTCTTTGAGAACAATCGACTGGGTTTACTTGCCGAACCAAACAGCTTTATGCCATTGACAGGTATTTAATTACTGTCTAATAGTAAGCTCAGTGCCTGGAAGGCATAGGCTTGAAATACAACAAACAAACCTGTAAGTCAGTAGGTCATTTTGCATCTGGAAACTTCCTACTCTGTGTTCTTATTGCTTTCTGATGGGGATCATCAGATGGGAATCCATGTGTGTGCTGAGCATTGTGGGTGATACAGCCCCACTTCACAGCTGAAGAAACTGAGGGGCAGGAAGCCAGATGCCTTCACAGCCACGGTCCTCTTCCACCAGCTTGCCCGCCATTCACACAGGAGCTCTTTGAATGTGCTCAGACTTTGGTTGATTGCATTCCTTACTTGGTCTCTGTTATGATTAATTCTGAGAGCTTTCTCCAGGAAGCCCATGGGGAGGATCTTGCAAGCAGAGCCATTGACCATGTTGTCAGGTCTCAGGTCCCATAGCAGGATATTGGTGCAGAAAGGCCCTTCTCTGGAATACTGGGGAAGGGACAAGGAAAGAGTCTTGGGTAGGGAGCCACCATGAAGGCTGATCACTTCATCAAGGTTGGGAAGTACATCTGATTTCTTGGTGCCTTGGTTCCTCACCTGCAGAATGAATACACAGTGCCTACTGCATCACTCCCTGGTTGGGGGATGGGGACTGAAATGACAAATGAACATAGGGTTTGGGTGCACAGGAACCCATTCCAGGTGGCAGTTATTATTTAGGGCAGTTCATTTGATTCCCTGCTCTGAGATCTGAACCATACACCAACTATATACCTAGGGTTTTGCTTAATGATTGAAATTTGTTCTTGAAACTCTGTTGTCAAGTAAAAAGTGATCCAGTAAAAAACACATTCCAAGTGTAGTGTGATGCCTCTTGTCTGACATCCCAACACTTAGGAGGCTGAGACAGGTGAATAGTCCTGAGTTCCAGGCCAGCCTGGGCTACAGAGTAAGACCTTGATCCAATACGGGAGAAAGAAAGGGAGGGATGGAGGGAGAGAGAAAAGGAATAAAAGGAAGGAAGAGAGGGAAGGAGAGAGGGAGGGAGGGAAGAAAAAAGGAAGGAAGGAACGGAGGAAGGAAGGAAGGAAGGAAGGAAGGGAGGGAGGGAGGAAGGAGAGTAGGTGGGTATGGAGAATGTGGAGATGGTTCAGTCACTAAAGTACTTACTGGTGCAAGCCTGAGGACCTGAGTTCACATCCTGACACCCATGTAAAAAGACCATTGCTCAGGTGCACACCTGTAAACCCCAGTGCTGAGGCGGCAGCGACAGGAGGCTCCTGGGGCTGGGGGCAGCTAGTCTAAGGAATCCGTGAGCTTCAGGTTCAGTGAGAGATCCTGAACCCTGTCTCAAAAAAATAAGGTGGAGGGTAATTGAGTGTAGACACACACACACAAACAGACACACAGAGAGAGACAGAGATAAATAAACTTTATTTCATACATCTCATTAGAAAAGTCATGCTGCCTTCTACCCATCTGTGTGTTAGGCCAAGCTGCCCATCCAGCTGGCTCCCCATGGTGTCTAATCAGGGAATGCATGTGTCTGTGAAGCTCCACAGGTGAGTCCCATGCAGTCTCAGGCCTAAGAACTCCCAGGGCTTTTCTTTTTCCTTTGAGGACACCCAAGCCTCCCCTTCCCCAGAGATTAGTAAGTGTACCCATTGGCCCATTGAGAAACTGAGCTATAGACTAGCTCAGAGTCACTCAGAAGGGCAAGGGCAGCCCTCTGAGCCAAATGGAAGGTAGGGGGCTCTGCAAGGGGCCCCTACTGGGGGGAAGAGTGGCTTTGTTCCTCCATGCTTTCCTGAAATCAAGCCTGAGGGTCTCAGATAACCAGCCACCAAAGGTCTGAAGGCTCCTGGCGGGCATTCACCTGGCCTCTACTGCAGCTCTAGCTAGGAGTCTCAGCTGGTTCACCAGCAGCTCTCAGTTCCCCTGAGTACTCCCAGTTAATAAATCCCAGGCCCTCTCGGTGTGAACGGGAAGAGATTACTAGTCCAGGCACTTGGCTGGCGCTGCAGGGTCTCTACACACCTCATATATCACATCTGATACATCAGGGAGGTGTAGGCTTGGAGTGTTGTGTGTGGAGTGTAGAAACAGCACCCCCACCCACCACCCTTGTGTCCCCTTCCCAGCTTCCTCTGCTTCCACCTGAACACTGGAGGCAATGAGCCCTTAGGATACTATTAGGAGGCACTGCATTCCTGCTCTCATGGAGCACATGACTCTCTCTGCCTCTCTCTGTCTCCGCCTCTGTCTCTGTTTCTGTATCTCTCACTCTGTTGCAAAGATGGAGGCATCCCCATGTCCTTAGGGCTTGCAGAGACCAGTGTACTATAGTATATGCGCATGCTTATGCATGCATGGATGTGCTAGGAACCATGCTGGAAGCTGGGAGACCAGGGAGGGGACAGAGTAAAGGGGACAGAGTATAGGGAAAAGAAGAGAGGCAGAGCATCTAGGGTTCCATGGAGCCAGAGGCCTCCAGTGTCTTCATTCTCTAGCTGTCCCCTTCAATTGAAACTTGGTCAGGACTAGTCCCCCAGGCCTAAGGCCACAGGCACGCACATTCTCAGGAGATAACAATACAGGAGCCAGGTGGGCCAGTCACAGACTCAGGATGTGACAGCTGGCCAGTCTTGTACAAAGGTCTCAGCCCCCACACCACTCCAGCTCACTCTTGCTATGGGGAACAAGAACATTCTGTTGTCAGATTTTCTTATTTCCCTTCTCCTGGATTTCTATAAAAATTTCCAAATTTTAAAGAAGCCTTCCTCGGGCCAAGCAACACATTCTGGAGGCCAGATTCTGCCTGCTCAGCCCTGGGCCTGCTCTCTGTGAAGAAGAGGTGTGTTTGCCAGGCTCCTGCCATTTTCTGCCTGTGGGGTCCTGAGCCCACGAGTTATAATCTCTGTGCCTCTATTCTCTTATCTGCAAGATGAGGATAGGAGTGACTGCCTTGTGAAGCTGTGGTGCCTGATGATAACACTCCCAAGAAGCCTCCTGCAAGAGCCAACAGCTGGCACACACTGGAGATCTGCAAACACTAGGCTCTTTGATCGGCTGCTCTTCTCAGGCAATGGATCTTAGACTCCCCCTTTCAGATGTCTCTCTTCCTAGAATCCACCTTCCCAGGTTTACTATAGAGATGTGGATAGCCTACCGAGCTTGGTGGCACTGGCCTGGATATCTGAGAGGCTGAGGCAGGAGGATAGAATGTCCAAGAACAACCTGGGCAATTTAGTGAAATCTTGTCTCAAAAAGTAACAAGGTCTGGGGTAGGGAGGCCTGGGGAGACGGCTCAGTGGGGTGGGTGCTTACCACTCACATGTGAGAGCCTGATTTGGGATTCTTAGCACCCATGTAAAATCTGAGCATGGTGACAAGCAGTGCTTAGGGGAAACAGGTGGGTCCTTAGAACTCACTGGATAGCCAGACTAGCCAATGATAAGCTTCAGGTTTAGTGGGAGACTATCTCAGAGAAAGAGAGATTAAAAAAAATGGACATTTGCCAGGCAGTGATGGCATATACCTTTAATCCCAGCACTCAGGAGGCAGAGGGAGGTAGATCTCTGTGAGTTTGAGGTCAGTCTGATCTACAAAGCAAGTTTCAGTACAGCCAGAGCTGTTGCACAGAAAAACTCTGTCTCAAAAATCCCAATAATAATAATAATAATAATAATAATAATAATAATAATAATAATAATAATAAAAACACTTGATGTTGACCTCTGACCTCCACACACAGGGGGCTGGGGATAATGCTCAGTGGTAGAGCACTTCACTTGGATAGCCTGTAGGAGTCCCTGGGTTCAACATAGCAAAACAAACAAATCTTGTTGAACAGTCTACTATTTTAAATCTAGGACTGGCTGAGTTGCCTCTTGTCAGCTGGGAGCCCTCTGTTCCCCCTCTCCCAACTGTGAGTCTTCTCTAGAACTGGCCCGGGGGAGGGCTCAGGGTAGGCCTAGCTTGTCCCCAAGAAGCCTCATCTGGGTGAACATGGAGCAAGTATCAAAGCCTATGGGTTGGCACACACTCACACCAGCTCTCCCAAGCCTTGGAGTCTTGAGATGGGTGGAAGAACTGGCCAGCCAGCCCTGGCCTGAGTGGCTGCTTCCCTGGGCTCCCAGCCATGCCTCTGCACCATGCCCTTTCCAGGCACACTGGGTCCCTCTGCCTCCTTGGCAGACATGCCCATTAGTTCACGGTGAGGACTCTTCCTTAATTGCCTCGGGACTTCCCCTGACTAGCTGGGGAAGAAGAGCTGGCATCCTGTCTATCAAGCCAGCAAAACCAATCTGAGAACAGGAGCCCTGAGTGCTGGCAGGACACAGGAGAAGCTGGCACACTTAGCTGGAATGATTATGTCTTTTAAAAAAGGCAGTTGTGCAATCTGTAAAGTATGCAGTGGGGACTCTAGTGCCTTCGGCGTCTGTTTCTGAGATATGCAAACTGCAGATTTTCTTTAACTATTCTCTCCCCCCAATGGCTCTGCCTACTATATGCATAACCTTTTGAAATAGTTTTTCTTGCTCTTGCCCATTGTCTCCTGGAATCGCTTGATGTTCTTGTCCAGGCTGCTTTTAGAGGAAGATTAAACCACAGGCAGAGTTAATCTTCACTTTGAGGCCTGAGGATGGAGCTTTGTTGGTAGAATGCTTGCCCAGCAGGCAAAGAGCCCTGGGTTCCATTCCCAGCACTTCATAAACTGGGTATGGTGATGGACTCCTGTAATCCAAGAAAGTAGGAGATGGAAGCAGAAGGATAAGAAGTTTGAGGTCATCTTCAGCCTAGGATACTGAGACCCTATCTCCATAAAGGCAGAGGGGATACACGTCTGATGTTTAAGCACACTTATATAAAATTGTAGCCTGGATCAGAGGCCAAGGCATGGCAGAAGGACTGTTTCCCTATGCCAGGAAGCATTGTACTTGGGTGGAAGAAGCCCTGTGTCTTAGCTACTGTCCTGCCTCCTCCTTTCGATTCTCCTCCCTCTATCCAGAATCTCATATGTCTCTTAGCAGTTGGAAACCTCCAGGGTCTCCAATGAGGAGGGTGGGCGATGTTTACTCTCCTTGGGAAATCCATCCATGATATTGAAATCTGGGGAGGGACACTTGAAACTCATGCCCAGTGCCAGGGACAAGGCAGATGCAGACAGGTTAGGAAGTACATCTCTCTCTCTCTCTCTCTCTCTCTCTCTCTCTCTCTCTCTCTCTCTCTCTCTCTCTCTGTGTGTGTGTGTGTGTGTGTATGTGTTGGGGACATGCATGTGTGTGTCTATGTGCATGCGTGGAGGCCCGAGGTTGACATTGGAAGTCTTCCTCTATCTATTTCCTCACTATTTTATTTTACTTTTCAGACAGGGTCTCTCACTGAATTAGTGCTCACTGATTCAGACAGGCTGGCTTGTCATTGAGCCCCAGGGATCCTCTTCTATTCACCTCCTAGTTTTGGGATTAGGTCATTTTCAGTGGGGCTCTTGGTTTGAGTTTGTTTTTCACTTCTATGGGGAGCTGTCCATCCCTTCGTGTGAGTCCTACTGTCTGCTGCTGAGTCTGCACCTACCATTTCTCTTTATCTTTTCTGATAAGGGATGTCCAGGTCACCTACATTCCTGTCCCATGAGCACCTATGCAGTGGGCATCTGTGTGCATGCATGTCCCTCATTCAGGTGTAAGAAAGCAGGTGTCTACTCCCACCTGAGACAGTTGTAGAGATGTAGAGGGAGTTGTAGAGTTGTAGAGGGAGTTGAAGAGGAATGGTTTGGTGGATGGCTTCTGACCAGTTGGTTGGATTTCCACTGGATGACTCTGAGGCTCCAAAGACAGTAAGCGACTGCCCCCAATATTCCACCAAAATTACCTACAAAACCAGAATTACAATCTTGGTCTGCCTGCCCAGGCCCCACCAGTGAGTTTGAAAAATGACAGGCAGCACCTAAATAATGTTAGGGGCAAATCCAGGAAGGGGCACACAAATTCAGGACAGGGCAGGGCTGGATAGCAGTGAGAATGCAAATGCATGAGTGCACTTGCACACAGGCATACACACATGCACAAGAAGTGGGAGGAAGCTCACTCCATGCCTTCTCCTGGGAAAGTAGTGGAACTAGTGGAGATGATGCCTGGAGCAGGGCACATGCCTGGAGCAGGGCACATGCCTGGAGCAGGGCACATGCCTGGAGCAGGGCACATGCCTGGAGCAGGGCACATGCCTGGAGCAGGGCACATGCCTGGAACAGGGCACATGCCTGGAGCAGGGCACTGGGGAACCATGGAGGAGGCACCAGTGAAGCCTGCTGTCCTCTGAGCTGCATGGTGGTTTCTGATCCACGTGCATGATCGATTGTGCATGAGTGACAGCTCAGAAGGGGTTCTCCTAGACACTTGTATGTCACCAGGAGGTATCTAGTAAAATAACACAAGTCACAGTGGACTTCAGTCTTGTCAAAGTGCCTTATCTGTCACCGTGTGATTTTGGTTCAGGCCTAGGTGTAATCTTAAATGCTTAAACAAAACAAAACAAAACAAAACAACCACAGGGGCTCTGCAGCTAAGAGCATTTACTTGTTTTCTCAGAGGTCAGAGTTCAGATCTCAGCACCCACAACAGGTGGCTCCCAAATGCCTGTAACTCTAAGGGATCTCATGGCCTCTTCTGGCCTTCATGAGCATATGCTAACATAAATAAAATCAAAACCTTTAAAAAATAATAAAATGCTATCTTTACATTGTTAAAATCAGAAAAACACACAGTTCTAGTGTTACTTAAAAAATATCCATAATCATTAAAGTATCTAATATGTCTAAATAGTAGAAAATTTGGATCTGTCTGTACATAAAGAACATTTTTCCACCAAATATTTTGTTATGCTTTCTTTTAGGTGTCTTTAAGTTGTTGGCAAGCATTATTTTAAAAAAAAATTAAATTATTTATGTGTATGGGTGTTTTGCCTGTGTGCCTTGTACATACAGTGCCCTTGGAGGCCAGAAGAGGGCATTGGGTCCCCTGGGACTGAAGTTACAGATGGTTGTGAGCTTCCTAATGGGTGCTGGGAACTGAACTTGGGTCTGCTGGAGGAGCAGCCAGGGCTTTTAACTAATGAGCCATTTCTCCAGCCTGGCAAGCACGTGGTGGTGCATGGCTGAACTCTCATCTCATGGGAAACGGAGGCAGTAGGATTATGAGTTTGAGGTCAGACTGGGCCATGTAGTGAACAAGACTATCTCAAAACAGCTTTACATGGTAGCCATTGTGAGAGGACACTGTAGCCCATGAGACCATTCTATAACATTGTATTGTTTCAGATTTTTGCCATCATAAGTCTCTACTATGTGTAGTTCTGTGTACGTACATCTTTGCTCCAAATCATGACAATTTCCTTGGGTTAGAGTCCTAGGAGGTGATTTGCAGTGTCAAAGGAACTTCTTTGCAATTGTGTGTGTGTGTGTGTGTGTGTGTGTGTGTGTGTGTGTGTGTTGGGGGTTAGGACAGAAAATCAATGTCAGATGTCTTTTCTCGATCACTCTTGTGCTGGTTTGAATAAAAATATCCCCTATAAGCTCATAGATTTGAGTGCTTGGTCACTAGGAAGTGGCACTATAGGAGATGTGGCCTCACTGGAATATTTGTGGCCTTGTTAGGGGAGGTATGTCGCTATTGGGGAGGGAAGGCTTTAAGGTCTCATATGATCAAATCTACAGATCTGGATGGAGAACTCTCAAGATATCCCTCATTGTTCATTTGAGACAGGGTCTTTCATTAAACCTGGAGCTCATCAATTCAGCTGGATTGACTGGGCTGCGAGACTCAGGAACCCTCCTGTCTTTACCTCCCTAATGCTGGCATATGCTTCCATTGCCTGCCTTGCCTGGCTTTTCATATGGGTGCTGGAGAGCAAAACTCAAGTCCTCACCCTTACTCAGCAAACTCTTACCCACTGATGCATCTCTTCCAGTCCTTTCTTTGGGGTTCTTAAAAGACAGCACGGAACCACTTCCTAGTGCTTGAAGGTGCTGGTGAACCCTTATCTGTATCTACTGTTAGCTTCAAACCTTTTGTTAATTTAGTTGTTAAAGCATGATTTTAAAATTATCTGTGGGGGCTGGAAAGATGGCTCAGTGGTTTAGAGCACACTGACCTTGCAAGAGGGCCTGAGTCTGGTTCCCAACACCAATGCCAGACAGCTTCATGGGCTCTGATCCCCATTTCTGGTCTTCTCCAATACCTGCACTCAGGCGTACACACACACATAACTAAAAATTACATAATTTATGGTACCCTCTTAGTGACTTGCATTTTGATGGCTATTATTTGCAATCTCCCATTCACTTTTAGTGTGTGTTATGTTGATTTTTCTCCCCTTCAGCGTATAGGAACTTTATCAATGGAATTGAATTAATTTGAGACTCATCCTTCTGGATTGTCACCCATGTCTTGAGGTTTGCAGGGATGGTCCCACTCTGTTCCTGACATTTCCCATGGAGTGGTGCAAAGGCTTCCATTTCCTCTGATTACCATGTTTGTTCCTTTCCTTCTTTACTCTCATGTCTTTTCTGCTCTGGAACCTTTTCCCACCTCATCATAGGAGCTGGTAAATATTTGCCTTTGTTTACTTCCAGATTTTTATGGCTTTGCTTTTTATGTTTAGCTCTCTAATCCTTTGTAATTTATCTTGGCACCGAGTGTCATGAGAAGAGCTGAATTTATTTAATTTTCAAAATAGCTAACCAATGGTCCCAGCACCAGTTAATCAGTAACATTTGCTTTCCTGGCAGCCGGGCACTGCCACCTTGTCATCCACAAACTTCATGAGTCTGGCCCATGCACATGCTGAGCTCTGCTTTCTGCCTGGAGGTATACTCATTTTCCATCTTACAATTCTTGTGCTGTGACCACACTGTCTTATGATAATCGATCATAACTTATTGTTGTTGTCATCTTATCATCCTCATGGTAGTCATTACTGTTTTGAAATCCTAGGGATTGAACCCAGAGCCTTAAGCATTGCAAGCCTGTACCCAACACTGAGCTACATCCCCAGGACTACAAACATTTACATTTTTCTCCTCTCCTCTCCCTCCTCCTCTTCCCTCTTTTTTTTTTTTTTTTTTTTTTTTTTTTTAAATTTTGAGACAATCTTAACTATGTAACCCAAGCTGGCTTTAAACTCCAGGCAAACCCCTGCCTCAGCCCTAGCTGCTGGGATATTACAGGTATGTACCATCACATCCAGGACTGTGTCATTACACTTAATTTCCTGTTTCCTCTTGGCTAGCTTTTCTTCATTTTTTTCCAGGACAAATTTGGAATCACTTGACTAAGGCTGAGATTCCACAGTTACTTTTAAAATTATTGAATTTACATATTAATTTGGGGATCTATAAACATCATGCTACAGTCCAGCTCTCAGTGACATGCCACATCACTCATTCCTTCAAGTCTTGATAGCTCCGACTTGTCTCTTCTTTGTGGTGTCTCACGGTCCATGGCTGAGGTCATTCGCACACAGTACTTCTGGCCATCATCACTGGGCACTTGCCCATCTTTTTGGTATGGCTACACAGTAGAACACCTGCTCTGCATCCAGGAGATTTGAGCCTCATCACTTCAAAAAAAGCACCAACAACCCCAACCGTCCTGCATGTTATATTCTCTGAAAATGATACATTTATTTACGGGGCAATGCTCATAGGAAGACTTGGTGGTAGTCACCTTTGCTCACAAATCTGTATCGATGGCCCAGTATGATATCTTCTTTTAAAGAATGTAGAGAAAGGATTTAATGCTACATTAAAGATCTCATTAAAAAAAATCTAAGTGAACTAGAAACAAGCTATGCTTCTACCTCCTCTCTCTCTCTCTCTCTCTCTCTTTCGTGTGTGTGTGTGTGTGTGTGTGTGTGTGTGTGTGTGTGTGTAATAGGTGATAGGAAAGGAAAGATAAAGCATAAAGCTGCCTGGATTTGGATCTTAGATCAGCCAGTGCTGACGGTGTGCCCTTGGCATAATCCTTGCCTCTCTGATCTTCAAAAATGAGATCCATTTTTGGCATCCATCTCAGTTTCCGAGGTCACGAGGATTCGAGGCCAACAATGTTTTGAGTTTCTCCTGGTTTGCTTCTTCTGAACCTAACAGCCCTGTCCACTCAGCATTGTTAGTTCATCTAACAAAGTAGAGACCGGAGGCTCAGACAGGTGAAGCAGCTGCCTCAGAATGACTCAGCTGTTCAACTGCTGATGACACCTATGGCTTAGCCCCGCATCTCCTGACTGCCTCCTTGTAATGAAGACCTATCGACAATTCCCTGAGAGGGCTGTCTGATTTTTGTCTGTCTGTCATATACGATAAATACTCTTTGTTCTGAAGGACCTCATTTTCTATAACTGAAAACAAGACAAAAGCCCTTCCTTCTACTTCTCCTCAAAATCCAAATCAAATAATCCCTCCTCTGGGAAGCTTTGGGTTTCTGAGGTCCTTTCAGTTATGGTGGCATCCTGTGTTCATGGAATCGGCTTTGTTACTCGGTATCTAAGGGCCTGGTGACCTCCACCACCACTTCCCTCACTCCAGGGCTCACCCCATCTGGAAGGCTGAGCTATGAACCCCATCTCAGGGAAAAAGGATGCATTCTCTGGAGACTGACAGGCTCCTTTTTGTTTGTTTTTTGATTTTTTTTTTGAGACAGGATTTTTTATGTAGCCCTAGCTATGCTGGAACTCATGCTGTAGACCAGGCTGGCCTCGAACTCAGAGATTCACCTGCTACTGCCTGGGATTAAAGGCATGCATCCATCGCCACTGCCTGGGAACTGACAGACTTTTAGTGTTACTTACACTGGAAAGCCTTGCTCTTCTCTTCTGTCCTCACAAAGTAGTTGGAAACTTACATGTGGGACATTCCTTAGCTCCATGCCTACTCCCTGGTAAGTGTTCAGTACACATGAGTCATCCTTTCCCTTCCCCCAAGGCCCCTTCTCAGTGAGCAGGGGCATTTCTCACTTGTGTGTCTCTGGCTAGAAACTAGCATAAGCCAGGCCAGAAATACTTCTGCAATGGAACAGTATGGGTGTGATGCATGTGCATGTGTGTGAGGCATTGGTTGTCTTCCTTGCTGCCCTCCATTTAAAAAATATTTATTATTAGAGAGAGAAAGAGATTGATGTGTGGGCTCCAGCTCAGGTCATTTTACACCCCATGCTCAATGTCCAGTGCTCCTTTTAGTTTGTGTGTTTGTTTTGAGATAGTGTCTCTTAGGAGCCTGAAGCTCACTGACTTGGTCGGGCTTAGTGGCCCTAAGAGCACCAGGGATTCCCCTGATTTCCTAGGGCTAAGGTTACAGGTGTGCTGCCACACCCAGCTTTTATATAGGAGGCAGGGATTTGAACTTGTCAGGCACTTTACCAACAGAGCCATTTTCATACATACAGAAACATCATTGCAGTCTCTCCACACCGAAAGAGCCAGGAATTGGCATAAACACTGTATAGGTGAAATCAGGGAGACCTCCTGCAAGAAAATGACCTGCCCATGACCACAGAGGGAAGTGGCTTCAGGTGCGGAGCATGAGTGAGCCCAAATTCTTGTTTGGGTGTTTTCTCAAAGGCATTGCTCCTCTGGCTTGTGTCCGATGCACTTCCAGGTGCCCAGAGGGAGGTGTTGAGAGAGAATTCTGAGGGGGCAAACCCTGGGTCAAACCTGACCCTTCTGTGTTGGTGTTTGGTTCCTGTTGCCCTCTCCAGGCAGGGGTGTTCCGAACTCTGGTTCTGGTGTTGGCCAGTCCTGTCTGAGTCCTTGTTCCGCTACTGGGCCACTGATTAGCAATGGGGAGAATTAATAAGTGACAGAGTCATGAGTTTTGTCTGACCCTTTGCTTTTCCAGACTTAGCCAGAAGCAGGACACCTTCATCCGGACCAATACCCCTCACCGCCCTTCACTGAAGTTCAAGAGCCTGGGGCACCAGGGAGTCTTTTGCTCTGTAATAGAAGAGGGGATAGAGCCCAGGCTGGTTAAGTGGGCTTGCTCTCAGAAAGGCAGACCAGAGATGCTGTGATGAGTTCTGGGGTGGTTTCATCAGCATTTGAAGGAAGGCACAGGAATCATCAGGAGAGAGAGTCATGGACATGGCAACTGATAGCTCAGAGGCCTGGTTACCACTGTTGGGGAGGAAATGCCAGGCTCTGGTCTAGCCTTGCTGGCCTGGGCCTAGATCCCTGGTCAGAATTTCTGTGACCTCCATAACACCATCTTCAAGTCTCAAGGCTTTAATAAAATGAGGATGAGAGCGCAGTTGAGCAGTCAGGTGTGGCTCCCCTTACCTGTCCTGCCCCACAAACAGGAGTGAGTGATTGGACTGGACCACCCTGGTGTGGGAGGGGACCTCTATCTATGCTCTTCCTTTACAAGGCCTGGCAGCATGCCTTTCTCCTGTCGCTCACCCCCAGGCCTCGATGCTTCCTGGACAGAGCTGCCCTCTGCCAGAGCCTCTCTCTACTGGGACGTTAGCAATCCCTAACACACCTGGCCCTGTCACTGTGTGCACACACCACACATCACAAATACCATATATACACCATATGTCTCTCTCTCTCTCACACACACACACACCACATAATACACACACACCATCCCATCCACCATTCACATACATACACATGCCCAGAGAGCCTCCAACACACACACACACACACACACACACACACACACACACACACACACGCACGCACGCACGCACTACACACACACTCACTCTTACTAGGGAAGTCTGCATGTCTCTGACAAAGCCCAGCGTTGACAGCTACCCTGCAGTTATCATATTTGCTCTCCCCGGATACCCGCCCCCCACACATATCTGTCCTTCCTGTGTAATGGTGCTCCTTCTGCTCCTGCAGAAACCATCTCCTCTCCACCCCAGCTGACTGGCTGCTGCCCATCCTTTAGCTTCATCAGCTGCCCCTCCCCACAGCTCTTCCTATCCCAGCATCTCCCTCACCTCTCTGCTCCTTCTCTCCTAGCCCCTTATCTCCACCTCTCTAGCAGCACTCAGGGCTGTCTACCTTGTGTCCCTGGGAAATAAGTGCTTGCTTAATCCTCTTAAGAACAAGCTACAAACCACTTACTTGGTAAGGAGATCTCTTGGATTTTTTTTTTCTTTTTTAAAACCAAGTCTCAAGTACCCGGATGGCCCCAAACTTCCAGAGATCTGCCTGCTTCTGCCTCCCAAGTCCTGGGATCACCCCTACTCCAGACTAGTCTCTTGGTTTTTTAAAACCCACCCTGGGAGTTGGAAGGTGGGTGGTATCAGTCCTACTAACAGAGAGGTTGAGTAACTGGCCTCATGGTCACACAGCTGGAAGTTGACTTTGGCTTGATTTCAGGCCTTCTAGGTGGATCTCTCTTCTCTCTCACAGCTGCCTTCTGTTCACCCCTTAAGGGCAGGGATTAGGAATACCTTTAACCAAGATTGCTGCCTGGGCAGCAGGGACAGGTTTAAGTGTGTGAAATCCCTTTGAGCTCTTTCTTGAATGTGGGAAAGCTCAGGTCCTGACTGACAAAAAATCACATTTGGTTCTTGGTGTTGCCTCTGAGTGCAGAATTGTTGAGACTCTCTAACCCAGTGGTTCTCAACCTCCCTAACACTGAGACCCTTTAACACAGTTCCTCATGGTGTGCTGACCCCAACCATAAAATTATTTTTGTTGCCACTTCATAACTAATTTTGCTACTGTTATGAGTCTGAATGTAAATATTTCTGGAGCCAGAACTTTGACAAAGGGGTCATGACCTGCAGGCTGAGAACCAGGTCTCTAAACCCTCTGTTTGGGTTCAATCACCTTTATCCAGGCCGAATTTGACCATGGCCCAACATCTTGGAGCCATCTTCTTGCCCTGGCAGCCAGTTGGTGAAGCCCATCAACCGTGTCCTTCGAGGTCATCACTGCTTCTTCTCACTGTCTCCAGCCTGCCAGTGTTCTCCCAGGAGGTATATGGTTGCTTCCAGTGAGCCAGCTGTGCATTATTAGAGGGCCTGGGGCAGAGAGGGGTGGAGGGAAGACAGCAGGAGCAGGGGAGGGCCTTGCTTCCTGAACAGATGTGTGCTTGGCAAGGTTGTGGAAGAGCTGGGTCTACATCCTGGTCCTGGGGAGGGAGGTCTTGGAGGGAAAGAGTCCCTGGCAGGGGCCCTGAACCACCTCTACTTCCTCTAGGAGGCTCCTTGGCTGTGAAGGATGTCCTAAGACAGCACCCTGTACGATAGTCACCACCATCACTTTGCTTTGCAGACAGGAAACTGGCTTCCACAAAAGTACCCGGTCACATGGGAACAATGAATACATCAGTACTTGCTGTACTCAAGGCCAAGCTCCCAGCTTCTCTGCCATGAAAGGGGTTTGAGCTCTGGGATCGGGGCCAAAAGTTCCAGGTTCTAAATTCACCCCTGGTATTAGCCTACTGTGTCTGTCATCTTGAGCAAGTTGTGTGACTCTCTGGACCTTGGTACCTTTGCTTTCCCTCTACAATAACCTTCATCTCTTAGTTTCTGTATAATTCCCCTAGTAAGATAATGCCCAGCTGGACTTTAACTACCCTGTTATTCCTAACCTCCAGCCCACCCAGAGCCTGTGGATTTCACACGACTTCACACACTAAGCACATTCCCAAAGACAACATAGGCCTTATCACAAACCCAAGCTTTCTCAAAATTCTGTTGTAAGAAACGGTGGGCCAGCAAGGTGGCTCAGTGGGTAAGGGTGCATGCTGCCAAGACTAATGACCTGGGCTCAGTCCCCAGGACCCACATAGTGGGAGGAGGAAACTGACTCCCAGGGGTTATTCTCCGATCTCCATACACAGGATGTGGCATGCTTACTTCCATCCTCCAAAATAAACATTAATTTGTTGTTGTTGTTTTTAATGGAAATGGCATCATGTCAATCAACTTTGCCAGATTAGGAGGAAACTGAGCTGCAGTTCAGGCCAGAGGCTCATCTAATTTGTTGTCTGAGATGTAGCCTGACCTCAGGTTTGCTGATTGGGGGACTGGATGTGCCATTTACTTCTCCCATTGGATTGGGAAACAATTGTGAGGCCCTAAATTCAACCCAGCACCAAAACAAACAACAAATGTCCCAGACTACCAGAAAGTCATGCATTGAATAAACATCTGTTTGTGACTAGAAGAGCTAGCTCTAGGGGTTCCCTGAGGGAGCTAGGGCCACAAGTAGTGGTAGCTGTGCTGTAGGGACAGGGTGGAGGCTGGGGACCAGGAGGAAGGGAAGCTGGCACACACAGAGAAAGTCCCAAAGAGCTTACCTGGATGGGCTGGGGTAGGTGGGAGGTGTCGGGACAGGCCTACCCTGCACCTCCTCTGCAAAAAGACTTCAGGGCCTTGTCCTATCTCAGTGCTGGGCCTGGGAGGCAGAACCTGACGGGGCCTGTTAGATACGTTACAGACCCAGTGCGGGAAGCTGTTTTGATTAAATTTGGGAGCATAATTGCAGGGTTTGTGCTGTGGCCTCATTATGGCTTTTTTAATCTTGTTAACCTCTCCCCTCCATCCCCCCCGCCCTCCCTCCACAGCCACAGGCTGCGGCCTTAGAACAATAACAGGAAGATTTTTCCATCTCCCCATCATGGTTTCCTCCTCCTCCTCCCCCAGATCGGCTCCCAGAGGCATGATAGGGTAAAAGAAACAAGAAGGCAAGGCCACAGAAGGGATTTGAAGTGTGGCTTTCTACCCCAGAGCACCTTTTTGTTCAGCTCCCATGCATGCCACAGCTGGTTCTGGGGAGAATAGGGGCAGTAATACCAATCAGGCCTGGTATTAACTTCAGCAGTTCCCCCAAATCAGGCTCAAATTCCTCTTTTTTGAGGGAGAAATGGAAAAGTTGTTTTAGTGGTTAGTGACGATGCTGTGGACTGAGGCCTGGGAGGGGTGGGGGTGGGGTAGGGCAGGGCTACCCTGGTGGTGGCAAAGGTGAGGGTGGGGGTGGTAGAAGGTTAGGAGGAAGCTGGGAACATCCTGGAGCTTGGCCTAGATAAATGTGCAGAGCAGCCACCTCTGTACAAAGATTGCATCTGTCAGTTGGACTGGCTCTGATGCTGTGACAAGTGAGCCCTGGAGCTCTGGGGCTTCCTACCCTACTAAGGTGACTTCTTGTTTGTAAAAAGCACACTACAGGGTGGGTGCTGATGGATGTGGTGGAGGAGGGACAAAGATTAGGAGTGTCTTGCCAGTGGGGTCGGTGTTTGGGGTACAGTGGGATGGTAAGGGAGGGGCTCCTGGCCTCAATCCATCATGGCCACAGTAGTATAGTTAGTCATTAATCTGTGAACTCCCTGGGAGGATTGGCAACACCCAGTGTAGGGTTTGGGAGGGGGTTTTGAGGGGGAAGCCAGAGCCTTATGTAGTTGTATAGAAGCCAGAGGTCTCTGAGACAAAGGCTGTAGGAAGCAAACAAATTAGGACCAGGAAAGAGCACACCACACATCTAGCACACGCTCCCTCTCTTCAGCACTCTCTGGCCATCCACCTTCCCCCATCGTTGCTTTGTTAGCAGTTTTGATCTTTCTCTTGAGCACCCACACTGGACCTCTCCAGGATGAGAGAATGGCCAGTCCTTCAACCCCTAGCTCAACCTCAGCCTTTGCTCTCAACTGCCCTTCCGGTCCCCAGCCCTACCATATACACATTTATTCTGGCACCCTGCTTTCCGACCATCCCCGTAACCCCTTCCTTGGATGTATGCCTCCTAGGTTGTTTCCCATGTTATATATCCTCTGCTGGCTGCAGGCAGCTGTTTCTTTGTTTGTCTGGGCAGCTGTCTTTATACCCCCAGGGCTGGTTCTTTTCTGTCCACTTGATACAAACTTAGAGTCACCTGGGAAGAGGGAACCTCACTTGAGAACTTGCCTCCATCAGATTGGCCTTTGGGCATGACTGTGGGGGCATTTTCTTAATTGTTAATTGATGCAGGAGGCCTCAGTCCACTGTGGGCAGTACAATCCCTAGGTAAGTGGGGCTGGACTTTTATGAGAAAAGTGGCTAACTAGCCAGTTAGTAGCTTTACTTCCTGGTCTGCTTGGTTCCCGCTCTGACTCTTTTATCAACAGCCTAGCATTGGGAATTGTAAGCCAAATAAGCAATAGAAAGTAAATTAATACTCCCACCCCTGGCTCCTGCCATTGTAGCCAGTAGTGGTTTATTTCTGCTGCTCTAGTCTTGGGCCACCTTGCTTTGTAACCTTCTCTAGCTCCATCTAATACCACCCAATGTCCTTCTCTTTGAAGGTTCCCAACTCACTCATTGTCATGCCACTTGAAGCTTCCCCTCAACTACATGCCTTAAAAGTCCAGCCAACCTGGTCCTGTGAATGTGTCCTGCTTCCATGATGCTCTGAGCCTGGATAGAGTGCCTACCTTATGCTACCCTTCAGGGCCAGCTCAGATGCCACCTGCTTTAACAGGGCTTCTGGGTGCTCACAAGTAGAATACCTCTACCAACCCTGTACACTTTGTAGAAGACTGACCTCTTGCCAGCGGATGCAGCCTATGATGCACCCATGTTTTCTTGGCTCTTGGTTGCAAAGGTCCTGACCATCAGGCCCATAACAGCCTGTTGGTACTCTGGCCAGTGACACAGCTGCTTCTCAAATGAGCCCCAGGTGTAATTGATGTTACTGAATGAGGAAATGAGAGATGAGGTTGTATCCAGGCTTCCCAAGGGAGCTCAGGGCCCAGGGGATGGAGCTGGTTCTTGCTGAGCAATTAAAGCACCAGGCCCTCAGCCAAGCAGGTGACCTGTGACCTGTCTGTCTGAAGCAGAGGAGAGCCAGGTGATCCAAAGCCAACAGAACTATCTGAGCTACTTCCTGCCAGGGTCCCAATCAAGTGGTAGGAGGGGACAGGTGTATGTGGCAGTCCCCTTAAGGCAGGGTCTGGGCCAGGTGTGGGAAAGGTCTTTTCTCCCAGGACTGACCTGGCAGCATGGGACTATGACTCAACATACACGTTGGGAAATACTAGTTGGGTTTTTCCCAGCTTGGAAGGGCCAGGAGCAATCCCTGGAGCACATGGCCAAGGGCCAGCTAGGCCACAGTCCCTACCCACTGCCGCAGAGTTGAGTATCTTTCACAGGGCCTACTCTGTCTGTTGAGGCCTTTGCCTCCCACTTGGCCTGTGTCCTCCCTCAACCACCAAAGTGTTTCTTCCTCAGCTCTCAGCCACAGAAACCGGGGACTCTTCTCTTAGGAAGGTGTATGTCCCTCTCCCTCCCCTCCACAGCACCATTCCTCCTCATCAGTTTCTGGATACTGGCCCAATGTCCTTGAGGCCAGGCCGCTGGAGGCAGAGAGGAAGTTGGCCAAGAGCTGCTTTCACTATGTTGTGGTGAAACGGTGTGGCATTTTAGGAGCACAGTGAACTGGGAGTTAGGAAATCGAAACCCCGATCAGGCTCTGCTGAAGTTGAGGGGTGACCTGTCTGTCTGAGGCAGAGGAGAGCCAGATGACCAAAAGCCAATAGAACTATCTGAGCTACTTCCTGCAGGGTCCCAAACAGATGGTGGGAGGGGACAGACAGGTGTGAATGGCAGTCCCCTCAAGGCAGGGTCTGGGAAAGGTGTTTTCTCTCAGGGGTCCCTTTCCTCTGAGACCTAGCCACACTCACACCTCCGTCAGAGGAATGGAAGCTTGGTGCCAGCTGATCCCAGCAGGCCCAGGGCACACATTTTCGGCACTAGAGTCAAAGCACTGTCCAGGAAAGAGAGAAAGAGTCACCAGAGCAGTTAAGAACTGTTAAGAATCAGAAAGATTCAGGGCAGGGGAGGTGGCTCAGTTGGTAAAGTGCTTGCTACAAAAGCAGAGTACCGGAGTTCGATCCCCAGCACCTATGTAAAGTAAAGGTGTCCATCTGTAATCTCATTGCTGGGGGGAGTGTGTGTGGGGGAAGATCCTTGTGACAGCTTAGCAGAGTCTAAGCCAGTGAGAGATCTTGTCTGATGGGAGATGTCCTTCTGTATATATGTTGCTCTTATTGGTTGATGAATAAGCCAATAGAGGCAGGAAGATAGGTGGAACTAGGAGATGAGGAGAATTCTGGGAAAGATAGGGAGAGACCAAGAAGAGACACCATGTACTGGAGAAAAGAGTAGCAGGTCTGGTTAAGTTAAGACCACATGGAAATACTTAGATGAATAGAAATGGGTTAAAAATTAAGACAGAGCTAGCCAATAAGAAGCCCTAGCCTTTGGCCAACAGTTTTATAATTAATGTTTTTGTGTGCTTATTTGGGGCTGAAGTGGAAGCAGGACCAGGCTGAAAAGAGAAACTCTAGTTATACTTGTCCCCAAAATCAAGGTGGAGGGTTCCCTGAGAAATGACCTCTGGCCTCCACAGGAATATATACACATGTTCACATGCATTCAAACACATATAAATATATTCATACATTGAGCCAACTATGCCCAGAACAGCCCTTACTGGGCTGATTCTCCCAGTGTTGACCCCATCATCTTCAGCTCCCAAAGGGACCCAGGCTATAGGTCTTCCAGAGATTTGGTGACCCCCTTCTTCCCTGTGTAAGTTGGCTTCAGGAAGATTGGGGTGCCAAGGCTGCTGGGCAGCCAGTTCAATCCGGCTGTCACCTCCTAACCTGAAACTCAGCCATCTGTGTTAAAAGACTACAACATGTCCCTGGGCATGCCCCACATTTCCTTATCAGCTGGCAGGGCATGGACAGTTGCACACAGACAGATCTTGGCTCCCCATCCAGCAGCCTCCCTGAGGCCAGAGGCTGGCTTTCCTACTTACCTTGACCTAGCACAGCCCTGGGCACAATCTACAGTCAGTTCCCTGAAATGATGCTGGTGATTACAGTGAGTGGCAGGTGGGGTCGACCTCCCCAGTGGGAATGGGTGTGCTTCTGGAGTCTTCTGCTTAAATGGCTTCTGACAAATCCTGAGAGGCAGGGGGAGGAGCTGCCTGCCTCCCATAAACTACATTGTTCCTAATAGGTTGTGTTCTCAGCTGATGAGAGAGATGTTCAACAGAAACCTGACAGAGAAGGCTACAGACTCGGTGATGAGTGAGTAATTAGACGCTAATTAATTTGCATTTCACAAGAGAGTCAGGGATGTTAAGGGGGGGGGAAACCTGCAAAGATTAAAGGCCTCATGTAGAAGGGAAATCTGGGACGAAGGGCTGGTAGAACAGCCATAGCAGAGGGGGATGTCAGCCGGAACAGGTGGCCATGTGGGCATTCAATGGAGCAGGTGTGGCTGTAGCCTGGGAGGTCAGAAAGGCCTGGCTGGGGTCCCTGCAGTGCTCAGGACTGTTCAGAATATTAGTCAGAGCTGCCTGCTGGGGGTGTGGCTAAGTGAGGTGAGAGTCGTCCTGAACTTCTGATCCTCCTGCCTTTACCTCCTAAATGACTAGATTACAGGCATGTGCCAGCACACCTCCTTTATGTAGTGCTGGGGATTGAACCCAGGGATTCATGTGTAATAGGTAAGCACTGTACCAACTGAGCTACATCCCAGCCCTGGTGGGCAGCTTTTTATTTGTATTTTAAAAAGGGGAGAGAGGTAAGTGACACGTGTAAGAACAGAAGTTTCTGTCTCATAGTCTTTTCTGTAAAAGATGCAAAAAATATGCTTTTATAATATAATTAAAATTATCTAAGTCTTAATATATTTTAAAATTTTTTAAAATTATTTTTATGTGTATGATGCACGTCTCTCTGGATCTCAGCGTGGCCACCCTGGGTGTTGTCTTGGCCAAGGCTCTAGATTGCTATGTGTCTTTGAGTATGTCCAAGTCATACTAAAATGGGCTAGTCTCCAGGATCTGCCTGGATTTCCTGTGACTGCTGTAATGGGCCACTATGAGCATGATGGCTTCAAACCATAGAAATCTATCTTCTTTAAGTTTTAGAGGTCACAAGACCAAAATCAGTGTCACTAGGCTGAGGCCAAGGCGTCTTCACAAAGCTGAGCTCTACCCAGGAGCTCCAGGGGACAAACTATTCCTTGCCTCTTCCATATCCTGGTGGCTGCAGGTGACCCTTGGTTTGTGGCCTCATCGTTCCCATCTTCAACACCAATACCTTCAGATCTCTCTGCATTTTCCTCACATCAGCTCCTCTGCCGATGTCTGCATCTCCAATCTCCCTGTGCCTGCCTGGATACTCGTGGCCACTTTACCTTCACACTTCACCCTGATAATTCTGGATCATTCTTGCCTCGAGGCCCTTCTCTTAATTGTATCTGTAACAACCCTTTCTTCAGATGAGGTCACATTTACAGGCTGTGAGGATCGAATGTGGTTGTCTTTGGTCCTCCTACAGAGCAGGCTCCTGTGTCTCCCTTCCCCAGCTGAAGCTGTGCTTGTCTGCCTAGCTCAGAGGGCTTTATTCTGCTGGGATAATGTTCAATGTTTCTTGATTAACTATCCAGCTGTTTTGCTCATGAGTGTCTCTTTTAATAATCCTAGCCAATCTTTTTTTTAAAAGTATTACATTTATCTATTTATGTATTTAGTGTGAACACACAGGCGTGTGTACATACCACAGCGCATGCGTGAAGAAGGTCAGAGAACAACTTGCAGGAGTCGGTTCTCCTTCCCCTGTGTGGGTTACAGGGACTGAACTCAGGTAATCAAGCTTGACTGCAAATGCCTTTCCCTGCTGAACCAGCTCACTGGCCCGGGCATGTTGCTCCCATGTTTCACTCATATTCTGTCACTTGCTCCTGCCTGGGGACAAGGCAAGCAGGGAAGGAGTTAAGCAGCTAGTCCACAGCCCACAGATGAGCTGTGGGCTTCCCCCTTCAGGTAGCTGACTGTAAGGTTCTGTCATCACCCACTGATATTGCCTCCTCAGCACACATAGGTGGTCTCTGAAATGACTTACAACGTTTGGTCCCTTTTGAACTCTGAAGCATTCTCCTATCAGATTCAACAAATTGCAGGCCTAGCACAGAAAGGGCTCTTTTAGAAAACTGAAAACCTAATTACAAGAGTGAGGAATGCAGGTCCCTTGGGGCTGCATCTGTGTGTAACTTCAGCCATTAAGCAAGACCTAGACCTAGGCAGGGAGGAGGGGGCGAGCCAGACTTCTCTTGCCTGGTGGCCAGCACATCTCAGTGGCTTTTATTATTCCGTGTGTCTAAGCTGTTGGGGACTTCGAATATCAGTATAGGTTGGGATTCATGATTAAACTATTTGCCACCCCCCCACACCTGTGTGTGTGTTCTACTAGCTCTTGCTTTGCTTTTTGGGGTGGGGGATCCATATTTCCCTTTTGCCCTGACTTTAAGACCCTGGAAATGCCTGTGACTAAAATCCTATCCTTGTTTTGTGCCAGGATCTTGCTGTGGAAGCTGTCTACAGTGAATCCCTTGTGTTCCAGGGTTTCCCAAAGTCCAGAGGTGGGAAGGTGGCTTGGCCCTTGAAGAACATTCCTGTGGAAGGAATGGAATTTAAAAACAAGTCCACCAGCAGACCTTGAGGCTAAAGGGCAGGAAGCTGGTTTGAACACATCTTAGTCCTATGGGTCTAGGGGCAGTTGGAAATGCCATGTGTTTGTCCAGCTGCGGCCAAGAATGGGTGTGGGCATGTGGCAGGATGAGACAGTTTGGGCAGAAGGCACTGGCCACGGTCAGGGGAGCTTTATACACCACATCAAGAGTTGCAAGTTAATTCTCAAGGCCAGAAAGGTGACACACCCATGTGCTATTTTTCTTCTAAAATACTTTTCTGGCTATGACAATGGATCAAGGAGGATGGATGAGGAAGGCTATCAACTCCTAGCAATTGGGAGGAAGAGCTGAGCTTATGCCCCCCCCCCCCCACATATACCTTGTGTGTACATGGGGAAGCCAGAGGACATCTCAAAGACTGCTCTTCTGGTTTTGTCCACTTTCATTTTGAGAGGGGTACTCTCACCAGCCTGGAGCTTGCCAGCTAGGCTAGGGGGCCAGTGAGCTCCCCCCCCCAGGGATCAGCCTGTCTCTGCTTCCACAGCACTGGAATCACAGGCCTACCCCACCACACCTTGCTTTTGTTTTTATATGTGGGTTCAGGGCAAGCCCTTTAGGGGTTGAGTTTGCTCTCCAGCCGTCTCCCATTGCGCTTTATACACAGGATTTTCTTTACCTGTTGGTGGATACCTAGGCTCATTCCTTATCTCTTCTGATGCTGCAATACAGAGGTCTCTTTTACATACAGACTCTGTTTGCTCCAGTTACCCACCCACAGGTGGTCATACTGCTTCAGATCACAGCATTAGTTTAAATTTCAGAGTCATTCCTACCTTCTCTAATGGGGCACCAACCCACGTTCACACTGGCAGTGTGCAAGGACTCCGTCTTTACCCTCCTAATCTCTTTGTTAACAGCCTAACTGAACTAACAGGTATGGAAAGATCTTTTCTCGTGTTTTAGTAATGTTGAGTATTTTTTCTTACACTTATTTATTTGAGTGTGTGGAGATCAGTGGACAACTTCTGGGAGTCAGTTCTTTTTATCTGCTACCAGGGTCATACAGGTCATCAGGCTTGGTCAAAGATGCCTTTACCCATGAGGCATCTTGCTGGCATGAGGTTTGTTTTGTTTGGTTTTGGGTTTTTAGTGCACCAGTTGGATATTTGCCTGCCTTCTTTTGAGCAGTATTCATTCAGTCCTTCAGCCATTTTAAATTGCGTATTTGTTTTCTAACAATAGAGTTACTTGAGCTCTCCATGCATTTTGGATGTCAACTCCTTTTTTTGCATGTGCAATTTGAAAATATTTGCTTCCAGTCTGTGGGCTATGCCTCCACTCCACTGGTTGCTTCCTCTGCTGTGTAGAACTTTTTAGTTTGAGATGATCCCATGTTTGCTTTTGTTGCCTTTGTCTTTAAATCCATTTAATCCATTGCAGGGACCAGTGTTGTGGGGGCATTTTCCCCTACATTTTACAGCTTCATGCCTTATACATACATCTTAATAATCAGCTTGAATGCTTGTGTGTGTTATAAGATAAAGACCTACATTCATTCTTTGTGTCGCTACCATTTATGGAGGAGACTGTCCTAAAACAATTGATTTTATTAAAAGCATGGGTTTATTTCTGGGCATTCTGTTACACTGGTCTCCTCAACTATTTCTATGATAGTATCCTGTTGTATGATGCCTGTAGCAGTTTTGCTCTTTGTAATTAAGATTGCTTTGACTGGAGTCTTTGTGGTTCTATATGTATTTTCTATTTTGTAAAAATATTCATTGGAATCTTGAGAGGGACAGCATTAACTGTAGATGGCTTTGGGTAGTGTGGATATTTTAAGGATATTAATTCTTCTAATCCATGAACATGGCTATCTCGATTTGCTTGTATCTTCTTTAATTTTATTCACCAATGTCTTACAGTTTTCAATGTATAGATCTTTCACCACTTTGGTTAAATTTATTCCTAAGTATTCTCATTTTAAAGATTAATTTTTTTGTATGAATGTTTTGTCTGCATGAATGCATGTACACCACATGTCTGCCTGATGCTCATGAAAACCAGAAGAGAGCCCCCTGAAACAGGATGGTGCCTGTGTGTGGTAGGGATGAATGAGTGCTTGGGAATTTTCACAGAGATGAGGCATGTAGTGTGGGTCATAGCAGAACTGTGCATAGGGAAATGTGTGCAGAAAGTTTTCCAATGAGAGGAGTCATGGGTCAGGAATGGGCAATGGCTGACAGGACAGAAAGTTCACTCTACTCCCTCTATCTTGAGGTAGGACACCAAGAGCTGCAGCTAAGCAGGGACATGTATTAGCAGGTGACAGAATACTGTCACCAATAGGGTGTCTATGGGAGACCCTTGGGCAGAATGCAGGAGTCTAGGCCCATTTTCCACAACTCACAGGTCATCAGTAGAAAGGTACACTCCTTAAACATTTTATGTATAGGGGTATTCTGGCTGCATGTATATTTGAGCACCATGTATGTGCCTGGTGCCTGCAAAGGACAGAAGAGGGCATCAGATACCCTGGAGCTGGAGTTACAGATGGTTGTGAGTCACTCTGTGGATGCTGGGAATCTAATTCAGGTACCTTGGAAGAACAGCCAGTGTCACAGAGCCATCTCTCCAGCCTCAAAGTCATATTTATATCTCAATTTCATCATCTGCAAAGTATAGGAGTTGGGCCCTATCAAGAGGTTCATTAGCTAGGCGGTGGTGGTACACACCTTTAATTCCAGCACTTGGGAGGCAGAGACAAGAAGATCTCTGAGTTCAAGGGCAGCCAGGTCTACAGAGTGAGTTCTAGGACAACCAAGGCTACACAACAAAACCCTGTCTTGAAAAACAAAACAAAACAAACCAACCAACCAACCAAACAAACAAACAAAAAAAGGAGGTTCTTTAGGGTTGTCAGATGGCTCAGCAGGTAAGGGTGATGATGAGTTTGGTTCCTGGGATCCATGTGGTGGAAGGAAGAGAACCAGCTTGGTACATTGTCCTTGGCCTTGTATTAGTTGTTTTTCTGTTGCTGTGATACAACACCAGAACCAAAAGTAACTTATAAGAGAAAAAATTTATTTTGGCTTCTGGTTCCAGAGGGGTAAGAGTCCCATCCTGGTGGGGAAATGTGGCAACAAGTGACAGACAAGGTGGCCAGAGCAGAAGCTGAGAGATCACATCTTTAACCTCAAGCACAAAGCGGAGGACACAAGAACTGAAAGTAGGGTGAGAACTCTCAAATCCCATCCTCAGTGATACACTTCTTCCAACAAGGCTAGGCCTACTACACCTTCCCAGATGCTCTACCACTGGGGACCAAATGTTTCAAATGCTGAAACCTATGGGAGAAATTCTTTAAAGAGCTTCTTTGATGGAGATGGGCTGTGTGTGTGTGTGTGGGGTGGTCCTTGCCTTCTGGATATGGTATATAAAATTATGTGCATTTCTTTCATTCATAGCAGGGCTGGCAGCATCACTTAAGGAGGAGCGTGACATCAGACTTCATATGTCACACCCACAGTTGGAGATCTGCAGGTGAAGGAGCTATTTATGCTAGGGGTGAGTCTTGCCTCATCCAACCAGTTCCTGGAAGGCAGAGATATGGGCCATAGGGTACCCGCATGTCTCTTAATGGTTGTGTCTCCAGGCTCTATGGGGGCCTCACACACCTGTGCCTCTAGGCTGTCCAGAACACCTGAGTTCCCTGGAGATATTGCCCCAGCCCAGCCCAGGCAATTCTTCCTGCTGGTGCCTTGGGCCTCCTGAACACCTTTGCTCATCCTCCTGAGCCCCAAGAGTGAGTAGCACTGATAACTCCCACAAATGAGATTCCACAGGTGAAATATGCACCACACCAGCCTGTTGGCCATCTGTCTGAGCTAGAAGCCATTTGCATGTCTCTTTCTCTTTTCCCCATGAATCTTCTTGGGTAGGGCCTGTGTGCCCAAGTGCCACCCTCAGCATCTAGTGCATGCTTGATTCCCAGAGTGAATTACTGAAGTCATAGAATGATGTCAGCAAGATTGTAGTTTCCATCTGGGACCTCAGGCTCTTCACAGGATCAAGTGTGTGGAGGGACAGGTCTATAGGAGGTCACAATGCTTTCTCTGTTCCTTGTGAGGTGCCCCACTTCAGAGCAAGGCATGCCTTGTGCAAAATGCCCTTAGGTTCTTCCTCATCCAAGGATGATGAACATGGAAAGAAACCAACAGAAAATGGCGCAGGTCTTGTTGAGCAACACAGGGGGTGTAAAGAAATGTCTATATTGGCAGCATGCCGGCACACAGGCCTTTGGACAGGCCCTCTGTGGAAATGGCTTCAGGGACTGAATAGAACAAGCCTGGCTTTATTAAGCCCATCTTGTAGATGAGAAACAGGACCTGAAAGTTTGCCACCTTGCTGGAACACTGGCTGCTGCTCCGTCTCCTCCCCCTAAGGTGAAAGCCACCCTAGCATGTGGTGTGATGTTTGCCTTGGCACTCAGCAGATGGTCTTGCACCTACCTGTACAGTCCAATTGGAGATCACCCTCCCACACATCCCACCTGAAGGTCCAGCCAAGATCCACTTCCCTCTCTGCTGGTCCCAATCCCTTCTCCTCATATGCTTCTGACTGGCTCTGAACCAGCAGGCTGGCCTTTGAACCTGGCTGTGGGAGGCAGGCTCTGCATATGGCTGTGGGTTGTGGGAGACAGGCTTCTGCCTAAGCCAGGGTAGGGATTCTGGGAGCCATGTACCCGAAGCCACCACAGCCTGGTCCAGGACATTGTTGAAGTGCCCAGGGAAATCTAGAAGTAGTTCTATGACCCCAGGGGCGAGGCTGGTGGGTTAAGGGAAAGGACAAACCCTGTGAAGAAGTAAGGAAGACTGCCAAGCCCCAGGGCCTGGCTGATGGCAGCCTGGCTGCCAGGGCACCTCCATACCAGCTGATAGAGCCAAACTGACAGCAGGGAGAGGCCTGCCCTCGCAGATATGTGAGGATGAGGGCACTGACTCACCCGTCCAGCTGGATGCGGTCATTGCCCAAGGATGGAAGGCAGGAAGATGATCCCAGCCAGGTCCCAGGGCTTCAGGATGCCCTGGAATTAGCCAGGCTCTTTGAACTGGCCAGGGTAGGTTTGGCAGCCCCTTATTTACTGAGTAAAGGTGTACTCAGTGCCTGCTCCTGGGGAGATGAGGCCAGGTACACAGCCCTATGGACAGGCAAGGTATTGAATTTGAGATCAGAGTCCCAGACTTGTAAAAAGACAAGCACTGGTTCTAACCTTGGACAAACAGTGCCATCATCTCCCCAGCCCTCACCTTTCTTCTCTGTTGTGTGGGGTCAAAGTAAGGGGGATATAGGGACGCTCTTAGCACACTGATAGACACAAAATATGGTTTCTTGCATGCAAGTCAAGGCACCCACTCCACACCTTTCCCTGTGCCCCCCCCCCCAGAAAACAAAGTAGTATGGTCCCATTTGCAACCTAGCCATTTTTTTCCCCGTTGACCAGTTGGCCCTTGCTACGAGTCCTCTAGGGAGAATAGCCCTTGCCCAACCACTCTACAGAGGTCAGGAGCCCAGGGAGGGGCTGGAATCACCTCCTGACCCAGCTACAGGCTGTGGGCAAAGGAAGGAATGGCCCTGAAGGCAAGGCTGGCCCCAGGAGCTCAGACCCACCTGCCCTAGTATTGTGCAACTGGAGAAGCAGCAAACCCTGTGGCCATCTCAGCAGAGGCAAGCAGCAACAAGGAACCCCACTCACATACCAGGATGCCTGAGTCTGGCTCAGAGATGTAACAAGACACCACTCTGGTCTCAGGTCAGTTGATGGTGAAACAATGGTGTTTATCTGTCTCCTGAGGCTCCCAGTTGATATAGGGTCCCATACTCTCTAGAACCTTCTAACATAGAGTACTTCCCAAACTCTCCATTCAGTAGGATGCCCTACTGAGTCCTGAGCAGACAGGAGAATGTGGTCCTTTAGACATGTGGGGCCTTGAACGTGTAAGAATCTGATCTGCAGAGAATTTGGACAGAGACTCGTAATTTATAATTCTTTAACTCGGATGTAGAGCAGGTCATTTGGGTCATCAGTATTCAAGCAGGGGAGGGCAACTATCTGCTGTGTATGACTAAAGAGTCCTCTGAGATCCCAGGTTCCAAAGAGGTGGTCAGGAGCTTGTGGGCTTTTGAGTAGGACACTGAATTCACAGTGCCTGCTTTCCTAGGTCACAAGGCCAGGGTAGTTTCCTTGTGTGGTATCTGTCAGAGACTGGTTGTGGGAGGCAGGTTCCCACTGATGAGCTAGCTCATCAGTCCTGGACAAGCTCCATGATTAGGGAGAATACTCTATACCCAACTTATGCCCGGGAGCCCTTGGAAACAGTTCACTGCACAGCACAAGCTATAGATCTGAGATTAAAGAATAAAACCTGCATCAAATCCATTTAAGTACCCCCCCCCCACTGCCACACATACACCATGTTCAGGGAAAGGATAGCCTAGAGCCCTTTCTAGTTGTAAACAGATGACAAATCTTTGTGGGTCTGAGACAAATGTCATTAATGCAGCTGTGAAGAACCAAGGCTTTCAGTAGACAGGTCAGGAAAGGGATCAAAGTCTCATAGGACTCCTGATTTTCATTATCTTTTCATTTTTCTACGATACATCATTACACAAATGTAATCCTTCCAAGTCCTGTTCCCTGCCAAGTTTCAGCTGTATGTGACATGCTTAAGGGGAACAGGGTCACTGGCAGAGGTAAGAGCATGGGCAAGATCGCTGATGCTAGGGCAGCAAGGAGCAAATGCTGTGTCTCCAAAAAGGGTAAGGATGGGGCAAAGGCAGCAGATCCCCAGTTTTAAATGTGTACTTTGGATGTAGACTAGGTCATCTGGCCCACTGATGCTATATTTAGGCAGGCAAGGCCTGGTCCCCACATCACCAAGGAGGCTGCTAAAATCTTGACACTCCCTGGTTGTGAGCCAAAGCTTGTGGGATAGAGGGATGGGACTCTGATCCCACAGGTCCGGCTTTCTAAATCATAGCGCTAGATAGTGCTACCTGTGTGGTGTCTATCAGAGGCTAGCAGTGGGAAGCAGCCTCCTAGGATCCTCACAGAGCTGGAGGAGCCCATGCCCTTGTTCACAGACCTGGCTGGCCAGCCCTGAACAACCACCCATGATCTGGATCACTATAGATATCTGTCTAGCTGAACTAGGTAGGCTGAGGGTAACTGCTGGTCACATGCAGGCCTGATGTATGCTGTGCTAAAGGGACAATCTTGGCCAGCGGCTGGCCTGGGTGGATGTGTCAAGTGATACAAGGGGAGGAGAGGTAAGTCAGGCCTTCTTGGTTTGGCTTGAGAGATCAGCTTGAGGCTAACCTTCCAGAACCTCAGAGAAAAGGGTGAAGGAGTAAGCAGGAACCCTTCCTGACTATGAATTGATGATGTAGCTTCCTCACAGACTGTCACAGTCTCTGGTCTTTGATGACCCATGACTGAGTGGATTAGAGCATGTGTTCTCTCTCTCTCTCTCTCTCTCTCTCTCTCTCTCTCTCTCTCGTGTGTGTGTGTGTGTGTGAGAGAGAGAGAGAGAGAGAGAGAGAGAGAGAGAAAGAGAGAGAGAGAATAACTTACCGTGGAAAGGCATTATGGGAGCTGTGAGAGCTATGGGTGCCATAAGTGCTCAGATCTAGCAAAGGAGTCCAGTGTACTGCCAACTGAGTATCAGGCAGTGAGGGTAGGTTCTAAGAAGGTGTGATAGAAGCTAAGAGATGGCAGAAGGGAATGGATGCTTCCTGAAGAAGGTCAGATGGTCTGGTGTGCTGAGCCCTCAGGGTGAAGCGGGTGTGGAGTCACATTCCTGACAGTGGGAACAGGTTAGGCTTGGAGCATCAGAGCTTAAAAAGCAGGGACAGGTCAAGTCTGGATGGAGCCAGGAGCCCTCATGAGGAGCCTGGAGAGGGAGGCTGTGCTGCTAGGAACATGTAAGGGATTTTCCTTCCTTCCTCCCTCCCTTCCTTCCTTCCTTCCTTCCTTCCTTCCTCCCTCCCTCCCTCCCTCCCTCCCTCCCTTCCTTCCTTCCTTTCTTCTTTCTTTCTTTCTCTCCCCCCTCCCACCCCCAGCATGCTGTGTTCTACCCTGTGTCCTCAGACTTGGTCAAAAGACTCCAGGATGCATCATCCAGGAAGGCCCTCTAGGCCTACACTGGACCTGGCTGCCATTTTGAAACACAAGTGACTCCAAAAGCTGGAATTCAGACATCCTGTTCCGCCCTGAACTGTGACTCAGCAAGTCATGGGTAGAGCCTAGGGATGTGCATTTCAAGCCAGGTCCCAGGTGATGCTGAGGCAACCCCTTGTCCATTGGATTACAATATGAATAGTATTGGCCCAGTTCACTCATGGGAGATGCCCTGGGTGGTGGTCAGCTGGGAGGTCCCCTTCTCAGTCTGGAAACTTCTGGGACTGTCTTTGGTGCTTAGAGTCCAAGAATAGGTGATGGGCAGTGGTGTCTCCATCTATGCAGACAAATCCTCACTTTGATGATGAGGATCCACCCTGCAAGGCCTGAGGTCACTGTCTTACATGGGTTTCTATTGCTGTGTTGAAACACCATGACCAAAAAGTAACTTGGGGGAGCTTACCATTGCACATCTCAGTCTCTCATTAAAAGTGTCAGGGCAGGAAGAAAAGCAGAAACACAGCTTACCAGCTTGCCGCCCATGGCTCCCTCAGCCTGCTTTCTTACATAGCCAAGGACCACCTGCCCAGGGATGTCACCACCTACAGTGAGCTGGGTTCTCCCAAATAATCACTAATTAAGAAAATGTCCGGCAAGCTTGCCTATAAGCCAACCTTATGGGGGCATTTTCTTAGTTGTTCTCTTTTCTCAGATGGCTCTAAGTCTTATCAAGTTGATACCACCAACAAAAGCACCCTCCACAACCATAAACAACAACAAACCCCACACAAAGCAGCCAGGACAGTTGTTTTGTGATGCTCTGGAGATAGGCCTGAGGAGAGAAGTCCTGGTCTTCATCCTCTTGTGTAAAAGGCTGGCAGAGATGACATCCATCCATCCCACCAGGAGGCTCCTGGTGAAGAGGAAAGGAGCCAGTATTGATACCTGTATCTTTGCTATGAAAAACAGAAAAGGGAAGGAAAACAAGAAGACATGGCAAAAGCAGTTTAAGGCGGAAGGGTTTATTCTGACAGTACAGTCCGTCATGATGGGGAAGCCATGGTGGGAGAGGCTGGAGGTGCCTGGTCACTTTGCACCCACAGTCAGGAAGCAGAGAGCAATGCATGCCAGCACTCAGACTGCCTTCTCTTTTTTAATTCAGTCTGGGTCACCAAGCCATGGGATAGTGCTGCCCACATCTAGAATGTGTCTTTTCACCTCAGTTAACCCAGTCTAAAACCTCCCTCCCAGACATGCCCAGAGGTGTGTCTCCCCGGGGATTACAGTGGTACACAAGTGTGTGCACACACACACAGCACATCATCGTCACTTGGGTGTGTGCACACATGCACATCAATAAAGCACAGAAAAGAACTTAGGACTGGTTAAGACCATGGTAGGTCCATCCTCTTCCTGTCAGTTTCCTCAATCTGGAAAAATTAAGGGATATAGATTAGATGGTTCCTTCTGAGTGAGGCCTGAGGGACCTTGCTGGTAACTGCACCATCATCTTATTAGTGTTCAATTTAAAGCAGTTAATAGACATCTGGAACTTTGCAAGGCTGGCCAATTACTAGGCGTGGCTAGAGAGCACAGTGCCAGAGAGCACACTGAGGCCTTGGGGACCAGTCTATATATCAGGGTGTCATCAGCTACTCCAGGGACCTCCAGTATGAATAGTATCACCAGAGGCTAACGAAAAACAAAAGGAGCTTTCCCCCAGCAGCTCCCCAGAGAAGGTAGAAAGTAAAGCTCAGAAGCAATTTCCTGGAGTCCCCACCAGGCCGCAGATAAGCTGAGCGGTGGTCTAGGGAGCCTGGCAGAAGGCTGGCCCTCCTCCTAGACTCTGCCTGCTGCCTGCTGCCTTGGCCCAATTAGCATCCTTCTGAGAGGCTGGCAAAGAAAACAAAGGATGAGAAGGATCCCAGGGGAGAAGACCCTAGCTGTGGAGGTCTGGACTGCCAAGTACAGGCTTTGGAGTCAGTTGGGACTAGGATTCCCCAGCTTTACTTTGCAAGCCCAGTGACTCCAGATAGCACATTGGCCTGCTGAAGTGCTGGTTTATTTGGACTTCAGAATTAAGTAAGAATGAGATTTATGAAAGCCGTCTAAAGGACGAAAAATCCATTGGAACCTCCCTGCAAGATCCAATCTGTGGCTCAGGGCATGGCGGGCAGCCTGGGATCTGTGTTTGAGTCTCAGCGACTTGCCGTGCAAACTCTGAAGACACATCTCACCTCTCTTGATGCCTTCATCTGGATCCTGAGAACGCTTATGGTATTTCCCCCAAGGATTAAAAAGGAGAAGTGCAAACTGCCTGCTGGTAGCGGAGTGGTCGTGACTCAGAGAGAGGGTGGCACTGCCTCAGGTGTGTGTCACCGTGCCACTCTGGGCAGCCTGACCAGGCTGAGGCAGTGGCAGGGGGTGGGGGGCACTGCCAAGTCCTGGATGACCCACAGCAGCCTGCCTGCCCAGCGGTTAGCTTAGGAAAGCCTCAAATTATACAATTTATGAAACCCGATCCAGTTTTCCGACTGGAACGTGTGATTAGAGAGATTACACGTTGCCTGTTGCAATTATGGTAATGTTGATGTGTGGACAGATAACTGGCAGCGGGTCTGTTCTGAAGCATCTATTTATAGGCTCAGATTCTTGCTATCTCAAGGCAGACATATGGGCCATGAAGGCAGGCGACAAAAAAAAAAAAAAAAAAAAAAAAAAAGAAAAAAGAAAAAGAGGGGGAGCAGGAGGAGCCTCCCTCGGAATGAAAAGACACCAAAGGAAGCAGTAATTAGGGCTGGGACTGGCTTATGTAAATCAGGTAATACTTTCAAAACAGACACAAGATCCGGTTTTAATAAAGCACATTGGAACAAATGGCGGAATAATGACTTTAATAAATCTAAATACAAATATTTTGTTCCGTCTCCAAAATGAACAGCCCTGGCATCTGCCGAGCTTGGGCCTGGGCGAGGGGGCGGCACTCAGTGTTACTGGATTCTTACACTCCCTCAGCAGGCTTGAGGATTTTAATTTTTAGCCTTCTGCTAAATTACATGGGCTGTCAGTCAACTGTGGGAGATATTTTGAGTAGCGAGATTTATACAAACACACAGAGCACACTCAGAAGGCTCTGCACAATATCTTTTACACCAACCCAGGATGTAAATCACAGGTTGTTCGAAGCCTGAATTACAGCTTTTCTGGAGATAGACTGCACAGAGATTACTCACCAGTAGGAGGAATCTGGTGGTGTTTTTCCTGATGCCCCCCTCTTACCCTGGCATGAATCAGAGACGGACGATGATTGTTCTTTTGGATTTCCCAGCCTTTTCCACCCCAGCTCTGGAATCTACACCTGAGGTTGTTGATCCATGAGGCAAAGAGGCTGCACGTGTGGGTTTTGATTAGCCAGATAGTGTTGTTCTGGACACAGACCAACCTTTTAAAATGAATTGCAAGGCTAGACATGTTGGTTCATGCCTGTAATTCTAACACTTGGGAGGCAGAGGCTAGGCACTAGAAGACCTCATGTTTGAGGTCAGGCTGGGATACCAGTGAGTTTAAGGCCAGCCTGGACTGATTCCTGCTGTCCATGCTGGTAGACAGCTCTGGAGTAGACAATCTTGTGTGAGGACCACCTCATCTGTTCATCACTACACCTAAATTCCCATGCTTGACTCACTTCACTGACGTTTCTGGCCTGGCTGCATTGATATTTTTATGTATTATATTGTCCTTATCTTTCTTGGTTAATAGAACTAGGTTTTAGAATTAGTGCTTTATGCATGTATTATACATGTTATTTTCAATGCTGTCCCCAAGCCTATCATAGATTCTTGGTATAAAGGTAACAGACATTTTAAACGTGCCTCCTCCCCATGGATCTGAGTGTTCCAATGACTCCTGTGATGAAGGTTTGGTCCTTGGGAGTAGTAATGTTGGAAGGTGGCAGGGCCTTCAAGGGGCGGAGCCTCCTGGGGCAATTGGGTCATTAGAGACATTGCTCTGGGAAGGAACTAATAGAGTTCTCATGGAGCTACTTCTCTAGAGAGTGAGTTGTTAGGAAAAGAGCAAGATTGCATAGCCCACTCTTAGGCTTTCTATCTTGCCATGCCCGCTGTCCTTCCTGCATACACTCCCACCATGATTCCCTCTGCCATGATATGTTATAGCCAGGGAGGTCCTTTCCAGAAACCTTATTGTGCTGGTTCTCTGTGCATATTACCCTGCCCCAGGTATTTTGTTGCAGCATTGGAAAAAGCCCAGTACCACACTTGTAGGGTCTAGTCTTACTGGCCTTTACTTGGGAAGGGCTATTCTTTATTCTTTTGTGTTTTGTCTTTTTAAACAGACACAGGTGTTATGCTGACATTCTTAAGCAGCCCAAATAAAAATCTGGTGACCTTATATCACTCTTGTATATTTTATGGGCCTGTGAAATCCAGCAACTGGGTACTGCTCATCCATACCATTATGAGATTATAGTTCTGCATTGAAGTGCAGAGCTGAAGGCAATCATCTAAACCTCCTCACATACATTTGACCATGCTTTCCTCTCTCCACTCATTTCTTTCCACCTGGTTAACTATTCCTTTACAATTTGCTTAACCATCCATCCATCCATCCATCCATTCATCATTTTGTTCATCCATGTACCCATCAATCCAACTCACCAACCCACTCATCTATCTATTCACCCTACTCATTATAACCATCCATCTATCCATCCGCCAACCTGTGGAGCTGCCCTTTCTGCTACTGTATTCTTCCACATGGCCATTAGAGCCCTCCTGTTATTAGGTTAGGCCCTACTGGCAGAATCCCTTCTGTAACAGTCCATGTCCTTATTACAGCTAGTGTTCTGAGACTTCTACCTGTTATTTGTTTGTATGAGGGCTTTACAAATCAGTGCACCCCCATCTCCCCTCAGCTCCCTAAGAGAGTTCTCTGTCCCTGTCTCCACCTTAGTCCCTCACTGAAGACCATTAGTATTTGCTTACAGGAAAACTTCCTGGATTCCTCCTCTAACTGTCCCCAGGTCTTTCCTCTGTTGGACTCCCCTGTCTTCCTCACCCCTTCCCAGAGAGGGGTGGGGCTATCCACACTCTCAGTGTGGATGCAGATGCTAGGAACTCACTGGGAATCTGACTGCTCCATCTCACTGCTGATACAGAAGGTTTCCAGGTACCCTGAATCTGGAAGTTAGAGTCATACACACAACTAAGTTCCTTTGTGAGAAGTAACAGAGATGCTGGATTCCACTCAAAAGGTGGTTTGAGTATGTGTGTCTCCAGTTCACCACCACCTGCAACCATTGAAACATGGATCAAAGAAACCTTCCCTCATTCAACTGATCTTCTGAAGTCTTTAACGTCAGTAATGGGAAACTAGGGCACAACCTTTCTCCCACTTTCTCTCCTGTCTGCAGGCTGGCTACTGGTAGTTCCCCATCAGTTCATTCTTGATTATTGATGCCATGAATGGAAAATTAAAAGGCTTAAAATTTTGTATTTACATTCATTATTATTCATATTATGTGTTATGAGTGGTGTGTGTGTGTGTGTGTGTGTGTGTGTGTGTGTGTGTGTGTGAACACATGTGGAGGTAAAATGACACTTGCCATCTTCTTTCACTATGCAGGTCCTGGGAATTGACCACTAACCATCAATCAAGAAAATGCACCATAGGCTTGTCCACTCCATCTCAGGTGCCATTACCCCGAGTCATCTCACCAGCCAGACATTAAAGCTTTTAAGATCAAAGTTGGTGGGCTGTGGTAGAAGGAGATAAGAAACTGAATGTTGTCCTCTGGCCTCAACACAAACAGCATGGCACACCTCCCACTAGATAAATAAATAGAACAGTTTAATAAGAGGTAAAGGGCATTGGTCAGTAAGTCCCTAACCCAGAGTAAGGGTAGGAAACAGACAAAATGGAGGACTCATAATTTAACTTCATTCTTATGCCTTAAATGGGTGGTTCTCTCTAGTTCAGTGAGTACTATGCCTCCTAGTACTAACCAAACCACTCTACTTTGCCTTATAGGATTTGCTTTTCTTGTATAGAGTGCATTTGCTCTTTGGTATTCACGATGTGCTGGATAGTTTCATGTCAACTTAACACAAGCCTAGAGTCATTTGGGAAGAGGGAAACTCAATTGAAAAAATGCTCCCACTAGATTGGCCTATGGACAAGCCAGTGGTGCATTTTCTTGATTGAAGACTGATGTTAGAGGGCCCAGCTCACTCACAATGGGTGGTACCACCCAAGGCTGCAGGCTAAGCAAGCCATCAAGAGCAAGCCAGGAAGAAGCATTCCTCTATGGCTTCTGCTTCAGTTCCTACCTCCATGTTCCTGCCTTGACTTCCCTCATTAATGGACTGTTTCCTGGAAGTGTAGGATGAAAGAAACGCTTTCTTCTTCAAGCTGCTTTTGACCATGGTTTTGTTTATGTTGTTGTAGTTGTTGTTGTTTTGATGTCAATGGGGGAATTGGTCCAGCCCAAGTATGGAAGCCTGTTGATGCTCTAGTTTCAAATGTTCAGTGGTACAGCACTTGCAGATGACTTGAGCACATCCTCCCACACTTCAAAACCTGATGTTTAAAGCATCTCCAGGAGAGGTACAGTAGCTACTACAGTATACAGTATAAATGTGATGCTAGAAGCTGTTATCCTGTATTATTTGGGGAATAATAGCAAAAAAAAAAAAAAAAATAGGAAGTTCATGTTTGGCCTAGGTACATTTCTTTTTTAGTGTATCTGATCCACGGATGACTGATTCCCAGCTGCCTGCTGACATGGCAGGCCCACAATCTCTACAACCTTCAGTCAGATGGTTGATCTAGACTGCTGATCTGACAGACTGGAGAATCATCATGGGAGCCAATCTCTGTGCACACATGTGAGGGATTTTCCAGTTAGACTAATTGAGGTGAAGCGATCCACCCTCATCATTGGCTGTGCCATTCTAAGGGCTGGAGCCCAAGGCTGATGACAAAGAGAGTGAGGTGAGCACAAACATTTGTCACTTGTCACTCTCTGCTTCTTTGTCGTTGCTATTTTTGCTTGTTTCAGAATAATCTCAGGCCATTAAATGACTGAAACTCAGATAAGTCTTCTTCAACAAAGGAAAAGAAAAAGAAAACAAAAAGCAATAACCAACCAACCAACCCAAAACCCCATTTATTCAAAGTTGATTCTGTCTGTGGGGCTGGGAACAGATGTGGGTGAGGATGGTGAAATCCTAGAGGGGCCTGGGCAATGGGAGGGTTAGCGTCCTGCCTGGTCCAGAGGGGTTGCCTGCATCTTGCATGCTGTGGCAGCTGTGTGGGTGGGGCATAGCTTTCACCTCCCTCAGGGGAGGGTATCTCTTACTACTTTCCAGTGACCAGCAGGGGCTGTCATCATGGAGGGAGCAAGCAAGAATGGAGTGGCTGGGAGGGAGTAGGGGAGGCGTGGGGGACGACTCTCTACTTCTTGACTAGGCTCGAGTCACTCTGCCTTCCCTGTATGGAGAATGACCACTGGTAGCCTCCCAATGATTAGCCAATATATCCTACTTTCCTTACGTTGCTTCTTGTCAGTATTTTTTATCACAGCAATGAGAAAAGGAACAAATCTGCTTAGCATCTCTTGCCTCTCTCAGGTTTGCCTGCCAGACACACAGGTTCTCTTTCCTCAGGTTCTCTCTCTGTGGTCAGACATCCAGTGGACTGTCTTGGTCAATGGAGCTGGGATGAACTCAACCTCTTTGAGTCACCAGCCACAACCCCCAAAGCATCTTCCAGGCAGGTGTTCACCACAGGGACACAGTGGTGGGAGCACTTGGGAGGCGGGAGTGTTATTTGAAAGATATTTTCAGAATCCCAGAGTGTGTTACTGGACCAGACACACTTCCCTTCCCAGAGCATAGCAAGGGCTGAGGGGGAGTTGGCACCTCGCTGAAGAGGAAGTGAGAGAGGATGTTCCAGGCACAGGTAGGGGATCTGACCTATGACGTGGATAAAATTCAAAGATGCTACCTTTATAGTGTGTGTGTGTGTGTGTGTGTGTGTGTGTGTGTGTGTATGAGTTTGGATACCACCAGTGTGCCATGGTATACATACTAGAGCAGAGGACAAGTTGGGAGTTGGTTCTCAAACTCAGGTAGTCAGGTCAATACAGCACAGAATTTTACACACACACACACACACACACACACACACACACACACACACACACACTTGAACTCAGGCCAGCACTCTACCAGTTTAGCTGCCTCCCCAACTGGAAACTTACTTTCTGGTCCACTTTCACAGCCTGAGCGACCCTTTATGCTCCCAATGAAGAAAATTCTGGATTTGTCCTGAGTTTACCTTCTACAGCCATTTTCCTGAAAAGGGACATAGGGCAACTGGGTAGTTGGCTAGAAGATTAGAGGATGAAGAAGACATTTTGAGGGGAAAGTGACTGTGAATTATCCGGCTCCATGCTTGATTACAAGGGGAACCCCTTTTGTTAGTTTTTGGTGCTGACTAGGATTCAACTGCAGGACCTCTGGACGCCTGAAGACTCTGTATTATTTCTGTATCTGCAGATAGGTCAGCTAGAGTGAAGAAATACTAATTTGCTCAGTCACCTTACCCAGAAGGAGCCGGTGAGGATTTGAACTTTGGCCACCTGCATCCATGTTAAAATACTCTGATTATTTTTTGTTTGCTTGCTTTTTTTGTTCTGTTTTGTATTGTTTTTCAAGACAGGGTCTCTCTGTGTAACAGCATTGGCTGTCTTGGAACTAGCTCTTGTAGACCAGGCTGGCCTCGAACTCACAGAGATCAACCTGCCTCTGCCTCCTGAGTGCCTGGCAAAATACTCCAATTCTTAATGCCTTGTATTTCTCAGCCCTGAATAAACAGAGAACAAAACATACTCACACAGACATACCCGGAGATGAAAGGCATAAGTCATCACCCTTCCTAAGTGGCTGGCAGAGAACCTGAGGACCAGAGAAGGGGTACAAGTGTCCACAGATAGACATGGAGTGAGACTTGGATGAACCCTGGGACCCTGTGCCAAGTGAGAGCTATTCTTTCTCTTCACTGAGGGCTTCCCACGGAGTTGAATTCCAGTTTCAGCAATATGTTCTTTGACCCATCCATTCCCTGAGGCAAGGATGATCACATTTTATAGAGGAAGAAACAGGGACTTGTCAGCAGCCACACTGTTTTGAAAGAACATGCCAGGTCTAAGCCAGGCCTCTTGGATGACATTCCTGCTACCCTCCTTGCCTGGTTTTGTGCTTATCATGACTAAGAAGATAGAATGATTTTATTTATTTATTTATTTATTTATTTATTTATTTATTTATTTTTGAGCCAGGGTCACACACAGGCCAGGAGAACTCCTGATTCTTGTCCCTCTACTTCCCAAACACAGGACTTGTTTTTTGCAGCCACACCCATTTTCTTATGCTGCTGAGGACTGAACCCAGTGATTCACGAATCCCTGAGCATATATTCCACCAACCGAGCCCTTCTAAATATAACATCTTCCTTCTTCCTTCCTTCCTTCCTTGCTTTCTTTTTTCAAGACAAGTTTTATCTGTGTAATAGCCCTGCCTGTCATGGAACTCACTCTGTAGATCAGGTTGGCCTTAAACTCAAGAGATCTGCTTGACTCTGCTTCCTGAGTGCTGGGAATAAAGGCATATGCAGCCAAAGTACAGTTTCTAAAGGGAACTCAGGCTCCGCTGACAGTCATGTCAAACATCTAAGTTCAAGTGATGCATTCCCCATGCAATGCTGCAATTGTTTATAAATGGTTTGTGAGAGGGACAGTAGGGAGGTTGGGGTTCAGGAAAGCAGGAGTTCATCTGTTGAATGAACTATTGGGACCAATTGTATAGGACTGACCAGAGACTGACCTGGGGTGGGCTGAAGTGGGGTGATTTAGCTCTGCTCTATCATAAGGATTCTGAACATAAGCTCTCCCATGTTTGTGTGCATGAGCATATGCGTACACATGTTTCACTTCTAGAGCTAAACCATCACATATTCACATGCTTACTGCACAGATGCAGATGAAATGATATGGATTTTAGAGAGGAGAGATAAAAGAGACAGCTCAAAAACCTGTTATCCTGTCCAGCTGAGAAATCTGGAGGACTTCCTGTAGGAAGTAAAGTTTTCTTTTCTTTTCTTTTTTTCTCTTTTGTTAAGTAGAGTTTTAGAGAAAACATGAATTGCTTACTTTCATCAAGAGGGAGACAGAGGAACTGGATTTCTGGGTCTTCTGTGGATGTATGTGTTTCCTCCCTTGACATTCTCTCTCCTCTGTCTTCTAGTTAAAAGCCCATCAGCCAAATTCCTCCAAGTGGTTTTCTCCATTCTGAATTCTCTGATCTTTCTCCCCGCTTTGCTTCAGTTTATTGTGAATTCCTTTTGAAATAAATCATAATTGCCTACTGTCACAACAAGAAGACCACTTGACAGGCATCTATCCTGAGATACCAGTTCTGTGCCTGTCAGCCAGCTGGCTCCAGTACTGGGGAGGAAAAGTCCAGCAGCCAGACACAAAGTCCCAGGGCCCCCATCAGCTCCCAGAGTCTGGCATGATGGTCCCTCCCCTTCATGCCTAGCAGCAGGGAAAGAGATACACACTGTAACAGGGTATCTCAAAACTCCTACTCCCTTAAAACAAAAATATTCCAACAGCCTGAATTCTTGTAATCTTCCTTCTGGGAGACTGGCATTTTCCAACTCTTAATCACCATATGACAAATTATTGCAGGGAATGATCAATATATTGTTCATACGGTTGGCATTTGGGGAGTGCAGACTGCCATCCAAAGAGATGGTCTTGGAAGAACTGGTAGGTGGAGTCTATCAATGAATCGATGAGTAAATATTTCTCAAGTATGTCCTTGAGGAAGTAGAGTGCAGCGATGGAGAAGCCTAGATTTGTAGATCTGGGTTTGCTGTGACCACTGATCACTGCTTGTGAGGTCTGACCTGGGGTAAGTTCGTTTGTTCGTTCCTTCCTTCCTTCCTTTGTTCTTTCCTTCCTTCCTTCCTCCCTCCCTTCTTTCCTTCCTCGTTTATTTAGGTTCAGGTTTTTTGTTTGTTTGTTTCTGAGATAGGGTTTCTTTGTGTAACAGCTCTGGCTGTCACTTTTTAGACCAGGCTAACCTCAAACTCACAGAGATCCATCTACCTCTATCTCTCAATTGCCATCATGCCTGGCTTGGCTTTTGTTTTTTGAGACAGGGCTTTCCATGTAGTCTTGGTTGTTCTATAACTCACTCTGTAGATCAGGCTAGCCTTGAACTCACAGAGATCCATCTGCCTCTGCCTCCTGAGTTCTGGGATCAAAGGCATGCGTCACCACTCCCATCTTAGGGCAAGCTTCTTGAAACAGAGAATGTACCTTAGTTTCCTCCATCATATGAAGCTGGTGCTCTTTATCAGGACCGAGTATGATAACTCAGCAAACAGCTGTGTCACTCTTGCCTGTGAATAGGGTTACCCCACAGAGCAGCCCCAGTCAGGCTGTATGTACTCTTGATAGTGGGCAGTCCTGAGAGCCCAGTGAGGCTGTGCGTGGGAAGGAAGGACCTGGAGCCTGGTAACTCAGCACTGACTTGTGGCTCTCACAGAGCACTGGGGGTTTGATTTTGGAGCAGGCCTCCTTTGGTCTCTTTTGGATTATCACATCATTAAAGAAGAATTGAGACTAGTCCTTGCACAGAGCACATGTGCTGGGTGGTCCCCAATATCTCCTGGGCTCTGCCCAAACCATACTCTCCTGGGAAAAAGACCAGAAACACTGCTTTTGTGCTTTCCCGAAGGCAGTGTCTGGGAGCTTTCCCATAAGGAACAGAAGGGCCGGATGTTGGGCTGACATGCAATCCCACTTGAAGCTCACTTCGGGCATTCCCAGTAGACGCCCACCTCAACTGGACCTTTGGACTTTCCCTTAACTCATTCAGGTTTCCTTACCTCAGCCTGTCCTAGGTATTCCACTCTTCACCCTCAGAAGCCAGGACAGATGCAGGGACATGACTGGGTGGTCAACTAGGCTTACATTTGACTCAGCCATCTACCTGCCCACACCTCTGGAAAGGCTGAAGTGGCCTGGGTGGGATGCTGGCTCATGTGACCTTAAAGTAAGTGCTTGTTTCTGTTTCTTCTGGTGAACCTTGCTGTGAAGTCACATTATTGGGGATTGCAGGGGCCTTGGTCAGGGCTGGGCCTGAAATGCCAGAAAGCTCATGGGCATAACCCAAGAGGAGAGCCAGACTCAGCTGGCAGGGTTAAACCAGAAGTCACAGTCACAGAGGTGGGTGAAAATACAGCTCAAAAGCGGTGGGGGGTGGGCCTGAGGAGTGGTGAAGAATTACAGAGGAGGGCATAGAATACACAGAGAAAATGTGGACACGAAAGATCACAGGGCTGAGACAGAAGGCAGGCAGAGAGCCAGGGAAGGAGAGGAGGCAGTCTGGGGGAGCCTCTCTGACAGAGGACAATGGATGCTCTTTAGTTTTGGCTCTCAGGGGTTCAGGAGAAGAGCCAAATATGCAAATGACTGTAAAAGCAGAGGTGGGTGGGGCAGAGCAGGAAGGATTTCAAAGGCCTGTTTTGGTAGGTGGTGGGCGAGGTGTGGTAGATACTGGACTCCAAAGAGCTGAGCAGAATTCTTGTGGAGCCAGCTCAGGGCACTGGTTTTATCCTGCCACAGTGTTTCCTAGCTATGTGGTATCTACTGTTATGGCTCCTTCCAGGAAGGCTGCTGTCTTCTGTTTGATGAAGTGAGCTCTCTGCTGACTCAGAAGGAGCTGACCTTAGCCCCATTGTCTCCCAGCAGCTCCCAGCATAGGTGTTTCCCATAAGGGCAGGTATACTGTTACGGTGGCTTGCAATCTGGCTCTGGTGACCATCCTGCTATAGGCAAGAAGAAACCAGCACTAGGGGTCAGATAGGTCTGAGGTGGAGCACCAGCTTGACCTCATGTGGTCCAATTCCCACTTTCATCCCATCTTGGTTCCCCCTATTGCTGGCCCCTTCTAGGATTGAATTAGGTTTTATTTTAGACCATAAAGTCTACAGACAATAAATGCAACAGGAAATATCACAGATGACCTTGTCCCATGGCCCAGATTTAATAAACTTTCATGTTTGGTTCTGTGCACCCCTGCTGCTCTCTGTCCTCCTCCCCCCCCCCCCCGCCAGATGGGATCATGTTCCCAACTCCCTCCCCCCCCCAAAGCCAGGTCCCAACTTTTCTCATTAGAGACAGTTACTGGGTTGAAGCAGGCATGAATAATTCCTCTCCCCTCTGCCTGGACAGCTCAGCACCCAGTGAAGTCCTCCTGTTTAGTGCCCCTTGCAAGGGTGTGGACATGGTCTTTCCACAGAAAGTCTCTAGTCTGGGAGTCTTCTCTGTCCCCTGTCCCTGAGGATGGGAACATTTTCCCCCAGGGATCATATCTCTTCCCACTCTATTGAGTTCATCCTTCACAGACAGTGGTTGAAAGATCTTTGCTGATGGCCACACTCTAGGCCCCTTTTCCCTAGATGGTTGTGGCATGAAGCAATTAGTAAATGACTCTCTCAGAGTCTAGGGTCAGAGGCAGCAGCCACACAGTGCATGCTCTCAACACCTCTCAGGCCTTCCCAGGTGATTGACACCTGCCAGGTTTACCTCTCCCCTTAGTATGGAGGCCTTATTATTCTAGAGCCCCCAGATGTCTGCATACATAAGGTGACTTGTAAAACTCACTCAAAACCTTAGCCTTCACAGTCAAGAGCTGAGTCCTGCCCTCAAGTGTCAGGTCTAGGTGGGGGTCAAGACAAGACACCTGGGCTATGGCAGTTTGATGTGGCCTGAAGCAGGCAACTGGGAGGGACAGAAGGTCAAAGGAAGCCACCATGGTCCTGAGGAAATCTGACAGCCCTCCTGAGTGCTATTCAGGAAGAACAGGGCTTCATTTCAAGGTAGGGGAAAGGAGACTGAGGGCAGCACTATGCCCAGATGGCAGAGAAGGCATGATTTCCTAATCAATTGTCCTTCTGCTGAGTCACCTTTTGTCCTCCGGGTTGTCCACCTTGAGTCATAAGGAGAGGAGTCATGGAGGATCCTGCTAGCCATGACATTGTAGGAAGTGGCCACGCCTCCTTTGCTCTCTGGTCAGGAAGAATATGGCCTCTGCTGTCTTAGTTTGCTTCTCTCCTGCTGTGATAAACAGTATAACCTAAAGGAACTTGGGGAAGGAAGGGTTTGCTGGCTCAATCAAGGGAAGCCAAGGCAAGAACTCACAGCAGGAACCTGGGGGCAGGAACCGAAGCAGAGGCCATGGAGGAACTGTTCACTGGCTTGTTCACTTGCTTTCTCATACAATCAGGACTGTCTGCCCAGGGATCATACAGTAGGCTGAGGTCTCCCACATCTCTCTTTAATCAAGAAAATTGCTGCATAGGCATGTCTGCAGGCCAATCTGATGGCAATTCCCCAACTGAGGGTCCCTTTTCTCATAGGATTCTATTTTGTCTAGGCTGAGGACATTTGGATTGTTGCCACTGTGATGGCCAGAAGATAAGTTCCTGTTCAAGGCACAGAGTTGGCCAATCACCTTGGCCAGGTTAGTATTGTGTGGAGCTGTTCTAGTGGCTTCCAAGGTGGTGCCTAGGGAAGATCTGGAGCTGGAGGCATCTGTAGACATCACTGAGGGTACCTCCAGGAAGCATGGGTTCAATAAACTAGGGAACCCTGACACAGCAGCCCATCCAGACCTCCACTGATATCAAGAAACCTTTGCTTAAGATGCTCATGGATGGGCCTACCTTCTTTGATGGTTAGGGACTACCTTAGAAGAATAACTGTCCTTTTTCTGCTGGTCTGGGGTTTTCCTGGGATGTAAGACTTTGAGTACTAAACTAGAGATCTCTCTAGAACAAACCAGGATGGCTGCCCCTCCTTGATTGCCATTACCCAGCCACAGTTTCCTTGGAGATGAGTCCCTTACTGGATGAAGGTAGTGTTATGGGGTCCAGGAGGGGGACTGTCTGAATCCATCTGTCCCTTCTGGCCTTGGTTCTCCAGCCCTATTCACCTGATCTTTGTGTAGTTTGTGATCTGACTTACTTTGCTGGGCCAGGGCTGTCTGTTTAGGGGCATGGGGCTAAGTTTTGAAGGATTTATTCAAGAGGAAACCCACGGTAACCACCTCTCTAGGCTATGGCCTCCATCCATTCTGGCCACAAGGCTGACATCTGTCCACATCTTCCTCCTGGGCTCTCACTGGCTGCATCCTGGATTGGAGGTGGGGATTGTTAGTATTAAGCTTCTCAACTCTTGATCAAAGCACTTAGAGGCAAGAATGAGTAAGAATGCACTAAAGCTTTCATAAGACAGAGCCCAACAAAGCCAAAATCATGGTGCTTAGCCCATGCATGCTCAGAGCAGCTCTGGCCAGCCACACAGGAAGTGCCCAACACATGCACACCACAATCATTGCCAGTGAGTTTGTGGTTAGACTGTATGGCTCACGTCCACTGCATCAGGGTCTTGAGACATGCCTGAAGTATGTGGGATGGCCTTTCTTTACCTGGATCTGGCAAGCAGAATCAGCCTGGTTGGGATAGGGGATGCTTTGAGAGCATTATCAGAATTAGTTGGGCCCTGGGCCATAGCTCAGGTCTCCTGACTCCTAGGCCAGAATACCTTGCATCCACTCTGACTTGGTGATAAGATGTGTATCTGCGGGGTAGTGGGTGGGTATGGGTGCACATGTGTGTGGGGTGTGTGTGTATGCATGGCAAGCTGTGGGGGTAAGAGGACAATGTCAGGTGTTGTTCCTCAGGCACTGTCCACCTTTCCTTTTTCTTCTCTTTGTTTTTGTTTTTGTGACAGGGTTTGTGTTTGTGACAGGCTAGCTGATCAGTCAGTAATCCTCACGGATCTATGTGTCTCTGTCTCTCCAGTCTGGGGATAACAAGTGATGATACCAGGCATGGCTGTTTTTAGGTGGGTTCTGAGGGTCTAATCCATGTCCTCTTGCTTACAAGGTAAAATGTGTTGTTGACTACACTGTCTCCCCAGTTCCCACACTCCGGTAAGTTTTAAGAATGAAGCCGTACACCTCCATCACCTCCATGTGTATAAGAGGTGTGGCCCAACAGATAACTACCTGATGGGCATGCTAGAAAACTGCAGTGACTACCACCTCCCTGCCACATACCACCAGAGAGTCAAGTTCAGGCTTTGTTATCAGAGAGTCCAGAGTCTGAATGCTAGCCACCGTCACTGTACGGCCTTGTGGCTTTGGATCTGTCTTTAATTTTTTCCAAGATTGTCACTTGTATCTCTCAGCGTGGTTGTGAGCATTCTGGAGTCTAGTATACAGTAGATGTTTAGCAGAAAGTCTTGAGCACACCCCCAGGAAACCTAGTGAGCTGCAACAAGCTCTATTGACTCTGGGAGAATGACTGGCTCCCACCCCTGTTTCTAACCTGGGCCCACTCTTTCTTTGGAGCTTAGCATATAGCCAAGTCCCCATGGATGCTCTGGCCTGCAACTTAGCTCAGTCAGAGAAGCTTTAGCTGAGCTTGAACCTTTGAGATAAAAGTTGACATCTCTAGCCAGAAGTGGTCCCAGCCAAGAAGACAGCCAGCATCCCTCCATCCAACCATGTTTCCTCCTTCCTGAGGGTTCCAGTTTATTTGCCTACTCTTCCCTCCAGTGGACACACTGCCCCTCCCCCAATGGGGAGAGTCTGGCCGGGAGGATGCATCAGGCAGACAGCAGACATTACTTCCACTGCTGGAACTGTCTCCCTCAAACACCTCCTCTTTACAGTGATATCTCATTCCGCTCACCTAGAGAATGAAATTAGAAGTCACGTCAACTCTCCAGAGTCTTGTTAGATCAATCTGACTTACACAAAACAGGCCAGACAGAGTGTGAGGTTTCCATGAAATTAGGCTGTGTCCCCAGGGGCTGCCTCGGAGCTATCCAACATTTCAGAAAACTGCCAGGCACCCTTTTGCATAATTTATCAATTACACACGATGCAATTCATTGCAGGCAAGAGACAGGGGCCTGACCTGGGGTGGAGGGGGCCCTGGGAGCAGTGTATTAGAGACAGGAAATCCAGACTCTCATCTCTTCCCTGGGAAGGATGATGAGAGAGCCTATGAGTTCTTGATGTTCTTGGGAGGGGGGCAGCCACAGAGTGGGGTTTCAATTAGATCTAGAATTTGTTTCAATTTCATATTTGTGGAATCTGAATGTTGTGGTGGTTAGGAAAAGAGATGCCCAGAGCTTGGGCATCCCTCACCAGGTGTGGGAATACTGAGTGGCCATGAAGGACATGGGGTGCAGGTCCCCAGGTGACCACACAGAGGTCTGCTCCTCTAGCCTGCCTGATGGTTGTCACTCTTAGAAAGCCCCTTACATATATATGTCTATCATGTTAACGTCTTAGGTCACCTTTGCTTATATGAGTTGACATTGCTCTCTGGAGAAGCCAGATGTGCTGCTGGGAGACTTGAGCCTCACGGATAGATGATGAGGCACGTGTATGGGGAGCAGGAGTGGTGTGCCCAAGGCCACCAAAATCATGCATTTTCACTCCAGTGGCTTCTCTCCAACCCCACCACCCATCCCCTTCCCCTTCTGGGCCCCATGTCTTGGAACAGACTTTTTCCTGGTGTCAGCAACACTGGTTGGGCTCATTTTCTGCCTGGCCAAGGGCAGAGAGCAGAGCCATATCTGTTTCCCAGGCACTTGGTCAAGGGCCATGGATGCCCAGGGAGTGTTGGCTGGAGGGATACAGAGGGACTGAAGAACAAACAGAACTTGCTTAGTGACATCACCTCTTTGACTCCTAATCCAAAGCTCCTGACTCTGGGCTCTGGAAAACCAGCTCCTGACTTCTGTGCTATGATTGAAGCTCCACCAGAAGGCTTTGCAGGCCTGGACATCTATTCTCAGTTTTCCACCACACTCTCAAAGGCCCATGCTTGACCATGGTGCACACAAGAAAAGGACTTTTGGTGAAACAGGATTTGAACCCAGTGCCAATTGATAGCAAACTCTACATTCAATTTATTAAGCCGCAAAAACTGTACTACACTGTTGAATGCTGTGTGTGTGAGCACAGCTGTTCATGTGTGCCTGTGCGCAACCATCAACCTTTATTTGTTTATTTTTACTTTATTTATTTATTTATTTATTGAGACAGAGTTTCTCTGTGTAGCCCTGGTTGTCCTGGTACTTGCTCTGTAGACCAGGCTGGCCTCAAACTCAGAGATCTGCCTGCTTCTGCCTCCTGAGTGCTGGGATTAAAGGTGTGCTCCACCATGCCTCGTCTGTCAACTTTTTAAGAAAACCTTTCACTGATGTCGGCTAGCCTGTTGGGCTTGCTGGCTATCTCTGCCTCCTCAGCGCTGGTATTACAAAATATTAACCACCATATCCAGCTTTTTCATGACTCTGGTCATTGTGTACACAAAGCAAACACTCTGTCCATTGAGCTCATCTCTATCTCAAATTGTCTAATTATCCAGTGCCCACCTTCAGTCCTTTCAGAACTGGGGCTCTGCAGGTAAGCAGGCTGAGAAGAGACAAGTCCTCCCATGGGTCAGGTGAGAAAGTTCATACAGGATACCCAAGGTTCATGCATGGCTAGGCTAGCAACAAGCTGTGAGTGCAGGACTCACCTCTCAGCCTACTGATTCCAAGGCCAATACTACAAGGCATTGGACTACAAGTTAGGTTTCTTTGTTTTTATTTGTGATTATTTTAATTAATGGGCTGAATGGAAAATGCAAGTCTTCCACCCCTACCTCAGTGTCATTCCCACCTCAAGGAGCACACCAGGATGAGGTTTCCTAACAGCCAGGAGCCCTTCAGTCACTGAGGCTGAACCAAAGGCAATTTCACTCTGCTGAAGTTCTAAATTATCTGCCTGGCAAATATGGGCTCTGATGATGAAACCTAGTAAGTACTCATTATCTTCCTGGAGGAGGGCCACAGTGTGGAGGCAGCATAAAGTCACATGGGGAGGGGGCTGTCTGTTATCTCTGAACAGAAGAGCCAAGAAGGTCAGAGGGGCTGTGGGTGGGAAAAAGCCAGGAGACATCCCCCTCACCCGCACTCAAGAGAAGCTCTCTTGAGTAGGCTATGGCCCCATCCAGGACTGCTGTCCCTGGTCTAGGAGCTTGCAAACTTGTTTCTGAGCAATGTCCATCCCTCCCATCTCTGCAAGGCCCAGACCAGTCCCCTGGGGCTGAGTGTGTGAGAGCTAAAAGACTTAAGGAGATGGGGTAATGCCAACCCCTGCTTAGAGATATCTGCAGGGGGTGAGGGGATGTTTGCTGCTATTGTCTGAGGGAAACTCCTTAGCAGCTGTTTCTCTAGCCACCATGGAAATTAAAGCCAGGAAACTAAGCAGTGGGTGATTATGGGTTCAAGTTGCTTATTAATAGCCCACAAAGGATTGTCATGGGGTTTCTAGGCAAAGCCCACAGAGGATTGGTGGGGCTGGGACTCATTCCTGGCTCTGCTCCCCTTGAACACAGCTTCCTCCAGGCTCCCTCCCCCAGCTCCTCTAACCTGCAAGAGCTTCCAAGCCCAGAGAGGCAATGGCCTTTGTGAACTCTGCCTGTAGGGGTTTCTGGACCACACATCTCAGGCATTTGAAAAGGCCATTTAGGCAAATTGTCAGAGGAATTCAGGTAGAGTTCTTGGAAAACTTCCATCAAATCCTGCCTACTGTCTGTATCTACAAGTAAAGTTTTGTAGACACCATGGCTTGGATCTTTCATGTCTTATGTGGTCACCTTTAAGCTATAAATTATGTAGATGCCAAAGGGACTGGTCCTCAGAGCCTAAACTATTTCATCTCTTATTCTTTAGGTTTTGCCCACCCTTAGGTAGGGAATAGTGTGGATTTCAGAGTTGTTCTGGTAGATCTAAATGTCACCTTGATTTTCTTTTCATATACCCTTGAGCATGGTCCTTTCCTGGCACCTCAGTCTTCCTACTTTCAGTTAGAATCACTGATGTTTTGAGCCCCATGCCTATCATGTAGCAATCTCTCAGTACCAGGCACCCATCCATCTGAGAGCATTGCTAATACTGCCTGTCCCTCCTCACTGCAACTGGCTGGAAGTGTGTCATGATCTTACTCAGTCTACAGAGGAGGAAGTGGTCCAGAGTGAAATAGTGCTCCAAAAGCAGGCAGTATGATTCTAGTTTGTATTCTTGTCTGCTGTATACGCGGCCTCTCGCCAAGCCCTTGCAGATCAAGGGATACCAGGGCTGAACCATTGCCCTGGAACATAATAGGAACTTAGCGTGTGTTAATTCACCCCTCCTTTGATTATTTTCTTAAAATATTTTTTTCCTGCTTCTGAGCAGAATGAGGGTCCCAGGCCCACTTAGGTCACGGTGTCCCCACCTATCACAGCCAAAACTGGATATCACACACACTGCTGCATTTCACTGTGCTCTCTCATCTCCTGCCTGCCACATCCCCCACCCCCCCCACTGTTTAGTTAATAATAACATATCATGGTTCTGTCTTAGATGCATATCAGTGGTGTATAATTATTTATGGAGAAATAGACAGATGAGTCCCTGCTTGGACCATTTTCACAGGCAGCCCTACCTATCGCTTAGCATCCCTCTCTCCCTTAGTCTAATAACACTGTCCACTTTAGATCCTGGGGCCGTGATTTATTAGGTAATTTGTTTCTTCTCTGTGGCTTGGGCCTGCCTGTCATCAATATAATAGGATGATGGACGTGCAGACTGTAGACACCAGACATTAAAAACTAGGCAAATATTACCCATTTCAACTCCTTGTCTTGCCACAGCCAATTGGTAGCAAGCCTCAGCCTCTGCTTGTCTGAGGAGAAGAAAAGATTGCTGACGAACACCCAAGGCCTGGTTTCCTACAAAATGGCTCTTTGCAAATTAACCTCGTTGGTTGCTCTGCTTTTGGGGGAAATGCTGAGAAGAGAAGTGTGCACTTGTACACCCACAGACACAAACATGTGTTCAGGCACACACACACACACACACACACACACACACACACACACACACACACACACACACCCCACAGCACAGGAATCCATTTGAGAGACTGAGGAGGAAGAAGAGGGACAGATTGGGGAGTTGTGGCCATTTACCTCAACTCCCTGGATCAGAATTGCTTCATCTATCAATTTAGGAGGTGGATTAGGTAAGCTCCATGTGGCCTTCAGCGCTGTGATGTGGCCAAGGTTACAGAGGATGGAGGAGGCAGGGTTGAAAATTGAGCCTGTGCTGTCTAATGTACTTTTAACACTCTACCACACTGTTGTCATTGATCATAATTGTAATCACAGCTCTCAGTCCTGTCACTATCAATAGCTTTATCACAATCACTGTGGTCATATTGCTAATAAATGATCTTTAATTGCATCATCAAGAAAATTATCAGCTCTGTTATCTCCAAGAGCATCTCACCCTCCCCATTACAGCACTGTTAATTTCACAGGATGTTCTACAGATTCCAGTGTTTCTGGGGCTGGATGCTATTTAACCCTCCCTGCCATCCTAGGAGATTGGCGCCATTCCAATCACTCACATTTAATAAATGAGGTGACTGAGGCTCTAAGTGGTTAAGTAACTTTTTGGAAGCCGCATGGTAGTTGGTGCCCGGCTTTGGATTCAAATTCACATCTGTTTCCAGAGAAGGCATTCAATCACAGTGCCATCCACCATTGGTCCTGTATCACAAATGATAACTCTTGTTAGTGTGAGCAGGACTGTTTTCATCTACATAGGTATCACCAAGATGCACAGTAGAGTCTCCGTCTATCTAGCTATCTGTCTGTCTCTGTGTATTCAAGCACATGCATATATGTGGGTGCTTGTGCACTTGTATATACATCAGGAGGCCTCTTCAATTGCTTTCTACCTCTTTTTTTTTTTTTTTTTTTTTTTTGAGACAGTGTCTCTCACAGAACCCAAAGTGCATTGATTCATCTAGGTTGGCCATTCAATGCACTGTGTGAATCTTACCTCTACACCTGGCTTTCACGTGGTTGCTGGGGTCTACATTCAGGCCTACATGCCTGCCAGGTAGTTATCAGCTAATTCATCTCCCTAGTCCAATGCAGCATCCTTGAAACATTTTCAGTGTCATCACCTGCATTAACATCATTCATTGGTAGTGCTGGCATCACCAATGCCAGGATCAGTATCAGCAATATTAGTACCAATGCTGTTTAACTACGGACACCACCATTAATCATGAGCCATACGGTCATTTTCACTGCCAAAGTTTATGCCAAGTGATCCATGCTATTAAAAGCATTTTCTTTACCCTAACTGCTAATTCTGACACCATGATTATCACTAGCAAAATTATAGTCATGGTACTTGATGCACAGTGTAGTGGTAATTCCCAGTGGAATTACCTGGGAAAGTTGGCTCTGGACATGTCTATGAGAGTTTTTCTTACTCTAGTTGAAGTGGGAAGACCCATGCTGAACGTGGGCAGTGTCACTTCATGATCTGAATGAAAAGGAGAAAGCCGAACACTAGAACACATGCATTATTAATCCGCTCCTCTCAGCTCTTGGCTGTGGATCTAACTGGCCAGCTACTTCAAGTTTGTGCTGCCTTGGCTTCCCCACCAAGCTGAACTGACTGTAACCTGGAATTGTGAGCCAAAAACAAAAAACCTTCCTCCCTTAGGGTGCTTTTGTAAGTATATTTTATTTAATTCCTGCAGACAGTCAGGAACACGCATTCACTTTTATGAGTGCATGTGTGTTCCTGACTGTCTGCATGTGTGTCTACAAATCCATGGAAGCCAGAAGAGGGCACCAGACCTTCCTGCAGTGGGGTTATAGTCCGTTGTGAATCGCTTGACATGGGTGCTGGGAACAGAGCCCAGGTCCTCTGTGAGAGCAGTCAGTGCTCTTAACCACTGAGCCACTTTTCCAGCCCTTTGTGAGGATAATTTATTACAGCCACATGAAATGACATTGAGACAATCACAATCTTAGAACTGTCACAGATGGCAGAATCCTCAGATGTGTCATGGACATTATCATCTAGAAGGAAATCAGTCATCAGTATTGTCAACAGCAGTGACAGGAGGTTCACACCTCCTTAACATCAGTTTCCCATCTCAGATATGCCCACCAACACCATCAAACAGCAAATGTACTTTTTCAGCTAGATGGGCATAATAAATGTCAACCCATTGCCATTGCTAGAAACACAGTCTGCTGAGTTTTTTTTCCTCAGGGACTGCCCTGAGTATATTCTTCCTGGTACTTTTCAGGTACACTTTGAGAACTAGGGGGGTTGGGGGACATTTGATTTGTGGATACATGGGCCATTCATTCATTTCCAGGGTCACTGGGAACCTGAATTTTCTCCATCTCCAGAATCAGGCGAGTTCCTGCCTCAGAACTGTGGAGAAGGAGGGTTCATTGTGGCTCACAATTCAAGAGTACCCACAGTCCACCTTGGAGCATGAGGTGGCTTGGTGACGTTGTGTCAGTGGTCTGGAAGAGCTGGTGCTCAGTTCCCTTCTCCAAGCCCCCAGCCCATGGAATGGTGCCACATTCCTCAGTGTGGTGGTTTGAATGAGAATGGTCCCCGTGGGCTCATATGTTTGAATGCCTAGAATTGGTGGAACTGTTTGGGAAGGATGGTCTTGTTGGAGGAGATGCATCACTGGGGAGGGGGAGGGGGCTTTGAGGCTTCAAAAGCCCACACCATTCCATTTAGTTCTGTCTGCCTCATGCTTGTGGGTCAGATACAAGCCCTCAGCTACTGCTGCAACTCCATGTCTGCCTGCTGCCATTTTCCTGGTCATAATGCTTATGTATTCACCCCTGGACAACTGTAAGCAAGCCTCCAGTGAAATGCTTTCTTTTCTAAGTTGCTTTGGTTGTGGTGTCTCTTCATAGCAATAGCAGAGTAGCCAAGATACTTAGTTAACCCTTTCTGGAAGCACTCTCGTGGCTTTTTCTTTCCATGGTGATTCTAATTTCAATTCATGGCATCCAGGATTAATGGATGTTCATATTTCCTCTTTTCTTCCCCCCCTTGCTTTCATTTCTCCTTTTCTTTTTCCAAATAAAAGAGTAATCCACTTTTAGCCCCCGAATTCACTGGCAAACTATGAGCTCTGTGTGCAGATGTCTCCCCAACTGTCTTACCTTGCTCTTCCAGCCCCCAGCTCAGCCCTCACACTTCCAGCAGGAGCAGTGGCTGGGAATGTGGCTTTCACTCTAGTTTCCTAAGCTGACCTTGAATGGGAACCAGTTTTCTCTTTCAAAATAGAACTTCACATTCAAATCTGACCCTGTGGCTTCCTATTTCACTTAAAATAACATCCAGACTGCCTTCTGTGGCATCCCACAGCATCTCCCAGTTCCCACAGCATGCCCCCTTCTCACAGAGGCTTTCTGAGGTCACTTTCATGAAGTAGAGCCCCTTACTAGATGCTCTTACATGCTACTGCAGAGGTTTCTGATCTTGGCATTTTGGGCATTTGGGAAGGATGGCTCTGTGTTGGGGAAGTGCACTGTGGGAGGCCCAGCAGCATCAGTAGCCTCTATTTAACAGATGCTACAAACAGCTTCCTCCCAGTTGTGGTCAACTCTCCTCCTGGCTGGGAGAACTGACAGACAGACTGTTCTACTGGATATATCAGTGACTAAAGCCACAAATACCCTTTCTCTCTCTTGGAAGGGAGGGGTGCAGGCAATGAATAGATTAAGTAAATAATATCTACTCTATACGGTGATATCTAGAAAGAGATTCTGTTCAGCAGATTAGGGGTGATCATCACTGATGGAAGGGGTACACTTGTTCTATTTGTCAGTTTATTTTGAGAAGGATGTCTCTCTGCTAGGAGAATGCACTCTAGCCCAGGCTGGCTTCAAATTCTTGATCCTCTTGCCTCAGCTTCCAAGATGACAAACTGCGTGCTACCGTGCTAGGCCTGGAGTGTAATTTTAAGTAGGGTGCTCAGGATAAACCTTGTTGGAAAGTTGATTTAATATTTATTGTCATTATTATTGCTGTTGATTTATTTATTGTTATTTATCAATGCACAGGTCATTGTAACCAGCCTGACAAAAATGAATATATTCTAAAGAGATAACCTGTGTTCCTCCAGTGGACTATCAGACTATTGAAAAAAAAAATGGGAACTGCAATTCCCTTCTTCTCCAACTTTTGGTCCCCAAGAATCTCATGCTGGGAGAAGGAAAAGGTTAGAGCTTGATACCAGCCAGAGGGGGAGCTTGTCTCACAGAAAGAGATTTTACACAGTTCTGACACTTTGTTGGCCACCTAGCAGGAGACGCTGGAGCCAAGGATGGGTCAGTGGTGGATGGGAGCACAGTGTGGCCTAGACTGCTCACATGTGCATACCCTAGTGGTGTACACTCCTTCTCGCTTCACTCCAGGCACCTCCTGATGAGCTTGACGTGAGTCACTGGGTTTCTTTGTTCCTCTTCCCAAAGTGGGTGCATTTGGACAAATCCAAATCTCATTTTCCTGCTTTTTTTTTTTTTTTTTTTTTTTTTTTAAATTAACCTGTTTAACTTCTCTTGAAGAGAGGTGGCAGAACCTGGCTTCTTAGGGTACAGACTGTGACTCTAAGTTTGGTAACACCATGCTATGACATTATATCGTCTTAATTTTATTGTGATTATAATTTCTTGTCTTTACATCTAGAAAGAGTCTGTGAGGGCACAAAATGTTTCCAGCTTGTTTAATGTCTTGTAGAGCCATATGGGATCAGCCAGCACCCCATACTTGCACTGTAAATGTTTAAGTGGAGGAGAAAGAAGGGGACATTTTGCAAGGGGCAGAGGCAAAAGCAGGAGGGGACAGGGCAGGAGGGGACAAGGCATGTGCCAGCAGGGAGAGTGGAGAAAAGGGAAAAAGTTGCCCTTTCATGCTCTTGGTCCTACCTTGCTCTGTGCTGAGAGGCAGTCTTCTGCCACCCACCACTTCCCTCAAGAGGCCCACAGAGGCCCTCAGCCTAGATAAATTCCCCAGTGCAGGCTGATCCCTTCTGCCGGGTGTGATAAACCCGATTTCATAAAGAAGACATGAATGGCTGTAATCAGATACACTGTTTGCCATGCTAAACAAAATGAGCAAAAGGAGAGAAAAAAAAAAAACTCTTAGTCGGGCTATAATTATGGGTGTAATATTTCAGCCCATTAGCAAAAAATATCTCAGAAACCTGCTGCCTCGCCTTCTCAGCTATGAGAGATAGGAGGCTAAGCTGGAGAAGGCGAGCCAAGAACACCAATCACTGAAGCAGGAGCCCAATTAATTGCTTATATGTCTCCCCAGTTCTATTCTGACAATTCTGATCTTTTTGTTGCACAAGATAAAGAGATAGACTTGCCCCCTTTGTGTGGCTCCGAGAGACAGCAATCTTCCTTCCCGTTACCCAGCCTGACCCAATACTGTTAAGTGCCCGCCGTTTGCAAAGCACTTGGTAAACTCAGGGATTTGCTTGGTTTTGATTTAGGGTTAAAAAAAATATTTATTTACTTTGTTGAGATAAGGCCTTGCTTCATAGGCAAGGCTGGTTTCATGCTCACAATCTTTCTGCCTTCACCTCTGATGGTATGGTAGGCATGCAATACCATGCTTACTATAAAACTCAGTGCCTTGTACAATAATAGCTGTCTTGGGTTTCTTGCTATGTGCCATGCCCCTTGGTAGAGATTTTGAAAGCTGTATTTCATTTCCTCTCTGGGAGTGATGGAAAGTAGTGGGGATGACTCTCTGGCCAGCTGGGGAGGACCCCTCAGGAGCTATAGGGATCACAGAGACAGTAGGGGCAGGGAGCCTGGCACACAGGAAAGTTCTGTTAGATGAGCTGCATGTGTGCCTGGATGGATGGGTGTGAATGGATGGAATTTAATAGACGAGGTTAGGTGAGTGGACCAGTTATAGGGGTAGATAAATTGTCTTAGGGTTTCCATTGCTGTGAGAAGACACCATGACCATAGCAACTCCTATAAGGAAAACATTTAATTGGGGCTCTCTTACAGTTTCAGAGGTTCAGTCCATTATTGTCATGACAGGGAGCATGGTGGCATGCAGGCAGACATGGTGCTGCCAGAGTAGCTGAGAGTCCTACATCTTGCAGGTAATAGGAAGTGAACTGAGATATTGGGTGTGGCTTGAGCATATGGGACCTTAAAGCCCTTCCCACAATGACATACTTCCTCCAACAAGGCCATACCCGCTCCAAACAGCAAAGCCACACATCCTAATAGTACCATTCCTTATGAGATAATGGGGGGGGGCAATTACATTCAAGCTACCATATAAATGATGGCAAGAATGAAGGAATGAAAGTTTATGTAGAAACTGGCCAGGCTCTTACAGAGTTTGGTTAACAGCAGTACAAGGCAGCTAAAACTAACTAGAAAACGCTGGGGAAGAGGCTGGTCCTAGTTATCAGAGTCACACCCAGCTGAGTTCCAGAGCACATTGTCTGCTGAATGGTTTCATAGAAATCCTAGAAGAATGTGGAGGTGGGGCACTGCGTTTACAGCATTCATTCACTCATGTGTTCCTTCATTTGTTCATGTGTTTCCTACATATTTCCTGGGTGGCCTCTGAGCTGTGGGCCCAGGGTTGGGCCTCAGGAACTTACAGAATCACAGGTCACTGAGAAGACAGAGGAGTGTGCGCACAAAGGCATTCCCATCCTGGAGCCTGGAGAAAACAAGCTGCTAAAGGTGGGTGACACACGTGTGACACTGTCCAATGCAGCACAGACTGCAGAGGAGGCAATGCCAGTCAGGGTTAAAACAGCTTGAGACACATTGTTGGAGAAAGGCCTGGAGATACAGAGACCTGTAAGTGTTTTTGCTGAGTCTACTAATCAAAGGTATCATTGGGGCAGGGATTCAGAGGGGCGCCCTTGGGATCAGGTGACAGAGAGTCTAATCCCAGGCCCCAATTTCTCAGCTGAGTTCCCTGAGTGTCTCTATCTCTGGTGGTAATTAAATGGGCCTATCAGAGGAGGGGGTAAGGGGGACAAAAGCAAGTCAGGAAAGAGGATTCAGGTGTGTGTGGGGGATTTGAAAAGTCTCAAGAGGGAGGGGCTTAGTGTTTGAGAAAGTCTCCTGAAGCTATGCTCTGCTGGTTAAGCCATGAGCAGAGAGGAGTGAGTGACTGTCCCAGCCAGAGAGATCAATACCATAGCAGGACTAGAGATGAGCGAGTGCCTGGGTGGTTCACAGACATTCACTGTGGTGAAGCTGTTGGGAAATGACGGAGATGAGGATGGAGGGCAGAGGGCTGGCCCACCTTACCCCTGGAGCCCTGCCCTTAGTTTAATGGCCAGTATCTATGTAAAAGCTGGGCTCAGCATGTGTGCCTATAATCCCAGCATTGTACTGCTAAGATGGATGGTGTGTAGCAGAGATAGGATGATCCCAGGGGCTCACTGGCTAGTCAATGTAGCTCAATCAACAAACTCTGGTTCAGTGAGTGACCCTGTGTATTAAGGTTTCTATTGCTGTGATGAAACACCATGACCAAAACGCAAGTTAGGGAAGACAGGGTTTATTTGGTTTACTCTTCTATATCACTGCTCATCAGAAAAGGAAGTCAGGGTAGGAGGAACCAGGAGGCAGGAGCTGATGCAGAGGCCATGGAGGAGTGCTGCTAACTGACTTGCTCTTCATGGCTTGCTTAGACTGCTTTCTTATAGAGCTCAGAACCATCAGCCCAGGAATGCATCACAAACAATGGTCTGGGACCTTCCCCATCTATAACTCATTAAGAAAATGCCCTATAGGCTTCCTACAGCCCACTCTTATGGAGACATTTTTTTTTAAATTGAGGTTCTTTCCTCTCAGGTGACTTTAGCTTGTGTCTAGTTTACAAAACTACCCAGCATACCCTGTTTCAATTATAAATTAGAGAATGATGGAAGAAGACACCGTATGCTGATTTTGGCCTATACACACACACACACACACACACACACACACACACACACACACACACACACGTATGTAAACACACATGCACACAAGCACATTCAAATATTTTAAACTATAAACTAGTATATGAACATTGCATAAGTACAACCCAGAATGAAAACAAATAATCCAACACCTACTTCACCCTCCTCATGTCTGTTCTTGCACTCTGTTGCCTCGTGATAATTACTGTGTCCCAGCTTTTGATGTTTTGATTATAAAATATATACTAGAGAGGGGCTGAAGAGATGGCCCAGTGGTTAAGAGTACTTGCTCTGGCACCTGCATGGTGCTCACAATGATCTGTAACTCCAGTTGCAGGGGATGGGAGGTCTTCTGGCCTCTGAGGGCACTGCACTCACATGGTGCACAGACATACATGCAGGTAAGGCACACATAAAAGAGAAATCAATTAACCTTTAATTAAAAAGGCACATATATACTAGATAGGTCTTGACATCAGCATATGTAGTCACACTTTCATTTTCTTCTTTCCATTCTCATCTTTGTTTTTGTTTTCATTTTGTTTGTTTGTTTCAAGGCAGAGTTTCTCAATGTCACCCTGGCTGTCCTGGAACTCACTCTGTAGATCAGGCTGGACTTGAACACAGAGATCCACCTGCCTTTGTCTCCAGAGTACTGGGATTAAAGGTGTGTGCCACCATTGCCCAGCCCATTCTCATTCTTACAACAAGAATTATAGAAGTTTATTGTAGAAAAATGTGGAAATTCGTAACAATATTACAAAGAGACACATCTGCCACATTCCTTAAAATTTCATTATTTAGAGATGATAATTAAGGACAAAGGTGCCTGTAGTGAGCTCTCCTGATGGGATCTGTCATTCTGTATATGTTTCTCATACTGGTTAATGAATAAAGCACTGTTGGCCAATAGTAAAGGAAGATAGGAGGGACTAGGAGACAAGGAGGAAATAGGAAGTAGGAAGGAGGGGTCAACATGGAGAGTCTGGAGAGAACAGAACCACCATTCCTCTGCTCTCGGTAAGACCACGTGGAAATACATAGAAATGGGTTAATATTTAAGACAGAGCTAGCCGATAAGAAACAAGTAATGGGCCAACAGAATTGTATCTAATACAGAGTCTCTGTGTGTTAATTGGGGCCGGCGCTGCGGCAGGACAAGACTGGCGGGCAGAGAAAACCTTACTCCTTATACTCTCCCTGGATAATATCAGAATAAAAGAGAAGCTGAGGTTGGAGATGAAGGACAGGTAGACTTGGATTTTTCTTTTCAAAATAAGTATCTTTGTATGGTTTCTTCTTTTTTATTTTTTTAAGTTTGAAGGAATACATTAAAGCCATGATGTTTTATGTTGTGTGCATTGAAGGAGTTGTTTGTTAAGGGAGAGCTCAATAATTTAACATAAAAATGAAAATATAGCTTATCCCTAAGGAAATAAACAGACTGACTATCTACATGCCCCCCCCCCTTTCTTGTTATCAGCAGGGGTTGGCTCTTAGACTCCCTTAGACACCAAAGTCTAAGAATGCTCAAGTTCCTTATGTAAAATGATGTCATTTGTACACACAGTTTGCACACACCCTCCTATATGTACAGTCTCACGTAGCCCAGGCTAGTCTTAGTCTTGTTATATAGCAAGGGGTGGCTTGGACTTCTTTCCACTCCTGAATGTTGGGATTGCAGGTATGCACTACCATGCCTGGATTATGTGGGGAGCTGAGGAAGAGACCCAGCTGCCTCATGAGTACTAGGGAACACTACGAACTGAGCTGCATCCCTAGCCCATCCATATACTTTACATGTTTGATCCCTAGATGACTTAGCACATTCAGCATAATACAAATGCTCTGTGCAAAGTTGTTCTATTGCATTGTTTAGAGAGGGAAGAAAAATCTGCATGTGCTCAGAGATTTGTCTCTTTCTTCTGAATAATTTGAAAAAAAAAAGTACGTTTTTATGAGTGTGCCTAAGTGTATACACACCACATCTGTGCAGTGCCCAAGGTGTACACCACAAGAGGGCATCAGATCCCATGGAACTGGAGTTGTGGGTGGCTGTGAGCTGCCAGACATGGGTGCTTGGAATGGAACTCAGGTCCTCTGCAAGAGTAACCAGTGCTCCTAGCTGCTGAGCCATCTCTCCAGGCCCACACTGAATATTTTTTGATTGTTAGTTAGATGAATACTGAGATACAGAACTCATAATCTAGAGGGATAGACTGAATATATCCCAAATAAAATACTATGGAAATGTAAGTCTACTACGAGGATAATCCATCAGGAACACTGAAGTTATCAATCAGTTTCAGAATGAGCCATCCTAGCCTGGGGAGGCACTTCCCACCTGTTCTCAATAAAAACCCAACCATAATGTTGGAATTCAAAGTACATTTGTTTTCCCTACTTTACCTGATTCTGGGTGGGTTGGCTCTGTGGGTTGAGAAGGCATATGGCTTCCCACAATGTAATGGATAGAATACTAGGGTATAAATCTTGCCATAATGTGACATCCTTTATATCTCTGGTGACAGTACCTCTTACAAATATTTTGGTTACATGTATTTAGTGTGTGTGTGTGTGTGTGTGTGTGTGTACATTCCAACCATAGTGCACGTATGAAAGTCAGAAGTCAACTTGTGATAGTCCCTCTGCCTTGTGGGTACTGGGAATCAAACTCAGGCTATCGGGTTTGGTGGTAGGTGTATTCATTCTCTGAACCATCTCACCACCCCAAAAGTCTACTTTTCATTGAGTGTTCAACATTTTTCCTGATGTGTCCTTTTCTCAATGCTCAGGGACTTTCATGATTTGTTTTTATGGTACCCTCAGTGGTTCAGCTTCTTCTAAGATTTGGTTGTCCCTATTTTCTCCTCCAGGTCACCCTTCGTTGGGTCCTGTAATTTCTTGCTCTAATAATGTACCATCTGTGCAGTTGTCCTTTTCATGCTTCTCTTGGGTTAATCATAAATGTTGACTCTTCATCTTACCTGGAGTTGGTTTTCATCCTGCCAGTGACAGTCTTTGAGGATTTCTTTCAGGAAATGTATCCAACATGGTAGGGCCATGAAGCAAGAAAAGCTGAGCCCCTCAATTTCCAAAAATACCTTCACTAGGACCTTGTACTTTTTATTTCCTCCTTTAAAAATGATTATGAGTATTTTATATAATGTGTTTGGATCATATTCACCCCTCCTCCAACTCTCCTCAGAATCATGCCTCCTGTCCCTTACCCTTGTATTCATTCACCTGGAGGTTTCATCCCAACTGGTTAGCTTTTGTAGTGCTGGAAGATGCTATGCACACTACCAGAGGAGAAAAATAATCATCACTCTTTCTAGGTGGTGAATCTCAAAGCTACAATAATTAATAACCTTGTAATAAATGCCCACCAGTGTAACAGTGGCATGAACATTATAGAAGAAACAAATCACTTCATAGCACACACCTTCAATCCCAGCACTTGGGAGGCAGAGACAGGTGGATCTATGTGAGTTTGAAGCCACCCAGGTCTACAGAGTGAGTTCCAGGACAGGCTCCAAAGCAATACAGAGAAACCCTGTCTCAAAAACAAAACAAACAAACAAACAAACAAAAAACCCAACCTAACAAACAAAACAAAACAAATCACTTTATGATCAGATTTAAGTCCCACCTCACAAGATGCAACCCATACCTGGCACCGTTATCAAACCAAGACAGGTCATAGGACCTATATGAAACCCTATTGCCATTTTCCTATATTAAACCAATCCCTAATTACTTGTCATTTTGCCCATAGATTAACACCTCTCAACAGAGACACTTCTATTAGCAACAGATAGTGATTAGTACAGAAACCAACAACCAGTCATGGTGGAAAATAGGCCCTTGTGCTTGACTAAGAGACAGAGTGATATTTCTGTCAAATACTGTAGGCTGTTTTGCTGCCTCCATTGCATATGAAATCAATTGCTAGTCATCCCCCCTCCATGTGCATGTGAGTGATGCTCACATTGGTGTACCTGCACATATGTGGGCATGCATGTGGGGTTCAGAATTCAATGTCAGGTGTCTTCCACAGTCACTGTCCATCTTATTTCTTGAAAGAGGATTTCTCAGGAGCCATGGGCTTGCTGATTTGACCAGATGGCTGGCTAGTAAACCCCAGTAATCCGCACAGCTCCTCCTCTCCAGTGCTGGGTTTACAGGCATGCATCCCCATGCATGACTTTTTAAATGTGGGTTCTTGGAATCAAACATTTGCCCAGTAATCCCCACATTGACTGAGCCATCTCCCTAGGCCCCAAAGACTACTTTGATTGCAGTTTCTTTTTAGCTATCCTAAACTTTTCCTTGAGAAGTTTTAAGACATCCTCTTGATTGGTAAAGTTTAAGAAACTTCTTGGTTCATTAAGTGTGTGTCTTTTTTTAATTTACACCTGTTCAATTCAGAGAAAATAGGGTTCCCCTGGGAACTGTCACTAGCATCCTCACTGGCTGATGTCTGGGAGATGCTGGTAAGAAATAGTCCTCCCATTTTGTGCAGCAGGGTAGGCATTAGAACACTGATTCTCTCCATCCTGAGAGGGTACAGGGGGAAAATGTGACCAGAACCAGGCCAGTTAGAGAATGGTTTTGAACACTGATCATAATGCTGAGAAACAAGGCTATACTCTTCCTCTTTTGGGGTTCCAGAGGCTAGGTGCAAGGATGAGGTAGAGACTATTTTATGTACCAGGTAGAGCAGACAGCCTGCCTAGGGAGCCAACCTAGAGAGACAGGACAGGTTAGCCGTGGGAGAGGGAGGGGAGATAGAGAGAGGGAGAGAGGGAAGAAGGAGGGAGGCATGGAGGGACAGGGAGGCAGGGACAGAGCAAGGGAGGGAGGGAGCAAAGGAGGGGATTTCCACTTTGGGTCTCTGGACCAAGGCTGGGTTAACCAATGTATTCATTTCTTCCTTTGAGCCCTTGTAATTGGGTTTCTATCAGAAGAAACCGAAAGAGTTTCGATACTACAGTGGTCACCTTTAACTGGAAAATTCCTCCCTTTCATCAGGCTTGGGAAATTTTCTTTATTATCTGATGACTCCTCTTCGAAATCTTCAGTTCTCCCTGGAAACTCTTGTCAGGCTGGTACTGGATTTCTGGGACCCACTTCATCCTTTTTATCCCCCATACCTTTAAAAAGATCACTCTGACATTAAAATATACATTCTGAGATACTGACTTTATTGATCTTTTTTTCCCTTCTAGGTCTTTTATGATGCTCTTCATTTTAGCCAACAAAATTTTAATTTCTAAAAATCTTTCACTTTTTTTTTCTTCAGAAGCAGGGTTTCTCTGTGTAGTCCTGGCTGTCCTGGAACTCATACTGTAGATCAGGCTGGCATAGAACTCAGAGATCCACCTGCCTCTGCCTACTGAGTGCTGGGATTAAAGGTGTGACACACCACCACCCAGCTTTCTCAAAATCTTTTATCTTCCACTTGTTCCTTTTTCCTGCTGTGGTGACCTATTTTTATTTTCAAGGGTATAATACCCTCTCTTTCAAAAAATTTTATTATATATATATAATATATACATGCATATATATGTATATATATGGACTCTCCCAAATCTTTAAATTCCTCCAAACTGAGTAATTGGACTAGTCAAGAATGGTGGCCTATGCCTATAGTCATAGCACTTGGGAAGCTGAGGCAGGGGGATTGAAATTTGTGTGTGTGTGTGTGTGTGTGTGTGTGTGTGTGTGTTAAATAGAGATACAGAGTTAAGGACTCACGAAATATTATAATCATGAGTAAAGTGAAATCAAGGGTTGAAGAGATGCCTCTGTGGTTAAAGAGCATTTGCTGTTCTCTCAGATTTGCTTCCTAGCACCTATCAGTGCTTCACAACCACCCTTAACTCTAGTTCCAGGGAATCTGGTACCCTCTTCTGGCCTCCATGGACACCTGCAGGCAATCCATGCATATACATATTCTCAGGCACAAACACGCATAAAATTAAAGCAATTAATTAATTTACAAAATAAGAACAATTATAATAATGGTATTTAAGAACATGATAAAATTTCTAATAAGTAATAACAAAATTATGGTAAACATAGGGAATTACTTTTTTAAAAATGAAAGTAGCTTAATAAGAGGAAGCAGGAGTAGGGTTTAGGGTTCTGAATTATGAAATGAGACTGAAAGTTTATAGACACTGAACACTATGTAACAGGCCCTTCTAAGGTAATGTAACTGTCCCCAAGGAGGCACATAGATGCCCAGAGTCCTTTGAGCACCTCTTGTGGTTCTAATTACCATTACATAGCTGTTTGAAATAGTGTGTGGCAACACACTATTTTAGCGTGTTCTGGAACACGGAACTCCTAGGTAGCCATTGCATCTGAGAAATAAGGATGGTAGAAATGCGTACCGAAGGGCAGACCAAGAACCATTCCTCTGTCTTTTTTTTTTTTTTTTCTTTCTTTCTTTTCTCCCTGATTCTGTTGAGGATGTCAGGAAGGGTAATACTGCAGAAATGCCTGCTGGATTGTTGGACCCTGTTTTATTTAGGAAGTTGTTCTCGTGTGTGTATAGTTTTTGTTTGTTTTTTGGCTTTGGCTTTGGCTCCAGTTAATTCACAATTTTGACTCCCAGTGTATTTTCTGGAACCTTGGAGGGAGGCTCACATCATTCCTATTTCACATGCACTTAAGCTGCTGTCAGCTAAAGGAAGAGAGCCCTTAATTTGGCAGTTGATAAAATGAAGCCAGTCCCACCTCCCTCCCATGGTTACTCAGAAACCTCCAGCCTCCATGTCTTGGGTCTCTGTCTCTTTGCAGTCCTGTTATTCAGCAGTCTGCCAGACCAGGGCTGCAGTGCTGAGGGAGGAATGAGAGAGAATTCTGAAGAGACAAGAATGACATAAATAATTCAGTGATTGCTGACCACGGGCCATTACATTTCCCATGATCTGTTTTACTGTAGCTGTTATGCGGCGTTAGTCACTGCCAATTCAATTGCAAACCAGGCGTTTCAGTGGACCTAAAGGAGCTGGCCATTGCTCCCAAGATCCAAGACCATGACACCATTGGCCTTGAGTTTGGCTAGGCTTTATCCTAAAAGGTAGCCAAATGGATTCATACTGCAGCAGGTACAGTAGGCTTCTCCCACCTCCTACTTTCTCCTGAGCCACAGTAGAGGGACTGTCACCTTGACCTCACCTAGAGACCCTGTTGATATCTCCAGTGGTCAGAAAAGACATGGTGTTCTGGGAGGATCAACATTTAAAGGGTTCATTTGTTCCACGTAAACAATAATAATTACCAGGACTGTGTATGTCTCTGTGTGTACATACATGGGTATTATTTGTAGATTAACATGTATGCATGTGTACATATAGAATGGAGGAAAATCTTGAGCATCATTCCTCAGGACACCACCTAGCTTGTTTTTTTTGAGGCAGGGTCTCTCACTGGTCTGGTGCTCACCATTTGGTCTGGCTGGCCCCTATAGGTTATTTATTTGCCAGAGCAAGTCTGTTGCCCTCTTCTGTCTCAGTTTCTCTATTTATTGTGGGGTGGACTAGAGGAGTTAGTCTACCCCACACTGCCCAGGTCATGTTCCAGTATGCCCCCTGGGCACTATTCTGTGGCTCTGGGAACTTGTGAACTGATGGTTAAAACAAGAGACTTGGTCTCTTCTCACCGTGGGGACTGTCCTGATTGTGTCTTTGGTGTCATGCCAGGCTATCATTGGAGGCTGCAGAGGCACTGTCTATAAACTGTTTCCAGCCCACCTTCCCTTTTCTCCTTTCCCTTTTCTTAAAGTCACCTTTGTAAATGAGGGTGATGGACTTTCCTGGACTGAGTGACAGTGTTCAAGCTGGGGATATCACACACTCCATGCTCTAGCTGTGGGTACCTGGGGATCAGCCTCAATGTGTGTGCTTGGTGAAGTTCCCAGTTGATTCCCTGGGATTTTCATGATGAGTGAGTTCAGTGGGTCTGACAACATTTAGAAGCTTCTGAGCCCCCCTCCCCACCATGAGTGGGCTAGGTTCTGTTTCTAGAAATATAACCAGAATATATACTGGTTTTATACATATATTGCTTGGGTACCATCTACTAGAACATTCTGGGCCATGTGGAATTGAGTGAGTTCCCCCGTTCTGCGTGGAAACACTTTGACACCTCTATCCAGCCTTCCTCTTGATGGTTGTTTCTTGGAACTTAACATGAGTTGAGCTTTGCAAGGGGTGACATGCAGCTGAGTGTGGGAAAGACAGCAGTGAGTTATAGGCTAGGGGACCCGGAGGTGGAAGAGAGGGCGCCATCTCAGGAAGGGTAAGGCCAGCCTGACTATATCTGGGCCTCTGGCTGGTGGAAACAGGCCATGGGCATTAGGATCTGGGCCCTCTCTGCTTGTTTGAATCCACACATTCATTTCTCCACTCATTCTTTTCTCATCTCTGTACTCATGCAGTCATTCCTCACTGAGCCCCTGCTGCCTTAGACCCAGGGCTGACTCCTGACAATAGGATAGTGAACCATAACCATTCTACTTTGAGGTCTAGGAGGGAAGATAAAAGTTAGCCATATGGACACACCAATAAGTGGATACTTTTAGCTGGGACTAGCATCATGAGTGGCAGGTACTTTGGGGACATAAAAAGGGATGACCAAGTTAGGAAGGTCAAGGTAGGTTTCCTTGACATTCAAAGCATGGCCTGGAGGGAGAATAGGGGGTAAGTATAGGAAGGGGCGAAGGAAGACCATTCTAGATGTAGGAGCTAGCATACGAAAATGTTCTGGCCAGGGCAGGAGGAAGCTTATCTGGCATAGGGACCTGGGCCTTCGACTCCAAAATAATGAGAAATGACTGTTAGCTTGTAAGGCCATGGCTGCTAATAGGATTTGACCTGATTTATTCTAGCACCGCTGTGCAGGCAGCAGGTGGAGAACAAATCACAAGGGCCCTCGGGGAGTGTGGGAAGGCAAGTTAGAAGCTCCTGCAGTTATCAGGAAAGGGGCAGGCTCAGGTGGCAAGACATAGAACTAAGCCAAAGAAGCCGACAAGGGTGTATGTGTCAGATTGACAGGGTTTGGGTTGCAGTGGTCATGGAGGGCAAAGGGGAGACTGCACCCACACTGCTCTGGGATCACCCATCAGAGTAGACATTGTTACCTTCTCCAGATCCGGTAGACAGAGGAGATCCCAGGGAGCTGAAGGCAGCCTGAGGCCCGCAGGAAGGAAGGAGGCTGAGTCTCAGGATGTCTATGCAGCCCAGGGGTATCTGAGGCAGGGTTGACTAAGCCTAGGTAGGGGAAGTAACTGATGAGGGTATCAAAGGAGACAGATGCACCTGGGAAAAGTAGTGAAGTGGGGGAGAAATAGAGGCCCCAGCCTTGGCGGAAGCAAGCCCAGCCATCGCAATGACAGCATAAAAGCCCAGAAGAGGGTGTGTGGCTTGCCAGCAGGAAGCATCTCTACAGTTTTCCCTGGACAAGAACCTGGACACTGGGGTCCATGGCTGTGATGGCAATTCTTGCTGTCAACTTGCCTACATCAGGAATTAACTAAAATCCAAGCAGCTGCAGGCTGCATTGACTTGTGAGGGGTTTTTCTTAATTAAATCATTTGAAGTAAGAAGAACCACCTTTAGTCAAGATCTTTTGAGGTGGGAAGATCCATCTTTAATCTGGACCACACCTCGTGCTGGCAGCCTATATATTTATAAAGGACATGGAAGAAGGAAGCTTTCATTCTTTGCCTGCTTTCCCTCCCTTTTGCTGGCAAGCCCATTCATTCACTGGCATCAGAGCCTATTTCTTTGGGATTCTGGTGTCTGCTGAAGAGCAGCTAAGACATCAAGCCTCGTGGACTGAATGACTGCTGGATTCTTGGACTTTCCATAGGTAGACAGCTGTATGTTCATCCTATCGGCTCTGTTCCTCTAGAGAACCCTGATTAATTCAGCTGCCTTCACCTGGTAGCATCCCCAGCCCGGGCTGTTCCTCCATCCAGGATGCTGACATTTTGTGCCTGTCTTCCTGGTTCTCTGGGTCCTCACCTATCACTCAGCCTTTTACCAGCACTCATGCTGACATTGCATTCAGGCTGAGGGACAGGCACTCACAGGTTCCTGTGCAGCCTCCAGGAATGAGGCATTGGGGACTTTGGGCACTCAAGTCGAAAGAACAGGCAGGGGTAAGGGGTGCTGGAAAGGGGTGCTTTCTAGTGGGAGTCATCTTTGAGTGCCTTTGTCTCTCCTTTTACTCCCTCCCTTCTCAGCCCCTCACATCCACTCACTCCTTCAAGGAGAAAATGGAAACCATGGCTCAAAATCATCTTTCAGTTTTGTGGACCAACACTCAAAACTGCGTGTCTGTAGGCTCTGATGGAGCCTGTAATCTGCCATTCAATTCTATTCACTTCAATTAGATTCAAGTCAATTCAATTCAACGCAGTCAATTCAAATTAATTCAAGAAATTTAGGAGAGCCTCCCTGCTGAGAAGGGTAGGGGACAGGTCATCTGCAAATGACGTGACTGGTATCTAGGGAGACACACTGAGTGGCAGATGGTAGGTCGTCTCTGCCAAGAAGAGAACTGGTCAAGGCTGGTATTTCCCAGAGCTAGCTTCCAGAAAAGATGATCCTTGTATCCTGTTGGTGAGTCACTGAAACAGGAAGGAGGATGTATCACAAAGATGCAGAAGGTGACTGAGCTGGATGTACATACTCAGGTTCCAGTAAGCCAGGTTTTTTGCTCCTACCTCTTCCTTGCTGATGACACTCTCCAGGAGGGTCCTCTTCTCTCACAATGCCTGCAACCTGGATGCTCTATCCACCTGATCTTCTCCCACTGGGTATCTGAAGGGAATCAAACTGACAGGAGGCCCTAGCTGGCTCTGGGGCATAAGCCACCAGCCACCAGCTGTGCAGACACAAGGTGTCTGCTCACTCTAGCCACAGAAAGGCCATGGGAAGGCACTAAACAGAGCACAGAGCTGAGGTAGAGCTGCCCAAGCTGCAGGACAATTTGTTCAGGCATACCCACCTGCCTTACAGGCTTAGTGATCATGAAAGCATGCCTCCTTTCTTGGACATGCAGTTCAAAGATCTTGTCGAGGGTGTCACTCTAATGCATCTGCCATGGGGACTATTTAGTCTTATAAAATGAAGGGACACCAGTAAACCCTGTCATATTGCTTAGTGGTGGTTCAGATGTGGCCTGTATCAAAGGATTCAAGTTCTCATTGTCACATTCATTCATTCATTCATTCATTCATTCATTCATTCATAACAGCTTTTGTTGTCTGTTAGGTGACTGAGTCACAGTTAACTGGGACCTGCTTGGTGCCTGCTGTCCTAGATCTCACAGTGAAGCCATATGAAGTGCCCAGGAGGGGTACAATGGAGGTCCATCAGATGTCCTGGGAAAGGGCATCACTCTTAGAATGTGGAGCTTCTCTGAGTGACACAAATGTTCTGTGGCCCCATTCCTTCCTCGGTCAGAATGGGCTAGGTTGGCCAGGGGCCTTTGTGAGTTAGCAGCAGGGCTTCCAGTCCCGGGCAGGACAAGTGCTGCGTGTCTGCCTTCATGGGTTCTGGACCAGCAGACTTCTTGGGTTCATGTGACAAATAATTGAGTGGGAACTAGGGACCATCTCCAAGCCTAGAGGTGAGGTGAGCATGGAGAATGGATCATCCTGGTAAGGGAGGCTCAGCAGTACAGCACCAGGGGAAGGAGACAGGGATCCCTGCTAAGGTTCTCTCTTTGGACTTGAACTGGATGTTTCTGCTGAGTGATGCTATTTTCTCCTGGGCACTAATGCTCACTCAGAGTTGCTGGGGAGAGAGAGCTGAACACGTGGACAGGGTGATGGTCACATGTGTGCGCAGAGCTGCAGGCACTGGAGACGTTGTGAACGTGAGCTCTGGTCGTTGACTAGCTCACTGCCTTTCTCCTTGGGTTTTCTGGCCCAATCACAGAACAGTGTTCAGAGACACAGGAGTCCTCTGCTCTTCTGTTGCTGCTGCCTCTTTCTTACCTGTGGCCTCTGCCTAGTCCCTTGGATCCCTGACTATTGCATTAACCTGCAGGATGATGCCTGGGTCTGCCAGTGCTGACCAGATCCTAGGAAGCCCCCCTAAGCCACCTGCCATGATCAGGGGTTGCTGGAAGCCACCATACCTGCCAGACTCTAGCTGAGATGGGACATAGCTCTCCCTTGTCACAGTATGCATGTTCAGTCCCCTTTGGACCTTAGTAGGCACTACACTAAGGGTTACTATGCATGAGCAATGCTTGATGGCCACAGTGTGGCTTTGGCTATTTGTCTTTATCTCCCCACTTCTTCTTTCTGGCCCCTGCTTCTGTCATACCGCACTCTCCAAATGGTCCCTCAGCACTCCAGAGCATTGGGGTCTTATCTTTCATAGACCCCAATCTCAGATGAGGGGCCTGCAGGGGTTTCTGAGCTCTACAGAGCCCCTATCTAATTTATAGTGAAGGAAACAACGGGGAAGGCCTCCAGGCTCCCATCCTGGAGTCACACTGGGCATAGATAATTTAACTTACTTTTCTTCCTCAAAGTCTTTGAACTGGTGGTGGTGATGGTAGTGGTGTGTGTGTGTGTGGGGGTCTGTCTGTCTGTCTGTCTCTGTGTGTATGTGCATGCACGTGTGACCTGAGACCAGAAGAGGATGTCTAATGTCCCTCTGCCATTCCCCACCCTATTCTCCTGAGACACCATCTCTCACTGAACCTGGAGCTAGACCAGCAGTCAATAAGCCCCAGCCATCCTCCAGCCCCTGCTCCCCTCCCCAACTCTGGGATTCCAGGTGCACACAGCCACCCTTGGCTTTTTATGTGGGTGCAGAAAATTCAAACCCAGGTTCTCAGGCCTGCACAGCAAGTGCCCTTACCCACTGAGCCCTCTCTCCAGCCCGGAGCCTTTGAAGTTTAAAGAAGGCTGCAAAGGGAATGTGTGACCCAAATAAGGACAAATGACAGAGGAGACGTAAACCTGCCATTGCTGCCACAGAGACAGGACTCATTCCTTTAGTGTACAGGCTTTTTTGCCTAGCAACAAGAAAAAGCCAACAAGCCAATTAAAAAATAGGCCCAATATAGGAAGACAGCTTTCGAAAGAGTATATAAATGGCCTTCAAACCTATGAAAAGTTACTCAGCCTTACTCATAAAAGAAATGCAAATTAAAACTTCAATAAGAGACCCTCTTTCAACCATCAGATTGAGAAAGATCAAAGGCGCAGCACTCGGCTGAGGGTGTGGGGCACTGGCACTGGCTGGCAGGAGGGTGGGCAGGAGTGGGATGCGCAGGCACCTCTGGGGAGAACCACTGGGCAACATCTGCTTAGGCTGCATGTGCCCTTCCCTGAGGCCCAGCACACCCTGCTTGAGGACCTTGTCACACAGCCAGGAGCGGGAAGTGTGCATAGCCCTGCCCACCACAGCATTGTTTATAAAAGCAAGCAAAAGCTTGGCATTCACCACAGAGGAACTGAGTAAATCACCAGTGGGTGCCTGCAGTGGGATTCTACAACACCATGAGAAAGGGCCACACCGAGGACCTCACTGATATTGCACAGAAGCTTTCCCAATGTACCTAAAGAATTCACAGGTCCACATGAACACAAGCTGCTGCTTCAAACCAGATTAAAGGGCTGGGGAGATATCCGAGTGTAGAATGCTTGCCTTGCAGGCATGAAGAACTGAGTTCAGGTCCCAGAATCCCCATGTGAAAAACAAAACAAACAAACAAACAAACAACAACAACAAAAACTAACCCTGATTGGTGGCTCATGCTTAAGATTCTGGTGCTGGTGAGATGGAGCCAGGTGGGTCCCTGGAACTCAAGGACCATCAGTCTAGCCTACTTGGTAAGTTCTAGGCTGCTGAAAGAGCTTGTCTGGAAAAAGAAATAAAGAACACAAAGGTTGATGGTGCTTGAGGAATGACACTAAGGTTGACCCCTGGCTTCCACACACAGATCTGTATATGTGCATGTACATCTATCTGTTTGCACACACAAACACTCAGACATGTGCACATACACAAATTAATAAAGAAAAGAAAAGCCGGTTTCTTTTTTTAAAAAAAGAAAAGTCATCTCATTCTACTCCCATAAGGCCGCAGGTTTTACAGTCACACGTTGCTTAGTGACAGGGGATGTGTTCAGAGAACTTCGTCACAAGACAGCTATTGTATAAACATCATAGAATGTGCTCACACAAGTCAATCAGAAGACGCTGGAAAACACAAGATGTGTGAGGCTGTTGCTGGCATAGTGTGGCTTACTATTTTGTAAAAGCATTTTTTAAAAGTACGAAGATATTCCAAAATAATTTCAAAAGAGCTGGCAAGCTGTCTCTGCCAGTGAAGGTGTCTGCTGCTAAGCCTGATGACCTGAGTTCCACTCCTGGAACACACATGGTGGAAGGAGGAGGGAACTGACTCCCAGAAGCTGCCCTCTGTACCTACACCATGGTATGTGCTCTACATCCCAAATAAATCAAGCAACTAAAAATTAAAATAATGATAAAAACATTGCATAGTATATGCATGTTAGTCACATGACTGATTGCTATTATTATTAATTCTTAGAGACTGTTCATAGTCCTGTGTGCTGTGATTTAATAGGATTGGTGGGTCAACGGCTTGTTCACATTAGTGTTGCCACACACTAATGTGTGTGAGAAATGCACTGTGTTTCAACCTTAGGGTGGCTTTGATGATTCCAGATGCAGACAGGAAATTTTCAGCTCCATCATTATTTCATGAGGCAACTGTCAGAGATGTGGACGACCATGACACCGTTGTCTGCTGTGTGACTGTATTTTGACACATTTGTGTGTAGAGAGAGGAAAAGAATACTCTCACACATGTGTGGAAACATACACCTTGCCATGATTTGTAAATGAGAGAGACAAAAGCATAGTGTCTGTAGAATTTCACGAAGCTGGTAAGAGCGAGGCCTCCCAAATGCACTCTGAGGGACCAGGATCCAGACAGTTTGGGTGTGGATAGGGAAAGAGGTTTGCTTTTATTGACTGACAGGTTGACTGATAGATTTATTGACTGGTTGATTGATTCAGATAGGCTCTTGTGTGGCCCACACTAACCTCGAACTCACTATTTCCTCAGGGATGACCTTGAGATATTGATCTACCCATCTCTGGAGGATGCCAAGCAGATCTGCCATCCTAAATGTTTTTCCTCATCTGAGTGACATTAGGCAAGCCATACCCCAGCTCTGAGCTTCAGAGTTTTTGTCTGGGAAGTGGGGGAGAATGGTATTTTGGTTCTGACTCCATGTGCCTCAAAGGCCTTGGTTGAAAAGAGTCTGTATGGCAGATTTGTAAACTCAAGACACTCCTGCTCCTAGATGGGTAGTCTTCCAGAGGGCCAGCCGGTGGCCAGAGATGGGGCAGGGCTGCTCAGACCTGGAGGAAAGAGGAGCAGGTGAGTCTATCACCGAGAGACATCCCTCTGGCCACATGGAACCAGCCTTGGGTTCATTTTGCTCCTTTTTTCACTTATTTTTGTCACTTGGATGTCACCCTGGCTCTTTCTCCTCAGTAAAGTAGAGAGGGGTTATGGATGCAGTGTATGGTCGCAGCCTCAGCCTCTGAGCACCGAGAGATGGTTTGGGATTCAGGGAGGGACCTCTGTATTCCAACCTGTGGTTTCGGATGCTCTGTGAATTCAAGAGATACTTCTCTGGTAAGGACCTATAGAAAGCATGTCTAATAATAGTGTCTTTGCTTCCTCCGAGTCATTTGGATGCAGAGACAACCCCTCCACAGTGGCTAGATGGGCCCGACCTGATGTGCAGAGTCTTCTGGGGGACAGAAGGGGACTTAGGGTTCAGTATGGCTGCATAAAAGTAACTTGTTTACCACCTGATCTGACACCCAGTGGGGACTTTCCTTGGCAACAATGATTGTTCCTCATCTTCTGGGAGAAAGACTCATTAGCCCCATCTCTAGATATGGAAGCTGAGGCAGAGATGGTCCAGATGGAATCAAAGGGGCTGAATGTGAAAGCAGGCAGCCTGGCTCAGACAGTTGGGGGAGGGTGGGACCAAGCCAGAGGGAGGAGTAGGTGGGTGGTCACTACCAACACTCTGAGCCCAGGCCCCCTACACTCTCCCATCTCTGTCAGCCAGATGGGGAGGGGACAGGCCAGGGTCGATGCCCTCCCCTAAGCTGTCAGAACTGGAGCCTCTGAAGGGTAAGCAGCCTGAGTCAGCAGCCTGGTGTGTGCCTGCCTATGTTCTGCATCTTTGGCCCAGAGGGATTTGCAAAGGAGGAGGAAGGGCTGGCGCTATACCTCAAATGGCAGAGTGCTTGCCTGTGCCAGGTGTCCTGGCAGTCATGGTGGTGCAGCCTGAATCCTAGCACTCAGGATAGCAAAGATGGCAATCACTGGGGTCTGAGTTAAGGACCCAGCCAGAGCTTGATCAGGTGGACAGAGGCAGGAGGATCAATCAGAAGTTCAAGGTCATCCAGCTCCATATCAAGTTCAAGACCAGCCTGGCCTACTTGAGACTTGTTAAAAAAAAAAAAAAAAATGGTCTGAGGAACTGGATAGGTTGGGCATGGTTTGTATATCATGTAGCCTCTTGCCAGTGTCTGTCCTGTGTCGTGCCCTAGGACCTGTAGGCACCAGTGTCCCTCACTCCTTGTGTTCGGTGTCAGGCTTCTGTTCTGGGGGAGAAAGTCCTGCTGAACCAGGCCTCGCACACTCTTTCTATGGGGAGCAAATTCAGCATCAGAAGGAAGTCACTTGCCCAGGTCACCTGGCACATGGGAGGCAATGCCACAGTAAGATTCAGGCTCTCAGGACAGACCTTTGCTCTGTCCCCATGAGCAGGCTGCACTCTGCCTGTTCAGAGTGCAGCCTGCCCCAAGCCTTTGCCCAATCCCTGATGGCCCCTCTTACCTCAGAACCCAGAAGGAGAAGGGAACCTTTTCACCCAGGTAGCTTCTCCTGAGCTCATTTGCATAGGTCCCTCTCAGCTCTGTAGCTCTGCGGTTGTTTTTCCTCTGGGTCATTGCATCAGTCACCTCAGGAAGGCCTGGCTCCATCTGCTGCTGAAAGGCAGACCACAAAAGCCACATCCAGGAGTTCTCCTGAGGGGGTATGAGGTCATAGAGCCACCTCTGTGGGGAGGACCTGCCTGACCTCCAGGCCCACCTCTCTTCCACAACAACAAAGTAAGGACTTAGGCAGGAAGGAACCCTTCTACCTGCCCCCTTTCTGCCCATTGAAGTGTCTGCAGCTGGCTCCTCACTGTCAGGATCTGCCACACCTACTGTCACCAGGCATCCTTTAGGCCAAGCTCCCTGCCTCACATCTAACTTGTTCCATCACTTCTGTCTTCATCAGCTTTCCATCTCTCCCTCGATGGGATTAATCCAAGCACCACCTCACTTTCCTCAGAGGGTGGCAGGGCCTTCAACGGCAACCTCAGTTTTCCTCAACTACCTGGTGTCTTCTCCATCTTGCAACATGCTCCCTCACTAAGCAAGGCAGGGCTGAAACAGGTCTGTAGAGTTTCACGTAGGAGCCCCAACCACATAGTCTGAGAGGGAATGGAAGAGCCTCACTGTCCCTGCAGCAGGGAAGGAGGCTGACATGGCCTCCCAGCAGGGTCATCCTGACACTCTGATATAACCTCTAGGGCTTCTCATGCCCTGGGCAAGTTAAGACACAGCCCTGCATTGAATCACCTTTACACTACTTAATAACAAACAAACAGGGTCTAATTCTGTAGCCTAGTATTCAAAACCTCCATCCTTCTGCCTCGGCCTCTGAGTGCTGTGATTACAGGGATGTTTCATCACATGTTTGAGCTACTTGTGATCAACTTGTTGCAACAATTATGATTACAGTGTGAGTTTGTAGACCTGGTTTGAAGACCGAGCTATTTTCTCAGTAGTCCCATGAGACAGCCATGGCTTAGTAGTCTCACCAGGCTGGGGACTTCCTAAGGTGTCACAGTGAGTCATATGGATTCACGACTGCCAATTTCCCTCTTGATTTACATATCTCTGGGAATCTTGAAGTCACCTGGGTGGTCACCCCAGAGAGAGCCTACTCCTTCACTTGTAGCCAGCTATGTGACTGTCTATCAGCTGGTCCTTTAACCTCCTGGGGTCCCTGAGACTCATCTAGAGAAGGATGTGACTTACTCAGCTTCTCTACAGAAAGGGGACCAATAGAATGGACATATATTACAAACGAGGGGACATTAATGTGGCTCGCACAATGTGGGTTAGGTAGTGCATTCATGGTGGTCCCACACTGGAGAGGCGCTCTATAACACTGGATGCCTTAGCGGTCTCAGTCTGGCCGTGAAGGCCTGCTCCTGGAGAGCCATGGTTCTTTAGCCAGCACCGCAGTGATGTCAGGAAAGAGAGCAGATGCAGTGGCATCAATATGGTGGAAACACCACCAAGGAGGAAGGCAGGTAGGCAAAGAGTAGCAGCTTTCTCCTCAGGCCTCTTCACATACTGCAGAGTTACTGCCTGTCCCGCAGAGAGAGGTCTTTCCCCACTCAGATAGTCTTTCCAGGAAATGCCCAGACATGAGCAGGTTTCTGACCAGAGGTGTGTCTCTGACAAGAGCTTGGATCTTGGATCCCCTCAAATTGACAACGAAGATTAGCAATCACAGGATACAGGGAGTCTGAGCCTGGAGGGTTGTTAAGAACATTGGCACATTCTGGCCTCCTACTGGGTTCTGAAACTGGGGTGGTTAACACAGTCCCTGTTGACACATCCTTCCTTACAGGGACAAATCCCAGTATCTTTTCGGAGGCCAGACTCATCCTGCTGCAGCAGCCCCTTGTGTTTGCAGGGCTGGTAATTGAATGTTTTCATGTGCTGGATCCTTTATGGTCCTCCTGGGACCTTGTCACAGTGGGATTATTTTCTGCATTTGGCAGATAAGGAAACAGAGAGACTGGGAACAGTGTCATTGGGACAGGATCACTGGCATGAGCTCTCAGTGCCAGGAGATTTGGGGGTACTACTTCCCTGGTACCATAGTCATACTCCAGTTGAGTCCTTTCCAAATCCTCTCAAATCTATGACAAATGGACTGCCATCCACCTGCTTGGGCCTAGCATGGTGTGTGTGTGTGTGTGTGTGTGTGTGTGTGTGTGTTTTCACAGCATCTGGCTCCTTGGGAAGGCAGCTTTCCTGCTGTCTCCATCCATCACTGGCTGTCCCAGAGTGCCGCCCCCCCCACATGTTGTCTAATGTAGAAACAGCTCTGAGAAGAAGCCAGGGTAAGATTAAGAAACCAGGAAATACAGGTTAAGGAGTGAGTGAAGTACTCAACATGGAAGGAGGACCCAAGTTTGGGCCCTCTACACCACCCACATAGAAAGCCCATCACAGTGTGGTGGTGCAAGTCTATGATCCCAGCACTGGGGAGCAGATACAGGAGGGGACCCTGAAGCTCACTGGACAGCCTCTCTAGCTGAATCAGCAAGCTCCGGGTTCAATGAGAACCTTTGTCTCAAAAATTAAGGTGAAGAACAACCAAGAAAGCAAGAAAGACACCTAATGTAGACTCCTGGCATCTACCTGAGTGCACGCACGCACATGCACACACACACACACACACACACACAGACACACACACATCCATGACTCAGAATATATGTCACACATACTAAATTAATAGGTGCGTAGAAACAAAGAAGTTGTCAGAACCATGATACTCCATGACAGCAGCCAATGTCAGAGAGCAGGCCCAGAGTGAGCCTTGCTGCTTGGACAGCTTCCTGAGTGTTGTATAAGTCAGGCTTAGAGGTAAGAGCATCTTTTTTTGAAGATCAGAGAGGAGGGTTGCTTTAAGGGTTTGGACCAGTACAAGCAAGAATTTGTTTAATTACATGGTACAGAGGAAAGGGGACTTAAGTGTCAGCTAGGACTGCACGGTTCTTACCTAGAGATCATGCCCTTTCTGTACCTCTGAGGGAATAAACAGAGATCTATGTTAACTTTACCAGCCCTCAGATCTGAGTGCAGTTCTAAGCCATTCCCTGGGTTATCTTGTTTAATCCTCGTCACCTCCTTCAAGTAGTGCTGCAAGCACTGGGGAACTAAGCCTCACTCTGCAGGGCTGAGAGGCTTGCTGGGGTTACATGGCTTCCAGTACGGAGGCTGTGAAGTGCACTTACAGGGCTGGCCCGACACACTGTCTTGCTACTTTAGACCTCTGGTTCTAGGATTTCAGAGTACCTGGGCTGTGGTGTCTACAAGCGGACAGCTTGGTGGCCAGCACAAACCTACCATTAGCTGCTGTCCTGCTTAGTTTTTATTGTCGATTTGACACAACCTAGTGTCTTTTGGGAAGAAGAAACCTGAAGGGAAGGCTTGGGCCAAATTGCCCTGAGGCCATGTCTGTGAGAGGTTACCTGTCAGGGGGCAGCCCACTGTGGGCAGCACCATCTCTAGGCAGGTGAACATGGGCTGTATAAGAAAGCTATCAAGGCGAAGAACAAGGCAGCAAGCAGCATCCCTCCATGGTTTCTGCTCCGGATTCCTGCCCTCCCATCCCTCAGTGATGGACACTGACCTGGAAGTAGAAACCAAACAATCCTTTCCTGCCCCAAGTTGCTTTTGGTCAGTGTAGTGTTTCACCACAGCAACAGAAAGCAAACTAGAACAGACTTGTTAATAACAATGTCTCCATGGCAACCCCTGAGTCTGGGCTGCCAAGTAGCTCTATTGGGAGCACGGCCCCCGTAGGTCCCCATCTAGATGTGTGGAGATCCCCAGGCCTGAGATCTGGGTCACCCACCCCATTTCTGAGTGAAGGGGTGTCACTTAACCCTTTGGGTTTCAGCTGTCACTATGTGCACAGGAATACCACAGGCCATCATGGGCCAGGCAGCAAACCAAAGGACAGGACAGCTGATGCTGCTATCCAGACCAGAAGTCAATGCCAGTATACAGGGTGTCATAAAGCTCAGTCTAGCACAGCAAAGTGGCAAAAAAAAAAAAAAAAAAAAAAAAAAAAAGCAAGACTAAAACTCCCATCTATTTAAAAGAGTAACGATGGGAAGAAATACATTTTCATCAGCTCGTCTTCCCGCAGCTGAATCCCGCAGCAAGCTCCCGATTCCAACGTTGGAAAATAAATCAAAATAACTTTGCTGTGTTTAGCCTCATTCTGCTGCGCCTCTCGGCTCCGAGTTAAAAAGCAACAGGTACCATGGTGTCTCCCAGAAACACGGGAATGGTTTTAAAATGCAATTATGGGGGCTGGTGGAAAGGAAGGGGAAAATGTTTTTCTTCGATTGATGTATGATTGCCCCCATGCTGCTTGGAATCGTATTTTCCCTGGCTCGGCTAAGAAGTGCTATTTACAGGGAGCCTGACAGACGGAAGCGATTGGGGCTGGCAGGTCTAAATGTATTATTTTAGCAGGTCTCCAAGGAGAGATTCCGGGAGGGGCGCTGGCCTTTTAAAGTGCAGAGGACGATGGGTCTTCTCAGCGGTCCCTCCTGCTTGTCAAGACCACTCAGCCGACCTGGCAGTGGCAGTGAGTTCCCCTCCCCTTTCCTCCTCCCTGCAGACCTGGGTTCCCACTTGACAGATGTCATCACTCATCAGCAAACCTACTGAGGACATCACAATAAACTGGCTAGGCCTGGCTCTTTGCTAGGCACTGCAAGGTTTCTGTAGGGCTCTGAGCACACAGAAGACAAAGTAGTTTAGGCTCATGGGGAGAAAAGGGGACAGAAGCTGGTCAGAAAGGCTGTAGATAGGGACTGAGGAGATGGCTCAATGAGTAGAATGCTTGCTTTGCAAGCATGATGACTTGAGTTCAAATCCCCAGCATCTTGCAAAACATCCAGCAGGGCTGTAAGTCCCAGAACTGTGAATTGGAGAGACAGGGCAATCACTGGGTAAGCCTGCCTTCAAGTCCAGTGAGAGACTCTGTCTCACTGGAATAAGATAGAGAGTGATAGAGCAGAACAGCCAGTGTCCTCTGATTTCCACAGGTGCAAATGGATGCACACATTTATACACACAAGTGTACTCACAAACATAAAAACACATCCGCTCCATGAAAATAACTGAAGGCAGCAGAGAAGAGCAAGGTGCGGGATGCCTGGGCCATCTGATATAAGGCCCTGCAGGGTGTTGGGAACTAAACTCGGTCCCCTGGAAGAGCAGACCACACAGGTTCTTACACACTGAGCCATCTCTCCATCTCCACCCTATTTTAGCTATTCTGATACACAGTTCAGCAGCCATTTAGTCTAAGCTGCCCTCAAACTCACTCTGTAGACCAGGCTTGCCCATTGTGGTCATCTTCCAGCTTCAGCCTCCCTAGTGCTGGGAGTTTAGGCCTGAGCTACCACATTGAGCTCTAATCCCAGCTTCAAGTGGGGGATTGCAGCTGTCTGTGTCCTGGAAGGAGATTCTGCAGTGAAAGGCTAGCGTGGGAGGAGGCCTGCGATGAAGGGAAGTCCCAAAACATACCACAGGGCAGAGTTGCCTTCAGAGGCAGAGGAGGCTGTGAGGGAGTGGCGCAGGGGTTGCTTCTAGTGTAGGAGGTCAGGGTATAGGAGTCTACCCCTAGAACAAATTACTCTAGAAAGGTATTCTGAGAAAATTATTCCAAGAAAGTGGTATGTTCTCGAGATCTGAGTTCCTCAGTCCCTGTGTAGTCCAAACCCTGATTCTTTGTTGTATGGGGTCATCCCGTCCCTTGCAGTGTGTTCAACCCAGCAGATGCCTGGAGAAATCCTCTCTCCCCTTCCAGTCCTAACAACCAAACACGTCTCTACACATTGCCAAATGCCTCTCAAGTGGCTGCACTGGCCTGCCTGACCATCCCGGACTCACATGCTCATCATTTGGGAGAACAGAACAGATAACCACTAGATGAGGCCTTGCGTGGATTCTGTTTAGACAAGGTTTTAGATCCTTTGTTCTAGAGAACTTTTGGGGGAGGGGTAGAGGGGAGCGAGGTGGAGGTGGTCACAGAGGAGAGAAGGCTGGAAAAGAGTGGAGATGGGAACTCATGAATAGGTACTTATGTTCAGAATGGCAAATATACCCAGTGTCCCTATCCCATGCCTGAGGCAGACATCATCAGTCTATAGCAGAGTTTCCTTACCTTTCTTTTACCTGATGTGTTCTCAGTATTCCAGGAAGCCACTAAAGCTTAGTAGGAATGATAATAGTTACCTTCCAAGGAGTAAGATTCTTTCCTCTGACCCTAGAAACTTTTCAAAATGCACCCCTACTCTCAGCCTAAATGTCTTTGATCTCCTTTGAGAGACATTTTAGACTTGACAACTTCATGAGGGTCCTAGAGTATGGAGGACAAAGGGCTGCTTCCTGGGGGCAGGAGGAAAGGGAGTAAGCAGACACAGGAGCTATGAGGGTGCATCAGGAGTTGGTTTTGGGGGGACCCACAGTAGGTGATCTATATGATGCCTGGCAAGGATGTCCCCATGGAAGATGCTCACTCCCACACCATTGAGCGTCTAAGATTCACAGTTTTTCTGGTGAAAGGTGGTGGAGAGTCACACAACTCCCTTGCCACAGGGGCTATTGGAAGGGCTCAAGCTTGACTTCAATCTAGTTCTACACTTTCTAAGCACCTGCAAGGCCCCCACAACTCCACTGTTCCCACAAACTTCCTGCAGGTTGACCTCATTGCCCTCTCTTGCAGGTGGCAAAACTGAAGTTCAGAGAAGCTAACAAACAGGCCAGGGTTCCCCAGCTAACAGGAAGCAAAACAGAGTGGCAAACTCAATCACCAGCCGCAAACCTGGGTCTTTTGTCTACCTGGGGCTCATCTTGCAGAGGGAGAAAAAGAAACTACCCAAGAGAACATGTATGTTAGAAAGCCGTTAGGGGCTCCAGAGTCTGCACTCCAGTCCTGTCTGCCTTTCACAGCTGGGTGGTCCCAGGCAAGTTATTCAACTGTTCTTCTACAGCTCCTGATTCATAAAGTCCTTCAAGGACTGTCAGGACTAGGCATTTAGAATAGCGCTTGTCATTCGGCAAATACTCAGTCAACATTCCCACTGCTATTGCTGGAATGAGTGGTGTGGTGGGGTCTGGGGTTGGCCATTCCCCGCTGGCCTGGACTCTCACGTCTGTTCTAGGTGCCATGGGGAGGTCTTTTCCCATGGGGAGCTTGTGGGGGCTGGGTTTCTGAGTCTGAACTGTCATGGTAGTTCTAATTATAGCGCCAGCCTGAGACAACTGCCACCAGAAAGGCACAGCCCATGGTCTGTTGATGTCCCCTCTTGCCACTGTTGAAACCCAATGTAGCAGCAGGCCTGATTCCTTAGTGAAGGTCAGGAGAGGCAAGGGCCCAGGGCAGGCTTTTGGCCCTTGTGGAGAACCAGGTGTTAGGTTGCTCTCCTGGTTACTGGTGCATAGCCTTGCCTCTGCCTGGGAATTTCCCTCCCAAGTCCCTGGGTGCTGTCATTGGTTTTTCTGCCTCCCCTGTAGTCAGGGCACAGTGGTGTGACCTGGGATCTGGCCTATAGGTTTTTCCCCCAGGTATGTAGACAGGTTGGTGGAGAAGCAGGGTGGTTCTGTGTGGCAGGGAGCCACTGGGTCCCTCTCCAAGGGCAGTTGTGGATGGGGCTTCCCCTGTCCAAGAGTCCATATTGTGGGGTGTGCCAGCTCAGAAGGCCATGGGTATCCTTGGCCAGTCATGCAAGGTCCCTTTAGAATTGAGTTCTGGTTAAGGACCCTTCAGGTTTGAGTTTCTTATTCACATAGATTCTGATTATGAGATCAACTGGAAGTCCTTTATAGAGTCTTCTTCTTTTTTTTTTTTTAATTTAAATTTGAAACAAGCTTGTTTTACATGTCAATCCCAGTTCCCCACACCCTCCTGTCCTCCCCTGTTCTCCCCACTAACCCCCATCCCATCCCCTTTCTGCTTCCCAGGGAGGGTGAGGCCTTCCATGGGGAGTCTTCAAAGTCTGTCACATCATTTGCAGCAGGGCCCAGGCCCTCCCCCATGTGTCTAGGCTGAGAGAGTATCCCTCTGTGTGGAATACTTGAATACTAGGGATACATACTGATCCACTACTAGAGGCCCCATAGACTGCCCAGTCCTCCTAACACCACGTTCAGGGGTTCTGGGATGGTCCTATGACCATCTATCAGATTGGGATCCATGAGCTCCCCCTTGTTCAAGTCAGCTGATTCTGTGGGTTTCTCCAGCCTGGATAAAGTCCTCTTCTTATAGGAGTGAATTAATTTCCTCTGTGTGTGTATATATGTGAATGTGTCTTTGCACTCGCATGTGTGTGTGTGTGTGTGTGTGTGTGTGTATGTGTGTGTGTGTGTGTGACACTTAAGACTGGGATGTGAAAGGTGAGACAGTCCCAGAGGAAGGTGGATTTGGGATTGAATGGGTAACACCATGTTCTTCCTGTCACTTGCTCTCTCTACCCTTCTCCTTGTCCTGGTGAAAGCTCAGGTTTGTGACACCCATCTGCTTGGACTTCCACAGACCAACCATAGGGGTAATCAGATGGACCGACTTTGAAGCCATCTCCATACCTCTTCTGTGGGGCTTGGCCCTCTATGCCCACATCTGTATCAAGCCCTGTGGGGGAAGCACAGAAGACCCTGGAGGATTTGTGGCCTTATAGAATTCCAGGGAAGGAGGGGACCTCTGCCCATGCCTTGTGGTTAGCCACAGTGCCCTGCCTCCCAATAAGACTGTGGGCTCACTATCTGAAGCACAGCTGCTCTGAGTACCTCCAGTTGCTTCTACACCCCGGAACTAGACAGTGAAGGACACCTGCAGTCCAGAGAGGGAGATGACAATCTCACAGTCCCCACTAGTCTCCAGACTAGAGAGCCCAGGCATTTGTGTGAGTGCATATAAAACACACACACACACACACACACACACACACACACTCACACTCACACTCACATATATGTGTATATGAAGTACTCACACCATGGTCCCCAACCTTTTAAAGAGATTTTATTTATCAGTGTGTATGTGAGGTAGGGGCACATGCCACCATATACATGAGGAACTCAGAGAACAAGTAGAGTTGGTTCTCACCTTCTGCCTTCATGTGGGCTCCAGACTCAGGTCATCAGGCTTATATTGTGACGCAGCAAGTGTCTTCACCGGCTACACCAACAACTTGCTCCAGAGTCTAGCCTTTGAATATCACTAAATAATATGTAACATCTATATAATGTATAGCACTGTATAATACATAACACCACTATATAATATCACCTATAAAGGCCATGCTTGAGAACTGTGCAATTGTGGTTAAAAAAAAAAAAAAAACTCACAATGATCCAAGCTTATGATTTTGTACTGGGCTGCATTCATACCTTCCTATACCACATTTGGCACATAAACAATGAGTTGGTCATGCCTGCAAGAGGGCTTTTACCCTTCATTACCCACAAAACCTGCCCTTGCCCATCACGTCCATCTTACTGTCACGGTCAAGGACCCATGATCAAAAGTCCCTTTTGTAATCTCTTATGTTGGGTTTCCATGTGGGTCAGAAGGTTTGGTTTCTCTAGCACAGCAGGGTGGGTGGGGGAGTCAGTGACTGTTGGGGGAAGATCTTAAAGGACCCAACAGATGGGAAGGAGAAAGATGGAACAAGGGAAAGGAGAGAAAGAGAAAAGACAGTAGAGACGGAAATCAAGCAGGCTAAGCATGGATGTCCAAGGGTGGATGGGAGGTGGGGGAAGGAGTGAGGCAAAATCGCCATGGTCAGGACAAGTCTACATGGAAGCCCACAGTGCTCTGTCCATTCCTCCCAGCTCTCCCTCAGTTCCCAGTTACTCATGCTGGGAGAAGGACAGCTGTCATGGAGGCCTTGCCTGTCATCTGAACCTCATCTCCTTGCTCCAGAGACCTGCATGGGTCTCTTAGAGTAGTCTAGGTAGCACTTAGAATTTTAACTTCAATAATAATTGTTTTAGTTTTATTTCTGCTGTTGTGATAAAATACCCGAACAACAAACAACTTAAAGGAGAATGGGTTGATTTTGCTTACAATTCCAGGTTACAGCCCAGCATTGCAGCAATGTCACAGCTTGAGGAAGCTGGTCACATCACTTCAATAGTCAGGAGCAGGGAGAAATTAATGCATGTATGCCTCTTGTGTCAACTCAGTTTCTTTACTCGTATACATAATACATATATATGCACATGTGTATGTTACATATATATATATATATATATATATATATATATATATATATATATTGTATATTTTTATTCTGTGGGCATTTGTGTTTTGCCTGTATATATGTCTGTGTGAAGGTATTGGATCCTGGAGTTACAGACAGTTGTGAGCTGCCAAGTGTGTACTGGGAATTGAACCCTGGTCTCTGGAAGAGTAGTCGGTGCTCTTAAGTGCTGAGCCATGTCTCTTGTCCCCAGCTTCTTTACTCTTTAACAGTTGAAGAACTCTGCCTAAGGAATGATGCTACTCTTAGTGGACTGGTTCTTCGCACATTAGTTAATTTAATTAAGACAATCATACATAGGCATGCTCAGACCAACTTGAGCTAGATAATTTTTCTTTGAGACTCTCTTAGGTGGATCTAGGTTGTGCTAAATTGGCAGCTAAAGCCATCCAACACAGTAACATTCAAACTTCCCATTTCTTAATTGGGATCGACACAGCACATGTGTAGTTGGTGGCTCCTGTATTAAACTCTGTGGATTGGAAACAGTTCCATCATAGCAGGTATCTCTATGACCTCTCACACCTCTCTGATCTTCCCTGATGCTCTAAAACCTACAGGATATCAGGTTCCCTGCATCTGCCATGAAAGTCCTCTCCAGGCTCAGCCTGGAACCTCTCCTTTGCCCAGGAAGCCCACAGCCTGCCCTGCTCCCCCCCCCCCCCCCACTATGCTGTGGGCCTCTTTGTCTCCTCCAGGAAGGATGTAGGCCTACAGGTTCGCTTCCTTTGTGTACATCTCTTTCTTCTTTCTGGCTGTTTTGGTTCTTCTGCTGGTGTGCTTTTGTCCTCTCCTCCATTTACCTGTCTTGCAGGCTCTTGCTGCTGCCTTCTACTCCTTTCCTTGCTCCCTCCTCTCCTCTTCCTGCCTTGCTAGAAAGATGCTAATTGCACCTGCAATTACCTAATTGCCATGGCAATTAGCCAGTTGCACTCTATTTTGAAAGTGCAAATGGCAAATTGCTCATACACACACACACACACACACACACACACACACACACACACACACACCACCAACAACAACAAAAACTCCCACTACCACCTCCACCACCATCCAACAAATAACCCCACTCAATTGTGCCCAGAGATACTGGCCTCAGCATCCCCCACTCTGGAGAGGGGGAGGCCAGAGATGGTGAGAGTCTATGTGGGGCATGAAGCTCTTCTACCAGGTGGGGTGGGCAGCAGTCTAGGGAGTTTTCCTGAAGCAATGAACAGCCTCTCCAGCACAGAACCAGGCCAAGCTGGCAGCTTTAATTGTAGTGATTTTCATATTAGCACTAGCGCTGATGAGAGCTAATCACCCATCAGTGCTTAGCAAGGTCGCTCAAGGTGCTTGGAGGGCAGGAGCTTGACTCTCATGCTTCCTGGGCTGCAATGGTAAACTGGAATCCAAACCTAGTCTGATGGAGGGATTTCCAGCTTACAGAGTAGAAGACCAGAATAGGCCCGAGGCTGGCAGTAGCTGTAGGTACTTTGTGAGCAGTGGTATAGTGTGGTCTGGAAGGTAAATACTGCTGGATTTCCTTGGTGGGCCTATGATAGTTAATACTGTCAAGTGGGTAGGATATAGAATCATCCTAGCTTCTGAGCATGCCTATGAGGGATTTTTCTAGACTGGGTTAACTAAAGTGGGAAGATCCATCTTAATTGTGGACAGCACCATTCACTGATGGGAGTCCCAGAAGGAATGAAAAAGAGACTGAACTGAGCCCGCATACTGGCTTCTGTTTTCTTGACTGCTGGTGCAGTGTGGCCAGATGCTTCCAGTTCCTGCCACTGTGACTTCCCAACTGTGATGGACTGAACTCTGAACTGTGAGCCACAATAAACCCTTAAGTTGACTTTGTCAGGTATTTTGTTGACGACAAGAGATGAGTCAGTAATACAGGGCCCAGCTTCTCAGCCTCCTCCCACCGTCTTCCTGTGAGTCATATGAGCAGCCCCCCCCATGTGACCAGTGCTTGACCAGGTATCTGTCTTGAGGGTGGGTGGTTGTAGATGTATATGGTGGGTGTATGGGGCCTTGGGCCTGTGGAGGTTTGTGGGTGGTGGTGAGAGATGACCCCTGTGTGCATTTATCCATTTGTCCACAAGCCTGCCCGGGGGCCAGGAACTTGGATTCTATCCAGGATAGGGGAGGGGGCAGGTGTGGGATTTCCTGGGGGATTAGCATTACAGCTGTGCTGGTGAGGCTGGGAGCATTTTTTATATAATGCAGGCATGTTTGGAGGAGCCCCACGGGAACAGATGGAGAGTTTGGGAAGGTGATTGCTGTACTGGTTGTAGACCCCCCACCCCAGTGTAGCCTTCCAAGTAACCTGACACAAAGAAGTGCCCACAAGATAGATGAAGACAGCTGAGGATACAGAAGGGGCAAATCAGAGGACATGGTATGTTTCAGTGCCCATAGACAAAGGGTCAGACAGTGTAGGTACTGTGACAGTTAGAGGACAACCAATCCAGAGCAGGATTCAGTCTTCCACTGGGGAGATCAGGCATCATATTCAAAGGCTTAATGGATGGATATTCAGGATGCCCCCCGTACCCTGAGCCTCAGTTTCTCCGTCTGGGAATGGAGGAGGCTGCCTTGAAGTCCTTTGCCTGCCTTGTAGATGGGAAGTCTCTGTTGACAGGGCCTTTTATGGTCCCCTGTGCACCTCTTCTTCCTGCCTCTACTGGCAGAGTGCCTGTGCCAACTGCTGAAGCTCTCCAGTCCTCCAGTGCCTGCTCCTGGTGCCTTGGCATTCAGAGAAGCCCACAGGCCCTGCCTGGCTTTGTTTCCTTGCTGAGGGAAGGGAATAGATTTTGCACTAATTTTGTTTTACTTTTGAACTAGTACCTGGTCAAACTCTCAAATGTGTGTGTGTGTGTGTGTGTGTGTGTGTGTGTGCGTGTGTGTGTGTGCGCGCGTGCGTGCGCATGCATATGTGTGAATGACTGCTTGGAAGCCAGAGGAGGATGTCAGGTATTTTCTGTGGCTTTCCACTTTATTTACTAAAGACAAGATCTCTTAATGAAGACAAGATCTCTTGACGAACCCAAGCTTGCTGAAAAGCTAGTCTAGCCTGGGGGATCCTGAGATCTGGGATTATTGGTGGGTCTCTATGTCTACTGGTTTTTATGTAGGTGCTGGGAATCTGAACACCAGTCCTCATGCTAGATTGGTAAGTGCTTTAGATCCATAGAGGGTCCAAATCACACAAGCATTTAAAAGGAAAGGTGGAATTTTGCCCTGAAAAATAGACATGGTTTGATGGGCTGCTCAGATCAGAGATGAAGCCGGGCAGTTAGCAGCTCACCTCCCTGCCTTTCCCATCCCTCCACTACCTCCCAGGCTGTCTCAATGGGGACACCCAACTAAAGACAACAGTGTGGTACTAGTTAATTAATTCGCCAGAGGGAAGGAAGGCTATAAATAACCCACTGGGAGGGGAGGGCCAGGCTGGGGCCAGGCTTACTCCCCTGTGGCCTCAGTGGCTCTGTTCTGATGATACAGGTTAACGAGTTCAGACCTCCTTGCCAACATAACAGGGCTAAAAATAAAAGAGGAGGAGCAAGGTGACCTCCCAGGTGAATCAGACACCTCAGGTTATAATTTCCATGCTGATATAGAGCTTTCCTGTCTATCTTAACACTGGAGAAGAAGAGGGGCTTTTCTGAATGAAGCAGGGATTATGGACAGAGAAGGAGGGCAAGGGACCAGGCCAGGAGCAGAGGCCAAGAGGCTTAAGGTCCTCCAAAGTTGTAGACCAGGTGAGTGGCAGACTTAAGAATCCCTCCGAATCCATAGCCTCCCACTTCTCCTTGACTTGTGAGATGAGGAAACTGAGGGATAAGGAAGGAAAGGAACCCTCCAGCCCTGCTGGGGGCCCAGGAGGCTGTCTGCGACCTCTCCCATGTCACCAGTGCTCAGCCTGTGCTTCATAGCCATGGATCTGACTCTCGGGCTCTCCCCTGCGCTGTCTCCTGCCTGTGACTCCGTACCATCCTGTTCCTTGCTCTTTCCAAGAGTCCTGGCTATTAAAACAATCCTGTAATTCCAGCCCTGCTCTCCCCCCCCCCCCCGAAAAGAACATGAAGGCCCTTGTCACATATCTATCTTTGTCTTTTGAGGTCACCCTAGCCCATTCCACTGAGGACAGGCACATAGAACTTCTCACACAGAGCCTGAGACCCACCATAGTATGGACTTGGCCAGGGTGGCTTTCAGCCTCCTCCATTCTCTCCAACTGTGGATTGTTTTGTTTTTCTTTTGGATGGAATCTTTCTATGTAGTCCTGACTGGCCTGAAACTTGCTATGTAGACCAGGCTGGCCTCAAACTCAGAGGTCCATTTGCTTCTGCTTCCTGAGTGTTGGGATTAAAGGTATGTATACCATGCCTGGCCCAACTGTCTTTATTTCTCTTCTTCTACCACACAAGTTCTGGGAATTGAACTCAAGTCTTTAGGCTTGATAGCAGATGCCTTCACCCACTGAGCCATCTTGCTGGCCCCTTTTCAGCTGTCTTAAAGCAGTAAGTACACTACACAAATTTCTCCAGTGGCCCTGCCTGCCTCTGTCTTGCTTCTCTCTGAGAGAGCAGAATGTTCATGAAAATTAAATGAAGCTCCCCCTTTTCCATCCCCCTACGCCCCACCCCCTCTCTCCAGCATATGTTGTGAAAGGAAAAGACAGAAATAAATTGGAGTGTGTTGCATCAATTGCAGCAGATCTTTCTGAAGCTGATGGGACTTGGGGACAAGGCACTCAGGGGGTGGAGAAGCCTACCTTGGTAGAGGTACACTAAACCAAACTTGAACCCTACCCTCTCCACGTGGCTCTTTGTTTCATCTCTTTGTATGCCTTGGAGGCATCCGAGGAAGGAAAGAGATCCCGGGCAGAAGGAAGAGGGTAGTGTAGGCCAGAATGATGTACTAAGACCTCTTTCTGTAGTAATGGCCAGTACTGGTTCTGACGGGGGTGGGAGGTGGAGGGCGGAGGGGGCATTGAGCACGGATTAAAAGCCTGTCTGCCCTGAGATTACTGTGTCTAATTACTCAAATGCTAGTTAAATGCTCCCTGCAGAGGCAACCGCCTCCATCTTGGACGCATGAGCCTCGCCCCACTCTCCCCTTCTGTCACCGGAACAGATGTGTACACACAAACTTGGCCATGCTTGTAGGTTCCTGGGCCTTGCCACACCCCTCACTGTAGTTGTGGCTTCTGTCTCAGTTGCAGTCTCTTCCTACAAGCTTCAGTCTCCTCTCAGGCTCCTTTGCTCCCCCCCCCCCCCATCTCTGCCAGTCTTGACAGCATGGTGGGGACCACAAAGGCTATACCTTTTCATATTTTCTTTCTCTCTGGGATATAGGGTGGAGTTGGAAAGGTGAGGAAGAAGTTTGCCTGAGAGAGGGAAGAGGGAACAGGATGAAGGAGGCTTCCCCCAGGCCTCCCTCCCACTCCAGCTCTGTCCTCCTCTCCCCCCCAGATTCAGCTTCCATCCAGAGTCCTCATGGCTTTACCACCCAGAATCATGAGTACCTCCACACACATCCTCTGCCCTTTTTACTTCCCTCGACAGCTTTCCTTTCCCCATGGGATCCACACCTCCTCAGAGACCCACTTGCTCCATAGGCCCCTTATCTGCTGCCCCTTGCCTCCCTCCTGGCTTCTGCCACCAACATTTCATGTCACTCTGGTCTTCCTGCATCATTCCCTTTCTTGGCCTTGTAAAGCTTTCAGCCTTTTCCTGGTCTTAACTTCCCTCAGAGCCAAATCTTTTACCTAAGGGAATCTGCAAGCGAAGTATCTACTCTGTGAACTCGCTTCGGATGAGACAATGACTGACGGAATGAATGAGGAGAATCTGACAGTACTGTAGTTGGGGGAAGGCTTAGAGTCAGTCAGATGTGGTTCAGTCAAGGCCATGACACTGCCCACCTTCATGGCCTGGATGGCCACTCCCCAGACATGTCCTCAGGAACCTCATCTATGCACAGGACCGAGAGGCACCACACTTTCCATTCCTAAGGCTAATGTTGACTCAGGCAGGACCTGCCAGACCTGGAATGTGCTGAAAAACTGCTTGCTCTGGGAGCCAGGCACGTGGTGGGGGTGCTGCCACCATCAGCTCTGACACTGCCACTGAGCTTCAGAGATTGTCCCATCATGACCGGTTGCAGGCATTCTGGCTGCCTGTGTGTGATGGGAAGAGAGTCCGGAGGAGGAATTAGCCACATAAGGCTGCCCTGTAAGTATGTCTGTGGAAGCTTGCCTTAACCTGTGTGGCAAGACCCATCCTGAAATTGGTCAGGTCCCTGGATTTGGGCCCAAGACATGAGTAGAGAAAGTATGGTACTGAGCAATGTATCCATTCATGCAGTCCCCTTTCTCTGTTTTTGACTGTGGATGTGACCAGCTATCTCAAGCTACTGCCTCCCCACAGTAAAGGACTGTACCCTGGACTACGAGCTAAGACAAAATGTTTCTACTCTACGTTTCTATTTTCCAGGATATTTTATCACAGTGGTAGAAATGAAATTGGGATGCCACGCATGGTAGAAACTTGATGCTCTCTACTTTAGTGCCTTTCTTTAATGTCCCCAGGTCAGTGCGTCACGAGCACCTGCTGGGACAGCTCTGTCAGTCAAAATTAACCAATACCTCAAGGGGCTGAGAACATTATCCTGACCCACCTTGAAACCCCAGCCTAGCTTCCCTGGCTATTCTATATTCATTTCAGACTACTGGGACCAGAGATGGCTTCACAGTGACTTATAAATATGCACAAAGGAGATTGGAGGGCCTCTGAGAGCTGTACCTGTCCTGCTGTCACTGACGATCTATGAAGGCAGCTATGTGGAGTACTTGCTGTCTGCAGCATGCTGTTCCTAGGCCTGTGGGTTCCTCTCTTCCCTTTCTTTCTGGGCTTCCAGGCCTCATTGTTATCCTGCACTCCTCTCCAAGTGCCAGTCAGGCATGTGGACTGTTGGCTTGCCCAGAGCTGTGACCCTGGCAGGCAGGAGGAGGAGGGCGGGCAGAGCTGTCACCCTTCAGCAGGCTAATGTGGAGGTCTTAATGAATATGAATGGCTGCCTCCTCCTCCACAGAGCTGGTCCCATCAGATTCCTTCACACCTCGGCGAGCGCAGAAAGGTTACTCGGAATTAAATGTAAATCACATATTTACTGGTACGAATCAGCTCACAGTATCACTTTCTCACCGCAGAGAATTTAATCACACCTCAGCCCTGGGGCTTCTCCTTTCCAGTGGGGTTGTGGGATGTACCTGAAAGAGAAGGTCATGACCTTCCTCTGTGGGGGTGAGGCTCAGGGTATTCCTGAGCCTGGGAAAGGGCAGTGGGCACTGTGAAGGCTTGGTGCTGGTGTACACGGTCCTTTGGTGCTGGTGTACATGGTCCTTTGGTACCCAAGTCACAACTGTCTGCTAGTAAGTATCATGTGAGTCAGAGGCAGTGGCGATGGGGTGGGCAGTGGTTCAATTCACAGTTAACACTGGTATGTGTTGAATAATCTCAGGAATATCACCATTAAAAGGCTGCTGCCAGTGACCCATCCTGCTGGTGTCACACATGGTGCTGGAGCCTTGGGGAAAATGATAGAGACCCCTGTACAGGTCTTTTCTATAAAACATGGGTGCAGTATGGGCTTACTGGATTTACTGACACCGTTGCACGTGAAGTCATCCACTCTGGAATATTCTATAACTGAGAAAGGAATGACCAGGAGACCAGCACAAGGGCTCCTGGACAAGAAATAAAGGCAGCCTGTCTCCTGGGTCCCTGGGTTTCCTTCGGAGGCTATGTCCTTCAGACTCTATATTTGAGGTTTACACTAACCATTGAGAAATAATGAGGCTCAAAGGCATGTGCAAACTGAAAAGGGATGTGATAGCTAAGGAGCTCTGCATGGGACACTACCTCAGCTGGGCAGAATGAAGGGGACGCCTGCTTCCTCATAATGTCACCAGACCCTTCCCTCCCTTCCCAAGTCTACTCTTCAGAGCCCAGGCTTCAGACTAACAGCTGTATGTTTGGTGAGACCTTTATAGCTTCCAGAACATTGTGCAAGGCAGGAGCTTGCGGCTTGCTTAAGGAGGCAGCATGGTGGTGTCATGGAGAGCTCCTGGCTGGTCTGCAGTTCTGCATGTGGAAACCTGAAGGAGGAGACGGCATGCACAGTGGTCCCTAGCCCAACTTTCTCCTCTAGTACACTCTGTACTCAGAGTGCTCCCCAGAGCCTGGACTTTCTCTACTGGAGAGTTTCCTAACTGCAGAACTATTTTCCGGAAAACTGAGCCCACATTGTCTGCACAGGAAGTTAGGTGTGTGTGTGTGTGTGTGTGTGTGTGTGTGTGTGTGTGTGTGTGTGTGTGTGTGTTTAACTGAAAACCCAGATGTAGTTTTTCATGTATCAGGAAGTCTCTTTCTACAGTTTTTAAGGAACACAGCTCCCTTGGGTGTAAATCAAAGGCTTTCTTTTTATAGATGGCCTTGGTGCCAGAAAAGCTCCGGCTTTGTTTACCAACTTCAGTTGGAGAGACGTCTGTCTATCAGAATTAGAAGCTATCTGTAAGTAACCCTCTATTGTGGGTAGGAACTTGAGGTTCCAGAGCAAAGATGTCCATTCCGGATAGTACTTTAGCTATCTATTGTATAACTATATTAGTTGAGGGATCTCTAGAGGAACAGAACTGATGGAATGAATATGTGAGATTTATTAGAATTGCTTCCAGGCTGAGGCTGGAGTAGTCCAATAATGGCTGTTTCACCATGGGAAGGCCAAGAATCCAGTAGTAGTTCAGTTCATGGGGCTGGATGTCTTGGTAGTTCCAAACTGGCACTGGAGTCCTGGAAGATTCCTGGAGAGATTTTGGTCTTCAGTCTGCGTTGGAGCCCTGAAGAAGTTGGTTTTAACATCAGTGAAGGACTACTACTGCAGCAACAGATAGACGGTCTTGCCTGTGAGATGGAGGACAAGCAGGCCACACAGTTTCTTTCTTCCACATGTAGGCTGCCACCAGAAAGTGTGGCCCAGATTGAGGGGCAGATCTTTCTGCTTTAAGTAACCTGACTAAGAACATCCCACACAGAAGCACTGGGCTGCTTGAACTTTAGTTGATCCAAATGCAGTCAAGTTGACAACAAAGACATCATAATAACCAATTGTCCTAAAACTAACCAATTGTCCTAAAACTTAGTGATGTAAACGAAACTGGATTACGACAGTCACAGATCCTCGGCATCATGGATTCTGATAGAGCCAGTGGCAATATTTGTCTCTACCACACTGGGCCTGGAGGCCCAGCCTTGAAGATTCACATACTTAGATAGGAGCTGGAGCCACCCAGAGCATTTCCACCTGTTTGGTGCTTGGGTTGGGATATTTCAGAGTCTATTATGTACAGCTGACCAGTTTGTCAGAGTATCCTGCACACATCCCCATACATGTGAGTTTTTTGTTTTTGTTTTTGTTTTGTTTTGTTTTTCAGTGTAGGGGCTGGGATCTTAGCAAAGGAGGATGAGAGAGAGGACTGCACAAAGCCAGTGTTTCAGGAGCCAAAGGAAAGGCTCCAAGGTTCCCCCTGACCTCACCTTGGAAGCCATGCAGGATTGTTTCTATTGGTTATAAACTCGTGACTGAAGCCAGTCCCCATTCAAAGGGGAAAAGTTAGACTCCATCTCTTGGTGCGAAGGGGCAAGGTCACATTGCAGAACATGGGGTGGGTTTTCCTGTCACCACAATCTTGGGAATTACATCCTATTACAAGAGCAGTTGTTTTAATTAAGCTACTGAGAAATCAATCTTCTAATCAAGAAATTGCCAAATATGTGTTGATGTCCTTCTGTGGCACAGGCCTTGAGCTAAGAGACAGGACAACTCCTATTCCAGTTTCTCCAAGCTCAGAGCTAGTCTCCATGTCTGTAAGATGGGATTAGTCTTTTTAAAAAGATGTATTTTTATTGTTTTTAATTATGTGTATATGTGGGGTGTTAGATGTGTGCTGGAGGAATGTTCATTGTCAGGAGACTCAAGGATCCCACAGAATCCAATGATAAACTCCTAAATCCATTTCAGAAATTGGGAGGTTCTACTGGATGACCAAGTAACTCAAACTACTTCTCCCTAGATGCCTTGCCTGTCTCTTAGGGTGACTCTTTCTGCTATCCAAATTCATTTGCTCATTTAAAGCCTTCCTAATCCTGATGCCCAGCTCATGACTTCCTCATAACCCATCAACTCTCTGAGGTCCAATACTCAGTTCCAATTGGCTCAGTCCATCTTCTCCATCCATTCCCCACAGATCTTGGGTTGCTCGATACCCTATAACTAAGACACCTTTGAGCCATGTACCTATCTTTTGGTCCAGTCACCTGGCAGTTATGGAGAGCCAGGAGCACAGGGAACTCTGTAGGTTGAAATATAATTATAGGATCTTGTCAGGATTTCCATGGGAGGCACTAATCCTCAACAAGGATTTGTCATGAGCATGTAACCATTAGCCCATTAGTACTGTCTGCTTTAGAATGTGGGGAGAAGGGACTTGATAGAATATGAAAAAGTATCGTGTGATTTACAAATTGATATATATATATAGGATCAGTAATATGTTTGATCCATTTGTGCATGCATGTATGCATCCATCCATTCATCTAGTCATCCATCCATCCATCCATCCATCCATCCATCCATCCATCCAATTGTCTACTTACTTCTTGGACTGGAGAGATGGCTTAGTGGGTAAAGTATTTGCTGCACTTTTATTGCATCAAGCTTGGGTGTGAGAACCTGAGTTCAGATTCTCAGTACCCATCTAAAGTTGGGAGAGTAGCACATATATCTCTAATTCCAGCTTTCCTACAGTGATGTGGGAGATAGAAACAGGACAATTCTTGGAAACTCACAAGTCATTTACACAAGGATACACAATGGAAAATAGCAAAAGACCCTTCATTCAGCATGATAGAAGACAAAGGCTGACCCCCAAGTGTGTCTTCTTTCTCCATATATACACTGTGGCATATGGGTGTTCCCTACCCTGCATTTTTTAAAAAGAAGTACTTCTCGGTCTAGGCTGTAATCCTACCATTCAGGAGGCATAAGCATTTCTAGAATCCAAGGTCAGACTGAATGAATTATGTTCCAGGCAGTTTGAGTGACATACTACACCCCACCACCAAAAGAAAAAGAAAGATAAAAAGGAATGTTTATTGAGCATCTATGAGGTGACTCACTGCTCTCAGAACTAAGGAGGCACGAATAAGCAAGATAACCCTGGTTCTTTGCTTCTCTCCTCGTTTCTGTAATTACACATCAAGATACAAGACACGCAACCTGCAAAAGCCCCAGTAGCTTTATCTCTGGTTGGTAACAGAGGCATAAACACACCCAAGTTTGATGCAGTAACCTATACGTAAATTAAGCCACATTGAAATAGCATCTCTCACCAAGCAGATTGTGAAAGATTTAAACACATACTGAGAGTGGTAGTGTGAAAAGAACTGAGCAGACTTCCAGATCACTGATGGAAGTGTGAAGTGGTACAGATTCCAAATGGGAACATCCCTTAAAATGGCAAAAGCGCTCCTCCCGGGAAGGGGAAGCTGTGCCTCATGTACTCATTTCGGGTATTCTCTGTAACTTCAAAGATGAAACAACCTGAACACCCTCCCACAGGAGAAAAGCCAGGGTGGGAGCTATGAAATACAAGGAGGGACCTCTTAGATGTTGCTATGTGAAGATGGATGAGTAGAATGCAGTGCCAAGTTAAAAACACAAGAGACAGAACCATGAACTCCAGTTAAAAAGAGCTGGGAGGGAGGCTGAGAGGTGGCTTAGCAGTTAAAAGCACTTGCTGCCCTTGCAGAGGACACAAGTTCACTTCCCAGCACCCACATGGCAGCTTATAAACATCCTTAACTCCAGTTCCAGGGGGTCAGGTGCCCCCTTCTGTGCCTAAACAAGGGCAGCACAAGGTCAAACCAGTCAACATTCCAGCATGGATCAGGGAGGGACTCAGGAGTCCACAATCCCTAGCTGAGAAGCTATTGTCAGTCCATGGCTGCTGGTGGAAGAAGACAGAGTGAATCAGTTTTCTTTAAGGTGTGTGTGTGTGTGTGTGTGTGTGTGTGTGTGTGTGTGTGTATGTGTGTGTGTGTGTGTGTGTGTGTGTGTGTGTGTGTGTGTGCATGAGAGAGAGAGAGACCAGAATCTATTGTATGCATGTAGGAAACTCTCAAAGAATTAACAAAATATTGTATTAAAATATTTCCATGACCACAACATGAGTGAGTCCCTAAATTGTAATACAAAGCTAGAGATGACAGGAGTCAAGAAGCAGAAGCGGGCCCACGAGGAGTGATGGAGACATTCCTTGTACCTCACTGCAGATGTCACCCTGTTTTGTCACCTGTATCTTAGATGTTTGTTGTTTCCCTGTCCCACATCCCACTACAGGGCCACCTGTGTGCTGCTGATTTCAGGGATGTGTAGGACCCGAGGACAATGATTCTCTTATCTGCGCAGCTGGCATAACTCACCTGGATTGGGAATTTTCTGCTGATGGTCAGACTTGCTCAGGAGATGATAGGAGATGTGCAAATAGGACGTGTGGATGAAAAATGCCTGTGGGGCATCCTCCTCTACTTAGTCCTGGAGTCTAGGAATAAGTTCTTCCTCCCACCCAAGAAGCAGTCATTCTATAGCCTTTGTGTGTATACATGTATGTATGGTGTGTGTGTGTGTGTGTGTGTGTGTGTGTGTGTGTGTACGTGCAGGCATGTGTCTTCAGGTGTGTGGACCTGTAATTGCATCTGCCTGTGGAAGCCAGGGATATCTTCCTCAAACAATCTCTACCTTAACTTTTTAGATAAGGTCCCTCACCCAATCTGAAGCTCACTGATTTCACCAACAAGCCCTAGGGCTCATCTTGTCTCTGCCCACCCTGCACCCCACCCCTACCCCACCCATTCCACCCTGCCCCATGCTCCGATTAAAAGAAATGCGCGCTGTTGTGCCTAGATATTTCAAGTGAGCACTGGAAGGTTTGAACTAATCCTGACCCTCATGCTTTTGCAGCAAGGACCTTATCAACTGAGCCAGGATCCCAGCCCTCTGTATAGCCACTCGAGAGATGTTGTCATCACATCATCTGTATCTTTCCTGACACAGCCCGGTGGCTGGCAGGTTCTTATCCTCTGCTTTCTCTCTGTGTCCCCAGACTCACTCTTACTTCCCTCGATACTCCTTACATCTGCCTTGCTTTCTAGGTTCTGGGGCTGAGGTGAGACACACCTGGCTCTCACAGGACTTCATGATCAGACCTTTGTGTCTGTGTTCAGAGAGACTGAAGGAAGCCCCGCGCCTGGTCCAGTCACACAGCAAGGCTGGTGTGAAGACGGGAGCTCGCAGATGGCTGGGTTTAGTCACAGGCCTTGAGATTCTGCCTAGGGCAAGGCAGAGCTGTGAGGAGGGCTATCAGGAATGAGGAAGAGGGGCCTACTTGGGAAGTGTCTGCTGGCTTGCTGAGAACAAAGTTTGGCTGGGAACAGAATGGAACAGTGAGCTTTGGTGTGGCAGGCACTTTTCTGGGCAGGGACGGTAAAATCAAGGTCCCCACAGAGCAGTTATCTCAGACTGCTCTCAACAAAAGCACGGAGACATGGCTGGCAAGGTGGCTCAGGGGATGAAGCTGCTCGCTGCCAAGCCTGATGACATAATTTGATCCCCAGGACCACACAGTGGAAGGAGAAAACTGACAAGTCGTCTTCTGACTTCTGACAAGTGTGCATTGTGGCATTTGCACGTAACCCACCCCCTCTTGCACACAACACGCTCAGAAACTTTGTAAGCATGAGCATATGTAGGGTAAAAGCACTAGGTGTCTCAGATATTGTCACTGTTACTCCTTAATCTTTTTATTGTTTTGGTTTTGCTTTTGAGAGTGTCTCCTATAACCTTGGCTGACCTTGAACTCCTTAAGTGTTCAAGGTTGACCACTCTGATCTTCTAGCTTCTGTTTTCCATGTCCTGGGGTCACAGGTGTGCACTCCTAGGCCCAGTTTATGGGGTGCTAGGGTGGAACTCAGGGCTTCATGTGTGCTGGGCAAGCATGCTACCAACAAAACTGTAGCTGCAGCCTTTTGCAGTACCAAAGGGCTATGCAGAGCATGCCGAGAACCTCCCTATGCCATTTGTTTCGTATTAGTAATTCTCGTGTTGCAACACACATTGATAAGAATCACAGTTTTTAAAACAAATGGCCTCTTCCCAGAGGCTCACAGGTGCTGTATATAATAAAGGCCCACACTCACATGAAATCCAGTGACTTGATGTCTTAGTTATTTCTCTGTTGTTGTGACAAGACACCACTACCAAGGCAACATAATAAAAGACAGTATTTAATTAGGCTTACAGTTTCAGAGGGCTGAAGTCCATAATGGCGGGGCAAAGGCATGGCTGTAGGAACAGCCGAGATTCTACATCTTGATCTGTAAGCAGGAGGCAGAGAGAAACTGGGGATGGTGAATCTTTGAAACCCCAGATCTCATCCCCAGTGACACACTTTTCACAAAAAGGCCACCAACTCTTCAAACAAGGCTATACACCTCCTAATCCTTTCCAAACAGTTCCACCAACTTGGGACCAAGCACTGAAACATAGGGACCTATAGGGTTTATTCTCATTCAGACCACCACATTTGACCATGTGACCCTTTGAAACCCTCCCCCGTCCCCCAAATAGCAATCATTTTGCCTTGCCACACCCTATACCCTACAGAGGGGCTTGTGAGTAGTGGTCGGAATGATACCCAGTTAACTCAATCCCTTAGCTTGTAGAGGGAAACCAACCATAAACTGGCGAGGTGGCTCCGCTTGTCCAGGGACACAAGCAGGGACTCACAAGCATCCCAGTTTCCCAACTAAGGCTCCTTCTTCAACCTGGGAGAGATCTGCACTGCATGACTGTTGCCAAGGCTATTAACGAGAATGAGACCTAAATTAGTTTCTGAAAATGGGGTTTTTAACATTGGAAAGTTTTAAACTATGGAAATTGGAAATTTAATTGAGTTTATGTGATAGAAATTAGTGAGGAGAAAAAAAAAAAGCCCCACATATTCTTGTCCTAGAAATCTGTGGAACCTCTTGGAGCCTCAGTTTCCCCTTTTTTAAAAGTCCAGCTGGCAAATTGCTGAGGAGCCTTTCAAAGATGATTCTATACTTACAGAGTGTCAAGCCACAGGGAGAACTGGAGACTAGAGGTGGCAGACTCCTGCTGTGGGAGAGAGCAGCTGGCCCAGCATACGGCCCTGGTAGGCTCCTCAGCTGCCCTGCCTAGGGAGCCCCTCTTCCCAGAAGAAAAGCACACGTACCACATTAGTTTGCAAGGCAACGCTGATTAGTAATTAAACAGCTTCAAAAAAAAAAAAAAAAAAAAAAAAAAAAAAAAAAAAAAAAAAGGCCATTAAAGCTAATGCCATCAAAATCAGAACCTCAGACGCTGGCTCATAATTACGAGTGTACCTTGGGAATCACAGGAGAGGACATTTACATTTTAACATGCACACTGCACAGGCAATAACACCCCCGCACACCCATCATCTGGAGACCTGCGGCTGAATTCATTTGTTTGCTAACTTACTCTGATCATAGGAAAGCGGGTCATCCTTCAAGAAAGCAACAAGGAGCCCCGAAAAGAGGCTTCCCAGGGAGGGTCTTTGGCCTGACATTCCTCACTCTGTGAGCACATTATCTAATCGCCTCAACAAAAATCATCGTTCCTGTCTTTCAAATGGGGGCTGAAACATCTAGCTAAAGCTTCCAGATAGTGTTCTTCCCTCCCTCTCTCTCCCTCTCTCCCTCTCTCCCTCTCTCCTTCTCTCCCTCCCTCCCTCCCTCCCTTCCTTCCTGAGATGGGATCTCAGGCATTCCAGCTTCTACCTCCCAAGGTCTGAGATCACAGGTGAGCCTCCACAGACCAGGTTTATGAAGCATTGGTGATCAAACCCAGGGAACCTTGGGCACGCTAAACAAGTACTCTACCGCCTGACCTAGAGCCCTAGGCAGCCTTTCTTACTTTCTCCATCCCACCACATTATTATTATTATTATTATTATTATTATTATTATTATTATTATTATTGAGACAGAATCACCCTATGTAACCCAGGCTAGCCTCGGACTCTTGACCTCATGCCTCTGCCTCCTGAATGCAGGGACACAGCAATGTGCCAGTACTCTCAGCTCAGTCAGTGCAGAGCATTTTTCTAAATGTCATACACACTGCTTAATAGTTTGTGAGCATTTGAGCAGGTACCTTGGGCTGGCTGGTCCTGCACTGGGCATCCTTGGAGGCTGGAAAAGATTCACTGACTTTGGAAGATGAGATGAATCAGTGTGCTGCCTGGGCTTATTCAAGGCTGGGCAGAGTAAGGGACAGCCATGGTCACTCTGCCTCTGGCTTCTAGTACACAGTCTATGGAAGGAAAGGTCGGACAAGAGGAGCTCAGCCCCTCCAGGCCCTACCTCCAATTCCATATGAACCTCCTTAGCTTCTGGAATTTTCAGAAGAAGAACAAAAAAAAAAAAAGCACCTTGCACAAGGCCTCACAGAGACTTGGAACTCTCATCATTTCCCTAGAGACATCTTTGTCCAAGGGCTAAGAAACAAAAGTTAGGGAGCCTTTTTAAAATATAAAATATCAGGGCCAGACAGGCCATTTTCAGACAGTCCCCGAGGCCTAGTCAGCTATTAAAGATGGAAATTATATATTCATAACACAGGATATTGCTGCTTGCTTATTTATAACTTGCTCCATTTCAAGAATATTTATTCTAGACGAGGAGGCTTGATAATTTTCATCCAATCTACTCCTCGTAGCTTAGGGCAAAAGACTGGGAACAGCTCAATTGAAGGCGCGGCTGTTAAGGTAGGTCGGGAAAGAACAGCTTGTTCCCCTTCTCTGGGAAGGAAGACCTGCTGCTACCAGCCTGAACCTCCATCCCTCCATCAGCATCATCCCTGCCTGGCACACTCCTCTCACATGTAACCAGGAAGGACAACCAGCACAGATTCCAGCCCCTCTGCAGTATGCTTGTTCGTAGCACTGGGGACATACATACACCCAGGGCTGGAGGTAGACTCCAGAATGCTGTGCCACAGGCCAGCACAGATTCATGGGAGGAAAGGGAGCTATTGCATCCCTCCTTAGTGCCCATTGCTGGGCTCATGATGGACCTATGAAGCACTGTATACCTGCCCTGTGCTGGGTGCTTGTAGGAATCAAGGGAAAAGAGCTGGGAACTTAAAGAAAGTCTCCCCCTGGAAGATAGGGCAGAGAACATTGTGTCACCAGCTGGTTCTGCTGACCAGGACACACCATACCTCCAGGCTCATCAGCATTGTTCTCTTATACCAGAGGATAAGAAAGAACTGGCCCAAGGTCACCAGCTGGCAAGGGCCAGCTCAAGAGTTAGATGGAGAATCCAGGCTCTTTATGGCCATCTCCTAGTCAAACCCCAACAACTGAGGGTCCTTCTTCTCGTTCTCCATGGCCACTCAAGCTTCTAGCCTGTCACATCTTGAAGGGACCTGGTACAGGGGTCTTAGTAGGAGAATCCTATTCTTAGAAGCCATTCTAAGATGCTAATAAGAGCTATAGGCCAAGATGGCTCCAAGTTCAAGATCAAGGTAACCTCTGACTTCCCACAGTACCAGATTGAGCAGACATGCATATGCTACACACATGTTACACACATGCTACAGGCATGCAAGGACTGTCTTGCCCTTTCTGTACATTCTGATTGTACAGGAATGTACAGACCGCCACCCCTGACCCAGCCTGCTTACTCACAGCTTGTGAAGCCTTAAAGAGAATCGCCGAGGCTGGGAAAGCGTGTGTTGTCTCATTTACTCTGCAAATATTTATTGAGCACCTATTACATAGCCAGCCCCAGGTAGACAGGCAGGTTACAGCGCTGAAGGGTGAGCCAGACCAACTCGGCTGCCCTACTCCTGGAGGAGGGGAATGGTAGAGGACCTGGACTCATGAGAGGTCAGAGCCATGAGAACAGAGCTGCTCACCTTGGCTAGGGGAAGGATAGATGGGAGCAGTAAGAGTGGCTCAGGAGAAGGAACTCACCTGCAGAGGTTGACAGCGAATGAGATGGTGGGCTGTAGGCAGGAGTGCCTGCCCTGGCCTGGCCTGGAAGTCTCCCATGCAGCATGAGGAACTGTAATAAAAACAGCAAGAAGCCTTGGATGAAGATGGGACAGATTCAGGTCCTCCCTCCTTCTTCTCCCCTTTCTTCTCCCTCCCTTCTTTGTCCTTCCTTCCTTCCCTCTTTTCCTCCCTCCCACCCTCCTTCCCTTCCCCTCTCTCGCTCCCACCTTCCCTTTTCTTCAGTACCGGGGACTGAAAGGGCCTTAACTATCAGTGGTATTCTACCACTGAGTTATACCCCAAGTCCTTTTTATTACTTTTGAGACTCAGGATCCTTCTGCCCCAAGCTCCTGAGGTAGCTGGGATTACAGGCCTGGACTACCAGCTCTGATTTCTAGACTGGCTCTTAAAGTCAACCCGAGAGTGACAAGGATGTCACGTGGGAAGTTGGGAATTCCTCATTTGGATGCTGTGACTGGGCCTTGGGGAGCCCATCCATCACTCCTAGGCAATGCTGGCTCCTGAAGCCTCCTGGGATTGGGTTCATCCAAGGCTGAATACCAAGTGCACCAGAGCCAAGACCTGAGCACTGGTTCTTTACATGACTTCCAAGCCCAGCCTCATCCCTCCAGACCCAGAGGCAGTGGGGACAGACAGTACTACAATCTCCACCAGGCTCAGAAGCAGGCTTGGCAGAAGACCCCAGAGCTGTCTTCTGTGAGAGCTTTTCTGTCAGGATGGCTGTAAGGGGAGTGGCCTCTGAGACAGAGATGTTCAGCTTGCCTTGAACCACACCCAAGAACCTCCTGGGGCACTAGAAAAGCTGGTCTCATTGACTCTGTGACACCTAAGTCCTCACAAGCAATAATGTGGTGTAGCCAAGCTGTATGTGATGGGTATGGGGGGGCATAGAGAATCCCAGGGCAGATTCTGCAGCCTTAGCCTTACCTGTTTCTCACATCCCTCTTTACACACACACACACACACTGAACACACAGTTCTGTAGGCAACTGTGACCCCAACCTCCCTTTTACATAGCTTCATATCTCAACCTGAGTGCAGATTATTGATTCTTCAATATTGAAAAATTTATTTCTGCATTTTAAACCACAATTCTTGCTCAGGATATCCTAACCCTTAATATCAGATGAGTCACAGTGACATGAGACGGCAGGGTGATTTTCCTTTCTATTCATTATAATCAATACATCATTTGTAAAGCCTTTAATAGAGATAAATGAAAACCAGCCTTGCCCCTTGAAAGCAAGCTATGTCAGTCAGTCTATAGATTCTGCTGGAACAGGAAGCTCCCTTTTAAATCAGTGCTTCTGCTACCTCAAGACTGAGGTGAGCAGGTCTTCCAAGAACCTGCTTAAATGACCCAGCACTCTAGTAGAGCACACTGGTAGAGCTCCTGTTCCATCCAGCACAGGGAACATAGTACCTTCCCATGAGGGTGCATCCATATCCTCAGGGACACAGATTTCTGTGAATTTGGACTAGCCACATCAGTGGACAGAGATGTGCATTTGTGTGGGTCCACAGGGACATGTATGCTAAGACATGAGCACACTTCTTCCAGTACATACAGAACCTGCCTATGCATTTACCCACATATATGTTGCTATGTGTGTGTGTGTATCTGTCTGTCTGTCTGTCTGTCTACATAAGAAGCCAGAGATACAGACTCTAAATTTCTTTGAGGATTGGGGAGCAATTATTTGGGGCTGTATATTTTGTCTTCGGCATATAAGGTTTAATTAGCCTACTTTTGCTTTCTGTTTCCCCTCTGCCCCCCCCCCCAAGTCATCTCATGTTTTATTTCCTGGGAGACCAGCAGGAAAGGTTTCTGAAACCTGGGATGACATCAGCAGGTGACACAGGGCAGGCATAGAGGCTCCCTTCATTTAGCACAAGAAAGGAACCACCAGGGACCTAAAAGTCAAGGCAGGTGCTGGAGTTCAAAGCTAGACCAGGATCAGAAGTCAAAGCCAAAGGCTGGAAAGCTGGCTCAGCAGTTAAGAGCCTATACTGCTTTGGCAGAGGACCTGAGTTCAGTTCCCAGCACCCACATCTGGCACCTCATACCTGCCTGTAACTCCAGTTCTAGGGGATGGGTCTGATACCTTCTTCTGGACTTTAAGAGTGCACCTGCACACACACATATGTACAGACCCATATACACATAGTTAAAAACTAAAGAGGAGAGAGAGAGAAATGGGGGAGAGAGAGGGAGGGAGGGAGGGAATAGAGGAGAGAGGGAGGGAGAGACAGACAGACAGAGAGAGAGAGAGAGAGAGAGAGAGAGAGAGAGAGAGAGAGAGATCCTTTAACGTTAAAGGCATCAGAAGGTTAATTTTGTCTTCTGGAAACTCCAGTGTGAGTGTCTTCAAGGCTGAGAGCTAGTCTGCAGCAGAGGACTCTGCAGTCCCCTGAGACCACCCCTGGGAAACAAGCCTTGTGGGGCAGAACCGTTAACAGGAAAGCAACCCATGGGAGATGCAGGACAAGGGCTTTGTGGTCCTCCTCCATGAGTCACATAGGGGAACTCAGCTTCTCTCTGACCTTCAAAAGCTGTTCCAGTCAGGGCCACTGGAGACTCACATATGGAAGAAATCTCACCCCTGCCTGGTGCCCTTCTAATGACCAGAGCAGCAGTGAAAACCCAGAGAAGGCCTGGCCCAGCATCAGCCCTCCCCAGCACAGCTGGCAGCCATTGGTGTCAGGCATGGCTGTGAATCAGAGCTGCATGACCTCAGCGGGCTAGCTCAACCTGCCTTCCCTTCCTCCCCAGAGAGGCCTATCACACAGCATACATAAGCCCCCCTGGGGGTCCTCTGAGGGATCTATAACATGTGACAAGTAAGTCTTTGAAGATGGCCCTTATCTGAGACTCACTGTTCACATCAAAAGGGGACCACTTGCTCAAAGAAGGGGAAAGTGGGTTACAGTGCCTAGAACACTGGTGTTTACAGGGCTTTTTAGGAAAAGTGTTTATTTTTATGCTCCTACCACCCATGTGAAGAACGCACAGGGCCTTTTAATCTCAGCTTTGTAGAGAAATCAATGAGGCCCTAGAGGAGGGATGTTTTCTTTTCTTCAAAACCACACAACCGGCATATGGACCTAACTCAACCCCAGCCCGGGGCTGTGCTTTCTTGACCCAGAACATTCCAACGGAGTTCAGACTCCAGAAGATAGCTCTATAAATCCTTTCTGGGTGGCATGAAGAGACCGACCCCTCTCAGCCAGAGTGTGGCTGCAGCCTCTACCCAAGTGTGCTTTGGAATCAACCCAACTGATTCAAAGCATAAGTAAGGACTCTGGGAAAGCAGAAGGTCCAGGGGAAAAGCAGAGCCAGCAATGGCCCAGCATTGTCACAAGGTGGCTGTGGAGTTGCAAGAGGCTTACATAGATATGGAAACTAGTCCCAGGAATAAGCTATGTCATCCCTGAGAGAGATCTTCCTAGGAAGCAGCAACACCACATTCATCTTTAAAATCAAGCTCAGAGATGCTCCACACCAGCTGGGTAGACTTGAGTCTCATTGCTTGGAAGTGTCCATGACCCCAGCCTGACCTGGGCAGGCTCTGGGATAAGGCAGAGCTCCATTCTCTTCAGTGAGGGCAATGCAGCCACTTCATTATTGGCTTAATATATCCTTTGATGGTTTGGACCTGCTGGGCTGGCCTGAAGTATTAGCAGGGTTAATTGGCCCTTCAAATGAACAACCAGTTTAATCAAGGAGGTAATGCCTTCAGCTAGTCAATTATGCCTACCTCTGGACATGCAGCTTCCCTTCCTACCCCAGCACCCTGGGAGCAGGGTAAGGGAGAGTGAAATTGGCCAGTGCATGTGCACACTGGAGTGTGTGTGTATAGTTGTTGCTCATAGGAGGTGTATGTTAAGAGCAAACTGGGGATTCAGCGGAGACTGTCAAGAAAGCATCTGACCTTGGCTGTTGGCTATGTCTTCTCACCTGGCAGCTGTGACCAGCTCTGCTCAAGGGGGGTTGCAATACTCATTTTCAAATGGGGTGTGTGTTTGAAAGAGCGAGGAGGGGGAGATAGGAAAGGCGGGAGTGAGGGAGGGGGAAAGGAGGGAGGGGAACAAAGAATCAGAGACACAGAAAGTCTGAAATAGAAACTAAGAGTAAGAGAGAGACTCTGTGGTGCTGAATGAAACTATTTATGTCAAAGTCATCCTGTAAAGATTCACACACACACACACACACACACACACACACACACACACACACACTTATAAAGCACTCATCAATATTAAGCACTGTTTATTTTATAATCCCCTCATGTTTACTTCCAAGCTTCTCACAAGGCTGTATTGAAATCATCATTCTCCACTGGTTGGTTAGGAGGCTGGAGAGATGGTGGTTAAGAGCCCATACTGTCCGTCTTATCTAGGGTTTCTATTGCTGTGAGGAGACACCATGACCAAGGCAACTTATAAAGGAAAACATTTAATTGGGACTTGCTTACAGTCCGAGGTTTAGTCCATTATCATCTTGACTGGAAGCATGACATCATGCAGGCAGACATGGTACTGGAAAAGGAGCTGAGAGTTCTACATCTTGATCTGCAGGGATCAGAAGCAGCTGTGACATTTGGCTTAGCTTGAACATAGAAGTGATGGGGGATGTCCTTCTGTATGTGGGGAATATATGTTTCTCTTATTGGTTGATTAATAAAGTTGTTTCAGCCAATGAACAGGCAGGATTTAACCAGGTAGGAAATATAAACAGGGATAGAGAAAGATAGTAGGCAGATTGAAGGAGATGCCACATAGTACTAATGTTGTTCTTTTGCTATAATTCTTGCCTATGAAACACAAACACGAGACTCAGCGCCCACGTGGAGTTTATTGATAGTGGGGGGGGTAGCTGGTGGCCAACCAAAAGCAGAGAGAGAAGAAAGAGAGAAGGGGAAAGAGAGCAAGGGAGAGAGATAGAAGAGAGATAGAGCAAGAGAGAGAGAGCAAGAACAAGAGCAAGAGAGAGCAAGAGAGAGGCGTGCTTGGCTTGCTTGCTTTAAAAAGGAAACTTGTGCATGCCTAACTGAGTCCCCTGGCAGCCAGGTAAAGCTTGAGCAGCCAGGTAAGTCATGATGTAGAGAAGACATGGCCATGAGCATCCCGCCCATCATCAGGGGGCGGGATCAGCAGATTGCTGGTTCTCAACATTTGTGGACTAGGATCTGCCAAGCACCCGCCCTTTGGCTATGTCTCTGGTTGCACAGGGTTGTCCTAATGCTCCCTCACAAGGCACCCCTGCAGTTCCTGGCAGGAACTAAGTACTATGACTATTCTGAAAACACTAGAAGAGCCCCCAGCACAACCTCATTCCATCTTCTGTGCAGGGTTACTCTGAATGTGGCATGCAATGTTGTCTTCAGTGCAGCCTGGCCTAGCACACCCCTGGAGCTCCCTGGGACACTCCTAAGAACCTGTGCCCAGATTCCACCCTGTCCCTAATTCAACAAGAAACCTGACATTTGAAGTTCTGGAAAGTTCCCTGAGCATCTCAATGTGAGCCTGGGCTTGAGAATCATGGCTTTATGTCTAAGTGCTATAGAAAGACCCAAGAGCAAGGTCAACAGAAGGGCTTCTCTTTATCCACTAAAGACACTTCTTTGAGGTGGAAGGATTTGCTTGTTCCTTATTGCTGTCACCTGATCATCTGGGGAGATATGTTGGCAATGTCACAGTGTCTTGCTGGAAGTGGGGCTGGAGGGTCACAAAGCAACCTTTATCACAACTGAAGCTGAGGCTATGTGGTTTGATTGGGCTTTATCCCAGGCACCATGCTAAGCTGACACTTTGCATACAGAGCGATGGGATGGGCTCTTCCTGGCACTGACCCACCTTCGTGGAGAAGTTTGACAATATCCACAAAACCAGAGGAGATATATATGCCAATTCTACCCCTAGACATATGCTGGGAGAAGTGAGTTTGATGCTCCCCCTTCCTTAGTGACTGTATGCAACAAGATAATTAACACTAGCCAAAGACTGGGAAGGATGCAAATACCCATCAATACCTGGACAGGGAAGTGAGTTGTGGTGTGTTCTTACAATGCTGCCCACACCTGTGATGCAAATGAAAGAGGGGCAGCTGAATACAGTGACCCGGGTGAGAAAGATACACAGGAGCAGCAGCAGAAGCCTCACCGAGTGCTCACATTCTCTACTATTCTATTCATACAAAGCTCAGCAAAGGAAAAACCAGTCCATAGGATGGAGGCCACGTTAGTAAATTACCTCGGTGGCAGGCATCTGTGTGGCTGAGGCAGGAGTGGGGATGGAAAGAGAGTGTACTAGACCATCCCTCCTCACCTGGGGGATGATCACAGGAAGGCATACATATGCAAAATGTACTGAGTGTACTCTTAAATGCCCCCCCCCCAAACAATGGAGGGCTCCATGGGTAAATGTGCTTGCAGGCCGGACTTTAATCTCTAGGACACACACAGTAGAAAAAAGAGAACTAATTCCCCCAAGTTGTTCTTCAATTTCCAATGAGTGTCATGATGTATGCATACTTGCCCCAAAATACATACACAAAATAAATAAAATGCAATAATTAAAAACTTGAGGAGATGGCGCAGTGGGAAACCTGCCATCCTCATGGCTTGGGTTTGATCCCTGGAACCCACATGGTGGAAGGAACAAATCTCCACCTGGAAGTTGTCTTCTGACCTCCACATGTACCTAACAGCACACACACACTAAGGCACACACAGGTTTATACATACACATAAGTACATAAATGCAATAAAACACTTTAAAAAAATTTATAAATGCAATAAAACCACATACATCCCATGACCTTGCAAGTCTACATTAAAATATCTGTCTATCTATCTTCTTCAAGACAGGGTCTCACCATGTAGCCCTGGCTGTTCTGGAACTCACTATGTTACCAGGCTGGCCTCAGATTCACAAAAATCTGCCTGCCTCTGCCTACTGAGTGCTGAGATTAAAGGGGTTACACTGGGTTTACAATTCCACTTTTAGCAACCTTTCTCTGTGAATGTATCTCCACAGGTCTGAGATTATTGTCCCAACACTTTCCGGAAGAATGAAGGAAAGAAAAAAATAATAAGAGGCCAATCAATAGGACTTGTTAAATGTAATGGAATTCCTTTTTAATTGTGCAATGTGACAAAAGCATGTAAAAAAAAAAGATATAGACCTACACATATATGTATGCATATATATATATATACACACACACATATGTATATATCTATATATCTATACATATGTGTGTGTGTGTTCATGTGAACATGACTGAATATTTGTATGTAGGTCAGAAGTCAACCTTGGGTGTCACTTTTCAGACAGTTTTGTGTTTGTTTGTTTGTTTGCTGAGACTGGACCTCTTTGTTGAGCTGGAGCTGGCTGATGATGCTAGGCTGGCTGCCAGAAAGCCCCAGGGAATCCACCTGTCTCAGACTCCCCTGCACTGGGATTACTAGTATACTCTACATGCCTGGCACTTTTGTTTTTACATGGATGCCTGTGGAGAGAATTGGGATCCTCATGCTTGCACAGAGTGCTTTACCCACTGGGCCATCTTCCTGGCTCCATGTTTTTGGCTCGGATCAATTTAATTTATCTTCTGACTTCTGTGGATGGAATTCCAGGGTGTGCTCCGTCTCCTTGCCCTTCAGAGGGAGACTGTGACTGCACCTACTTTGTAGGAGTGCACAGTAAATGTTGAATGTGTTAAAAGCCGTGCAGCATGAAGAAGCCAGCTAGATGTCAGCAGTTATTTCCTCAGTGGGGCACTGAGGCTGAGAAGCTAAGCAGGGCCTTCAGAGGCTTGGAGTGGCAAGGCTGAGGTACAGACCCTGAGGGAGTGGCTGCAGGACTTGCTGTTCTTTCCTGTGACTGCTTCTGGGACAGACTGAGAAGGCTGTCCCACCATCACATCATCTCAGAGCCGTTTGGACCCCTTCTCTTCACAGTGACCACATTGCCTTTTATGATGCATGAGGCATAGATGCTCTCTCTCATGGAGGGTGGGTTATGGATATGCAGGGAGGGTTAGGGGAGGGGTCACAGCTTGAATGGGGATCCTGGGCACAGTACTGATGGCTGGCTGTGACACATTCTGTAAGAGGTGAAAAATAAAGGCAGAGACCTCCCTCTCTAGGCAACCTTGTGGAAGTCATTGCCAGAAATGCCACTAGGAAACTTCTTAAATTTGTGAAGCCACTCATCTGTTTTCCACTTCTGTCAAGTGAAGTCACTGTTCATAGGAAGGAAGGGTTAGCTCAGTGAAACCCCAAGGGAAAGGGCTTTGGGACCCATTAGTCATTGGCAGAGGTGGGTGAACAGTCCACTAGAGGTCCCTCGTATTGATGTTCCTATGCATTACATTAGCCCCATACCCACCTCTATTCAGTGCTCTTCCAGCCTGTTCACTTTCCTGTGTTTCCCTCACCTCCAAATCATTAATGACCAAGGTGCCCATTTTTCTGTCCACTGCCAGCATCAGAGAGGCTGGGAGCAGAACAGACAAGGCCTTGTTGCACTCTGCTGATTCTACTGAGGTCCTGACCAGTCCTGTCAATTCTGGTCCCAGTAGTTTTCCATGAGCTAAGTAAGAAGAAGGTGGGCATGCGTGCTGCCAACAACACTGACACCAGCCTCTTGGTACTGAGAATAAATCTACAACCTTCTAAACATGCCAAATCCTTAGTCTGCTGGAGTCTAGGAGGCCAGATGCCACTGACAAGCCTGACCCTCAGATGCCCAGAATTCCACCACAATCAACACATTCCGAATTCTTCCACGGTACACACTGCCCTGTAAAACTGAAAGATCTATTGGAGAGGCTGGAGAGGGAGTGCCGACTGGGTGCCCGCAGATCCTTAATGAAAAGGTGGGTGGGAGACAGATTGTACAGGAGAGGAGGGCTAAGGAGAAACACAGGAATGGGATTGTGAGGAAACAAGTCCTCAGCTCTTCATAGAGCGGGAGCGGGCAAGGAAGGAGCCACACCCTTGATTCAGAAGATACAAACTCATCAAAGCCAGAGCCAGGGCTGCAGGCTCCAGTAGAGCACTGGGAAGGTGAAGGTGCCACAGCCTCTGGGGTCAGTTCTGGTATAGGTGCTCAATATCTTCCCTTTTGTCTCAGGAAGGAGTCAGAGGGGGGAGACTTAGAGGAGTGAAGCCAGGGGCTCAGGTGCCTCCAGATTTCCTGGTGTCAATGGTTTCTGCATCCTCAGTTCGTTCATCCTTGAAATGGGCACAGCCAGAGCTGCTATGAAGAGTAAAGAAGGGGCCCGAAGGGAGGGGTGCCGAGGTGAACTTTATGGGGTGATGTGATGGTTAGCTTTAATTGTCAACTTAGTGCAAGCCAGAATCACCCAAGGAAGAGAACCCTAACTAGGGATTGTCTATTTCAGGCTAGCCTGTGGGCATGTGTGTTGGGGATTGTCTTGTTTAAGTTAATCAGTGTGAGAAAGCCATGCTCACTGTGTGTAGCAACTTTTCCTTGGCTGGGTGACCTGAACTATGTAAGAGAAATTGAGCTGAGCACAAGCAAGCAAACCATTGAGCATGTACACACTCATTTCTCTCTGCTCTTGGCTGTGGATGTGATCCAGGTTCCAGCCTTGATTTCCTAACACTGATGGAATGTATCCTGGAATTCTAAGCTGAAATAAACCCCCTTCTCCCTTATGTTGTTTTAGCTGGGGATTTTTCTTTTTAAATCACAGCAACAACAATGAAACCAAGTCAGGTAGGTGTGAAGGTGACAGGTGTCCCAGGAAGGTGTTCCAGGTTCGGGGATGATTCCTAAACACCCTTTGTGACCAGTACACATCCAGAAGCAGGGACATATCTGGAAAAGAGACCGCTTGCTACCCTTAGGAAGACAGGCTGAATGCAATGAAAACAAAAACACCAGGAAGGATTTGGGCAATGAGGGCCAGGAACAAGGAGAGCTGGGTTGTGCATGAGGGAGCTGCTGGGTCAGACTTGGAAGGTGGACCCTATGAAAGTGCCTTTCATGCAGCGTGGAACTCTGCCAGAAAGCTCATCTGTATCCTGTCCTTGTCTTGACACAAGCTCAGGCTCTGAATATTGTTGTCCCCATTATATTGGTGAAGAAACAGAGGCATGCAGAGAGAAAATGCCTCACCTAAGCACTGGGGAGCTCATATTGTTCCCTAAATACTGATCCTTCTGCCCTGGATGCAGACCAAGGGCACCCTAATTTAACGCCATCTGGGAGGACTCGTGAGACTGGAGACCCAGAGCCTGGGAAGGTCCAGAGCTGCTGCCCCAGTTGCCAAGGCCACTGATGTATAGCACAGCCCATTGCCCTCAAGGGTGTCTCAGCAGACTTCCCATGCCAGGCCCAGGGCTGGAATTCAAGTCTGTCTGCAGGACTCAGAGTCTGTCTATGACCTGAGGGGAGAAGGGTTTTTTGAGAGGAGTGATTTCACCACCCCTGATGCTGGAAGTGATTGAGTCTTTGCCAAAGGGAACCCTAAGATGAAGCCCAAAGTGCTAGTATGTCCTCAAGTCCCACCTTACATCCTAATGGCTAGGATGTGGAGGAACTTTGTGGATGTGGGCAGGTCATTCATACAGTGTGTGTGTGTATTGCAGATGGAGGTCAGAGAACGAGTTTGGGGATCAAACATCAGGTTTGGTAGCAGGTACCTTTACCTACTGAACCATTCTGATAGCCCAAATTATTCATGCTTATCCTAATAAATCAAACCGAATCTCAAAGGTCCTTAAAAGCAGAGCTCCTTTCCAGAGACACACATCCAGGGAGATGAAAGCAAACAAAATTGCTGTTGTTGGTGTGTACGTGCATGCAAATATGAAATATGATTTATATATACAAATATATCAATTATTCATATGTACACATGGATATTGTTTTTAATTGGTGCACAAAAGCAAAACAGTTGTGCATGCTTGTGAGTACTACGTGGTTTCCATACACTATTGTCTCAATTAAGTTAATCCTATTTCCTCAAACATTTGACATTTCTCTGTGTTGAAAAACTATCAAAGCCCTGTTCTAGCTCTTTGAAACTTCTGCTACTTTACTGCAGTCATCCCACTAAGAATACGTCAGAATCTTGGGTTCTTCTCTTGTCAACTGTGGCTCCCATTGATGGGTTTAACCCTCTCTCCCTGGGGTAAATGCATACCTCTTCATGACTCCTGACATCTTCCGATCTCCTTTCATATATTCCTTGGAATCAATCTTTTTTCTGTCCAGTGTCATTCTATTCTTGGGTCTCTGATTCTCCTTTCTTGTTTCTCCAAAGGCATTTCTAGGCCACCTCCATGTAGACCATTCTGGACTTCCTTAAATTATAACCCTAATTAATTTTTTTAATCCCTTGATTATACCCTTTGTGGTTTTCAAGTCAATTTTGCTGAAATATATATTCAAATAAATTCTCAAGAAGGAGGCATGGGAAATAAATGTCTGAGCCATTATCTGAATGTGATTTCTCTTTTCATTCACTTTTGATTGATAGTTTGGCTGGATATAGAATTCCAAATTTAAAACTACTTGAATTTATCTGGTAGAGATGGAGTATAGTGAAGAAATTCACAGCCCCCACCTTTGGCATGAGACTGCCAGGTTTCAGTGTGTGTGTGTGTGTGTGTGTGTGTGTGTGTGTGTGTGTGTGTGTGACACTGACCAAAAGCAACTTGGGGAAGAGAGCCATTTACTTATCTCACACTTCCAGGTAATGGTTCACCAGTGAGGAAGTCAGGCCAGAACTCAAGGTAGGAACAGAGAAAGGCAGAGGCCATGGCGGAGCATTGCTCATGGGCTTGGTTTCCCTGGCTTGCTCAGCCTGATTTCTTATACACCCCAGGCTCAGTATCCCAGGGGTGACACAATCCATAGTGGAGTTGTCCTTTCTATACTAGCTTACAGTAAGAAATATAAATCCAGATATACCCATAGGCCAGTCTGATAGCGGCAATTCCTTAGTTGATGTTTTTCTCCCCAGGTGTGTCACTTTGGTCCCTAGCTTTTGAGGCAAGTACTTTACTGACTGAGGCATCTTCATAGTTCAAGGTTCAACTTTTAATTTTGCATTTATTCACCCAGCAAGACTCTGGATCTGCTCCTCCGTTTTCTCATCTTTAAGCTGAGAGAACAGTAGTGCCTAATTCATGGAGTTATGGTGGCAATTAATCAATCAATACCTATGTTGACAGCATGCATTAATTAGCATCAGTTAATTCATAGTCAGTACCATGTAAATGTTGGCTGTTGTTATCTGGCCTCCATTGCTTCTGTTGAGAACTGTGATGCACTTATGACATCTGCAAGTTGTCTGTCAAGGAAGTTGCAGAGATGGCTCCATAGGAAGAATGCTTGCTTTGCAAGCAAGAGGATATGAGTGTATTTTCAGAGCACATGTGGAAAAATTGGGCATAGTATCATGTACACGTAATCTCAGTGCTGGGCAATGGCAATAGCAGGATCCCTGAAACTCACAAGACAGCTAGTCTAACAGTCAGTGAGTTAGAGATTCAGTGAGAGACCCTGTCCCACCAAAATAAGGTTGGAACACATAGAAGAATATATATGTCAACCTCTGGCCAGTACACATGCATGCATGGTGCGTGCGCACGTGCACACACACACACACACACACACACTCTCGCAAAGTTTTGTGTTTGTTTGTTTTTTTTTTTTTCCTAGAAATGTGTATATCCCACTACAGGGACTTCTTCAAAGTATGTTTTAAAATCTCCCATTTCCCTATCTACTTTGTGTGTTAGCACACATTGTAAATGTAAATGCAATGTAAAGGCTCAGTACTCATTTTTGGCTCTGGGGATGCTCAAATGTGATTATTTCTATGCTAACTTTTTCTCCTCCATCTTCTTCATTTTCATATTCTGGTATTCCTGCTACTTTGATGCTGAACCTCTAAAGCGATGCTGACTTTCTCTCATGTTGCAAAAGGAGGGTTTTCTTGCCTCCAGACTACAAATTGTCAGTGTGGTTTCTATCAATGATAATTTGAGTCCTTAGAAGCTCTCTCAGCTGCTGGCTTCTCCTTTCTCATGGCACCTTGTTCTTTTAGAACTCTGTCCACTGAGCTGTCCCATCAGCCTTGTACCGACTCCAGAATCAGTTCTGCAGTTTCTTGTGGCTCTAAAAGCAAGGGAAACCTCAGTCCTGTGCATTCCACCAATAGACTCGGCTTGAACCCCGTGACCTGGATGCTGTGGGTGTTACAATGATGTATGAACGATGGCTTAAGGTCCCGCCCTCAGGAGCCTTGTCTAAAAATGGCAACCTGAAAACCACAGGTCCTCACAGAAGGGATGTAGCAAAACCTATGGGGAGATCTCACAACAGGATAGTCCTGGCCTCTCTCTCTCTCTCTCTCTCTCTCTCTCTCTCTCTCTCTCTCTGTGTGTGTGTGTGTGTGTGTGTGTGTGTGTGTGTGTGGTGAATATGCATGTGTCTGTGCAGATATGAATGCATATGCATGTTTATACACTGTGCTAGTATGCATGTGGAAGCTCACAGCTAATTTTAGGAACCATCCTCCATCATTTTTTCACCTTATTCTTTTGAGGCAACGTCTCTTGGTCAAACCCTGAGTTCACTGGTATGACTAGTCTTGCTAGCTGGTTGCTCTGGGGATCCCACCTCTGTCTCCTGGGGCTGGAGTTGCAGATGAACTGCTGTGCCCATCCAGCATTTTCCTGGTTCTGGACTTGAGATTCCAGTTCTCTTTCTAGAACAGCATGCGTTTTAGTTACCAAACCATCCTCCCACCCACCACCCTTGTTTTTTGAAATAGAGTCTTTCATTGGACCTGTAGCTTACCAATTTGGCTAGACCAGCTGACCAGTGAGTTCCAGAGCTCCTCCTATGTCCATCTCTCCTGCCCAGAGGTTTCTGGGGGCTCAAGCTCTCAGGTCCTCAGACCTGTACAGTAAACACTACTGACTGAGCCATCTCCCTGTGGAATTGCATAATTGGATAGGGGGGTTAACATAAAATCTGGCAACACTAAAATGTTTCCAAATACTCAACAGCTCAAAATCAGACTCAAAATGAATCTGGTGTGTTCCTGGCAGCATTGCCCTGTGTCATATTGGAAGACTTCGCTGCAATATCATTCTGAGTGTATAGTACTCATTGTGCACCGAACATGCCACCTTGGCATGGCATGCTCACAAAGCAGCCCTGCCCACACCTCCGGATCCAGAGGCTGTGTACTGTGACATGCCCTATTCTACTGCACATGGCAGTTTTCTGCTCTTCTAAAAACCCGACAGGTTAATTACAGAAAACAAACACCTTTACTATTTTCCTACCATCATTCCTCAACTTATAAGCATCGAACTAGAACATATTTAGATGGTATTGGTTTTAAAAACTGCTGTTTGCATTGCTGGCTTCAGTTTTAAAAAAAATCTGAATGAATTTTGGCATCAGATTAAGACAGAATTTTCAAAGATTTCTGAAATGGCCATAAACATGCTTCTGCCATTTTGTAAGTATGTGTTTATGTGAAGTCACATTCTCACCATTGATGACTATAAATAAAATATTGATCAACTCTGAACAATGTTGAAGGTGCCCTGTGTCCCACAGCATCAAACATTCACTGGAAATTTAACTATTTATGTGAATGAACACACCCACTCCATTAAAATTGTTTTAAAATAAAGTTCTTCATGATTTACTATTAGTAAGTGTGTGATTTGCATACCTGTTGGGTGTACATACTCCCGGGGGTGTTGCACAACCATTTCTTGAGTGAACAGAGGTCATGTGTGAAAAAGTTGAAGTCACCCTGGTCTAGAGATTAGAAGTTATGCTTAGAAATGGGCTGCCCTCCATGGGACACTGGCCCAGGAGCTGTTAAGGTGGTATATTCAGTGAAGCTGGAGGACCAGTAAGGGATGATGTAAAAGAAATGACCAATTGACCAGCTGACCACCAAATATGGGGACAATGGAGGCAGACTTCTCAAGGGGTTCTTATGGGGCTGGGCTGAGGATTGGTAACCCTCGTGATGGCTAATAGTGATTGTAAGTTTGGTGTGCTTTAGAATCACCATGGAGACAAACCTCTGGGCAGCTGTGCAAAGGATTATGTTAACTGGAGTGTGAAGACCCACCCAAAGTGGGCAGCATCCATTCACCAGCTGGGCTCTGAGGCTGAATACAAAGTAGAAAGCCAACTGTGCACCAGTATCTGCCTCCCTCTGCTTCCTACCTCAAGCTGCAATGTGGTCAGCTGCCCCCAGCTCCTGTCCTGTGGCTTTTGCACCTCGATGGACTGCATGCCCAAACTATGAGCTGGAATAAACCCTTCTTTCCTCTCTTAAGTTGACTTAAAGTGTTTTTGAATTACATTATTTAGTGTGTGTGTGTGTGTGTGTGTGTGTGTGTGTGTGTGTGTGTACATTCCATACCACTCATGTGTAGGTCAGAGGACAACATGTGTGAATCATTTCTCTCTATTCATCATGTGCCTTTACCTGACAGGAGTCTCGCTGCCTCTTAAGTTGCTTTTCTCAGTTATTTTGCCCCAGCGACAAGCAAAGTAACTAATAGGATATACTGCTGTTCTTATGTGCCCAGAAGTGCTGTAGGACCACTCGAGGCTCTGCCCTGAGACAGTCCAGAGAGAAAAGATGGAAGGAGTCTGAGGCTTCAGAGCCCAGCAGGAGCTCAGCATAGTAGATAGAAACTGGCTCTAACTAGACAGGGCATGTTGGGGGCCCTTTCCTGGACTAGGCTCGATGGTGAGAGGTGGTAGCCGGAAAGTGAAGTGGTTAGAGGTGTCAGACAGGAGGTTTCTGTGTGGCAGATAAGCAGGTGGGTGGCCGAGGTGATGGTTTTCTTAGTCACTGACTGAGACTTGTGTGACTTTCATTTGCTGCCTCAGCAGGTAGCAAGGTTTAAAATAAATCCAGGAGACAAAGCCCAAATCCCCAAGCCAGCATCCTAGGACCAGGGCAGACTCCTAGCACAACTGTGACACCTGACAAGTGTGCCTCTAGCTCCTCTGATATCCCCTCAGAAGCCATCTTCCCCTCCCCTGCAGCTCTGAGACCTCCTCACCTCAGCCTCCCTGGGCTTTGCTCCCAGCTGCTGCTTTAGGTTGGATCAGAAAATTCCTCCCAATGCTCCACAGGTGTGCCAGAACATACCAATCAAGGTTGGTAGCTTGAGCTGTGATCATTTCCTCAGAGATCTGAAGCTCAGAAGGGAAGCATGTGAGGAGACAGGAGCCCAAATCCCCAAATGGTGGGATGCCCGGCACTCGGGCATCTGTGGGAGAAAGATTTGGAACACAAAACATGCTTGAACAAAAGTATAGCTCCCCTAGAGAGCACCAGAGCAAGAAACCACCTGCTGGCTCATACCCCTCTCCTTTTCTTCTCACAGTGGAGAAGGACTCAAAGCTATAGGAAGTGATAACCAAGGTTAGGAAGCCACAGAGAGAGTGTGCCAGCTCCCACACTCCCACACTGGGATGTGGGACCAGCCTGGCCCTGCTGTACCCAGCAGAGGAGCAAGGGTAGTTTTCTCAAGGCACATCACTTCCATGGATTCTAATGGGCCACTCACATTCCTGGATACCACCCTCAATGACTAACCCCACCCTACCCTGATCCAGAAGTCTGTATGGTGACTTCTTTGCCAACCCTACTTTCCAACTTGGACTTGGGCAGCCTAGGCCTCTACTTACTCCAGACCTGACAAGCTCAGAGCAATTGGGTTCTGTCTTGTTGGGCAGGGGGAGGATTGGGACAGTTGTGGAGGGTAGAGCCAAACTCTGTTGCTCTAGGATTAGAGGCTGTCTGGAATGACAATACTGAGACAGTATACACCTATGGTGTTCCCCAAGGCCCTGCTATTCTATAGCTGGTTACCTCACCAGACTTTCTGCTCCCTTCACAGTCTCCTCCCCACTCCCCCACTCCCCCCACCCTGCTACATTGTTCCTTATAACACACAGCCCCTGGCCATTGGTCTGCCACATGGTCTTTTCTTTCCCTTATAGCGTTTCTTTGGATCACTGTATTCAATAATGTCACCTCCCCACCCTCTGCTTCCAATGGCACATGTTCTTCAGAGTTCTTAGAGAATTGCTTTAGCTTCTGTGCTCATTTATCTTAGACTTGAGCTGACCCATGGTGTTGTTTATCATTGACCCCTAGAACCTATCCTACCATCTGCTACCAGCCAGTGCTTAAGCATCTGTTTGGTGAATGAGAAGGTGGACAGAGGGATAAATGGATGTTGGATGGATAGTTGATGGCTGAGTGGATGTAGCAGAGACAGAGTGAGATGGCTAAATGGATGACTGTGGTTAGATGTTGAAAATGGATGCATGAGATGAATGAATGGATGATGGATTCAGGAATAACAGAATGAGAGGGCTGAATGGATAGATGGGTGAGTGGATGTTGGATAGATGAGTAGATGTTGGAAGGATAGATGGATGAATGAATGGATGATGGGTAGATGAATGGATGACGGATGGATGGATGACGGATGGATGCAAGGATGACAGAGTAAAAAGAATGGATGGAGTGCACATGACTAGATGTTAGGTGAATGAATGAAAGAATGAACAATACTGTACTGTCTAGTTTTATGTCAACTTGACACAAGCTAGAGTCATCAGAGAGGAGGGATCCCCAACTGAGAAAATGCCCCTATAAGATTGGACTGTAGGCAAGCCTGTAGTACATTTTCCTAATTAGTGATTTATGAGGGAGGGTCTGCCCATTGTGGGTGGTCTGCTAGTCCAGGGTCCTGGGGGGAAAAAGACTGAAGAAGCCATGAGGAGAAAACCGGTAAGCAGCACCCCTCCATAGCTTCTGCATAAGCTCCTGCCACCAGGTTCCTGCCCTGCTTGAGTCCCTGTCCTGCCTTTCTTTAATGATAAACCATGATGTGGAAATGTAAGTCAAATAAACACTTTCATCTGATAGGAGATGCCATTTTGTAAATAAGTTTCTCTTATTGATTAATAAATAAAGCACAGTCAGCAAATAGGAAGGCAAGATAGGTGGGACTAGGAGACAAGGAGGGTTCTGGGAGATGTAGTAGAGGAGATTCAAGATGTAGAGACTTGAGGGAAGAGGTTCAGACCTTCTCTCTGGTAAGATAAAATCACATAGAAACACTTAGATTGATAGAAATGGGTTAATTTTTAAAATGGAGCTAGCCAATAAGAAATGCTATTAACTGGCTAACAGCATTATATCTAATACAGCATTTCTGTGTGTTATTTGGGGCTGTTGTGGCTCTGGGACCAGTCTGGCTGGAAAACAGCTTGTCACATTCCTCTGCAAGTTTCTTTGGCCATGGTATTTAACCTAACTAAGACAAATTGATACTAGGATTATGGGGTATTACAGTGACAGACCTAACCATGTTTGGGGGGGGACTTCGGATTGTAGAAGGACTTTGGAACTTTGTGTGTGTGTGTGTGTGTGTGTGTGTGTGTGTGTGTGTGTGTGTGTGAAGCCAATGAGTTCAGTTCTTATTGAGCTTCTCTGTAGGAGCTTGGAAGATAAGAATGTTAAGATCAGAGCAGATGATGGAGGCCTGGCTTGTGATGCTTCCGAGGGAAGTTTAAAGACCCTATAGGTACCATTTGTTATTTTGAATTAAGATTCTGCAGTTCTGGTTAGCTGGGGCTGGAGTCAGCTGTGATCAACAAGACAGCAGAACTACTAAAGTGAAACCTGTGCTTTGCTGGGATACTCTGTGCTAGTCAGCTGGAGCTGAGACGTTAGCAGTGATTAAGTTAAGATGAGACCCGCATCGTCGAGGTGAAGTCTTCTGGGAAGTGATTCCTAAGAGTCAGAGAACAGAAGCTGTGTTCCAGAGGCAGCCATGGTTGTACCTTACACTGGCAGCTGAACTTGATAGCTTGCACTGGCAGCTGAACTTGATAGTTAAGAGTTGCCCAGTTTTTCAGGCATGAAGGGGGGTGTGGAGAGCAGCTGAGGCTTGGCACTAAGAGGCCAGGAGAGGCCACTGGTGAAGGTGCAGTCTGAGGAGCAGATGAAGGCCCAGAATTGAAGGAATGATTCAGAGAAGTTGAGGCTTGGTACCAAGAAGACAGGCTATTGGTGAAAAGTGTAGCCCAGTTACAGTAAGAGACCCCGACATTTTGGAGATTGATACCTACCGTGGGATGACCACCAAGAACAGCAGCAGCAGTGGATCCTGCCCACAGTTAGAAGACGAGCTGTGTGTGCTACAGAGAGCAGAGCCAAAAAAGTGACCCAAGCCCTTGGAGGAGCCCAGAAGATCCTGAGTGAATCCCAGACATTGAACATTGAGTAATTCACTCTGTTAGAGTTTGGTTTTGCCTTGTTAGATTGTGACTGTGCCCTGGTTTGTAAGTGGAGTTTTCTGTTCCACCAGCCCACTCCCAAATAACCACACAGAGACTTAATATTAGCTATAAGTATTTAGCCAATAGCTTGGGTGTGTTTGTAGCTAGCTCTTATAAATTAAGTTACTCCATTTCTGTCCATTTATGTGCTGCCCTGAGGTTCATTTACCTCATCTATGAACTTTCCATGTTGTTTCTCCCACATCTAGCCTGTGACCCTGCAACTCAGCCCTCCTTCCCCCAAGATGCTGCCTAAGTATCAGTCAGTCAGCTCTCTATTAACCATTGACAGTAGCACATATTTACAGTGTACAAAGAGATCATTCCACAGCACCAGGTCCTCTCTCACTGAGAAGGCATTAATTTTAAATTTTACAGGTGCCTATGGCTGAAAGACCTGGAACTTTCAAAGGAGATTGTGGACTTCTGGAGAAATTGGATATTTTAAAGAGAATGAATGTGTTTGAATTTGTAAACACTGTGGAGCTTTTAAGGTTATTTATATTTTATATTATGATATTAATATTAATGAGCCATCTTGGGGATAAAAGAGAAAGGAAAGGTTCTAACTGGAAAATGATGTGTCTATGTATTATTGATGAGGGGTTAGTAGTACTGGCTAGTTTGTGTCAACTTGACACAAGCTGCAGTCATCAAAGAGGAGGAAGCCTCAATTGAGAAAATGCTCCTATAAGATCTGGCTGTAAGGCATTTTCTTAATGATCAATGGGGAAGGACCCAGCCCGTAGTGGGTGGTATCATCCCTGGGATGATAGTCCTGGGTTCTCTAAGAAAGGAGGCTGAGCAACCCATGAGGACCAATCCAGTAAGCAGCCCTCCTCCATGGCTCCAGCCTCCAGGTTCCTGCCCTGCTTGAGTTCCTTCCTGTTCTGACTTCCTTCAGTGATGAGGTTTGGTGGGAAGATTTATTTTCTAGCTACATTGAGGGGAGGCAGCAGTCTAGGATTGAAATCTGAGGATTTATGGAGCTAGTTGGATCACCCTTTCAGTCTGAGGTGGATGTAAGAGCTAGTGGCTGGCTGCTTTGTTTATCTGACCCTCAATATCTATCTCTGGGTTTCTCTGTAGCTTTGGAGCCTGTCTTGGAACTCATTCTGTAGACCAGGCTGGTCTCAAGCTCACAGAGATCCACCTGGCTGGAATTAAAGGCATGTGCCACCACTGCCTCTGGGCTTTTATTATTCATGTTACATGTGGAAGCATAAGTTAGATAAACTCTGCCCCCCCCAAGTTACTTTGGTCATGGTGTTCATCACAGCAATAGTAACCCTAACTAAGACAAATACTGAGCAGAAAAAGCCTCCACTCATATCCTTCCAAGCTGCCTTTAAGGGAAGCCAAGGACAATGAGACACCTGTGATTCTTGCACTCAAATAGCTGAGGCAAGACAGTAGAAATCTCCAGGCCAGCCTTAGCTACGCAGTGAGTCCTTATCTTTAAATCAATAATGAACGAATGAATGAGTTATTAGTCATACTCATTGCATGAGAAAACTGAACTCTGGAAGTGTTGGGGGTTTTGCTTATGGCCATCCAGGTAATGGAGTGGAGATCAGATTGTCTTCTTGCCTCCTTGTTCTGAGTTGTGTGATTTGTAGTGGGCCAAGCAGGGGCAGTGGAGGCACTTGTCCATCACAGCCCTCAGCGGCTTCCTCTGAGAAGCGGAAGGGGCCATGCTGGCCCCACATTCCTGACTCAGCTACAGTCTGAGTCTCTGATGACATTCTCCACTTGGCTGTGTGCATGTTGTGACCCACAGAGAGAGAACTCTGGCTTTCCAGGCAGCCTGTGAGAGCCTTTCCGTTCCTTTGAAAAAGAAAGCTCACTGGAGCAAGATTGGGCCACCCAGAAATCTCTTTTGTACCCAGACCTGGCCAGAGCTGGCCTTGCCCTTCCATAGCCCACTGGAGGGGCAGGAGGGACACATTGTTGTTTTCCTCACATCCAGAAGACCAGCGGCAACACCAGGTCACACTGTCATCCAAGCCACACAACCTCCATGGGAAAATGAAGTCAAAGCCACTGCAAACCACCCTGTAGACAGGTGCGGGGATGGCTAATATGGGGGACATTTCAGTAACACTTTCCCTGTTGGTTTTTATGTTTCCCACTATTAAAAATACTCTCAGATTTTAAAAAGTATTACAGGAAACTCCCAAATGTTAACATGCTGACATATTTGCGTTATATTTCTCCCTTTTTTACACATATATGCTACAGATAGATACATATGTTTACATGATACACACATGTACACAGGCGTGTATTAGTTGAAGGTGCCTTCACTCTTTCTTCCTCTGGGTATGACAGCATGCTTTATCTCTAATGGGAAACCGTCTTTGTTTTTCCTGTTTGAAGAGAGCCCACCCCTTACTCTGTAGGAATCTCTCATCTGGAGTTTGTGGTATACCACTGTCTCTAGCTTAGATTCAGATTACATAAGTTTGGCCGGTTGCCCTTTCTTGGAGCAACCTACAGGCAAGGACTCAACAGTGATGTGTCCCTTTATAGGGATGGTAACTTGATTGCTTAGCTGGGGGATAGGGTGTTGCCAAATTTCTTCACTGTAAAATCACTCCTTCTCTTGTGGGACAGACATAATTGAGGCTGAAGGGATGGCTTCCGTGTAAAGTGCTGGCCAGGCAGGCCAGCCAAATGCATGAGCTCCAGGTTCAAGGAGAGACCTCGGAGAGCAATAGAAGAAGTCACCTGATGTCAACCCCCCCCAGCCACTTATGGGCAAATGCACCCCATGTGTGTAAACACTGGTGCACACATACACACACAAGTGTACCCACACACACACACACACGTGCACACATGCATAAGCACAGTTCACACCTATCTTGTGAGAAGACATTTGAGACTCCTCACACTTTGTCTCTGGATTTGACCACACACTGACTATTCCTGACTGGAGACCATTTCAGGATTAACCAAAGCAGGTGTCCTGATCGCAGCCTCCTGCTGGGTGTCCTGGTGGGAACCCTTCTGTGTACCCAGCAGGCCCTTCCCTTCCTTCACTCTCACCAGCCCCAACACAAGAATTTTTCTTTACCACATGTAATAACAGTACTAAGTCATGTATTTAACCCTTCCTTGAAATGATTACAGATTCTCAGAAAGTTTCAGAGAAGGCAGCAATGGCTCACATTCTCTTGACTTAGTTCCCCCAATTACAGGAAAACACCAAAAGTGGGACAATGACACAGGAACACCCTTGTGCACAATTCTGCTATTAATTTTCTTTAAATCACATTCATTCTGAATGTTTGGTGAGGGGAGTGCATGGCACACACATCATGGGCAGAGGACATCTTGCAGAAGTCAATTCTCTACTTCCACCCTGTGGATCCTGGGGATCAAATTCAGGCTGTTGGGCTTGGCAGCCAGCACCTTTACTCACTGAGCCATGTTACCTGTCCATATTCTGCTATTTTTATCACCATGGCAAATTCACAGGGACAGGGGGGGGGGGAAGGACTCGGAATTACTCCTCCACCCCAAGAGCTCCCAAGTGACACTGGCCCTTCTCTCCCAGTCCTGACAGACCCATTTGCTCACCATCTCTTTTGTTTTGCTACCTCAAGGTGTTATTATCCATAAGTGGACTTGTATAGTAGATGACCTTTTGAAACAGGGTTGTTTTTTTTTTTTTTTTGTTTTGTTTTTTTGTTTTTACATTCAGCATGTCCTTGAGTGTCACCCAGTCCATTGTGTTGGCATGTCATTCTTTCTTTGAGAAAGTAAACACCCAGTGATAAAGCTGAGTCACAGTCCATGCACAGCAGTGCCAAGTTTGTCTGATGGCTCACCTGCTGTTTTGATTGTTTCTAGTTTCGAGCTGTCGCAAGTGCTGAGAGCAGTCGTGGTAGGTTGGCATGAGGTCACTCGTGACCCTCTGGGCTTGCTGAGTCACGTGGTTTGCTTAGACACTTAACACACAGAACTGCTGCGAAGTCATTACATCTTTCCTTTAAGCTTTTTTTTTTTAATACTTTAAAAGTTTATTTATGTGTGTATGCCTGCATGTGCATGCACACTACATGTGTGTAGGTGGCTGCAGAGGCCAGGAGAGGGCACCAGACTCTCTAGAGGCGAAGTTGAGAAATGGTAGTATCAGATTTCAACATCATGTTGCTATCTTGTTTGGTATTTATTCTGAAATTCTAGAAAGCTAAAGAGGGACAAGCATGTAATAGACTACGTTTTGCAATGTTTGAAAAAAGCAGCCTTCATTTGCTTCCCTTCTTCATAAACAAACGCTTGTAACTTTTAAAATGGATTTGTTAAATACATGTTCACATAATCTGAGAGCGATTCCCCATAGTTCTATTTTAGGCATTGCTCGTTAACATTCTACTGCAGGGGAGTAGGCTTTAGATCCCCTCACCTAACCTCCCCCCCACTTCCTTCTTCCTTCTCTTCTCTTTACTTTTTTCTTTAGAGCAGGGTCTTGCTACATAGCTCTGGCTAGCCTAGAACTCATGGACTCAAACTCACAGCAATCCAACCCTCCCTTCAGCTTCCTCAGTCCTAGGATTGAGCCCGGTGTGGTGGCTCCATGCTTTTATTTTTCTTAGTCCTCTCTCGTTTTTTGTTGTGTATTCTTCAAACACTTTCTGTCAAAAATGTACAGAAGTAAACACTTGAGCGTAGTGGATCTTACTGCTTGTTTCCCCTAGAGAACAGGTCTCCAGAGCACAGCCTGTAGTGAGCTTTCCAGGAACACACAAGAGAAGATGGCTAGAGGATCTGAGCCAGAAGTATGTATCATTCTTTGTTTTCTCGCTGTTGGTGCTGCCCTCCACCCTCAGCTGTGCCTCATGCCCTTCATCTCAGTACATGGATAGCATTTCATCTTCAGATTCTGGCCATGAGGAGGTGAGTGGTTGCCTGCAGGATGAAGGCAAGGCAGACATCTAGAGTTTTAATTGCCTCTCTGTGAATTGCTCTCACTCAGTCACCTTTATTTTTGACCCATCTCTTCACCTCCTTCTGCAAGCACAGGCTGGTGTCAAGTCCTGAAGCTTTTGAGGATTCTGCAGTTTCCTTCAAGTTGTCTCTCAGAATTTCCTGATGCCAACTTAAGGGTCCTTCTTATTTCTCCTGCTGAGTTGATAGCCACTCGTCTGCTCGCTATCTACAATACTGTGACACATTTTCTCTCATATTCCTGGTCCTTGTGGCTTTGTGCCTTTCAGATGCTTGTCTTCATTCTTTGTCTTCACCTAGAAACACAATGCCCTTGATCCCTCCCCAGATGCAGGCATCCCGTGCTAACAGCTGGCAGGAGTCACTTCTCAGCCACAGCAGCTCTCAGAGGCAGAGAGATAAGGTCCTGTTTCAAAAGCAATATACAGTTCCTGCAATGAACTCACCACACCTGAAACCTAGACTCACTTGGCCAGGATCCTCTGGGCATTTTAGAACAAGACTTTTCACCTTGTTTGCTGGATCAAAATATTTTGTACCAGAAAAAGAATGCAGATGCTGGCTGTGCCCTTCCAGATAGTAAGGAGGATCAAAGGCAATGGCTGTGAGATGCAGACCTCTGCATAGTTTCAGGCACCAGAGAGGTACCTGGGATAAACATCACTAGCCTGCAACTCAGGAAGCACCAAAGATTGGGCTAGGCCCACAAGATTCAGAGATGGAAAAGGTATGTTTCTTCCCCAGGGGAAGTTCATGTCACGGCAGATGACACAGATAAAATCTGAAGACTGCACCCAAGAATGTGGGAGAGGGAGATATCAAGGAGGTCCTCCAGGATTGAGAAACAGGAGGGCATCATGGGAGCTGGGTAGGACGGCACCAGCCAGAAGAGGAGAAGAGGTTGTTTAAAACAGAGAGGAACAAGGATGAAAAAGGGAAAACAGCATTTGCCTGAAGCTCTAGGGCTGGAGCTTTGAGGTACCTAGGGCCATTCTGCACCCGCCAGCTCTGCACTTTGACTCTAATCTACCAAAGGGGTGTATGCGGGTACGGCAAGGCAGGATAGGCCTATGAAAATGTTGCCTCTGGCGGTGAGATGAAGGGTGACCTGGCCAAAGGCTAATCAGAGCTTGAGCTGTCTGTCCATCAGGATGCTGTTCTCTCTGTCCCAGGGAAAAGTGATGGGGTCCCCAGTAGGGTAAGAGAAAGGGAGGTTGGGAGGAGCCTGTGAGCTTCAAGATTTGTTTAAGCTTGGTAATAAAGTGAGTGTAGTGCTGAGAAAGGTATACAGCCTGAGAGCTGGCTTGCTAATGGAGTTACTCCCCAGATTAGGAAATACAGGATGAAGCATAGGCTGGCAACCAGAAAAGTAGAAGCTTAGTGTGGATATTCATAGTATGATAGACTGTATCATAAAAAGGACCTCAGCTAGGACCCACCTACTCAAGGCAGGAATTCTTGGGCCTATTTAGTCAGTACTGAAGGACAAGTCCACCATCCATGCCCAACATACTTTGAACTTTACATCCTTGAAAATCCCCTTGTCAGCTTCCTTGCCAAGCCTTGCCTGGCATTCCAGCTCTCCAGCTTCAGAATCATCAGGACCCCTGTTTATGCTTTAGACTTCTCCTGCCATCCCAGCCTTTCCTGAAACATGTTCCCTGAGATGCCTCCTCTGAGAGTCATGTACTAATGGTTAATCTTGGCTGTCAACTTGCTTCCAAGCTAAAAAGTGAGATCCTTAGTTGAAGAAATGCCTCCATTGGGTTGCTTGCTAGCTTATCTGCAGGGTTTCTTAATTGCTAATTGATGTTGGAGGTTCAACCTAGTGTGGGCTGGACCATTCCTAGGCAGGTAGACCTAGGGTATATTGAAAAAGGTCACCAATGGGATGATGGAGAGACAGCTCCGCCATTGAAGGGTAAAGCTCACAACCAAAACTTCAAGAAAGCTAGCAGAACATGAGCCGGGGAGCAAGCTACTATGCAGTGTACCACTATGGTTCCTGCTTCTGATTCCTGTCCAGCAGAGTTCCCTCCCTGACTTCCCTCCACAATGGACTAGAACATGTAACATGAAATAAGCCCTTTCCTTTCTGAGTTGCTTCGGGTCAGAGCATTTTATCACAGTAATAGAAAGCCAAGGAGGACACGTGTCAAGTGGTGGTGGGCTTATGTAACGATCTTCTGGGATCTCCAAAGTATCTCTCAGACTTCTCTAACAGGAACCTCCCCCCCACCATGTCCAGCTGCTCTTACTCTTCTTTTGGAGCTAAGCTTTCAACGCCCTAGCAGTGCTTTCTCTGAGGTTTGGGGTTTTTTCACCTGCAAATTGGGAATGACACCTTGTCTCCTGTAAGGCTGTTGCCAACATCTGGTGACATGACATTCCTAAGTAGATTGGGACACCGCTTGACAGCTCACTGACATGGGATATACTTCTGTGGCCTTTAGTTTCCCCACTGCACAGGTTTTGTTGTTTCTGGTCTTACCTACTTTGTCCTTCCTAGGCACTACTGAGAGAAGAGCAGAGTCCATCTCCCATACCCACTGAGTCTCCTACAGCTCTGCCCATAATAGGTGCTCAATAAATGCTGCTTAAGTGACTGAGTGACCCTGCTAGTGGAAATTCTTGCTCACTTGAGACTAAAGTGTAAAGAAATGAGAATGGACTCCCTGTACCCATGTGTGTCTTCTCTGACCAATCCACACCCACTGGCTGGGGTGGTGTGTGTGTGTTGGGGGGGCTGTTTGCTCTGCTCCATTGGTGCAGATACACCAGGGCTGGTAGAACTGTAAAAGTTGTTGAGTTACCCTGAAGCAACAGAGGGTGTTCCCATGGGTCTATGGATGGTCCTGAGCCAATCAAAGAGTCCTAGAGCTATTTTTTAGTACCACTGAACATTAGACTCAGTGGGAAACTTTAACACTTAACTGTCCACAGGCGACTCCCTGAGCCAATGAAATAAAGGTCTCTAGAGGTAGGGCACAGGCATAAGTCATTTTAAAAACGCCTCTGGACAACTCCATTGGCAGCTGAGTTTGAAGACCGGTGGGGTAGAAAGACTCATGGGCAAGACAGGGACAGTGATTGCCCTGGAGGTTGTATGAGTAACCCCAAGAGCACTGCTTCCCTCATAGTTGCTGTCTCTGCTCTTTTTCTTTCTTTCTTTTTTTTTTTTTTTTTTTTTTTCAAATTGCCTCCAGTTCACTTTCCCTGCTGACGAGTCAGAACATCCCCTTCCAGCACCTGCACTAATAATACTGACTTGTCCCCAGGGAGATGAGAGGCCTCTCTCTGCTCAGAGCCCCTCACCTCCGCCAAAGACCGAGAGCTCAGGGAGAGGACAGTGGGACTTACATGGGTAACTCCAATTAAGACAAATGTCAGCTCTCTCTCCACAAGATGTCTGTGAGTTGCCTTGAGCATAGCACAGGCTGGGCATAGGGAGCAATAATGCTTAGTCTATCAGGCTCTGACAGATGTAACCAGAAGGAAGCAAGGAAGAACATAAGAACAGGGTGGCCCTGGCCTAGACACTGTGCTGGGAGGTAGCCCAGAATCCCATCTCCCTTAAGAATGGCTCCTGAAGGAACCCCTCTGGAGACATGGGGACCATAGATCCTCCAGAGCAGAGACCCTTCTAAGACAGTTTGAAGGGTTTCTGGTGGATCCAGTCCCAGGGGCCCCAGGGTTGGCTGTTTGTTTTTCCAAACCAGCTCAAGGGTCCCTGACAAGCCAAAGGGCAACCCTCAGAACAACATTGTAGTTTCCTTGTGCTACTGTGACAAATACAGTGACTAAAAACAGCTTAGGGGAAGAGAGGACTTATTTATTTACACACTGAGGGAAGTCAAAGCAGGAACCCAAGGCAGAAATAGGAAACATAAGGCATGGAGGAACACTGCTTTCTGGCTTGCCCACAGGCTCACACTTTCTCATACAGCCCGGGGCCACATGCCCAGGAATGGTGCTGTCCAAGGTGATATGGCCCTCCTACCAAGCTGGTATTCAAGGGAATCCCCCACAGACATGCCCACAGGACAATTTGATCTAGACAATGCCTCAATCTAGGCTTTCCTCTCAGATGACTCTGGAGTCTAGATCTAGGCTTCGTCAAATTGACAAAGCTGACTAGCAACTTAGACATCTGGAAGGTTGATTCAGCCCCCTACTCATCCAGAGCCTGAAGCTCATCAAGGGACTTGGTGACGACGGATGTCAATGATTGGCATATGCTGGAAATACAGACCTGGCCTCAGGTGAGACCCACAGTGGCAGTGTGCAGGGAAATGGAGTCACTGTGGTTGGATACTCAAGGCCTGGCTCAGCTCTATACCTCCTGAACAAATAATTTTTCCAGGCTGTAGAAGCAGGAAGTCGTGTCTCCACATAGGAGGGGCAGTTCATGGAAAGGGGGATGAGTGGAAGGCATCAGGTGATGGAGGGAGGCAGGTAACTCTAGGAAGAGAAGAAGCAAGTCAGTGCTTGGTGGAGTTTGGTCCTTAACTTGGGGTGTTTTGATGAGGCAGAGTTATCATCCCTGGTTTGTCAAAATACCTCCAAGCAGCCAATGAAAAGGAGGGAAGATTTGAACTCACAATCTCTAAGGGCTCAGCCCTTGTTCACTTGGCAATAATGTTCTGGGTCTGTGGTGGCACAGAGAGTCACAACCGGTTTCTAGGGGTGAAGGAAAGCTGCTGGCTTCATGGCAACCATGTAACAGAAATCCACTAAGCTAAGATTCCATTGGCAGATTGACCTCTTCATGAGTTCAAAGCCCTTGTGATCCAGTCACCTCTGAATGCTGTGGCACTGGGGCCTAAGCCTTTACCACATGAGCTTTGGGGTAACATTTAAGATACATACTAGAGCTAGGTACTGGAGAAATGTCTCAGCAGTTAAAAGCATTTACTACTTTTGTAGAGGACCCAGGTTCAGTTCCTAGCACCTACATGGTAGCTCACAACCACCTATAACTTCAGTTCCATGGAATCCAGCATCTCTTCAGAACTTGTTGTATACCAGACACAAACATGGTACACAGACACACATGCACACAACACGATTGTACATAAGATAAAATGAATAAATCTATTTTTTAAAAAATCACTTTGTGAGTCTATGGAAATGGCTTGGTTGATAAAATGCTTACCACACAAGCTTGAGAACTAGAGTTTGATCCCCAGAACCCACACTAATAATAATAATAATAATAATAATAATAATAATAATAATAAAGCAAAATTTGTCAGCATACACCCAAAATCCCAGAAGAGGCAAGAGGATCCCTAGGCTCTCTGGTCAGCCATTCCAACAAAATCAGTGCACTCCAGATTTAGTGACAGATTCCATCTCAAAAATTAAGGTGAAGAGCAATTGTAGAGAGTGTCTGACTTCAATCTCTGGCCTCCTCATGCAGATAGGCACGGGTACCCACACACATACAGCACACTGAACAGTAGTCATTAACAAATGGGGAACTGGCTGTTCAAATGCACAGAACTCAGAAACTGGGAGTCCTGGGAACCCAGCTCTCTCTGTATAAAACACATGACCAAGGCCTCTCCTGTGTACCACTTCCCACTTCTTCTTCCCACAGGTTTCCTCTCCAGTCCACCATGGCTTGCTTCTAATTAGAGGGCCATCCTCCAGGGATGAAGGAGATTGTTGCCATATGCACCAAAAGGCTAGGTCACCAGATCTGCTGCCTGGACTTCTGGCTCACATACCACATGGCTCTGTGACACATAGGGTCTTGTGGGACCTCAGCTTCTCATCATCCTCTAAGAGGCTGCTTGAGTTCAGAGGTTACCAAAGAGGCAAAACTGTGCTGTCATGGACAAAGACAAGGGTTCCAATTCTTGGTCAGTCTTCTCACAGTCACAGGCAATATTCTTTCATCTCAGTGGGCTTCAGTTTAGTCCTCAGTAAAATGGGAATAACAAAACATCTGCTTCTCAAGGGGTGGGAGATGGTTTGTTGAGAAGGTCTAGCACAAGGCCCTGCCCCATAGCAGTCAGTCGTGGGTAACTGTGCTCACCAACACCACTGTCATCTTCATTATCCTCTTCCCTACCAAGGGAGCAGGAGGTCCATAGGTCAGGAAGATGCTTAGCAGTTAAAGCACTTGCTGTGTAAGCAGCCAGTATAAGAACCAGAGTTCAGGCCCCCAGAATCCATGTACATGCCAGATGGGCAGGGTGGCTTCCTATAATTTCAGTGCTTGGAAGGCAGACAGAGGAACCCTGAAACAAACTGTGTCTAGCATGAGTAGCCATGTTGGCAGCCCTTCCTCAATGAATAAGGGGTAGAACAACATGTAGAAAACTCAAGAGACCAACATCTAGCCTCCACATACAGCACACACATAACTCCCACACATGGAAATACATATACCCATGAATACAGAGATTATATATTTTCTCATGGAAAAAAAAAATCAAAAGAGAAGATCATACCACAAAGGGCCACAAGGCTGTCCTGGGATAGGGGACATGTGCTAAACTGTCTGCTACTGTATGGAGGCTGAGGGTTAGCATTCGGCTTTGAAAAGCCCATAAGCAGGGGCTACTTAGCCAGAGAGTTGCCACATTATCTGGAGAAATAGAACTTGTTCCTACTGATGTATGTTTAAACCATTTTTTTTTTATGGAAATTCTGTGTAGAATATTTTTTCCTAGCTTTCCCCCACCATTTTCCAGAACTCCTTTCCATAATGCTGACTTGCATTCCTATCAATGAGCCATGCTGGTCACCCTGTACCTTAACACAGAATGCCCTTACGACCTGGGCTGGCTGTGCTTATAACCATGGGAAGCTCCAGGTGGCAATAGAAGATCCAACACAGCCCTTTCCTGTTGTGGCTCAAACTCCCTGAGCCGCTGAGTAGGCAGCAATGTTAAATCATCTCAGCTATGCCTTCCTGAGCCAGTAGAGATTTGGTTCTTGGATGAGTAGCAGGTATCTTTGGCTAGAGAAACAGTAGGATAGTGGAAGGACAGGCCTTGGCCTTGGGGGGCTGCCTCTGCTGCCAACAGACTCAAACCACACTGATGGACTCAGGTTTAGAAGTTGGAAATGGTCACAGGTGGCCTTGAAGTGAACTCTTCTTGTCATCACTGAGAACATTCTGAAATCAGGGGGAATACAAGCTTATGTAAGTGGCATATGTATGGGAAAGGCTTAAGTCTGATCTGGGTCCCTGCTCCCCACATGGTAAGATGGCCACTCTCAACCTTGCACACAGGTCCCTCTGATCTGTAGAATGGTCTGTACCTCTGTCTATATTTATCTATGAAATAGTTGTTTCAAGCTGGGAGTTTGGATGAAGATGTGGGGAACATGTGCATCAAATTTGCAGATGACTCGAAGCTGGAGGAGCTGACAGATTTAGAGTCCGAGATGATCTCGACAGTGGAGAATGCTGGGTCAAAAGCAAGCAGATGAAGCTCAGCATCAATAAATCTAATGTCTTGAACATGGTTTCCAAAACGAAATTGCACAAGGGCAGTACGAGGGAGACCTGGCTCGCCTACAGCTCACATAAAAAAGATCAAGAGGTTTTAATGTCTGCTTCAAGTTCAACAAGAGCCAACTGAGTAATAGTGCAGGCTGGAGAGGGAGAAGAAACCCAACCAAATACCCCAATAAATGCTGATAATGCACCATCCCTTGGTGACACAAAGAGAGAGGAATAGCATGGTTTACCACCATGTCAGGTCCAGAGAATAGAGGAACAACAATATGAATGATGTTTACTAAGAATTTATCATGTACCATGAACCTTAGTTCACACATTCATCGAGCTATGAGGTCATGTAACAGTTCCCAAGGTCACTGGTCTAATGGGTGGTGAAGCCCTGCTCTTGGCCTCCTTGCTATCTTTCCGTTAGACACCTTGTCTACTTTCTCTTCCCCATTTTACCGAGAGGGAGACCAGACCGGAACTGTGAAGACAATGTGTTTGCAGTCATAGCAAGTGAACTGCAGACTCAGGCTCTCATGGGACCCTTTCATCTGTGCTCCTTTGTCCTGTCTCCTGGGCAAAAGCCAATGCAAGGGGTGGTCAAATGCTAACCCAGAAGACCAAGGGTTCTAGGCCATTTGAGGTGGCTCTGATCAGAGAGGGATTTCACCTGCTCGGTTTCCTTGGTTGTAAGAGTGCAGAGTATTAGCATTTCCTGTGCCTCAGGAAGTCTCACCCCCAGAAGCATAGTCACCCTGCCTAACTGAAATTCAATGGGGTACTCATACTGGAGAGCCCTGAGACCCTCAGCTGAATATCTATTTATGTTCTTAGGTGTCTTTAAAATTGTTACCCACTTAAACCACTCAAGCCCACTTCTAGCCCCCTGCATCTTTCTAACTTGCTACAATGAACTAGGCTTTCAATTTAATAAAACCTAAGTTGAATGCCTGATGTGTGTGTGTGTGTGTGTGTGTGTGCGTGCGTGCGTGTGTGTGTGTGTGTGTGTGTGTGTGTGTGTGTGTGTGTGTGTGTGTATGTATGTATGCCAGGATCCTGGAAGGTTTTGAGTAGATATTGTCTCAGTGAAACTTCATAGAAACTCCACTATTATTCTCATTTCATAATGCAGGAATTAGTTTAAAAGGATAAACAAGTGGATCCATTTGCCCAGAGCAGAGTAGTCTCTCAAGACACAGACCTTACCATTGAGAAAAACAAAAAGCAAAAACAAAAATGAAGCAAAACAAAAAGTTGGTTTGGGGATTGAGGAGCTGACTTAGTCTGTAAGTGCTTGCTATGCAAGTATGAAGGTTTGTATGCCTATAATCCTGGCACTGTGTGTGGGGGGGTGGGGGGAGAGGGGGGTTGGAGAAGATCCCTTGGGCCTGCTGAGCAGCCAGCCTAGTCTGCTCGGTTAGTTCCAGGCCAGCAAAAAGCACTGATTCAAAAAGCAAGGTGGATGGCACCTGAGAAATGGCACCCAAGGATGTCCTCTACACACCACATACACACAATGGTTTAAAACTAGGTGAACCAGGACAAGCTAGTCACCTTAGACTTAAAGAAGTTAATCACACAGGGAATGACTTTCAAATCAGCCCCCCCATACCAAATCAATAAGAAGACAGAACAAAAAGGCACTAGGACCAAAAAAGACCCTCTAACTTCAGGCCAAATGATCTAGACTTAGTTGATTTCCTTATTTTCAGTTCTATGTCAGAAGACCAAGTTCCCACAATGCAATGAGAAGAGTGTCCTCTCCATGGAGTTGTTCTGAACTCCAATGGTGTCAGAGAGAACTAGAATGATGTTTAGTGTGGCCAGCATTCACGACAACTCTACTCCTTTCTCTCTCATCCCTTTACTCTGCATGGACAGCAAGCTGGGTCTCAGAGACAAAGATTTATGGGCACAGGGTTCAGGGCACAATAAGCCACTCAGCTGTAGCATGGGGACAGATTTGCAAGTCATAGTTTGAGATGGATATTGGCCAGCTAGGCTGTGCCAGGCATACCAAGGGAAGATGACCCTAGAGGCAAGGAGCTCAAGAATGAGAGGAAGCAGAGGTAACAGAAGGCTGAGGCCAAGCCTTTTCAAGGTTGTTGTGGAAAGAAGGTACCTTACTGTGAGACCCCAGAGACCCAAACCAGGGGCAGAGTCTCTGGGTAGCTGGTGACCGTGTACAGGGGAATTCTGTGGGCGCATTCTAATGGCGTGGGTGAGGCTGCCTGGGCAGCCTCAGTTCCCTTCCAATGCTGGGACCCTCTAACAGATGTTGGCTCCCTTCCCCACAACTGTAAATATTTGTACATTCCCAAGTTATAAAATGAGCTCTTGGCTTACAAGGGTCACAATGACAGGCCTGTTCAGGAAATAGTTTGTTCAGTGTTTCTTTAGGCTAACTTTCCGAGACTCCTTGTCATCTGTGTTTGGAGTGGATACAAGCTGCTCTCTCTCTCCCTCCCTCCCTCTCTCTCTCTCTCTCTCTCTCTCTCTCTCTCTCTCTCTTTCTCCCTCATCCTTTCTCTCTTCTTCCCTTCCTCCCCACTCCTCTGTGTGTGTGTGTGTGTGTGTGTGTGTAAGAACTGTTGAAAAGAAAGAGACACAAATAGTCATTTGAGAAAGCAGAAGCCAAGCAGGCAAGCCAGGGACATTCTTCACTTCCTGTCTGTGGCCACAGATGTCAGGGCAGAGCCCCTCCCCCAGGAGGAGAAGGTCCAGCTTGTAGGCCCTTCAGTATTCTGTCCTGGGGCGTTTTGCAGTGAAGAGAGTGAGTGGGAATTGGAAGGAAATTCCTGCTCCCTGCAGGAAGGTAGCAACCCTTAGTCTGGCTAGTTTTCTACCAATGGATGACGAGGTCCTATTGGTGAATCGTGTGGATGACCCCGGAACCTGCTATAGGGCAGAATGGGGTGGAAAGTAGGAGGGGAGCCTTTATTTTCTCTGAGGAGTACAGCATGCTTTATTTTACTTTTTAAAATTTATTTTTGCCAGGTGTTGGTGACATGGTGCCTTGGGAAACAGAGGCAGGCAGATCTCTGTGAATTCGAGGCCAGCCTGGTCCACAGAGTGAGTTCCAGGACAGCCAGGACTACACAAAAAACCCTGCCTGAAAAAGTTAAAAAAAAATTCAGTGTGTATGTGTGTGTGTGTGTGTGTGCTTGTTATGTGCTTATGAGTATACACCTGCATATCACAGAGGCACTGGATTTCCCTGGAGCTGGAGTTACAGGTAGTTTTGAGTCTCCTGATAACAGTGCTGGGAACTGAACTTGGGTCCTCTGGAAGTCTGAGCCATCTCTCCTGTTTCTGCCACACTGGCTCCTCACCCCCACTAACACCTCTCTCTGTCCCTAGAGAGCTCCTTCCATGTCCTCAGTGGTATGTCTCTTTCACACATGCTTCTCAGCAGAGTGCTCTCTTTGCACTCTAGCTCCCTTACTTGAAGACAAATATCCCCTCACAGGGCTATGGGGACTTTCAAACACTGAATTGGTATGGGGCCCTTGGTACCACACCAGGGTTCCTGATGTGATTCTACGAGGCTAGCCAACTCCTATTCATCCCTTGAGACCCTGAGTTACCTGTGGGAAGCCTGCCTTGTCCTCTGGGAAACTTCCAGTCATTTTCATGTTTTCCTCTCCACCTTTAGGGTGGAGTGCAACTGTTTCAGTATGTTTTGTTGTAACCAGCAGCCTACAACTAGATTGGTGAGCTCCTCGATTCTGTCCTTAGTGGCTAGCCCAGCGTCTGTCACCTGGCAAAAGCTCCAGAAGCTTGTTGAGGGTGTTGTTGTTTGGCAGTCTCAGGAGGTCAACGTGAAGCTCCGACTAAGGCAGGCTTTTCTCCACCTCCAGAGATGCACTGCTGTGATAGGAGAGGCCACTCAAGTTGGTAAATGCTTGCCATGCACACATAAGGACCCGAGTTCAGACCCCTAGTGTCCACATAAGACACCAGGCACAGTGGTGCACCAGTTCTCCCAGCCATGGGGAAATAGAGACAAGAGGATCCCTGGTGCTTGCTGGCCAGTCAGTCCAGCCAAGTCAGTGAGCTCTAGGTTCAGAGAGACCCTGTCTCAGAAACTAGGTGACCAGGTGTGATGGTGCACATATTTGAGCCCTAGCACTTGGGAGGCAGAGGCAGGTGGATCTCTGTGAGCTCAAAGCTAGCCTAGTCTACATAATGAGACCCTGTCTCAAAAAACAAACAACAGCAAAAAGAACACCAACATGATAATAACATAAAATAATTGAAAATACGGTGTAGAGTGACGGAGAAAGGTGTCACCCTCTTGCCCCCACATGCGCACATGAGCGTGAACACAGACTACCAACTCTCTGCTCTTGGCCTCTGCACAGATCTGCCTTCCCTTCCACACATGTTGAATGGACAGTACATTTTCCTACTCCCCTCCCCCCAAAAGATTTGGGTTTGGGTTTGGAAAATAGCAATCATTCAAGAAAACATGCAATTACTGAGAGTTCCCACGGAAAACCTGCGAGTCTGCAGCCTTGCTAAAATGTCAAGGACTTAACTGGTGCAAGCCCAGTCTCCAAGGATCTGAAGGAAGGGGCTTGGCTGTCCTGGAGGGGGCAGGGGGATCTTCAGTGTTTACAGAGCAGCCTGCCTAATCCCTTCTGACAGGGAAGCCTGCTGCTTAGACTGAGCAGGACTTGAGGGCTCCTAAGGAAACTTGCCTTCTGCTCAGTTCAGGCAGGGCTGAACTCGTGGTGACCTCGTCCTTCCACAGCCAGGAAAGCAGGCTCAGCTCTTTCCAGTAGTGTGTCTGCCAGGGCTCCATGCCGGGGGGGGGGGGGGGGGGGGGGGCTTTTTCTTCAGGGTGTCTCAAATGTTTACAGGAGTAAGAAATAGGGGAGTGGAAATCATCCCTCCCAGTTCCACCTAAATACTGGGGAAAAAAGGACACGACAGAAGATGGAAGCAGAGGAGGGGTCCCTCTTTTTCCAAATCCCAGGAAGAACTCCTAGGCAGAGCCCGCAGTTCCAGCTCCTGGAGGAGCCCCTTCCAAGGTGTTGCACCACACCTGTCTCTTCAGAAGACCGTGTTCCCTGAGCTGTTCTATGTAGGTCAGACTTCCAATTCAACCGCCTTGGCAAGCCTGTCTCTGCCTGTAGCATGAGCAGTGTGGGTTCTGGAGGAGCAGAACCAAGGTGTGTGAATGGTATGACCTCACTGGGAAAGCACCGGGTCTGAGCCTCCTCCTCATCCCCTCCTCAGGCTCCAGCCTGGGGATCTACAGGGAAGGGAGGACTGAGTTGGGGGAGGACTGAGTTGGGGGAGGATTGAGTTGGGGGAGAACTGAGTTGGGGCCAGGCAGACTGCTGCTTTGGGGAACAGTGCTTCAGCTGCGAAGCTCATCACTACAGTAGAGAGTCATTTCTTCCTGCTCCTCTCAATTACAAAATAATAAGATTGTTAAAAATCCAATCATATGAACGTCAATATTGGCAGGGACAGCCGCAGGAAATTTAATTGCACAACGGGTGCCAGTTAAAGATGGTACGGGTTCTTCCTGGCTTTTCTTAATTCTAATTAGGATGAAATCTACTGCATCTTCCAGACTTGCAAACAGGGGCTTGTCAGGAGGCCAGGAGTGGATGGGAATGACACAGGCTCCCCTTCCCCAGCCTCGCGCCTTCCCTTCCCTCCACAGCATGGTCTCCGATTGGAGCTTTGCACTGATTTTGAACATCAGCTCTCCAGTTTCTTTGGCATGTCAGAGGGCCAGATGTTTTTTATTTGAGAGCAAATTGACACATTAAATTACACTGTGCAAACATTAAAGCCAGCCGCGGGTAAACAGGCCGAGATTCATTGAATTTTACGGGTCACAATGATGTTTATGTAATTTAACAAATTCCTGCCCTGCTGCTGAGACTCTCCAAGAAGTATTAATTGAAGAAAGATGAGAATTTCCCTGAGGCTGTCTGTCCAGTCCCCTGTACCTCAGGCTTCAGAGCTCTTGGGCGGGGCAAGGGGGGATTCAGTAGCTTTGTGTCAGGGATTCACAATGCCCAACACAAAACGGGGAAGCTGTGCTCTTAAGAGCCTTGTTACTTTCCTTGTTACTTGCCTTGTGGCAGTGACAGAAACCTGAAAAAAAGTAGTGTAAGAAAGGGAAGGTTTGCTATAGATCATGGTGCACACTGTCCATCATGAATGGGAACGCATGGCGCCAAACTCGAGGGGCCAGCCATGCAGCATCCACAGTCGGGAGTCAGAGGATGGACGCTGGTACTCAGCTCCCTTTTCTCCTTTTTATTCAGTTCAGGGTCCCAGCCCACAGGAATGGTGCTGCCTACATTCAGAAAGGTCTTTCTACTTGAACTTACAGAGACTCCCTGACAGCTATCCCTGGAGGTTTGTTTCCATGGTGATTCTAAATTCTATCACGGTGATGACTGAGATCACCCATTGCACCTGCCTAGAAGACATTCTCTATCTTCATTCCAGTGAAATCTTAGAGAAGATGTCAACCAGTGTGAACCTGCTTCCTTATCTGCTAATGGAGAGGAGGCGTGCAAGCAACTAAGCATCTGTCTCTTTTCTCCGGTAAACGTCATGCTTGTCTTGTATCTGTTTCCATGGTTCCTTTCTCTGTAGGACCAATTCTCTAGTTTTAAAGATGGGTACATCGTCCAAGTCAGAGTAGCTTATGTAGCTCAGACCCTGAGGATTGGTTCAGAGATGGGAACGTGATGAATCTGAGCCAATGAGTTTCTACTCGGCATGTTGCAAGAACCAGCAGTACAGAGATCTCATTCCTTTGGCCTTAAGTGAATCTAAGTTAGGAGCTGCTTGGGCACTGTCTCAACCCTAGTGGAGAAAGGATTTTTGGGTAGGGGCCTGAACCAAAGTGAGAATAGAGAAGGGCAAACTCCACCAGGACCACTTCGAGCCCCTGCATCCTGCTGTAGCTCATGATGACCCTCAGCTTTTGGATTATGTAAGTGAATACGTCCACAGATTCAGTGAAGACAATGGGACTTGACTCTCCTTTGTCCCAAATACCAATACTCTCCAAGAAGCATGGAATGGATTGAAGAAACAGGAGAACATTCCAAAGCCTGTGCATCTGCTCACCACTCTCTGCCTCTCAGAACTCTTGAGTGTGGAGAGCAGTCATGAGTGAAAGATTCTTCTGCCTCCTTCTGTAGAGCAGGATTTCACACTCATTTAATTCAATGGCTGGATTGACCTCCAACCTGATCTCTGACTCCTCTCTAGCTCACCTGGGACTCTGCCCAGTCAGGCTGGTCTGTTCCTAACATGCCCCTACCCCTCACCTTTTCTTCTTTGTCTTCTATTGTTTGCTTGCAGTAGCATCCTCTCCAACCTCCATCCTTAAAGACAGATTTAGTGTTGTTTTCAAGGAGGCATCCTCTCTTCCATTCAGAACTTGTTCCCAGCAGGAGGGCCTTGGCAGGAGCCATACTTGGCCTGTGATTATATAAATTAAGGACTGTACTGAATATTTCTGTTGCTTCTTGTATTGAAAGGTTGTTTCTTCTATTTCTTTATAGCTTGATTTTTTTTCTGATACAATCCTGGGTACATAAAGCCATGGGTTATTAGCATTCAACGGTGTCTTAAAGGGTCCTGGAGAGTTAGCTAGTTGGTAAAGGGGTAAGGGCTTGAATATGGATTCTGAAAACCCATGTAAAGTACCAGGTTTGGCAGTATGTGTCTGTAATCCAGGTGCTAGAAGGGCTACAAGCAGAACCCTGAAGCTTGTTCACCAGCAGCCTAGCCAAAGCAATGAGATTTTGGCTCAGAGAGATTGAGAGAGAGAGAGAAAGAGAGAGAGGGGACCCTGTTTCAAAAAATAAAGGTAGAGAGGTACCAGTGGAAGGTGCCCAACACTGACACATTGATCTCTCTCTCTCTCACATACATACATACATACACACACACACAGACAGACACACGCCAGTATGCACAATAGGCAGATAAGGAAACAAACTCAGAGAGATTAATTGAGGAGCTTGAGGTCACACAACTTATTATTTAACATTCTATCTCTATGTTCTTTCCATAGCATGAAGCTCTACCAATATGATCGATTTGTTTTCCAGTTAAATATACAGATGGCTTGAACTCGGTTGGCATCTTGCCATGTTCTAACTTGACCCAGTCAGCACATATGGAAGAAAGGGTAGCAGATTCAGTGGTATCAAAAGCTCTGGTTCAATTCCTAGCAAGGCTATGTGACCTTAGATGAGTCTTTTTACCTCTCCAGACATTTTCAAAGTTGCAAAATTAAGAATCTTATACCAGGCATTAGGGCAAGTGAGTTTGCTTTTTATCCATCACCCACCTGCTGTGGAGTCTGCCTCAGGGCTGTGTGGGAAGGAGTGGATGGTAACCTGGGCCACAGGAAAGGCAGTACTGATTTGTTAGCAAAGTGGGTCATAGTAGCAAGTATACAAGCTGTTTGTTCCATCTGGCAAAATGATTTCTGAGGTTCTTCCCATTCTGTCACTCAGGGTCATTTAAATTCCAATGAAGGTGCAGACTCTGAGCTGATACCAACCTTTTGGGTCCTTGGCATGTTCTTCTAACTGTGGGCTGTCCCTTCTGCATAAGACACCATGCCACTTCTGGATTCCAGAGCACACAGCTCTGCCCAGAAAAGGTTCACTTTGGCCTGACCTTAGCACCACTGAGCAAGTGAAATATAGGGTGGGAATCTGGGGAAAGCTGTATGGGCTGGGTCATGGGGCTTGGAGTAGTCAGGGACTATGGAGTCTGAGAAGTCCGGCTGCAGACCTATATCCTCTGACAACTGGTACAAACTTTTCACAGATGACCCGACACTAGGAAGCATGTCTGAGGAGATACAGATGTCCAACTTATAATGTGTTAGAGCCTGCAGGTTAACCCCATCAGCCTCCCATGTGCCTCATTTTATCTGTCTTCCCATTCAAGGTAATTGTCCCAATACCACAATGTTGGGATGGAATATTTCACTGAATAAGTTATGTCTAATTATGTTGGGCCTCACAGGTATTCAAAATGCCCTGTTTCTCATATATCCCAACTCTATCTCTTCTTTCTAAAGAAGTTTAGACATCCATTTAATAAGCTTGCTTTGTTGCAGGTACTTGAAACTTAAAGTTGAGTGAGGCACACTCTTGGCTCGTGGCTGTCTGTTGGTTATAGCTCACAGGAATAAAATCTAAAATGGTTATAACATTGCCATTATAACCTATAGAAGTAAGCTTGATGGGAGATGCCATTATGTATATATGTTTCTTATACTAGTTAATGAATAAAGCACTGTTGGCCAATAGGAAAGGAAGATAGGAAGGACTAGGAGACAAGGAGGAAAGAGGAAGTAGTGGGGAGAAGTGAAGATGGAGAGTCTGGAGAGAATAGAACCACCAGCCGCCTCTCACTGGTAAGACCACATGGAAATACATAGAAATGGGTTAATACTTAAGACAGAACTAGCCGATAAGAAACAAGTAACTGGCCAACAGAATTGTATCTAATACAGAGTCTTGGTGTGTTAATTGGGGCTGGCGCAGCGGCAGGACAAGACCAGGCGGGGGGGGGGGGGGCAAAAAAACCGTACTCCTTACATAAGCTGCCTTCAAGTGCTGCTGCATCTAAGAACTTAGGTTGTAGCACAGAAGTCTGAACACTGCCTGCCTCTCCAGATTGCACCCTGTCAGAATGGAAACCCTGTCAAACAACAATTAACACTTTACAAATTCAGAGCTGAAGGAAAGAATGCTCATGATTGGCCTGGCTGTGGTCATGTGTCCATGAGAGTCCCAATTACCAAGATTGATGAAATGGGTTATTATGCTTGGATAGGCTTAGGTCAGGAGTCTTTTTTATTTAATCTCTCTCTCTCTCTCTCTCTCTCTCTCTGTCTCTTTCTCTCTCTCTCTCTCTCTCTGTGTGTGTGTGTATGTGTGTGTGAGTATGAGTTGGTACATCTGTGTGCTTGCACTTGGATGCTAAAGGACAACTTCAGACATCATCTCCAGGATGCAATCCACAGGGTCTTTCATTGACTGGAAACTCACAAGTTGAGCTAGGCCAAGCCAGTGAACCCCAGGAATCCTCTTGTCTCTCTGCCTCCCAAGTGTTGGGATTATAATCATGTGCTACCACACCTTCTACCACTTGGCACTGGTTTTGGAGATACAGCTTAGGACCCTGTATTTATTAGGCAAGCATTACCAATAGAGCTGTCTTCCAAACCCAAACCAGAAGAGTCTTCACAGACAAGCAAATAAGGTAGCTGGTGGAATTCACTGGCAAGGGTCTTTACAGTGTGGTTTCTGGAGGGGAGGCATCTCCTGGAAACTTGGGAGGCATCCTAAGAGCCCCATCACCAAGCCACAGCAGGAAGGTCTCAACTCTCTTTAGCACTTGGTTCTGACTGATAGAGGCAGGCCGCCAATGGCGGTGGAAGCAGCAGGTCTCTGGGCTCTCCTTTTCTCCAGAGAACTTAATGACATGCTGCTGACCACACCAGCTGTGGGCCAGGCCCATGGCCAGAGACTGCTGAGGCTGTGGTCTAGTTCCTGCCAAGGTCAACTCCATTCTGTCTAACTTTAGGAGTGCATGGTTGGCTTCCCAAGCATCAAAGAAGTCAAAGTATCTGACTCCAGAGTGTGTGTATTTTTAAAGCAACAAGAACAGCACCAAAATCAAAACAAAACCAGAGAGAAATAAAACAACGCCAAGAAAATCCAAAGATGGCTCAGTGTCCCACAGACTCAGTTCCCAATGCCCTGAACCTCATGCAAATGCCCAGGGCCTGTGGTCAAACAGAATTAGATACACCTACTCTGTTTTTAAGGCTAAATAAAAATAAAAAAGTAAGAATGGGCTCTAATTAGTAGACCTGCTGCACTCCTTCCCACCAAAGCCAAGTGTTTCCTGCAGAGCTACATTTCCTAAAAAAGTAGGGGTGGGAGGCCCAGTTTCCTTACCAGCCGGCATTAGGATGCCCAAAAGACAGCATCCCCTGGGGCTCCGCGGCTGTGCTGAACAGTATCCCATGTAAACACTCGGTGGGGCTGGAAGGTGGGACTCAGGCCGAGTGAACTTGAGTGAAGGCTCTAACGCTCCAGTCTCTGCTTCCTCCTCTAGATGAAGAGGGTCTTGATGTGACAGGAGAATACACACAGAGGGCAGGTCAACCTCTGAAAGAGTCCGGTTGACAGAAAGTATGGAAACCCCTCCCAGCCAGGGCTACATGTAAAGGGCAGAACGTGAACAAGAAAAGCCTGAGATAAACAACTGTGGGAGAAGGTGGCTACTATGGGAATGACCCACAAAGGACCGTGGTGCCATTGGGCTCTAACTACGCACAGAAGTGCTTTCTTTCCTAATAAATTGTTTCTGTCACTCTTTCATGCCAGAAGCTGCAAACCCCATCTGGTGCCCTCCTGACCCAGATTCATGCCGGCAACACTGATCCCCAGCCAGTTTCCCCGTGGTGTCCAATGTGGGCAGTGTGAGCTGCTTCAGACCCTATGCAAAGCGATGAAATTGTGAATCCACCAGACTGATAATCTATCAGGCTGCCTTTTTCTTTTCCTCATCCTCCTCAGCGTCCCCACCCTCAAGCCCCTGCCCAGCTCCCTTCTTCTGTCTTGCTGGATCTCCTTGGTCCTTCTACTCCCCCTCCTCTTTGCCCTGTGGGTGCCTTGCTCATCTGACTCCCAATAGCTGCAAGCTCCAAGGGAGTCAGCACAAATGTGGAGCTGGCACTGGGAAGAGCAGGGTTCCCTGAAGGACCGGCCTGGAGGCGTCTCTGGGAAACTGTTTTTTTTCCAGGTTGTCTGGCCTCCCTTCCTCTCCTTGGCCAGGAAACTGCAGGAAAGCATCCATCCTTTCAGATCCAGCTGGTGGTGCAGACCTCCAGGACACCTTCCTCTGTCGGCTGCCCAAGTTGGCCAGACAGCTCACCCTCTGACTGGGGTCACACATCACCCAGGGGAATGCTTATTTTTCCTGATGGCCGCAGCCATGAAAGGGGAGGCTTAAAAGAAAACACAGATTCAGAAAAGACCAGAGTGCAACAGGGCTCACAGAGACTTCAAAAGTGCTTTATAGGCGCTCCTAATGCTGAAGCCATTTGCTAAAGCAGTTAGGACCAGGCCAGGCCCTCTAACTCTGAAGAGAAAGGGGGGCACTAGACACAGCCCCATGTGACGCAGCCCTGCAATGACAGGGTCCTTGGGTTTCTTTTAACTTGTTTAATGTGTCTCTTTTAATTTTTAATTTATGCACTTATTCTCTTTCTGTATGTGTATACACAGACCCATGTGTGCCATAGTGCCCATGTGAAGGTCATAGTCTTTACCTGCTCAGCTGTCTTGCCAATCCCAGCTCCCTGGTTTTAATTTCTGTTTCTTCTTCTTCCCCCTCTTTTTTTAAGAGATAAAATCTCACTATGTAGTCCTGGCTGGCCTAGAACCTACAGAGATCCACCTGCCTGTTACAAGTAGTTTTCCTGCCAGCCTGGTCCTATTGGCCAACAGGGCTTTATTCATTAACCAATAAGAGAAACATATTTACAGAATGACATCTCCCATCACCTGCCTATGCCTCCCAAGTACTGAGATTAAAACTGTGTGCCCAGCCTCTGTTATGTTATTGTAATTGAGACACAATTTACACACAATAAAATGTGCAACTTTCTTATGATAAGCAGTATAGCCACACCATGCCAACCAACACACAGGCCCTTCCCATGCCCCAGGAAGAAAGGTGTGTGTGTGTGTGTGTGTGTGACCACTTCTGGTCATTCTTATCCAGAAACAACCGTTCTTGTGTTTCTCTCAGCAGAATCGACCTAGAACCCTGTGTACATGGAAGCATACTGTGTTTGTTTTCTGTGCTGCTCTTTTCACGCCACACACCTGTGAGGTTCATCTGTTCCATGTGCGTTGTTCTCCACACTCTGTGGAGTGCTGCACCCGAGTGTGGCTTTGCCGAGCCAGAGCCTCTTGTTTACCAGGATTGTGGCTGTTCCCAGGTGTTGATGATTTCGAGTAAAGCCACGATGGCCGTGAACTGCCTGCATAGACATTTATTTCCAGGTCTCTTGGGTAAATAGCGGCTACTGGAGTTGCTAGATTGTAAATAGGGAAACGTGCCCATTTACAAGGAACTCGGGGTGCTGGGGACATGGCTCAGGTTCTAGTTTGAGCCTCAGAGCTCACATTTAGAACAGCTATCACCCTAAGCAAAGACACTTCTTTCTGCAGTAGATGGTGACCAACAAAGAGAGCCACAACTAGTCAAGGCACAGAGAATAAGATGCCACAGAATGCTCTGTGCTAAATGGGTCATCTATGCCACACCCCCTTTTCCCAAGACAAGTAGAAGGAATTTAAGAGCCAGAGGCAGTAGATGACTACAAGGAAAAGTTTTCTGGACACAGCAGGGCCCTGCATAAAAAAATCACAGCAGTTGAGACAGTATGCACAAGACCTGCACAAGCTTAAGCCAGACGGAATTCCAGCATGGAGAGGGGAGGCAGGCATGAAGTCCCACTCCTGTCCACAGGGCTAATGGCCGTTGACAGCGGCTGGGAAACACAAAGTCAGTTTTCTCTAAGAATGCAGCCTCTGGCTAGGTTAACCACATTCCAATGAAGCCCTAAGAATATATGGGCAGCAGAAACTCTAACTGATGGATTAAAAAACAAAAACATAGAAAATTGGGTGGGTAGGGAAGGGAAGGAGGGATGAAGCCAGAAGGGATGGGAGGGGAGAAATGGGATCAAAACATACTGTAGAGAATTCTCAAATAACTAATAAAAAAACGAGAAAGAAAAAGCTAGAGGGTTAGTACTCTTGTAATGCCAGCACTAGGAGGAGGAGATGAAGGATCCCAGGAGCTCACTGGTAGCCACCTTAGCCTACTGGGAAAGTCCCAGCGAGAGACACTCTCTCTATAAAGGCAGGGTAACATCTGAGGAACAACACCCAGGACTGTTCCCTGGCCTCCACATGTATGAAAACATGCATGCACCTGCATGCACACACATACATGCGAACACTTGTGAGTACACACACATAGACAAATGTAAAATAGGGTTATCGGTTCATACCTATTCCCCGAGTGAGCCAGGAAGCAGTGTTCCTGCATGGTTTGGGCTTCAAATTCCAACCCCAACTTCACTCAGTGGTGGACTTCAGCCTGTAGAGGAGCCAAGCCCATTCCCCTCCTAGGGTGTTTTGCCAGAGTGTCTCACCACAGAGACAGAAGTACACTAGAACCAGGGAGAGGGATTAGTCACATTTTCAGACACAGAATAAAGAGCAAAAGAAGGAAGGAACTATGTAAGCAATCAGGGCATTTAATACCCTATAATAGGACCCATTTTTTAAAACTCGGGGGAAGAATTCACCCAAAACATTAGCCCCAAGTCACTCATTCCAAAGGAAAGGGAAAGAGAAGGAAGCAAGAATTTCAGCCAGATGCAGAAGCGCTGGCACCCGTCCATCCTCCTCCCTCCCTTCCTCCCTCCCTTCCTCCCTCCCTCCCTCCTTCCCCTCCCTCCCTCCTTCCCCTCCCTCCCTCCCCTCCCCCCTCCCTCCTCTCCCTCCCTCCTTCCTTCCCCTCCCTCCTCTCCCTCCCCTCCCTCCTTCCCCTCCCTCCCCTCCTTCCCTTCCTCCCCTCCCTCCCTCCCCTCCCTCCTCTCCCTCCCTCCATTCCCTCCCCTCCCTCCCCTCCCTGTCTTCCCTCCCTCTTTCTGTCCTTCCCTCCCTCTCTCTCTCCCTTCCTTCCTGTTAAGAAGGGTGATCTTAATAGCAGTAGGCAGCTCACAAGGTCATGGCTTGTTTCAAACAAGCTGGAGGAAGCGGAGGCCCTTGGAGAAATGAAGAGTGTTATGACAAAGGGAATCATTAGCCCAGACATATTTATGTTCATTTTGCCTTCTCTCCTAAGAGAAATCTGTTGCTCCAGCCCTTGTGGGCTGATTATTATTCCAGAAGAATCCATCAAGAGAAAAGCAGCAACCTGGGAAGGAGGGGAGCCCTTGGTGTTTCCAGGAGACAAGAGCAGCCATGACTGTTCTCAGCAGCTGGATTTGAGGGACCCTGGTGACAGGTGCCAAGGCAGGCCACAGGAGCTGGGGAGTGAGTAAAGTCATGTATGTACCAGACTTGATCTAAGCCCAGGGACTTTGGAAAGGACCACACTCTCAGATAAGAAGGGGCCAGCTTGCCCTGCTCCATAGTGTTGGGCACATTATCATTTTGGGGGGGGTCAACTTTTTTGGGCTTCAAAGCAAAGGTTTAGATCATGGTAGCTGTGTCCTGCCTGTGTTTCCTGAGCTTTGATGGAGACAGTCCTACTGTCAGGAGGGCCTTCAAAGGCATCCTCTGGCTTGCACGCCTCCTTTAGCCTTACTCTAAGCCAGCAGCAGAGTATGCTTTTTATCAGACCAGACATGGTATAGCCTGCAAGCCCTTAGGACGCATGCAAGGACCCGGCTAGAGCCTCAGACTCCTGCCCTGGCCTTCTAGCCTGCGTTCCAAGTGGCACCATGCCTTGGCAGGGCCTGGGGAGGGAGAAGGGGGCAATCATTTGCATTCTTATGCCACTATCTCTCTTTTCCCACTGTCTCTCTGTCTGTCTCTGTCTCTGTGTGTCTGTGTCTCTCTGTCTCTCTCTCTCCCCCATATTAGCATCTATATTCCCAACTGGAACACCAGGCCTTCCTCTTAATAGGTTTTGTTGTTGTTGTTGTTGTTTTTGTTTCTTTCAAGTCTTCAAAAATGTGTTGACATCTTCCAGCCACATCCACAGGGTGCACACTGGCCAACTCTCTAGTTAATGAGCTGAGACAGAAACAAAGAGCTTTTCTTTCCACAGCTACAGCGTGAGAGTGACCCCACCATGGTAATAAAAAATATATGTCGTCGGTGCTGTGTCTGCAAACCAGTTGTTTTTGAAAAGTGGCCACACCAGCTTGCTCAGGCTGTACATTATGCACTGCTGTCTCTGGCTGAAGCCTTGGCTGGGCCTTTCTCTCCTTACAACTCTGGCCTTAGCTTCCTGCTGCTCAGGCCTCTGGCCAAGCCAGTCTCCAGCCAAGCTTGCCCAATCCATAACCACTATGCTTATCCAAAATGGATCAGCCTCTAGGGCCTATGTGTTTGGATTTTTCATTCATTCAAAAGGCATTTATTAAATTCCTTGACTGTTTTCCATGTGTTAGTTCTACAAGCATTTATTAGGTGAACCAGAGGAACACTGGCTTTATACTCATAGAGTGTGACATTTTGAAGGGACACAAGACAACTGGAAAGGTGACTATGTGTCAGTGACAGGTTGGGGGGGGGGTGTGAAAGATGTGTAATGGTGGCTTGGGGTATTGGAAAGGGTCACTACTTCTACAGAAAGTATTACTTTTAAAAAAACATTTGATAAAAAAAAAGCTTCCAAATATATATAGAATTAGACAACACTGTACAATGACCTTGTATAGACACCTGCTGTCTCCCAGGAAGTTTCTTGTCTGTTTCTTCTTACTTCCTACTACGTTCTGCTGTTGTTTTGAAACAAATCCAAAATTTATTCATGATGCCACAATTTCTTTGCACTTTCCATGGGCTAGAGGCCAGCGTAACGCTAAGATGGGGGCTCCTGGGGTGCCTCGGGGGCAGTGAGTGGCCTGGATGTCTGACAAAATCAAAGTTCCAATCTTGCTTTTCCACATCACAAGTGTCAGGCTAGTCCTCTCCAAGCCTCGCATCCCTCACAGTCAAAATAAGGCCACGGCTGAACTCCCGGAGCTGTTCTTATGGCTACATGAGAGCTTGCAAAGCACCCAGCCAGATTGCTGTCACTGAGTACTCTCTTCCCTGGTCCAGATGTGTTCTGGATGGATCTAAGGGTTCTGCAAAACAGCCTCGTGCTGACTGCCACGCTTTACCTCCAGCATGCTAAGTAAGACGTAATGAGATTGGGCTGGAGAGATGGCTCCGCCAGTAAAGTGTTCCACTTGCAAGCATAATGACCGGAGTGCAATCCCCAGTAGCCACGTAAAAAATGGGGGAGGGCAGATCTGGAGAATTGTCTCGGTTAAGAGCACTTGTGGTTCTTGTAGATGACCTGGTTTCATTGCCAGCCTTCACACAACAGCTCACAATCATCTGTAAATCCAGTTCCAGGGGAATCCAATGCCCTCTTCTGGCCTCCATGGACACCAAGTACTCATGTGGCACACAAACACACATGCAGGCAAACATTCATGCACATAAACTAAAAAATAATAAATCCTTTTTTTTAAAAGCCAGGTTTGGTAGTGTGATGTTTCTTGTAATCTCAACCCAGTAGAAGCTCAGACAGATGGATCCCTGAGACTCATTGGCCAGGTCAGCTAGCCTCATGGTGAGTTCCAAGTCAATGGGATATCTTGCCTCAAAAAGCAAGATAGATGATTCCTAAAGAACACCCCCCGAAACTGTCCTCTGACCTTCACACAGATATGCATGTACATGCCCAGGTTCCTGCATACATGTGTACATATACACACACAGAGTAAATGTCATGGAAACACAAACATGCTGCCCCATAAACACTCAGCACTGAGCTGTCATAGTGAGCCGTCTTTTTTAACATCAGCCTCCCTCACCTACTCTTGACATATTATGGACCACCCATCACCACATAGGCTTCACCAAGTCATGAGGCTGGCTTTACCTTGTAGCCCAGGGGAGGATGAGGGGACACTTGGCAAAGTGTGTTTACCCAAGCCAAGCACCCTCAGTTTGCTTTTAAAAGGTTTGACCTGCTTCTGGGAAAGCTACACGCACTATTCTGTACTGTGGGTGGCAGCTGGAGCTAAAGCCCCAATAACTCAGACAAATGTGGCCGACGCCAGAGAGGAGTCAAGGGCCTGGCTGCGACGTCTGGGGCCAGCTTGGTCTTGGACCTCACTGTATGTTTACAAGTTTCCCTTTGACAATTCAGTTTGGAAGACGGGCTTCATTAAAGGGCAATTATAGGTTAAGTGACTTGCTGGCTCTCTGCCTAATGTGGAAACCTCGACTGTGACAATCAGATAATTCTGAGATTAAGCAACACAGCGATTGCTACTGAAAGCAGCAGCTTGGGAGCAGGGTAGAAGACTCCCCAGTCATGACCTCATCCTAGCAGCACTGTCTGGGCAGGAAGTCTGTATTCATGGGGCCAGCAGACTCTGGGGACCTCTAGCACCAGGGTAACCTCTTCTGGGAAAGGGGACTGTGAAAGGCAAAGGACTTTCTGCTTAGAATGGTGAGATGTCCCTCTTCCTATGGACTCAGCACTTCTGGAGATTTCTCTGGGGTACGAGGAACCAACCTTTCTCGGTTACACTGTGACCTCTTACTTGTCAACACATCTTTGCTAATGTCCTCACAGATGTCTATCTGTAAAGCTCCCTGGCCTGCAAGGTACCAGCACCTCACATCTTCTGGAACAATGAGTATTGTAAGGAGCTTACTGTCATGTGTGAGAAAATCCCCCTCCAAACTGTGGCTAAGGCAGAAAGAGGTATATGGAACTTTCAAGCAAGGAAGGTGTTGGGCTCAGGCATGGCTACACCCAGGAACATTGAACAGTGCCTTCTCTTCCACTTTTCTCCTGCTAGCTTTAGTATCAGAGGCTCCATAAGCACTGGGGTGAAACTATACCAAGCAGAACTCATGACGTCACGTGGCTTCCTACTTACTCCTTTCAAGGTCCTGGGATTTAACATGATTGGATGGTGAATGTCATGTGATTGGATGGATGCCTAAAAGCATTCCAGATTGGATGATGCATTGGTGGATTTCCTGCTGTATGTGATAAAATGCCACGAGGAACAATGGCTTACAGCAGAAAGAGTTTATTTTGGCTTATCGTTCCAGAGTAAAGAACCTGTTGATAGCTTGTGAGCAGGAGCAGCAATCTGAGAAAGATCATATATAAACCACACGCACGAAGCCTGAGGTAGACTAGAAACCCTCCAAGTTGTGTCAACGTCATGTTGTGTCCCCCCCGCCCATCTTGATGTACTTCCTCCTCAAGGCTCTATGAGCTAAAGGTTCCACAGTATCTCACTAAGGGACCAAGTGTGCAAATACCTGAGCCCATGGAGACAATTCTTATTTAAATCATCACAGATGCCCTTAGGATACATGACCACTTTACCCCACAGCCAGATGGGAGCCAAGGCTGAGAGTGATGGAAGGGCAGTGCCCCAAAGGTCATCACAGACCCAAGCACCTACCGTGGAGTCATGTGGTCCAGGGCATGGCCAAGAGACCCCAAGTGCACACCTCCAAGGCCCAGTGGTGGGAGCCACTACGAAGAGTGACTATGTGATGGAGAGATGGAAAAGATGGAGTACAAGGTGGAGAGATGGGAGAGACTGTGAAGCAGGGCTGCTTGTGCACTATGGAGAGAGGTGGGACTGGAGACACGGCGGTGGTGAGGGACAGGTGGGTGTGAGGGACCTCAACAAACAGCTGAGGCCATTGTGATGCCTGGGCCCGGGCTGCCACCATGGCCCTACCACAGCTGCAGTCTGTGTTGATGTGTGTGGTCCATGTTGCCACCCAAAGACACCCAGATGTCAGTGGTCAGGGGTGGGTGGGTGAGTGGGGCTTCCAGAGACCATGTTGATACTTAGGCACTGTGCTGTCTGGCAGGGGCAGGGAAGCAAACTAAATGAGGGGCCTGTTCTGCCACCTGAGGCCATGGTGATATCCTGGCTTGGGCTGCCACTGAGATCATGTCTGAGTCCATGCATGACCCTGCTGCAGCCGGGGTTTGTGTTGATGTCCACGGCCCAAGTTACCACCAAAGGTCATGTGGATGTTCAAGGGCTGGGCTGCCACCTGAGTCCACGTGGATGTCTGAGGGCTGTGCTGTTGCCAGGGGCCATACTGATTTGAGGAGCCAGTGCTGCCAGCTGAGATCATGGTGACATCTGGACCAATGCTGTTGCTGGTGAGAGAGGAATGTCTGGGTCCATCGTCCTATTGCAGCCAGGGTCTGTGACATCCAAGCTCTGTGTCTCACTCAAAAGCCATGTGGATGTCCATGGTATGAGCTGCCACCTGAGACCATGTTGATGTCTGAGTACCATGATAAGCTGGCCCCACCCCTTGCCAGACACCACACTCAGGAGAGCAGGTCCTTCTCCTCACTAGACAGTGGCACCAGCAGTGACACGGGCATGGAGAGCAGGTCCTGTCCCTTTCCAGCTCCTGGAATGCTAGTCCCACACCTCAGCAGCCTCCACACACGGGGGAGGTGGCCCAGCCCCTCACCAGCTATTCCACAGGAATGTAGGCGGTGGTGTGGATGCCGGTGTGCTGGTGCCACCCTCTCTGAGATGGCATGGGAAAACTGGCCCTGATGGCATCGTGGGCACAGGCAAACTGGTCCTGCCCCTCACCAGTCACTGCACAGGGGAGGGGAGCGTGTGAGTCTGGGCTGGCCAACAGACTCCCCTACCGCCTAGGCTCAGATGTACGGCCTTGAGTTGACCCACCCCAACACTTGCCCCTTCTATGAGTTGCTGGAACATGTCACAGAGCCATTCCTACGGAACCATAGCCACAGGATCTCCATGACTCTGGACAACAGATTCTCAGAGAGAGTCCAGTGTCAATGGTGCAGCAGAAGCCAGAGCCCCTGAACCAGACCAACGACTCAATGCAATGAAACAAAAGCTGTGTGACGCACTGCCCCACCCAGTGCTACTTACTATGATAGAGAGGCAGGAAAGATGGAAGAGTGGAGTGGTACAAGTAGAGCTGTGACTGATGTGTGAGAATGCTTTTTATTTTGGTTTGTTCTGGGAGACAAGGTTTCCCTATGTAGCCTTGGCTGTCACGGAACTCACTCTGTAGACATACTGGTCTCAGACTCAGAGATCCAGCTGCCTCTGCTTACTCAGTGCTGGAAATAAAGGTTTGTACCACCACTACCCAGCTTTTTTTTTTTTTGTCTGTTCTTATTTTTTTTTTTTTAATTTTCTTTTGAGGGGGAGGTTACAAGGACGGAGGGTGGATGTGAAAGGACTTGGAAATGAGTGGAATTGGGATGCATGATGTGAAATTCCCAAAGAAGCAATTAAAAAATTATGGTTAAAAAAGGACACCTGAGTGTTAAGGGAAGTAGACACCAAGAATACAAAGCCTCGCGAGCATGCATCAAGCCTTTGCTGTGCCTGCCCATGTCAGTGCTGGAAAGACCCTGTCTCCTGGGTGGCTGTTGGGCTCTGGAAGGATGCTTCTGTAGGGTGGTTCTGTCCAATCCTCATCTTGAGAAAACATGTTAGATAATCAGACTCTCAGCTCCTCCAACTAAATCGAAGTACCTGGAGGATATCAGCATTTTAATACACCTTCTAGGTGCTTCTGTTGACCCTACTGCTACAGGGCAAAGACATGCTTCCCTTGGTGTCCACACTCAGTGCTCATCACATGTCATAAGCAAAGGAAGAAAGGCTTGGAGGATGGCCTGTGCTTCTCTTGTGAATGTGGACCTTCATGAATATGACATCCTGTGGGTACCTTCAACAGTGACCCACTCCTGCTGTAACCAAATAGCCTGCTTTCCCTTGTCCTACTGGCATGTGGTAGGCTCTCTATAAAAATTAGCTGTTATGGGTAGGGGGAGGCTGGGGAAACAAGTCAGTTACTAAAGTGCTGGCCGTACTCACACGGGGTCAGTCAGTTCAACCCCAACACCAACATAAAACAATTCTAGCAATTGGGAATTGGACGCAGGAGGATCCCCGGGGCTCATTGGAGAATCAGCTCAATCAGTGTAAAGACGTGCACACACGCACACACACACACACACACACACACAAACACACACACACACACACACTCACATAGTCATGTATCCATACTTATCTCCCTAGGTCCATACCAACATACTATCTGAGCATCACTCTTGTTCATAGACATGCCAGATCCATGCAAAACAGATGTCAGGTAACAAAACACCTTGCCATCTTCATTATAGATATAGGCACGAGACACAAATGACCTGAAATCAGCAGGCCACTCTGGGGGAATCTCTAGAAGAAGAGACATGACAGAGTGCTCTTGGAGAAGGATCAGTAATGAGCAGAGGCATGGGGCGGGGGGGGGGGGGGGGAGGATTAATCCTGTGTCTGAGGAGTCACTGACTCAGCATGCCCGAGCCTGGGCCTTCCTCCCCACAACCTTATAAAGCCTGTTATGTCCACTCCAGATGATCACAAGCCTGTTTTAACAGTGCACACATGTTCAATGTCACAAACAGGCAGACTCAGGGATAGACTGAGAGGGGAAAGTATGATTCTGTGGTTTAATCCACCTTCACTGGACCAAGTTCCCCAGGGTTTGGTTCCTAGATAGCAGCCCTGGTTTGTGGCATTTGATGGGAAGTTGGAACCTGGAAGTGTATTGGTAAGTGGGAACGAAACAGAGACCTGGACCAGTCTAGGGGCAAGAGTGTGTCATCTGTTTCATCAGCACACAGACTGTCCAGCTCCTGCTCTATCTTGGTTTGTTTGGGTGCCTGGGACTTCACAGGCTCTAGAGACTCACTACTATGACCCCTGGGCATTTAGACTATCCCTACCCTTCATCTACCTGGTAGGAGAACTCAGGCCGGATTCAGAGCACACAAAGGGTCAGTGGCTTGGCAAGATATGCCAAGACCAGGGGTGTTTCTACCTGCTCAGAGAAAATCTCCATGAGACACTGGAGAGGGAGTGGGCCAGTTGCAGCTGGCAGGAGTGGGCACAGTCAGGGACCAAGGGCAGCTGCAGGGGTTAGGAAAGCTGAGCAGTCAGAGTCCTGATGATAAGGTGGGCTCTGATAGCAGAGTGCGAGATTGATAGGGCTGTAGTCACTCTTATCAGAGGGCAGATACTAGGGGCCGTCCCTAGCATTGAAGACTGCATAGAACAAGTCGATGGTAGATGCTTGTGGTCCCATAGATCACCAGAGGATGGGACCTCAGTGCTCACACCAGTGATGCTGACAGTGACACAAGGACACACTTGCTGGGGCATCTAACACTGTTAAAGCCCACGTGCACTGGCTTGATAAATCTGAGCAATGAATACACCTCCATATCACAAATGAGGAAACTGAGGCATGGAAAGTTTGGGCTCTTGACACAGAGCTAGCAAGAGGTAGAGCTGGATTTGAATGTGGGTAGCTCCAGTCTAAGTCCTGGTGCATTCCTGACCTGTCTTATATATACACAATTTCTAATATATAGAAGAGGAAAAGCTCTGTGGGCCCTTAGTAAAGTTCCAGCAGCTGGCTTTGGTGTCTTTTTTCTTTGAGGTTTTGTTATTTTTATTGAAATACTGGTGTATTAGCCAGGGTTCTGTAGAGGAACAGAACTGATAGAATTAATATACATTAAAAGGAGATTTATTCAACTGTCTTACCAGATAGGGGCTGGCCAACCCAATAATGATTGTCCATACAGTGGAAAGGCTGAGGAGACAGAAGTCAGTCAGTCCGCAAGACTGGATGCCTCAGAGAAACTAATCTGGCAAATTAAGGCCTAGAAGATTACTGGGGAACCTGGGGGACCCCGGTCCACATTGCAAGGCTGAAGAAGCTGGATCCCAGGGTCAGCAGAACACAGATGGCAGTAACATTGGCAACAGAATCTAGGACAGCGGCTCTCAACCTTCCTGATGCTGAGGCTCTTTAATACAGTTCCTCACGTAGTAACCCCAACCAGAAAATTATTTTCATTGCTTCTTCATAACTATCACTTTGCTGCTGTTATGAATCATAATGTAAATATCTGATATGCATGATATCTAATACACAAGCCCATGAAAGAGTCATTTGACCCACCCAAAAGGGGTCATGACCCACAGGTTGAGAACCACTGGTCTCTGGTCTCTTGAACAAGATGCCACAGCAAGCTGACATAAGATTTTCCTTCAGACCTCTATCTGGGCTGCAGGCAGAAGGTGCTGCCCATGTTTAGCCTAGGTTTTCCCACCTCAGTTAACATAATTAAGAAGAATCTCTCATGGGCATGCTAAAGCCTTGCCTCTTAGTGGAAGCCTGTTAATCAGCACAGCCAGAGATTGAGCTAGGGCTCCTTGCATGCCAGGCAAGTGATCTTCCACTGAGTTACATTCCCAGCCCCTTCATCCAGCTTCAAGGCATCTGTTCTTCCTAGCCTTCAACCTGCAGACCATCTAGTTATAGGAGGAGGCTGGAGCTTTTAGGGCCAATGGCAGCCATCAGTGCCATCCCTGAACTCTTTAGTGTTTATGCCAAACAGAAAGCATTTCCTTCCCTGTGACTTGTGATCTTCCCTGTCATCATCACACCTCACAAAACCGAGACTTCTGAATATGTCTGCTACCCAACCCAGGATTAAATTTCTCTGGCCATCTCAGTAACACATCTTGACAATTGGTTTCTTCTAATCAAAAGTGAATGAGAGGGCTGGGGAGATGACTCAGTGTGTTAAGAGTGCTTGCTGCTCAAGCACGATCTGAGTTCAGATCCATACCGGGTGGCCCACAATGCCTGTAACTGCAACTCCACTGGATCCGATGCTTTCTTCTGATCTCTGCCTGCACCTGCACACACATGTGTGAATACACTCACATACACATGCATGCACACACACATATACAAATAAAATAAATCTTTCAAAGAAATAACCAAATGAGAGCCATCCATTACAATGAATGCCGAATCATTTGAATCTCTCAGATTCCCATTTCCCCTCCCTCACTTCATGCCGATATATTGTCACTCCTAACATAAATGGGAAACTGAGGCAGGCTTCTAGGTCTTTCCACCAGCAAGGAACAAAGTCAGGAGCAGGCCGCAGCTGGATCTATAGTTCACTGCAGCTCATCAGACACCACCCTTATTTATTCTTGTCTATTTTTGCACTCGCAGAGAAGTTAGTACGAATGGGCATCCTCCAGCGTGTGAGTTCTCAGGATATAATTCACTTTAATCTTTTAAGCATTTGACAGTATTTGCTCGAAAGAAGGAGCAACAAGTACATAATTATTGCACTAATTAAGCTGCCAAAAACACAGGCGTGCAGGAAGAGCACCTTTGAAACTGGGAGCCCACGACGCATTAGCATCTGCTGTAAGCTTATTAATCACCTAACAGGCAATTAGCAAGCTGTTACTGTTTGAGGCTGCTATGTAAATAAATTCTTGGGTTAATTTCTTCCTCTGATAATAAAGAAAACATTATGAAAATTAGCTAAGCGACAATGTAAATGATCTTCACTGTTAATTATACGACAGTGTTACATATGCAAGGACCCCAGAGCTGATAAGGGCCCTGGCTCCCTCCCTCCCTATTGCCCACTCCCAGCCCCCACCTTGGCTGTATTGCTTTAAAAAAATAAAAACAAAAATGTTGACACAGGTAAGGAGTAGGGGAGAGCTTTGGGGACTGGAGTCACAGCTGTTTGCTTGCAGTTTGCCCAAAGCAACTGTCAACCCCGCAAACTGGGATGCTCTCTGGCCTCAGCCAGGAGGCAAGCAAGGGAAGGACCAGAGGACCAGACCTGAGGACCCTAATTCATGACTACCAATTCCCAGGGGCCACTCTGCAGTGCTGGATGAAAGCCTCTGGGCTGGTGTCATTGTCACTGTCCACCACCTGGCAATTCCAGAGCACTAATATACATGTGGCATCTGGTAGTCAGGGGCCACCTGGCTCATCCATCTGGTCAGGTGTGTGGGATGATGCAGTGTTAGCCCTGACACCAGAGTTCAAACCTCCACCACTCAGTGGCTAAAAGGCCTCAAAGGATCAGGCTTCCCTTGACTATAGTTTCTTTTGCAAAACTGAGGTAATGAGGGTAATGAGCTGGGTTGAGGGAGTACTCCTTGAATATGGGGATTGCTGGGAAAGCTCAGATGCTCAGCACTTAAGTGAATGCCTGGTGAGCATGGTGGCTGCCTGTAATTCTAGCATCAGGAGGCAGAGATGGAAGATCCCCAGTATAAGGTAGCTGGTTGGACTGGCTGAGTCCGTGAGCTCTCTGCTCAATGAAAGTCCCTGCTTGAATATAAGGATATCAACCAAGCAGGACACCTGGCATCAACTTCAGGCTCTACACACATGTGAGCACACATGCATACACACTATGTCTGCACATGAACACAAATACTCACATGCACACACCCATTATACACATGCACATGCTGCTTTACTAGAGGTGATGGTAACACACCTCCATGACATTGTCTATGATGGACAATGACACATGGTAGCCTTCCCAGAGTCCTTTGCACAGGGTTGCCCATACTTATAACTCAGACCAAATTCATTGTCATCATCAGCTTTGACCTGGCCATTCATACTGTCAGCAATTTCACATCTGGCTCTGAGCAATGATGGGAGCCTAGAGAGGAAGTGTGTGTGTGTGTGTGTGTGTGTGTGTGTGTGTGTGTGTGTGTGTGTGTCTGTATGCTATCATCATTACAGCCAACCGAGATGGGCAAAATGGGAACAAACAAAGCCAGTGCCTAGCTTTCTGAGAAGTTGGGCCTGCACATTTTTGGTGGTCTAAACAAATCCCATGAGACACCATGTAATGGCTGAGCAAGGCTTTGGATCACATGGTAGGTTGGTCTTTGCTTATGAAGGCTCTCTGAGTGCAACCACACATATACAGAAAATGACATTCAAACAAGCAGAAATACCATACTCCACTTTTACACTGGCAAATGTTAGCAGGGTACAGATGCTACATTGGTGAGAATGAGGACAGGGAAGGCAGGCAGCTCCGGCATTCCTGGAAGTGTGGCCTAGAAACCCTGGAAGGCAGCAGGACAACCCTGATCAGACACAGAAGCACACAGCCCCTTCTGCCCAGCTCTCTCTTGTTATTTAGCCTAGCTGATCAACTCCTGGGGCTGAAAAATGACATATGCATGAGAATATTCACTGCCACCATAATTACAACACTAGGAGGGTAGAGACATCCAAATGTCCATTAATAGGACACTTAAATAAATTACAGGCATCAAAAGTGTCATGCAGTCATTCAAACTCACTCCAGCACTCTGTGTGCAGAGACACATTGCTGTGTTAAACAAGGCCCTCATATCTATGAAAATAATCCTGTGAGATATATGTGTATATACATATATGTATATATATCACATGATATATAAATAATATGACATAAACACATAATAAATATAAACAGTATAGCATGTATAAATAATAAAATATATAATAGTGTAATATATATAAATAATAAATAAATAAATGCACATTGTATGTTGATAATTACACAAGTTCACCCTTTACAGAATTGTTCTTAAAGGCTGTACCAAAACAAAACAAAAACCCTACCAAATGTGTCTCTGATGGCTCTGAGAGGTGGGCAGCAGAGTCGGGAACCTTACTGGCCCTAGTGTGTATGTCACAGGCCATCTTCAGGTAGTAACTGGTTTTGTGTGCTCCAGTCTGTATCACAGAGGTGCCACTTTGCTTCCTCCCAGCATCCCAGAGGACACTATCAACACAGTGTGCCCTGCCCACATAGGGACTACTTCTAGCCCACTGGTGAGAGCCTGACTGATTGTCCAATGTTCTGGTGATTCTGAAAAAGGCTGTTAGTAAGATTTCTTGGGGACTAGTGCCCTGGCCATCAGCTACACTTCCCTGTAGCCAGACTCTCACTCTTAATCAAGGAAGGTGGGCAAAGACAAACCATTTTGTGATTGTGGATATGTCTGTGGAGTTTACCTGTCAATACCTATATCTACAAATCATTCACCTGTACATATGACATGCACTAGGATATAGCTCTGAATCTCTAGGAGACATTTGGGTTCACACATACGCACTCGCGCGTCGCGCGCGCGCACACACACACACACACACTCCTATTCTTGTATGACTCTGCTCCCCTATTTTAAAGAGCAACAGCCTTCACTGCTAAGTCTCAGCCTTGCCCACTGTGGCTGCCGAATAAGCCTTTATCTCATGACAGCATCCTCATAAATCCAAGATGCTGCTCATACCTCCTCCACTACCCTCTTTTTTCCAGGCAGAGGTCTTTACCACTCTAACAGGGTCTCTACACTACCCTCTTTTTTCCAGGCAGGGGTCTTTACCACTCTAACAGGGTCTCTGACAGGCTCCCCCAGGCCTTCGAAGCTCAGCCGGCCTCCTATCTACACTCCTCAAACCTTGATGTGCTTTTTAATCTGTGACACCTAGAAATAAACGAAAATGCTGGAAAGCAGCCAAACAGCACAGGCCAAAACGAGGCTGTCACTTGCTGACTTTGGAGGTGGCAGCTCCTGCTAAGTCACCCCGAGAGGCAGGGCTTTGTTTTAGCAGCTGGATCATAGCATGGCCTCTATTGATCTTGCTGTGTTTACACACACACACACACACACACACACACACACACCTTAAACAGACCATCCAGGTGCCAGCCTCCCTCATTCTGTACTTATGCTGTCAAGTCTTTGAACCTAAACCAGAGCCAACTCCCACTCTACCCAGGTCCCACTCCGTCCTTTCTGGACACTAGTGCAGACCTACCAGGGTTATGGAAGTCTCTGTCCCAGGAGGGTGGTGGAGAACTTTGGTCCTGTACAGGCTCTGCTACAAACCAAGAACTAGACAAGGTCTATGTCTTTGTAAGGTAAAAGAAGACAAGGTCTGGGTCTCTTCCAGCCTGACATTAGAACACCTGTTGTTACCTCCTCTCTCTCTCTCTCTCTCTCTCTCTCTCTCTCTCTCTCTCTCTCTCTCTCTCTCTCACCCCTGCTACTACATTTGCACTCACCAGAAAGAGCAGCTGACCCACAAAGACAAATGTGCTCAGAGGCAAGGAGATGTGGCCAATGAGCTTTAAGTTGAAGTTGGCCCAGCCCTTAACTTACTTTGTTCTGGTTGAGCCACTGAGCTATGAAAGTACCAAATGTTTGTCAGACAGCTTCCATGGGTGTCTAGCCTCTTTTTACCCTTCTCTCTTTTGCCCCAGCTGGCTCAGACTTGGGAGTACACCCAGCATGGTGGAGTGAACCATAAGCCTGCTGACTTTAGCCCTGCCAGGACTACGGGCTTTGTTCTTTTTTGCCTCTTCTTTGTCTTCAACTTCATATTCCTCCTGTTTTTTAGTCAGCTCTCTCTTTCTGTCCCTCCCTCCTTCTCTCTCTTGTGTATGTGTGTGGTGTGTGCATGTATGTATGCGTATACTATGTGTATGTGTGTGTGTGTGTGTGTGTGTGTGTGTGTGTGTATAGGTCAAAAGTTGACAAAGGCTCAATCACTCTCCACCTTATGTTTTTGAGACAAGGACTCACATAGCCTGGCTGGCTTCCAACTTCTTGTGTAGCCAGGATTGGTATCTGAGTTTGCTTTCTATTGCTATGATAAACACCATGACCAAAAACAGCATGGAAAGAAAAGTGTTTATTTAATCTTATGGCTTATTAAATAATCATAAAGGAAGGCAAGATAGGAACCTGGAGACAGGACCTGAATCAGAGACCATGGGGAGAAATAGCTTATTGGCTTATTAACCATAGCTGGCTTAGCCTGCTTTCTTACAGCATCCAAGACCACCTTCCCAGGGGTGGTACCACCAACAGTGAATTGAGGGCATTCCACACCAATAATTTTTTTAAAAATACCCTGTAGATTTGCCTACAGGCCAGTCTATTGTAGGCTTTTTCTCAATTGAGCATCCTTCTTCCCAGGAGACTCTAGCTTATGTCAAGGTGACAAAAAGAACCAGCCAGGACAGCTCCTCATGCTCCTCCCCTCATTTGCCCTTTTGCACCCACGAATGACCCCAAAGCTTTGTGACAACATTGCTTCTTCAGCTGACCATGAAGGGCAGGCCAATGGGTCAGCCGCTGGTTCCCAGACAGCAGCCCCAGAAAACTCCCTATCAACGTCGTTGATCCTGGACCAAGAGGAGAAAATGTTTCACTTGCTCTGCCTTGTCTTGGACCTGACTTTTATTTCACTCCGTTTCCAAAACCCAGTTCTATTTGAAGGATCATGCTGAATGCCTCAGAAAGCCCTGCTTCTTCCATAAGTACATGCAGCAGGGATCAAGGAAAAGAAATAAAAGAAACGTACATGAAATTGGAAAGAGTGAAGCATCTGTGCACATGCCTTTATACACATGTGTGCAGGTACATATGTGTACATGAGCATGAGCAAGCCAGAGACCCGCCTTGGCTGTCATTCCTCACATGTCATCTACACTGGTTTTAAAGGCAGTCTCTCATTGGCCTGGAACTTACCAAATAGCCTGGGGCTGGCCAGCCAGAGAGCCCTCTATCCACCTGCCCCCCTATTCCGGCACTGGAATTGTAAGTGCACACTGATTATGTTCATGGGCTTCGGGGCTCAAACTCAAGACCTTGTGCTTTGCTCATTCTTCAATGATGGCAGTATCTCCTCAGCCACCCAGATTAAATAATTGAAACTAATTATCTATTTGTGTGTGTGTGTGTGTGTGTGTGTGTGTGTGTGTGTGTGTGTGTGTGGCAGGCAGGTGAGCCATGTTACCTGTATAGAGGTCAGAGAATAACCTTGTAGGGTTGGCTCTCTCTATCTACCTTTATGTGGGCTCCAAAGACCTATATTAAGTCGCCAGCCTTGCTCAGCAAATGATTTACCCACTGAACCATCTTGCCAGCTCCCAATTTAAAATTTTATCCAATAAGTTAAAAAGTATAATAGACTAAACCAAAAGGTAGAAACAGTGGTCCTCATCTGTGAAGTGGATAGTGTCCTCCCACTGGAGGATAGCAAAGATTGACAGCAGCTGCCCACGAGGTCCCTCTGGGCACACTCTAGGGGTTTGCCCTTTGTTTTCTTCTTGTGTTCTGGACCTCTGCATGTTGAGCTGCAGGGATTATCATGTTAAGCAGGAACTGCTGGCAAATCTTCATTTTACTGAGGAGGACTCAGAATGGGGAGGCAGCTCCCAGCTAAGTTTCCTGCCCCTGCCTACCCAACAGGAGAAGACCACAGAGAGGTAACAATGGCCAATGCATTAAATACTTACTGTGTCTTGCCATTGCCCTAACAAGACTGACATTGTCCTCTGGAGAGCCTTCCTAAGGAGCTATGCCTATTTCCTCAATCTCACAAATGAGGGAACAGAGTCACAGAGAGGTCATGTGATTTGCTGACCATCACAAGGCAAGCAAATAGTAGCAGGGAGCCTGTTGCCCAGGGATCACCACAGTTCCTCACCTTCACAGCCTCACAGGCTGCACACACCACAGGACCCAAGGCTGTGTCTCTTCTTCCGGGCTGCTTGAGTCATGTTCTACAGAGCTGCCAGCCATTGGTCACATGCCACTATTGCTCTGCCCCCCTGCAAGGCTTCCCAGCAGGAGGGAAACACTAAATGCATGCCTTCCCTTCCCAAGGCACTGTGACCCTGCCTGTCCCTGCGGGGCTGAAAGAACAGCCCTGAAGGGAACCAGTGCTTTCTTACCATGGCTATCTGCTTTTCCTATTATCCTGCTGGCCTCCTCTGCAGAGCAAAGACAGTGAGGCCGCAATGGGAGATAGAGCTGTTGCACAATAGTGCAGACCAGAGCCCAGTGAGCCCAGAAGTCCTCAGTCCTTGCCCCGCCCCTGACCTCTGGCCCCACCCGACCCTCCCCCTCTCCTCCTGCTCTCCCATTCAGGGTGCCTCTGTCCTCTTGTTCTTTCCTCCTTAGTCAGCTGCCTGAGGCTTCTAAGCTGGAACATATGACCACAAGGGCCAGGGAAGACCCCGTGTCCCAAGTCACAAGCACATCAGCCAGAGTCTTCTGAGGTCAGGGCCAACACTGCTGGCTTCACCCCTGAGCACATGAACACTAGAACTTTAGTACTTCCAGGTATTGATAGCATTCAAGGTGCAGGGGTGTCGGTACTGTGTAGGTGTAATTCACATCTTATAAAAGGAGCCATTTTTAGGCTCAGCATGCAGTGCCATTGACAGTGTTCAGGACATTGTGCAACCACCTCTGTCTAGTTCTAGAGCATCCTCTTCACACCTAATCCTTCCCATTCTCTGTAGCCTCAGCCCTGCTGCCAGCACTGCTCTATGCCTCGGTGAACTTTCCCAACTCTGACCTTTTATTCAGATGCAATGCTACGTAACGTGTGACCTTTGGTGCCTGTCTTCTTCATTCAGCATAGGTTTTGAGGTTCACACATATTGCATGGTCTAGTGTTTCATTTCTTTCTACAACTGACTAATATTCCACTCAGCCCCTCTTTATTAAAAAAGGAGAGTGGGGAGAAATAGTCTCAAGTGGGTAAAAACACATCAATTGGTTATCCAATACCAAACGTTCAGCCCTGAGAACATCCATATGTAGATTGAGCAGTTATATTTAAGAATATACAGATGTATATGTACATATGCAATAATAACAACTAATAACATATATGCATATAACAACAACTAATTTAAAAAAGAGGTCATGAATTTGAAAGAGAGCAGGGAGGGTTATATCAGAAGGTTTGGAGGAAGGAGAGGGAAAGGGGAAATGATGATCTATATTGTAATCTCAAACACAACAAATAATTTAAAAAGATTCTACTTTTGGTCAAGGGCTTCCCTGTGGCCAAGTAGGTAGAGGCAAATGTAGAGTTCAAAAAGGGAAGGGAGAGAGGAAATGAAATGGGGGAGGGATGGAAGACCCATTCTGATGCAGTTGACAATGAGTCCCTACATTGAGAAGACCTTACCACACACAGCCCCATTCCACCAGGTCTATGGGACAAATCAGAAAACAGGCAGAAAGCCTCATCCCATACTCACAGGATTTTGTGTTTGAGTAGAAGGTGAGATGTCCAGTTCTTGAGGATAAAGTGTGGGGGTGGGTGGGGGGGCCAATCAGGAAGTGGGGGGGGGACCATCTTAGTGTTACTATTTACCATCACTAAAGGAAGTCAGAACAAGAACTCAAGCAGGGAAGGAAGCTGGAGGCAGGAGCTGATGCGGAGGCCATGGAGGGATGCAGTTTACTGGCTTGATCCAGGTGGCTTGTTCAGCCTAGTTTCTTATACAACCCAGGACCAAAAGCCTGGGAAGTGGCCCCACACATAACAGGTTACCCCATACACACACACACACACGCACGCACGCACGCACGCACGCACACACACACACACACACACACACACACACACACACACGCACACACACACAATCACTAATTAAGAAAATGCCTTATAGGTTTGCCTATAGCCAGATCTTACAAAAGCATTTTCTCAGCTGAGGTTCCCTCCTCTCTGATGACAATGACGCTATCTTGTGTCAAGTAGACATAAATTAACTAACACAGAGACCTCACAAGAACAAGGGTGAATTCAAGTTCTGGGGCTGGAGGAGATGTAGCTTCCAAATCAAGAACGCTCTTTCCATGACACATTCAGAGGCACAAAGCAGCAGACTCCTGGGTTAGACCCACGGAGGGACAGGAAGCCTCAGAAACCCTGGGGCTTCATCCTGATTTTCCTACCCCTTTTCTCTGGCAATGTTCTTTTTCTAACCCTCTGCTGAGGGCTCAGCTCCCTTCAAGTCAGCCTCACCACAGGGGGCCTTCCAGAGTCAGAGTCAACAAGCCCCCTCCTGTGGGATCTGGGAAGCCAACAACCAGATTGCCTCCAGGGCAGTTTGAGGGCCCATAGACTGCTGTTACCCAGGACAGGGCTCCACAGGGTGGTCCGTCAACACAGAGCCCCTCCTGTCTTCCTGGACTACGGAGCCAGCTGCCCACACCTGGGTCTGCCTGTGTCAGACCCGGAGCCTGACCAATTGAAATATTGACCTGCATCAGCTTGAAAGCTTTGGACGGCTTGTTTTCCCTTAAAGGTTCTGGAAATTATAAACTGCCTTCCGCTTCACACCAGCCTGCTGAGGGTCTTTCCCTAGTCCCCGCCTGCTTCATTGGTTGGTAAGTGAGTCACAAGAGACGTTCACAGTGGGGCCTGGCTCAAGAATCAAGACACACCAAGCAGTGAGGCAGTGAGCTGGAGCTCAGAGCGTGCAGTTGAGAGCAGTTGGAGGCTTAGGCGGGGGCGGGCAGTACGCAGCAGAGCAGGCTGTTCATGAGGGGGCAAGAAAAGAATCCAGTCACCCTTGTGTTTCCACCGCCCCCACCCCAGGCCCCAGCCCTGCTGGCCTAACCAAGCCTGGGCCACATTTAGTCCAGGAAGGCAGGCCCGAAACCCCAGTGAGTCTCCAGAGGGCAGCACGGTGTGATTGATTTTGAAAGTGTGACAGCAAAACAGTTAATAAAAACCCGATAGATCTGTAGAGCAGTGCTTTCCACACCGCCTAAATGAATGCTATTCATCACAACGGGCACAGGCATCCCAGCCCTATGCACAAGGGGTGTGTGTGTGTGTGTGTGTGTGTGTGTGTGTGTGTGTACGCATTTGTGTGGGTGTGCGCGTGCATGAGCCTGCAGGGATCACCTTCCCTGTCTGCCTGAGACCTCTAGTGAGGAATCAAAGCCTGCTTTCACATGCACACATATGTCCGCACATATCTGAACAGGCTTATAGGTGTGCATGTGGAGGCCATAGGACACAGAGTACTGTCCCTTAGGCTCCACCCACCTTCTGTTTTGTGACAAGATCTCTCCTTAATCTGGAGCTCACCACTTAGGTGAGGCTGGCTGGCCTGTGAGCCCTAGGAAATCCTCCCATCTCTGCTTCCCAGTACTGGGATTGCACGCTTTGGCTTTAGACATAGGCTCTGAGGATTGTTAGCTCAGTGCTTGCTAGGTGAGCTCTTTGTGGACTGAACCATCCTCCAGCCCACAGTCCTCTTTCACAGCAGCAGTGATCCATGTGTGGTCCACAGCAAGTGCCAGCACAGCTAGGGAGTGGGTTCCAAGTGCGAATTCTCCCCCACACTGCCACTTGCTGCTCTAAGACTCTGCAAAGGCCAGCTGTGTGTTCTGTCAATCAATTCAGATGGAGGTCAAGTGTGAGCTCCTGAGCTGCAAAGCCCAAACCAAACCTCAGGTTTCTGGAGATCTCTGGCGGGACCAGTGGACAGACTCAGACCACACAGGCAGAAGGCTGCATTTTATATTGACAAGGGTTCATGTTTGAGAAGAAAAGGAGATGTCAAATGCCAAGGGATAGACATCTAAACAGCAACTAACAAGAAAACAACCTATAGAATATCTGAATAGTCTGTCTGTCTAGGCTAGGACACAGGTTGGCTGAGTCTGACCCAGAAGAGTGAGGTCTGTAGCTCAGACAACTTCACCCTTTCATCCAGTCCATCCCTTTAGAAGGGATTCTGCTTTTTGTGGGGCAAATTTGGCCCCTTCATTCTATCTTGTCCTCCTAACCCTACAGGTCCTGTAAGGACATAACCAGGCCTAGGGTTTCTGTTGCTGGGATGAAACACCATGACCAAAGCAACTTGGAGAGGAAATATTTCCTCATTATAATTCATCGTCAAAGGAAATCAAGAGAGGAATTCAAGCAGGGCAGGAACCTAGAGGCAGGAGCTGATGCAGAGGCCATGGAGGGCTGCTGCTTACTGGCTTACTCCCCTTGCCTTGCTCCGCCTGCTTTCTTATAGGACCAAGGACCACCAGCCCAGGTATGGCGCCACTCACAATGGGATGGGTCCTCCTGCATCAATCACTGATTAAGAAAATGTTCTAAAGGCTTGCCTACAGTCTGATCTAATGGAGGCATCTTATGAGTTGAGGCTTCCTCCTCTCTGAAGACTCTAGCTTGTGTCAAGTTGACATCAAACTAACTAGTACACTTGATCTCTGGGGACATAGTGGAGGGCATGTGCGAGTTTGGCCATCCTGGAGTAGATGGGTAGCCCTTCAACCAGGGTAGCTCTTAGCTCAGCTCTGGAGTGCAAGAATGGATTACCCTGCTTCCATCCATGGATGACCTCTGGGGATGAGGGTCCTTCATGAGTAGAGGAAGGGGTTAAAAAAAAGAGAGAGGGCACAGGGAAGATCCAAGGGGGCCTGCTCAGCTCTCCATTGGAGATTAGCCTTTTGGTGTGGCTCACTTGGGGGAATTGGCTTTCCTGGCATCTGTGACCCTCTCAGTTCCTGCTTTCCTGATCCCCTGGCCATTTCCCTATGGCGATGAGCCATCTAAGCTCCAAACATGAAGGAGAGACTGTGTGGTAGTACATGGGTACATCCTGTATGGGATGGTAGTGGGTGGCTTTAGTTTAAGGGAAGCTAGCTGAGGCCCCAAGGGGAAAAAGAGGCTGTGTTCAGAGATCTCCAGACCTCCCTGCCCTGGGACAAGCAGACCCCTGCAGACTTTTGTGACCAGACTGCTGATGTAGTTGTTCAGGCTAGCAGGGGAATGGGTGATGGTCAGCATGAGATGAACCATCCTCTCTGCCTCCCCCAGGGAGACTAGCCTCCCCCCCCATACTTGCCAGATACCTCTAGTTATCTGGATGCAGATGCTCTACTTCAGTTAGGTTTTTATTTTTTATGAGTATTAGGAAAGTAAAGCAAAGCACACAAGCATGTTCCTGGTACATGCTCATAATTCCAGCACTAGGCCGACTGAGGCAAGGGGATTATGTTAGTTATTGAAGCTAGACTTGGGCTACATATTGACAGAGATGGGGTAGGAGAGGGGAGTATGGATCCAGCTCAGTTGGTAGAATGCTTGTCTAGCATACACAAAGTCCTGGGTTTGATCCCCAGCACCACATAAAACAGGTATGGAACCACATGTGATCTCAGCACTTAGCAGATGGAGGCAGGAAGACGAGAAGTTCAAGTTGTCCTTGGTTACACGGGGAATTTGAGGCTACATGAGACCCTGTCTCAAAGTAAAATAAAATAAAAAGTAAAAAACAAACAACAACAAAACCAGAAAGAGGAAAAGAGACAGAATACAGCAAATGATGGTTTAGCGAATGTGTTACCATAGATAAGGCTAAATTAAAATGCTGGCTTAAGGAAGTAAAACAAATCACCATCCAGGTGGCATTTCAGTAAGCTTAAAAGCATGGTGGGATATAAAAGGCTAGAGTTGGGGGAACTGCCACCGAGTGGTGTGTCTCCACAGCAGGCCTGTGGATTGGTAGGTCCCATCCTGCCCCACCTAGCAAAGTGACAGGGAGTCCAAACTTAAGGTGAAGCAGCTTATCAAGGACCTTGTTTTTGGGTGCTTTTCATGTCCCCCTTCAGAGGATGTGCCTGGCGGTGCTAGACCCCTGTGGATCAAGAGTAACTGAATATCACAGTGTTATTCCCCCAAACCATTACTTGGGGCCCAGGAATGTGAGCATAAAGGCTTGGGAGATGGCTCTGCAACCTGGCTGTTAGGAGCTGCAGCCCCCACCCTCCAGGCACTAGCTGGATGAGCTGGGGCATCCATGCAGCCTTCAGCCTGTCTGAGAGGCCCTCGCCTCCTGCAGAGACACCAAGTTACAGAACAGAAAGCAAGATGACCCAGGAAGTGCTTCAGGGACTTCTGACAGCAGTCTTCAGGTCAGCAGCAGCCACTTTGCTCCATGACCCAGATTCCCTACAGGGAAGTCTCCCCCCCTCCACCCAGGAAAGAGAGCAGTGGGATAGGAAGGATTCCCCCCCCCAGCACTCTGCAGCAAGCTCGGGGGCTGCAAAGGTAGCCTACGACCCAATGCATTAGCTTGTCTTCGCCTGGGAAATTACTTCAGCCCAGCATCATTTTTTATGTGCCTGTTCAATAAAATAATTATTGATGGCCTCATCCATTTAAGTCACAATCAAAATAGCAGCCAGGATGGGGCAGCCCTGTATTATATCACCCGAGTGAGAACTATTTTCTATCAATTCACAAATACATTCACATTTAAGTGAAAAATTATGCTATCTGGGATCAAATATATCAGAGGCTGGGAGCCAGGAGGGAGGGAGAGAGGGTCTGAGGGCATCTTCATTATTCAGTAAGAGAGAGTGTGGGAGAAGGAGCTTCTGAGAGGCCCTCTGCCTGCCAGTGAGCCTCATGGAGGAGAGGGCAGTGTCTTCCCCCCCTGGATTCCATCAGGAGTCAGAGGGAAGACTATCACTGGATTTTCCCAGGAAGAAAGATTGAACCACAGTGAATTAGACAGAAGATGTTTCTGCATGATGGTTGGACAGTAGGGGTAGAGCATGGTAAAGGCAGAGAATAGGAACAAAGAGAGAAGGGGGAGGGCAAGAGAGTGGTAAGAATAACCTTCATGTGTAGTGGGAGCCAGGCATCACTCAGGTAGCCTGTCAGTGGCTGCCCTGACTTCCCTAAGAAGACACCAAGGCAGGTCATGGTAGGCCTACCCTCTGTCAAAGCGAGGGTTTGAGACTCAGAAAGGGAGATTCAGTCTCCCAAATGTGTGCTGGAGACGCCTTGCTGCGTAGCTATTGGTAGCTGCTGGTTGAGGGGTGAGCAGAGGAGGGCAGAACAAGAGTTGTTTGTTTGGTTATTGTGGTTTATGTTTTGTCTGTGCTTGTTTTGATTTGTTTTGAATGAGAACTGGGAAAAGATGAAGGGCATTGCTGCCGGCTTGATCCAGCAAGTACTGAGCGGCTGCCAGGCACTGGCCATTTAGGGCAGACTTCTTTTCTTACAGAGCTTTCTCCTTAGCCTTGCCCATTGAGGGTGGCCCAAGATGAGGTCCTGTCTTTGTTCTCCCCTTCTTCCACTCCTCACCACCCACCATAAGCCCTGATTACCCCCATTACCTGGTAGGTAGGTCTCTCTTCCCTGGCATGTGCATGGCAAGCCTAGCCTGTAATTAGAACTTACAACTATTGGAGATGTCAGTGCAGAGGCTTGCAAAGGATTTTTAAGAACCAGGAATCCCTATCATCACCACCGAGCTCCCCTTTTATCACTCCCTCCAGAGTTATCACTGGGGCTACTCAGAGGCAGTTGGAGCCTGAGGTAAAGGGTTCCCATGATGGGGAAACACTAGGAGCAGGTAACTCCCACATTATGGCAGCCTGCCTGGTATTTGACCTTTTCTTGCCTCTTTTAATTAACAAGAGGCCTTTCATTGGCATGAAGCTACCTGTCAAGGCATTACACTGGCAAAGTTAAGGCTTGGAAAACCCTGACCTCATGCACACACATCGTGTCTCCCCTTGACCTTGATCCCTGTCTTTCCCACTAGGAAGACTGTCAGTAACTCCATCAAGATCATCTGGATAAGGCCAATGAGATGGCATAGTGGGCAAAAATACTTGTGGAGCCCATGTAAAAAGCTGATGCAAGGCAGAGCATTGGGTGCACGCCTTTGATCCCAGCACCCAGAAGGCAGAGGTAGGCAGAACTTGGTGAGTTTGAGGCAAGCATGGTCTACTTGGTGAGTTCCAGGACAGTGAGGGCTACACAGAGAATCTGTCTCAAATAAATAAATAAATAAATAAATAAAATGAATAAATAAATAAATAAAATGAATGCTGGATGTAGTGGCATGCTTCTGTAATCCCAGCAGCTCTAGCCTGGAGAATACAGAGCAGAAGCTACAACAGAGGTCCTGCCTCAACATGACAGAACTTAAGAACCAATTCACATCTCCAAACACAGTCACATTCTTACATAGTGGGCTAGGACTTTAATATATGAGCTAGGGAAAGGAAAGAGCAGTCATTCAGCCCACTCATCCAGGATGCATCAGAATCAGGGCTCATAATCTGTGTCTCAGAGCTGTATTCTAGACAAGTACATTGTGAAGTTTGTACAACCAAGAATGAGAAGAGGTGGTGTGAATGCCCACAGCCCAGACAGAGGCCACCTGCCTAGCAGGCTGCTCTTGGCCCAGAACAGTAGTGGGCCCAGTGGAGGGAGGATGTAGCTGTTGAGATGAACAATGGAGACTACGCAAGCCAGACAAACAGTGAGAAGTTCTTGCAAGAAGCGGTTGCACCTAGCAGATGGTAGGTAACAGTGAGTGACTAAGGAGTGGTAGAGTATGGGCCTGGAAGAAAGGGCAGGTACAAGGGATGCCTTTGGTCAGAAGGAACAAGACAGTTGTCAGAGGCCTTGATAGCAGTGGCCATAGTCCTGGGGTATCTCTTGTTGATGTCTTACTTTTATAATATGGCTCATACCTTTAATCTGAGCACTTGGGAGGCAGAGACAGAGCCATCTCTGTGAATTTGAGACCATTCTGGTCTATGTAGTGAGTTCCAGAACTCACTACAGGGGTATGTAGTGTACCCCTATCAAAACAAACAAAAAACCCAAAACTTAAAACATCTTTGAAAAGACATAGTTTTACTCTACATTGTGGGCTGGCCTGGAACTCCTACATCTGCCTACTGGGTAGCTAGGATTCAGGTATGCCATCACATCCTGCTGACCATTTTGTTTTTCTATTAAACACAATTTACATGCTGTACAACCAACTTTTCAAAGGGATATTCAAGGGATAATCAAGGGATTATGTGACCATTACAAAGTCCATATTAAAATATTTCAGGATTGGGGAGAGGTTCAATGGCTAAAAACACTTGCTATACAATTGTGAGGACCTGAGTCCAAACCTCCAGAATCCACATAAAAATAGCTGGACATATCCTGCATTGGTGTATAATCCCAGGATTCTCAGGAGCCAGCTAGCCTGGAAAATAGAGACTCCGTCTCACACAAGGTAGAGTGTGAAATTAGCAAGCACACACACACACACACACACACACCACACACCACACACCACACACACCACACACGTCCTCATGCAAGGCACTACCAAGCAGCCATTGACAAAAAGAGGCAGCTGGGAATGCTGGGACATGGACAGAGGATTAAGCAAATACTCAGAACCACAAACAGATGTCTGAGGAATGTGAAGTTTCACCCAGTGTATGGTGCTGTGTGGTCCTGTCTAACCACAGAAATACATGTAATACAGCGTGCTTCTTTAGAATGACACCACAGCTGTGTATACTTTAAGAGTTTTCTTTTCCTGCCAGGAAGAAAACAAACAAACAACAACAAAAACGTTGACTGAAGTCACTAAGGGGTGAGCACATCTTACTTTGTGTCATTTCAACATAAGTACATTATCTTAAAAAAGAAAGCCCTGGGAACTCTCTGAGGAGGCTCATTTTTCTTTCCTTTCTTCTACTCTCTTTCTTATTTTGGAGATGGGATCTCAACATGTGCCCCAGCCCCATCACCTATCAAGTGCTGGGGTTACAGGCAGGCAGGCACTGCCAGACCCAGCTGGCTCTCTCTCTCTCTCTCTCTCTCTCTCTCTCTCTCTGTCTGTGTGTGTGTGTGTGTGTGTGCGCGCGCGCGTGCACACGCATGTACACGCACATGCATGCCACAGCACACATGTTGAGGTCAGAGGACATCTAAATTGGTCTTTACCCTCCAGCTAGTATGAGACAGAGTCAGTGTTTGCTGATCTAGCTGGCCCACAGAGCTTGTGGGGATTCTCCTGTCTCCACTCCCCACTTGGCCATAGGAGCCAGTATTGCAGACAGCCTGCTGTTGTGTCCAGCTTTCCATGGGTTCTGGGGACCTGAACTCAGGTCTTCACACTTGAAAGGCAAGTGTTTCTACCCATGGTGCAATCTTCCCAGGCCCAGATCCAGATTTTTGGTATTTATTTGCTATTGTTGTTTGTTTTCTGTTTTTAATTAACCTGCAACAAAAGCTACATTTGGGAAGAAGCCTTTGTAGAACAAGGGTTGGTGCAGGAACATTGAGCTATCTCTTTGCCCCAGGATAGTGGCCCTGTTCCTTATTGTTACCTGGCAGAAGGCCAAAAGCTCCTGCCCCAGTCTTGCTGTGATGGCAAGGGGATCTTTGACCTGCCAGTCACCACCATCTGTGACAGCCTCTGCAGCCACCCAGACTACCTTGTAGGTTGTAGGCCACCGTCCCTGCTCTGCATGCCTCCTGAGCCTCTGAGGTGCCCAGTAAAACTTCAGGGTCTCGGCGACTGCAGAGAGGACACCCTCAGCATACGTAAGTATGACATCACCTACATTCCAATGTTGGGTAGTAAAGCAGTCACTGGAGACAGAGATAGATGTGTACAGAGAGACCACAGGGCCTGGGGAGCTCCCAGACAGTCCTGCTACACTGGGACACACTTAGCTGCCTGCCTCCCTTCCTGCTTCCCTCCCTCTCTTCCTCTCTTCCTTCTGTAGGAGGAACTATAGGAGTTTCCATAGCTGGTAGGAGAGGGCAGTGTCCCAGCCTACAGAGGCATGGTAGAGCACATTCCCTATGAAGAGCAGAGCACAGTGGCTCAGGTTGGCAGCAAGAGTGAGAAAAACCACCCTGAAAGGTTCTCAGGGGCTGGGATGGAATGGGCCTGAGCAGTAGTACCCACTACCTGGGCAGGGTTCCAAGACCCTTCTGGGTGCCACCCCCACATCTGCCAAGTCCTGGCCTGCCACAGGTTTCATGTCTCCTTTGGCCTCTCTCCATCTTCTGAACTCATGCTGGGGCCCACAGGGCTCTATCCGCACTTAGGGCCACATTCTCAGCCTTGCCACCATTTAGGGAAATGATATTTGGGTACTTGGTCCATCAATTAACATTCGGGGTCTTAATCCATCAAGGCAGAAGGGATGGGCCCACATCCTGCATCTGACCGGCTACTCATGACTGTGAATGAGAAGCTGCCCAGTGGGGCCAAGAGCTGCCTTCCCCAGCCAGGTACCTTTTGGAGACACAAGGCATGAGAGGGAAGGAGACCTGTCCAATGCCACACAGCCACTGAGAGGATAGATCAGCACTGTGACTCAAAAGAGGAGCCCCTAAACAAAGTGCCCCTCTCCTTCCTGTCCCTGAGGTGGAAGAATCTGGAAGTCAGCCTCACCTGTCCATCAGCCACATAAGAAACTGCCCTCCAGGTCAAATGTAAGGCACTTGTTGAAATCTAGACCAGAGGGCCAGGACTCCGTGGGTGGTGATCATGGAACTTGCTTGCTCCTCACCTGCAGGGTCATAATGCTCTCCACACTGCCATAGAGATGATGGTTTGCAAAGTCCTTTCCCACCACAGGCAGATGCCCTGAGAAGATGGGCCAAACACCAAGATAGTTTGAGTGGCAGAAAGTGGCAGGGAAGTGGAGCCTATCAGGTACAGAGAGTCCCAAGCTGTTGGATTCCGAGGGAGGTCGATGCTCCATAGATATCTCATCTAGGAGTAGGGAGATCCAGATGGCTTAGTTTGTAAAGTTTGCCATAGAGGAGGACAAGAGTTCAGATTCCCAGCACCCGCACAAAGGCTAGGCACTGCAGAGTACACTCATAACCAAGTGCTGTGGTGCGGAGGCAGAATGGAGACAGCTGAATCCCAGGACTTCCCTGGTCAGACTGTCCAGTCAGTGCACTCTGGGTTCACTAGGAGACCATGTCAAAAAGCAATTGGCCTCTGGCCTCCACACCTGCATCTATACCCACACAAGTGTGACATTTTGTGTGTGTGTGTATGCACACACACACACACACACATACACACACACACACACAGCTACTAGGTTACTTGGCTAGCTTCCCCTGAGTCATTTTGGTGCTCTAGGCTCCAATACAGATTCCAATCCAGGTTCTTAACCCGCCTGAAATGCCCACAGCGGGAACAGCCCAGTGAACAAAGCAGGGCTGACCTGAAACCCCAGAAACTCCCTGAAGCAGGGAGGTCCTGAGGGGGCACCCAGAAAGCATGCAGACAGAGAGACTGAGTAAACAGTTCACACAGGGCTCTGCTGCAGCATTAAATCAGATGTCTGCAGCCCTGCTTGAGGCCTCTCACCCCAGAACACAGCCTAGGGGCCTGAGCTACTGTGTTAAGAGAAGCCCTATCACCTGCTAATGAGGGAGGAATCCTCTTGGGAACATAAATAGCCCAAGGTGAGCCTCACATAGGAGCCCCTTGGAAGTCACCCCTTCTACTGCCAACTTCCGGAGGGCAGGTTGGAAAGGAGACCTGTCTGCCTGAGAGGAGTTTGGCTTTCAGAGAGCCAGGTGGACAGGGTGGACAGGTGCCCAACGTAGGGACCATGGGTGATGTTAGTGAGCTCTCCAGCTAGGGCACCTGCCTGCCCATAACCTCGGTGGGTGCTGGGCCTCACCTCCCAGGCAGGGACCAGGATCTTGCAAGTAGAAGATATCCTAGGCAGACCCTCTACAGCAGCCAAAAAGCCACTGAGACCATCCTGTGGGACTTGCACTTACTATAGCGCTATGTTCATTCACAAAGTGTTTATTCGGTCTTATATCAATGGAAAGAAGAAACTCCCCATGCTTGTGGGACTTGTGTCTAGCCAGCGGGAGTTTCCACTGGAAAGCAGGCTGGCAAGCACATGCTGTCCCAGCCTCCTTGGAGCTAGAAGTGGGAGAACCAGAAGTTCAAAGTCGGCCTGGGTTGCATTAGACCCTGTCTTCAAACGTACACAATTACTACTTCTTAAACTTTCAAGAAAGGAGGCTGTCTGGCCACACACAGCCTACCAGCGGAATCCAGTCTCAAGGGCTTTCTTCTACCGTTCTTTCTGCTTAGATACATTGGCAGACCCTTGGTGGTGGTGGTGGGGTGTCCAACTTCTGAGCACCGGGGCACGAAGTCCATGTTTGAGAATCAGGCAATCAAGTTACAAAAACAAGCTGCAAACACTGTGTTAAGTAACTTCCAAGTTCTGTGTTGGGCAGCGTTCACAGATTTCCCCAGGGTGCACCCGGCAGCCTAGGGGCCACAGGTGGGAGGTGCCTGCTGGAGCCTTGAAGGCTCAGGAGCAGTCCAAGCCCCAGGACTCTCTCCCAGTCCCCAGCATCAGCTCCACCCCCTCACCCCACCCCCACCCCTGCCCATTGCCTCCCTGCCTGCTCTCTCTGTGGGAGCTGAACTGGCTTTGGTGTCTCTTGTCTAAGGATTGTCGAGCTGTGTGGTTCTTTGGCTCCGCTCCTCCCCGAAGCTAGGCTACCATTGAAGTCAACCCAGCAGTTTCTGTGTCGTCGCTAGAGAGCATCCTGTCCCCCTGGTCCCCAACTTTTAACAACTTCCATCTGTTGTGCACTTCTTACCAGCACCCTGAGACTTGGGGCTAAGCCCCCAGAAGCCTCAGCTCTTTGATTTTCCCAACAGCCCAGTTATGTAGGTGTTTTTATAACTTCATTTCCCCCAAAGGGGACACAGCATAGCTGAGGCACTGGGAATGGCCTGTCGAGTCTCCAGGCTTCAGTTTTTGTCCTATCTCTGTTTCCCTACACTTCCCTCCTTGGGAACATCTTTTGTCTTCCATTGCGGCTTAGAAAACCCCCTAAATTTGTCACTGGATAGCTGAGGTTCTATCCATCCCTCGGAGTGCTCCCCAGGTGGTTTGTTGATAGAGGTAGAATTTCAGATAAGGGTGGGGACAGCAAAGTGTTTTTCTAGGGGGACAGAAGCTTCCCAGAGTTTTCATAGGTACCCAGTGCAGGAGGCCCTGCTCTGCTGCCCAGTGAAGCCCGTACTTTGTTTTCTCCTCATCTTAGCTCCCATGTAAATCTTCAGGTCCCAGCACTCGGGAGGCAGAGGCAGGCAGATCTCTGTGAGTTCAAAGCCAGCCTGGTCTACAGATCGAGTTCCAGGACAGGCTCTAAAGCAATACAGAGAAACCTTGTCTCGAAAAAACAAAAACAAACAAACGAACAAACAAAATCTTCAGGCCCTACTCATTAGCACAGAATAATCAGGGATGGGAACATCTGGGTAGAGTACAATACCCCCTACTCCTGCCCCCACACTCACTCCCTTTCTGGCCTCTAGGGTGTGCCTTGTCCCCTGTCATCTCTTTGCTCCCAGCAGAGCCTCCAGGTCAGAGCACAGCCCCTAAAGCAGGCTGGGACTTTCTGGGTGAGGAGGAGGTACCAACTGCAAATCAGGCAGTAGTTCCCACAGACCCCCTCCTCTGGTCCCCCAGAAGCACCAACCTGGCCCTCACTCCCAAAGCTGGAGCTGCTTCTTACCTCCCCCCTCCCCATCCAGCTCCAGAAACACAGGACACATCCTCATACCATACCCCAGGGCTGAAGAAGCCTGTTGGTGCCAAGGGCCGCAGGAGCCCTGTTTCTGTCCTCAGGTCCTAAGATGTGATTAAACTAGGCTAGCAGTAGTCTGGGCCTGAGGAGCCTACCCAGCCACACACATCTGAAAAAAGTCCTGGGGACTTAGTCCTTGATGACTGATGAGACCCATTCAGTTTCCCTGTGATGACAGCTGGGCATATATGATGGCATTGCCAACCCAGAGAACAATCGTCAGCCGAGGCTTCAGACTCTTCTAGAGTCACTGGTAAGACAGGGAGCTTAGAGAGAGGTGCAGGGGATGGCAGGGGGAAGGGAGAATGGGAGAAAGAAGGGAAGGGTCAGAAAGGGACTAAGGCAGGAAGGGAAGGAAAGGAAGATGAAAAGGAAGGAGAGAATTGAGAGTCAGGAAGGAGAGGGTGAGGGAACTGGAGTAGGAAGGGAAGGAGATGGAGGGAGGGAAGAGGGAGAAGGGAGGGGAGGAGGGAGGAGGGAGAGAAGTGAAGGGAGAAGGGAAAGGGGAAAGGAAAGGGAGAAAAAGAGGGAGGAGGGAATGAAGACAGGAAAGAGAAAGGAGAAAGAGAAGAGGGAGGAATGGGAAGGAAGCTCTCCAGCTTCCCTACCCTCCCACTTCCAAGCAAAATATTCTGTCTCTTACACACACACACACACACACACACACACACACACACACACACACACGCACACACGCACGCACGCACGCACGCACGCACACGCACCACGCGTGCACACACACATCCTCCGCCTTTCTGCTTTTCCTCTCTGAGCAAGAGCTTTGTAACACTAGATGGCTGATCCGAAAATAACTGTTTTGCCCTTAGACAGAGGCGGGTTTTTTCACAGGAGAAGCTGAGATATTTTGAAAGCCGCCCCTGAGGCGAGAAAGTTGTGCATAAGGCACTAATTGTCAGCACTCCCAAGGGCAACTGCCTGGCAGGCAAGGCAGGAGGCAGGCATGGGGAGGCAGGGCCTTGGAGGTCCTGGGGGAGTCTACCTTCAGCAAGCATGCTCAGCCAGCACTAGATAAAACCCAGGAGCAGGGGCGATCTTACATAACCAGAGCAGACCGAACATTTTCAGCAAATTACCCCTGTGATGAGTTCTGCCATAAAATCGCCTCGCAAGTGAATTTAGTTTTTCTTCCTTGCATGCCCAATCAATTAGCACATGAGTAATACCAAGCCCATTAGGACAAACCGATGCCGGGGGAGTTATGTCATCTGCTCTAGAAATGATTGCTTAATATGCCAGTTGGGGGCTGGGCGTGGTGGCACACGCCTTTAATCCCAGCATTCAAGAGGTAGAAGCAGACAGATCTTTGTGAGTTCAATGCCAGCCTTCTCTACATATCAAGTTCCAGGCCAGTCAGGGCTACATAGTAAGTACCTGTCTCAAAACCACAACAGATGGATTGGCTTTGAGAGGCTCCTAACTGCACACCATCTTGCCATAATCAATACCAGTAGTCTGTCTCCAACCAGAATGCTTCTGGGCAGAGTAGAAGTCAGAGACAGTGTGGGAAATCTAGCTTTCTGAACAGTTCCAAACACCAGGGGCCACCTCCACAGTGCCCCTCTGGCTTCCCCTATTTGTTCGCCATGGCTGGCCTCCAAAACCAATAGAAGCCTAAGGGTAAGAGGAAAATGTCTGGAGATAGGTGGGGGAGATGGGAGTGTTCTCCTTGGGAATTGTGGGAATTCAAATCCAGGAAAGAAAGGGAGAGGCATGGGAGTTGCTTCTATTCCCTAGTCCCTGGCAGCTGCAGAGGACATTACAGAGAGCAACTAGAGACTTATGCAAGATTTAAGAGCCCAGAGATGAGCATATTTGTGCTCAACAAGAGTATGTGAGTGAGATAGTATGTGTTGGGATATACTGGGATATGCAGGAAAAGAAATTGCACCCCTGAGCAAAGTTGGTGTCTTAGGGTTTATATTGCTGTGAAGAGACACTGTGACTGAAGCGACTCATAAAGAAAAACATTTAATTGAGGTTGGCTTGCAGTTTCAGAAATTTAGTTCATTATCCTCGTGGCAGCATGTAGGTAGACATGGTGCTGGAGAAGGAGCTGAGAGTCTTGATCCCCAGGAAGCAGAAGGAGAATGTGCGGCACACCAGACATGGCTTGAGCATATATGACATCCCAAAGCCTGCCCCATAGCTACATACTTCCTCCAAGAAGCCACACCTCCTAATAGTGACACTCCCTATGCGTCAAGCATTCAAACACAAGAACCCATGGAGGCTATTCCTATTCAAACCACCACATTCCTCTCCCTGCCCCCCCCATAGACATGTAGCCATAACATAATGCAAAATGTATTTAGTCCAACTTTAAAAGGTCCCATATTCTATCACAGTCTCGACAATGTTTAAAAGTCCAAAGTTCAAAGTCTCTTCTGGTATCCATGCAGTTTCTTAACTGCAATTCCCTATAAAATCAAAATAAAAAAACAGATTATATGCTTCCAACATAGAATAGCACAGGGTATACATTACAATTCCAAAACACAGGGAAGGGAGCACAATAAGGAAATGCTGGACCAAAGCAAGAATGAAAACCAGCTGGGCATGAAAACCAGCTGGGCAAACTCCAAACTCTTCATCTCTATGTCTGATGTCCAAGTGCTCTTGAGATCTCCAACTCCTCTCGGCTTTGTTGACAGCAACACACTTCTCTTTCTTGAGCTGGTTCCATTCCATGTTATCAGTGCTCATCAGAAGGTATCCTACAGCTTTGACATCTCCAACATTTTGGGATCTCCAAGACAATCCAGGCTTCACTTTCAAAGCTTCACACAGTGGCCTCTCTAAGCCTCTATGCAGGGACACCCTTCACATATGCCTGGCTTCAGTGGCTTTCCTTAGTTTCAGGGAAAGATTCCATAACCTCTTTCTTTTATTTTTGACTCTAAAGCCCAGAATGATGTGGCTGAAGCTGACAAGTTCTGCTGCTTCCTAGGGACTGGAACATGTCCCCATTTTTCTATTACATCTTGACCAGCTTTCTGTTTTCAATAGTTTCCTTTACTGCCTAAGCTTAGATGTCCTCAAACTTGCTCTGTAGCCAAGCTGGCCTTGAACTCAGAGATCTGCTGCCTCTGCCTCTGGAGTGCTGGCATTAGAGGTATGCATCACCACACCTGGCTCCGAGTTTTCCTTTAATCCCTTCTCATAATTTGAAAGCATAGCTAGGTGGGGTCTTGCCCTGAGGTCACCACTCCCTTTATTCCATTTATCATTAGGCACTCCTTTAATCTGTTTATCTCCTTGAACACAGGATTTAACTCCATTCCACCTCCTGGTGCCCCTTTTCTCCTCAAATTGTACATTTTGTATTTTTCCTTTTCTAGCTTGTTCCTAGAGTCTATACTAGGCTGTTTTGAGATTTCCTCTGTCAATGGAATTAATCCAAAACTCTTCAATTTAGCCTCAGGCAAACTTTTTGGACAAAGGGGGGGAACCTCACATTCTTTGCCAAAATATAAAAATAGTCTCTAGGCCACATACTAATATTCTCCTCTGAAACCTCTTGAGCCAGGCCCCCACAGTTCAAATCACCCTAAGCACCACTGTCTTCCATCTTTTTACTAGGATGACTCATTAAGCCTCACTTAAAGCACTCAACTACTTTTCGAATCCAAAGACCCATTGTTCACATTCCTCCAAACAAAAGCATGGTCAGGTCTATCAAAGCAATATGCCAGTCCCTGGTACCAACTTGTCTTAGAGTTTCTATTGCTGCAATGAAACATATTACCAAAAAGCAAGTTGGGGAAGAAAGAGTTTACTTGGCTTACACTTCCACATTGCTGTTCATCATTGAAGGAAGTCAACACAGAAACTCAAGCAGGGCAGGAACGTAGAGGCAGGAGCTGATACAGAGGTCATGGAGGATGCTACTTACTGGCTTGCTTCATACAACTTGTTCCACCTGCTTTCTTAACACCAGCCCATGGATGACATCACCCACAATGGACTGGCTGGCCCCATCTCCATGGATCACTAATTATGAAAATACCTTATGGCTGGATCTCATAGAGGTATTTCCTCAACAGAGGCTCCTTCCTCTGATGACTGTAGCTTGTGTCAAGTTGACACACAAAACCAGCCAGGTACAGTTGGATAAAGCCAGCAGGCAGGCCTCTCTCTCTCTCTCTCTCTCTCTCTCTCTCTCTCTCTCTCTCTCTCTCTCTCTCTCTCTCTCTCTCTCTGTGTGTGTGTGTGTGTGTGTGTGTGTGTGTGTGTTGTACATACAGGGGCATAGCTGCTGTTGTATGAATGCATGCCTGCATGCAGGTGTGCATGTGGGCTCTTATTACCCTAGAACACAGCCAAGAATCACTTCCCCTTTCTCCTGTCACACCCATTTGTTCTGTTACACTTCTGAGCCAAGGAACCCAAGAATGAAAGCCAATAAAGTCTCCACTAACCTGATGGGGAGAGGCCGAGCCATACTATAGTCTCCTGAGCATAGAGGAGGGCCGTTTTGGCTCTGGCACTAGCCCATTCTTGGCTCTAGCCCTGCTCTTCCCACTAGAAAAACAAGCCTCTTAATTCCCCTGGGCCATAGTTGCCTCATCTGGCAAATGGAGGCAGGAACATGCCCTGGAAGACTGGGCTGAGCAACAGTATGCAGTAGGCATTTGGCATACCACTGAGAGGTGGCTTTTTCAGAAGGGCTGAGAGCTACACACACACCTGCCTGTGGGTATGTGCTCACAGGGATCCAAGGGCTCTTACTGGGTTGAATTCTGGCAGGTGAAAGAGAACCTGGAGGTGACTCTCATGAATGGTCAAAGGTGACAAAGGTCAAGTTAGTTGTCACTATAGTGGGTCAGGACTGTGGCCCCATTACCAGGTTAACATCCAGCCTCAAGGCCCTCACCACCCTTTGTGCCAGGCTCCATCTCTATATACCTGTCTCATGTCTTGGGAAGAAGGTGACTTCCAACCAGGGCTCCCACCTAGTTAGAGAGAACTAGAGAGCTGGACTTTGCTGAGAACTTCTGCCCAGTGACCAAGAGACACTTGTCTCTACCTCTTGGTACTTCACTCCTGAGATCACATAGGCAGAGGGCCTAGGCTGTTGGCTCCAAAACCTAGAAAATGACCCCTCTACAATCCTTCCTCAAGCCCCTGGAGATGAAATCCACATTCTGTGCTACATACTGTGAAATAAATGGAAGTGAGTGCACAGGGCCTTCAAGGAGAGCTGGGCAATGAGGTCAGGCATGCCTGTGACATCCCGGGAGCTGTAGCCACATAATGCCTTGCTTATTTTTGCATCAGACAACACGATTTCCTTCTCCTGAAAAGTGACTCAGACTTACCAAAGATTTCTAATATTTGATTTCCAGTTGCCCAATGTCTTCCTGATTTTGATACTAACCACAAGGAAAAAGTGATGACATTCATTAGTAGCTCATGACCATGACCTCAGGCCTTGAGCTCCTTTTTAGCCCAATGAGACACCTAGTTGACAGCATGTCACCTGCCTCGTGAAGAGCCTTGGAGGCATGTTTGGGCTTCAGAGTGGAAGACAAGAAAGCCTGAGTTCTCGGTCTCACTTTGCCCTGAGGTTTTATGAGCCACTAAACTCCCAGGACCTGGATTTCCTCAACTCTAAGGCAGGCATCTTGCTAGCCATCCTAACTATGACACAGAATTCTTCTAAGAGAAGAATCCACTCTTAACCCAGGGCTGCAGCATAGCAGACTTTGAGAACATTAAGGAGGCCAGACAGATAGTTCGATGTTTAAAAATCATCCCTGCTCTTCCAGAAAACCCAAAATCAGTTTCTAGCACCCACATTGGACAGCTCACAGCACCTGGAACTCTAGCTCTGGAATGTCTGATGCCCTCTTCTGGCTTCTGAGGGCACTACACTCATGAGCACATACCCCATACACACACACACACACACACACACACACACACACACACACAGAGAGAGAGAGAGAGAGAGAGAGAGAGAGAATATATATAAATGAAATAAATGCTTAAAAGTAACTTTAATAAGAGAAATAAATCTCTTTTTTCTTTAAAACATTTCTATCATCACCATTATACAGTTCTCATCATCATCATATTTTTACAGTACTGAGATTTTCAATATAGGTCCTCATATACATTAGGCAAGCACTCTATCATTAAACTGCATTCTCTTGAGTCTTAATCCTGTTCAGCCACCTGCTCACTGCTGGGTCTTGAACCAGCCATTTCCTGAGCCTGCCTCTGCAGCAGGAAAATAAAACCTATCCTAAGATACAGGAATTAAACAAGCAAGGGGACTTCTCAGTGTTTTCCCCTCCCTTGGCTGGAGACCTACCACAAGTGATATGTACCTGATGGTGGGAAGGATACAGGGTTTTCAGATCTTGTGGTAGCCAACCTCCAGAAGAGGCCCTGCACCTGCTGGAACTGATGCCCTACTGTATTCCAAATCCACTGAGTATCAGGACTTTTGTAAATGAAAGCTTGAAAGGAGGTAGGGGTGACTTCTAAGGGTAATTCACATGGGGCATAGCTGCTTTATCCCTATTCTCTGGATCAGTGGTTGTGGGAGAAGCCAGTCACCATGTTGTAAGGATAGTCAAGTTGCTGGGAGAGTATGTTCCATGTGACACAGAACTGAGTCCTGCCAAAGCCAGCACCAATTTGACAGCTGTGTAAAACCTATCATAGGTAAATCCTGTAGCTCAGTCAAGCTTCAGAGGATCGAAGCTGGCATGATAGCTGAACTCCAAACTCTTGGGATACCCTGGCCAGCTTATCTACTCTGACATCATGGGCCACTTTCAACACAGATCACTGTGCCACACAGGCACAGTGTATCACACCCAGATGTGACCAGGTACACAACTGCCTCCAGTAATCACAATGCTTGGAATCCTGTGGGTAATAGGTTCTGCCTTGCTGTTTTTTTTTTTTTTTTGTGTTATTTTGTGGTACTGTGAGTTGAACCCAGGGCTATGTGCATGGTAGGTAAATGAGAACACTGAGCTGTATTTCCATCTTGTTTGTTGCTCTAAGCTTCAATGCCTTGGGGATCAGTGGGTATACAGTGGTAGGCAACCCATCCAATGCAATCTCTGCCCTTTCAAACTTGCTTTTAGAGGAAAGAGAAATATAGAGGCAGATGGCCATGATAGGCAGAGTGTGGTCAGAAACCAGTGTCCCCAAGCTTTGTTCATGGAATGGGTCATCTGTGTTGTCACTGCTTGCAAAGGCCTGGGAGGTAAGAAGCTGTCTGAAAAGCAGACTCCATGGGAAGGGTTGTGCTCAAGAAAAGGATGGTGCAGTTCCCGGGCTTTGTGGCAAGAGAGAGTATGCTAGAGTGCTAGCCCACTTCTGATGGGCACAGTCTAGCATGGGGCAAGGGTAGGCTGCACACTGGCCTGGCACATGGACTTACAAAGACCCAGGGCTCTGGCTTTACTGTGCATTTTAAGAGGAGGAAATGGGCTCTTTTGCTCTCCTAACGGCCCGGCTGCTCTCTGATTTTCACAGGTAATGGGGCAGGAAATTGCCCACAGTGAATGAGCGAGACCTGTTACCTGTGGGTGGAAATGGGTAATGAGAATTTAAACCCAGGCACATCACCGGATCACATTAGGGAACCAGCTAGCAAAAATGATTAGGAGGGTTTTAATATGCGCCGATTGGATGGATATCCATCCCTACAGCGACCTCAGGCTCATTAGCCCAGCAGTCCTGCACGGCAATCAGTCATTTGTGCTTGCACAGTGGCCTCCATCCCAGAACTCTTGAGGGGCATCCAAGACCTGGAGGTGGGAAAGAATTCAAATACTATTTGGCATGGTGCATTCAGGTCCCCTTAAGTAGAGCTCAGATGACCCATCAGGCCTGACCTTCCAACTCTTTTGAGAAAATGAGCCTAGGGGTAAGCCACTGGTCACTGTACCCTTCCATTCCTCTTTCTCCACTCTTAGGGGTTGATACATCGTTATGCATAGGGCACTGGACCTATGGCCTGAGCTCTAGGGTCCTAGAGCCAGCCCCACTGCCTATGGACAGGTTTTCCAGGCATGTCTGGAATAGAGGTCTCCTCTGGGTCAGTTCTCTTCTGGTCCTCTATCACTCACCATTCCTGAAACTTCCCCCACATGTCCCAGAGTGAGCTTGACAAAGCCTGGAATCACCAAGGAGCCACAGCTCTGGTCAGGTCTCTGGGGGGATTATCTTGATTGTGCTGAGTTGGGAAGAACCCTGACTGTGGGTGGCACCATCCCCTGGCTAGGATCCTGGGCTGTGGAGCAGGGCAGCAGTGTGTATTCATCACTCTCCATTTCCTGCTTGGAAATGTGGTATGACCAGCTGCTTCGGGCTCCTGGCAGCAGCTTGACATCATCCTTGACCTAGGAGTTAAAGTGAACCCTTTCTTCAGGTGCTTTGTCAGAGTATTTTTTCCTGCAGTGGTAACTCAGTCTTCTCCAGTTTTGTGATTATTTTGGTATTTTCTTCATCTGGGTCCATCTCTGTGGTCAATGATAGTGTCTTGTTTCTTGGAAAAACACTTAATCCAGAACCTTTTTTTTTTTTTTTTTTTTTTTTTTTTAAGCAAGGAAAACTGAAAAGGCAAAAAGAAGGCTGAGATGGACGCTGGAGAGAGGGCTCAGCTGGTAATGTGCTTGTTGTGCAAGCATGAAAACCTGAGTTTGATCCCCAGAGCCCAAGTCTTTAAAAAGTCTGGAGTAGCCAGGCGGTGATGGTACACACTTTTAATCCCAGCACTCAGGAGGCAGGCAGAGGCATACAGATCTCTTAAGTTCAAGGGCAGCCCGGTCTACAAAGTAAGTTCCAGGACAGCAGGGCTACATGGAAAAACCCTGATTCAAATGAACAAAACAAAACAAGAAGTCTGGTGTGGTGGTATGGGTTTGTAATTTCGGAATTGGGGAATGAGAAAGCAGAGATGGTCAAATCCCTGGGACTCTATCTATTCCTTTTTTTTTTTTTTTTTTCTTTTTTTTTAACATATCGATCTCAGTTCCCCCTCCCTCCTTTTTTTCCTCTCTCCCACCCATGCCCCCTGACCACCCTCCCCTCCTATTTCCCCTCCCCACTCCACATGTAGGGTGATGCCTTCCAGGAGGGGTCATCTAAATCTGTCAAGTCATTTGGAGTAGGGACTAGGCCTTCTCTCCTGTCTCTAGGTTAAGGGAGTATCCCTCCATGGGGGATGTGCTCCCAAAGTCCTTTTGTACACCAGGGATACATCCTGGTTCCACTGTTAAAGGCCCCTTAGACTGCTCAGGCTTTCTAACTGAGATACATATTCAGGGGGTCTGAGTCAGTCCAATGCTGGTTTCCCAGCTATCAGCCTGGGGGCCCATTAGCTCCTCCTTGTTCAGGTCAGCTGTCCCTGTGGGTTTCTGCAGCCCTAGGGTTTCTGCAGCCTGGTCTTGTCCTCCCTTGCATCTGGAATCCAGTTCAGCTCAGTGTTTAGTTGTGGGTGTCTGCTTCTGTTTCCATCAGCTACCAGATGAGGGTTCTATGATGGTGGATAAGTTAGTTATCAATCTCATTATCATGGAAGGGCATTTATGGTAGCCTTTCCACTGTTGCTCAAATTGTTAGTTGGGGTCAGTCTTGTAGGTCTCTGGATTTTTCTCTAGAGTCAGTTTTCTCTTAAAATCTATAATGGCTCCCTCTTTTATGTTCTCTTTCTCTCTTTCCCCCCTTGTCTATTCCTCCCCTTGACTCAATCTTCCTAGTCCCAAGTGCTTTCCTATCCTCCCCTTCTCTTTCTCCTAGTTCCCTCTCCACTCACTGCCCCCCCTCCCCATATGCTCAGGAGATCTTGTCCCTTTCCCCTTCTGTGAGGGACATTATATGAATCTCATAGAACCCTCCTTGTAGCCTAGTTTCTCTGGCAATGTGAATTATAGGCTGGTGATCCTTTGCTCTATGTCTAAAATCCATATATGAGTGAGTACATACCATGTTCCTCTTTTTTTGTGACTGGGTTACCTCACTCAGGATGGTTTCTTCAAGTTTCATCCACTTGCCTGTGAATTTCAAGATTCCATCGTTTTTTTCCTGCAGAGTAGTATTCCATTGTGTAACCTGGGGCTCTATTCCTAGGCTAGTTCTGAGCCAATGGGAGATCCTAGCTCAGAGAACAAGGCAATAGCTCCTGAGGAACAGTCTAGAATGCCTTGTAATCTCCAATGTATGTATATGAAAATGTATGCACATTAAAAAAGAAGGAAGGAAGGAGGGAGGGAGGGGGAGAGAGGGAGGAAAGGAGTGAAGGAAGGCAGAAAGGCAGAAGGAAGAAAGGAAGGGAGGGGAGGGAGGGAGGGAGGGAGGAGAGAAGGGGAGGGAGGAGAGAAAGGGAGGGAGGGAGGAGAGAAAGGGAGGGAAGGAGGGATGGAAGGGAGGGAGGAAGGGAGGGAGGGAAGGAGGGATGGAAGGGAGGGAGGAAGGAAGAAAGGAAGGAAGGGAGGGAGGGAAGGGAGGGAGGGAGAGAGGGAAGGAAGGAGGGAGGGAGGGAGGGAGGGAAGGGAGGAAGGGAGGGAGGAACAAAGGGCTTGATCCTTGGCCATCCCCCGTCCCTGCCTTGATTAGACCACCCTTAGGCTGCCTACCCACAGCCTCTTTATTCAGTTCTTTAGACCCTGCTTTCCACACCTCATCCTTCTGCTTGAGAACCACTGGGGGCTCCACTGAGTATCAACATCCTTCATATATCCCCAGCCTGGCAGCCTGGCAGCAGAGCCGCCACCTCCAGCACATGGCTTCAGCCATGGCTGCCACCGATCCTAACCATCCTGCTGGCTCTGTCCCTTCCTGTCTGCTTTGAACACTCCCCTGCCAACTTCCCTCACCCCTGCCTCGCAACTTCCCGCAGGCCCCTCCTCAGCTGCAAGCCCTGTGAGCCTAACCCTGCTTCATGCCCAGCCCTACTTGCAGGCCACTCTTATGTCACTGTTTCCGGCACACGCTAATGGATACTTTTGACAACACTGCCACCCTTGTCCCCTTGCAGCGCCCAGAGTATGCCTCGCTCCGTGCAACTGAACAACTAAGGGTTCTTTTCATCTGATAACTTAAGGCAGGATCTCTCCCTTCAGGTTTTCCTTGAGGAACATCCTAATAATTTGTATTCATGGCATTTAGTGATAAAGGAGCCCACAGCCTCTGACCAGTTCTCCGGATGAAGAGCCAAGCTGTGTCCTCCCAACATCTTCACAAGGCCAGACTGAAGGCCAGAGGCAACACGCACTGTTTTCTGCATCTCCAATATTCCAGACCATAACAATACTAAAATGTTATTAGCTACGGTATCAGCACAGCTGGGGCTGGGTCTAACTCTGCCATTCATTTGCTGTTGGACTTTGGACAAGTCATTTATCCTCTTTTGGTTAAATAACTAAATACACTCAGGTGTTCATTTAATTCTCTCTCTCTCTCTCTCTCTCTCTCTCTCTCTCTCTCTCTCTCTCTCTCTCTCACACACACACCTTTTTGTCTTTGATTTAGTTTCATCTGCAGAGCTTCTTTCTGTAGTGCCACTGGCTACAGGTCTAGACAAGAAGGGAAAAGAACAATATCTTACACTTGACCACTAAGCCCAGCCAATCCAAGCTTCCCAGTGATGCCCACTGTAAGCAAGGACAAGAAGCAATGAACGGGGCCACTCACTGGGGGAATAGTCTGCCTTGAGAATAGAGGGCAGGGGTTGGCCAGAAGGCAAGCAGATTTTGTGAGTCAACAAGGTGGGATTCTCAGTTCATACAGGCTGCTCAGATTAATTGGGAACTAGATGCCCTTGCCCAAGGTAGTTGACCATTGGGGTGGATAAGGCAGCTAGTGCTTTTCCTGATAAACAGAAACTCGCCTTAAGAGTTGCCAGAGGAATGCTGAATCTAGGCTTCTGCTTACCTGGTTATATTCCATCTGTTTAGGGCATCCTAAACACTGACACCTCCACCCTGCGCCCCCCTTACCACCGCCACCCCAGACTTATCTATCTTTAGCTGTTGCTTTCCATGGACATCACCACCCAACTGCCCTTACCTTCTCTGCTGCCCTCTGGCCAGCCAGCTCAGATCCTGCCATCACCAGGCCAGTTTAGCTGGGGGGGGGGGGAACCCAGGCTGTTAAGACTCTTTCCCACAAGCTGGTGGAGGCTGAGGCCCCCTCCAACAGGATACCCATAGAGATCCAGGGCTGAGAGCCATAGGCTCTACAGCCTTCCAGAAGACCTCCAGTTGCTGGAGAAGCCACAGAGGGCAACATATCTAGCTACATCCTCAAGACACAGCCTCCCTGCCCAACCCCCATCACTGCTACAAGGAGCCAGGGGACTTCCAGTCAGAGATACTTCTTGTCCCCGCCCCCACCTCCATCCCCTAGTTAGTTCCACTTTGTAGCTTCATCAGCCTCAGAGGGCTGCAGTGTCTGTGGAAATAGAAGATGCCCTGTCCGCAGACATACGGAGGGCAGAAATCAGTGAACACAGGCAAGAGGAATTCCGAAGCACAATGAAACCTAGAAGTGCTTTCCTGGGGGAGGGGTCCTAGCACATTCCGGAGTTGCTTGCAAGCTGGCCCTTGGGAGCCCCAGCATACTAGCTCCAAGGGTCTTTATTCTGATTAAAATGGCTGCCCATAATTAATGCATGGAGTGGAAGAGACTGGATACATTCTGAAACAGCGCCCAACTTCCAGAAACATGGAAGGCTATCAATTATTGATCCTCAGGCTGGAGAGGTCGTTCCATGGGAAGAAGCGGCCCTGAGATCATTTCCTAAGCAGCAAACCCTGCTGGAACACGGAAGGCTGTGTGGGATGCACCAGTGCAGGAGGCAGGCTCAGCATTGCCCCCAAGGGGCTACTTGTGTGCCCCTCACAAGAGTCAGATCCCTAGCTAGAAACCTGCCTAAAGCCAGATTATCATTTTTATTCTTAATAGCATTGCCATTTACTAAAAGGAGCCCCCACCAAGCAGTCGACCTTCCTAATGGAGGACCCTCATTAAATCTCCATTGTAACTCTGCTCTGACTTTGAGATCAAGAAAACCTGGGTGCTGAAAAGGGAGCAGACGCCACCCTAGCCTTATTTGTGACGCAGAGTATTTTATGTGTACGAGAAGCTGGCCATAATTTGCTTATAAATAATTGACTTCTCCTAGATTGAAATCTCTAGAGGGGCTCTGGATGTATTCACAAGCCGGCAATTCTGCCCACCAAGTGCATTAGGCCCTTTCAAACCTGTCTTATCTCAGCCCCCAACGTATGAAGAGTGATTTTTTTCCCCCTTCATCCCCTGTAATAACCTTCAACTAACCTTTAAACCGGAGTGAATAATTTAAATCTTATTTTCATATCAATGGAGGAGTCAAGCCAAGCAATTATCTTTTATCTGTGTACTCTGTCGTCAGGGCGGCAGGCATAATCAAGTTTTCCCCAGCGAGCCAGATGAGAGAGAAGACTGAGGAAGTGGGAGATGGTATCTGAAGACATTAACGCAACAATGAATTATTCAATAATGAGTACAAGATCTGTCATAACACACACACACACACACACACACACACACACACACACCCCAAACCGTACATCTGCTGAGTGTTCCAGGCAGGCCAGGGCTGGCAGGCTGGGGGAGGAGGTGGCAGTTAGGGGGTCTGGGCTAAGCTTGACAAATCGGCTGATGATCTGCTCAATTAGGGCAGAGAGCAGGTGTGCCAGGCGGGTGTGTGGGGCAGGAGGGCTGTGTGGTGGGCCAAACAACACAGGGAAGGAAAGACACCTAATTCATGTAACAGTCATTTCAAGTGGCTCAGTCTATGATTTTTTTTTTTTTTTCAAAAGGGGTGGGCCAGCAGGGAGGGAGAAGGGAAGATTTAAAATAATAATAATAATAATAAAAAGCAAGGGAAGGTTGAAATTCCCCATGGTGCTCATTAAAATTCTACCACATGCGATTCTTCCCTGGGTCCCCCTGGACTGCCCGTGATCATTTTTATTAATTCATAAAATATCGCACCAGAGATTGAGGCTGATGATTACTAAAGCCGACAGAGGAGCTGCTGTGGTTTCTATCGGTTCTCACCGAGTGAAATCCTCCCTCCTACTGGGCCATGGGCAGCCAAGCTGGGCTGGGAGGAGCAGGCCAAGGGACCCATGTATCTGCAGCTGCTTGTCACCAGGCTGTCTCCTGTCAAGACACCCAGTGGCTTCAGCAGATACTTCCTGCCCTTGTCCCTCAGTTATGGGGAAAGTCTTCCTTGAGGCAAAATGTCCTCCAGCCTCCCTGGGATCCATGCAGTGTGGCGACTTTGAGAAGCAGTTAGAGGTTTCCCAGTGAGGTCACAGCTTGGCTGGGCAGGTGCCATGGCTTTGAAACCAGGGCTCCTCCACACATCCAGTCTCTTCTGGAAACGTCCATGTTTCCATCTCTTCCTCTTTCCAGAAATAATCCATTCAGTGGCTACAGACTGACTCCCCTGTCGTCAGGTGCAGAGAGAAAGTTGTCAAGGTCCCCGGGCCTGCAGGGTGGGGTCCTGGTGAGAGGAGAGTCCAGTGCTTTGGTTGATGACCTGTTCCTCATAGTGCCTCTGTGACTGTCTTTTCTCCCTACACACATCGCCTCCCCCGTGTGTGTGTGTGTGTGTGTGTGTGTGTGTGTGTGTGTGTGTGTGTGTGTGTATGTGTCTGTCTGTCTCTGTGGTGAATGTAGGTAGTGTGTTTGTGAGTATGCATGTGGTGTGAAGGTACATACACCTATGAACAGCAGCAGGCATGTATTCTTGCCAGTGCAAAGGATAGAGGACACCATCAGACATTTCCTACGGGACAACCTTATTGAGACAGTCTCTTGTTGGCACCCGGGGTTCACTAATTAGGCAAAACTGTTGGCCAACAAGCTTCAGGGATCTTCCTGTCCATGCTTCCCCAGGGCTGGGATTACAAGCGTGTGCTACTGTGCCCAGCTTTTATGCAGTGCTAGGGACAGAACTTGGGTCCTCATGCTTGTGCAGCAAGCAAGTGACTGACGGAGCAACTCCCCAGCCCACCTTCCTTCAGGGCTCTGATGCCCTTCTTCTTTCTCACTGATTCTGGAGTCTGTTTCCCTAAGCCCAGAAGACCTTTCAAATGAACAAACAAACAAACAAACAAATCCTCCAGGCCCCAGCCTAGACACTCAGATCTCACTGGTCTGGGGTGAGACACAGGCAGGCTGTCAAAAGCCTCCAAGTGTACCAAATGCTGTGAAATGTTCAGATCTGACAGTCCCAGAACCATAGTGCTCCCTCCCCTTCACCCATCAGACCAGAAGTAAAAGGAGGTAGAGCTAAGAATGTGGCTCAGCTGCGAGAGCCCTTGCCTCTCAGCAGGAAGCCCTGGGCTCTATCACAAGCTCCATAAGGTCAAGCACACCAGCACCCCAACCTCTCTGGAGGAACAGGTGTTCAAGGTCATCCTCAGCTACATAGCAAGTTTAAGGCTAGCTTGGGTTATATGAGACTTAGCCTTTAAACAAAAGGTAGAATGAATTACTTTAAAGTATTGGTGATCCTGTTTATTTACAGCTAAGCATAGAGTTCAGGGTAATTTTCCACATCACTGAAATACTTGAGTTCCCCCACACCCAGTTGGAAAATAGCAACACTGTGTTCAATCTGGAAAGAAAGATATCTATGTGCCAAACTCAGAATCCTTTCTCTTTTCGGCTCACAAGGACACCAGGCTTACTCCACATGCATTTTGCATTGAATGTTATTTGTATAGCTTCTATTGGGATCATTTGGGAACTCCAAGCTCCCAAGTCTAGAGGCAGCAGACAAAGGCGGGTTTCATCGTGTAAGTTGGTTTTTAAGGGAAGGCCTTGTTTCTCTCAAGAAAGTGATTTAATTTTAGACTTATTGACACTGTGGGTTGTAAAACTGACTGGGAAACTCAGAGCCAAACTGGCTATTTCTTTCTTGTACTGTACAGAAAACACACACACACACACACACACACACACACACACACACACACCTCCACCTTCACCTCCATTTTTTGCCTTAGGATTACCAGTACATAAATATGTACAAAGAAAAATAAAGATGAGAGTAACCTGTTAGCTGCTATTTTCCAACTCCTAGATAGACCAGGAGACCATAATCTCACCTAAGGGATCAGGCAAGCAGCATAGAACTAAGGCAGGCCTGGAGTGCCCCAGAGAAGCACTGTAAAAATACCAACTATAGGACTGCCCCAGGACTTAGTTACCTTCCCATTGCCGTGATAGAACACCTTGACCAAGGCCACTTATAAGAGCAAGAGCTTATTTGGCTCATGGTTGTGTCATGGTGAAGAATATGGCAGCAAGTTGCAGGCTTGGTGGCAGGGACTGGATGCTGAGAGCTCACAACTTAACTGCAAGCACAAAGCAGAGAGAGCAAGCTAGGAGAGTGACAAGGATATAAGCTCTTAAAACCCTCCCCCAGTGACACACTTCCTCCATCAAGGCCACACCCTCTAAGCCTCCAACTAGCACCACCAAATTTGGGCCAAGTGTTCAAATGTACAAACCAATGGGGGACATTCTCATTCAGACCACTAGACCAGGTAAAGGCTTTAAAATGTCCTTTTAAATGAGTAATCATTGCAGGACCATTGAGATGGCTCAGCAGGTAAAGGCACTTGCCACCAAGCCTGACAACCTGAGTTCAATCCCTGGGCCCCAGATGATAGAAGGAGAGAATGGATTCCCACAAGTTGGCCTCTGACCTCCATCTCAAAGACAACAGGAGAGCACATGCACAATAAAAGCACACTAAAAGGAGTAACCATTGTGCTTACAAACACATCTACATATCTGCAGGTCACTTTGTGTCCCACTGGCCACAGTTTGTCCATGCCATGGGGAAACCCCAGGACTGTCTGGACTCCGGCAATTCTGGGACAGACCTGGAAGAAACCCCCTTCTTGGGGACAGTATGTTTACACTAGCTGCCAGCCTTTTCTCTCTCAGCTTTCAATTTGGCACTGGTTTTCCAGCCTGGAAGACCAGGAGAATGTTAAGTTCCTAATTGCAGGGGGCTTTGTACTGAGGAACTATCTGATGACTGAGCTGTTGAATGAGACTCCTCCTTTCTGCTTCTGATCAATGCTCTGGAGCACCAGGCTTACTTCATGCTCATGGTGGACAGAGTCACAGGAAAAGAAAAGTATCTATGTGTAAGTGAGACACAGGCAAGATGCGCTCTTGGCACTTTAGTGTATTGCAGACACCCGTGTGCTCATATGGAGCTCATGGATGCGTCTTAATTCCCAACTCATCTTCTAGCAACTCCTTCTCCTGGGGAGTATGGCAGAGCTAATTTTTCTGAATTAGCTTCTTAAGCTCATATAGCCTTTTAGATACAGGAATTATAAAATCCCTTCCCTGTAATCCCAGTACTCAGGAGGTTGAGCCAGGAGGATTGCAAGCTTAAAGTCAACTTAGACTATATAGCAAGACCCTGCCTCAAAAACAAAGCAAAGCAAGCTGCTGGGGGGGGGGGCTCAGTGGTAAGAGTGAATGCTGTGCAAGCAGGAGGATCTGAGCTCAAATCCCCGACACCTGTGGAAAAACCCAGACATGGATGTGCATTATTCCAATCCCCACATTGTGGCTGCAGAGTCCAGAGGACTGGTGGGGCGTCCAGCCTGCCAGCCAGTCCAGCTTCAAGCTCAGTGAGACACCGTGTCAAGATAGTAAGGTCAAGAATGATGGAGTAGAGCATCTAATGTCTTCTGGCCTCTTTGAACACCCTACACACACACACACACACACACACACACACACACACACACACCAGAAACAACAGCAAAAATGAACTAAATATTTGAACAAACCCTGTACTAAAGAAAATGTATGAAAGCTTAATGAACATATGAAGACCACATGCTCATATTCATTAGTCATGGGAGCACACAGATTAAAATCACAATAGACTCTCTTTCCCTAGTGTGGCTAAAACTAACAAAACTGACAATGCCAAGTGTTGACAAATATATGGACCAAATAAAACTCTCCTATGTAATAATACATAATGTAATATGTACCACATAGACATGAAAAATGGCAGGACCCTTTTTGGAAAACATTTTGACAGCTTCTTATAAACCCCAAAGTACACCTGTCACATGAGCCAGCCATTCTGCCACTCAGCATTTGAGAAATGAAAATATATGTTCACAAAAAGACCTCTTACAAGCATGTTCCTAACAGTTATATTTGTAATAGGACCCAACTGGAAACAAGCCCGTTTCTTCTTACAGTTGAGTCAATAGAAAATTGTGATAAATCTATGCAATAGAATAGAATGTTCAGGAATAACAAAAGAGAGAGAGAGAGAGAGAGAGAGAGAATAAAATCCTAGTAAATGTAACAGCACTGATGAATTTCAAAAGATCATGCTGAGCAAAATTCGTTTATGAAAAAAATACATACTTTATTAGTCTTTATATGTTGAAGCTTAAACAAACCTAATTCTGTCATAATAGTGATGGAAACCATTGTATTAGTCACTTTCCTCATTGCACTGATAAACGCCTGACAAAAGCAGGAAGGGTTTCTTCAGGCTCACAGTTGAGGGTTCATATAATTCACCAAGGCAGGGAAGACAAGGCAAGGCAGCAGGAGCCCGAGTCAGCTGTGCACATTGTACCCACAGTCAGGAAGCAGAGAGAGATGAATGGATGCTGGTGCTCCCCTTGAGTTCTCCTTTTGTTCAGTCTGGGCCCCCAGCCCATGAAATAATTCTCCACAGTTAGGGGGTGCCTTTCCTCCTCAACTAACTTTAATCTGGAAACTCCCTCAAAGACATGCCCAGAGTTTTGTTTCCAGAGTCAGTCTAAGTCATGTCAAGGGGTCAATCAAGATTAGCTAGCCATCACAATCTACATCGGTGGGGAAGTAGAGAGAGATTGACAGCAAAGGGGAGACTTGGCAGAGAGAGAAATGCTTCATGTGTGAGTATAGTAACAATAGTTATGTGGTGATACACATGGTCAAAAGTCAACAGCTATACTCCTAGTGTGTAAATTTAACGCATGGACATTACTCTTCAATACAGGTGTATTTGGTTAAAAGTAAAAATGAGAGACTAATGAGATGGCTCAGCAGGTAAAGTTCCTTCCCATCAAGCCTGGAACCTAAGCTCCATCTCTGGGACCCACATGATAGAAGGAGAGAACCAATTCTTGAAAGTTCTTCTTTGACCTACACACACACACACACACACACACACACACACACAGAGGCACATATCTCCTACACACACACACACACACACACACACACACACACACACGCACGCACGCACATATCTCCTGCACATACACACACACCACAAAATAAATCTATAAAAAAATAGTAAAAACAAAAATGTCCTATTCAGATGCTCAGTGAGTGCTCAAAGGCTAAAATAGAATGTCACAAAGTTAGCGGCCATTAAAAAAAAATCTTTTTAGGTGAATGATGTATATGGGTGTTTTTTCAAATGTGTGTCTGTGAACCAACCATGTGAGTACCTGGTGCCCACAGAGGTCAGAAGAGAGTGTCAAACCCCTTAAAACTAGAACTATAGATAGCCATGAGCTATGTGGGTCCCCAGAAGAACAGGGAGCACTCTCAACTAAAGGACATATTTCTCCAACACCCAGGGACCATTTTTTAAAGTGTGCACAAAATAGTGAAGGGTTAACTTACATGCACCCATATGAGATGATAACCATTTATGGCATATGCTAACAGATATGCAGCATAATATTTATTTCTGTGTAAAAAGTACACATATTTTTTAATGCAGTAAATAAACAAACCAATAAAAGCATGCAGATGTGTACATCAGGAGCACCAGTGTTGCAGAGAGGGGACACTATGAAAACTCTAATCTCATACTTTCTTCGGGCCATTCTATCTTTTTATGAGTGTGAATTATTTTTGTAATTAAACGTCTCAAAAACAAAATCAGTTCATCCCACTCTTTCATCCTGAGCTACTTTATGAGTCATCACTGCTGATGAGAGCCTGGTTCTTAGCTTGGCAGGCAAAGCACTCTGAGCTCTTGTTCAATGCAGCGGCCTACTCAGTATTCATGGGTGCACTCAAGTCTCTTTTTTCATCTTCATAGCCTCCTCTGAAGGGAGGCCTGGATGATCCACTGCTGCACTCCTAGCACTCAACATACATAGAGTTTGGAACATAGTGGGTACCCCAACACTAATAACAGAATTGCCAGAACAGCTCATCACTCTCTATTACCAACCTGAACTGGCTGACCTCACCATTTCAATCCACTGACTCTGTGAAGGCAAACCTTCAAGTGAGGAAGCAGGAAGGAAGGATGAGGTGCAAAGATGACTGAGCCACAGGCCCTGCTCTTGTGGCTGTGGAAGGTGAAGATCTTAGTGATGGGAGATAGCTTCCCAATTAGTCCACGTCTCCGTGGGCACCTGCCAAGTGTGACATGGTTACAGAGGGTCACAGCAGGATGACTTGGGGCTTGTGTGACCAGGTTTCCTGGTTTGTTCTGGTATTCACCCCTATTTTGAGTTTCTAAAGACCCTCTATGAGGTCCCTAGCCATTGAGAACTTCGGATATTAGCCACAAGCTTCTCCCCTTTGTTCCTTAAACACAATTCAGGACTCTCCTTTGTCCCTATCCCAACATCTATTGCCAAATCTAGAATCTGGGAGAATAGCTATTAACCCAGGGACATCTTTGCTCAACAAAGTGAACCTCCCACAGCAGTGAGCAGAGATTTCTGCATAATGAGTATCCCATTCCCGTTTGCTCTGTGGACACAAGGTGTTACTGACCATAGCAGTTCACTGTCCTGAGCACCAGAATTTGCTGAGCTGAGTTGTATGGCTGGCATGCTGTTCCTTCTACCAATATTTCCTGAGTCCTGAATCCTAAAGCCAGATGAAAGGAATAATGTAAACCCTTCCAAGGGACACACACACACACACACACACACACACACACACACACACACACACACACACACACACTTCCTCAATTGAAAGGCTGAGAGTTCCCAGACAGCCACTGGAGTGATGCCTGAGCCAACACACACAGAAGGTCCCCAGCTAGGGCTAATATCCCAAGCTCTACTAGCTGATTACTCCTTCCAGACTTCTCCCACCACTTCTGACCACACTCCCAGGAATACTAAAGAAGAAGGATTATGGGAATACCATGGAAGAGGACAGACAGAGGCAGAAGTAAGTGGTTTTAAGACAGTCATTTATGAACACTGAAATCTAGATGCTCAGGAGGAAGATGACTAATAAATCCATCTCCTTCAATACTACCCAAGACCTGATTAGAAGTCATCCCTCCAGAAGTATGGCCAGGGACTAGATTTCTGGGGACCAAATGAAGAGCAGTCTCAAGCTGGAGACACAATAGGGACTCCTGGGAGTTTGACCAAGAATGGGACATCAGGACTGACATATGCTAGTGACAGGAAGCAACTTAGTCTTCCTGATAACACTGGGATAGACAGAAGGGCACAGGAGGATAATAAGTACCTCAACCAGTGGAGTCTCTCCCTCTGGAGCCCCCCACCTACACACACACACTCTCTTTCAGTGGACAACTGCATGCATGCCCATAGATAGACCTCTACAAGAGGCAGTCCCAGTGTCCGTGCTAGCCAGGCACCAGGCTGGGCAGGCATGGGCACCATTTTGTCATCTCATTCTTACAATGAGCAGTGAGGCAAGGACTCTTGTCATTTTTACTTGTCAAATGAGAAACGGAGCCCCAAAACAGGTGTTTGGGGGGACTGCAGAGGGGGAGACACCACTGGATGAGGTACTTATTAATTTCCTGTGTCCTTTTGTCTTAAACAACTTATCCAAGGTTACATGGTCAGTGAGAGTGAATGCACTAACCCAGATGCATCCAGGAAGGGGGCCATGTTCCCCACAGGATCATGCCTGAAAGTCAAAGAGTGAGGTTAGAACCATGAACATCATTCACTGTTACACCATATAAATGTGCATGTTACAGCCCAGCTACACTCCAGACAGGCTGGAGGGACATCTAACCACATGTGGCTGTGAAAAGTGGCTTGGTAAGGGCAAGACAGAGCATGGTTGCTTTTGTTCTCACATGGGCTCTTTTGGTAAAGAACTAAAAAGTTCAGAAAGGTATGGGTTGAGGCAGGGGATTTCTTGCCAGGGATTTCTAGCCTCCATTCTGCTTCAAACTATGTAGTAGTCACTTTGGGGTAGGAGACAAAAGTGGCATATAATCAGGGGCTTCAGAGGATGCTGAGGGCTTGGGAGGATGTTGTGAAGGCAGGGATTTCTTTCCTGAGCAAGCCTTTCCATTTGCAGAGGAGGCGGGCCCTGCCCATTGTGCTTCTTGCAACATCAATGGATTCCCCACAAGTTTCCCACCCCACTCACTCCAGGATGTTCCCTCTGGCTCTTTGAAATTGTACCTGCTGTTCCCACAATGAGACATTAAACTTACACATCACCCTCATCTCCCACCTTCGAGCATAGTCGGAACCTTCCACAAAAGTCTCTCCATAGACATGGCTGACCTATTCCTGAGATTCATGGGGGGCAAAAGCAACAGACTATAAGTTCACAAATGGCTCCCAAGGGGGTCTTGGTTGAATTTAGGGCCCTACATCTGACTGGTGGTTGAACATGATACACATTTACAACATGGAGAGAGATGGCCCACCATCACATTGACAGTGTGACACGGCTGTGTCAGATTCCAGGCACTGCCTCAGCTTTCACACAAAACCCAACTTGGACTTGGAGCAGACAAGAGCCTCTCATCCTTGAGAACGGTCCCAGTCTCCCAGACCTCCCTTCCCAGTTTCTTAAAGACAGGTCTCCATGCCAACTTAAATATTGCATTTGGTTGGGAGAGAAGGAACCGCAAGCCCAGAATGGAAGTCAAATTATTCCACAAATATTGCTTATTTAAATAACGTTTTTAAAAATACATCATGTTCAGTGGTGAAGAACTACTAAATTATTGAATTCCCCGAAGCATCCTACAGGCTTTCAAGTGGCTCATGAAGCCCTATAAAAGAACGTGATAAATAGTCAAAAAGGAACGCAGGGCTCCACGTCACGATGCCTGGATGAGCCAACGTGAAACATCTTCATGTAAGCTTTCCACTTAAACCAACGATTAAACAGATTAAACAGATGATTAAACAAATAAAGATTAATGAAACAAGTAAAGTAATCAAATCTGTATGGGTGTATAAACGAACGATTCCCAACAATATTAGAACAAATTGTCTAAAACTAATAGGGAAATGCGTCAGCTCGGTCCCAACAGCTTTTGTTGGGCTCGCGCTTGGATGTAATCAAAACATTTGTTTAAACTAAGATGGATATGAGGCGCTAAGATGTCAGTTTCTTGAAAGAGAAAAATAAAACAAAAGCAATGTCTTTGGTGAGGAGATTGGCACCAGCGGCGGGGCTGCATTGCCGAGGGAGCTGTGAATGTGGCAGGGAGGGACGAGACTCTGTCTGCTTTTGAAAATAGGCTGTGCACAAATAATAAGTAGCAGCAGGCCAGAACAAACCAGAGGTAGCTGATGCTTGAGAATTTGAGAGAGAGAGAGAAACTGTCCAGATATCCTCCAGCCCTTTAGAAAGCCCCATTTAATCATCAGCCATTGATACGCTAATTACAATGTGGGCTTACTCCTTCCTTCTTTTTCCTGAGAGCAGGGTTATTCTCCCTGTGCAATGAGAAAGAATAAGTTGGGGTTTCTTAACAAGGATGGCCTATTCAGATATTTTTCATTAATTAAAACTAGTGTGTTGCTTTAGGTTTTGTTTTTGTGAGTTTTTTTCTTCTGATCTTCGGGTTTTCATTGACAACTCATTTGCTAATTCCTTGCCTGGGAAATCTGAATCTTTGATGTTCTAAGTGTGGTCCTTTGAGCCAGCAGCATCCAGCATGCCATAGAGGCTGATTAAGGATGCAGATCCTCTGGCCCTGCCCCAGGAGCTGCTGAATCTGGTTCTGCATCTTCATGCCTTTCTCAAGGGATGTTTGAGAGAGGCTGAATTGCATGTCCGAACCACAGTAATTCAGTAGGGGGGGTGGGGGAGTTAAAGTGTCTTTCTTTAAGGTGAACCTGTGTAAAGAATGCTTAGGAGTGGGCACTGGGAAGAAGGGCTAGGAGGCTGCTGGAAAATGTCAGCTGGGGCCAATTGCATCTCCTTGGCAAGTGGTGTTGCCACCTGCTCTGGCTGGGCAAGCAGGCTGTGTGTGTTTATGGGGCGAGCAACAGAAATTACATTTATCTCAGCAGAAGATGTGAGTCATGAGTTGGAGGCGGGGGTGGCTCAGTCAGTAAAATGCAGGCCTTGCAACCATGAGAACCTAAGTTTGATTCCCAGGGCCGGCGAATAAGAACAAGACTTCCCTGCCAGGTTTAGTGGCACAGACCTTTAATCCCAGCACTCCAGAGGAAGAGGTAGATGCATTTCTGTGAGTTTGGGTTAAGCCTAGAACTTAATGAGTTCTAGGCCAGCCAGGGCTACATAGAGAAACCATGTCAAAAACAACAACATGAATCCTAGACAGGTTTAAGATCTCATGCTGGGGTGGGGGTGGGGGAGGGGGGCAGAGACAGGTGTCTCCTTAGGACTCTGCCAGACAGATTACCCTTCATAGCAAGGATAACCAAGAAGAGACCCTGTGTCTAAAAACAAGGTGGATGGCTCTTGAGGAATGATTCCAGAGGTTGTTCTCTGGCTTCTACACATATACACCCTCACATACATGTACGCACACACATATATACATACATACATACAAGCACATGCACACATACAGACACAATGTGAGTCCCTTCTTTGTTACCGACAAATCTACTGGACCTCTCTGAGTCCACAAGCAAGCTGCTGCTTCAAAGAAGTCAGGCTGTGGGCCACATCCCTCTGTCCTCTCCCCTGCTTCTCTCTCAGCTCATATTTCATGCCATCTCTGTAATCCAGTAACCTCTCTGTGCACAAATCAAAGAAGCCAGCTCACCCCTGCAATACCCCAAACCTCTATCCACTTAGAGGTACAGTCTCAGAAGACGAATCCCAAGTCTAAGGTGGGACACCAGGCCTACTCTGTTGGAATAGTGGCCAGCCAGTCCAGTCCAGAGAGAGAGACCATGTGAGATAGCTATGCTTATAGAGAACTTGTGTAGTGTGTGTGTGTATGTGTGTGTAGTGTGTGATATGTATGAGAAAGGGGAAAGAGGAGGAGGAAGAAGAAAAACTCACTAAAGCAAACAAGTATAGGAGTTGGAGAAATGACTCTGTAGAAAAGTGCCTGTACCACTCTTCAAAAAAAACCCAAGTTGGGTTCCCATCATTCACACCAATCACATTGCAACTGCCTGTAACTCAAACTCCAGGGGACTCAATACCCCTCCCAGCCTCTGCAGGCACCTCACAACTATAGCACCCCCCCACACACACACAATTAAAAATAAAAAATAGTACAGATGTCTGGGATTTAGGGAGATGGTTCCATTGTTTAAATGCTTGCCATGAAAATTTAGGGACCTGAGTTTGGATTCCCAGCACTCTGTAGAAATATTACAGCACAAGCCTGATGGGAGATGTCATTCTGTTTTCCAAGGCACAGGGAAGATGGAGTTGCAGAACCCGCCTCTCCATGGATACTTCTCTCTGTGGGCAGGGTCCCCTCTACTACTATCCTCAGATGTGGCTGTCCCTGAGCAGCTGGGCCTGTTGGGTATCCAATTACCTGTCATGAGTTGTCTAGGGAGGTCAGGCTTAACAGCCATCTTTGAAGATACTTAGCTGGGGGAAGAAGAACCTGAAAGAATGTTTTTATCATCTGTGTTGGGCCTAACCTCCACTGTTTAAATGGGGCTCCATTTAGGATCCTTCCAGGCTCTTTTGCTATTGTCTGAACCATAGGCTTGGGGCTGACTGGAAGCCAATCTAGCCTTGGAATGACAATTCCCTTCAGCCCAGCATTCCTGGCCTCTGGAGAGTAGAAACTCTGTCAAGGGGGTGCTGTGTCACAGGCTAGCCATGAGTGGACATCAAAACCCTCATTGTCTTCAGACTAGTGAGAGGAGGTGTTTTGCCTCATGGGAGGATTAGGTCTCACCGTTTTAAGGGACTTCCCTGCCTAATAACTTTAACTTAGTGGAAATTAGCTTTTTTTATTATCTTCAAAAGAAATGGTTAATGAATAAAGCACTGTTGGCCAATAGGAAAGGATGATAGGAGGGACTAGGAGACAAGGAGGAAAGAGGAAGTAGTAGGGAGGAGTCAGTAGGGAGGAGACTGGAGAGAACAGAGGTCCAGGCCCACTCTCCGGTAAGATGAGACCACGTGGAAATACTTAGATTAATAGAAATTGGTTAATAATTAAGACAGAGCTAGCTGATAAGAAACTAGTACCTGGCCAACATTATATCAAATACAGAGTCTCCGTGTGATATTTGGGGCTGGCGCGGCTCTGGGCCCAGGTCAGCAGGAAAATCTTACTCCTAACGCAAGCCTATAGTCCCAGTGCTTGGAAGCAGAGATGAGAGGATCCCTGGAACTTCTCCAGCCAGCCTGGACAAATCAGTGAAAGACCCTGCCTCAAAAAATTAAATACAGAGATAAAAAGAGATACTTAACATCAACTTCCAACCTCCATACGTAGGTTCACACATATACACATGCACATATGAATATATGCATGTGTAGGCATCTCACACACACACACACACACACACACAAGAATTCTCAGAGCCGATGGAGGTCCTGGATCAGCATGCTGCTCTGGCTTGAGCCTGGGATCTACAGTTCCTTAGCTCTCTAGCAACTTCCATTTCCTGCACACAGATCAACATGGACAGCCTAGAGAAGCACAGGTTTGCACTTCTTGACAGATCAGCTGGGGCCAGAGGGTCAGAGAAGGTGTCTGACTCCTTGCCTGTCAGCCAGCCAACAGTGAACAAAATAGCGGGAAATAAATATCCAGGAGTGAATGTTTCATTGTGTTCAGTTGCTAGCACCAGGCTAAGGACCCAGAACACCCCCATCCCTGGCTCAGGGAATTAGCCCTACACAGGCCTCACATGTTATTTGCATGGTCACTGTGGGGAGAGGAAGATCAAAGGTGTTCAGAACGCCACTGTGCAGATAGCACAGACTAAGCCAAGTCTTGCTTCCCTGAATAAGAAATCACCCCTCACCAGCATGACGTGGCAGGAAAGAGGGGAGGGACCAGAGACAGTCAGTCCTTCTTGTCTGGATGAAGATGCACAGTCCAGAAAAAGATCATCTGAGACCACACAGCTCACAGACCAGAGATTTGGCTGCAACCTCCTCACCACATTTACCCTCCTCTGAGCAGGGCAACTATTGCTCTCCCTGCTCCATGTGCTGGCCATGACTGACTCAGTCTTATCTCTAGAAACTGCCTCTAAGGGGAAGGCTTGCCAGGCAGGGTTCAAATCCCCATCTTACCCAATTCCTAGAACCTGTGCAACCTAATGGCTATTTTGTCTGTGAGCTCAGGTGAGTATCCTGAATGGTTTCCTTAACAACAAGCCAAATTATAAGATTCAAAAGCACCAAGGCGAGGAAATCACAGGTAGAACACAGACCCAGAATCTCTGGAACCTGGAAGGAATTTCGAAAACAAGAAAGTAAAGATGAAACCTTGCTTTACCAATGAAGAAAAGGAGCCCTGAGGCAGAAGAACCCTTCCCAAGGTCACACACTACCGGAGCTACAGGCCTAACATGAAAAATCAGACCTGGTAAGATGCCTCAATTGTTAAAGTTCACAGCACTGGCCTGAGGGCACTCAGGTGAAAAACAGCATGGTTGTCACATCCCTGTAACTCCAGCACTGGGGGACCGAGACAACCAGGTTCAGAGGACTCTCTTGGCAGCCAGTCTAGCAGAATGGTGAGTTCCTGGTTCAGTGAGAGACCCTGTCTCAAAAGCAAAATGGAGAAGTGAACGAGGAAGACAAACCCAAACCACTATCAACCTCTGACCCCCACATATTCTTACATGGTGGAACACACACACACACACACACACACACACACACACACACACACACAAAATTAAATAAAATCTTTAAAATTGCTTGTCCAAGGTGGGTGTTCCTTCTAGCCCATTCTGCTGGGGGGCATTGGAATGAGCTCTCCCCAAGGCTCAGCAGTGGACTGGTCTCTGGGAAATCCTCCAGCAAACCCTTGCCCTTCCTTCGTCCTGGAAAAATGACATCTTTCCACACCACTTTGTAATCATCCATTTGCTGTCCTGAAATTACTGCAGCCTCATTTGCTTATTTTAGCTACAATGGGTCTGCAATTTATACTCAGCTTCTGTGAGTTGCCCAAAGCCAGAACCAATTCCTGGACCAGTTTGTCTTTTAGTGACCAGGAAGTGCAGGCTGCCTATGACACCTCCTCCCCCACAAAATATCAAAGAATAAAGGAAGGGTTTAGTGAGTGTCTGCCCCCTCCACATTTCCCGGGTCACTAAAGAAGTGACTTCCATTAAGAATTCTCACTCATCTGTAACCCAAGAAATACATCAGGCGCTCACTGGACTGCTTTTCCAGGGTGGCCTCCTCGTTAGGCATCCCAGACTCAGGAGTGTGGGCACCGATATTTATGGATCCGGTCAAGCAATATATGGTAAGCATTCAGGGGACAGAGGCCTTCACAGGCTCCACTGCAACGGAGAAGAAGGACTGACTCAGAGTAGTACAGAGTCTAAGCAGTCCTCAAAGACTTGGAGGTTAGTGTGACAGGCAGATGGGAACTCATGGGGTATATAGGGGGAGGTTTGCTGGTATCTCGCTACCCAGAAGGCCTTCCAGCTCAGGGTGACTGTTTGAATTGTGGGTCCTGCTTTCTGGTTTTAGTTCATTTTTGTATTTCTCCCCAGCATAGCATTGGGTGTCTAGTCAGTAACTGGTAGCTGCTAGCTAAATAAATGATGTCCTCTGCCCTCCATACATATGACATGGCATTCTCTCTGTCTCTCTCCACCCTCTCTCCCACTCTCTAGCAAATAAATATAATTTATAAAATAAAAATTAAAAAGCAAAAGAAATGAAGGTAGTCTGGGTTGTAGCTCAGCTGGTAGAATGCTTAGTTTGCACACACAGACTGACAGGCCCTGGGTTCTACCCTCAGCACCGCATAACCAGCACAGCAGAGCGTGCCTGTCATCCCAGAACACTGGAGTGGAGGACTTCAAGGTCCTCCGGTACCTAGCAAATTTCAGTTCAACCTGGATTACATAGACTCAAGAAGAAGACAGGAGGAGAGAGAGAGAGAGAGAGAGAGAGAGAGAGAGAGAGAGAGAGAGAGAGATTAAAGATCAGTAAGGTCCTTTACAAAATAAGGCAGAACAGGTTCTACCTGGCTACCTGGTCAGGGCATGGCTCTGTTCCAAGGAAACAAAGGTGAAGCTTGCCATGCTGAGGGTTTGAAATGTTACCATGCTGTCTCTCTGCCTTCTTGGAGTGACCTTTCTGATCAGCCCTGGGTAATTGTCTGCCTGGAGGGAGCTTAGGCTTTGTTTCCAATGGCACCCAGAAAGAAATATTAGGGAATATTAAGTTATTGACACACAAATTATAGATTTGAGTATAGAATTATTTATGAACAAAATCTAATAACCCATTTTTGTTAATCCTGCCCCCTCCCCCACACACTAGTATATCAATTACCAGGATCTAGGGGCACAACAGTCCTACTGGATAAAGTCCTTGTGGATAAAGCATGGGTCCTTTGCCGGTAAAAAGGGAGAGGTCATGGTGGGGTGAGACCTACTGGCTTTTCTAGCATCTGCTACTGTGTGAAGAAGAGAGTCCCTAAGTAAGGCTAGAGGTGCACAGCAGGGCCAGTGAACTGGCTACAGGGCTGGCCAAGCCAGTCAAGGGGAGGCGTGGGTCTCCAGAGGGCCAGAACCAGAGATTGATTATACATTCCACAGAGGATTTAGTAGACTGGTTGAGGATCTAGGGGCTGGGTAGTCCAACAGTGACTGTCCATATTTCAGAGAGGCTGAAGACCCTCTGGACACCTCAGCAAGCAGGAGTTTGGAGGACAGCAATAGAGCCCAAGGCAAAACATTAGGATAAAGCAATTAGCACAGAAAAGAGTCTCTCTCTCTCTCCCTCTCTCTCTCCCCCTCCCTCCCTCCCTCCTATAGTCAATGAATCCCTGAAAGGTGTTTGAATTGGAGTGTTTGAGTTTTGAGTTGGGGGTATAAATATGAGAGTAGTCCCAAGGAGAAGCCAGAGATCCCAGGCAAAGGAAACTACTATAGCTTCCAGCTGGTCCTTTCCCAAGTGTTTCTTCATGTTGTCATCTGTGGCCACAGCAGAAACAAGTGTGCCTGAAGGACTTTAAAGGACATTTATTTCCATTCCCACTTTAGGTTATGACTTGTCTGAAGTTGCTGAAATAAACAAGAAGTACTGGGGATGTGGGTCAGTTGGTAGAGCGCTCGCCTAGCATGCACAAATGGCCTGGTTTTGATACCCAGCACTGGTAAACTGGGTGTAGTGGTCTACGTCTGTGAGCCCAGCTCTCAGCAGTCAGAGGCAGGCAGATCAGGAGTTCAAGACCATCGTAGGCTACTGTTCTAATTGTATTTATATTGCTGTGAAAAAGTACTTAGAAAAAGCAACACAGGGTAGGAGAGGGGTAATTTGGCTTATAGTTACAAGTCATAGTCATTCCTATCAGGGAAGGCGAGGCAAGAATGCAAGCAGCTGGTCACATGACACCCATAGTCAAGAGTAGAGAGAAACAAATGCATCCATGCTGCCTGCTTGCTAGTTTTCAGATAGCATTCTTCATTCATGCAGTTCAGGGTGTCTTACCTAGGGAGTAGTGGTGCCCATAGTGGGCTGGATCAATGAACAATCAAAAGAACCCCCACAGACATATCCACAGGCCAACCCGATCTCGATAATGCCTCAATTGAGACTCTTCCTGGGTGATTCTAGGTTCTGGCAAGTTGCCATTTCAAACTAACCAGCACATACACAGTGAGTTTGAGGTAGAGAGTCAACTAATGATATATTCCGCACCCGAGCCCAGTCCCTGCACGTCTACCTAGACTGTGTGGGGGACATGTCAATGAGACCCTGTGCATCTCAGGGGCCACAGGGGAGGCCGAACACCTGCATTTATTTTCCATTGATTGCCTTGTCAGCGGACAGTGGCTTCGGCAGCATTCTTTTGTGTACTGGGAGCCTGTGAGTAATGAGTCTGGAGCTGGGTTCCTTTCAGGCCTGATACAACTGAGCTGAAAGGGAATGGTGAGGCAGACTGCTCAGGAGAGGCTCTTGAGGAGGCCCACTCTCAAGCTTGCTCTACTTGGTGGAATTGAGTCCTTTGTGGTTGAGGCAAAATGAGTACAGACATCTAGTCTAATTCCCTGCCATGAGCCACCAGGCATTGGACAGCTTTTTGCTTTGATCCAGTGTGTGTTGGGAAGGGTACGGTTACATAGAGGACAAGTCCATCCATCATTCCAGATCAAAACCAGGACTCAAAGGTCAAGGCAAGGGCTTCTGGGACCAAGACAGCTGCTTGAGATAAGCAGCCCTCAGCTTCCTGTCTTCATCAAGAACCGTGTTTGGTCAGATGACAACATCATTTGTGATCCACAGGGGTGGGCCTCTGAGAGTCCTTTTACAGGGCTTTAAGTACTCTTCCTGGATCTGTGACATCCACTGGCTAGTCAGGACTATTCATTCTAAGGCCTCTTTGCAACTAATTTATGGACCCCTACAAGGATGCACCATCCTGTACCCTCCTGGGACAGCTAGCTCTTGTCACTGTGTGGATGAAGGAGCCATCAAAGCAATGGTCCATGCACCCTGCTGACTGACAATATTGCTGCACACAGGACACAGTACCTCTTGGGTCACTGGACAGGGATATGGGGGTCATTCAATCTAGTCAGCCAAGTACCTTTCTATCAGGAAATTTGTCTGTGAACCATATGATTGGTATTTATTATGAAGCCAGAATTTAGCCTGTTTAATCAATTTTTTCACAGATTGCTTGGTAGGACCAAGGGAAGAAACAAAATGCTCAAAAGCAGAAATCTGGATAAGAAGTCATGGTAGAAAGAAGCACTGGGTCTGGCCTATATAGTTTCCTATTCCCATAGGAAGCCAGGAAAGCTTACACATTGGCACAACATGCTTCCTACCACCTCAAAGAAAGGTCTAGAAGGTTAGCACCCCTGGGAAGCCTGACCAACAGGAGCCACCCAGCCTGGTGCCATGGGTGGTGACCACATTACCTTGTGCTTCAAGAGACACCTGAGTCTCATTCTCTCAGGCTCCAGCAGATCGGATCAGCTCTGAGCAGTTAGGCTTTTTTTTGTTGTTGTTGGTTTTTTTTTTTTTTTTTTTTTTTTAAGTCTCATAAATTTCCAAGAAACTTCTCCAGACAACTGTCACGAGGCTGCACCTGCCAAACAAACACAAACAGAGCTCTCCTCCACCAGATTAGTTACTTAATTAAGAAGAGAAAGAGACAAGGCACATAATGTGGAGATAATTACCCATCTTGCCAAGTCTCCAAGTGGAGCGTGGCGCGCGCAGGCAAATTGCAGCACTGCCGCTAATGCATATTCATCCAAAGTTGTAACCGCTGTGAACATTTTCCACACAGACAGCAATATGTTCAACCAACAATCTCAGCTCCTTCTCCGATTCCAGCGTCTTCCCACACCCTTCTCTTGCCTCCCCAAGCTCCCTCCCCTGATCTCTGTAAAGGAATTTGCTAAACAAAGCGAATAAGAAAACAGTTACAAGTGAGTAGAGCAGCAACAACCCACTCTACCAAATTTGGCCTTAAAAGCAAGTTGTTTTTTTTTCCCCTCCTAATCTGTTGACTCATTTGATTTCATTTCATTGAATTGAATTCCACGGACATCTTTTATGTGTTTATTTTGTGTGTATATGTGCGTGTGTATGCGTGTGTGTGTGTGTGTGTGTGTGTGTGTGTGTGTGTGTGTGTTTATTGGGGGGTAGGAACTACTTGCCACAAATGCATGCATGTAGAGGTCAGTGAACAACTATCAGGAATAAGTTCTCCCCTTTTACCATGTGGGTCCGGGAATCAAACTCAGGCCTTCAGTCTTGGTAACAAGCAACTTTGATTGCTGAGCCATCTAGAAGGCACACTGTGCTGGACCTGAAGATGATCAAGTACTGTGAGGTACAGAGGGTAGCATAAGGAGGCCTCATCCTAAAAGCCAAGGACATGTACCCCCCCTCTTGGCTGAGCATGGTGGGCCTTATTTTTGTCCCTTTTACTGATGAAGAAGTAGGCAAAGTTGATGAAAGAACAGAGTAAGGGAGTCAGTGTTCTGGCCCCTGAATCATTCTAATTTAGCTGACATCAAATCTCATGGACTAGGCAGACAAGGGGAAATTCTTTCTTGAAAACACTGGAAACAAATGAAAAGAACAGAACTTAGAAACTGGTAGAACATGTGGGTTCTGACACCAGCTCTGCTGCCTTGGCCAATCATTTAACTGTGACAATGATCACTTTCCTCATTAGTAAAATATAGGTGAGACACTAGAGGAATGGATCAGAGAGCAAAGGGCTTGCCTAGAAAACTGAGGGACTGGGTTCAGATCCCTAGTGCACATATAAACAGTGAGTGGGTGACCTTGTAATTCCAGAGCTTGGGAAGTGGAGACAGGATTCTCAGAGAAAACTAGATCACTAGACTAGCTAAATTGGAGAGCTTGGTTTCAGCTGAGAGACCCTGTCTCAATATACAACAGAGAGCAATTAAAGAAGATACTTCAGGCACACACACATGATAATATAAAATGCAGATGATGAGATCTAAGAACTAAAACTCTAATATTAAGTAAAACCAGATTACTAAAACAGTAGCCCCCAAATACTACATGTCACCTGCTTAAGAAATACAGAGGTCCCAGACTTCTGATAGTTTGATTTATAATCTCCTAATGGCTCAATGGCAGTAACATGTTCAATAGAAGCCACTAACTTTGATTCCTTCCCAGTCTAGTGATATACAGTCTAGTACTCTCTAAAAGTACTTGCAGAGGTAATGAATTTTAGTTTCCAATCAGACACATACCCATGGGGCCCAACAATCTAGACAGTGCAGCCAAGCTGTGCTGTTGACTGGGTTAAGTGTATTAAATCCACTGTTGACTTGTGGCAACTTCATTTTCTGTGAGTTTATCAGGGTTTAGTCCCATCAGGAGTCAAGGAGCATCAGGAGTCATACATTCCCCTTGACTGTAACAGATGGGAAAACAAGTTCAGCTGGGGACCGGGGGTGGGGGTGGGGGTGGAGGGGTTTGGTGGGGGGTTCAGGATACAGATGGCAATGGGTGTCTGCATGCAGGCAGGTATTGGGTTTGTGTAGGTCTTCAGTGACAGTGAGATGGAAGACTGCTGCATTCAGGAGAAGATGGTGATGGTGTGACCAGAACCTGATGAGAACCAGAGGAAGGGCAGCATAGACTGGTACCTGTGGCGTAGAATGAAGATTTTTCCAAAGAGACACTTACACCCTTCCCTTGATTATCAGCTTATTGAAACAATGGACCCTAGGAAATTAGAATTCTCCCAGAAATCTCATGCTGGGAGACAGAAAGAAAAGGCTGGAGCCCGGTGACAGCCAAAGGGAGAGCTTATCTATGGGCACAAGATGTCAGTTTATCAGACTTACATGCCAGAGAGTCCAAAGAGCTGATAATGATGATGAGCAGGACCACACCTTGGCCAGGAATACTGAACTCTGCACACCTTGATCTATTTAAACTAAAACTTGAAGTCAGCAAACTAACCATGGACATGGGAGGGGCTCACTGGGCCTCTGTTCCTTTTCTCAATGCAGCCACACTGAATAAATCTGCCTCCTTCCTTGCCTTTCACTATTATTTGTTTTATTAGCCTGTTGAGGGCAAGTAGCTGGGCCTGGCTCATTTGGACTGCCAGGGCTCAGGCTCTAACAAGTCCAGTAACAGTAATGCCTTGAGCAGAGTTAGAACCATCAAGGACATTTGGAGTACAGCTTAGAAAGAAGAGCATGATAAGGTGGGTCAGCCCGCTCATGAATTCTGGAAGGTTCCCATATACTCAGAAAAAGAATCAGTTTTATTACTCCCAGAACATGCTCAAAGAGAAGGAAGTTGACAGCCTAACTTCTTTAGAAACATATATAGCTGGTATTTCACATCTTAGTGGGCCTCCTTGCTCTAAGCCAGTGCCAGGGCCAGTGGGAAACAGTACCCAGTCTCTAAGGAAGATGAATAAGTTGACTTATTGACTTATTGACTCATTGAATTAAATAAACTTAGAAGTTCCATTCCTCCTAATCTACCTGTAGTTAGGCCGGAGGAACCCATAGCAGATAAAGGAACTGCAGTGGGTATCTGTGATCGAACCTTAGGGACAGAACCTCACCCCAGCATCCCCACCCTTCTGTCAAGCTTCCAGTAGGAGGCTAACTACATATGACCAAGACTGACTGGACTTGTGTTGGAACACCAAGGACACTCCCCAATCCATTAATTGTGTGCTATATCAATTACTGATGTTTGTCAATGACATCATTCAGAAGGAATATCTACATAGGTACTTGCCATCCTCGGTAATTTTCTCTCTGGATATTTGGCTAGTTCAGCTGTACCCAATTAAGCCATTGCCAATGAATAGAGATGAGAAAAGAATCAAAGAACAACAGTGTAGTATTTAGAATAAGAGAAAGCAGCTTCATTCTCAAATGGCCCTCCCATAGTTAAGAATGAAGAACAGCCCATTGCAGGGATCCTCAGCCTTCAGTGTGTAACACGGTGTCCTATTGTCATTTATGTTGCTGTGATAAAATATTCTAACAAAAATAAATTAGGGAGAAAGAGTTTATGTGGCTTATAATTCCAGGCCATATAACACGTCATTGTGAGAAGTCAAAGCAAGAACTTGAAGCAACCAGCTATAACCACAGTCAAGAGTAAAGATAAATAAATTCATCCACGTGTGTCAGTGCTCGGTTTGCTCTCTACACATAGTTCAGGATCTCCTGACTAGGGAATGGTGCTGCTCATAGTGGACTGAGTCTTAACTTCCCACATCAATTAAGATTTAAAACAGTCCCCCATAGACATTCCTACAGGCCAACCTCTTCTAGACAAATCCTTCGAAAGACTCTTCCTAGATAATTACAGATCACGACAAGCTGACAATTAAAATTAGTCATCATATGCATAGTAACCTGACTGATAATTGAAGTGATTTGGTTGTCCTACTTATATTTGGCATCAGTTGACCTGGAACAGGGGTAGTCATCCCTAAGCTGTGATGTGGAAAAGTTAGGCATGTTTGTGCCTGTTGCAGCCGCCATTGATGAAGCAGCTTGCAGTCCCCAACTGTAGCCTCTTCACGAGGCTTCTGATCTGTCAAACTCTCTAAAAGCTCCAGTCTTTGCCATGAAGGGCCACTGAGATCAGCTCAGAGTACACCAGAAAAAAAAAAAAATGCAAAAGGGAGAGTGCATTCTGCTGGTGTGTTTAGGGATTACCATGAAGAGTCAGGACTGAAGTGTGCCTTGGGAGTGTGAGCACAAGGAAGGCTGTGACCTGTATAACAGCAGGCTACACTCTTAAGACACAGGCAATGAGCTGGTGGAAACTAGTTCAGTCAGTGATGTGATACTACCACAAGCAGGAGGACCTGAGTCCAAGCCTTACCACCCACATAAAACAATGCTGGGCATGGTGGTATGACCAAAAGAAGCATAAAGCTTCATATCAGTTTGTAATTCCAGTGCTAGGGGACAGACTTGGAAGGATGCCTAAGGATTATTGGCCACCCAGGTCTAGCTTAATTGGTAAGCTCCAGGCAAATGAGAGACAGTGGAGGGTCTAAAGAAGGTGGAAGACATTCCTGAAGATGTCAACTGAAATTGTTCTCTGGCCTGCACACACACACACACACACACACACACACACACACACACACACACACACACACACACTATAGGCAATATGACTGGAGCAGAGGTCAGAGCTGTCATAATGCTGAGTGCATGTGGCCTGCAAAGAACTTTCTGAAAGCTAAGATCTTGAACCTGTGAGTCTGGGCTTGCCAGGCATAAGCTCTCTGGAACTATCTGCTTGTAGAAGTCCACACCTTGGCAGTTTCCTGTTTCAGTTACCAAATTTTCATTCAACCGCAAATCTGCAAGGAAGCATATCTCCCCCAACCAGCTTTAGAGGTAGGCTTTGGATAACCCACTCTTAAGAGCTCGTTAGCTGCCTTCCTTCCAAATAGAACATTGGGCTCTGCAGCCAGGTTGTGTCTGTCTGGACGCCCCCACTGATCGCACCCCTGATGCGTGTACTTGTGCCTGAGTCTGTCAGGACCCTGTTGTTTTAATGTGGCACCTGATGATGTGTCACTTCTTGTGTCCTTTCCTGTCTCCCACCTGTTCACAGAGATTTCTAAATTAGTCATCTGTTGCCAAGGAAACTCTCTGCTCCCACAAGGTGTGAATCCCTAGAGATTCTGGAAGAAGGGGAGGAGATTTATTGAGCCTGGTTTGGTCTATATACCTATCAAAGCCTGGATAGCAGAGGCTGAAGCTGTATATGTGTATGTTTTTTTGTTTTTGTTTGTTTGTTGTTTGTTGTTGTTGTTTTTGAGACAGAGTCTTATAGCTCAGGATAATTTTGAGCTTGAACTTCTGATCTTCCTGCCTCTGCCTCTGCCTCTAAAGTGCTAATAATACAAGTGTACAAGCATGTGCTACCATTCCCAGTGTTCAGGGTTAGGTAATGAACCCAGGGCTTCGTGCATGTTAGGCAAGCACTCCAATGAGCTTACCACCAGCCTGATAGTGATGGCTTGATGGATATGGGCCTCCTACTCCCAGCTTTAGCAGCCTTAGACAACCTTGCCTAAATGTAGATCTCTAGGCCCATTCATGATGTCCTGAGTCATTATCCAGACTCTAAATACTAGATTCTAGAACATGGGCTCAAAGGCTACTTATGGCCAGAAAAGAGACCTTTTGAGAATTAGGAAAATAACTGCTGGTTTTGCAGTTAAACAGAGAATCACAGGCTGGAGAGATGGCTCAGCCATTAAAGGCTAAGCTCACAACCTAAACGTCAACAGAAAATAGTCACAGAGGCCTGGAGCCTGTGTTCAGACAGGTGTTTCCAATAATTATATCTTCCTCGATTGCTATTTGTAGATGGGGGCAGAGCTAGAGGCAGAGTTTAAAAGATGTAATAACATAGAAACCCAGGCCTGTGCTCTAGAACGTCTTCTCTAGGCTACATGCTGTTTCCCAGAAGTTGCTTTGAGATCTCAGGGTGTAAAGGGTATTCCAAAGTTGCTAAAGACAAATCAGTATCTAATTAGATCCAGAATGGAGATAATGGCAGTGGTTGGAGTCACCTACACATATAGCATTTGCCATTTGCATGGCCTGCCACAGCCTTGTCTACTTCCCCAGAGAAGCTCTGGACCTGTTCACCATAGCTGGGTGAGCCAAGAGCTAGCTAGTGTGCCCTCTTCACCACCCTCCTCCCTCACACCTCTTCAAAGTGTTTTGAATCCTCCTCAAATACAGGGAAGGATCACGTTACATGCATCCCTACTCTCCAATGGCTCTGTGCAAGCATTCACCCCAGTCCAGATACCTGACATGTGTGCCTTATGCTATTAGACCCCACAGTCCCATGGAGACTTGAGAAGACAGACCTACACAACCTGGGTCCAGGTCACGGAGAGCGAGTGGAGGGGTCCGCGTGCTCCTGAGAATGTCCCTTTCCCACCACTCTGCAGCCTTTGGTGCAGGCTTTTCTTTTCTCTGCCAAGACTGAAGGTTTTCCCAGTGGCGAGTGACATCCTGACTGGCCCTCAATGTGTGCACAGGAGCAGTGACATTTTCAAAACCATTCATTTTCATTCCTCCTGATCACTGTAGAGCCCCAGGAAGGCTGGTGTGGGCACTCCATGACAAGAGGGCTGTGTTCACAAGCCCTCCTTGCCTAACAAAGGATCTGAGATTTTAAAAAGGGATGATTGAGAGGAGGACTGGGCATGGTGGTGGTTTAGGACAGACTTTGGATGGACTTACAGGCTTATCCCGAAGACCGCATGGTAGCTAGGAGAGTCAGGTGCCCACTTTTCAGTGAAGGAAATAAAGCTCTTGGGTTTCTATAACTGACTGGATGTTCCCACACCCTTTATGATAATAGGTGGAGAGTGCTTGGAACATGAGTCTTCCTCTGGATCATCCAGTCCAACCACCTAGTCTGATCTCCAGCAGGTCCTGCCAGCTCTGAAGATGGTATGACCATTCCATATCTGTCTAGAAGCTGTGTCCCCAGAGACCTACCAGAGACCACGAGCAAGTGTTTTCTTTACAAAGCAATGATGAGGGCAAAGGTAAGGCGGGGCTGACAGGCTGTTGTTTTGTCCAGTGGAATGAGTAGAAAGTGGAGGAAGATGTGCTTGCCCTGCAAGCATGAGGACCCAAGTTCAATCCCCAGAATCCAAGGGATGGGGGGGGGGGAAACACAGATGTGGTAGAAAAGGCTTGTAATCCCAGCACTGGGGAGGTAGAGACAGATGGATCTCTGGAGATCATTAGTCTGTCTAGCTGAATCTGTGATGTGGACAGGGGAGAGCCTCTGCCTCAAAAACAAAGTGGACAGAGCCTAAGGAAGGACATTAAGCTAGTCTTCTGGTCTTCACATGAATAAATATACATACATATATACATACACACATACTAGTAGTAATAATAAATACATAACCCCGTGGGACTATCTCTGGGCAGGTTCTGACTAGTGGACACCCATTGCTGAGGGAGATTAGCAACTTCCTTAGGAATGGTTGTGGATGTATCCAGGTAAGTGGCAGAGATAGGAGAGGGGAGTTCTCAAGGGCACCCCAGAGACACAGTAACCAGCACAGGGCTCTGACAGGACAATGCTCCCATGCTGCTGAGAACACCGGGTCCAGCCACATAGACAGTCCCCTCTCTGGGGATCAGAAACAAACCCTGGGCCTTCTATTTCAAGCTGAAAGGCAAACAGAACAGAGGCCTCATCTCCCTACTGTCCCTGGACACTCCACACATGGTTCCCCACTTTCTTCCCTCCCCTTTGGGGAGCTGGGACTCACTGTCTATGGTCAATGGCTAGGTCAAACCCAATGGTTATATAGCCAATACTCTCTTATTGAACATTCAAGACAGTTGTGGCGACCCATCTCTAAGAGCAGTCCACTTATATTTAGATCTCAATCTCTCCACCCATAGAGAGTGGACTCCATTTCTGCATCCCTAAAATAAAGCCATTCAAAGCACCAACTCACTGTGGGGCTGAAAGGGGAGCTAGGAAAATGAGGGCCTAGCCCAATGCCTGGCACAAAATCAAGACATACACACAATTATAAGAGGTGGCATGAACTCAGGAGGTTTGGAAAGAACTCAGCTAAGACTTGCCTTAAGTTCCACCATAACCTCAGATCAGTGGCTCTCAAGATGTAATCCATGGAGGAGAAATCTCTGCATCCATAGAAACACAAACTCTTCAGTGCATCCCAAACCCATGGGATCATAATCAGCAGCTGGGGTCCAGAAATCCAGCAGCTGGGGTCCAGACATCCAGCATCTAGAGTCCAGACATCCAGCATCTAGGGTCCAGACATCCAGCATCTAGGGTCCGGACATCCACTTGACCTGTGGGGATTCACATGCACATGCAAGTTGAAGATGCCTCATGGTGGGAGATTGAGCAGGACCCTCACTCCACCTCCTACAGAGTAGGGGCCTCCCACTCAGAGCAAACTCCACAGGTCCGTGAAGTCTCTTGCAAAGAATTCCCTGGCAAAGTCGACCTGAAGAGTTGAGAGCATGGGGTTCCAAGGAGCGGCTAAGAGTGATAAGGAAGTTAGCAGCTTCTGGAGGATAGTTATTCTGAGCTAAAGAATGAGGAAGAGATTAGAAGATGAGTCATGCCTTCATAAACCCACCACATGGCTCCCCATGCCTCCTTCCTATGGTCTTCAGCTTGGGTTCCCAGTACCCAGGGCAATGCCCTGGCATGTGCCGAAAGTTGTGTGCACTGTTTCTCCTACCCATGTCATGTGGTACCCTGAGGCACGAAATGAGACTACCACAGTTAGACCTAAAAAAGGAAAGAGAAAGAGTAACCAGGGCTGGGGAATGCAGCTTAGTTAGTAGACTGCTTGCCCACCAGGCACCAAGCCCTGGGTCCATCCCAAGCATGGAGTAACAGTAACACACAGTGGGACACACCTGCAATGGTACTCAAGGATGGATGCAGAGTACCAGAGGTTCAAGGTTATCCTTAGCTATCATCTAGCCTGGACTAGATACCACCTTGTCTCAAGAAAAAAAGCATGAAAGACTAAGTGTTCCCTGAGCCAGAGAGAACCCCACATGTTTATCACAGGAGAGGGGCGAGGCAGCAGGACCAGACCAGGACCTGGGGAGGCAGGAGATGCTCCTCAGACACAACACTGAAGGAGAGAGCCAGGTTGCCCAGCCTGGGAGGGGCACCTCCAAATCTTCCCACTCGAGTTCTCGCCTGACATGAAAGTCAGCCCACTCCTTCCAGTAAAATTGTGGTTTCTTCTAAGAACTCACCTGAGTCAGAGCCATCACTCATTCCTGATTTGAAAGAAACCCTTTGGGATCAAGATAGAAGGCTAGCCCCTTCTACTAACAATACTCTTCCATGGTCCTGCTGTGGGGGCCAAGCCTGTCCTCCCGCTGCCTCTGCCTGGAATCAGTGATGCTGCTATTTCACTCTAGGGGACCCTGCATGGCCCTCCCAGCTGCCAGGAGGTGGCACCGCCCACCTGTGCCAGCTGCCAGGCTGGCCTCTGCATGCCTGCAGCCTCGAGGCTCTGAATGGCGGCAGCAGGTGGGAGTCCCGCTGGGGGAGGCAATGAAACTCACAGCCGTAAACGAGTTTATTATTGTTGTTAACTCGGGAAATAAACATCTCCGGCACTAATAAAGCTCAGTGCTTTCTGTCTTTATGTCTCAGAGCCCAGGTTTTCCCAGCACCTGGAGTGTTGGAGCTGGAATAGCCCTCGGAATCCCAGGCATTGGCCAGGCCCCCATGGATTCCTCTTCCATCCACTACAGCTCGGTGTAGCTCAGCCCTGCCTGCTCCATGAGGAGCTGGGAGAGGTCTGCGCAACAGGGACTAGGAATGTGGATGTGCCAAGGTGCTGTGAAAATGGTTTCCCTTCACTTCTCTCTGTTCTGATGCAGTGAATGCTGAGCTGGCCCTGTGAGTGAGGTGGGATGCCCTCCTCTTGTCCACCAGAAGCTCCTGACGGGGGTCTGTAGTGACATCACAGGTCTGTGGCTGCTTCCTCTGGACTTCCATTTCTGCAAATGATGCCAAGGTCTAGGGTTCACAGATTTTATGGTAGGAAAGGTTTAGAGTCCAAGATGGATTCTCTAATGCTAAGAGTGGGGTCTCCCTGGCCAGGTTTGCCTAGGTTGTGTGCAGGCAAGGACAAGGTCTCCAGGAATCTTGGGTTCATCACTGACTGACTCAGTGAAATCATCAGGGCCTTAGCAGGAAATCAATTTACTTCCTACTTCATGAGGGCACCTCTGTGTGGTGATCCAGATTCTACCATCCTGTCACTCTGCCCTCATCTGTGTCTTTGGAGTCCTCTGCATCCAAGGCAGATAAGGAAAGATGGTGAAGTTAAGGCACAGTGGCTTAAAAACCCTGACCAGCTAGCTCATTCCCTTTAGTAAGAACTAGTCACATGGCCTATGGTGTTGCAAGAGTGCTTGGAAGATGTAGTTCCTGATGGAGTAGTGACACATACCTCTACACTCCCATATAAATACAAATGTTACTTGTGGGCTGGAAATTATGAATTCTCAATGGACAGCTGGTCATCTCTACCACAGACCACTTACTTATAAGAGGGCCAAGCAATGAAGTCAAGGTTGTAGCCTCAGTCTTAGAGGGGTGAATTTGACTGTTACCCATTGGGTCACAGCATCCACATAACCAGGAGACACCATTGTTATTGCTGGAACAGGGAAGAATGATGAGTGAGTCCATACAGGCACTCTTATCTACCTTGGTTTCTCTAACTGGGAGAAGGTATTATAAAGAATGCCTAAACACCCCACCCCTGTCAACAAGCCATTTAGATGAAATGATTCCTAATCCCTGATGCCTGCACAAAGATATTTAAGGAAGAATGGGTGTGAGCTACCTCAGAGCCAATGAATCTGGGAAAGAGGCAGTTAGTATGAGCAGGGCAGGAGGTGGCCTGCTCTGTCCCCTATCCTCACAGATGAACCCCAAATCTTAGCCTGTGGGGTTACCACTGAGCCCAGCATGGCCTTCTAAGATAGAACTGTGGGTATGTGCTTGGTTTAAAAACACTCTAGCAAAAACAAACAGATAGCAAACACCTTCCCTCAGACAATGAATATATACACACAACCACACAGGAAGAAAGCAACAAACAGATTAGCAATGGATGCAGCCTGTCTATATTTAGTGTAGGCTTGGTACACATGTACACCTTGCATTATCCCTACTCCTAAAGCAATTATCCTGCTATGAATTCTCAGAGAGAGAGAGAGAGAGAGATAAAGTATAAATGCTCAGCTTTCAAAGAGCTGAGGGGGATGTGAAGAAAAATAGCCCCAGGAAGGGCTGTTTAACTAAGAAGCCCTGGGCTGGGGATATAGCTCAGGTGTGCTTGCCTAGTATGCATGAAGTCCGGGGTTCTATCCCCAGCACTGCATTAACCAGGCATGGTGGTACATGGCTCTGATCTCAGTACTGGAGAGATAAAGACAGGGGAGAATCAGAAGTTTAAGATCACCCTCAGCCACATAGAGAGTTCAAGGCCAGCCTTGGCTACATGAGATTTTGTCTCAAAGCAGAAATAGAAAAGAAGGAAGGAACCCCTATGTGTTCAGACCTGTGGCAGTTCTGGTTAAGTGGGAATAGGCAAAACACGGGACCTTCTAGCAGATAACAAAACCTTGCCTTGCCTCTGTGCCCCCTTTATGTGATGGAGGATGCTGAAATGGTGCCAGGGGCTATACCATGGTTTCCATTCAGTTCTAGCTGGATCACTTGAGCAGAGTGTGACCTCAGCAGCTCTGGAAGTCAGAGGTGACCTGTGCAAAGCCACATTCAAGGCCTGATACCCAGCCGTTGCACAAGCTGCAGGAACTTCCTGTTCAACCCAAGAGAGGCAGTGTTGCTTAAAACCCAGGGGCTGTCCAAGGGATCTGGCAGCTGCTGGGCCCACAGGAGGTCTTTAGTGTATGGTTGAATGGGTCTGTGACACTGTCACCCTCTCCTCCTTCAGCTCTTCCTTCCCTCTTCCCTCTGCTCTACACTCCACTGAATTCCCCCACAATACCCAGAAGCATTAACCAACCAGAAGCTACAGAAAAGTGTGTCCCTCCTCAGATTGTTAAAATAGCAAACATAAAGATGGAGCTCCCCTGGACCTGCTCTAATCCCAGTTCTGTCACTGACTCCTAGCAACCCGAGACAAGACACAAGCCTCTGGAAGCCTTGGGTTCTGCAGTCCAAAAGGAGAAAACACCCTAGAGAACAATATGGGGTTAGACAAAACAATAGACCATAGCACTAAGTTTGGAGTTGTATGGGTGGGGATGAAGAATGGCCCGTGTTTTTTTCTCATAGATACTGCAAAGACCTATTCACCTGGCTTCTCTGTCTCTCTGGAATTCCTATCAGGAACTTTGTCTGTTTGACCCCTGGAAAACTACAATGCAAAAAGAGTACATATGAGCAAGTAGAAGGTGCCAGAAGCAAATTCCTACATTCATGTGGCTTGACTAAGGTGGCGAGTCAATTCATCCTCCTGATTCCAACCAGCTGGGAGAAAGCAGGCTGAGACTGCTATTAGAATATTCTGGTTGCTTAATGGCTTAATAGAAGGATGCTGGTTCATTACCTGATGGTATGGAGAATACAGAATCTCTGTTGTAGGTATGGGGGCTTGCTTCCTGTTTCTTCCCTCCCACCCACCTACCCAGGCCATCCCCCTAAGGAACGTGGCTTTCTCCCAGCATGGCTGCCCTTGGCTTTGCTTTCTGCCTACCCGGAACCCAGCTGCTCACAGCCAGAGCCAGCTCTGGCTCCTGGAGGGAAACAGATTTGAGCATGCAAGACCATGCCTCAGCATCCTTCTCCCCAAGCCTCATTACGATATTGTCGATATTCCCCGCAAAAGGGCATCTCTCCCGACGCCTTCGCTTTTTTATTAATGTGCGTGAAGGCAAGTCAAGCCTGATTAGCATGAAGACAATTGCTGCAATCCCTCCTGGAGAAGGCTCTCCCAGACTGCGTAGGCGGTTTAATTTCAGAGAGCCATTAATTGGCAAAATTGCTTAAGCAGCTGCTCTCCGTGTCATTTCAGGACCACTTCGTGAGAAGCAGCGAAGGGAGAGGGAGGGAAGGGAGCCTGCTTCCCTGCAGGCCAGCCTGCCTGGGCCCTAGTGTTTACACTCACCTGAGCAGATGGATGCAACCCTGTGGGAGGGCCATGTGTGTCCTTGCTCTTGTCTAGCCCATCATTCGGCCCTGGCTCCTGTGTACACACACCACCAGCTTCTCTGCTGCCCCCTTTCTTTCTAACCACTACTGGCCAGAATGGAATTTCCACCCATCTGCAACATCAAGTTCAGTGTCAACTCTTCCTGGAAGTTTCCAGGATGGGTTTCTGGAAAGTTTCTCTCCCCTCCTTTTTTTGTAAAGTTCTCTTTTAATTTATGTGTATAGGTGTCTTGCTTGTATGTATATCTGGTTACTACTAACATGCCTGGTGCCCATAGAGGGGAGAAGAGGGTGCTAGATCCCCTGGAACTGTAGTTACAGATGAGTATGAGCCACTGTGGGTGGGAGTTGAACCCAGGTCCTCTGGAAGAGCAGCCAGTGTTCTTAACCCCTGAACCATCTTTCTACCATGTCCCTTTCTTTCTGACTCCTTTGTGGTGATGCTTCTGTTTTGTCCCAGGTCAGGTTGGACAGTGGGCAGAGATTGCCATGGCTAGCTTTAATTGTCAACTTGACCCAACCTCTAATCATCTGAGAAGAGGGTCTCAAAAGGGGGTTGTTTATCTTGGGTTGACTTGTGGGCATGTCTTGGGGGTTTGAGTTGATTGAAATGAAGGACCCATCCTGAATGTGGGGGGCACCATCCACAGGCTGGGAACTGGACTGTAGAACAGTTACCAAGGAAGCCAGCTGAGCATAAGCAAAGAAGCAAGCAAGGGTCCACGTGTTTATTCTCTCTGCTCTGGACTATGGATATGATGTGCTAAGTCCCTGCCTTGACTTCCCCAACATAACGAACTGCACCTCGGGATTTTAAGCCAAATAAAGATGGTTTTTGTCAGAGTATTTGTCACAGCAACAGAAATGACAACAGGAGGGGTCTTGGGTCTCTCATCTCCAGTCCTGGAACATAGGAACATAGAACCTGTTGTCATGAATGGGCCAATTAAAGGTTTGTAGGAGGAGTGGAGTTTGGGGGGAGAGTCTTTAGGCTGTTTCATCAGTTAGCAAGCACATACCAGGTGTTGGTCTAAGGGAAGAGAGTATAGGGTCACTAGGGGCAGAGAAGGCCTGTTATGTCATCTGCTGATGAGTGGCTGGAGATGTCTGGGGAAAGCAGTAAGAGGGGAGATGGCACACCCAGCACATGAAATCTCAGAAAGTGGATAGGGAAGAAAGCCACTTTGAGCCTCAGAGAACGAGCACAGCAAGGTTAGTAGTTATTGTGATTCTAGAATTTTCTCCAAACTGAACAAGTAGAAAGAAAAAAGAAATAAGTGAATGTATGTATGAGCCCTCAAATGTGTGCTATAATTAATTTCTAGAAGACAGCTAAATGTTGGGATTTAAAATAGTATTCAGAGCTGGAGAGGTGGCTCAGCAGTTAAGAGAAAGGGCTGCTCTTGTTCAAGACCTGAGTTCAATTCCCAGCACTCACATTGGGTGGCTCGCAGCTATTTGTAACTCCAGTTCCAGAAGATCCAGTGCCTTCTTCTGGCCTCTGCAGACACTGCATGCTCACGCACTAATGCACACACACATACACATAATTAAGAGTAAAAATAATAACTAAATAAATCAATCAAATACTGGAGGATAGCATGTATGTGGTAAGGCACAAAAGTATATGTACCTCACTGAATTCTTGTATTAGTCTTAATTATATTCACTCCCTAGATGAAGTGCTAGAATATTCCTAGCTCCCCATAAAGTTCCCTGAGACCTTCTCTGCCCCAGAGCAACCCCTCTTTTGACTTTTACCCCCACTGGTTAGTTTGGCTTGGACTCTTGAGGTTATCCTTCACTCTAGGCCTCTTCATTTGACTTTGTATCTCTAAGACTGGTCCATAGTATGTATCGTTATCAAAGCTTTTAATAAATTCTCTTGTGACCTATCTCTAGTAAGGACCTCTTGTTGCTGACCACAAATCCTTTTCCCCAATCTTTTATCAGAAGATCCCAATTTCCATGGGTTCTCCAATGTTCAGTTAAAAACCCTCTGCCTCCAAGCATAGGCAACAACAAGCCAGAGGACGCCACTGAGCAAGACACCGGGGAAATAGTTTTCAGGGCTTATTTGTCCAGGAGACCTTCTCCATTCCAATGTCAGATATGGGATGTGGTTGGAAGTGTGGAAGCCATCAAAGACCATGAGACTGTGGCCTTGTGATAAGCATGGAGAAGCAGAAACCCAACAGAGCCCAGGTCCCCAGTGGCATCCTGGATCCTGTGTGTACGCACCAGACTGCCTCTTTCCTCCCTCCATCTCTGCACTGAAGACCACTGTGCTTAGAGCTCCAAAAAGATATGAGCAACAAGTGGATTTCAAGACACCATGCAATCAGATGACATTCTGGGAATCCAGGAAGGACAAACTGAGAATGACCAGGGACAGCTCTGAAATATGGAGACAGCTGCAAGAGATGGAGAAAAGGGTAAAGAGCTGTCAGTGTAAGTAGGTGGATAATAGCATACTAATTAGATTAGGCTTTAGTAGGCCAACTTAAAAAGGGTAAAGGGGACACTCCTAAAAAGTTGTCAAATCACAAGAGTGCTGAGGTCTTCCCATCTTGCTTCTAATGTGACTGCGTGTGCTCTAGCCACTTAATCAGTATTGGTGCAATAAGAAGAACAAAAATAAACAAAATAGGACAAAGGGTTTACGGCAGGTTCTTGTTTTATTGATCAGATTCCTGCTAGAGAGCCAGTTTGGGCATTAAGAAAAGCTCAGCAATGTCACTATTCTGAAATTAGCTAGATGTCAGAGTTCTGTTATTAGGGATGAAAGATGAAGTAGACATTGGCACACGGTACATAATGTCTCTGCACAGGAAGTATAGGTTCATCTGTTTAGGTCCTCCCATCTCGAGGTAGGCTCTATGTCTCCACTTCTGAATCAGAGCAGAGCTGTGAGTCTCTTTGACTCCAGCATTTGTGGGAATGGTAAGGGGCCTGGGACAAGGGGATTTTTGGTCTCCACTCTTGTTCTCTTTCAAAGAGGCTATGCAAGCCTGGGCTAATGGATGGAGGATGGAGGACCAGGGAAGAGAACCCCAAGACTCTCTAGCCATCAGCTACACAACCAAAAACCATCTAGACCCAGCCAGCCTCCTGCCAATCTACCAGCCAACTGCAGACGTGGAGGCACTTTTGCTTTCTGGTGTCACCTCCTTAAGATGCAGCTTTCCTGCCCAGCTATAGACAAGTGACAGAGCTGGGGACGGCCTGGGACTGGATGGGGGAGGGGGGACTCCGGAGGCTAATACCAAGAGTGTCCTTGCACATGCCCTCACTAAGTGCATTAATTCCCAAATAAGACTCTCTTCCCAGATCAGAATCCTGTCCAGAATGTTCTAGAAGAGGGACTCAGAGTCCCAAGAGTTGTGTGGCCTGCAGCAAACCTCTTTCCTTTTGCCAAGGCTCTAAGAGAGTAGATGAGGCCAATCAGCACATAAGAGGTGCAGGAGGCCAAGGGTGACAACAGGTTATGGGTCCTGGACACACTCTAGCCTTGGCCACATGCATTCACTCAAGCTAAAGGGAGGAGCCAAGCTACCTTGGCCACTGTCAGGATCCCCAAAGAGCTCCTGAGCACAGCATATCTAATGGCTCAGCAAAACATTAATCCCTCTTTATGCCCAGCACAGCTTCTCCTGGGGAACTACATTTCCCACATTCCCTTGCAGCTGGCTTCCTGTAGGTTTGGTCAATCGGAGGCATTGGTGGGAGACTGAGACGTGAGATGAAAAAGGCACCTGTGGGCTCCTGTTTGTGTTTCCCTGAGCTGCAGGCCTATGGGGTATATTCCTGCATTCTGGCCATACCGCAGCCTCCAGGTTCCTGGGCGATGGATCAGGTACACAGGACACAAGCAGCTCTCTTCTATTTGTTTTTCTGCAGCTTTGAACTCTGGTAACTGGTTTATTGAGTTATACTGAAATATCTAGAAGTTTGAGGGTTCCTGCAAGACTGCTGATAGAAGATGGCAAACATGTGGAGAACTTCTGACTCACCTCATCAATCCTTCAATGAACTCTAGCCCAGGCCACCACAGTGCTAAGAACCTATGGGCACCCCAACTACCCTATGCTCACATCATCAGACCCAGAATCTGGACTTGAGTTTCCTCTCTTCCATCCTGGCTGGTCCCACAATCACTATTTCTGATGGATTCTTTCCAACTCCTCCCCAGGGGAACCCCACTCCTCACCCCCACCCCTGTGCCCCACCCCATGCATACAGAGTCCTCGGCTCAGGCTGGTCCTGTGTGCTGGACTTTTTCCCCATCAACCCTCTCCTCTAGGGAAGCGGCAGATGAATTCGCAAACAGTGTCATAGGGCTGGTGTCACCCTCTTCCTTATAATGACTTGTTTCTTCCTCACTGGGCCCTCACCTGGGTCACTACACATAGCCACACAGGCTGTGTGCTGCACACTGAGGTGCTGACCAGGCAGTCTCCTCTGTCTGGGCCTGAGCACCACATTTAGAGTGGGGGCCCTGCCTTTCTACAATACGGCAGTTAAGTGGAAGGAATTCGTTGGTAGAAAGAGCTCATAGTTAGACATCAGGATTCGAGAAGCCATTGACCAGACTCTCTAGAATCCCTTTCTTCTCCTGAAAACTCACCACAAGTTTGCTTGAAGCAAAATGCTTTTCGAGGCCTGTGTTTTCAAAGGTTTGGTGGGGTATGTGTGTGGAAGGACAATGGTGACCCTGGGCAGGGCAGGTGGTATCCTAAGGCCTGTTGGGTCCCTCCGTTCTCTCTCCAGATGGGGTTCCCCTGGCTTCAGCTCAGTGCTGGCTCCTTGAGACGCCAGGTGGAATCCTATCATTTCCCCTGGCAAGTGCAGTCTGGGAGCAGGTGCTCCATACCTTGTTCCTGGAGGGAGTGAAGGATTCTTGATCCCCCTTCCAGAAGCCTCCATCCCTCTCTCATGTACACACTGTGTCAGCCTGTCCTGAGTTGGCGAAAATAAACAGTGTCATTACCCCTCTGTTGACGGCTGCACAGCCTATTTATGCCACTTAAGACACCAGATAAATGACTTCCTCATTCCATAATGAAAGGAATATTTTATTTTGCAGAGCCGAGGAGCCGTTTGCAGATCATAAGAAAACATTTATACTGTGTTTTGGTAATAAACTGATCTGGAAGTCAGTTCTTTCAGGCGGTGGCTTGGGTATGACTCAGTGTTCTCTGAAGTTGGTGTGGGTAGGAAAGGCGGTACAAGGAGCATGGAGTGTGGGGAGACCCAAGGCCCCCAAACACCCTTTTTGTTTACTGAGTTAGCTTGCTGAAGATAATCCTATTGGGTGTCTGTCGTTGCTAGTTCCAGTTCACAGGTGGGGAAACTGAGGCATGGAAAGGCTTTGAGCTTTCCCATGGAGCCAGCATGTGGTAGAGTTGTATATTAAAATACAAGCAGTCTATCTCTAGAACGCACCCTCTTCAACACCACCAGAGATTGGTTCTCAGCACAAGAAAAGCCCAGGACATAGAATTAATCACAGGGAAATGAAAGGAATGTGCAGTTTATAAAAACTGAGAGCGCCCTCAATCCTGGCACCCTCTCTCTCTTGCCATGTAGACTGTGGGTCCCTGGAGAAAAGATGCAAGGACCTTGTCACAAGGTCCCTTTGGGACCATGGGATGACAGCTGCTGTTCTAGCCTCTGCTGTTCTAAATTGTCATTGTGACCCTGCACAGGGCTTAACTAGCTGCTTCCTGTTTGTGCCCTGTATCGGGGACTGGCAGGGCAGTAGTGCAAACCTAGCCCTGGCCTCCCTAGTCCTGAGCCTTCACTGTAGTTTCTACCTCATCCCTCTCCTTTCTGTCACCTTCCAGACCACATCTACCCTACCCACAAGCAAGGGCTGTTCTCAGGAAGAACTCAAAATGGCTCAGAGTGAGCGTTTAATGACATCGAATTCTTGCCGGAAACTGACAAGCAGAGAAACATTGTAAAATCACAATAACGTGCCCTTGCTTATTAAACCCCAGGCCTGCCATCTGCTGCAGAGACCGAATAACAAGACAAACAAAACAAAACAATATTCAAAGAGGCAAAAGCAACACAGGCACATACACATAGAGACAGAGACAGAGGCAGAAAAGAAATAGTTACAGCATCGGGCTCTCAGTGTTGATCTTTCTGGCTGTTTCTGTGGCACCCGTGCCGGCTGGAAGGGTGAAGAGGGGACTGCTCCCCAGCCAGAGGCCTGGTCTCCAGTCCTACCCATATCCCAATAGCTTCTTGTGCTAAGCCAATCCCCCCTCTTCTCTAATCTTTAGATAGTGATGAGGTTTCCTGCGTTGTTGTTGCTACATAGCCTTGTGTGTTATGCCAGTTATTGTTTGTTTGTTTTGTTTTTGCCAACTTGATACAAGCTAGAGTCATTAAAAAACGGAACCTCAATTGAGAAAATGTCTTCATGAGGTCGGCTTACAGTCTGTGAGGCATTCTTTAAATTAATGACTCATGTGGGAGGGCTCAGCTCACTGTGGGAGCTGCCACCCCTGCACAGGTGGTCCTGGGCAGGGTAAGAGCAAGCCTCTGGAGCTATGGAGAACAAGCCTACATGCAACATTCCTTCATGGTTCCTGCCTTGACTTCGTGAATGAACAGTTATTGCCACATATAAGACAAATAAACCCTTTCCTCCCTAAGTTGCTTTGAGGCAGTGTTTTATCATAGCAATAGAAAGCATACTAGAACATGGATTTATGGAGTATGAAAGGACAGTATGCATGTGGTGTGTGTGTGTACATGTAGTGTGTGGTGTGTATTTGTGTGTGTGTATGTGGTGTGTGTGTGTGGTGTGTGTGTGTGTATGTGTATGATGTGAATGTGTGTGTGTGTGTGTGGTGTATGTGTGGTATGTGTATGATGTCAATGTGTGTGTGGTTTATGCGTGTGTGTGGTGTGTGTGTATGTGTGGTATGTGTATGATGTCAATGTGTGTGTGGTTTATGCGTGTGTGTGGTGTGTGTGTATGTGTGGTATGTGTATGATGTCAATGTGTGTGTGGTTTATGCATGTGTGTGTGTGTGCGCGCGCGCGCGCGTGCGCGCGGTGTGTGTGTGTATGATGTAAATGTGTGTTTGGTTTGTGTGTGTGTGTATGTATGGTGTGTGTGTATGATGTGAATATGTGTGTAGTGTGTGTGTGTGTGTGTGTGTGGTGTGTACCAGTGTGAGCCAGTGTGTAGAGCAGACGTCATGGAGTCTTCCTCACTCACACTCCATCTTATGTTTTCAGACAGTCTCTTTGAACTGGAAGCTCATTTTTCGGCTAGACTGGCTGGGCAGCAGGTCCCAGGGGCCCTCCTGACTCCACCACCCCAGCACTGGGGTTACAGACACACATCACCATGACCAGCTGTTTATGTGGGTGTTAGAAATCTGAACACAGGTCCTCAGGCTTGTACAACAGATACCTTACCACCTTCACCCTAGTAAGGAAAATCCTTCAGTATCATGATCAAACCAGAGGACTGGTTGGGTAGGACTGAATTTTCTTTCACTGCTGTAACAGGTTACCACTGGCCTCGTGACCCCCAGAAACACAGACTTCTGCTCAGCTCCAGGGGCTAGGATCCTCAAATGACTCTTACTTGGCTAAAGTCAAAATGTTGCCAGACGGCTTCCTTCTGTAAGATCCATTCTTTGCTTCTGATGTTGTCATCATCCTTGGCTCAGGGCCACACCTCTCTTTGTTGTTGCCTCTCTTTGCATTTGTCCACAGAGCTGCTGCCTGCAGTCAATCCTCCACCCCTGGCTCTAAATGGTAACATTCACTGTTTTGTGGGGACGAGGGTGTGGATAACTTCTGGGATTCTTAGTCATCCTGTGTCAGGGAAAGACTGGGCATGTTTAGGAAGTTGGATGCTTTTGTGGAGAGAGGTGGGGGACCCCAGCACAACTTATCCAAGAAAGCATCACTCTTCACTGTGTCTTGGAGACAGCAGAGAAAGTAAAGGCCTTGACTGGAGAGATGGACAGACAGGAGTTTGCCCTTCGGCTCTGCCAGTCTGGATCCAGCCATTTGTGCGCCCACCCACACACATCCTCTACCCAACACCCCTCACTCCCCCAATCATATAAATATGTGCTTAATGCTAATTCAATCCTAGAAAAAGTGGAGAAGTGTTCTGTGACAGGTAAAGACCTACCTCCACATACTTTTATGTTTGGTTTGGATTTGATTCTTTTGTTTATTTTGTCCTGTTACTTTGAAATAGGGTCTCCTATAGCCCAGGCTGCCTTGAACTCACTATGTAGCCAAGAATGACTTTGAGCTGCTGATCATTCCGCCTCCACCCACCACCTGAGTACAGAGATTACAGGTATGCACACCATCGTCCACTTGACACAGGGCTGGGATGGAACTAAAGGCTTCATGCCTGCTAGACAGGCACTCCACCCTTTGAGTCCCAGGCCCAGGTTCCTATCCACTCATCCTGAAGGTCTCCTGGTGGAGGGCAGTTGCTCTTTGAGGAAGGTCAGGCTGTAAATGAATGGTGTGGTCCTGAGAGAAAGGAGAGGGGCAGAAGACTCTTCCTCTTAGCGAGGGAGACCTAAAGTGCCTCCCCAGTTAAGGGTGGGGAACTAGGCCTAGGACCCTCCATCCTCTGCCACTTCTCCACACCATTCCTCACCTGTCAGAGATGGTACCAGAGGCACTCTGAGATGGAGCTCTAAGTCCAGTGGACTCAGAAAGACAAATGACCATGAGCCACCATGTGATCTTACGACTATCTCCCAAAACACTGAGAAACAAGAATTAAAACAATAAATTGGTTGAAACTACTGTATTTTATCAACCATGAAACATGTGTCTTTGCAGTTTGACACTTTGTGAATCAATGTATTTTAAACTAATAATATGCCACAACAAACATAATTAATAGGACATTTTCTCATGAAATATAAAATAATGACGTGACATCAATTAGACAAAATACAGAGGGAATGTGGCCAGGACAGTTTAATAAGTAAGTACTCCAATGAGAAATTTCGATTTAAGTTTCTAGGTTCATAGTAACATAGTAGAGCTTAAATGTCCTAGTTGCCACTTGGGAAAGAGGTGTCCAGCACAGAAAATTCCAGATTTAAAAAAAAAAAAAGCTAAATAATGGCATTTAATGAACAACAACAAATGGCTAGGACATAGCATTTTCGTAGTCTGCACCTAAGAGCTGCTGAGCTAGTTACTCAGAGTCTAGGATTGTTGAGGGATCTCCTTTTCTACCCCTTTCTCATCCATTGTGTTTCTCTCTCCCTATCCCCCTCCCTGTTTATAAGGGGGCACACGAGGGAAACACATTTGTAAAACACTAACATGCTCCTCAGAACACTCAGGTGCCCTTCACCTCCTTTCTCAATCCCAGCCCTTCTTTCAAAGGCAGGAACAACGTGCCTGTGGCCCCTACGGAACATTTTAGGAATCCCAGTTCCGGTAGGTAGTCCATGCAGTCTCCAGCATTTCATACATATGCCTAAAAACTGCCCTTAACTCACTTTGAAGGGAGCTTTAGCCACTTCTCTGCTTATATTGCTCAAGGCTTAAGGTAGGTCTTTGATTCTTGAACACTTCCTCCATCATCTAGAGTGGAACAAGCATTTAGCCAGTTTTCATATGATTGGGGAATAAGGAACAGTGATGGTGTGTGGTTGGACACGTATGTAGAGATAGGCGAGACACATAGATGTGTGTGGTTCATAGATGCATGATAATAGATAAATAGATAATAGATAATAGATAAATGCATGTGTAAATAAATAGATAAGCTAGGCTGGATGGTAAACACCTTTAATCCAAGCACTGATGAAGCTGAGGCAGGCTGATCTTTGTGAGTTCGAGGCCAGCCTGGCCTACAGAGCGAGTTCCAGGATAGCCAGGAATGCCTAGAAAGACCGTGTCTCAAACCAAAACAATACATAAATCAAATAAATACATGGATGGATGCATTTATGCATGAATAGATAGGTGGATTTGTCAGTGCATGTGTAAATACATGAATGGATGCACAGAAGGGTACATGTATAAATTCCTGAATGGGTGGGTAAATGGCTGAACAAATGGCATGTATAGATATGTGCTTGGATGGTTGGAATCATTTAGAATTTTTTTTTTTTTTTTTTGCTTTTAAATTATCAAAACAGGGATCCCCTGTGACAGCAAAGAGTTTGAAGTCACTTAGGCACAGCTAGATTTAGAAAGCCATGGCTGAGCCATGGCCAGTTTATCCAAAACCACAAATGAGAGTAAAAATGACAAAGTTCCCCCAAAGTCTGGAAATCCAGATGGGTATCTGCTTCTGGCCAAACATGCATGATATATTCTTCTTAATAAAGCCAGGCTCGTGTCCTCAAATTATCCAAGGAATACATTTGCCCACCCACCGCGGTGGGGGAAGCGATTACTTATTAATAAGGCAATAGCTAAATCTAATTATATCCCCATCAGAGGCAGCTGGTAATAAAACCTGGCTGGTCTTCCAGAGCTTGGTGACCTTGCTGACCTCAAATCAAAGTTTAAACCATCCTTCAGCTTCCCATACACCCCCAGCACACCTCCCAATTACCAGCACCCCGGTGCCTCTGTCTGCCAGGGGTCAGAGGTCACTGCATGCACTAGATGGCTGGGAGCTGGGATGGGACTTTAGAAATCTCATTATCCTGTTAACCATACATTTATCTGACAAGATAAAAGAGACTAGGTGACCAAGCTATCATTAAAGATTAATAGAAAGTATAAAAAATTCAGCTGCAACGAGCGTCGCTGTTTAGGGCTTGTGATCGGCCTGACAGGGTTATTAATCAGGGAGCCAAAAAGATTTAGGTCTTTGCTCTTGATATTTTCTATTTTTATTTTCAGGGTTGTTGTTGATTTTTTTTTCCCCTTCCTTCTGTCTTAAGTCATTACCTTGTCTCCTACCACCCCAAACTGGAGGTCAGAGGAAGCTGCTGCTAATTGGTTCTTCTGGTTCTTTTTTAATCATAACCCACTGGGCCAATTATAAATTTGCCAGGACTCAGAAGGATGCTGGTGGACTGGGACAGGGATTCAAGCTGCTTCCTGGAGCTACACCCCCTCCTCCAGTGCCAGGCCTGTTTGTTGGCAGGGAAAATCGATATGTTTTTAATTTAATTCAGTCCTGGAAGGCACACCCAAGCCCCAAGACGCCTTCTCCTCATTCGTGATTCCATTTCAATTTTACATGAAAAGATTTTCCAGCCCACGCCTACTGAGGCATCAGAGGGTAGGATCGTCATCATCTTCTTTTTTTTAAGGCATAGGGAATCTTTTTCATTCTTTCTGATACTATCTCTTAGTGCCCACCCACCCCTGCTGCCCTGCATCTCCCCCACATCCTACTCCTTTTTGATCATAAATCAATGTCTTTTTCCTGGGCTGCACTGAAAGACTCCAGACCAGATGAAAACTGAACTGATTCCCCAACCAGCACCCCAGGCCCAAGGCAAAGAGAACTGGGGGAGGATGGGGTTGAGGGATGGTGAGAGAGGGTGTCCAGAGCCCCAAAGCTCTCGTGGACTCACACTAGGTTCAGAAGCCTATGCTGGAAGCTCTGCTGGCTGTAGCCCTGAGGGGTGCTGGGACCAGGTGCCTCAGGACTGAGCCCTGGTATGTCCATCCAGCCTTCCAGAATTCTCCACTGATGCCTGGTGACATCAGGATTGCTGACTGGGTTGGCTGAGCTGCTGTGAGGGCTGGAAATGGGGACCCACCTCCTCCCTTCCTGACCAGGCTGTTTGAAGATCAAATGGAATCCCTGAGAGCAGTCTCATCTATTGTAATCGCTTCCTGATGTGTTTTCCACTTCCTCCCCAAGCCATTACAGCTAATCTGATAGATCAATTAAGGGTAAAATGTGATTGGCTGACCTCTGGCTATCTGCCAGAGTTCAAGGACAGCATTTTATTCCTATGCAAGCATTATGCCCCTCTCCCACCAACATGACCTCTCTCCAAAGCACGCATGCACGTGCACACCTAGTGGCAGTGAACAGTCCAAGGGCCTCACCTTCTCCGAGAAGGACCTGGTCATGCCTCCAGGAGCACAGCTTATCACCCCCACCAGGAAATGCTCTCATAAGGGTCAAAGGTCAGAGCTGAGCAAGCAGGGCTGAGGATCCAGCCCAGGAAGCTGAAGTAAGTGAAACAGAATGAAAACCCAGGAAAAGAAAGCACAGATTGGAAAGAGGAGTTCAGGATAGGTCAGCACAGTGGCTTAGGCTGTGCACTGGGCAGAGTCTTCCAGACCTTTAAAATGATATGTCTGTCTGCGGCTCTGTGGCTCAGGGCTGGACCTGATGGTTTCTGGGTCTTGGCAGCTCTAGACAATGTAAATCAGACTGCCAGCCCAGAGCTGATGGGGACCGGGTGGAAAGGTTGCCTCCTTTCTCTGGAAAGCCACACAAGTGAGGAAAGAAGAGAAGTGGGTTGTGGGGAAGATGTTAAGCAGGAGAGTAGCAGGAGAAATGTCACATTTCTGGACACAAACATCCAGTGACATCATGCAGGAAGCAGGGAAAGGAAGAGGGCGGAACAGGCCTAGGAACCCTAGGGAAGAAGGCATGCACCTGTGCAGGAAGACTCACTGAAGGCTCTACTGGGGCAGCAAAGTTGGGGGAGGACAGAAACTCCAGGGAGACCTGGATGCGGCAGGAGAGGGCCTGGATACTTGGTCTGCTGACTGAGTGACTCCATTTTGCCTCTGCATCTCCGCAGAAGATTTATCCCTGCTGTGGAGGGGGTGTGGTGGGGGGGTACAGTGGGCTAGGGTGTTGGGGGTGTCCAGTGACAGGGTACCACAGTTTCATCTTTCCTTTCTCTTCTGCCTCCACTCACTGGCCCCAACTGCGGAAAGGTGGCATTTACATTCGAAGCCATGCATGGCTGGTGATTTACTAGGTGTGTATCTGGGTCATAATTACAGCTGAAGATGTTTCCAGAAATGAGTTCCCTTAAGCAGTGGGGCTTGTTGTTGGAAGACTGAGCATTTGGAAAACAAATCAGGGAACAGAACAGAATCTCATTCTGAGATAGACATGTGAGCAGGACTCACAGACAGACAACATCGACTGCTTCCAATACCCAGAGGATTCTGGGGCCAAGAAAGGTGTGTGTGTGTGTGTCCGTCCCGTGCATTGGTGAGTATGCATTCTGAAAGCTGTGCAGGTATCCAGAGACTGCATGAGCCCCCTGGGGGCTGTAAGTGCTTGCATCTGTTTTTGGGTTGCAGAGGGTAGGGCAGAAGAAGCATGCCTATAAAGAGCCTACTAGCCTACTGTGTCTTAGTGCCTTGTGGATGTGTATTTTCTTTAAGTACTATTACATATGGGAACTGTCCAACTCTGATCAGGTTTTTCCCCCTCTTGGCAAAGCTAGTTGTTAAACAGTAACCAGCAAGCCCCTAGTTTGGCCAGTAATCGTCTCTTCCATCTTAAACTGAACTCCATGAGACCATGCTTATGCATCCCCCAATTGCCTCCCAAGCATCTAGGACATGTGTCTCCGCATTCAAAACAAGAACTCCATTCTAGACAGTTGGCTTCTGGAAGAAGAGTGGTAAGTGAGGCTGTCCCTAAAAGGATTATCATTGCTTAGCCCTAGGTATGTGTGAGGACACTTTTGTAGAGCCCTGGCCTGTGCACATGAGACTGCTGTGTGCATGTCTCCAGCAATCTTACAAATGCTGGCCTTACCTGAGGAAGAGAGAGCAAGCGGGGACTAACTGATATAGTGGCCTGAAAGTAGTACCCCAGAGCCCCGAACCTTGCACAGTGGAGTGCTGTCACAGAAAGTGCAAGTTTCTCAAGCATCAGGCAATACAGCACTGTGTGGATCATCAGTGTTGCTGGGGTCACAGGGCAAGTCCAGTGCTTTCTAAGCAACAGGAGAGCGTGCCCTGGGGGTATCCCTAGATCCATAGGACTGCAGCTGTGCCCAGAAGCAGGGCCATGTCTATTCTGGGCCCTGGGAAGGGTGGGATCTTCAGAGGATAGACAAAGTCAACCACAAGACAAATCATTGACATGGAAATGCCCTGTGGCTCTGAACACACACACACACACACACACACACACACACAAACGTATGAGCCCAAATCCCATGCTTTGGTTTGAGTGCCATAGTTTTGACCAAAACTGGATTCAATTGTGCTAGAGCTTGAAGGCAGCCTCTTAAGAACTGAGTAGATATGGGCAGGTTCATTTTTTTTTTTTTTTTTTTTTTTTTGGAGTGGGGAAATGAGCTCTTGCTCTCCTTAGATGGTGGCAACTGTAATTAGATGGGGCCACCTCTTATGTTTTTCTAGTCCATACTCACTCTTCTTCCATGAAGAACTCACCCAAAGCCAAACAGATATTGACACCACATATTCCTTGCTACTATTGAGTTGGCTGTGATGAAATACCATGACCAAGACAACTCTAAAAGGAAGTGTTTGGTTGGGGGCTTGCTTATAGTTTTAGAGGGCATCTTAGCTAGGGTTACTATTGCTGTGATGAAACACCATGACTGAAGTGCAATTTGAGAATAAAAGGGTTTATTTCGCTCACACTTTTATTTAGTAGTTCATCTGCAAAGGCAGTTGGGGCAGGGACTCAAGCAGAGCAGGAACTTGGTGCAGTAGGAGCTGATTCAGAGGCCATGGAGGAGTGCAGAGTCCTGGCTGGCCCCTCATTAATTGCTCAGCCTTCTTTCTTATAGAACCCAGGACCATCAGGGTGGCACTACCTACAATGGGCTGCGCCCTACCACATTAATCACTAATTAAGGAATGCCCCACAGTGGGCTAGAGAGATAGATGGCTCAGTGGTCAAGAGCACTGACTGTTGTTCCAGAGGACTGTAATCCAAATCTCAGCACCCACATGGCAGTTCACAGCTGTCTGTAACTCTAATGTCTGACACCCTCACACAAAACATATGCAGGCAAAGCACTAACGCACATGAAAATAAATCAATTTTTTAAAAAATGCCCTACAGCCTGATCTTAGAGAGGCATTTTCTCAGGTAAGGTTCCCTTCTCTCCGCGTGCGTTGAGTTGACATGAAACTGGCAGCACAGAGGGTTAGTCCATGATCATCATGGTGGGGAGCAGACAGGCATGGTGCTGTAGTACTAGCTGATCTGCATGCAGCAAGCAGAAAAAAGCAGACACTGGGCCCCAAAGCCCACTTCCAGTGACACACCTCATCTAACAAGGCCACACTTCCCAGTCCAGCCCGGACAGTTCTGCTAACTAGGAATGAAGCACTCAAACATATGAGCCTATGAGGACCACTCTCTCTCTCAAACCGCCAAACCATGTTCGCAGACCAAGTGAACTTCCTTTCTTTTGAAATTACCCAGACTCTGGGATTTTTGTTATGGCCACAGGAGGTGGTCTAGACCAATAATACTGAGAGGCAGTCATGGTAGGCAAAAGGATTCATCCCCATCCCCATCTCAGTGACTGATCTGGAAAGAAACTGATCTGGACCTGGCTTTTCTTGCTGGGCCGGGCCTGTTATCCATACGAACACAGAGCTTTATGGACACAGTGCACCCCTGCTAGCCCCATACTATTGCCACCTTATGCTTCTAGGTATTTGCTTATTTATTGATTTAGCTTTCAGACTAGTTCTCATGTAGTTCAGGCTGTCAATGAACTCCTCATGTAGCAAAGATGGCTTTGAACTGCTGATCCTCTTGCCTCCTAGGATTGTAAATGTGCCCCCACTTTGCCCACTTCCTGCATATTGAACACAGGTCTCCTGCCTGCCTACTTGCACTCTACCCAGTGAGCCACTTCCCCCATCTCTGTTTCAGGTACATCTGATCTGGGTGCCCAGCCTAGACTACAGGGTGACTAAATATTCAGCAGGGTTTAACATGTCCATCTGGTAAGCCAGGTTGAAAATTGGGGGATGCTAGGGCCCTAACCCAGTCCCTATGAAAGCCTATCTATCACCCTGTCAGAGAAAGGGGCTACTTCTTGGATCCTACCCAGCTGTTTGGGAGCACTCTTTGTGCCTGCCTGAGGAAGCTGCTGAGAAACAGTCAAGAGATAAACAGAAACTCAGCACATGCCCGTAGCCACCATCACTAGCATCTCTAGGAAGGATGCCAGAGTCACACCAACATTTCTGTGGCTGCTATCCTAGAGAACAGAGGTGCCTGGGCTCCGAGAAGCCAGTCCCTAGTAGATGTAAGCCAAAACAGTGCAGGACTTCAAGCTGCCTGCACCCAACCCACAACATATTGGGGTCTGTGGAAAAAGAGACGGAGAATTATTTTCCTGTCTTCTGCCTGCTACACTTTTGTAATCCACTCTGTGTCTTCCTAATAATAAATCAAGAAAGTAGCTACCATTTCCCAGCTGTTCAGTGGAAGCTCAGCCAGGGAGCCTTTCCTGCCCAGGGTCACTCTGTCTTCCAGGGCAGAGACCTTCAGGGACAAGACCTCATTTATCCTGGTTAACACTATCTCAACAGATCTGCTGTTGGGGGCCAACCCCTGTGTGTCCTCCAATCCCTAGACATGCTGTTTGAAAGGTGTTGGGAAGGATAAAGTTGGGTGAGGTCATGAGGGTGGAGCACCTCATGATGCCAGCAGTGTCCAAATGGGAGTCAATCTAGTTCATCTTCCTTCTGCCTATGCACAAGGCAGGAGAGGGCGATCACTGCAGCTCAGTGCTGGTGGCTCCCGAGCCTGAGGCTCCAGCCTCTAGAACCAGAACCCTGAGAAATGAATATTTGCCCTTTAAGCTACCCCACAAGTGGGTTCTCCTATAGCAGCCTGGGCCAGCTGAGACAAGAAGCAGGAATCGGCTGCCCACTTCCTCCACACAAGTTGTCACATACCAGTAATGACCCTACCTCTCCTGTCCACACTAGAGGTGGACTGGGCCCTGGTGTCCTGTCTCACCAGTGTCTCACAGGTGTGTCCAAATTGTTTTTGTATTGCAATGACTTTGTCATCTACAAAGTTCACCCTCAAAACCCCACAATCAAGTTACCTGAATAAATAAATAAACCTCACATTTTAAGTAAGTTTAGGGTTCTGTGTTGACCTGCTTTCACAGCTATTCTAGGACACATGTAGCCCAGGGACCCCAGAGTGGCCCTGGTAGAACAGCTTGTAATGACATCTGGTTCCATCCCAAACATGAGAGGTCCTGAAGTAGGTGAGAGCAGGCAGTCTGACATGACTGCCCCTCCGGTCAGAGGCAGTTTGGTATTCAGACTCCAGGCCAAACTTCCCTGGCACAATAGAGACTCAGCTCCTAGATGGTCCTGAAGGCTTTGGCTCTCCCACTTGGTACCCTCTCTGTACCCTCCCCAAGCTGCTTGGTCTTCTCACAGGTAAAAGACCTCAGTCTCTTTCCCTCAATACAGTTCCAGTTCCACCTAGAAACTGCTTTCTGGACCATTCCATACCAGCAAATTAAAACAGGTTAGCCTTCCTTTGGCCTTTCCCCCACCCAGCCCTGTGCCTGACCCTCCCCTCAGAGCTTTTCCAGGGGGAGAGGAACAGGAAGTCCCTAGAACTCTGAGAGGTTGGACAGCTCACTCAGAGGCCCAGAGGGTTGAGACAGCATGGAGCAGCTTCTGTGAGAGGCATGACATTCATGCCGACAGCTTTCACTGTGCACAGGGCTGAGGTAGAGGGGAGACAAGAGGATGAGGAAGGGCTCAATAGATAGGCAGAGCCTGAACAGGCCCGAGGGAAGGCCTGAAAGGCCTCAGAAGGAGCAGTGGGCTGGACAGCTAAGTGCTTTTGAATGAGAGCCCTCCCTACTCCATCTTCCAAGGGCTCCTAGAAGCACCCTTGCACTTCCTCTTGGTCAGATAAAGAAACAACAACACTCCCAGCTAAGCTGGCATGCTATGGGGCCCATTCTCTCAGACTCTGGTAGCCAAACCCTTACTAGTGAAAATGACAACACAGCAACTAGCTGGACGTTTCTTTCTCTCTTTAAAAAAAAATATGTATTTACTTATTTTTCAACAGAATTTTATGTAACCCAGGCTAGCCTCATGCTGGGGATTGAAGGTCGTGCCACACCTGGCTTATGTGGTACTGGTGACGGGACCTGGAGCTTTGGACCCACTAAGCTACATCCCTAGCTCATTTTTTTTAAAGACAGGTTTTGCTTTACAGCCCTGGATAACCTCAAATTCTCCATCCTTCCCCTCAGCCTCCTGAGTTCTGAGGTTACAGGTATGACACTGTAATAGAAGGTACTGGTCAAAGGGGAGAAGGTCCAGGGCCTCTGCAGGTCTCCTCGCATCATAAGCCAGGGCCATTCTGAACACCAAAGTGGCCTCTCTTGGAATGTACCCTGACAGAAGGATGTACCCTCTTCTGTCTCAATAGAGGATCTCCGGGAAGCAGGAGGCCCTTGGATGTGAGGACAGCGGCTGCCACCAGCCTCTGTCCCTATTGCTCCCCCTGCAACTCTGGAGGGCAGAAGGGACAAGACCAGCACTTGGAGACACTGTCTGATCAGCAACTTGAGCAAAACTTAATTGCTTCCCTGAACCTGAGAAATATCAAACGGCATAAATAAATGTGCCTTAAATTATTAATAAAGGCATTTACATCTCGAGTTTGGGGCATGAAAATTAATTTAATTTCTTATGCTAAACTGGCTGGTGAAGCACGTGATTTCAGGGTCGGGATATGCCAAGGGCTGGGAAGAAAAGGAAGATGGGGTGTGTGCTGTCTTGGGCATTTTGTACTGAAAAATCTCAAAAATAGTAAGACGAGATGGTGGAAAGGAAGAGAAAGAGAGAGACTGTGTGCAGACCCAGATGCCCACTTCTTTTGTCACGGAGAAAACAGGGTTTAGCTTTTAGTGCCACCCTCAAGGACCTTGCTGTGGATGAACTTCAGGTCTTGGCAAGCCTGTTTGTTTGAAGGGAGAGTTCCTGTCTTTAAAAGGCAGGTGTGACTCAGTTCAGACTGTGGTGGGCTCATTTGGTGGGCCCAGAACATCAGTTGCTATCAGGGGAGCAGTCCAGAGCCCCAGCACCTGCTGGCATTCTTCTTATTGCTTTTCTTCAGTCTCTAGCAGCAGCGACACAACTCTCCCTGTGACTGCATCCCAAGGAGGCTAGTTCCTGCTTGAGAACCCTTGGTTTAGACTGTTTTCTCTGAGTGTCGATCTGTTCTGGAAAATAGGTTAGTAAGGCTGGCTCGTGGGTCTGCCAATGTAACCGGTGTTTGGGGACTGCTGAGCCGATGGTATGCAGGCACCGTACCAAGGAAAGAGAGGAGGAAGGGCTGATGGGAGACTTCCTCCACTCCAGGCCCTGGGGCCAATTGGAGCTTTGAGATGGACAAGCTTAAGAGTTGGAAGTCCACAGCTTTGAAGACCATGGGAGCTGGAATGCTGGGAGCTTGGAATTATTCCATGGTCCAAGGCAGAGAGAAACCGCTTTCTCTCCTCTGCTTGGAAGATTTTCTGTTCACACTCTGGGAGAGAGGGTGGTCTCATGAGAGCCATACAGCTAGGGTTGGACACAGACCTGGCCTGAGGAGAGGAAGGACCAAGGGGCATCCCATAAGACTGCTGCCCAGGCCTCCAGTCTCTGAGGACATAAGGGAAAGCCTTGTACCCCACCCCACTATGGGATAGATGAATGCAAATAGACCTAACTGTGTTGGTCCAAGGCTAGATGCCTGAACTGCATCCTGGGGAGGCCAGGGGTAGATGTTGACACTTGCCAGCTCCCTTCCTCGTCCCTTCTATGTCTAGTTTGCCTGTCATTATGGATGTTTTTAAGTCTTCTCAGGAGTCAGGGATTCACATTCCAAACTCTAACTCCCAAATGCTCTTGGACACATGAAAACCAAGAGCAAGACAGCTTCCACCAAATATCATGTAGCATGTCTCCACAGCTTACTCATTCAAGCCCTAACAGCCTTGCATAGTCCCACTTTACAGCAAGGTAAACCGAGACCCAAAGGAAACGGATGTGTCCCAGATCACATGACTTTTTAATCATGAGTGGAGATGAGAGCTAGGTCCGTATGACTCAGTCCTCTGATGGAGCAAAGGGCCCAGCTGACTTGAGGCTAGTCCCAGCAACACATTTTCTCTTCTTTCCTCCTTGTTTTCTTCTTCAAAAGAAATTACTGAGCTGAAATTCACATCAAATAAAATGAACTAAATTAATGAATTCCCTTGGCATTTAATGTAGTCACAATGTTATATAACTTCCACCTGGTTTACTATTTTAAAATTATTTATGTTTCCAGCTTGGTTGAGATATAATTGACAAAACTTGTATATGTTTAAGGTACAAACATATCTGCACAGTGACATGGAAGCCATAATCAGGCCAATTTCTCCATCCCCCTCATCTCTTCTCATAACAAATTTGAAACCTACATAATTAACTGTAGCCCTTATACCACCCACTAAGCTTCCAGAAGTTATCATGTAACTGAAAATCTGTGTCCTTTGACTGGCCTCTCCATAGTCCTCACCACAGGTCCCTGGCAATCACTCTGTTCCTAAGAGTTTGGCTTTAGTGCCCACAGACAGGTAGGATTGTGTGCGTCTTTGTCTGTTTATTTGTAAAACTTTCCAGGTCCCACACACACACACACACACACGTGTGTGTGTGTGTGTGTGTGTGTGTGTGTGTGTGTGTGTGTGTGTGTGTGTGTGTGTGTATGAGAGAGGAAGAGATAAAGACAGAGATTTTTCCTTTCTTTCTTCCCTTACTGATGGCTATCAAGGTTGTGTAAGCCACACTGAATTTAGAAATCTCATTTCATTTCATTTGGCTTGATATTCAGAGTGAGATTACTCATTTGTATGTAAGTTCTGTTTATAATTTTTGAGGGAAACTGCATACTATTTTCCATCAGCCTTCCCTCCCTATAAACAGCGACAGTTGCTGGTGTTTTTCAGCTAGCAGTGTGCCATGCACAGCCTTAGAACTGTGTGATTTGCCTGCCAGTCATTATAAATCTGTGGTTGGGAGTCCAGCCTATAACCCTTTATTTCAATGAGTAGAAGACTCGGGGCTTTGGTAGCACCCCTGAGCCACAGTACCCACTGACAAATCTGTTACACAGACTGGAGACAATCAACTTACTGAGTTCTGTGGGCACAAAAACAGTTGACAAGCCCCTGGCACAGGAGTGGCCTCTCAGGATTAAGGGTATAGCTCAGTTGGTAGAATACCTGCCTATTGTTGGGCCCCAAGACTCATATAAACCGATCATGGTGGTACTTGGGAGATAGAAGAAGGGAGACCAAAAGTTCAAGGTTGAATTGGAGGCCAGTTTGCACTTCATGAAACCCTGTCCCAAAGCAAACAGAAGTGGCTGGAAAATGGTGGTACACACTTTAATCCCAGCACTTGGGAGGCAGCAGCAGGAAGATCTCAGTGAGTTCAAGGCCAGCCTGGTCTACAAAGCAAACTTCAAGACAGCCAGGACTATTACACAGAGAAACCCTGTCTCAAAAAATAAACAAAAACCCTGCCAACCAACTAAACAAACAAAAACCAAGACAAAACAAAACAAACCAACAAACAAGAAGTGACTTCCTAAAAGACATATATTCCCTTTCCTCAGCCCCAGGATCCCACAAACCAGGACAGGACGGAGATGAGGCGACTGACTATGGAGAACACAGCAAGAATGGCCCAAGCTCAGCAGTGGGCAGGAACTGGCCTAGCTTTGTCACAGTCCTCAGGCTAGAGCCCATCCCAGGACCTGAGCACAGGCCTCAGTCCTATCCATGACTTTTTGTCTATCCAAAGGGTCGGAACCAGTGGGCCTTTTTCTGATCATCTTTACTTCTGTTGCAATTGATCCCCACCACCACCGATTGTCTCTGCCTTTTGCGGTTCATCCCCTGCTCTCATGATGATTAGAAAGGAGAAAGTCTGGGTGCTTGTTGGCTGCAGGGCAAACCAACAGTGTGCTTGAGCCCACGGAGACATTGACCAGATTTCTGCATTGGGTACCCAGTGACTGCCTGCAGAGTGAAGGTATCATGGTTCCTACCCTACCAAAGTAACTGTGAGGGCCAAGGAGACACTGCCAGTGACCTCTGCCTAGCATGGGTTGTCATGGTTCCAGCCATTGCTGCTGGCAAACACTTGTGTCCCTCTAGCAACAGCATCAGTTGCTATGCCAGGATCTGAAGGGGGGGTGTCTGGGAGATGGCTCAGTTGGGGAAGAGCTTGTCACATGTCTTGGCTTCTTTCTTGTTGCTATAGTAAAATGTGCTGGCAAATGTGAAGCAAGGGAGAAAGGGCTTGTTCTGATTTACAGTTCCAGAGGGTTCTGGTTTACAGTTCCAGACTCACCTTGCCAGGAAAGTCAGAGCAGTGGCAGTGACAAGCTACTGTTGCATTGCACCTGAATTCAGGAAACAGAGGATGAACAGGGAACAGGGTCAGGATTTAATGTCTCAAGGACTGTCTCCCGACTGACTCACTTCCTCCAGCAAGGCCCCACCTCCTAAACTTCCACAACTTTCCCAAATAGGGCCACCAGCTAAGGACCAAGTGTTCAAAGACACAAATGTGTGGGAGACATTAACACCTTCAAACCACAGCACCGCAAAAGCATAAGAACCTGAGTTCGGGTTCCCAGGTCCAGGTAAAAGTGGGGTACAGTACTGTTCATCTAGAGTCTGAGGAATGGAGATGGGTAGATCCCAAGCTTGCTGAACAACTGAGGAAGATGCCTGAGGTTGACCTCTGGACTCTACAAACATTTGCTCATGCACACACACACATAAACAGGTACGTGCATACATACACACAAATAGACACATAATAAATTAAATAATAAGGGAGTTGAGATCATTTATCTCTTGTTTATTCTCAACTACTAGCCTCCCCAGTTGCCTTTAGAAAAAAACAAATTGTAACACTACCTTTAAAAAAAAAAAGTGTCTTAAGAGCCAAAGAGAGGGCTCAGCGATTAAGAGCACTGGCTGCTCTTGCAAAGGACCCAGGTTCCATTCCCAGAACCCACATGGCAGTTAACAACCATCCTTAACTCCATGGGATCTAACACCATCTTCTGGCCTCCAGGAGTACTGCACACATATGGTGTGCAGACATGCAGACAAGACATACACCCAAAATAAAAATAAACAAATCTTTTTTAAAAAAAATGTGTTGTGAATATATTTTTCATTAGTGTTTATTAAAGACTGTGCGTATAACCTCAGGCAGAATTTACGATGCTACAGAGGTGGTTGGTTTATCATCAATCTTTAGGTTTTATGACAGCCCCGGGCTCCTCTTCGTAATTATGGTATGAAGTAAATATTTATGTCCATTTTATAGGATGGGGAAAGTAGTCTGGTATTTCACATCACTGTGGACATTTATGGATGCCATTCCCTTTGTGATACACAATTGGTCACTGCCTTGATTCAGGTGTCACCGAGTCATTTGTCTGGCACACCATTTGCTGTGTGGCCATTTTGGAGTGATGCCTTCCATGTCAGAGATCATTTATAAAATCATTATTAGCAGAAGTGGGGTGCTCCTGAATGCCAGCCGTGACTGAATGCATGTTGAAGCTGGGATTTGGGAAATCATGTTTTCTCAGAAACGGTTTTAACAGTGAGTCAGAATTTTCAGAGACTAGAAAGTGAGCTCAGTTAGTAAGTTCTGGCTTTGCAATGAGAATGAGTTTGATCCCCTGAACCCTCAAGTAACAAAAGCTGGGTGTGGTAATGAGTGCTTGTAAACCAGACACTGTAGAGGGAGGAGACAGGGAGGTCCCTGGGGCTAATTGATCAGTAAAAAGTCACTGAGATATCCTGCATCAAACAAAACAATAACAAACAAACAAACAAACAAAAACCCAGGGTGAGTAGCCCTCGAGGAATGATACCTGAGATTGTCCTAGCCTCTATATGCATGCCCATGTGTGAATATGTGCACATATGTGCATGTGTGTATACGCGTGCGTGTGCACGCGCGCGCATGCGCAAACACACACTTCACCTGATGAACAGATGGACTGAGTGGGCTATCTGTCAGTTCCTGAGCCATCTTTCTGAGTACCCTAAAGCTGCACATGCCCCTTGGTCAGGGGACAGTAAGAACCAGAACCCATTCTTACTGGTTTCCAAAGTCCTCAACCTAGGTTTTGACGCCACAATCCCAGCCCTCAGTCATCTTGTCCTTTTCCTTCTCCCAGCCCAAGAGTTACTGGGCCAGGTTCTTCTCTGTAAGGCTGTAGGGTCTGGTAGCCAGTCCCTACCTTCGTTCCCTTGTAGCTGGGAGCAAGTCACCTCAGCTTCCTCTGCTGTAAATCAGGGGGTGACACTGTATGAGAGTCATTTGTCAACTGTAGACCATGTGATCAGCAGACAGAGCACTAAGTGTATCCATTTCATCCTGTTAGATTGGTGTGGCTGGGCACACCTGCAAGCCCAGCAGTCAGGATGCTGAGACAGGAGGATTGCTGCACATGCAACATCTATCTGCCTGGGCTACACATAGCATTCCAGACCAGTATGGGACACAGTATGAGACAGACCCTGTCTTAAAATAAAATATAACAAAGCAAAACAACAAAACCCAGTCTCTTCATGGAAGGAGATGCGCTTATGTCTCAGAAGATGAAGCTGTTGACATTGTAGACGTAGATGTCACCCTCCCCCCACCCCTAGCTGTTGCCCTGCTCCTAGAGGATGATGGGATACTGACTTCCCTCCTGGAATGGAGCCAGGCTGGGCTATTGAGTGGCTAGCTGGGATTAGGAGCCCAGAAGCTCTGGAATGGGTTCATGGGGGAGAGGGGGTGGCGCAGAGGGCTTCTTAAAAACCTTGTCTCTCCCTGTCCCAAGGGATGCTGACCCCAGTCTTTCCCAAATGGCCTCCTGAACTGACCTGCTATGTGGGTCAGTGTCCCTGGCCAGACCCCAAAAGGAAAGACATACTGAACACTTTCTCCCAGGCCCAACACAGACTAGGTAGGAGGACACCAAAACCTGCTCTCCATTTTGCTGTATAAAGTTTCCCAGTGGGCAATTACTATCCAGAACCCCACATCCACAGGGAATGGGGGGAGGAGTCAGGCAACACAGACTACATAATTGTTCACTGTTGCTCTGTATTTTCCTGGATCTCTGACCCTCTGGGCACATGTATGAATCTAGTACCCATCCCCATCCCCACCTCTTGTCCTCTGAGAGACCCTGGTTCCAAGGCTGGGACCTACCTGCTGCAAGGCTTTGAGGCACATGAGACTAGCCACATGGCTTCCTTCTCACCTTCCCTTAGCTTTCTGCTCTCTTGGAACCCCTGCACCTCTGCACCCCTGCAACCCCCTCAAGTCCCACAAACCTTCTGCAAACCCACCCCCAGCTCTGTATCCCTTCACTATCTAAATTTAAAAGGGGATAAGAGAAAAGGAGGAGAGAGAGGAAGGAGAAGAAGAAGTAAAGGAGGAAGAAAAAGAGAGATGGAGAAAGGGGAGGTAGAGGGAAAAACATAAGAGGAAGAAGGAGAGGGGGAGGGGAGAAGAGAGGAGGAAGCTTGGCAAAGCTTGCCTAGTCAGGAGGAGAAAAGAGGGGGCCTTCCTGGGCACAGAGCAGAAGTCCCCGATGCACTGTGGCTGACTTGTGGTTCCAGCCCGAGGCTCCTGCAAGCACACTGCGGTTGAACATGATAACCGGTGAGGCAATTCGGAGAATTTCAGGTTTTGTAATAAAAGGTGACAGCACAAAAGCCTGTGATAACAAGATGCTGGGGCTCGGTGCCAAGAAGCTGGGCAGCGGGGACAAGGAGGGCTCACCAGGGCAGACTGCAGGAAGGGGAGGAAACCCACTCCTTTCCTGGCAAGGGAACCAAAATGGGGGCTTCCTCCTGGCTTTGGAGCAGAGACAATGAGTGCACTTGGAAGGACTCACTTGCTTGTGTCAGGGGTGAGGCTGTGAGGAGAATAGAGATGAGCTAGGCCCATCCCTTTCTGGGCTAGCCAAGTCTGCTCAGGGATTACACACATGTCCCCAGGCCCAGGCCACTGTCCATGAAGGTCAGCTTTTGCAAGTCTCAGCAGCTGTCCCCTCCTCTCTTCCTTGATGTCAATATCACATGACCTGGTCAAGAAGGCAGGTGAGGAGGGCAGCCCCAGGTGGGCTATGGGGTACATCTTTACCTGACAGTACACAGTGGAAGGCTGACTCGCCCGGGCGCCATCTTGTCTCTCAGCAGCATCCTTCTTCATACTCCATCGTCTGGGCCACCTCTCTAGGTGATCCAGGTGTGCCACACCCCCAGCTGCCATGGTTCAGTGTCTTTGCACATGCAGATGCCCTACTGTCCCTTCATTTTCTGCTTTGCTGTCCCTTGAAGACCCTGTTCAAATCATGTCTGTGCATCCATCTCTTCTGAACAGACTCCTGGGCACTCATGTCCAGCTTCTCCACCAAGCTAACCATACAGCATCTGTTTGCCCACACCTCCATTGAAACCTGATGTTCTGTCTTCTGCTTCCCACCTAGATTCTAAGGCAGGGAGCTACATCTTAATTTGCCTCATTGCCAAAGTGCATCTCAGAACCAGGCATTCTGTGCAGATGGATGGAGGAAGTTACTGTCTTTACTATGAAGTGGACCCAAAGGTTCCTATGATGAAGCTTTTGTCTTTTGGGGGTAGTGGAAGCTTTATGGGGTAGGACCTAATGGAAGAAAGTAGGTTGTTAGGGGCATGTCTTTAGGGGTTATGTATTGTCTCTAGCTTTTCTTTTGTCTCTCCCTGCTTTCTGGCTGCCATGGGATGAGCTGCTCTGCTTTACTATTTCTCTCCACCATGATATTTTGCTTCATCACAAACCCACAGTGATGGGGCCAAGCAGCCAGGGGCTGGAATCCTAGAAACCATGACCTAGATTACAACTTGCCTCCTGTAAGTTATGTCACGTATTTTCTCAAGGTGACAAAACTAACACAAAAAGATGGGTAGGTCAATGGGTAAATGGATGTATGCATACCTACCTACATACCTGCTAGGATGGCTGGGTGGATGTGTAGATGATTAGATACATGGTTGATTAGATTTATGAGTGGATGGTTTGATACATGTTTATCTGCCTTCCAGTGTAATAGGTAGTATGTGTAAACAGGCATACAGGCATACATACATACATACATACATACATACATACATACATACATAATTGGATATATGCATGTCTGTAAGGTAGGTAGATGGGTGGATGACTGGATGGATGGATGGATGATTTGGTGCATGTATAGCAGCTTTCCAGTGTGATTGGTAGTGTATGGATACATAAAACACAGTGTATGATAGTATATGGTACATACATACTTGGATATATGCATATCTGTATGTATGAGATGGGTAGATTGGTGGATGATTGGATGGATGGATGGATGGATGGATGGATGGATGGATGGATGGATGGATGGATTTGTGTATGCCTTCACGGATGAATGGGTAAATGGATAAGTAGATAGTTGATTGCATGCATGCTTAACTTCATAGATCAATAAGTAGATGAATAGTTGGACAGATGGATGAATTGATGGGTAAGTGTGTGGATGGATGGATGAATGGATGGATGGATGGATGGATGGGATAAAGGCAGGCTCTGGTCAGGTGAGAGTTCCAGGAAACCTCCAAGTAAAGCAAGCCCTTTATGGGCCTGCCATCACAATTCAGGCTCAGCAAAGGAAGGTCTAGAGATAAGACATGTCTCTTGGGCATGTGTGTCCTTTTAGGCTGGAGGCTAGGGGGGTCTCTTTGTCTAACAGAAAGCCTTCTACTTTGGCTTTTTTATGTGAAGCCCTGGCAAGGCTTCCTCCCCATCCTTAGACATCCTAAACCTTTGGTCCTGAACAACTACTTGATTCTGGTGAAGTACTTTGAACCTCAGACCTAGAAATTTTCTCCTTGGAAATATACCAAAGAATGACAGCCTTTCCCCTTGGCCACCTCCCCACCTCCAGGCACTCTACCCAGAAGATGGAGGGCTTGATCCCAAATCAGATTTCTCTCAGGGAGTCTCCCTAGGCTTCCCTTACTTTAAGCCCTTTCATCACCTGCAGTCACATCAGTGCCCAATTCCAAAAAGACACTCCCCCTCCAGAGGCACAGACACCTGCCAATCAAAACAGACACCAGCTACAAGCTGGAGCAGATGCAGGGCCAAGGGAATGACCAGCAGCTGACAGGAACTGCTTTGAAACAGGCCTAGCTGTTTTGGCTCTGTCTGGCTCTGACTCACTGAGGAAGTGAGAGGTTCAACCCTGGCACACTAGAGCCCACGTGGGGCATCTGGAAACCTTACCCTTTTGGGGCTGGACCTATTGTTGAGCAGATAGAAGCCCCACCATACAGCCCAGTCTTGGCCCCACAAAAGCCCCCAGAGACACTCACCAACAAACAAACCATGACTTCCTGGGCCCTCGGCTAAGGTCTGGAGAGACATCAGCACCTGTTTTTCTCTGATCTGGTTTCTAGAGAATTCTGTTCTTTCTCTGGACTCCCTCAGAGAACCATTATGCTCTTGGATTGTGCCCCAACCCCATGGATTGTTCCATTTTCTCAATCCTCTCTATACTCCCTCCTTGGAGCATCTGCTATGCCTGAGAAGGAAATGTCTACCTCTTACACCTACTGTGTGAATGGATATGGTGTCTCCATCATGGAGAGCATGGGCCTTGGGGTTAGACACCAGGAGTTTTAAATCCCAGGCAGGGATTAACTGACTATGCCTAGGGCACCCAAGTAGGTGATGCTCCTACTCCTCTTGATGCTGGGGGCCCAATGGTGTCCAACACCTCCTAGAACACAGAAGAGTGAATGTGAGGGCATGTGCATAGCACTTAACACTGGCAGATAGGAAGTGATTTAGTCACAAAGCAGTTGCTCTTTACACACACACACACACACACACACACACACACACACACACACACTACCCCTCAAGAACTATTGTATCAACCACTCCTCTGGGTCCTGTCTACACCATCTCTAGGACACTTGGCACAATGGTGTCCCCCACATCTGCTCCTGGACAGGTCAGGGAAGGTGCTAGTGAGTTTCTAGAACAGAATATGTCCCTACAGCTCACTGCCTGGGTCCAGGTGTGCTGGAAGGATGAGAGGAGAGAGCCTTTGTACCCAGCTACTCTCTGGCCAGGGTCCCTGTTGGGAAACAATACTCTTAAGCAAAACCAGAATAAATAACAGAGGACTGGATAGAGAAGCAGAGGATTCAGGGAGGGAAGCCATGGGGTTTCCCTCACACACTCTGGTGTTGTGTTTGACCCAGTTGGTTATGTTATTTGAGAGGTTCTGGAAACGGTAGAGGGTTTGATCCAATAGGAGAGCATACATAGATCACTGTAGGTTGGGCCTCAGGTTATCTTGACAGAGTGTCCTCCATTTCTCTCTCTGCTTCTTTACCATGAGATGAGCTGCCCCTGCCTCACTCTCCTGCCACCATGCCATTCAGCCTTACCATGGATTCAGGTCACCAGAGACAAACACCGTGAGCTGAAACCACAAAAACTAGGAGCCAAAGTAAATCCTCTCTTACTTAAGTCATTCACCTTGTGCCTTTTCGTCACTAAAAATTATGTTATACAATCCGAGGGCTGGTGGCTGCACACACAGTGGACATACTAAATACCCTTGAGCGGTGTGCACTTTAAAATGGCCCATTGAGAAACACAAGTTGTCACCTCATGCACAACAAAAAGTTCAGGAAGAAAAAAATCCAAGTTCGGGTCTTGGTGCATGCAAGGAGGGAGCTTATGAAGTCCCCAGGAAGGTGGCAAAGCTTGATAATTAGGGTCAGAGGCTGCACAAGGGTCACAGCTGTTGTACAACCCTTGGGCTTTCACTTGTGTGTTAGTCATTTTCTGTACTCTCATGGAAGAGTAAAGCACAGACTGGCGAGATCAGCACAGCATTGAAAGAGGTTTAGAACAGTTTAGAACGGTTGCAGGTGTAGAACAGACTCCTGAAAGTGGCCTACTCCATGGAAGGTGACACCAAGCACCTTGCTGCCATCAGCCCAAGTCCTGGAAGGCCATTTTAACATGCTGCCATGCTGGCTTGATTCCACTGCATAAACATTTGTGTTTGTGGTGCTGGAGAGTGAAGCAACCTATAGGCATGAACACTCAAGACAAGCCATCTCATTCTGAACTACACACCAGCAAAAAAAAAAAACATTTGATTTTATGGGTCCATCTGAAGGTGGCTTTAGACCACACCCCTCATCATCTTCAGTTCCTCAGGAGATATCGGTCTGGAGAATGTTTTCTAGCTTGAGTCTGACCACAGTATCCATGATCGCCGGCCTCAAGCCCCAGCTCCCAGTCCCCTCCCTCTAATACTTGTTTCACAGGTTTGTCTGCTTGGTTGATTTCTTTGTCTTTTGGTTTAATCTGGGTCCTCTGAGTTTCCCACTTTGCTTGTAGATCTTGGGTTTCCTTTACCTCGATCTGCTCCATTGTAAGCTCAATCTCGTAAGGCCCGCCTCCTAAGGCTTTGTGTCTCATAGATCAGTCCACACCTTGAGCTTGCTTGATTATTTTATCTCATGTGATCTGAAAGGCAGCACCGAAAGCATTAAAAGAGGAATGGAGTCTTCTTTTAAATAAGAAATTACTTATGTAAAATTATTTTGTTTTTAATTGATTCAAAATAATTATATACATTTATAAGATCGGGAGTAATATTTCAATATATGCATACATTAGGATTTTTTAAATTAATTATCTTTAAAAATGTCTTATTTGAATCTCTTTTAGAAAACCTTGTCTTCTGTTTTGGTTTAAATGTAAAATACCTCCTCCCCACAGGGCTTGCAGCATGTGGCCAGTTGGGGGTGGCAGTGTTTGGGGATATCACATAGCCTTTAAGAGCTGGAGTTTGGCAGGATGACCTGGGTCAGTTGAGGTGGGCTGGGCACAGCCTCGCTCTGGATCTGATCCAGTTCTCTCTGCTTGCTGACCCAGTGACCATGTGAGCAGCCCCTGCATGCACTCCTTCCTCTTCTCTGCCTGACCTTCCACCCCCCCCCCCACCACAGATACATCACAGAACCCTTGGAACTGTGAACCAAAACACACTCCAGATCTGCTCCGTACAGTGGTAGTGCAGCTGCTATGCAGACTGAAAAGTGTATAACGCTGTCCCCTGTGCTTACCATTGGTTAGCCATCTGCAGGAGCATGAGTAACGCTCTCAGCTTCTTTGCAGTTTTTAAAAATGATTGTGTGTGTGAGTGTGTGTGTGTGTGTGTGTGTGTGTGTGTGTGTGTGTGTGTGTGTTCTGTGTGTGCAGTACCCATGGAGGCCAGAAGAGAGAGTGGGATCCCTGGAGTTGGAGTTTCGGGAAGCTGTGAACCACAGGTCCTCTGGAAAAGCAGCAAACACTAATGGCCACCAAGCATCTCTCCAGCCCTTGCATTGTTATTTGTCCCTAGACTGTTTCCCACTGCAGATACATAGGTGGGGTATTTTAATAAGGTTTTATTTTTCCTTCTTGCTTTGTGGCCAGGCTCTCTAGTAATTTATGATTTGGTCTGTGTGTTCCTGTTAGTGCATAACTTGGCATTTTCCTCTTTCCTGATTTTCATTTAATTTGATTAATTCTTTGAACATGTAAATCATGTACAAATTATGTACGAATGATTCAGAGCACAAAACTGTATTAAAAATCCTGCCTAAAGAAGTTTCAGTCCCACGGCAGTGTCTCCTGCCCACACCACTGTTTATTGGTTCATTCTCTCTGTCTTTCTTTAGACACGTGTCGCTTGTAGGCATGAGTGTGCATACATGTGCATAAACACAAACCACTTCCCACCACTTTCTCATAGCATTTATGTTAAGGATGTGGGTAGGGGCTACAGTCTCAGAGGAGAAAACAGAGTTTGGTTTTGATGTTTTGAAATATTGTTTTTAAATTATTTGATTCTGCATGTCCATGTGTGAGTTTGGGCACATGCGTGCAGGTACCCATCCTCTGGGGCTGGAGTACATGTGCTCCATGACTGCTGAGCCATCTTCCTGGCTCCTGTTTCTACTTTTTACATGAGACAGAGTCTAATGTAGCCCAGGCTAGCTTCAAGCTCTCAGTACAACTGATAATAGCCTTGCACTCCTGATCTTCCTGCCTCTACCCCTGGGATGCTGGGACTACAGCCACATGAGAAGCCATCTTACTTTCTTAATGTGTGTGTGTGTGTGTGTGTGTGTGTGTGTGTGTGTGTGTGTGTGTGTGTGCGTGCATTTCTTTGTGGACGAAAGTCACCTGCCACAGAGCAAACATGGAGGTCAAAGGGCAATCCAAGGTCAGAGGGCAACCACAGGTGTCAGTCCTCACCTTTCTCTCATCATACAAAATGTTAAATTGTCAATCTAACAAGGAACAAGATATATAAATCAAAGTAGAAGAACATTTTAAAAATAATTTCTTAACCCCTTAGACCTTCCTGTGCAACTCAAAAGTCCTAGAACCTACCAGGTAAAGACAGAGGTGACTTCATGGACATGTGAAACAGCTCTATGACAAAGGACAGGAGTCACCAAAACCCATATGACAGACATGTGACCATGTTTTCTATACTCAAAACACTCCAGGCACAATCAATGGAGAACTGAGTAAGGCTGGCAGATGGGGAACCTGGGAAAGTGTTTGTTGTGCAAGCTTGAGGATCTGAGTTCAGAACCAGAGTGAAAGCAGACACGGTAGCATGCACTCTTGCAGTGAAACAGGAGGCAGAAACGGGGGATCCTCTAGAAGTTTGCAGGTCAGTTACCAAAGTGGAAGGCAAGGCTGAAACCTTGGTTTGCCTTCTGACCTCCATATGCAAAATTCTGCCACCAGCCACAGGTACAAGAATATGCATACATCTCATACACACACATACATATCACTCAAATCACACACCCACATCATACAGATATACACATATCATATACATGCACTCATCACGGATTCAAGTGCACAAACACACATACACATCACTCATATCACACACCAACATACCAATATGTACATATCACATGCACACATCACAGATTCATGTGGACACACACACAGTAACATTAAAAAAAATACTAAAATAGACTCTCAAGGCTCCAGTTCTTCAGCTCCCAGATGTTTATCTAAGAGAAGCCAGAGGACCTGTCCACACAAAGACATGTGCAGCGTTCTTAGCAGCCGTGTTCATGTTCCTTTTTTTTTGTTTTTGTTTTTCTTTTTGGTTTTGGTTTTTCAAGACAGAGTTTCTCTGTATTGTTTTCTCTGTATTGCTTTGGAGCCTGTTCTGAAACTCACTTTGTAGACCAGGCTGGCCTCAAACTCATGGAGATTCACCTGCCTCTGCCTCCTGAGTGTTGGGATTAAAGGTGTTGAAGGTTCTCATCTGGCCAGTACAGCATTAGCCTAGAACCTAGGCATATTCTAGGACAGACTGCTAAATGATTAGTACATATCATACAACATAAACACTAGGCCAGTGGTTGTCACATTGTATCAAATAGGAAACAATAACAAGACCTGGCTGTCCTGGAACTTACTTGTAGACAAGGCTGGCCTCAAACTCAGAGATCCTCCTGCTTCTGCCTCCCAGGTAACGGGATTAAAGGTATGAATCACCACCACCCAGCCTCATTTAGCTTTTTAATACTTTTGAGATGCAAAGCCATCAATATACTCACATGATAGGATACTGCCCAGTGGTCCTAAGAAACAGACTGGTGCATACTTGCATACCAAGTTCTCCAAATAACACACTGGACAAAAGAAAGCAACATGAAAGAGCTTATCTGTGTGATTCTGTTAAAGGAAGTCCGGGAAGAAGCATGTCTCATCTCCAGTGTCTGAGCTCACAACAGTGCTGCCACTGAAGGCTGGAGGTATTGGCTGGATGTGGGTCCAAGGGGACACTCAGGAGTGATGAAGAGGTCACATGTCTTCATTTGGGTGATGGACCTCCACATGTTCCACAGCACTTCAAACTGTACAGGGAAGATCTCTGTCTTTGCCTGATGTGAGTCACCTCTATTAAAACGATGAGAGACTAAGATGTATGTAAAGAGCACCCCACAACCAACAAGAGAAAGATAATACAATCCTGTAAAATGGGCAGAGACTGTGAAGGGCAGCTCACAGATGATGAAGTGCAGCTGTCTGACAAATGCAGAAAGACATTTGCTTTCACATGTCAGCGGGGAATTGCAGGTGAGAACACCCTCCCCTAGCTGGCTGGCCAAAGTTGAAAGGATTAGTAGTACCAGATATTGGCAAGCAATCAAGGAAGCAATCATTTGCTTGCCCTGTACAGGCAGAGGTTGCTCAAAGGTTACTTGGCAGTAACTATCAAAAGTTTAAGAGCACATGACCTCTGTTCCAGCACTATGACTTCTGGAAGCATAAGGGAAAAGGTTATTTCAAAGCACAGCATTCTGGTGCTACAAAACAAACCAGGTCTATTTGTGCTACTGTAATCTGCATGCAATTAGGTCAACAAGAGCAACCCAGGACAATGAATAGTTTGGTGCAATGTCACACAAAGAAAAAAAAAAAAAAAAGAAAGAAAACTCAGTGCATTTACACACACATGTAAATACTCAGAGAGTAGACAGGAAAATGTACTTCAGGTGTTGCTATGGTTACTTCTGGGGAGAGGAGTTGAGGTATTCAATAAAGGAAGAGTTTCTTCTATTGCACCACAGATTCTCTGAGTTTTACCATAATTACATCTTGTGTTCTTGGTATGCATGTGTATGCATGTGCATGAGTGCACACACAGTTGCATAGGCACTGACATACATAATGCAAGCCAAAGTTCAATGATTGGTATATTCCTCCGTCCATCTCCTCTTCATTTCTTGAGGCAGGGTCTCTCACCAAACCAGGAGCTCACTGATTCAGATAGATTAGCTGCCCAGTGAGCCCCAGGGAGCCTCCTGTTTCTGCCTCCCTCGAATTAGGGTTGCAGGTACACACCGCCACACCCAGCATCTTATATGGGTTCTGAGGATCCAGATCCATGTCTTTGTGTGCAGGGTGAACACCTCATTGAGTAAGGCATCTCTCCAGCCTGTTCTTAGTGTGGTTTCTCTAAAGGTTTTGACAACCTCTGGTCCAGCAGAGGTTAAGGAATCATTGTACAAGTGCTTGCTCAGCACCGGGCAGACAGGCAGCCCTGCAGGAGGGACAGGAGAGCCCACAGAAGCCTGCTTGCTCCAGTCCGTGCCCTGGCCTCACAGTGATCACTAAACATTGATCACCGCTGTTATGATAATGCTCATGGGGGACCTTGGCAGATTCCATGTTGGGCAAGGTTGACGGAGGCTGGGGACAAACATGTCCAGCAGACAGAGCTTAAGTGAGAAGTTTTATTAGAAATGGAAGGGGTGGGGGGAAAAGAGGTAAAGAGACACAGAGACAGAGGACAGAAGAAAAGAGGGAGACAGAAAAAGTCCTGTCTACCCTAGGGGAACAGCAGGAAAGAGAAGAGCAGTAAAGAGAGTGTAGGCAGACAGAGGTCTTTCTTTTAAAGGGATCCTTTGCACCTGGGCTGACCAGGGTACTGCCTGAGTGCATTCTGCCATAGTTACAGGGGCAGGCCAGCATAATGCCTGAATCCTTACAACTGCGCTCTCAGTCAGTAAATGTGCAGAAAACACACAACTTCAGGTGTGGGTGCTGCCTGTGTTCTGATGGGCAGTGGTGGCAGGGTGTGCTTTGTCCTCGACATGAGTCACATGGGTCTTGTTCTTACCCAGGAGCACTCTGACAATGAGAGGTGCTGGGATTTAGTAGCTGTGGCTGTGACAAACCCATGTGTTATAGAACACTTCCAGCAAGGTGGTGTGGGCAGCCCCTGCAATTACACATATGGTGTTTCTGTAGCCACATGCTTGATATTCCTTCTGAACTGAAAGACTATGAATAGCCACAGGTCAGCCACAGTGATTTGCTGCTGCTAAATGTGTTTGTGAGAAACTGACAGGGTCAACTCTTTTACTCAGAGCTCTGGGCTCAGAAATAGTGGATAGGGTAAGATCCCTTAGAAAGCCTGGCCCATGAAAGCTATGTCAGGTGATACTGTGATTCTTGCTCATTCTGCCCTGTGGAGGGTGTGCACTCAGTAAGTGGAGCCTTCTCAGGGAACCCAGGGTGATGGACTAAGCCTGAAAGGCAGCAAACAGTGTCCACCTTTGGACCATCTTCATGGAGATAAAGAAACCTAGGGACTGGCAGGATGGTACAGTAGGAAAAGACACTTGCTATCAAGTCTGATGACCTGAGTTCAATCCTCAACATGTACATGCTGAAAAGAGAGGACTCACCCCTAAAAGTTGTTCCCTGTCCTTCATATGCCCAACACAGTGTGTGCGCACACACCATGATTCTTTTCTTTTCTTTCTTTCTTTCCGTCCTTTCTTCTTCTTCTTCTTCTTCTTCTTCTTCTTCTTCTTCTTCTTCTTCTTCTTCTTCTTCTTCTTCTTCAAAGAAGCCCGCTTCTTGCTGGGCATTGGTGGCCCACACCTTTAATCCCAGCACTCAGGAGGCAGAGGCAGGTGGATCTCTGTGAGTTTGAGACCAGCCTGGTCTACAAAAGCTAGACAGGCTCCGAAGCCACAGAAAAACTCTGTCTCAAAAAACCAAAAAAAAAAAAAAAAAGAAAAGAAAAAGAAAAAAAGAACAAGAAAGAAAAGAAATGTCACTGAGACAGAGTCCTGCATCCTAGTCTCCTAGTCTCTCTATGTCCCTCTCTATATCTCTGTCTGTCTCTCTGCCTCTCTGTCTGTCTCTCTGTCTGTCTCTCTGTCTCTCTCTCTCTCTCTCTCTCTCTCACACACACACACACACACACACACACAAACACAAACACACGATGCATGAGGCATGAGGTGATGGGCAAGGAAAGCCAGGATGAAAATTCTAAATATGCACCTGCAGCAAAGACTGAATTTCCTACCACAATTCTGTGAGCCCTGGGTCAAGGCAAGCCATCAGGTTGGTGGTGCCCCCTGGTGGCTGGGAGAAGCAACTCCAAACCCTATCAGCAGAAATGAGAGGCCTTAAGTCACCATGACCAAGAGTGATAGAGACAAGCAACAGAAGGTTGCCTAACCTCAGTGTGGAAGATTCTTACCAAACCATTCTTTACTGTGGAGCTGTCCTGGGTCTCATGGGAGACTCAGCAGCAAGATTACCTCCCTAGAAGTCCTTCTTTAATCAAGGCACCTCAAGATGTCTCCTAGAGGGAAAAATTGCCACCAGTTAAAAGCCACTGACTGAGAGCCTCAAAAGTTTGCATGTAACAATAATAGGGCCATATATAGAACAGTTGTGTATCAAATGATTAAGGAAACAAAAGATGGAATAAAAATTTAGCAAAGGAATAAGAGACTACCAAAAGTGACAGGCAGAGGCTTAAGTTCAGACAGGCTTCTGGAAATGAAAAACATAAGCAGGGGATGGTAGACATCGATAAAGAAGGAAATTATAAATTAGAAGGCAGCTTTGAAGAAATCACATCAAATGCATCAGGAAAGCAAAAAATAAAAATGTATTAGAGAGATTAAAAGGTAAGGACTCCACGGTCGAATGTGTCCAAAACGACTAACTGAGGTCCCCAAAGGGAAGAATAAACAAAATGGGATGGGGTGGTATTTGAAAGGATAAAGTCAGGAAGATGCTATTGGATTCTCATAGGCAGGAGGCACAGAAGTTGCCAGACGGGATGAAAGTGCTGCTGGCTGTGAGATAGGTGTAGAGAAGCAAAAGACTGAGTATTCAGGACTTGGCATTGAGAGTGGGTGCCCATCTAACCCAGGGCACCTGTGAGGGTGCCCTGCACAGAGGGAACCAGAGTCCTACTTCACCATGGGAACATCTGACCAGAGCATGGGCAACAGCCTCTTCCAATGCTGAACCAAGAGACCTTGATAGGAGGCCTGTGTTCTCGAGCAGCCCAGTGGGCTCTCTGGGGGTAGATTTGGGAAGGCCCCGGGGAATGGGACAGTGTGCTAAGCAGGGAGAAGTATAAAGAACGGGTACCTGGGCAATGCTGGGCCCTGTGCACAAGGACCAATGAGGGTTCTGTCAGACAAGATCAGGGACACTCAAGCAAACTGTCACAGACTGATGGGTGGACAGGAGGCCATGCTAGGATACTCCATTGAGCAATAAGCAGGAGAAGCTAAGGCATTGACAAACTACAACCTGCAGGCCAAAGCTGGTTCAGTCTACTTTTGTAAATAAAGCTTTATTGGAACACAGCCATGCTTGCATCTATCCAGCTCATTCACAGATTCTTGAAGTGTGAGAGTGTGAGTGAGCTGGATGAGGGATACAAGGCTGGGAAAATAATTTCGAGGGTTGCAAAAATTCAACACAAGTGAGATGTTTCTGAGTGCACAACCACCAGAAACTGACTGTAAGTTGGATGTACCATGAATCTGAGGTGTTGCCGACAGCACTCGACCGTGCCATGTTGCACAACTTCATTGAAGCCTCGGTGAACACGGAACATGGTTACCTTACACTGTGCATTTGTGTCACCATGTAACGCTAGGGAACTCTGTCTGAGATACTTGGGCTCAGCTCTGAGGCCAGTGGGTGTCATGAATGGCAGTGTTTCTACTGCTCTTCCAGAAGCATAATGATTTAATTACAGAAACTGAAAACTTTAGTATTTCCCCCACCGGCTAAGCATATATAGGGTTAGTGTATCTTCAGATTGGGTTGTTTTCAAAAGTTTGATTTTCCAAATTGCTCTTTGAATTGCTGACTGTGTGTGTGTGTGTGTGTGTGTGTGTGTGTGTGTACATAAATATATATATATATATTTAAGTGTGTTTTGATTTCTGGAATTCTATAAAACAGCCCTGAGCCTGTTCCTGCTGTTATGTACTATGTGGCTATACAAAGTACACCCCCATTATTGGTGATTATAAAATCAAAATACCAATCAACTCTGAAAACCAGTGATGATGATCTGCATCCTGCATGTAAAATATTCTTTGTAGTATGAACAAAAATGTCCATCTCAGTAGGAGGCATTGTTATTATTATTATTATTAGCCTTTAATAAATAGTCAACTTAGCCTAGCAGAAGAGTTATTTTAAAACCACTTTCCTTATGACATAGTATCAGTAATATTTAATCTGTATACCTGTGTTACAGATCAGGGTGTGTGGAGGGCCCACAAAATTGCTTGTTAGGAAAAGAGGTTCAGAACAGAAAACAATGTAAGATGTTGTAGTTGGTACCTGCTATTGATGCTGTTTTTGTCTAACTGTGAAGAGATTAGATCAGTTTCCAGAGAAGCCATGTATCACATGAAGCCTGTGACTGTATCCTCCAACCACCCCTGTCCCCCACCACCCCTGAAGTCCTGGGCAGGCACAGGCAGCCTATGATGACTCTAAGCCAGTACCCCTGTGGTGACTGAAGGATGTGAAAAGAGAGTGCATCCTGCCTGTGATGGTTCAGCTTGCCTGTCAGCTTCACTGGACTTGGGATCAACTAAGAGACACACCTGTGGAAAAGCCCATGAGAGCTCTCCTGGAAGGATTAAACTTCTGTGGCGACCCTCCTCAAGAATCAGCAGCACCTTCCTGCAGTGGACCATATGTGAAAAGGTGAGAGCAGAATTGATTTTGCTTATCTGTCTTCACTGCCTGCTGGGGAGTGAGTGCATCTACTTTGTGGCTGCCATCTGCCTTTTGCCGATGTGTAAATCCAGTCTCTTGAGCCTTCCAACATGGACTAAAGACAAGTAGCTCTCCAGCAATCTTCCATGGCGTTAGGCTGGGACGGCTTTGTTAACTGGGCAGCTACCAGGCTCTTAACTTCCCCAGAATGCAGACAGCCATTGTTGAGTACTCAGCCCTCTGTTGTATAAGCCAATCCAGTAAGTTCCATTGTCATTCACATTCCTTCTATTGGTTCTTCCAAAGATTCCTAATACACCATCCCTTCATCCATGGGATCACCATTTACTCTCATAGCCAAGAAGCTGGGACTAGGCCCATTTCAGATATAAGGAAAATGGATCCAGAGAGGTAGGCTCTCACAAGGTTGCCCAGTTCTTCAGAGAAGAGTTGAGATTTCATTTCAAGTTAGCCAGACTCCAAAGTCACTGTTCTTGCCTCTACCCTTCACTATTTAAGTAGGACGGGATAGCCCCAAGCCAGTGAGCTGACTACTGTGTCACAGCAGGCCCTGGCCCAAACCAGGCAGAAGGTAATGGTTTTACACCCCTGAGAATTGGTTCAGGGAAGAATACTGATCTGAAGGCATGTCTCTAGCTCTGGACTTCTTCATCCATTCCTCCTAACAGTGGCTTTACCCTGTCCCCCTCCTTTGTGCCTCCAAAGCCACTGGCTCTGCCAAGAATCCTATCATGCTATCTCCCTGCAGCCTCATCTCTCTACCAGGCGCTCAAGGCAGTTGGGAGATACCATCTTCACATTTGTGATAAGAACACAGGGCTTGGCAGCCTATGGGTACCACCCACGCCATTACAGATGACCCAGTTGATATTCAGTGACATTGCAACACAGTTTCTTGCTCTGGCCCCAGCAAGACCCCAGGCCCCAACAGAGCTTCTTTCTACTCCCAGCCAGGCTCCTGGGCCACATATGACTCATCATGGTTCCCTTCTGATAGCCAGCATAAGGCCTCACCCAGGGAACCCAAATTGCTTCAGATTTGTGGCCACACTCCTCCTCGTAACTCCTCAGAGGCCCAGCGCGTCTATGAGGAACTGTAAGCAGATGCCTCTGGTCTGAGAAACCCTGAGTAAGAGGTTAGGAAAGGGGTGACATCTGCCTATGGCCTGGGCTCTCCACAGCAGGGGGGCATGGTGTGAATATGTCCAGCAGATCCCACAGAAGGGACTTTTCCTTACTAGCTCCCTACACATCAGAAGTTCACCACAAAGCCTCAGCCCATGGTGCTTCTGGGGACAACTCGTCAATGTGGGCAGGCCCCTCTCCAGAAGAAGAGTAGGCCTGTGGCCCTGAGGCCTCTACTGTACAACATAGCCCTGCTCTGCTGCCTCAGGAAACAGCCAGCTCCACAGGACCCACAGAGCTCTGGGGTCGGCTGCCCTGATGCTGAGGGAAAAGGGAATAGGGGGATTCCTGCCAGTGTTATCCAGCTTGCTAGTGCCCGTCACAGCTCCACTTGGTGTGGCCACAGCGTTTGCTGTCCTAGGAATCTACAGGGGAAAAAGTCTAGAGGGAGCAACATAAGTAAGAATTTGCGAACATCTGCCATGTGTCAAGGTCCTGAACAGGACAGGGCATTAATGGAATTGTGGTGCTGGCGCTTCATGAATCCCAGATCAGCTAATCTGTATAACTTCCCATTGGTAACATGGAATTAAGCATCATCAACCATCCCCCGTAGTGAATGTATATGAAGGGACTTTATTCTCTTGAGACAAGGTGTCTCCCTGGCAACCAGCAAGCCCCAGCCATGCTCTTCTCTCTACCTGATGTGGTGTTTGGGTTACAGGTGTGCATGAGGGGCTAAACCTAGGTTCTTATGTGGGGGCAGGGGATTTGAACTCAAGTCCTCATGCTTGCTCAGCATGTGTTTTTATCCACTGAGCCTCCCCAGTCCCTCCTTATAAGGGTTAAAGGAGGTCATTTCTATAAAGGCTTGAATAATTAATGGCTGGCACACTAGGATTGAAATTGGGTGAATAAATCATCTTTACAAAATATTATACTCTCTTATTTGTGGAAAAGATTGAAGCTCTGCGGGGCACAGTGACCTGCCTAAGACAACAGGGTTCACAGTTCTAGGTGATGTTACCATCCCTGTTCTAAGTGTTCACAAGCATAGAAAACAAAGTCGTCAACAACAACAACAAAAGCCTTGGGTGTTCTTGAGCCTGAGGGAGGAAGGGGTAGGGAGGGAGATAGTTCTAGACAAGAAGAGAAGCCCAACCTCGAATATCAGCAATTTTAGCACAGGATTGGGGTGGTGGGGAGAGACTAAACAAGCCTCTTCCTGGGTTCACAGCCACTGGGCCATCAAGGAACCCTGACAGCAGACACATACCAAGACCGTTGTTCACACCAGGACAGACTCATGGCCAGGAATGGTGGCACCTAAGTGTGGTCATGTGCCTCCTTCAAGAGCTAACTCCCAACACAAAGTAGGCCCAGCCTCTGGAACGTGAAGGAAATTCCCAGCTTCCTAGAGGCCTCACCAGCTGCCCAGCTCAGGTTACCAGACCCTGCTCCTTGGCAGTTGTAAAGGCTCAGATCAGGCATGTACAGGACGGAGACCGAAGGGTTCCAGGCTCTGAAGTGTAGCCCTGTTACCAGGGCAGTGCAGCGGTAAGTACATCCATGGGACCTCTACTTCTAACTGCATTCTCATGCTCATGCTCAAGCCTGATTCCAGCTCTCAGAGATCCAATGCCATGACCAAGAAATGTGCATTGAACATTACTGAAGAGAACAGCTCCTGGTGTCCCTATGTTCTGAGGACCAATAAGCACAGAAACTCTGACTGGTGCCGGAAGCAGCGTGCTCAGCGACTGCTCAACCTCATGGAGCCTGAGCCACTGATTCTGTTGTTTTAAAAATAAAGTTTTAGTGGGGTAGCAGCGGTGTGTGTGTGTGTGTGTGTGTGTGTGTGTGTGTGTGTGTGTGTAACATTTTCAGGAGTTCACTCTTTCCTTCCACCATAGGATCTGAGGCTTGAACTCAGGTTGTCATGCTTGCACAGCAAGCACTTTTGCTGGCCGAGCCATCTCCCTGGCCCTGATCTTATTTTGGAATTATTTTGCAGAGAACAGATCCTTCTTGACCAGGTGCTCTCTGCCTAATAGCTGCACTGATGCATACTCAAGTTCAAAACAAGCACAGCACAGCAGGCAAGGATAAGAGAAGTATGGGGAGACAGGATGGGAAATGGGGGCCCCTAAAATCCAGCACTTCCCTACCAAAATCCTCCTCACTTTCCAGGGTTCCTGAACTGAGCCATTACAGCCCCAGCAGACTGGGCTGTGACAAAAATCCATTTGGTTCCAAGGCCCAAGGCACATCACAGACAGACATAGATGGGTGGGTGGCTGGGTTGGGAGGGCTAAGTTCCCACTGCCTTCTAGACTCATCTTTGGATTCCATAATTGTTGGCTCTGAAAATGTCAGAGGCTCAGAGAGGCACAGAAGCAGCTGCTTGGATGACAGGCAGATAGCAGTGAAGGGAGTCAAGGCCTTCATTACTCTAGGGACCAGAGCCCGCAGAAAGAGACAGTTTAATGAAAAGGTGCTGTCAGGAACTAATCATGTGGAGGGCAGCTCATGCAGGGATGCTTTCTTTCTGTCCCCTCCCTTCCTGCTCAGTTGGGAGCTCCTGCCCAGCCCCGAAGTTCCTGTGACCCTGGGGGCCTGAGGATCAGCCCTCCTAAGTTGGGCTCATAGGAGGCACAGGGTTCTATTGTACAGGCTGCCTCCTATAGGTCTCCTGCAGGATGCCTGGGTTTTCCCTCCATGCTGAATCTGTTCCATTAGCTCTGTTTCACACTTCCCAGCAGGATGGAGACTGTGGCTCTGAGAAGACAATGAATTCACATGTACTTCTCTTTTTAAAACTTTATTTACATCTATTTATCATCTATCATTTGGAAGAGGGGTATTACATACGTGACATGGCACCCATTTGGAGATGAGAAGGCAACTTGAGGGAGTAGGTTCTCTCCCTCCCCGACATGGGTCCTAGGTATCTAACTCAAGTTGTCAGGGCTTGGTGGCAAGTGCTGAGTCACCTCTCTAGCCCCCTTGTGTATGTTTCCAAACCATGATGTTTGACCAAGGCAATCCATGACTGAGAATAAGAGTTTGTCTTTGGAGAATATTTGCTTTGACAAGTAACTTTGAATTCACCCTTCACACCAGCCATTGCTCCAGTGCCATTAGGATTCTCACAGGCAGATCTGAGCCAGGCAATGAGGGTTCAGAGCCAGCCTGTAAGCCCTTCTTCTAGTCTGACTTCCTGAGCATGGTGCTCATCAGCCATGAGGGTCTCTGCAGGATGCCCACTACCTCCTGATCCCTCAGCCTCATCTTTAGCCCCCAAGTGTCACCCAGCATTGCTTGCAGTAGGCTCAGCAGGGATAGTCTCTCTGTAGCCACTCTCCCTACCTGTGATCTGCATCAAGAACTACTGCCACCTATAGGCTCAAACACACTGCAATCCTGAAAGGTCTTGGAGCAAAGCAGACCTCTCCCCAGTGTGTGTGGGTATCCCACCACATTTTGTTGCAATGATGATGTTGGCCCCACGAGACAGAGGGATAAACAGAGTGCACTGGCATGGTGGAAGGCACTGAAAGGGCTCTGAGGGAGGTCATACCATCTCAAATGGTACCTCGCTTTCCTGGAACAGTCTGCCCACTGTCACTGAGAGGGAATGCTGTGCCCTTCACGTATCTGTCTTTCCCAGACAGCTCAAACCTTTCCTAGTAGATTGCTTTGCCCACTGTAGGAAATTTAGGAAGCTGTGAATGGTCCCTGAGCTGGGGACGATGGAGGACCCTGTCCTGCAAGCAATAAGTCCAATCAACACAGACAGGTGAAGGGAGAGAGCCACGGCTCATTATGACAGCCAGGCTTAGACGTTAGAGCAGGAATCAGAGCTGCTGAGCTGGCTCTAACCACCCAGAGGCCAGGTTCAGCTGGGGTCAGAGGATATGTTCACAGCTCAGCTTCTGTTTCTAGATTTGTCACTAGCATTCTGGGCCAGCTCTGGTCATCACCTCTCAGGGTCTCAAAGCCTGATTTATGTGGAAGGATGAAGAGGCAGAAGGGAAAAAGAAGTCACCATTGGCTCTGCTCATAGTAAGAGGTGGGTACTATAGGAGCCACTTTATACACCCCGCCTTCAATCCCCAGGGCAGCCCGGGTTGAGCCCCTGTTAAATAAAGGAGGAAGTAGTTGCGGTGTCACACAGCTACATAGTTGGACCACAGGAGAGCAGAGCAATACAACAATGGCAGTAATGTTACTTTTTTAAAATTCACACACACACACACACACACACACACACACACTAACACACACACACACTGTAGTGGCATTATTATTCCCATTTTATATATAGGGAAACAAGACTGAGATCTGTAATGCCCACCCATTGTCAGCTGCCCAGACATCTTTACTCTTCATGTCACACAACTGCCATGAGCATGAGGGCCAGTGGTTCTGGAGCAGAAATGCTTCCTCTTGCCCAGCATGGCCCCAGTAGAAGGAAGATTTCCGTAGCTGGGCTTTGGCCCCATGAGTGTCAGGAGGGGTGATCACAAGACCACAGCATCACAGTGTTGATAGCACTGGGCCTGCCGTCTGCATCTTTGCGTTGCTGAGCCAGTCAGTTGGTTGAGTCTTATCTGCCAAAAAATCTGGTGGCAGCAGTGGACAGTTAGCCTCTGACTATAATCTGAAAGGCCAGGAGTGGGGTAGGCTCGCTTTATGGTCTCTGTGTCCCCACAGAGCTGGGGTGGGAGTCTTCAGAAATTCAAAGAACAGCTGATTCTGAACATATGCATAGGTCAGGGGGCAGAGTTAGGTTATCATCAAGTGTGGGATGGATACTGAGAAAGGTAAACAGGCAGGAGATAAAGGTCTAGAGATAAGAAGGATTGGAGAGAAAGTTGGGGAGATGGCTGAGTTGGTAAAGCACTTACATGCATGGGGACCCGAGCTCCACACTGAGAACTCACGTGAGAAAAGTTGGGCAGGAGTCCTGCTCTGGGTAAGTGGAGGCAGTCAGCCAGCCAGCCTACTTGGATAGCCCCTATCTAGTGAGAGATCCTGTCTCAAAAAATGAGGTAGACGGTGCCTGAGAAACAATACCAGAGGTTTCTTCTAGTTTCCACAGGTACAGAAACACATGCACACACTCAGATTGCAGAAGAGGGATAAAAAAGTAGACACACAGAGAGAAGCAAAGTGTGTGTGTGTGTGTGTGTGTGTGTGTGTGTGTGTGTGTGTGTGTGAGAGAGAGAGAGAGAGAGAGAGAGAGAGAGAGAGAGAGAGAGAGAGAGAGAGAGAAAGAGAGAGTTGAAAACTAGGTAGCATCCCCACCAATATTCCCACCTGAAGGTCAAGGGCATCTGTGACGCTCAGCCACCTTGTACCCTGGAGTACTGCTGCCCTCTGAAAAGGATGGTCATTGCTACGAGAGGACCATGCAGGACAGGACCAATTGCCTAGTACCTTAGTGCACAACAGAGATGAGTTGGGGCTGGGGAGTGGCCCATCACACAGGCCCAGGGCCTCTGCTCTTGGGAGTGAGTCAAGGACAGTAAAGGAGGCTGATGGGTAAAGAATCCTCACCCCGCTATCACTCACACAACCTAGGGATAATTGTGCCTGCCACCGTAAACCTCCACCCCTCCAGATCCTGCTCACTCTGCATGCACTGTCTCCGCCTGGAAGAAGAGCTGGGAGTTGGGCCAAGGTGGAAGCCCCACTCATGTGGTTCTGAATAACTCTGGGATGGCTCTGCCACACACAGGGAAGGGAGTACAGAGGGCAATTCACTGACCCAGAGTGAGGGGAAGAAGTTGTAGGGGAGCTGGGAGTGGGGACAGACAGGGGAAGTGAAGATGTGATTGGGACCAGGATCTGAGGGGTTAGTCTGGTAAACAGGTATGCCTCAGGGTGAAACACTAGCCAGAGGTAGGACAGAGGAGGGTCTATGTCCAATTCTCCCCACCCCCATCCTTCAGCCAGGCTTTCAGAGTCAGGCCTAATGTCAAGAAGCCAACAAAGAGGGTACTTGGGTACTAGGGCAGCCTTCAGCTCAAGTTCAGGGGCCAGAGCTGGTGGCAAGCTGCCCCTGCTGACTGATAGACTCCTCTACACTCCCATCAGCCATTGCTCATCCATCCATCTCTCACCGAGGGCTGCTGGAGGGAAGATGTCTGTCCTTCTTTTGGGAATCCTTCTCGTAGGCATCAACATGGTGAGGCAGGAAAACCATGATGTGTCAGCACCCCAAGCCCATGCCTGATTGCCCAGCAGGAATATCAATAAAATGTACAACAAAAGTGTGTTCTCTCAGCATCGGCAAGTGAAACCTAGGGTTTCCGGGAGTATACGTGTCTGCACATGTCCCCTAGAGGGTGACAAGCTCTGTACAAAGTGTGGGGGGAAGGCGGTGATTAAGGATTTAACACTACCAGTGAGTTCAGTGGGAGTCACACCACACAAGAAACCAAATTTAGGGAACTGTTTGTCACTGTAATAATGGCTTTGTTGGAGGCTCCAGTGCTTCAGATTCGTGCCCAAATTCCCAAGATTCCTGAGAGTTTAGTCCTGAAATCTCAATGTTTTCAATGTTCCTTCCTGGCCAGGGCACAGGGCTAGCTACAGTCAGATGCAAGGCCCACACCTGGCCCCACCCACACCTTACACTTCCTCCCTGACCCCTCTCTCATTCTCTGTGAACTCCAGGCTCCAGGGAGAATTGTACTCAGAGGTCCACTTCTTTCACTAGCTCATTGTGTGGCTCCAGGTAAATTCTTAACCTCTCTGGTCTTTAGCTCCCTTGTCTGTAAAAGGCAGCTTATGTTATTGTTTTATAGCAGTGGTTCTCAACCTATGGGTTGTGACTTCATTGGGGTGGAATGACCCTTTCACAGGTGGTCGCCTAGGACCATTAGAAAACGCAGATATTTATATTACGATCCATAGCAGTTGCAGTGAAAATAATTTTATGGTTGGGGTCACCAGGACATGAGGAACTGTGTTAAGGGGTCACAGTGTTGGGAAGGTGGAGAACCAGTTTTACAGGGATGTATAGCCGGGACAGGACAATGTTCAGACAGTGCCAAACGCAGTGGTGACTGGCCCCCAGCAGAGCTCAGCAAACTTTGGCTGCATTTATAAACTGTTAGAAAGTACTTGGCAGTGACATGGACACTCCACAAATAAGCACCACACAAGTGTAAATAATTATTAATTATTATGATGAGTAATCACGGTTATTGTCGATGATAAACGTGAGAAAAGCTACCCAAACACCAGCCTCCCCGCTCAATCTGTCTGCAGATAGACATCACTCTTCAACCAAGGGTATTCATTCTAGGACCTGGAGAGAAAGCTAGTCACAGCTGACAGACAAGAGGCACTACCCCTTCACCCCGCCCCCAGAAGCCCCACCCAGGTACGTGGCACTAAACCAAAACCATCCCTTCTGGGTGTTTAGGCTGTTCACAGCCTGTCTATTCTGCATCGCTCTTTTGCCTCTGGGGTGTTAAATCTTTTTTTATATTAGCTGAACAACAGCATCCCTTGGTGCCTGTGGTTTCCTTGAGTCTAGGTCCATGTACAAGAAAGCCAACCTGAATTTGGAATGAGCTGAAAGTATTTGGTCCTGCCCCTAGAACTGCTTCTGAGATGAGAGGAGTGGAGGGCGGGGAGGAAGAAGGGAAGGAGGGAGGAGAGATAGAAAGGGAGGAAGGGGGAGGGAGGGGAGATAGTATGGGCCTTAGGTTTCCACAGAGATCATCTAACCTATGACTGCCTTTGCTTTGGAAGAGACCTTTTCCTGGAATATTCTGGGTGTGTTTACAAGAATGTCCCTTCCCAGGGCCACAGCTGGCAATTGACACAGCATGTTTCCACCATCTGTGGGGGCAGAATGACTGGATAAGCATGCTGGCCTGCCACTCATAGCCATGGGATCAGAAATAGCTGGCCTAACCTCTCTGTGGCACCTTTCCTGAAGGGTAATATTGCCTCTGTGTGTGTGTGTGTGTGTGTGTGTGTGTGTGTGTGTGTGTGTGTGTGTGTGTGTGTGCACGTTCCAGTCTCTGATGCCACAGTGAGATGATGTGTACCTGGCATGGATCCTGCACAGATCACCCCCTCCTTTCCATACATCATGACCTGCCTGTCCTGAGTCCTGAACCCCAAGTGTCATCTGGTAGAAGTACTGTGTCCTAAGGGTCTTCCTCATCCAGAGGCCCTTTCTGGGTGTTTTGGGTCTCTTGGTCTCTGCCTCACAAAGAACCTCTTAAGCCCCTGGGTGTCCTTAGCCCAAAGTTCAGAGCTCAGGGGCAGACTCTTCCACACTTGTGAAAGCCCGGGAGGCCAGCATGTCCAAGCACGTGCCTGGATTTTCGCAGCCCTGCATTCTGGCAAGATGCTGGACCTTCCTGCTGAGGAGCTATTTTCCCTCGCTGATTCTCACATGAGAAGGGGACAACCCTGCCACTAGAATGGCCTTCCAGTCTCCTCATCTCCCCCGACACCATCACTCAGGGAAACACAGCTAATTTTAAAATGGCTGCTCTCATGATGGACGAGATTAATGGATCTTGAAGAGCAGCCAGTGTACCAAATGCTCCTGCAGCCATGATGAAAGCTAATAATGGAGAAAATTCTGCCAATTCCTTTAATTCATGAATATTTAAGCCTGTGAAAAATCTGTCAGATTATATCATTTTTTCCTGGTGATTTTCCGCCTAAGTACATTCATGGCGGCCTGCCAGGTGCTCAAGAAACTTCAGCAGGAGTAAAATCATTCTTGTTGTTGTTGGTTCCGAGGGCCGTCATCTTACCTTCCCTTCGCTAGATTTATCCCCCATCTCTGGGCAGGAGTCGGTCCGCTGAGATTGTCAGCGACAGCCTCAACATTTGTATCTCAGCAGGTTTGGAGTCTTCTCTTTACCCAAGCCTGGCAGAGCCCTTCACAATCATAGCTCATGGTTTTCAATTTGTGTTCTGTGCTATCCATAAAAATAGGTGCCAGGGCCCCCAGCTCTCTGGGAGGTGTTTGGGCTGGAAAGGCTGGGTGAGTGGGGCTATGGGACTGACACCTCATTCCATCAAATAGTCAGCTCTGGGCATCAGGGTGCCGTGTCAGTCTTCCCTAGAAAGACAGCGTGCATGTGTGACCCTGGCTGAGAACTGTGTCCCTCATATCTCAAAATGACAACAGAAGGGAAATCCCTCAAGGAGAACAAATCTGCCCATCTCATAGGACCTGAGCTGTGACCACTCCCAGTCCCATGTTGTCCCCACCCTCACCCCAAGCCTGCCAGCCCCTCTCTCTCTGGCACATTCTAGCAGCCCCATGTCACATGTCTAAGGAAAGCAGGAAGTGAGATTCAGAAGGGTTGAAGCTCCTAGCCCCCAGGAAAGCCCTTTCAGGAGCCCTGCAAGGACCAGAAAGACAATGAACCCATATAACCGTTTGGGGGGCAGGGGGAGAGGGTGGGCGGGAAGGAGGGAGGTTGGCCAACTTCAGAGATGATTATCGTTCAGAGACTTGTTGGCTGGAGGAAGGAGGGCGCTGCTTTTTATAGGATCCAGTCCTGCGTTCTCTCTAGTTATTCTCCAAAAGCAAGCCGGCTCTTCAGTCAGCTGGCAGGAAAGCTAGGAGAGCTGGGCAAGCGGGCAGGTTCTGGCGGCCATGGCCCAGGTTCAAGGCTTGCTCCAGCTGGTCACGTCCTCACCAGGGCAGCCGGCCTGTCTGCCCGAAACTCTATGCCAAGAGCCCAGGTCAGCCCTCATCTCTCAGGGGCCTGAGCCCATCCAAAATCAACAAGTTCTTTGTGCTCCTCCTTCGGAGGCTGTGTAATTACAGCAAACACGCATTGGCGGCACACAGCCATGCTGAGGCGATTGTTGAAGTATCTCAAATGCACTTGGCATTGGGTCTTGGAGAGCAACACGAAGAACCACAGCTCCAGTTGGCTCATGCTGGCCAGAAAACAAGTGATTTCAGAAGTCGTGAGTGGCATGCTGGCTGGGCATGGACGCCATGGCACTTGAGCTATTTTCTTGATAATGGGTTGCATCTTGTCACCAAGCTACCCAATGATTCCTAAGACAGGGCCTTAAAAATAAATGGGACAGGCCCTCTGTGCTGATGCCCAGTAAACACATCAGGCTGCAGACAAAATGGGCCCCCGCTGCTTCCCCAGGTGGTTTCATTTTTCTTCTTTTTGTGTTCATGTTTGAAAACTATAAAAGTGAAACCATAAACCATTCTTCTCAAGTAGTTCTGTTACCAAGGGCAGCTGTTGGGGGGGGGGAATAGACAAGACACAGCCACATTGTCCCTCTGATAATGCTCTAGCCACTGAGTTCTAACAAGGCCCCATGTGGGGGATGTTCTAAGCTCCAAGCAGGGCCCCATGGAAAGGGTAACCAAGAGCTGGTGACAGCTCACTGAATGATGGGGACCTGGATGCTAACTCAGGTGTTGCATACTGCAGGCTTGGAGAGCTCTGTGAGGGGACAGCTTGGTCTTAGGGTTGGATCCCTGCTCTGCCTGATTTTAATACTCATACATCCCCAATACTGACCTTATCCCATGCCTTGGCATTCTGTGAGTATCTAGGGGTCTTTAGGTGCTGGGAGGTGATTAAAGCTTTTATGATCCCTGCCCCAACCCCTGTCATCACCAGAGATGACATTTAAGCTTGGGAGGTGGGCAATTGGAGACAAATTGAGCTACTGATCATCCTGTTAAACTGTGGTTAATGTTCACAAGGAGGGCTGTGTGATCAGAGTGGAGGGACCTGGCCTGGCCTGGGAGAGGCCTAAGAGATCTGAGGATGGAGAGAAATTAACAGACAGAGGAAACAGTAAGAACAATGGTCCTGGGGACAGTAAGGTGAAGTGCTAGGAGCTGCAGGGCTAGGAAGCCTGCAGTACCAATTGAGGCAGCTTTTTGGGTGGGGAACTTGGTGGGTTAAAAGTCAAGGACTATTGGGTGTTGTGCCCAAATTCTGAACAACAACAACAACAACAAATCACCAAGAGACCCATTCAGATGCAAAAGCAGAGTCTTTTATTGTTTAATGATTTAACCCCATTAACTTGGGCCCTTCATCTGTCCAACATGGTGGCTGGTATGAGAAGGGCCGCAAGGACCTATGAGGAGGGGAATTTATTGGGGGGAGAAAGGGGAGTGTCTAGGGGTATGCAACAGTCTCAGGATTGGTATGCTTCCGGGCTTGGTTGACCTGTCCTGTGTTGATCGGTCAACTGGTTGTTATGGCCTATAGGCCCTTCCAGGGCAGTTGTTATGCTCTGTATGTCACTGTTACTGCTACTTTTACCATAAAGCAAGCCCAGAGCCATGAAGCACACCCAGAGTCCTGCCAACTAACTTCTGATTGGTTCCTTGCCACATGGAGGGAATTTGACCTAGAGCAGCTCCTGCAAGGTCAGAAGGCTGGAAACTAAGCACATGTGCTGAGTCTTTGCTACATCTTTTCTGTAGCCTGACATGGCTGCTAAAGCAGGCTGGGTAAGGGCCTGGTCCCTTCATTGGGGAGTGTTTACCCTTGGTGGTTTTTAAGCAGAGGTAGCATTGGGTCTAGGTTTCCAAAGGCGTGGTTGATCTGTGAACTGTGAACAAGAGCAACAGGATTCCAGTAGCCCAAGTCAGGGTCTTCCTAATGAAACATGCTGCTGAGGCAATCACCTCATGCTACCTCAAGGGTACTCCAGAGGGGCTTGTTGGTGGCTCAGGTAGTCTCAGGATTGGAGATATGAAAGAAGTCCCACTCAGAATGGCAGAAGGACCAGGACATGGCTACATAGCAAATGAATGGCCCCTGACTCCCATAGCTCTCAGTCTCTGGTTCTCCCTCCCCCAAGGCCTCTGCTGCCCAGAAAGGACCCAACCTGGTAGAGGCCAGGCCCAAGTGACTCTAAAAGCCACCCACCTCACACTGGCAAGGCATCCTTTTGAGCAGTCTCTATGTCCCCTTCAAGCCAGCTATAGAATTCTGTCCTCTCTCCAATATCTGCTGAGCTGTCCAGAGGGTCTCTGGAGCCTTCCCTCATGACACATCTCCATCCTGACTCTGCCTCAGCTCTAGCTTGAGGATAGATGAGTTAGACAAAAGAGCAACATTCTTCAGGGTGGAGTTTCAAGGAGAATAGAGGTCACAGGGCTGGAAGTGACTCTACGCCCCCTCCCAAATCTTGGGATCAGCTTCTGTCTGCTTATCATGAAGCAAACCTTCTCCACTAATCTTGTCCCTTTCCTTTCTCATTACTCCTCCCCCACACTGCCCTCTCTCTCCCATCTTGCCTTTTCCACATCCTCTTCGATGGCAACTGGACTTGGTATCTTCTTATATGGCCTTGAATGCCTAGAGCTAGGCTGTTCACTTGGCTCTGGAGCCACTGCCTGCTCCTCCCCACCCTTGATAGGAAGGAGAAAACCCATATCTGCTCCCGCATAGGTTAAGGAGGTTGCTAGAACCCTGTGCTGTGGTGGGCAACAATATTCTAACGCAGTGTGGCACACTGGCTACCCTATGCTGTGTGGCACATCCCTTTGCTGTGAAATACCCTCGGGAATGACGGGGTAGGATGGTATCAGTGATCCCTTGAGCACTTCCAGACACCATCCTCAGAGTACCACAGTTTGGTCTGATTCCTAGTCTCTGTCTTACAGCTGAGAATGGGAGTCTAGAGGGAGCTATGGGACACCTCAAGTGGGAATGAGAATTAAAGCCCAACCTGTTTCTTATTTTGCAGCCTGAGTTACCAAGGATGGGGAAGGACAGACTCTGTCCATAGACCACACTAGCCTGCAGAGGACTGGCCCTCAGAAGCAAGCCTCTTCACTCGGTGCTATCCTCTTAGCAGCTATGTAAGACTAGGTCAGAGACACACAGCCAGCTCCCAAGGACATCCAATGGCAGTCATGTTTCCCTCTTCAGGTTGCTAGGACCCCAATACCTCTGAGAGCATCCTCTTGGGAAATCATTGTCAATGAGGATTTAATGACTCTGACTCTCCCCACAAGGATTTCTGAATCTTTCTAGACCCCAGGCAGGAGCTCTTTTCCCAAACATCTGTCTTCAGCACAGTCTCCTACACAGGCACTCAACCCACTACTGCTGAAAACTACTGGAGGTCTCTCTCCTAATGCCCGACCTGTCCCTCAACATTCCCACATCCAGGACAAAATAATTTATAACGGCTCATTGCCGAGGGACGGCAAGTCGGATTAATGCACCTGCGGGCACTAGCAGGGCAGCTGCCTTACCAAACACACATCATGAAAACTTATGACTCAGAAAACGCTATAGACTCCACTAATTCAAAAATATTTAATAACCCTCGCTTCCAGCAGTCAGGGTCCTGGGAAGAGGTTCAGGGCCTATAGGAAGGAAGCTAGGGTATAGGGAGCTCCCCATGTAAGCTTCCTCTCTGCTCCTCTGCTTAGCACACCTATTCTTCCTTATTCCCTACCCATGTCAGCCAACCATTGACCCAAGGGCCCAGCAGTCTTCTAGCTAGCCTGAAGTCTTGGTTTATCTAGCCTTAGGATGGTGTTCTTGGCCTTAGGTGGTCTCTGAGGCAAAAAAGGCAATATTCAAAAATGGCTACCAGTCAGCCCCTCAGCACTCAGAAAAACAGGAGCCAGGAGAGTACCCACACTAAGTCAATCCAACTCCCAATTCCAAGCTGGAGAGAATGGCATGCTAAGAACCAGCCTTCAGGGAAAGCACAAGCTAATGAGTGAAGCCCAGCTCCAGAACTTTCCTCCCCCAATGGAGGCCTTGAGCTGCCTTGGGGAAGTACCAGCTAAGGCAGCAGACATGAGAGCCCACGGCAAGGGAATGTCAGACATCTTCTAGTGCCTGGGAAGAATAGGAAGCCAGATGAATATCCCAACATGTTTGGGATAAGCAGGAAGAAAGGGGGGACAGTATCCACACTAATCAACCAATCAATCTCTCAGCCACCTCCCTTCCTCTCTCCCCTTCTCTCCATCTGAAGATGCAGACATGCAACCAGCCTTCTAGCTCCCTGTAAGTCTCTTGTCCATCCTCACCCATTCTCCACCCCTACAGTGAAACTGGCTTCTCTGAATGTCATCTCCCCAGCTTCTCGGCCTCCTGATTTCAGGATTGCAGACAGGGAAGAAGCCTCATGTGGTAGAAGACAAGAAAGTGGAAGGCAAGCCATGAAAGGGGTGTTCTGAAATCATTGCTACTCCAAACCCCATTTCTTCCCCAGAGGTCCCCAGTTACTGGTTCCCTAACACTGTACTGTCCCCCACTGGTCTTTTAGGACAGGGCTGGGGACAGTTTCCAGCCTTGCTAATCATTGTCTTTCATTCCCTTTATCCTTAGCAAGAAGTCTCTGTGTTCACACCCCTGCTTTGAGCTGTCTGTCTGAGGCTTCCTGTCAGAACGTTCTTCCTCCCATAGCCTCTTCACCTACAGAGGGTAAGATTGGGATGCAAAAACAGGGCTGGCTTTTGGGATCAATCAGGTATAGCATCAAGACCCATCTAAAAACTAGTCTGAGCCCTTTAACTCCCAAGCTTTGATTTCATCATCTATAAGACAGAGACAAAGAAAGCAGCTTCTTTTTGGGTTAAGAAGATGAAACATGAACCATCCATTCCCTCGGATCCCTCTTCTGCTCAGCACATGGACAGAATGGAGTGGGTAAGGATGTTGAAAGTTCTAAAGACCAGGGAGCCCCTCCCTCCCTGGCCTCAGAGTCTCAAATACAGACTGAAGTTTTCCAACTGTGGCCCAGAGGTATCCATCCCTAAACTTCAAAGCCACAAAGAAAAATATGACCACCTGCTTAGGAACTGCCCTCAGTTTTCAGAAAACCCACTCTGGCTGCCTTGGATGCTTCTTAAGATCCAAAATAATATGACTGGTTGATAATTTCTCATTTACTATATTCATTCATCCTAATATATGAATATTCAGATGCCCTCATGCGTGTGTGCATGCACACATACACACACACACACACACACACACACACACACACACACACAGGGGAGGGGGTGAGGGAAAGAGAGAGAGGTCAAGGAAGCAGTCTAAGGCCTGGCCAAGAGTTCTACCACTTTCTTACAAATCGTGGTGATCATTGTAATGGTTTGTAGGAGAGACATATGCAGGCACAGTCCACTGTGACTGTAACTGCAGTATAGTGTGTAGGCAGGGCCTGAATGAACTATCAGACCCTCCAAAGACCACAAACCAATCAGAAAGATGCAGAGACCACTGGAGAAAGGCTAAAGCTACATTAATGGGACTTGATACATAACATGGAGGTTACTGGAGAAAGGAAGCTTCTAGATTGGCTCTTGGGTTTATGGATCATGTGACCAGGGAGGTGGCTTTGCAAGTCAGTGAGATCCAGATTCCCAGAAGTAGGTCCAGCCTGGTAGACAGGGTAGAAGAGTAAAGATTACAACTTTTGTTTTCAGTGTGATATATCTAAGATGTTGTTACTCAGATGAAAATACACTTGACATGGGGCTCAGATGAAGGTGGGTCAGCATCTATGTGAAAGGGTTAGTTGAAGGCAAAGGAGCAGATGAACTCTACTGAGGAAGTAGGTCCACACTCTGAGGAACTCCCAAAGGCCAGGACCAAGTAGGAGAGAGAGACATGGCAAAGGAGCCAGGGAGGCAGTGACTAAGAGATAGGAAGGAAATTGGGCAGGCATTGTGTTCTATAGCCCAGAAGACATTAAAGAGAGTGAGGTAGGTTCTCTGCACAAGACTGAGGAAGTTGGAAAGTGCTCATGAGCCCAGTGACACAGAGATTCTTCAGCAAGAATTGTCCTGGAAGACTGGGTAAGCTAGAACCATCTTCATAAAAAAGTGCTCTCAGGCTGAGGAGATGGCCAAGCGAGTACTTGCTGTGTGAGCATGAGGACCTGAGTTCAAGTCCCCAGTACCTATATTAAAAAGTTGAGCATGACCATCTGCACTCATCTGCAGGGACCAGAGACAGGAGGATGATTGGAGCCTCCTAGTTGCCAGTGTGGCTCCAGGTTTAGTGACAGATCTTGCCTCAAGAGAATAAAATGGAGAGTGATAGAAGAAACTCTGTGACCTCCACCTGAATGAATGGATACATGTAGCCACAAAATATATGTATAGACATACAAGTAATATAATAAAAAAAATTTTTTTTTTAAATTCTTAGCCCTTGCCATGCCCTGTACTCTTTACCTTCGATGTACATGGTAAACCACAGTTCCCCATCCTATTTGCTCTGAGATGTTGACTCATTGTGGCCAGAGTTGTAAGCAGAATCTATGGAAGTCACTCACAATAGGCTGAGCACTTAATTGCAGGCACAAAGCTGCCCAGAGCTCCCCTTTCCTCTAGTACAGTGACTGCCCTCATAGCCTTTGTCCCAGTGACCAGGATGGGTGGAGCCTCCTCTTTATTTCTCTCAGACATTCTGTCCCAGTATCCCACCCTCAGTCCAACCACGTATCTGTAGAATTCCCTGATAGCAACACATACACAAACACAAAATAAGCTCACAGCTCAGAAGGGTTTGAGGGATTCTGCACATCACACTCCTCTATTGGGAGTACAACCTCAGCTGAGACAGTTTGCAAACAAGGATGGGAGGACAAGCACCAAAGAGGAGTGGTGACAGGCAGAGGCACTACTCGATGAAAACAAGAGGCAGCAAGAAGGCAGAGCATTGGCAAGCCTGACTGGAAGCCTGGCCGTAGAGATTCTTCCTCTGGCCAGACAAGGAGTCGCTGCCTGCTTGTTATTGGGTTGTTACTGGTCTGCCCCTGGGTTCTATCCACGTCGGTTCTACATATTTGTTTTATGATGTTGATCATGATACAGGTGACATCTGCAACTCTGTTCTTCTGTTTAAAATCACCCCATGATCTCAAACTCCAAAGAAAAATCAGAATGTGTGATATATAGGTTCCTGGCTCCCATGCAGATATAGGCAGCACCAGCTAACCACAGCATTCTTTCCTGCAAGACCATATGTAGCCTCAGAACCCTTTGTCATCACCATGATCACCATCATTGTCACCATCACCACTTTAGACTCTCTAAAATTTACTTTTATATTTATTTTATTTTATGGGTGTAAATGTTTGTATGCATGTGTATATATGTACCATGTCTGTGACTGGTATACATGGAGGTCAGAAGAAGGCTTTGGGTCCCCTGGAACTGGAGTTATGGATGATGTGAACTTGGGACTGAACCCAAGTTCTTTGCAAGAGCAGCAAGTGCTCTGAACTGCTGAACTATCTCTCCAGCATCCTAGCATCTTAGATTTTTTAGAAAGAATCTTGTTATATAGCTCAGGCAAGCCTTGAGCCAGATATGCTTCTTCCTTAGCCTCCCCAGCTAGAGCTACAAGTGTGAACCACCATGTCTGATCTCAGAATCCCTCTTAGCTGTCTTCCAAACAGCTACCATAATCCATCACTATCACTTTCACAATCAAATGGTTTTGCTATCTTTAGTATCCTTGCCCAAGTTCCTGACAGTGTTGTAGTCACATCGACTCAGTCATTCCCCAGATAGACCAAGTTCCCTGAGCCCTCTGTACCCTCTGTCACATGCTGCCCCCTCCAACTTATCCCTCACCTCACTCAGACCCCAACCTTGTCCCCCTTTGAGACATTGCTTAAATGTCCACTCTATGGTTCTCCCCACACCCTTGGCCCAGTTCCTATGTGTGATGGATGTCACACTGGATGATACCCATGAATGGCACAACAGGGATGGGATTAGAGTTCCCTAAAAGCTGAGCCATGTCTCTACACACACAAGCACCCGTGCATGTACACACAAACATTAGATTCACAACCATCTTTTTCAAGCTCTGCCTAGTGAGTACTCCCATCAAATTCCCTGCTGGGATGGAAAGAATGAAGGTGGGGGAAGGAGACACTCACTCAAGTGTTGGGTCAAGGTACAGCCCTTCCTTGCCTAATCCAAATGGCCAATGCCTAATACCCTGGGACTCTACTTCAATGGACTGAAATGAAGGAGTCAGAGCAAGATAATCTCTGGGTCCCCTTCTGGTCTCATCTTCCACACTGAAAGATGGATAGAATTGGGGACTGGAGAGATAGTGCTTACTATGCGACCTGAATTTGATCCCTAGGACCCACAGCTTTATAAGGCTGGATATAGTATGTAATGTCTTGTCTTGGAATATGGAGACAGTTGGACCTCCTCTGGAGTTCACTGGTGGCCTCCAACCTAGCCTCATTGGTAATCTCCGGGCCAAGGAGAATTCCATCTCAAATTAAAAATTAGGTAAATGACTCCTGAGGCATGACAATTAAGGCTATCTTCTGACCTCTTATGTACACACACACACACACACGCATGTGCATCCATACATGCACATACATGCATCCGTGTATGCACACATATAGGCACAGATGGGCAGAATCTCCTTTGTTGTTCTGGAGTAGAAGGACATCTGCTCTGCCTCTAGGAAGGGCCATTTCCACCTTGTGAAAGACTCTAAGCCCAGGCTGTGCCTCTGAAGCAGAAAGTGGGAAGAAACTGGCCTTGAGGTTGGGAGCCCTCAGGCTGTGGCCACTGTATGTCAGGGAAAGAGGAAGTGAAGCCTAGAGTTCAAAACAGAGAAAAAGGAAGCAACCCAGTCAACCTTGGCTCCGCCCACCCATTCCCCCCCCCCCCCCAGCCACTGGGAACACAGCAGAGTGAATCCATTTGTTTCTTCCACTTCTTTTTCTACCAGGCTAGCTGTGGGGCTATAGGATGAGTAAATCAGAAAGTTCACCAGTGTGGTCCAACATAGGTCACCAGCCTGTCTGAAGAGTTCAATGCCACCTCACATCTACTCTCCCCACTGCTGGCACCCCCCTCCTGGCCTTATCTTCCCTTTGCCAAGTCCAAATCAAAACAGTCAGCTCCACACCCTAACTAGAGGCCTGGCCTGGCCAGCCCCTCACCAGAGCACAGGGCACAGGCCAAAACCATACCCCCACTAGAGGCCTGGCCAGAACCACAGCTTGCGACATGATTCACTTTGTCTGTGGACAGATTGATGCAATTGTGGGTGACGAGTCATTCTTCAGATGGAAAAATACAGCTGCAACCCGGAGAGAGGTGGGGGTGGGGCTCTATCAGAGCTACAGGGATACACACAGCCCCTCCATCCCCCTCCTCACCTCACAGGCCTGGGCTTCCAGGAGCAACCCCACCCTCTCTAGCTAGAGTCAGAGAAGAATGTACAGCTTCTAACTGAAGAGACACAGCAGGGGAGGAAGGCAAAGCTCTTGGGTGAAGGGCCTCAGCAGGCTCCATCCAACCCTCTCCCTGGGCGGCCAGCGTGTGGCTACCCACGCTGTTTTTAAATCAGTATGTAATGTGTTAGAAACCATTATGGTGTTTTCTAACAAAGTATGATTCTTCTTCCCCTCCCCACCACTCCAGGAGTCCCCATTTTTCCTACCCCATGCTTCCCCTAATCCCTTTCTCTTTTCTATGATCCATTTTTCCTTGCCCATTCCTTCCTCATCACCTAACATTACTTCCTTAGTTTCCTTTCCAGATTTATAGATTTTACCATGCTTACGCCTGTTCATATAATCACATCTAAAGAAACCTACCAGTTTTTGTCTGAGTTTGGATTACCCTGTTTACCATTATACTTTCCAGATCCATCCATTTTCCTACAAATTTTATGATTTCACTTTTCTTTACCACTGCATAATATTCCATCGTGTATGTGTGGCAGGTCTTCCTTACCCACTCTTCTGTCCATGAATGTCTAGACTGGCTCCATTAACTTCTCATTGTGAATACAGCAGCAATAAACAGGAGTGTGCAGATGCCTCTGTGGTGGGTTATGGAGTCCTTTGGAGTTCCAGGAATGGTGTAGCTGGGTCATATGGTAGTTCTAGTTTTAACTTTTTGAGAAACCTCCAAACTGATTTGCATAATGATTGTACTAATTTGTATGGTCACCAGCAGTGACTAAGGGCTCCTCTTCCCAGAATCCCCAACATTTACTGTCAGATTTCTTGATGATAGCTAGCTCTTCTGACTGGAGTCAGCTGGTGTCTCAAACTAGAGCTCTATTTGTTCCAAGTTTTTTGTTTGTTTGTTTGTATGAGTGTTTTGCCTTCGTGTATGTACACATACCACAAGAGTGTGGTGCTTGTAGAGGCCAGAAGAGGGTGCTGGATCCCCTGAAACTGGAGTCATGCTCTACTGTGAGCTGCCATGAGAGTGATGGGTACTGAATCCAGGTCCTCTCCAAGAACAGCAAGTGCTCCTAACAGCCCTACAGAGTAATTTAATTTGCATTTCTCTGATAACTAGGGATGTTGAACACTTTTAGAAACACTAATTGGCTATTTTACACAGCATCTTGCAGGAGGCTAGACAGCCATGAAAGTATGAGCATAAGCAAAGCAGGTATCCTTGCATGCTGCTCTTGTACCTGAGCTGAGTTCCATGATGCCATGGTGCTCACTACCCATGTCCTAAAGGCAGCTATGCTCACAGAGAGTGAGCTCCCAGGGCCCAGCAGGCACCCAGGGAAGGCACTGAACTACACTGGGAACCCCAGAAGCCCAACAGCCTGCCTGCTGTGGCCTAACCTAGGGGTGCAGCTGCATTGATGTTGGTCATTCCCAAAAGCCAGCTGTTATCCCCAGCCCACAGACATTGAGTTTATCCCATTGGCAATGTGACCCTAAGCTATGGAAATCCCCTCTCTGAGTTATCCTTCCCTCCTCAAAGCCTGTGCTTACCCCCACCCACCAAGGCTAGTGACTAGATAATGTACCTCATGGCAACTCCCATCCTATGCTCTTCTCAGGTCTGTCTATCCCAGGTCTATTCCCATTGTGAGCCTTTCTGAAAAGGGCTGGGGTGCCCTGCAGAAGTTACCTGGCCTGCTGGCCATACCTGAGCTCTGGGGTCTTCATATAGCCCCAGATTTTCATCACCCCCATTCCACTCATGAAGAAGCCATGGCACAGGAGATCGCCTGATCCACCAAGCACACTCCGTAGAGGCAGATTTGGAACTAGGGCCCAGGTTTCTTCCAACATCCAACCCAGAGTCTCTCCAGTAACCAGCCAACTACCCAGTTTCTTCCAGAGTCCTCTGAAGTAAAGGGCTGGAGATGAGGAGCCCTCCAGAGGATACAGAGCAACATGTGAAGATAGAAGAGTCACTTACTTACTGTATCTGCAGGTCACAGGGTCCACATAAAAAAGGTTCCAGTGTCCTTGCACAGCCTGGAAGCTCCTGCAAGATTGCAAAAGCAAAGGTTTAGCCACCAACATGCAAGCCTGACCCCTAGTGACCATAACCTCAAATTGCATAGCCCGCCAAATAGGCCCATGAGGTCAAGAGGGACTCATTTGCCCAGCACAAAGCTCAGGATGAGGCCCTGCCTCCCTACATTCTAGGTCAAATGACTTTGGGACCCCAGACAGAAGGCTCTTACTGGTCAAACCCTCATGTGACTAATTCAGGGGAGTGTGCGTGCCTCCGGTCACCCAGAGCCACGTGGATGGCTGATGTAGTTATGGCCCCAGGGAAGTGGCAAGGATTCCCCTGATCAGTCATGGTATCAGTGGCAGTTGCTGCCATGGAACCCAAGAGTCCTCCATTAAAACAGGGAGAAGTGGGGTTGGGAGATCCCAGCTGGCTAAATAGGGCAGGTGGGAACACAGGTATGGGAGAGAGAGCTGCTTGCCCAGAGGGGTATATTTGTGGATGTTGTAGAATGTTCTGGACAGTGTCTGCAGTTGAGTTGGTTGGAGCTCTACTTTCAAATGCTGTTCTCTTTGAGCTCATGTCCTTTCACCTCAGTCCAACTCCCGCGGGTCTCTCTCCTTGCCCTCACAGCACTGTCTTCTGACCACAACTGGCAGAAGAAGCAAAAAGCAACAGCTTGATTCATCTTTACTCATCTAAGGTCCCTGTGACCCCTGGACCAGCCAGAGAGAAACCCATTTCCTTCCCTGCAGGACCAAATGCAGGAAGGGTCTACCTGCCACCCTTGGATGGGCAAAGGTCCCAGTAGAGACTAAAATCCACTGTGGGCAGCTGGGGACCCAGTGCCCTCTCCTCCAGCTGTACCCTAGACTAAGTCTCCTGAAGTGGATTGGATACAGACAGCTCTGCTTCAGCTCTCACGCAGTGGCTGGCAAACTTGTCCCATGTCAGGGTCAAGAGCAGGAGGAGGACAGGAGCCTAGAGCAGCACCAGGAATGTGTCCCTGGGCTTCACTTAGACATACTTGGTAAGTTGGAGGCTTAGACTGTTCATCTCTAAAGGGATACAATCACCTGTGGGTTTGTGTAGTGACCATGGCTGGGTTGGCACATGATACTTTGTTCTCATATAGGAAGACTTCCAGAGTGTATCTTGCTCAATTCATCACTTGACATTTGTCCTACAGCTTTTCCGTCCTTCCTGTTTTCCTCCCAGAGTCTTTAGCTCCAGGGGCTGGTAGGCACTCTGTCCCTGCCGTGAGAGAGACATCTGCTGATGCACTGAGAGATGGTTTCCAGCCAAGAAGAATTCTGGGTCCCCTCTGATCTCTCTTGTTTCCTATACACAGCCAAGCCCCATCCCAAAGGCCTCTAGAGATCTGACTTCCACATGAATGTACATATACACAACACAACACACACACACACTTTCAAGCATGTATACACAGATACACACTCAAAAGCAAATTTCAAAACATAAAATTAAAACAGCCAGTGTCCATAGGGGGTAGTCTGAGCCTCAGAGTTGTTCAAAAGTTCTTAGGTCAGTTTCTGGGAAGCTGGGTTTAAGAATCACCGATGATCTGGTCCTGTCACAGAGGGGAAACTGAGATTCAGAGGAAAGAGTTGATGGCATATTAGAAGACCAGAGGACAGTAGTTTCAAACCAGGGTCTTTGCACCCAAACCCAATATGGACACAGGCTCCAGGTGTATAGTACAGGAAATGGTCAGCTTGGTTTTAACTTCCAGAGCAAATACAGGCCTCCCCACATCCTTGAGATAACCTTATCTTGGATATGTTTCTGCATATTAGACACTGAGAAGATAACTTTAGAGAGAAAAAACAAATAAAAGCAACCAAGGTCCAGCCTACCTTAGCAGACCTACATTTCCAGTTAGTGTAGACCCATTTGTCCAGAGGAAAACATAGATTGGACCCACTGGCTTTCAGTAGCTGTGTTCTGCTTCTCAGGTTCAAGAACTCCATTGGAATCAACAACATCCATGAGAGAGTCCATCCCTGCTTAAGGCTGGAAATAGCCTCTCAGCCCTGACATCTGATGCTCAGCATTCTAGAAGGCAAAGAGCCAAGAACCCAGGGCCAGACACCTCAGTTCTGGTCCCAATTCTGCCATCGTGTGGCTGGTGTGTGTGTATAATTCTGTGTATCTACGTCTCTCTGTGTGTTTGTGTTTGTCTATATGTGTATCTGTGTCTCTGTGTGTGGGTCTGGGGGTGGTGGTGGGCAGGGTAGAAAGTCCATTTCATACCCCAGTCCTCAGTTTTAGCATTCAGTAAATGGGTAGGGGCCAGCAAGATGGCTCAGCAGGTAAAGGCCACTTACCACCAAATCTAAAGAAATAGATCCATCTTCAGAACCCACATGGTGGAGAGAACTGATTTCCAGAAACTGTCCTCTGACCTCCACATGCATACTATGGTATATTGCACCCCACCCTAATGCATGTGCTTGCGCATGCACACGAGAACACACACACACACACAAATAAAAATACTGTAATAAAGACTAAATAGGAAGGACAAGCTCAATCAGGGTTAATAGGTTTGTTTTATGAATGGCAACACCTCCTTCACCATACTTGTGGAGCACAGGAACCCCACAGCCTAGAAAAGCAGCAAGAAAGCTGGGCCCCCTTGGCCGCCCACTATGGCTTCTGGTAAAGCTCCCCAGATTTCTCCAAAAGTCACTGTTCAGTCAATAAGGTGCCTTTGGTTGGTTCTGTTAGGTTCTCCCTCCAAGGCAGAGGGAATATCTGGCGGTGAAGGGGGTGAACATAGGCAGCCCTTTGGGAGAAACAAGGCTGCCCATACAGACGCATGCAGACTCTTCCGCCACAATAATCTGGGGTGGGGTGGGGATGTTGTATATCCCCTAGGCATAGCAGGTGGCTACTGAGTAAGTACCAGAAGAAACTGTCAAAGGGAAGGTGTGGGGTAGGGTAGGGGTGTCAGTGTAGGCAGGGAGCTGGCAATAACTTCAGAACACATTTGAAAGGTGTTTTCCTTTCCGGCCAGGGAACCCCCCGGCTATTTTGCTATGCATTTCCCTCAAGGCCAGAGACAGTTCACAGTCATCTAGTTCTCAGAGCTGGATGTGAGGCTTGGGAAGCTAAGGTTTGGGAGGCCACTGAATGGGTCAAATCAAATATAGAGATCCTGTGAATATCCCTGCACACAGGCAGTCTGTACTTTCCTTGTACTGCTCAGCCCAGAGCGCCTGAGCACATCCCTCTGCCCACTGGCCTGGAGAAACCTCAGAGCCCTGGGGCAGCCTATTCATTCTCCCCCTTAAAACACATCCTGGCCTCCAAGCTGGCCTGTAATTACTCTAATTGGCCCCCTGAGGACATCATGAGGGAGCCTGCTGTGTCCACATGAGTCAGTTTCCCAAGAAGAAACCTCAGACAGAGCCACATGGCACAGCAGAGGTCTAGTCCCTGCTCCCACAGACCACTTCCTGCCTCTTCCTTTCTTGATACCACCAGCCAGAGGCTCCTGGAAGTTATAGGGCTCGCCTTCTGCTGCCCTATAGTCTGGTGCAGGGATCTGCCTGCCCAGACTGATGGAAGAGCCCTGACTATTAGTCAGGCCTCAGGCTCTGCCTGGAATTTGTCCATGGTTCTCCAGGTCTGCCCACCAGGTCTGCTCAGAGAGAAAACTACTCATGCTGAGCTGGCAGCCCCCCCCCCATTGACCCCACACACTCAGGCCTGGGCCCAGCTGTGACCTGTCCCCTGACAGGAGGCTGGGAAGAGCACTGGCCATAGCATCAGATAAATCTGAGATTCCACCCCAGCCTCCTCCTGGCCTTGTTGTGACCTGGATTAGGCGATTTCATCTTTCTAAGCCTCAAATTCCCCACCTGTGACATGAGGAACGTCATGTCACCTCCTTCCAGGTGTGTAAGGAGGAATGACTGAGCTAGCATGCAAAAGCCAGAACAGCACCTGGCCTGGAGAAACCACAATTTGACAAATGCGCTGTAACTGTGGTGGCTCCGGGGGGAAAGATTCAGGGAAATCCCTGTAGCAAGAGTCAAGAGATTTTCTAACCAATTCTAATGCTGCCTCCTACTTTCTGTGTGACCATAGGCCAGCCAGGTGGACAACCTCTCTGGTCATCAGTCTCTTCATGCTTAAACATGAGGCTGGAACAGATGGCTTCCAGGTATCCTTCACCACCTCCTGGCTTGACACTCTAAATCAGGCTTGGAGGGAGCGACTGGAATTGTGGGAGGGATGTGATTGAGACCATCACCAGGATCTCATCTGTTACAGAGATACTCCCAGAGAAGGGCCAGGAGGTAGCTAGCCTTCAGGGACACCATGCTGGGTGGTGAGATTGGCCCATGCTGGAGACTGGCAAGACTCTTCCATTTATTCAGTCTTCCCTGCTACATATTCTTTGTTCCCACCCAGCAGGTAGGCCTTTGAGAAGAGTTCTCTGGCGGTGTGGGAGGGGGGCGTGCAGGATGGATGCTACAGACAGTCACCTAGTGTGAACCATAGTAACCACACATTATAATATTTATTTACCACATACCTCAGGTGATGCCCTACCCTAAGCCCTTAATGAGAGTAATCCCAACTAATCCTCCTGACAGCCCAGGATGACATCACCACCACAGCTCTGATTCCTCCTCTGCAGTGAGGAAAAAAAAAAAAAAAAAAAAAAAATGCAATGTTGATGCGATTCTGCTCCCTGCCTCCAGGCAACCCCAGAATGAGGGTTCAGCCCTCGGGTTAGCCCTGTTGAAGGGGTGGGGTTAGTATCCTGGAAGTGAATGGGGACATCTGTTCCTATTTACTGAGCATCTACTAATATCACCTACTTGTGTGTGTGCATGTGTGTGTGCACGTGCATGCATTATACTCAGGTACTGCCCATCTTGTTTTTAGAAATAGTCTCTCATAGGCCAGGAACTCCAGTCAGGTTGGACTGACTGCCCAGCCAGCCCAAAGCATCTCCCTCCTTTGCTTCCCCAATTCTGGGATTATAAGTGCACACTACTCACTGTGTCCAGATTTATTTTTACTTGGGTCCTGGGGAATCCAACTCAGGGCCTTATGTTTGCAAGATTAGCACTCCCCATCCACCCCAGCCCAGGGTCACATCCTCCTAAGGTGTCATGTGAGTCATTCCTCGATGCCAACCTGTACAACAAGAGCACTGTGAGCAGTCTGCTGGGACGACTACAGAGGGGAGGTCTTTTCCAGTAAAGAAAAGGGAATTGCTGTTTTGGATCCCACCATGATCCAGAAAGAGCAGCCAGGCAGCATGGTTAGGACCTTTGGTGCTGAGGACACGGATTACAAGGTTGCAGATCATGATTCTGTCCCATACACTTTACAAAGAGGGGACCCAGAAGAACTTGGTGCTTTACCTCCAGGGCCTCCCCCGACACCCAGTTCCCAGGGAGGAGGCCTGTTAGTCATCTTTTGCCTCATACTCTGCAACTCAAGACATGCTAACAGACCATGGAACCCCTAATCCCTTCACACCCAGAGAAGTGGGAGAGGCCAGAGGCCAGTTCTGGAATCTGTGGCCTCTGGGGAGACAACAGACCTTCTGTTCTCCTTCTTCAGACCAGCTCGCCATAATACCAATGGGTTTCAGTTTTTGAAAGCTTAGAGGCCAGAGAGGAGATTAAGTCTTTGTTTCCCAGGACTCAAGATTCCTGGAAGAGCTGAGTTGGGAACGGAGTGACCTAGTGTTGGCAAACAGAAAATTAGTGGTAGATTAATTTCATTGTCTCACTGGGGAGTGGAATCCTGCACTTTAAGTATAAGATTAAAAGGAGATTAATTTCCCATTTTATCAGGCTGGAGGAAGGGGGCTGCAGGGACCTTTGCACCTTTGGGGAGTGGTTGGATAAGTTTTGGGGGGTAGGTCTCCCTAGGGGTGACATGGCTGGGCAGGGTAGCTGTTGGGTCCTAGCCCCACTACCTACCCCCATAGCTGGGAAGGAACCACCAAGAGCCTTTCTGTGTAGCTTTTCATTCCCACATAGCCTTACACTCCAATATATGACTTCTGGCCACATGCCCGGCTGTTGATACCTCCATGGGGGTAAGTACCTTCCTCACAGTCCTTCAAGCAAACCTGCAACAAATCCATTAAGAATAACTGTAATAACTTCCCAGGTTTAAAGAAAAGGCTCTCAGAACATAAGAGGAAGCATTGGTAAGAGGCAAAACCAGCATTTGACCCCAGGCCACCTAGAAATCAAGTGTACTCTAAATGAAGCATGTCTGTGCTACAGAGTGTCCATCTAGCCTCCTTCTGGCCTCTGTCTCAGTGGGACATCCTGGAGCAGCCCCTTGCCCTGCCCATGGGCTCTACCCCATAGGAAGTACTTTGGAGCAAGCTTTGAAAATGACCACTGAGCCTGATCAGTTGGTCTTTGCTGCAGCTGCCACAGGTGGAAAGGCTTTGTGGCTAAGCCATGAAGATCCTGCATCAAGAGGGACCCTCCCACCCAGGCAGTCACACCCTAGCCAGGGCTGGGCAGCACCCATTCCCTGGTTGTGGGAAGACCTACGGTGAAACAGCGTAGGCCTAGCCAAACCTCAAATAGCAGGCTGTTCCAGCTGCCTGCCGGCCTTGTGGTTAGAAGGCCTATCCAGAGAAGGCTGGCATTCTCGAAGGAAGGACCAGGCTTGCCAGCCAGAAGAAGCCAAACCACAGCATGTGGGGGGCGGGGGCAGCAGAGTTTGATGAATCATCCAGCTAGGGGGGATGGGGGGAATAGATGAGCTGGCTCAAGTAAAACCTGTGTCTAGTTTGCTCTTGGGGATGGCAAACTGCCTCTGATTTACATGTCAATACTTTATATATTAATTCTCTGTTAGATGAATAATTGGCAATGATTCTCCCCAGCTCTGGAGGAGTCTCTTCACTGTATCAGCTCCTCCACTGTGCAAAAGCTTTTTAATTTGATGCATTTGTTTGTTACTTCTTGCTGGCACTTCCTGAGCTGCAGGATCCTGCGCAGGAAAACCTCCCCTGTGCCAGCATCTTGAAATGTTTCCCCCCCCCCACACCCAGGTTTCCTCTGGGTCTTGTAAGTCTCAGGTCTCACATCAGGGTCTCAGATCTATGTTCTGTGGATTTCTTTGCATAGGGTGAGACATGGAGATCGAGTCTCATTCTTTGACCTGAAGTGGCAGGGTTTTCTTCCACATGTGTTTCTGGTACCTTCATTGGGCTGGAGGGTTTATTTCTGGATCCCCTAGTCCATTCTAGTGGTCTGTGTGTCTTTGCTCTAATGTCAATGCCATGCTGGTTTTGTGACTATGGTTTTGTAGTGTATTTTGAAGTCTGGAGTTGTGGTACCTCCAGCAGTGCTCCTTTTGTTCAGGATTGCTTTGACTAGTCAGGATCTCTGGATACTTTCTTATGAGTGCCTCACTGTTGCCCAATTCTGTAAAGAATGTCATTGGTGTATTAATGGAGATTACATTGAATCCTTTATTGCTTTTTAGTATGTGGCTATTTTCACAATATTAATTCTCCCATCCACAAATATAAAAGTTTCCCCATCTTATAGTGTCTTCTTCTGTTTCTTCAACATCTTGCCAGGTTTTTGTTTGTTTGTTTTTGCGGAAATCCACCACCTCCCTGGCTAAGCTTCTCCTTTGGCATCTCTGGGTGGAGTCGGATATTTCAAATCCTTGATTTCTTTGTCAATGTGTCATTCTTGGTGCATAGAAAGGTTACTGATTTTTAGGTTGACTGTATATATCCCACTACTTTGCCGAATTTATCACCCCAGTTTTTGCTGGGGTGTTTAGGATTTTCTTTCTAACTCAAATGAGCAAACATCAAAAAAGCAAACAAAGTTGTGAGAGATGGCTCAGAACACACGTTGACAACTATTGCAACAGAGTCATTTGGTTCCCAGCACCTTTGTGGGTCGGTTCTCAACCACCTGTAATTCCAGCTTCGGGGAAGCCGATAACCTCCTCTGGCCTCTGAGGCACTGCACTCTTGTGCAAATACCTTCTGACAGACACACTTACACTCATGATTAAAACAAAATAGTCGCAAAACCAACCGAACAATCCAGTCAATAAATGGGCACCCCAAACTGAATATTCACTTCTCAAATGGAAAAGTACAAATGGCCAACAATACACGAGGAACAGGCTCAAATTCCTTAACCATCAGGGGAAATGAATGAAAACTACATCAAGAGTTCCCCTGCCCCTTAGTCAGAATGGCTGTCATCAAGGAAACAACAACAACAGATGCTGGTACAGAGGGGAGTGGGAAATACTTAATGAACTGCTGACAGGATCACAAGGTAGTCTGGTCACTGTGGAAACCGGTATGGAGGCTCCTCAAAAACTGAAGGTGGGAATTACTGCATGACCCACCTGTATCACTCCTGAGTGTATACCTGAAGGCGTCAAGTCAGTTATGGCAGAGATGCCTGGACACCATGTCTATCACAACACAATTCACAGGAGCCAAAGTATGGAATTAGTCTAGGTGTCCAATAATGGATGAATAGACACAAAAAAAAAAAAAAAAAAAAAAAAAAAAAAAACCGTGGTGTGTGTCTGTGTTTTGCTGATCTATAAAGAAAAAATGATGTTTGCAGAAAATGAATTTGACTGGAGATCATTAAGTTAAGCAAAATAAGGCAGGATGAGAAAGAATGTATGCTTCTCACATAGAGAATAAATAAGCTATGAGCGTAGAAAAGGGGCCATCCAGGAAGAAGGGGACCCAGGAAAGGACAGTAAGGTAAGACTGGAGGGTATAGATGTGGTCAGTACACATCATATACATGCATGAAAGTCTCATGAAGCCCATCCATTTTGTATAATCAATATAGACCAATTTAAAAAGTTTTATACAAAAGAGAGAGAGAACAAGCCAGGAGGAAAGAAGGAGGGGAGGAGGAAAGGAGGAGAAAGAGAAGGGAGGGACTTCCACATCCAGTGCCTTTCAGCTAATACTGGCCCCCAGACAATTCAAGGATAGTATTAAAAATCATACTCTGAGCTGGGTGGTGGTGGCACACACCTTTAATCCCAGCACTCAGGAGGCAGAGGCAGGTGGATCTCTGTGAATTCGAAGCCAGCCTGGTCTACAAAGCTACACAGAAAAACCCTGTCTTAAAAAAAAAAAAAAAAAAAAAAAAAAAACCATACTCTGCTCATAAAGGAAGAGTTCTGTGGTGGATTAGGCATGTCTGCTCCAGGAGCATCATGGGAATAACAGCATGACTGAAGCTTTTCAGGCACCTCCATTAGCTCCACAATTTAAGATCTCCCCATCAAGGTCCCAGCTTCAGTCCCCACTCCTCTGCTGTCTCTTTTGCCTCTAGTCCTTCATCCAAGTCACACCCAAGCACGACAGCTGTCTAACCGCAGCTTCCACTACAATATGCTATTAAGTTATTCAGATCAGCCTTTGCTCCTACTGCCTCCAGAGCTCTTCTATCCTCACCTGCCTGCTGAGCCCTGCCCCTCACGCAGCATCACTCCCCCTGGGCCCTCTTGACAGTCAGTAGCTTTCCCTCTGCATGTTACAATCAGTAGAGCTAGCACAGTCCAGAGATTCTGAGCTGGCTCGGCACCAAATTCATCAAGCTCTTCATCCTCAGAACATTCCACATTGTGTTCTGAAACGATCCCCACTGGACAGATAAGGCTCAGACATTGAATGATGTTGGGAACTTGCCCTGGATGCCCCAGCTAGCTGGGATGGGGCTGTGAACTGAAGCTGGCTTTCCTGACCACAGGGCCTGCTTTATAATTGTCCCTCTCAGATGTGGTGACTGTCCTTACTACCTCACACAGTTGGTTGTAACCTTTTATTTGCATGTTCATCTCTGTCTCCACGCACTTGCTTCCTGGATGTCAGGGGTGGGTTCTTTATCCCGTTTCCTTCCCGGCTATCCCAGAGCTCCACATAGAGCAGAAACTCTATAAACGATGGATAACCTTCCTGACACTGCATATGGGGAATGTTCCTGTCTTGTTCCCCGCCACCTAGAATTCCCTCAACCCTGTGTGCCTTTAAGTGGTACATAGCAGGACAGGATCTCATGGGGACACGAGTGTCTTCTTTTTTTTGTTATTGTGTGTATATATGTGTGTTTCCATGTGTGTGAGCATGGGTGTGGAGCCTGAAGTTGACTGTGGAGTTTTCTTCCGTCGCTCCCCACCTTATTTATTGAGGCAGGATATCCTAATTGGACCCAGAGTTTGTCAACATGGCCTAGTCTATTATCCAGCTGGCTCTGAGGATCCTGTCTCCACCTTCCTACTGCTAGAATTACAGGCTGGTCACCATGCCCAGCTGGTGTAGATGTGGGTTCAGATTGTTCTCGGGACCCAGAGTCTGGCCCTCGCTCTTGTGGCATACATGGCAGGCACTTTAGCATGATAAGAGACATTCCTGTGTGAGTGATTCACCTCCCTTGAGAGGTACCAGCCTTATAGCAGAGAGAACAGAGCACAGAGCCTACCTGCTCCCTCCCCCTTGTTCCTCCACTTCTACCAGGCCAGGTACAGGCAGGGTCCTGAGGGAGCATGTCCCCTCCTCCCCTCCTGAAATGGAGTTACTCAAAGCAGGTTCTGCAGACACGCCACTACTGAAAACACACATTCCCTTGTTCTCTCTCTCCAACCTTCCAGCCTGAGGTTTTGACAAGATATGTCTGGCTTGAGGCTGTCCGCAGCCACAGAGACATAAAACCCCATACGGGTATCTGATGCATCAGAAAATCCAGCAAGTAGCCCCCTAAGAAACAAAGTCCGAAGGCCTGTTGGAAGGGAGCTTTGAAGGAGGTCCTCTGTGCCTAACTGGTTCTCCTTCAAACTTTTGACATCCCTCCCCAGGGGGTGCTCTCTGATCTTTCACGCTGGGTTCACACCTCACTCCATCACTCAAGGACCACAGTCATGCCATAGCCTGAGTGTTTCTCTCCTGTCCCCTAGATGGTGATGCCTCTTGGTTCTGTGTCTGGTCCATGGCACACGTTTGTTGAGTTTAATGAAGCATTCGCCTGTGTGGCATAGCCTCTCTTGAGAAATCAGGAGCCAGTTCTCCATCTGAGCTCCAGAGGGACAAACCGAGGTAAAGGCAAAGAGGAGTGACAGGCAGCACTCAGCACCAGGTCTCCGTTGGACTGGAACAGTCCCATAGTGCCAGAGCACACAGCCTTGCCCTGACCACAGTCACAAAGCCTGACTCAGTCCTGAAGCCTGCAAATAAAAGGAACCTCAGGATAGCCAGTAGCCAGAGAGCACCAAGTGAGCAACCTCTCATGTGGCTTTTCCAGGCTGTGATGGAGGGCAGATGCTAGCTGAGGAGTGGGCTAGCACAACTGGTGAAGGATGTGAGCATCTTATCAGCACACAGGCTTGGGGGCCACCTAGAGAGAAAACTGACAACTGACAGATGTGAGTGTGTGTGTGTGTGTGTGTGTGTGTGTGTGTGTGTGTGTGTGTATGTGTATTGAATGTTTCCTGTGTGCTAGGCCCTGGACTTGGGCTGTCTATAGACATTAAAGGGTCATTGATCTTTATACTGCTCCCAAGAGGTAGACTTCCCTTAGTCCCATTTTACAAATGAGGACATTGAGGTGCAGAGAAGGGACGTTCTGGGGATTAAGATGAGGACATGAGTATGATGCCCTAGAACCCACATGGAACATAAGCCAAGCACAGTGCTGCAGACCTGTAATCCAAGCACTGGGGAAGGGAGGCAGAGACGAGAGTCTGGATGAGTCAGCAAACTATAGGTTCAATGAGAGACCCTGTCTCAAAATAAGATAGACAGCAATTGAGGGGAGAGGGAGTCCAATGCTAACCTCTGGCCTACACACATGCACACATACACATATTCACACACAGGAGATGGAACCTTCCTCGAACATGTCATTGATAAGCTCCAGTTTCCTACATCAATTCCCAAACTACAACTCTTTTCTCCCCTAAAGCACAAACTTAAGGACCTGGTTTTGGGGTGTTGAAATCAGATCCTTGGGGCCCACCCTGGACAAACAGTATCTGCCCACTTCTGAACTGATCCTATTTAGAGCCAGGAATGAAACTCTCCATCACTAGTTTGCTTCTCTGTTGATGTGATAAACACAGTGACTAAAAGCAACGTGGGAGAGACGGGTGTATTTGACTTACAAGTTCCAATATATCACCCAGGGAGCCAAAGACAGAAATCCGAGATAGGAACTGGAGCAGATAGCATGTAGAGGGGTGCGGCTTACTGGCTTCCCCCTGGTTTTCTCTGATAGCCTTCTTATACCACCCAGGACCACCTGCCCACAGATGTTACTGTCTAAAGCCTGCTCAGTCATCCTGTATCAATCAGCAACCAAGCAAATGGCCCACAGGCCAGGCTGATGGCAGAAGTTCCTCAAGTGAGGTCCTTTTCCAAGGTGATTCTAGTCTGTGTCATGTTGACACCCCAAGCTTCTGTCCTTGTCTGCCAGAAGCCATCGTGACCACAGCAGGTCCACACCTGGGCTCTGGTGCCTTAGGCACCTCTCTTGAGCACTCACTCCACAGTGGGGTGCCTTTAGATGAATTGCTTCACCTCTCTGAATACCCATTTCCCATCTGTGACATGAAACAAGGGACACATTTCATAGGATCACTGTATAAATTAAGTGATATAAGGAATGCACGAAGTGCCAGGCCGGCGATTAGTACTCTGTTAACCCTGATGACTCACGTGAATCCTTAGGAAGCCTATCACCAAACTCAACAAGCCGCTCTGCCATCAGTGACTTCCAATTTCGTCTGATACCTTCTCCCTTGCCAAGAAAAGGTATAACCAAGCATTGCTGCTCCAGAGAGAGGAACTCATAGACAGCCACAGCTGTCTGTGCTGTTAGTTTAAATTTTTATGAAATAAGGAAATTTCTTTCTACTACCTCCAAGTTCCTGGCTTAATGAACCCAGGAAGAAAATGCTCTCTGCTGGTCTCAGGTGAGCATGTGGGCAGGAGAAGAATGCAGTCAGCCTTGGACCTGCCATTCCAGGCACACTGAGGAAGGAGAGGAAGGCATTTTGCCTGAGAAGCGAAGTCGGGAGAGGAAACGCTATTTTGAACTTTCTTACAGTGATACTGGTTCACATGGCCTCCCAGGCCCTGTGAACATCCAGATGCTCACCGACAAGTATATGTGCAACTGTAGGGGGATGGAGGAGCATCCCCACTTCAGGGCAAAGGAGAAGAGGACGCAAGTAGAAATGTTTGCCAAATCCCCAGGCACCAGCCTGTTGTGAATATCCCTATGTCTACTCGCCTAGGTAATGTCTTAGCCGATGGCATTCCACCTGGGACCTTCCAGACACAGCCCACCTGGGTGGGACTTCCATAACCAAATAGCCACCTGCATGGATTACAGCAACAGATTAACCACCTGAGGGGATGGCCACCAGCCTACTTCTCAGGCCTGCTTTGCAGGACTCCTCCCTTGCCTGGATGATATCCTAGTTTGCTTTTGGCCACTGTGATAAGAGACCATGTGCAAAAGCAATTTGGAGAGGAAACGGCTTATTTGCCCTTAGAGGTTAAAGTCTATAACAAAGGGCAGGACACTTGGAGGCAAGAGCTGAAGCAGAAGTCAAGGAGGAATGCTGCTTCCTGGCTTGCTGCCTATGGCTTGCTCAGCCTGCTTTCTTATCTACCCTAGGACCACCTGCCCAGAAGTGGCACAGCCCACAGGGTTGGACCTCCCACATCAATCATCAATCAAGAAAATAACTCACAGGATTGTTTCTCTGATGGATGCAATACCTCAGCTGAACCCCTCTTCCCAGGTGTCTCTAGTTTGTGTTAAGTTGGCAAAAATTAACCAGCACAGTGGCCTCAACCAAGTCACTGTGTCTCCAGAGTAGACATATGGGGTCTAGGGGTGTGGACATGGGGGGGGGTAGAGAAGGAGTTAATTTCAGGGTGCCTCAGGAGTTTGAGGCTTCCATATACAAACAGACCAATGTTACACAACTTCTTGGGGGCAGAAGTCACCTCAAGCCACTGTTCTTTCAACAATAATAGCCACTTCTCAAAATCATACTCATTTCCGGCTTTCTGTCATTTGTTTGCATATAAAGATGGTTAACACTAAAGGAACAGCCAGAAATGAAGGCTGAAATGCTTGGCGGGGTCTTTCTTCTATGGGGTAGGTCAAAGAGATGGGTGCACATTTTTATCCCCCAACATCTGCCTTTGCTTCATCCCTTTGGGGGTAAGGAATGTACAGATGAGGGAAATGGAGAAACACAAGAAGACCAAAGGCCTTGAGTTGTCCAAGCTCTCTCCATCTTACATGAGGCCAGCTGCATCAATCTCACACAGGATGGGTGAGTTTCCGGTAAAAGTGAGAGATGCTGTCTCAATCAAATGATTGTGACCTGAGGACTACCACCTGATGGCCTCTACACACGTATGTGTTCTTATAACTCCATATGGATGGAAAGTTCCCAAATGTTCTCAGGGAGACTATTATATGTGCCCCCTCGAGACAAGACAAGTCATGGGGCTTCAAGTGGCCCCCAGAACTGGTCAGCGTCATGCTAGGCTAGGTAGCATTGGCCCTAGTTTAGCTGCACACACTGCCTTCTCATGGTGTTCAGTTTTGTTTGAGACAGGGCCTCACTGTGTCGCTTTGACTGGCCTGGAACTTCCTCTGTAGAAACAGTTTGGCCTCAAACTCACAGAGATCCACCTGCCTCTGCCTCTCAAGTGCTGGGATTAAAGGCATGTATCATCCCATCTGCTGAATTGCTGTGTTTTTAAAGTACATGAAAACAAAAACCAAAAAACCCTGGCTTTTAGAGATACATATTGACTTAAATAGTGATTTAATTACAGGAAACAAAGGCTTAATATTTTCTTACTGTCATTCCTCAGCAACTAGTATCAAGTTAGTATCTTGTGGGTTGTATTAGAATGATTGATTTCTTACCACGTGCATGTGTGTGTAAGTGAGGGCCCACATGCCACTTGGCACATAAGGCAGGGAGGGAACAGCTTATAGAACTGGTTCTCTCCTACCATGGAAGTTCCAGAGGTCAAGCTCAGCTCACCAGCCTCCCAAGGCAAGTGCTTTGACCTGCTAAGCCATCTTGCTGGCTCCAAATGACTGATTTTTAAAAATTATCTGTTTTATTAAAAACATTTTAAGTTAATTTGGAGTTGACATCAGAATAATTTTTGATATGACCTTAAACACGCTCTCCCCATTTTGTCTATGTATTTACCTGAACCAGATTCCTCAGTATTTATGACCACAAAATCAGTCTGTCAGTCAACTCTGAGAAACATTAGTTACTTAATACCCTGCAGCATCAAATATTCAGCCACCATCTAATTCTCCCTGTGAAGACAAGCAAGTACACCCATCTCATTAAAATGCAAAAGGTTTAAGATGCCCTGATTTAGGCACTCATTCAACCTGGGTTAAAACTTCCTCTTCTTGGAAATGGCAATGGAAAAGCAATCTGGTTAAAGTAATTTATACTTGAGTGTGGTTGACTAATAGTGCTATTGTGGAAGGCGAAGGGAGGAGATGAAGGTGGCTTTTTAGGAAGATTGCTAACCTCATAAAGAGACACATCTCAGTTGATCAGTCTGTGAGATCTAACTGGAAGGTAGTGAGGGAAGGGATGAGTTGCTCTACACACCCTCACCTGGGAAAGGATCTTGGAGACTTCATTACTATGAGATTCATCACAGAATCACTGCACTTGATTCAGCTAGTAGAACTCTTGAGGTATACAAGCATGCTGGCACTTGCCCCTTGGTGGTGAGCCAGCTAAGAGAGCACTGCAGAGCAGAGCTGTGTTGCTGGGGATAAGCTGTGCCATCCTGTAATCTCCTGGAAACACCCAATGTGCATTATAGAACTGGAGTTTTGGTTTGGGAGTTGCTGGGCCCAGCCTTGGTAGCATTCCTGCAATATTCTAGCTCTGCCCTCTCCCAAAGTTCCAAAATCTTCCAAATTCCTCCCAAAAGCTGGTTCCAAAAGCCTTAGAACCACATTGTTATCACAACAACCCCACTCCTGGTACAAACTTTATCAGTTACCTTCCCCCTTGACATGAACAAATATATACTTCACAAAGACAACCTGAAGGAGGGTTTGTTTTGGTAGACAGAGAACCAAAGGGAGCAACCAGAGAAGCAAGGGAGAGGACAGCTACTTGTACCACTATTACCAAAGATGGAGACCAACCTAGTGTTTTAGTAAAGATCCACCATGTGAAAAGCAGATGTAGTAAATTACAGGGACATGCCTTCTCTGCCTGGCTGATAATGGTCCCCACCACATCAGACATCTGGACCAGACACCTGTGCTTGGCAGAGGTTCTCCAGAATGGCTGTCAGAGTTTTATATCCAGATTAGCATTCCAAGTCAGTCATTTACTGCCAAGGACCAAAGTTCCATTCCTCCATCATCCTCTGCTGTTGTATGTATAATACAAAGGTAGCTATCAATCCTGCCAGGCAGGGTCTGCTGCTGGGGCTCTCGCTGTGGATAGCATTCACACTGAGCAGACTGTGCCTGCCTGGAAATTGTATGACCTCAAAAGCTCAAGGAGACACGAGGTGAAATGAAAGGGCTCAGGACAGAGTACCTGGCTTCAGAGATGACACTGATGGCCCCTGCAGTATAACCTCAAGCCTGAGACTCTTCTAATCATCCCTCACACCCTTGTGCACACATGCATCCACACACATGTATGTGCCCATACACAGGTTACCACTGCAGAGCACTGCTAGGCCAGGCAGGTGGCAGGTGTATGAACTCCCGTGGAAGGTGCAGGGAAGAAAGAAAATGTCCTTGGAGGCCCCTTCCCCACCTTCCCACCTTTCCTAGCCTGGTGCAGCGCCTGCCTCCTCAGCCTCAAGCATCAAAGATTCATCAAAGTGGAGACCAAGCAAAGCATGTGCTTCACATCTTTAAATGTGTTTCTTCCCAATAAAAAATTCAGTGGAAAGGCAGGAAATTGAAGGGAGTTCAAAAAGCAGTGAAGGAAGGGTGTGTGTGTGTGTGTGTGTGTGTGTGTGTGTGTGTGTGTGTGTGTGTAGAGAGAGAGAGGGAAGGGGACTGCAGAAAGGAAGCAGGGAGGGAAGGGGGCTGCAGAAAGGAAGTCGAGGGAAGGAGGTGAGCACTTCTCTGAGTTATGTTTGCACTGAAGCCAGAGTACATTTACCAAATGTCTGCATTGCTCAGGGCACAGGGCAGGCCCTTCACACAGCGCATAGGCTGTGCACTGTACAACTCTGGGGGAGGCATTCCAAGATCACAAAGATGTTTCTGTGGAGGAAATGTGTTGGCTCCTGTGTATGGAGGGTGTGAGGATCAGGAGGTATTAGTCTGCAGCATTCTGGAGTCTCTGTTTCTCATATCCAAACTGGAGTTTTAATGCCTGCCCTTTCTATCTGCTGGTATCTGGAGATATATACATGCATGTGTATTGGGGGAGACAGAGACTGAGACACACACACAGAGACACACAAAGAGAAACTGAGAGAAAGACAGGAGATTGAGAGAGAGAGAGAGAAACATACAGAGAAAGGGACAGAAAGAGATGGAGAGAGGCTGAGGGACAGAAAGGTTGAGAAAGACAGAAAGATAAGAGAGAAACTGAGAAAGACATTGAGAGAGACCTTTGGGTTGGAGCAGGGACCATTCCCAGCAGGAAACTGGTGTGCACTTACTAGAGAAGTAATAGAAATAGTAGAAATTTCCCAAACAGTAGAAGATAAGCAGGCATTCAGGAGGCAAGCCACCTGGACATGAGCCTCTACAGTAAAGTCAAGGCAGCTCTGGCCCAGGTAAGAACAAGCAGCCTTCTAGCCAAGGGCAGTGCATGCCTTGGCCTGTAGGGGGAGCTGGCTCCAGGGATAGGGGAGAATAGACTGAGATGATGCCTTAGAAAAGATCTGGAGCCCCTGGGGAAGGCTGTGAGGGCTCAGGGGCTTGCTCAACTCCACCCTCCGTGACTTGTCACCTATTATGAGTCACAGCTGCCCTCAAACCTCAGTTTCCTGATCTGTAAAATGAAGACACCAGACAGTCATCTAAAACTTCCTCTTCTGGCTCATTTCACTCCAGCAGCTTGCTCGGTTCTGTTGCCCATGTGGGGGAGGGGCAGGAAACTCAGATTGACAAGATCTAACCATGGCTTCCCCATTCTCCCAAAGGGCACCCCATCATTACCCACAGCCCCCTCATGTCAAACCAGTTTCTGGTTACAGTGTCCCATGGATAGAGGACCCTCAGGCATACATGAGGAAGTTGTCCTGGGTTTAAGGCCCCACCTCTCTCCATGCTGGAGCAGAGACCTGTCATATCACCCACCCAAGCCTGCAGATGAGCCGGAAGTACCCACACCTAAAGTAAGCCAAGAATGCTTGCCAGCCCCACAGGCTGCATACCTCACCCTACCCAGCAATGGGGTTGGGGGGTGGTGTGTGTGTGTGTGTGTGTGTGTGTGACAGATGGGACCTGGTGATAAATTTCCACATCCTGGTCAGGCCTAGTGGCCCTTGGGCAGAAACAGGAGCAGAACTTGCTTATGGAATAGCAATTGACACCTAGGTAGAGTTGGCAGGTGTCAGCTGCTGTGCAATGCCTCCCTTCTGTGGGAAGGATGCTGTTTGCTCAGCTCAGGTCTGGGACAGCACAGAAAAGTGGCTTGTGGCTTGGTCTTTGGGGTCACTGGTGTGGTTGACATCGTCAGCTCTGCCCTTTGCTAGCTGGATGATGTTAACCTTGGGGGGGGGTTTCTTATTTCTGCCAAGTTTCCATGTTTCCACCTAGAAAACAGAAATGATGGCAAACAGAGTCTTCTGGGGCATGACTGTGAAGATCAAAAGCAACCATGTTCCTACAGCATAGGGTCCTAATAACCACTCAACAGAAGGCAGAGCTTGTGGCTGAGACACCTTGTTAGTTTGTAGCCAACCAACCAAGTGGGTTGGTCTAACCTGACTCCTTGAAGGTGAGTGGCTGGCCATACCCAAGGTTCCAAAGTTTCTTGGTTCCACAGTGCCCTCTTCTGCTTAGCTGGGTCACTACCACCATCAGCACCACCCTGAGACTTCCATGGCTCCTGCCTCTGTCCTCTGCTATCCTGGTACTAGGTGCATGGCTCCCAAAACATAACCATGACAACACTATCAACCCGTGGCCCCTGAAGGTATGGGCTTCACCTCCCACAGGCACCAGCTCAATTGTCATGCCTAGCAGGCTTCTGCAAAGTTTGTATTTCCCCAAGTGAAAAGAGATCAGGTTTCTACAATTCATAAAAGAAAGAAACTGCAAAGTAATATGCTTAAAACATAGTCTTTCCATTGAAAAGAGTATTAAGGGGCCCAGGGAAAACCAGTCAATAAAGGCAAGCACAAAGACTGGGAGTTCAGTCAGGACCCACAGTCTAAAAAGCTGGGTGGGCATAGTGGTTGCCATGAACTTGCATTCCTAGCATTGGGGAGTGGAAGCAGGCACATCTCTAGGGGCAGGATGACAAGCCAGCTCAGCCTACTTGGTGAGTTTCAGGCAAGTGAGAGATTGTGTCTCAAAACATAAGATAGATAGCACTTAAGGGACAAAAGTTAGTGTTGTCTTCTGACCTTTGTCATGTCCAAAGGAAACTTCAATCCCCAAAACTCCAAAAGGCTGTCCAAATAGCCAGGAGTGAGCTCAGCCTGGGCTATAAGAGGATTTCTGGTGACTAAATAAAAGCCAGTATGCCTCAGGAACTTGTGAAGTCAGTTGCCATCTGTTAAGAGGAATCATTTTCCTCACCTCTGGCAGAGGAGTATGGCTCTCCATTGACCCACACCCATGATTGCATATCAAGTGCATGATGGCCTTCAGGCTCCCTCAGTATCTAAGCACTTACATACTTCAAAGCCCCTCCCCTCCCCAAAGCTGCCCACCTTCCTTATTCTCACCGTGCTCTCTCAGCTCTTAGTCCCCTGCTCTTCTCCATCTCTTGCAGAGAGCCACGGCCATGTTCAGTCTGTTGGCCATGTTCAGTCTACTTCTTTCTCTGCTCTGGATTCTTCCAGATGCCTCTGGCTGTTCTCTCTTTCTCTCCCATATCCATAGAAAAACAAAAGCGAACAAAACCCCTCCCCCTTAGCCATACCATGGAGCAGCATGTGCATGTGCACACTTGTGCACACCCACTCATCCACACACATACAATGTCGGTTAAAGGTGATAGAGACACAGGGATGAGAAAGATGAGATGGAGAAAGAGAAAGAAAATTCCATTTCTCACAAGCTTCCAGGCAGTGGGAGGAAGTGAGGGACAGGGAGGTACCCATCCCAACAACTCTGTATACTTTCTGTTTGTTTGACACAGCAAGTCCATCCCAGATGGAAGCTGCAAGCTTCAGGGGTTGGGGATAGCCATGTGACCCTTCCCAGATAAGTAGGCCTGGGACACAACCTTTAGCAACATGAGATGGTGCCCCAGCGAATGTGATGAAATCTGATTGACAGATACACACTCCACCCAAGAATCTACAAGTAACTTAAGTGCCTCCAGCCTCCAGATCACCAGGGCCGCCTTCCCTGTGGTAACTGTCCTGGCTGTCCCAGCAGTCATTTCCCACAGCAGCAGGGGAGCCACTGTCTGCTGAGATGAGGATTTCACAGTCTCTCCATGATACACAAACACACCCAATAGGAAAAAGATAACACTCACTTGTTTCTTACCACCTCCATTCCCGTTGGTTCCGAACACCACTTCATGAGAGGTCCTCCTACCATGTCAGTTTCATTCTCAAAGCTATTGTGCCCCCATCACCACCACCACTTCATCTCAGACCTGGACTCAAGCCAGCATCACCACCTCAGCTCAGCGGCAATGGTGCTGCTGCTTTGATGTTGATTGACTGATGCTTAAGAATGATGTGTGTACACCATGCAGATTAATCTGCAACCACTACTAGAAGTCTCCCGTCTTGGGGATGGGAAGACGGCTCAGTCCGTGAAGTGCTTACCTTGCAAGCACAATAACCAGCCCCAGTGCTGTTGTATAGAAATTTATTTCGAGTTGAAACGTTGCATCCTGGAGAGAGGGAAGGGTCTATTTTGAGCTTGAGCTTCGATGTTAAAGAAACATCAGCCAGAAAAGCCAGGACAGGAATTTGAGGCAGGAACAAGCCATGCTTGCTGGCTTGTTCACACTTGGCTTGCCCTGACTGTTCTTTTATACCACCAAGGACCACCTGTCCAGGGATGGTAGCACCCCCAGTGTAATGCCCCCCCACATAAATCATTAATCAAGAAAATGCCCCCCCTCAGAATTGCCCACAGGCCAGTCTGATGGAGTCATTTTCTCAACTGAGGTTCCCTCTGTCCAGAAGACCCTAGCTACCATGACTTGAATGACTGAAACTTGACCTGACTGGCAGCAGGACCTCATCCCCTCTTTATCCATCCACTTAGAGCTTCCTTGGGTTCCCAGCCCCCAGCTTATGTCAAGTTGATAAAACACACCTGTCCTATGTTTTACTCTACCTGTCTGGAGTTTTTTTTTTTTTTTTTTTTTTTTTTTTTTTTTTGAGACAGGGTTGTTATTTATTTATTTATTTGCATGGCCTTGGCTGTCCTGGAACTCACTCTGTAAATCAGGCTGGCCTCAGATACATAGAGATCCACCTGCCTCTGCCTCCTGAGTGCTGGGATTAAAGGTGTGAACCACCACAGCCAAGTATCTTTTTCTTCATCATCAAGTATCCTGGGCTATGCACCTACCCCCAACTCAGAGTGTAGCCCAGTGCACCTCAAAACCCCCTGCCTTCTACCTCATATGACCCTGCAGGCTTCCCATAGACAAGAGGGAAAGCAGTGTGACTGCCTAGCTTCATTGTCATCTTAATTAGACTGAGCAGTGCCTAAGGGGTTCAGAAAGTGTACCTTCCCGGCAGCCTCTTCATCTCACCCAGACTTGCGTAGGTGGAAATGCAGACACACTTTCTCAGATGGCTACTGCACAGTACCATCCTCCCAGCCAAACAGCTGAGGTCTTTATGAGGTCAGGTGTGCCTGTTTGCAAAGGATCATCATAGTTGAGCTTGCTAATAGTCTACATTCCCTCTTAGGAAAGAGCTTGGCTGGTCATGGGATCCTCACTTGAGTATTCGGCCACTGCTCCTAGCCCTTTGTCTGCAGTTCTGCCCTAAATGCATGTGGCCTCTGGGTCTTAGGAGAGGAGATAGAATATATATAATCTGAGGAAGATTAGTGGGAGGGAACTTCACCTATGTAGACAAGGGAAGTCATCACCCATGCTAGGTAAAGACTTCAGAGTGGCCACTTCGGGGCTACCCACATTCCTGTCAATAACCCCTCACTGATGGGTTCACCAGGGGACTGTAGAAGGAAGGGCATAGAAATGTAGAAATAGCCTAGTCAACACTGCATCCACTCCACCCCCAGAGAAAGTTCTCATAAGAGCAGTGATGACTAGAAGAATCTCTCTAATTGTGCAAGCCCCCAGATTTTAACACGAAAAGTCCTTTAGTTCTAGGGTAAAGCCTGGGAAAATGAACCTTCTAGGAAAGTAGACTGTGCTGGCCCTATGAGTTTGCTTCCCCAGACATCCAGTCTGCAACAGAGGGAGGGCAGCCACCATCCTCCTTCCTCAGTGAGCCAGCAGCCAGGCAAGTGAGCCTTCTTCTCCAGCAGAGGACTCCTCACACTTCTGCCAGCTGCTCCCAAGCTTGCCCTCTCACCAGAGGCCATACAAGCTGCTTAGCACACAGTGGTTTCAGCTCACTGGCTTTCATTTTCCTCTCTTTACCTGAAGAAGATCAGGGTTTAAAGGTTTGCCCCAGCCACCCTGTCAGTAAAGAAGCGAAGCCATTCAAAAGCAGAGCTGTCTGTGGAAGTTGGTTCACCCGTGAGCAGAGCACAGTGGGCCCTGTACTAACGTGAGTGGAGTCTCCCAGCGCTACCACCGTGTGCTTGCCTTTGCTGCACTTTATGTGGAGACTTTGCCTTCTGGTCTATACGAATAGCCTTTAGCTGTGCAGGGTGACTCGAGTGGCCCCAGGCAAGAGTGATGGAGACTCCTTAGGGCCCCGGGTGGGATCCTTTTCTATCCAGCTTCCACCCAGGGCAGCACCTCTGTGTACACAGTGCTTATAGTGCTTGTAGTGGCAGGGCGACCATGAATGGCACCTGGGGAGATCTCAGAGAACACAAAAAGTCACGTGCATAGAAAAGACAAACGCTGTCGGCCTTAGTGGAGTGCACCTTGTCCGGAAAGAAAGAAACCCCAACAAGGAAACAGCTGGGGAGGGGACTGACCCGGAAGATGTCCTGGAGGAGGCAAACTTGAAGTTATGCAGGTTTGTTGTAGGCAAGAGTGAAAGGGGAACTGAGTAAGCCAAGACACGGAGCAGGGGCAGGCTTGAAGCCGCCCCTTCCGGTTAGAGAGAGGAAGAGAAAGTGCTGCAGCCTGCAGCCCCGGCTTCCTCCCTGAGCCACCTCCTTTCTTCACATCCTCCTCAGCACCACCAGTCACAGGACAGTGCTACAGGCACCCTAGGCTGACTGCCTGGCACTCCCATTCCTACAGCAGCACTTAGTGGCTACAGGATCATGAGGGTACCCGAGACCCCACCTGCCTGGAAAGGGTCTCACACAAATACATGTGCAAGCAGACACATACTTGAACCCCTAGCTGAGCTAAACAGACTTGCATTCTTGGCAGGCTAAAAAGGAACTAAGAGGCACACGGTGGCTGGGATGAGCTGGGGTGGAGCTGATGCCCCATTGCCATCTGAAAGAGTGGGTGCCTGGGGCAACATGGGCCCTGTCCTCATCAAGGAAAACCTCCTTTCTTTTCTGGGGTCTTTGGTAAAGTTTATTTTGCACAAGTCCACTGAGAGAGGCTTCAGTTGCCAATGTTAAAGTTGTCAGAGTTAAAACAGCATTCTTTGGGTTGAGCCCAATATAAAGGAGGGGACAAGACATGGGAGAAGGTGGTCCTCGCTCACATATGCTATTATAAAATGTATCGCAAGGGCTCTGAAGAGCCCAGCCTTGCACCAAAGACCACTAGAATGTACCACATCTACAACTGTTTCAGGAGAGCGTGCATCAGCCTGCTGGACCCTGCATGGACATCACCCTTATTATTCATTCTTGTAAACAAGGATCTTGTAAACAAGATATCTCAGAGCAACCACAGTGGCCACTGTCATGTCACCTCCAGATGAGATTGGACAGGTTCAGGGTGGTGTGGCCATTGGCTCACTTCGCCTTTAGACATTCTCCTTTGCAATCCTGGTGACACACACCTCTAATCCAGCTGCTTGGGAGGCTGAGGCAGGAGGACCACAAGTTTAAACCCTGCCTGGGCAGTTTCGTGGGACCTTCCCTTAAAAGTTAAAAGGCCATAAGTAAAGGGTTTGTGCATGTTGCTCATTAGTAGGGCACTTGACTGGCATGCATGTGCAAGGCCCTGGGTTCAATCCCAGGTACCACTAAATAAGATAAATTAAAAGTCAGTGCTAGAAACACAGCTTAGCAGTTAAGAGCACTTACTGCTTTTGCAGAGGACGTAGGTTCTGTTCCTAGCACTCACTTCAGATGGGCCAGAATCACCAATAACTCAAGCTCTAGGGGACCCAACACCTTCTTCTGGCCTCTTTTGGCACCTGTATGCACATATAAACAAGCAGGCACATGTGTACATGTAAGTAAAAATAATTCTGAAGCATCAAATTCTCATTTTCCTTTGCCTCCCCAGATATGCCTATACTCCATCACATATCCTGGATTTGAGTGTCTAATACTTATATTAAGCTTGTTTCCATTGCAGCCTCTCTCTGTTACTAGGTTTTACAGTGAAAATAACTTTTGCTGATGCAGAGAGAAAGCAGACAGTGTTTTCACTAGGCACCTAGTGAATGCTGGGAAAATTAGCCAAGTCCTCCCCCTTCCCTTCCCACTGACCTTGTGGGACTCAGCATCATTAGCCCTCCTCTGCAGAGCAGACCAGCAAGGCTCCTGGGATGGTTAATACTGCCAGTTTGGCAGGATCTAGATTCACCTAGGTGATGAGCGTCTAGCCACAGCTGTGAGGGCGTTTCTTGATTTGTGGCGTGAAGTGGGAAGACCCACGCTAACCCTAACCGTGGGTGGCACCATTCCAGGGGCTGAGGTCCTGGACAGAAGCAAAAGGAGAAAGCAAGCTGAGCGCTGGTTCTACTCTCTTCCCGACTTCAGATAAAATGCCAACACCCACCTCAAGCTCCTGCCATTGTGCCCTGCCATGCCCTGCCATGTCCTGCCGTGATGGACTGCCCTCTTAAATATGAGCCCAAAATGCACTTTTCTCTTTAAATTGCTTTGTTAAGCATTTTGTCAGCTCCAAAGGTCAAAGGTCCATGTGGACCTGTCTGGAAGGAGTGGAGCTGGACTGCCACGGTTAAGAGTGTTCTGACTTTCTCTTCTGCCCTTCCTCTCCCAATAGCCTAGAACCTTTAACCTGGTGTTCAGATGATTGTGAGAGAAAACACCGTTCCCTTTGGAAAAACCAATATAGTTTTATACTTTAATATAAATTTATTGTGATATCAAATAATTTATTTTTGATTTAAACATTAAATGCATTAGTGGCATTCAAAGTACTTTCAGTTTTGTGTGTCCACCCCTCTATATACTTCCAGAGCATTTCTATCAACCACTAGTCTCTTTTTTCTGTCTTTTGGACTCTGGATACATCATATAAGTGGAATCGTGCATACGTGGACTCTTGTGCCTGGCTTCCTTCATTTCAAACAGTCTTTTCAAGGTTCCTCCATGCTTTACTTCATTTAGCTCGTATTCCATTCCTTTCGAAGGCTGAATAGTACTCCATGTTTGTTTATATGATTTGATTCATCTGTTGATGGACATTTGAGGTGTTTCCACTTCGGAGATACTGTGAACTGAAGTGAATGTTCATGGAAGGAGGGGTGTGTGTGTGTGTGTGTGTGTGTGTGTGTGTGTGTGTGTGTGTGTTTTAATGAAATCACCTGTTTTCAATTCCTTTACATAGGGCTTCTAGGAAAACCAATAAAGCTTTTCTTTTGTTGTGTTGCATTTTCCTGTGGTGTTGAGGACTGACCTCACATGCCAGGCTGCCGCTCTCCCACTGAGCTACATCCTTCTGTCTCTTTTCACTTTTTCTTTTGTGGCAGGGTCTCACTAAGCTGTCCAGCCTGGCCGCCATGTCCCAACCTCCCAAGCAGCTGAGACCACAGGCTTGCATCACCAGACCCAGCCACAATTACAGTGTATGCCTTACTGTAAGAATTCAGACCTACCCCTGTCACCTGGCAGAATGCACTCAGGCAGTACTCTGGTCAGCCCAGGGTTCCATGAGTACTAGTCTGCAGGCAGGTGTAAAGGACCCCTTTAAGAGTCAGACCCCTGCCCCTTTTGCTTTCTTTTTTGCTTTCTCTTCCTCTCTCTCTCCTGCTTTCTGTTGGCCACCAGGTAGCCTCCTCTCCTTCTCTCCCCCCCCCTTCAGTTCCCAGTGCCTCTATGTCTCTTCCCTTCTCCCTCACCCCCCTTTCTAAATAAACTCTTCATTTAAGCTCTATCTGCCTGGTGTGTTATTCCCTCTGCCTCCCGCCCTCGTCACCCTCACCGGCTATGCAACCTGCTATGCTCTCCCACGGGACCACCACTCACCCCCATTCTCCAGTTTTTATTTCTATAACTGTAACTAATGAACAACACTTACTCCTTTTGAAAATATTCAAAACTTCCTCCTCAACATGAGGACACTGTGTCAAAGGACAAAGAGATACAAAAAATAACACCTTCACAATCCTGAAGCCCAGGCTGTTTATTTTTCATATTTTATGTTGTTGTTTTGCAGCTATTTGGTATGTTTGTGACATGTGTCCACGGTGTTTGCATGTGTGTGGGTGTGCAGCCTATGCCTGTGTACATGAGGAAGCCAGAACAGGGACATAGAATTTCTTCCTTTATGGTGTTCCACCTTTCTATCCCAGTTCTCTTGGTGACTCAGCAGCTTGCCTTTTCAGCTAGGCTATGTGGCCAGAGATATCTCAGGAGCCACCTATTGCCACCTCCAATTCTGGGGTTGCAGACACATGCAGCCATGCCCAGCTTTTAACACAGGGGCTGGAGATTCAAACTCCAGTCCTCATACTTACAAAGCAAGTGTTTTTATACACTGAGCCACCTTACAAGCTCCAGTACTAGAACTTTCTCTGCCACTGGGCACTCAACACCATGTATAACTTGTCCTGAGTGCCTGGGATGTACAGAGTGAACTCCTGCCCCCAGCCCACCTTTGGGAGGAAGAAGAGGCTAGGATGAAGTATTACCAGTAACCCAGCTCCCACTACCCAGCAGAACATAAGTAGGAGGGGATTGTGGGTAATGGGAAATTTGCATTTCAATCTCCAAATACAAATTAAACCCAAAGTTGTCATCAAAGAAAAGATGAAGATGAGGATCAAGATGATTCCACAGTCCTAAAAAAGAAGAGATTAAAGAAAGGGAATTGAATGCATCTTTAAAGAGGTTTTAAAAGGTGTTAATGCAGACTAATGCAGTTAATGAAGGTTAGGCGGGATAAATGGCGGCTCATTAGCATCTTGCACCAGAGGAGAGCTCTTTGCACCTTTCCTCATATCAAAGCCTGGATTCTTCCTCTTAAGAAGACAGCCTCGATTATTTTAAAACGAAGGGGAGATTAAAAATAGACGTATGATAACTGCCTCTTCCATAATAGTGACTATTTATTTCTTTGCCTCCAAACTCAGTTTCATCATGCATCACATATTCACTGCCCTGGATAAGTCCTTGAACCCACGCAGTGTAGGTTGGAGACAAGCTTTGTAAGACCAGTAATTAAGTTCAGAGACTCAGCTTCACACTGGCATCCCTGTTTCTTTAGCTGGGAAAGAAAAGGAGCCTCAGACAGACCAAGGATGTACTGGATTATCTGCCAGGGATCTGGAGAAGAATGGGACTGATAGAATGAATATATATTAAAATGGGATCTATCCAATTGCTTTACATTGTACAGGTTGCACACTCCAGCAATGGCTGACTGAGAACTGGAGAGGCTGGAACCCCCATAGCTGCTCAGTCCATGAGACTGGACCAGCAGCCCCTGTCTACCTCTGCAGGCCTGGAGGAGTCCTGAGAATCTGCTAGTCTCCCATCCCTGTTGGAAGGCTAAGAAACTGGGTTTGAATGTCAGCAGAGGACACCAACACATAGGTGCACTTACCCCAAAAGGGTGAAGGTATGTAGGCAGGATGCTTCTCTAGACGGATGTGGCAACCTGGCTGTAATCACAGCAGTCAAGAGATAGACACAGGGTATTGCTGGAGCAGGCTTGCTAGCTAGACAGCCAATGGGTGATCCTCAGTAAAGCTGCAGCATCTACCCCTTTCCAACAGTGCCACCAACTGGAGACTAAGTTCAAATGCCTGAGACTATGGAGGATATTTCTCATTCAAACCCCTACAAGCCCCTCTTCCCGCATCTAGGAGATACCCTCTGAGACCCCCAAAGCTAACTCAAAAATCCTGCCTCCTTCATGATGCTGGCCCATCTTTGAGGTGCTACCACAGGACACAGGTCTTCTGGCTTTGCTGTCAATCACAGGGTTGAGACACTCGGGAGAAGGAAGGGGCATCATCTTTGTGTTCTTTGTTCCTCTCCTAGTCCAGACTCTGAGTCCTTACTTTATTGTCAAGGCCATTTCTACTTCAGTTTCAGGTTTCTGGGGCCAAGGTCTCTGCCTTCCAAGTAATGGATCCCATATACCTCCTGGTCTCCAACAGAGTCAACAAGGAACTGGCACCAAGCCAAGGGGCAGAGAAGCATCCTGGGAGGCAGGCTGCCTTTCCAGAGTAACCATTCACCAGGAGGGAGATTTCAATTGCTACCTTCCTCTCCCTGCAAGGCTTGGAGGGCAGACAAAGGCCACCAAACAGCCCTGGGGGGGGGACCTGGTGGCTTTATGAACTGTGTCATATTTGCTATTATGCAATGAATCATCAGTTGCTGGATGAATCAGCTCACTGGTGCCACTCTTTTCTGTTCCTTACACCCACTATTACCCCCTATTTGTACCTTTGCTGGCAGGAGCTTCCGTGGGTACCACTGACAGCATCTTTGGAACAAATGAAGACCTTTCATGCCAGGTAAAGCTGGTGGTGTTTAAACACATGGAAGGAGGCTAGTTGCCATTTCCCTTGCCTTTCACTAGGGAGAGGGCTAGCATTACACAAACCCACTACTAGCCCAGTGGTGAAGATTTAGAACACCATGTGTACAAGGCAGGCTCCAGTTTCCCAGGCACCTCCTATTGGTGTTACAACAGCTGGGACCAACCACTGGAGCCCTGTGCTGTGTCTGTCAGGATCTCACAGCTGTGATGGGCTAATTAACAACTTGTCCCCAAGCTGTCCTTGTGCAAGGCCAGAACTGTAAGCTCCCACAAGTGACCTCAGTACCTCATGCCATAGGAAGGAGAGCAGCAAGCTTGTGATCTGATTTGCCTTCTGCATTGTCTGCTAATGACCTGAGGAGACTGTTTACTTTCTCCGGTGATGGGTAAGCAGAGGTGGAGACCCTCCATGGCTAATTGTCTGGCTGGTGCTGGCACTGCCCAGAGACTGTCGCTTCCAGAGTACCAGTGTGCCAGCCTGACCGGGTATCACATGTTGGGTGGAAGTACGAAGGCCAGGCAGAAGCCACAAGAGGGCTGGGGAATGGAAGCACAGACCACACCCACTGGATCCTCCATGAAATCTGAAAGCAGAAGAGAACAATTGAAGAACACACCTGAGGAGCAGCCATCTTCATCAGAACAGCTGCAGGAGCTTGCACTAGATCCCTGGGCTTGCTAGCTGTAAATTTTCTTCCCTCCTGGGAGGAAGTGGTGGAGAGGGTCATTAAACTCTCACCCTATTCCAACCATTTGTATGTAATTCTGTCTTAATTGCACATGGTCTCCTGGATGCTGCACATATCAGATATATGAGGGTGCTTAACTGAAGGAGGGAGGTCTCCATCTGTGCAACTATGGGGAAGTCATCATCAGTGTTGGGTGAGGATTTCCCAGTGTTGTTTACACTGTGTGAAGTTGTGCCACTGTGATTGGTTTAAGAAAAAGCTGAACAGCCAACAGCTAGGCGAGAGGGCTTAGGTGGGACTTCCGGGCAGATATGGAACTCAGGAGATAAAACTAGGCATGGCGGAGATGCCAGCAAGACACTGAGGAAGTCGGACGTACATCATGGAGGTTAGATAACAGGCTGCATGGCAGAACATAAATGAATATAAATGGGTTAATTTAAGTTATAAGAGCTAGTTGGAAACAAACCTAAACTAAAGGCCAAGCTTTCATAATTAATGATAAGTCTCCATGTAATTTCCTGGGGGTTAGCATTCCAAAGAAAGTCTGAGAAGAAAGTCCAACTATACAGTGTGGCTGGTTTGGGGTGGTGGTGGTGAGGTCATCTATATTCTTGTAAATAACTCCACACCTATGGTCTGTAAGTGAAACCAGTAAATATTTTGGTTTTCCAAGTTAGACCGTGGTGGAATCATACTTGGGTGTGTTGTTGGTGCTCTATATGGAGGGAAGGAATTGCCCAAACACTAACAACAGTAGTGGCAATCCCTTGGCAACCTCTCTTTTCACCAACATGTTGGTTTTTGAGGCTTGTAGCCTACCTAGCCCTGCCCACAGTCCTGCTTCCAGATCCTCTGGGCTGCTCCCCTACCTCTATTTTGTGCCATGAGTTAGAGATGTACAGACAGGCTCTCCAGAGGGGGCTTGCCATTACTTCTACTAAAGACAGAGGCTGGTGGCAGTGGGCAGACTGGGTAGCAGTCTGGTCTGAATTCTAACAACTTGCTGCAGTAGCCTTAAGTTCTGTTAATAAGCAGGTCATGTTTCTTGCTCTCCAACCACCATAGCAAATAGCAGAAACAAGAAGGACACATGGCAGGAAGTGGGTGTGATACACAGGCACCAACCAGGGTGGGGCATGAGGCCACAGAAGACACTCAAAGGGCAGGCCACCAGCCCACCAGACCTATGATCATGCTGCAATTGAATCTTAGACACATGACTGCCAGCCCACAGGCACTCCCTACCTTGCCTGTGTCCTATTTGTTTTCTTTGAGAGGGGGATCTCATTATGTAGCCCAGGCTAGTCTGAAACCCACAGTCCTCCTAACTCAGCTTCATGAGTACTAGGGTTATAGACATGAGCCACCATACCTACTTAATGGTGGAAGATACAGTGTGATAGCTCAGGTCTTAATCCTCCAAGTATTTCATTTAAATTTAGACACTTGCAAGAGATCACATTAAAAAAAAGAAAAGGCAAGTTCATGTTTTGCTTTGGCTTGGAATGATTGGAGCGTAAGAAAGCAGCACATTGGATTAGAATTCTGTTTGGTCTTTCCATGGTTATGTATGGAGCTTCTGCTGTATGTAAATGTCTGCTCTAGGCTCAAGAGAGACTATAGTGATGGTGACAAAGTCCTGGGCTCCCCTGTGAGCTGAGAGAAAATGGCCTGCACACAGCATTTCATTTATGGCAGTGTGAGGCAGGAACCAGGAGATGAGCACACACTGAAGTTGGGAACAGAGAAGTCTCAGGACAGAGGAGACAACCCTCCAAGGAAAGAGAAGACTCTCTGATGCCTCTCCAGATGTAGGCACAGGGGAAAGTGGCGCATGGCCTGCACTGGCAGGTGTACCTTTGGTCCCAAGCAAGATGAGGCTGATGCCACATTATGGAAGGCCAGTCTGGGAAATCTGGCACTATCCTTGAGCCAAGGGCAAGCCAGTGAGGATTTGAGCTGCATGAGGCCATAAGGAGAGCAGCACACTAGAGACTCTTCTAGGAACTGTCTGAAGAGCAGTAGTCAGAGGAACACCTGCCATGTGATACAGACAATGGGGATTCACAGGAGGATGAAAATGGGAACCCTAAGCCATGGGAGGCTGGGGCTGAGGGTGGAAACAGGTGGGCTTGGGAAGGCGCAGGCAAGGGACTGTAAGCTAGGTGCTTGCTCCATCTCTTTCCTGGAGCACGTGTTGTCCAGGTTCTTTCTCCAAGCACATGTTACATTACTACTGGAGAGGCAGAGCAGTGGAAAGGACGTGAAGGGCAGCAGTGCTGACAGAAAGTGAAAGCTCAGACTGGAGGGCGGGGGGCTCACTGCTGCTCAGACCCCACAGCCAGTTTCCTTAGTGCGGGTACAGGGCACAAGAGGGCCCTGGGGAAGACGTGCATCCTGGAGGAAACACGCAGCTGCTGTTTGCAATGGCCGCTCCCCATGCCTAGTGGTGCAGACCCAGTCCAAAGCTAGGCCTCTATTCTAGCCTGCTCTAGGCTGCCTCCGACACTTTTCCCCCATCAAGACAGTTGCTACTATCAGCATATATTTGAAGTAAGGAACCAAGGAGACAGAGAGATGGCTCACTGATTAACAGCACAGGCTGTTCTTGCAGAGGACCTGTTCGTTCCCAGCACCCACATCAGTTTCAGGAACCCAGCCCCTTTTCTGGCCCCAGTGAGTACCTGCGCGCATATGACTTACCCACAAGCAGGTGCTCACATGTACACAGAAAATAAAAAATAAATCTTTAAGAAAGAAAGAGAGGAGGAGGGAGGAAGATGCGTCATTAGATTTGTGTCAGAGAAACTGATAATGCACAGGGTTTTGGCCTGACAAGACACCCTGAGAGTGTGCATGGTATACAGTCCAAAATGGTGCTTGCCCACATGGGGTCTTTTAAAAAGGCTAGCAGCCAGATAAGACTAAACCACTTCAGGGCAGGGATGTGACAACCACTCTCTAGTCTGAAGGGTCAAAGCAAGACCCACTTCTGCCTGAGGATGGCCTCCTCTTGCTGTCTCTTGAGGACAAAAATTCAAACAAAGGTATATCACCCCCCCCACACACACACACACACTTCTAGAAGAAATAATTCACAGGCAGGGAACACACCCCTCCAAATGTAGAGGGGCAGCTTTCCCTGACTCCCTAGGAGACACAGTGTCCCTAAGTTGAAGTGAAGTGTGAAGTCAAAGCTTCCCTTAGGCCTGTGTTCTGGCTGCTATGTGTGAAGTTCCAGGCTTCCAGCAGGGCCTGAGTCAGGAGGCAGAGTGGCTATGCATTCTTCTGAAAGGGCACACTTGCTGAGGGGCAGATGAGGAAACTGAGCCTCTAAAGTTTAACTTAGCAAGGAATCAAACACTAAAAACAGAGCTAGGATTTGAACTCATATCTTCCTGGGGATGGGGCCTCTCATGCTAAGACTCCTCAGGTCACTGACTGCCCACAGTGACTGGCACACCATGAGATGCCAAATTCTACAAATGACTCTGGGAGCTGATTGTGCTGTGGGGGCTCAGTCAGTCACAAGTAAGACAGAAATATAGCTTTACCTTAACACTGGAAACACGGCATCCAGGCCATGCAGGCCTTGGATGAGCCTTGCAGCAGCTGGCCCCTTACTCCCTTGACCTTGAATGACCCAGGCTAAATGTGACAAATGGGCAAACATATTGGTTTTGAATGCTGATGCCACCACAATGGTTGATGTCTTGGTTCACATTAGTAGGAACTCCAGTCTGAGTTTAATTATCAGGGTATTAGGAACTCAGAGGTAGGGTAGAAACGTGAGTCCTTTTCTCATAAAAAAGAAATGTGGCTGAGGAGTTTGAGCAAGGGTGAGACCCTGGGTGCAAAAGCCCAGAAGCCATGCAAACCTGGAGGAAACAGGGTGTGTCTGTAATCTGGGTGGAGACAAGACTCCCCAGAAGCTCTCAGGCCAGCTAACCTGGCATATACTACAGCTGTAAACAAGAGTTCCTGCCCCCAAGCAAGGTAGGAGATGAAGAATGACAGCAGAGGTTGTTCTCTGACCTCTACACGTATGCTGGGCAAGCAGTTGCCCACATGCCCATGCAAATATGCACACACACAAACACTCCATACACATACACAAAGAAGGGAAGCCAAGAGGAGGGAGGGAGGGAGAGAGGGAGGAAGGGCAGGCACAGGAAAGCCATCTTTTAGGTAAGTCTGCCAATTAGCTGAACTGGTTCGTTTCCTCCCAGGCTGCAAACACTCTGGGATCCAGATAGGCCATGTGACTGGTCCAAGGTCCTGCAGCTGGTGAGACTGGAATCCTGGCACCACATTATTCTTGCCTCCTTTCCACTGCACCATTCCCTGCAAGACCACACACATGCATGCACACTTGCGTATGTGCGCACACAGCCTCCCAGAACAAATTAACTAGGCTCTGGGGGTGACTTGTCACACCATCAGTCACAGCATCACAGGTGGGGAGCACTTGAAAGGTTGTTAGCAAACTAATGAATTATATAATGGCTGCCCAGTAATTCCCAGGCTACAGGCAGCTTCTGGAACACCGGCTCACATTTGAAGAAGATTAAGCCACATACGAGTTGGTCCTGACAAGTTCTGAGGGCTGCCCTTTTCCTGAGAATATTTAGTCTGTGAAGAAACTGTGCAAATGCAAGGTCAAGGTTACCTTGGGGGAAAACTCTGAGGGGAGCCTCATGTCAGTTGACCATGAAGCAAAAGTCACCTGTATCCAGTCCAGAGCTTCCACACTGCTTTAGGTAGTAGGTGACACACCCTGTACACCTGTACAAAGTCAGTCCTGAGCACCAGTAGAAACACAGGGTACCCAGATTCTCAGGGGCCCGATATTTGAGGCACACTTCCAAAGATGAAAGCGCTTTGTAGCCTTGGGAAGGACTTTAGTTCATAGGAGCCAGCTATTGTCCTGAAACCCCTGGCCCAATGAGGAAGATGCTAATGGTGGCTTTGGGGGAGCCCAGCCTAACCCAGAATGGATGTGGAGAACAAAGAAAAAACCTGCCTTTAAGGACCCTCTAGACAAATAGGGGAGATAGAGGCCCCATTGTGACCAGGGAAGGAGGTAGCGCTTGGTTCCACAATGGAAGCCATTCTTGGTATCATCACTCCAGTGTCAAGCTAGATCCCAGCAAGCATGGATTTCCCTGTTAAGAAGTGCTAGACAAGCTTCTCAGGGAGAAGGCTGATTGACGTTCTAAAATTCCATAGCCAGCCCAGAACTTCACATTCTGCATCTATGCCTTCCCCTGCACCCTCAATCCAGGTCTGAGGGAGGATGCTGGGGCCTCATAGGTGAATCCAGGTTAGGACCAGCTTTTGTTCTGTAACCACGGAGATGGCCACCCTACTCTCTGCTCAGGACTGTAGGGCAGCATTGGGCACCTCCAAGGGGATGGTAGAAACCTGGTTCTTCACCTTGCTTCTCCCCAGTGACACCTGCTTCCTAGACTCTGCCAGCCTTGGGGATCTCTAGCTCCTTTTCTGGGCTCTAGACTCTGGGATTTCCCTTTGCAATAGCCCCAGGACCTCTTACCAACATGAATCAAGTTCTCAATAACTTATTGTCAACTTATCACAGTCTAGAGTCACCTAACAGGGAAGCTTCAAAAAGGAATCACATAGATCAGATTGGCCTATGGTATGTCTGAGACAAGTTGTCCTGACTGCTGATTGATTTGGGTGGTGTCATTCCCTGAGCAGATTTAGTCCTAGACTGTAAGGGAAAGCTGCCTACCCAAGCCAATGAGTGACCAACAAGCAGCATTCCTTCATGGTTTCTAGTTTTTAGTTCCTGCTTGAGTTCCAGCCCTGACTTCCCTCAATGATGGACTGTGTGCTGGAAGTCTTTTCCTTCCCTAAGTTGTTTTTGGTCATGGTCTTTGTCACAACAACTGAATGAAGATAGTTGTCTTAGGGTTTTAGTGCTGTGAAGAGATACCATGACCATGGCAACTCTTATAAAGGAAATATTTAACTGGGTTGGATCACTTACAGTTCAGAGGTTTAGTCCAGCAAGGCAGCCTGCAGGCAGACATGGTGCTGGAGCTGAAAGTCCTTACATCTTGATCCAAAGGCAACAGGAAGTGAACTGAGACACTGGGTGGTATCTTGAGCACATATGAGACCTCAAAGCCTGTCATACCTACTTCAACAAGGCCACACTGTCTTTGGGGAGCATTTTCTTTTAAGCCACCACACTAGCATGTGATAAAAGCTCTCCTTCCAACTACTGCTGCCCTCCTGGCAGTGTATGTCTTTTCACCATCCTTGAACTTATGACTCCAAGGAGCCCACAGATATCTGTCAACCTGTGACCCCAGGAACTTCAAGCGGTGGCTTCCTTCAAAGGCAACATTGCACGGCTCAAAGGGGTCACTGAAAAGACCTAAACCCAAACAGGTCCCCAGCCACCATATCATGTTCAAATCTCAGCCTTCAAGGTACCCAGTGACAACCTTAAGTCCCTGAGGCTTCTTCCTCCACTTTGGAAAATTCTTAGGTATAGCATAACCACAGATACTCCTACGACCCAGTGTGTCTGAGTGGGGGTTGTTGGAGGACATCACACCTGTGACTGCACTCCTGTGTTACTAAGAATTGCTTCCTGAGAAAATATCAACTGGCAACAGACTAAGCCCGGCCATGGACACCAGTCCTCTGAAGTGAGAGTTTACTGACCTGTTGAATCACCCCAACTGTGAAATTCTTTACCACCCTTTGCAGTGTCTGAGTATGCCCTGACTCTGGATGTGACCACACAGAAGAATATTCCCCATCTTTGCTTTGTGAGATCTTTGCATCCTCAGGCACACTGACTGTGGCTTCCATCCATCATCCAGAAGAATGGGAACAGGGTGTGAGTCTGGGATGGCAGAAAGGCAGTGCCCTGGTCATTTTTACTGGCCCACTTGACACAACTTAGGTTCATCTGGGAAGAGAGTCTTAATCAGGAGTTCCCTAACAGGTTGCTCTGTGGGCATATCTGTGAGGGATTGTTTTGACTGCTAATTGATCTGGGAAGACCCAGACCACTATGGTAGCACCATTCCCTAAGCTGGTGTCTGAACTGCTTTAAGAATGAAGAATGCTAACAAGCCAGCAGGCAGCCTGTGTGCATTCATTTCTTTCTGCTCTTGACTGTGGGTGTGATGTGACCAGCTGTCTCAAGCTCCTACCTCCGAGACATCCCTTCAGTAATGGACTATAAACCTATAGTCACAAGCCAAATAAACCCTTTCTCCCCTAAGTTCCTTTTTTGTTAGGTGTTTTTGTCACAGCAACAGAAGGGGAACTAGAGCAGGTGGTGGATGCAGGTAGCAGGGGAAGGCTGTACTGGGAGCAGGCACCCCTCCTGATTGGGCCACTCAATGGATATCATATCACACCAGTTCCTTCATTGGAAAAAGAGAAAAATAATCTCTCCTTGAAGAAGGTTTGAACGATTATGAAAAGAGATACAGAAGAATCAAAAGAGATTGAAGTAGAACTTAAAATTCTTCCTTTGGTCAAAGTATCCCTCGATAAGTGAAATGACACCTTTTGAAGGATGAGGAGAGGGAGAGGAAGAGGAAGAGAAGGGGAGAGAGGCAGAGAAGTCTTACCTATGCCTAGCACTGAAACTAGGGGAGAAGAGGGGGAGGGGAGAGACTGACAACTGGCATCTCGGGGGTTTTCTGGAAGACAGAATCAGTGGGGCTAAGGAGAGACGAGCCAAGAGAGCTGCAGCCAAGACCTGGGTGTTTTGGGAGAAGCTGGTGGGGATATGAGAGAGCCATGTAACCAGACATTTAGCAGCTGCCCAGTGTTAGTGAGACACCACCAACATGGGCCCTGAGCTCATGAAAAGAGCAGGTGCCTAGGGCCAGCAAGATGGCTCAGGCAGTGACGGCACTCTCTGCCAAGCCTAACCAGAGTTCGGTCCCCAGAACCTCCACATTGTGGAAGGAGAAAACTGATTCTCACAAATTGCCATCTGGCTTCCGTGCAAGTGCCATGGCATTCGTGTGCCCACACACTCTCTCACACACAAAATAAGTAAAAATTTGTGGAGTGTCTCTGTTTGCTTGCTTCTTGCTTGCTTGTTTGTTTTTGGAACTGCCTCAGTGGAGGAGACAGAAGAAAGTGTTAAAATAAATAAAAACTAATTTGTCAGAAAAACTTGAGATGACACACAAATGTCTGCCTGGTGGCTTCTAGCTCCCCTATGCTCTTACTCTCCCCCATCATCTCATTTTTAGTAAATAGGTTCTTAACCTGTCTGTGGTCTGTAGCTCCAAGACATCATTAAGGCCAACAGTGGATGCTCCAAGCCCTTACTCTGTGGGTTCTTCTGGGAGAGAGACTCTCACTGTGTCTGTGATGTCCCCAGCTGCTCTCAATCCCCACATCAACTGGGATGTGCTCACCATCTACCCATGAAGCCTAGAGAGGTCAAGGAACTGGAGAAAGACCACACAGCCAGCAGAGAGGGAGCCAGGAATACTCTAGGCTTCTGTGAGTCCTTACTCCTCCTGGTTGAAGTCACACAGACTTGGGGATGACGTCATACCTGGTAACAAGTAGGTCACAGCCTGGTATGAGATTGCTAAAGCTGAGCAACCAGAGAGGTTTGGATTCCACACTTCTAGAGGGGAGACAGGTAGAAGAGTCATGAGGAAGGCCAGAGACGTTCCAGGCTCAGCAGATAAGAATTTCAATTGCTTTGAACAACTGTCACTGCCTGGGCATGGAGGCACAGTCTCTGGTGGTTTGAATGAGAAGCATCCCTCATTGGCTAAGGTATTTGACTCTTGGTCCCCAGCTAATAACACAGTTTGGGAAGGTATCCTGGTCTTGCTGGAGGAACTTTGTCAACGCAGGCTGCCTTGGAGTTTGCTCTCCTTGCTTCCTGAGTGTGGGTAAAAATGTGATCATTCAGCTTCCTGCTCCAGCTGTTATTGCCTTCTGCCATTATGACCACCCCACTCCATCCTTGGAGTAGTTCAAAATAAATGTTTTCTTCCACAGTTGCCTCTGGTCCTGGTGCTTTATCATGGCTACAGAAAAGTGACCAGTACAACATCTTTAATTCCAGTAGAGGGTCAGAGGAAGACGGATCTATATGAGTTTGAGGCCACCCTGGTCTATACAGAGTTCCAGGCCAGTAGGGGCTACATAGTAAGACCTTGACAAAACAATTAGAAAGGAAGGAAGGAAGGAAGGAAGGAAGGAAGGAAGGAAGAAAGAAAGAAAGAAAGAAAGAGAAAGATGGAGGGAGAGAGGAAAAAAGAAAGGCCAGGCCGTGGTGGCACACACCTTTAATCCCAGCACTCTGGAGGCAGAGGCAGGTGTATCTTTGTGAGTTTAAGACCAGCCTAGTTTACAGAGCAAGTTCCAGGACAGCTAGGGCTACACAGTGAACAAAACCAAACCAAACCAAACCAACCAACCAACCAAACAAACAAACAAACAAAAACCCCTTAAAAACCACCCATTTGAAAAAAAAAAAAAGTTTAAAAAAAAAGGAAGGAAGGAAAGGAGATAGGGAAAAGAAAGAAGCTGGTCTAGGGATGTAGCTCAGGTTTGATGCCCAGGCCCACGCGAAGTGGGTGCATTGGCACCAGTTAGTAACATCAGCAGTTGGGGAGGAAGCAGGAAGATCAGAAGTTCAAGGTCATCCTTCGCTATATAAAACATTGCAGGCAAGCGAGGGATTATTCAGTAAATGAATAAATAAACAGCACAAGGTAACTGCATCGCAGGAGAATTGGAGACAGCCAGAGGCTGATGTGTTATAAAGGCAGAGAGAACGGGGGAGAGAGCTGGACAAGGAGGTTGGTGGCTTCATCCCTCAGCAAGCCTTGCTGGCTGTTCCTACCCAGTTGTGGGCAGCAGCCCATGTTTCCACCACTGTGGCCAAGCAGCAGTTAAAGTCACTATTAAGCAGCCACGAAAGGTGGCACATTGAACACTGCTCTGAATACTTAGCTGTTACCAAGTCAGTTAGCCCTCGCCACTGCCCAGGAGAGGCACCGTCAGGTAAAGAACCCGAGGTGCTGCCAGGCTGTGACACCTGCAGAGGGCACACAGGAAAGGGCACAGATGGGGCTCCTGCCTAGGCAGCCCGGCTCCATAGGCTCCCTCTCAGTCTTGTCACTATCACTGTGACAAGGTGCCCTGTGGCATCACAGATTAGACAAGAGGGACTGTGCAGAATTTTGTTTCTTTGCTTTTTGCATGTTGGGTTTTTTGTTTTGTTTTGTTTGTTTTGTTTTTGTTTTGGGTTTGCTTGGTTTTTGTCAACTTGACTCAAACTAGGGTCATCTGGGAAGAAGGAATCTCAGCTAAGAACATGTCTCATCAGATTGGCCTGTGGGTAAGCCCATGGGGCGTTTTCTTGATTAATGATTGATGTGGGAAGACCCAGCCCACATCAATACACCCCCAGGAAGGTGTACAAAAAAGCAAGCTGATGGAGCCATGGGGAACAAGTCAGTAAGCAGACTTCTCCATGATTCCTGCCACCGTTCCTGCTTGAGTTCTAGTCCTGGTTTCTCAAAGGTCAACTTCGATGGGACTATGTAGAGATAAACCCTCTCCTCCCTAAGCTGTTTTTGATCATGGTGTTTGTTACAGCCATAGCATCCAAACTAGGATAGGGACCACATGCTCCAGGAGTCCCAAGGAAGCCTGCAGTTCCTCATGGTTCCAGAAAGATCCAGTCTGTGGAGCTGGGGAGATGGCTCAGTTGGTAAAGTGCTCACAATGCAAGCATGAGGACCTGAGTTCAAGCCCCCAGAACCCACATTAAAAAAAAGAAACAAAATGTCCTGGTGTGGTGGTGTGTGCCTGCAGCCTCAGTGCTTGTGAAGGCAGAGATGGGATCCCCCAGGGGCTTGATGACCAGCCAACTTAATTGAATCATTGAGTGTCAGGCTCAGGGAGAGACCCTGTGGAAAGCTGGCAGGATAGCTCCATGACAGCACTTGCTGCCAAACCTGACAACCTAAGGTCAACCCCAGGGGAGATGTATGGTAAAAGAAAGAACTGACTCCTGAACATTGTCCTCTGACTTCTATATGTAGTCTATGGCATGTAAATCACACACATACATGCACGTGCTTGCGTGCGTGCACATACACACACACACACACACACACACACACACACACTAAATTATTGATGTTAAATGTATTAATGTGATAAAAGAATAAGATGGAGGAGATGCCTAACATCAACCCCAACCTCCGCATACACAAGTATATATATGCACATGTATGTATGCTCTCATGTACATACATGTAAATACACATACCACACACATTTAAACTTATCCTGTATCAATTCAAAAGATGAGAATAGGATTCGTGCAGAAAGGAACAAAGGAGTAGATTCTAGCTCAGCAGAGGGAAGATTGCTAGCTTGTTGAGCCATGTGCACAAACATAAGTCCCAGGAGGTAGTGAGCTCCCCATTGAAAGAGCAAAGCAAGCAGAAACTTTCCAGTGATGTGATAGAGACGCATCAGGGAGGGACCACCTTCCAACCCAGGATTCTGTAGCCCTGGGAGACTGACTCTGGACTCTAGAGAAATCCACCTGAGATCAGACTTCAGGATCACTCAGCTCCTTTGGCTTCATGCCACCAAAGGTTGCTTGTGTGGGCCATTCCTGAACCCCTTACTCCTTTAGCTACTTGGCTCACTCCCCGCCCATTTCACCCAGAGCCTCCCTGTCCCAGCCTTGTTTTTCTTATATCTTTCTAATGACAGAGCATCCTGAAGCCACACTGATACCCAGCTATGTCTCTAAACCCTCAGACTCAGAGTATGGAAATGTCAATGGGATCTATCCAATCCAGCATGGATGTCTGACTCTGCTCCTCTTTGATGATGTCTGCCTCTCTGGTGCTGTCTCCCTGTCACCTTTGTCTCTCCCTCACCATGCAAGTCCTTTAAATGATTGACAGATGAGCATCACCAGAAGTCTGAGGGAATCCCTCACTCCTCATATGCCTTCCTCTTGCCTGAGCTCCCCAGAGTCCACATGAGGTGACGTCTAAGTGTACCAGACACCCACAAGTTGAGACTTGTCCTTCCACAACCTGGCTCATGCCCATGTCTGTAAGTCACACATGCTAAGTCCCCTTCAAGAAATGTCTTAAGGGTCAGACTCTGGTCATGTATCTGGGTTTTCTCAGCTGGGGAGGTGTGGGTCACCCCCAAAACAACCCTCCACCTGGAGAACAACACCCAGTGATAATGGAGGAAGAGACTGTGCAGCAGTTAACACAGCCTCCTGACGACTCCTCCAAGAAAGGGCTCCTTGATAAGCTATGTGAACAATGGTTTGGGAGGATTTCCCACCATTCCCTGCTGAGGATGGCTCACTAGACCCCGACTGTCTAAACACAGCCATGTGCACCAGCTTTCTTCTGGCGACCTGACACTTGGGTACAGGGAAGGGCAGACAGAAGTGCCTGAACTATGGGTAGTTTGAATGAGAAATGCCTCTCACGGGCTCTGGTGTTTAAATATGTGGTCCTCGGGTAGTGGCACTGTATGGGGAGGTTCTGGAACCTTTAGGAGGTGGAGTCTTACTAGAAAAGGTATGTCACTAGGGGAGGGCTTTGAGAGTTTACAACCTCTCCCCACTTTCTATTTGCTCTTTGCATCTTCGTGTTTGGGTTTAAAGATGAGCTTCCTGCCCTGGGTGCCTGCTACCACGTCTCCACCACTACTATGGACACTCACTCCGGGGCTGTAAGCACAACAAACGCTTTCTTTTATAAATTGCCTTGGTCATGGTATTTTACTACAGCAACAGAAAAGTAATACTCCAGGTCCTGTCTTCATGGCCCCCTTCAGAAGCCCTGTGCTCCCCAGGCCCTGAGACAATGTCTCTCTTCAGCTTCCTAGAATCTCCTCAGAGAGGGGCCTCTTGGCATGCCTTTGTGGGGTTAACTTGGGTGGCTTGACCTGCCCACTGTGGGTGGTCCCATTCCCTGGCTAGGGTCCTGGACTATATTAACTGAGGACTAAAAGTAAACAGTTGTATCCATTCATTGCTCTCTGGGTCCTGAGGTTAGGAGTGGCATCCATAGCTGCTACAGGCCCCTGCCATTTTCATGCCCCTGCCATGATGGACTGTAATCTCCAGCTGTGAGCTGGAATAAACCCTTTCTCCCTTGAGTAGCCTTTGTCAGCATATTTTATCACAGCAATAGGAAAAGTAACTAAGACAATCTCCAAGGAGCTTATCTGCAGGCACCATTGCACACATGACCTCACAATGAACTGCTGGAGGGATGAAGCATGTCCTGTGCTATGATATGGGAAGCTGAGTCCTGGTTTCCATGGGACCAAACACTTCATCCTTTGCCTTCTCCTCTGGGTGTAGTTGTTCCAAGTCCTCCTGCGGTTTTGAGTTGTAGTCACCAGATCACCATGCTGAGTTCTGTTCCTCTAGCAAATTATGCACCTGAAAATTGTTCTGGAGACTTCCCAGGGATTGAAGGGCAGATTGGCCCTAGAGCACCACAGGGCAGCTTGGATTGCAGGTGAACTCCCCCGTAGTCCACCTTTTTGGCCCACTGCTGCCTGCTTCCTTGTTCTACAATCAAGAGCACCCCTTAATTAACACTCCAACTAGGTGATTGCATCCCTGAGACCCTACCCAACAATGGCCCTATGTTTCCAGATCTCTAGTCTCCTGCCATTTAGGGGCCTAACAGTCTGACTGTCTGTCATCGACAGAGGGTGAAACCAGAAAAGCCTCACATTGCAGAGAGCTCCAATATCCAGTTGGGATGTTTCTCCTGGACCAGGCTGGCTCTCACTTGGTAATCTGAAGGCCCACACATCTTTCAGGACTGAGGACATGTAGTTGTAAATGCTCTCACTGAGATTTTCCATGAGGCATCTGGGTACAGGTCTGCAGAGCCCTGATTGGAAGAGGGATCCATCACGTGGAGGGGAGGCAGGGGTTTCCTTTCGTTGAGGGTTTTAAGGGTGAAGAGGAGCAAACAGAGCCTTTGAAAGAGGGATTTAGAATTCTCAACTCAATGCCAAGCCCCTTCAGGACACAGCTACTTTCATGCCAGGCACTCTGCCTGAAGTCTGTGCCCAGTACAGGAGTCATTCATCCCAGCCAGCCCAGCCCCAGGAATCTATCCAAGCAGTAACAGAGCTGAGAGGACCTTGGCATCAGGCAGGAGATAAACACCACTCCTCAGAGCCACCCAGACAGCCCATCTGCCCACAGCCCAGGGAGCAACACCCTCCCCGAGAAAAGCATGGGTTTCAGAGTCTCACGCAAGCCATGCAGGGTGCAGGGTGCCAGAGACACCCTGGCAACACTCAGCCCCCACCACGGCATACTTTGATGCTATTGTCTGCCAGGACCTCCTGCCTAGGTAACTCCTCAAGTGCACTGCCTTCCAACATCAGCAGCTGTCCCCTGATTCTAGGAATCCCAGCTGTGGGCTCCTGCCCTGGAAGACTTAGGGCATTCCAGTGAACTAGAAACAACAAATCCAGGCCCTCTCCCCTTTTCCAGAAAATAAGCATGCAAACCAACACATGGATATTCAGGTAATTTGAGTGCTGGTCATTTGCCATATTGGTCAAGCCCACCACTGAATTTACTGACGACTTCAGGGATTCCAGGAAGGTAACTATATTGTCTCATACCTCTCTGCCTGCCTTTTGAAAACCATGGGCCATCCTTGGAGGCCTTTTCTGACTTCCTGGTCTCCCAGCTCCCACCCACACAGTCTATGAATTTCCATCTTCCACCCCTCCATGCCTTTCTCTGCTCTTCACCTTCCCTCCCCTAGCCAGCTTCAAGCCGTGCTCCTGCCACAGTCAAGTAGGACTTGCATAGTTGTCACCTTGAGCAGACTGCCTGGGGATCACTTCCTTGCCCTAAGCGCTTATCACTGTATTGAGCCTCTTTTTTTTTTTTTTTTTTTTTTTTTTTTTTTTATATTAATGTGTGCGTGCCTCTGTGTGTATGAATTGTACATGAGATCTCATCTCAACTTGAAAGTCGAGTTTGAAAGTCAAGTTTAAGCCGGCCTAGCCCGGGCTGACAGTACACCTTTTGATAGTACATCTTTTTCATCCAGCTCTAGAGCATTGGACCTCAGAGCTCAGCAGATCAAGTGCCTTTCTTCAAGGTTGCACAGGAGATCAGTGGAATAGCTGGCATTTGCCTTCAAGTGCTGCTGTCATTGGAATCCTAGACAATGAAATGGAGCCTCCATGTCTCCCTCTCTTCCTTCACAGAGTCCTTCACATAGCCCAATGTCTGGTTCTTACTACCCTCTATGTGTGACAACAGACATGCAGAAATGCCACTGCTACTTAGGGTTATTCTCTATGGCTTCTGGGGCCCCCTGGGACTCAGCTGTATTTGGTAAAGGACTGGACCTCTAGTTTCAGGGCAGAAGCAGAGTTCAGAAAGTCCACCATGTTGGACAACAGAGCTGGCCAGGCTCAGATGGCTTTGAACCCTGCTCTGTGCTCTTAGAGGTAAGCAAGGGCACTAAGGTCCAGGGATGTAATGAACCAGGCAGGGTGTGAATAGAGAATTCTGAGACTTTGCAACCCTCACGTGTCCTGGCTGGTTGTGGTACATCAGGGCACCTGAGGAGTGTTCATAGGTTGGGAGGAAGAGGGTGGCATGATAGAGACCAGGCAGCTCCATCCACCTCTCCCTCTTCTCCCTCCCTCAGCTGCAAGCATCTGGACTGCTGATGGGTTTGAAAAAGATGAGGGGGACACTCATGTCAGCCTAGCTCCTGAAAAAGCTGGAGGAGCAACAAATGCAGCTGGATTCTATGGCTTGAGGAAAAAGAACACAAGAATCCATTTGTTCGTTTATTTACTTATTTACATTATTTGTATACAATGTGATGTTTTAAATTGTACTTTTGGGATACCAAAATGTAGCTAATTAGCTCATCCAGCGCCTCACATGGTTATGATTTGGGGGATGAAAACACTCTATAACCCCCCCTCAGCATTTTTAAAGAATACCATTAACTATGGTCAACCTGGTACCAATGGATCTCTCTCTCTAACTGAGATTTCATACCTGTTAGCTAATCTCCCCCTTCTCCCAACAACCCTGGGCCCTTCTAGACCATTCCACTTCCTACTTCAATGAGATCAACTTAATAAAATCTCATATATACATGAGGTTATATGATATTTGTTTTCCTATGCTTGGCTTATTTCTCTTAGCATGATGTCCTCAAGGCTTATTCCTATCCTTTGCAAATGATAAGCGCTCTTGTGTTTCTATGAATGACTAGCTTTCCATTGTGTATATTACATTTTCTTTATTTAGTTATCAATCCATTGGGGAGCACCTAGACCTGTACTGTATCTTAGCTTCTGTGGTAAAATAAAGTTCTAGTTTGGTTTGGTTTTGTCTGTTTTAGAGACATAATTTGGCCTCTAACTTGCAATGTAGCTAAGAATGATCTGTACAGGATCCTGATCTTCTTGCCTCTACCTCCCCAGTGCTGGGATTATACACATATTCCACCACTGGAAACTCTGCTGTGAAAATGTTTGGGATAAGCATTTGAGAGTCATGATGTCTTTGATACTGGTTTCAATTCATTAGGTTAAAAACCCAATAGCTAGCTTTTGTCTGTGAGGAACTCTCTGTATGGTTTTCTGTAACAATTACACTTATTTACTTCTTACTTTTCTCCTATCCTCACCACAACAAAGTGGTGGTGCATGCCTTTAATCCCAGCACTCAGGAGGCAGAGGCAGGCAGATCTCTGTGAGTTAGAGGCCAGACTGGTCTACAGAGCAAGCTACAGGACAGCCTCCAAAGGTACACAGAAAAACTCTGTCTCAAAACAACAATAACAAAACCCCCCAAAAGGCAATTTAAAAGGGGGCAAAAGGTCAATAAATACAAATGACCAGTAAGTAAAATTGTAAAACTTCAACATTACAAAGAATTGGGTGAATGTGAATTAAAACTATAGTGAGGTACCTTAGACTTGGGTACTGACAAGCAGTACTGAGAGGATTCAGCGTGGTGTATGTGTGCAATAATGTTTAGAGAAGAAGATGCCATGATGTGACCCACAGTACTCATGTAGCAAAAGAAAGAAATTTTAATTTAAATGTAAAGTGATTAAATTCTTAAAACAAAACAAGAATTCCTCAGAAAGCCACCACCTTCATGATGGGGACAAATTAGCTCTAGACAAAGGCCACAGTGAACTTTGGTTAGGAAAGCTTAAAAGCAAAATTGGGAAGGATCAAGCTGGCTTAAAGGAATTTAACTGAACCCTAGAACATAGTTCTGTGATATATAAAGGGATGTTGAAGAATGCAACACATATCAAAGAAAAATATGCTCAGCAGATAGTCAACAATTCCCAGATACACCAGTCTCATTGCCTCTACCTAGACACGCAAGGATAAAAGGTAAGAAAAGACTGTAAAGGGAAAATGCACACATCTGTCTTCACAGAGATGGGCTGTGGCATGCAGAAACCCGACATCTCATAATACTGCAAGAACTAACAAGCTCGTTGAAGTAGCACCAGTATTCAAAAACCATTATCACAAACCCAGTAACAAACAATTAGAAAATGAAACTAAGAGAATTTTATTTACAACAATATCAATAATAACAAAATGTGGGTCTAGAGAGATGGTGCAGTGGTTAAGAACATTAGTTGTTCTTGCTGAGGACCCAGGTTTAATTCTTAGCACCCACGCAATGGCTCACAATCCTTTGCAACTCCAGTCCCAGGGGACCTGAAGCCCTCTTCTGGCTCTGGAAAGCACTATGTGATGTGGTGCATCACATACATATAGGCAAATCACCCATGTACAGAAAATAAAATACAACTTTCTAAAAATCCATCCACCAAATTTTTCAAAAATGTTTTAAAATATTTAATATTTCAATAAAACACTTAAAAAAAACAAAATTTAATTTAAAAATATCTAGGTAGAAATTAGTTTAACCAAAGCAGTGCAAGTGGTACACACTGAAAATTATAAAACACTATTGGCAATTTGTTTTTAAAATCCCAAGTAAACAGAAAGGCATCTTGTACTCATAGGCCACAAGACTTAATATTGCTAGCAACAGAGGCATAGTCCACAAATGACACTACACATTTAATGTAAGCTCTACCTAAACTCCTACTGTATAATTTTTTCTTTTTGAAAAAATTGACAAGTTGTTTTAAAATTCATACAGAAACATTCTGAAAGACTCAGAATAGACAAAATAATCTTGAAAAAAATTGAGGATGTGGTTTTCCTGGTCCCAAACCTCATTACACAGGACTGGGAAGGTGCCTTAGTCAGTAGTGTGCTTGCCTTAAAAGCAGCAGGACCTGAGTTCAATCCCGAGAACCCATTGTTCTTTAAAGCCATGAGGCAGGAGAGATGGCTCAGTGGTTAAGAGTGCATACTGCTCTTACAATCTAAGTTCAGTTCCTAGCACCTATGTTGGGTGGTTTACAAGCACCTGCAACTCCAGCTCCAGGGAATCCTTGACCCTCTTTTGGCCTCTGCAAGCACACACCGATACACACTAACACACACTTTAAAGTCATACAAATAATTCTAAAAGAAGAAGGAAAAGAAAATTTGACCCACAGCCAGGAGGAAAAAAAATCGATCAATACCAAATGACACTGATGATTGAATGAATTAACAGATACAGACATTAAAGCAGCTATTTTAACTACACTGCATGTTTAAGAAGATAAGGAAAACAGTAGCATGTGCATAAAAAGATGCCTTAAAGGAGAACAAAACTGAGATTCTCTAAGTGAGAAACATAGTATCTGAAATAGAAAAAAATGAACTTGGAGCAACTGTGCCTCCACACTGTGTCTCACACTGTGTCTCAGGAAACTGTGTCTGTCTCAAGGAGGAAACACCTCACCTAAAGATCAGCACCTGAGAGCCTGGAGCTCCTGCTTGTTCTGGATTCCCACCCTTTACTGCATTAGGTTCTTTTATGTAGGTGATGGGGACTTCTTTCTTAGAGGGCAAGGGTGCAATGATCAGTTTTTTCCTTAGAACAAGGTGTAATCTATGAACCCTCACCAGATGGTTCTGTTGCTGTGATTACAGGAATGCACAAGTCACAGCTGGCTTGGGTAAAGGATCTGTTTATCAGAGGAGAAAGCAAAAATCTTTTGTGCAGGGTAGCAAGAGGGAGTGAAAATGGGAAGACAGGTTTGGTGCTGAGAGGAACATGTGAGACGGTCATGGAGAATGTCCTTATAGAACCACACACACACACACACACACACACACACACACACACACACACGAGAGAGAGAGAGAGAGAGAGAGAGAGAGAGAGAGAGAAAGACAGAGACACAGAGACAGAGACAGACACACAGACTGAGACAAAGACAGAGAGACAAAGATAGACACAAATAGAGACAGACAGACTCAGAACAGAGAAACAGATACAGAAATAGACACTGGGGACAATTTATACATTTATATATCTTCTTATATCATCATTAAACTTGAAGCTACACTAATAAAAACTTTGCAAAATGGAACAGGAGACTGAGAAACAATGAAAAGAGCAACAATGATCTCTAAAACAACAAGGGATCTAACATGCAGGTAATTGGAGTCTTGTGAGGACAGAAGGCAAAAGGCAAAACATAGACATTTTAGGAAATAATAGCCCAAACTTTCCAAGTATGATTTCTAAATGATATTATCTGTACACAAGAATCTCAACTTACTCTAAGTATGAATAAAATCATAACACATGCCATAATAAAATCATAATCAGACTAGTGATAGAGATATCTTATAAGGCAATCAGAAAATAAGATACCCATTGCACACAGAACAAACAAGAGGTGACCATAAATTCCTCATCAGAAATGAGGGAAACCAGAAGATCATAGTAAAATATCTTTAAAGAGTCAACAGGGGGAAAAAAAAAATCAACATAGAATTCTATACCCAGCACAAATGTCTTTCAAAAATGGAAGCTCAGCTGTCTACCATCTATAAGAAAAATATAGATAATTAAAAGGGCAAAAAATGCAAAACTATTTCATATAATCAGCTAGTCTGTAATAATACCAAAGTAGAATTTAAAACATGGAACATTCCTTGAGACAAAGAGAGACACAGCCTAATGATTAAAGGATCACTTTGCCAAGAAGACTGAACTATGCTTAATACATGTGCACCTAACAGCAGAACTTCAAAACACATGAAAGAAGAACTGATAGAACTGAATAGAGACACATCCAACCCCACAATTACATTTGGATAATTCAACACTTTCTTAATTGCCATCACAATTCAACAGAAGATCAATAATAATATACTGAACAACATTATCGATCACCTGTTGTTTATAGACTATTCTGCCCAACACCTACAGAGCATGCATTCTCTTTAAGTGCACGTGGGAAAGGACTAGGCAGGGAACCTTCACATATTTTCCATCAGAATGGCAGAACTCTACTGTTCATAGAGCGTTCCAATGACAGATTACATTCTCCATGGCACTGTCAGCCAAGGAAAATGGATGCAAAGCCTGCTGTTAACCATTGCCAAGAGGCCCAGTGGGGATCTGCTGAGTTCCATGGAAATCTAAAATTGAGAGCCCAGTGCCTTGGGTGGATGATGTATGGGATGTGTCAGGTGTGGGAGCTGTGATAAGAGCTGGAGCATGGAATCACAGAGCCTTTGTACTTAGTGATTATCCTCAGGGACTAGCTATCTCCCTGGGAATGTCGAGCACACTAGTTAGCAGTTTAAATCCCACCTCTCAAGCTGTACTATCTATCCAGATGCTCTGAATGGCCTGTTGAGTGAACCCCTGGGTGCTGTGGACCAATAGAATATCCACTATGTGAAAATGGTTCCTGAATATTCCAGAAAACAAGGGAGAACTAGAACACAGCGGGTGGGGAGGGAACTCTATGTGACCTTGGGTAAGTTTCTAGACCTAGAGAAAGAACTATGGGCAACAACTAAGTGCATTCAGATAGAATCTATAGGGCTTTTCTCATGTCAGAGGAAACACGGCTGATGCTTTCCTTCAAAAAGGCCCCCAAAGGCAATGTAGAACCTCCAGGGTGCTGGCTGCCCTCAGGCTTGCCACTTCCCACTCTGTCCTCTCTCTGGGGTTCTGGCTGCACACTGGTTCACACGATGAACACAAGCTCCCCAAATCACTCACAGGGCAGCTCAAGCAAAAGCAGTGAAATGTTTTCTTAATTGTTGGATGGCAAGAGGTTAATGAGTTACTATAAAAACCATCCCTGCCATCTGGTGGCTGTCACCAAAGCCGGCATGAAGGAGAGGTTCCAATTTGTAAAACAGGATGACTGGATTCTCCAAGTTAGGAGAAGTCCTGCAGGGGTGAAGTACTGAGGCTGGGGCTCAGAACATGTCCCTGCCAGATGTCCCTTAGCTGCAAGGGAGGGTTTGAAAGCAGAATAGGAAAAAAAAAAAAAAGAGTCAAACCATGCAACAGCTCAAACACTCCTCTGAGAGCTGGCTTTCAAGGGTCTGTCCTGAGAGCATAGCCACTTTGCTCAGCACAAAGCAGGTGTAAGAGAGAAAAGTGACAGACTAAGGGAGAGCCCAGCCAAGGAGGGGAAGGGACAGACAGCCCGGGCTACCAGACCCTGCAATAACAAGAAAACAACCCAGCTGAACAAACAGACAAAAGAGAACAAACGAGAACAGAGACACCAGGAGATGAAAAGGGTCTGTGACACCAACAGGTTTGGCATATAGATGAGAGGCAGATGAAAGGGCGGGTGATTTTCCAGACTCTGAGACAGGAAGGAACTTCTGAGGGCTGTGCTATGCCCTGTATGTATGTGTCTTCTCTAATATTCTGCAGCTGGAGGGAGTCAGCAAGAGAAATGACCTTTCTCCCTGGGCAGAAGTAGACAGGAAGATGCAACAGTACTACTCTGCTCTTCCCTGACCCCGTACACACGCACACACAAATATACATTCCCAGCACTTAGGAGGCAGAGGCAGGTGGAGCTCTATGAATTGGAGGCCAGCCTGGTCTATAAAGCAAGTTACAGGACATCCAGAATTACACAGAGAAATTCTGCTTCAAACAAGAAACATTCATACATGTCCATGTACACATATATGAAAATGTACACCTATAAACACATACAGACACATATAAACACATCTATTAACATGTAGGTACAAATATATACATTCACAAAAACACACATGCATACATATGCAAATACATACTTACAGATGCATACAAACGGGTGCATGAGTACACATATACTAACATACAGAAAAATGTCCATAGATACAAACAAACATACACATGCATGCATATGCACATACTAGCACGCTCATACCCTCTTTGAAAAGCCTCCATCCTTACTGAGATTCCCACATACCCTCCACAATGAGAGCCATGCAGTGCCCCTGTGTTTCATTGTTTCATGCTTTTCCCCTTCAGTCCCAGTCCCTGAGGCCCAGTTTGCAGTTTGCCTGAGGCCCTAGCAAAAATAGGGCTGGTTTTCTGGCACAAATAATCCAGGAAGTCCACTGCCGTTCCCTTGGGGTCCTTCACTGCTGGCTCTTCTGTACTTTCGGGAATTGGCTGGGCAACATGGAGGTAACCCCTCCTCTTCTCCTGGGTCTTGCTGTGTGCTATTTCCAGGAGAGGCCCAGAGATAAAGCACATCCATCCTTCCTTCCCTCCATCCCTCCCTTTCTTCCTTCTTCCCTTCTTTTTTCCTTATTGGTTTGTGTGAGGTCGGATATTGTTGCATAACCCTGGCTGACCTGGTATTTTCTATGCAGTCCAAGCTGGACTCAACTCACAATAATTCTTCCGTCTCAGTATCCCAAGTGTTGTGATTACAAGTACATGACACCACACCCAGACCTCCCATCTTTCTTGACAATATCAAGTCCTTTAATGCCTGCTGGGGAGTTTGGGGACTGAGAGTGTGCCTGGTAAGACTTGAACGAGCATTGCTGGCGCTCACAGCCAGGTAGTGCAGGAGTTAACTGTAGTTGCCCTCCTTCATTCCAGCAGTAAAGCAGAATCCTGGGGTGCACCCAGATGAGGGCTCTTTGAGGACTCATGTCTTCTGAAACAACCCAGCAGAGGCATGCCAGGTCTGTGCAAAGCATCTCGACCCCCATCAGCAACAGCCAGAATCCCACAGCTGTGCAGTCACACCACCTCTGATTAACCCCAGGATTCAAGAGCATTAGCACTGGGGTTCCCACTACTATCTCTCAGCCCTCTCCCTTATCTTTTGAAGGAGGGGGGGTCCTCTTCCTGCTGGTGCTGTGGGTTAACCAGGCACTCTTCCAAGTCAAAAGAAAAGGAATATGTACACATACAAACACTCATGAGAGAGATGGAGAAGGGTCAGGCAAAGTGCCCTGTACCTGTAATTCCAGGCCTTGAAAGAGCAGAAGGATCTCAAGTTTTCAGGCCAGCCTGGGCTAAGCAGTAACACCTTGTCTCACAAAAAAAGGGAAATTAATACAAGAAAAGAGAGACACCGAGCTAGGGACCAAGAAAGATGGGAGTAGAGAGATGAAGAAGCACAGGGGAAGACAGCAAAGACGGAAAGGCAGAAGACCCTAGCCTAGCATTGGCTCACAAAACCATAACCACTGCTCTGTCATTCACCTGCTTCCTGTAAACTTTGTCTCTATCAACACCCTGGAGATCCCGGTGGGGGTCCCAGCTGCAGAGTTGTCCCAGGACTTTAATACTTACTCCTCAGGCTAGAATGACTACTCCATGCTGGTCCGTGATTGACTCCACCTAATACTCTATGCCTCATCTGACACAGTATGCATGTAACCATAAGCATACTCCATACACACACACACATCAATCATAAAATGTCACATACACCATATACACATCATATGCTATATCACACACATATCATACTATACACAAAATATACCACACACGTATCACATATTCATAACACACAAATATATAACACACACAGAAATACATATATATGTATAATATACATATATCATATACTGCATAGGCACGTGGTATGAAGATAAGGAGGAAGTGTGTAGAGTCTGAGTTTTCACAGGCAGGCAGACACCATAACTGAAGATGACTCTATGGTATTAAAGCTGCATGAAACCAAGCTCCCACCATAGGCTCCTCGGGGTTTTCTTTATTGATCTGAAGAGTATTTCACCCAGGCATGGCACTGCCAAGTCGCAGGATACTGTAGCTGAATTCCTTTTGAGCCCCAGCTCCCTTTCCTCTTCAGAGCCCGCAGGATGCTTTCTGCTAAGAAGCAGTGAAGTCAGAGTTCAGTGGTAAAGCACTTGCCTAGTGCAAGGCCTTGGGTCCTATCCCCAGCACTACAACAACCAGAATGCATTAGAGAGATGAGCTCAGAGCCTGAGAGGCTCAGCCCTTCCAGGACACACTTAGAGCAAAGCATCAAAAACGGAACCTAAACAAATGCAAGATACCAGGAGCATTCGGTGTACACAAATGTCAAAGCAAGTAACAGACAGCTGCTAGAGTAACCTTAAAGTATGTGGCCTCAGGTGAGGCCAGAGCTTGTCTTAGACAGCTGCTACCACCTGATGCCCCAGTATAGCCTGCTCTGCAGGACAGTCTGACCCTAGGGCACCTGACCCCAGCACAACCTGACCCCAGCACAGCCCATGCTCCTCCCAAGGCAGCCTAACCCCAGGACAGCCTGAACCCAGGGCAGCCTGAACCCAGGATAGCCTGACCCCAGGACAGCCTGCCTCCAGCACAGTGTGGCCCCCTGAACAGCTGCTGTAGATAGCCTGCCCCTCTTATTCTCATCAGGGAAGCCCCACTCTGGAATAGAGAGTTTGAGGTTCCACCTGGCTTCATTTCTGGCTGGCGCCCTCTTGACTTAGGCTCAAATGGGTGTAATAAAACCATTCCCTACTTCCTACTTTCTAATCTTCTGAGGAAGGTTAAGGGCACATCTCCAGGACCCCCAAGGAAGCTGGTTCTTCCTTTAGGCATCTGTTCTGCAGGCATTCCCTAGCATACCTGTACTAGGGTCCATGGACTCCAAGCAGAAGCCCTGGTTCCAGGCCAGATCTCATCTTCCTTACTGTCTGTCCTCTGACCATGTGCCTTACTGCTCTGACCAGGGCATCTGTCTATCCACAGGTACAATGCATCTTTCCAATTCATGCAAAGACACCATGACAGTAGTCCTAACAATATATCTTGCATCAGAGGGCTCTCTGAATGACAGGGGATGCCTGTCACCAGCTCTTTAACATGGGACATCTGATTTCCGGTTATAGAGCCCATCTGCTTGTTGCTATCTCTCTCCTACTCTGTCCCATAGTCCTTTGTAGCACTTACTAGAGGCCACTGACTGCGTTTGTCCACCTTCAAACCATGTCCCCAACCCCCAGAAAGTAGTTCTCTGTCTACTCTCATGGTGTTCTCTCAACCTGAAGCTGGTCAGCTCATGGTTTTCTTACCACCTACCCTCACCCAATCCACATGCATCCTTACAGAATCTATGGTATTCCAGAGAGTTGTTCTGTCCACCCTGCACAAACACAAACACACACACACACACACACACACACACACACACACACACTGCCACCCTACCCAGGAGCTCAGCAAGGTCCCATTGAGCCTGGCAGGATCTGAGGTAAACTAGGGGTCAAGGTCTGTTTTAGTTTGCTTTTCTGTTACTTTGATTAAAAACTCTCTGACCAGTGCAACTTAAGGACTTGGGAAGAATTAGTTCATCTCCTACTTGTGGATCATAGTTCATCTTGGAGAGAAAGCAGTCGATGAATCGGACCATGGAGGAGCCACTGCTTATGAGCGTGCTCCCTGGCTCATGCATGCCCAGTTAGCTTTCTTATGCAGTCCAGGCCCACCAGCCTAGGTAACTGACAGCCAAGTCTCATGGCTCACAACTAATTGCAACTCCAGTTTCATGGGATACAAAACCTCATCTGGTCTTTACAGGCACCTGAACATACATAGCACACACTCACACATGAATCTAATACAAACCAATAAAGAATTATACTGAGAAACAAGTGACATACTATGTCAACAAGTTCCTGGCCCATTGTGTCTGGTCCTTGTCCCCCAGGGCTCATCCCTCCAACCTTATACTTATTGGGCAAAAAAATCCCACACATAACCTCTCCTATTGCATGCCAGCCTAGCTCAGATCAAGTTTACCTATGTTTGTTCCCCCATGGCATTGGGGGAAAGAACACATTTGTTCAGCAGCTGGTCTTGAAATGATTCAATCAGGAGAACTTGCAATCCCATACAGTCTGAATGTTCAGTTAGGATCAAAGAGAGAGCATGGAAAGTTCCAGAACAAACAACTCATTTCATGGGAGAATGAAAAGCAGGTGTAAGCCTCCTCCCCTCACCCCATCCCCATCCCTGTACAACAGGAGGTAGGGTGCAGTGGCCCTGGGTCTATACTGAACCCCAGCACAAGAAGAAATGCTTTAGCGTCTGTTAAGTGTAGTTCTCAATGTAAGCTATTATTTAAATTTAATTCCTTCCAGCTCCTGGGAAACACCAGGCCCCAGGAGACCTAAGTAGGGCCTCCCCACTCCAGCCTGGAAAAATCTGCCTCTCTTGTAAAATAGTCACTCCCTATTCTGAGTGACCCTGGGCACCCCACTCCTCATGTTGTAAGACTAAGCAGAGAGAATTGATCTGGGCCAGGCTTTGAGTGCTGAGATATGAATCCAAATGACTCTGCCATGCATACTGTAGGATGTCCATCAGAGTCCCTGGGCTCTACTTGATGAGTCCCAGGGGCAATTACAGCAACCCAAATCACAACAGGATCACAGCAACCCAAAGTGTCTCCAGATATTGCCAACTAGGAGCAAAATCACTGGGTGAGGACCACGGCTCTGTACCTAAGTGTGACCACCATGGCCCCATGACTCACTGTAGCCTGGCTACTCTCTGCCTGCCAGCTTGTGTGCACAGAGAAACAGGTGCTGCCAGGACTGTGCAGGAGGTGCCTGTGTCCAGAAGGAAGGAGATGGAGGTCTACTCCCTCCATCAGCCTGTGGCACTGTGTTTCCTATAGTGACAGCCCACCACGTGTCGGACATATGGAAAACCTTTATGCAAAGGGCTGAGGGAATGGTTTGGTAAGTGAAATGCTTGTTACCTAGACATAGAGATGTAGGCAGAGATTTCCTAACCCAACAGACTGTTCCTAAATACCCGGTAGCTGCTTCCCAAGTTATTGACTGAGAGGCTTAATATAAATTATAACCGCTCAGCTGATAGCTCAGGCTTATTACTAACTAGCTCTTATATTTTAAGTTAATCCATATTTCGTGTTTATGCTCTGCCACATGGCAGTACCTTTATTAGCACGGCATGTCCATCTCCTGCTCTCTCTCTGGCTGGCTACCCCTCACTCCTTCCTTCTTCCCATCATTCTCAGGTTGGCTTCCCCACCCAACTTCCTGCCTGGCTACCAGCTTGTCAGCTTTTTATCAGCCAATGAGAGTAATACAAATTCACAATGTACAGAAGGGTTATTTCACAGCAGAAAGACCTGAAGTCAGATTCCCAGCACCCATATAAAAAAAGCAGGCACAGTGAGTGATGCTTGTCTATAACCCAGAATTGTGGGAGATGGGGGTGCACAGAAACAGGCAGATTGGAGCCCTGTCTCCAGCCATGAAAAATTAAATTTTTGTATAATTTTACTTTTAAACCAATGACATGATGTCTGTCCATATTCACAAATCTTTATACATTTGTGCTGCGGGTTTTGGAGAGCAAGTTCCTAAAGGAGAGATCATGGGATCACTCAATTAGCATGTTTACTTCATATTATGTCCCAGAAACTAGTAGAGTTTTTTTTCTCACCTACCAACAGTACATGTGGCTCATTTCTTCACTCTCAGTTTTAAAGGTAATCATTCTTTTTCATTGACTAAGCAATGTAAATATCTTTAGCTATTAGTAAGGCTAGATGTCTTTTAAGCTATTTGCCTCTGGAATGAGTCATTTGTTCATAGCATGAGAGAGTAGGTGGGTGAGTGTGCTGCACACCCACACACACACACCCACACCCACACACACATGTACACTCACACACACTTTTATGTTGGTTCTGACTGATTTACAGGAATGAATTCTATAGCGTGGATATGTTTTTATACTGGGTAGTAGCAAATAGTTTCTCCTATGCTGTTGCTAATGTTTTAAATTTTTTATATTACATTTTTATTTTATTGGGGTGTATACATATTAATGTGCATGTGGAAGTCAGAGGACATCTTACAGGTGTCAGCTATCTCCTTCCACCAGAGGTGTTCCAGGAATTGAACTCAAGTCATCAGAGTTGGCATCAAGTATTGTTTCACTTGCCCTGTGCTGGCTTCAAGTTGATGCCTTTGACAAGTTTTGTCTGATTTTTAATTTTTTCTAGGTGCTTGAATCTGCCAAACTTGTTGGGTGGCTTCTGGATTTTGTGTCAGTTTTGGAAAGGACTTATTTAACTCAAGATAGATTAATACATACAGATAGATTATTGATTGAATGAATTATAAATGATAGATTGACTAATAGAAGATTAGTATGTATGTAAATACTAAGGTACCTGATTTTCTACATTGTCTCTTAAGATATACAGACAAGATAAAAACGTGTCATATACATGTTATTGATACACACACTCACTCAACACTTATCACAGATCTTTGATCTTTGATCCATTAGGATTTGTTACTGTGCCTGGAATGAATATGTAGCTCACTTGTGCCTCATACACAGGCAGTGATCTGTGCCATGATGGCTCACCATTAGGATCACTGAACTGGAGCCAGCCTAGCCCAGGAAGGAAAACACATATGAAATTGAGCGCATGCCCTCCTCCCCCACACCTTGCCCTCTCTCCCAGTCCATTTATTGTCTCCAGAGGCAGCAGGTGTTGCTGAGGTGCCTGCCTCACAACAGAGCAGTGCGAGGCCAGAGGACTGTCAAGGGAGCTGTGAACACTCCATCACTTGAACACGACATTACGGGAATGGTCAGGGCCTGAGTGATGGTTACCTTGAGACCGCAGTAACTTATGTGCCCAGAGAAATCATTTTCCTGGAAGATGCATTTTAGGCAGAGTGGAGGCCCAGGTGACCGTTATATCATCTGGCCCCAGGTTCCTGTGGATTTACACATGCTGGCTTCTCACAATAGAAAGAAATCTAATTACCAGTAGAATAACTTACAGGTAAGGAGACCTCCAGTGTGGGCACAGCCTGGCTGTAAATCCTCAGAGCTGGGCCCTTGGGAGGTGAGCAGGTGCTTAGTTAGGAGGAGGTACCCACCCAGTGCAGGCCCAGCTTAGGAGGTACCCAGCCTGTGAGGCTCAGCTTAGGGGCCTGTGCCCCACTCAGTGCAGGCCCAGGCAGGTGGTCAAACCCACTCCTGAGGATCTTTGCCTTTCTTAGGCTTGGAAAGAAGGGACAATAAAACAAAACAAAACAAAAAAAAAAAAACAAAAAAACAAAAAACAAAACAAAACAAACAAAAAAAAAAAAACAGTAGCCGTGGATCTCCACTCCTCTACTGACTGCCTCACATGGACCATTGTCCCTTAGTTTCTCCATCTAGATACATTGTCTACCAGTGTCAAGTCATATCCCAGGGCAGGGCTTTAAATACAAGCCACACCTTTCACTGCAAGCCTGAAGAGTGGGAATGTGCATTCTCATTATCCAGAGGGAAACACTCCATCATCAAAGAAGCTTGGTGGTAATTGCCACAGTAGCGCTGGCGGGAAGCCACAGAGCTCAGATTCCAAGCCATTCACCTGAACTCTAACAAGCCCGAGTGTGTCTGGCACCCATGTCTGTGAGCACAGCAATTCAGCCATCTGCTGCTGCTGCTGCTGCTGCTGCTGCTGCTGCTGCAAGATGTCACACATGGCATCAGAGTATATTTCTGGCCCCTGCTGAGGGTCCTAGGGAGGCCCCCAGGACCTCACTCTCCTATGGCTGCCATGTGGCCTTCCCTCTGGTGACAACTCTTCCTTATGAAGTAAATTATATCCTTGTCAACATAGCTGCCAAGTCAGGAACCACAAGCTTGGGTGGCTATGCGTGAAGAAGCCTGGGAGTTTGCTGCCACAGCGTGAGGCAGGCTAGCCAGGTATTGTATCTATGTACATGAGTCACAAGCCAAGCTTTCACCTCCTAAGACCCAGCACTCCCAGCTTCTGCTCGACAAAAATAGGTCTAACACAACTGAAAAGGGGCAAACAGAATTGTGATTTTTATAAGACTAAAAGTTTTAATATCAAAGATGAATTTTCTTATTACCACATCTTCAGGTGGCCCATTGATCAGCTATCAATACTGCATAAATAACAAAATATGGATTATTTATGGTATATTTTTTATTAATTTCATGAAAAATTTTGCCCGCAGTGAAATTCAAGTGTGTGTGTGTGTGTGTGAGTATGCAAAAGCCAGAGGTCAACATCAAGTGTCTTACTCAATTGCTCTCCATCTTATTTTTCTTTTGAGTCAGGGTCTCTAACAGGTTAAGGTTGCCTGACTGACCATGGAGTCCCTGAGAAGTCTTGTCTCTGCCTCTCAGGGCTAGAAATCCAGGTGTGGGCCAACTTGCTTTGCTTTTTAGGTGGATTCCAGGGACCCGAACTCAGATCCTCATGCTTGCATGATGAGCACTTTACCCACAAGCCATCTCTCCAGGCCAATATTCAACTCCACAAAATTTTATTCTACTGGCAATACTTCTCTAAGGATTAAAAAAATAAAAATTCGACTGTAACTGCAATGGAATAAGCTGTGAAAATAGTTCAATTTCTAAAACATCTTGATGATACATTTGAAAGTTGAGAAATATAATTATTTTTCAAATATGATCTCAGGAAGTTACCCCCACAGCAAATTATACACTATAACTAATGAATATAAAATATTTTTATTTTTATGTGTGCATGGGGAAGGAGGGCCTGGCGTACCACAGTCTGCATGTGGAGGTCAGGGGACAATATGCAGCAGTCCGTTCTTGCCTTTTGCCATGTGGATACTGGGAATTGAACTAAAATCCTCAGGCTTGGCAGCAAGCACCTTTACCAATTAAGCCCTCACATTGATCCAAACAGGAAAGAAAAAAAAAAGGAAAAAGAAAGGAAGAAAGAAAGAAACGCCATTTCTGCAGCTTTTGGATAAAAAAAAGTCATACAATATATTTTGATCACACTTCTCCCCTCCCCCAACTCCTCCCCACTTTCCCACCCAATGCCATTCTCCTTCTCTCTCTCTCTCTCTCTCTCTCTCTCTCTCTCTCTCTCTCTCTCTCTCTCTCTCTCTCTCTCTCGACAGGGTTTCTCTGTATTGCTTTGGAGCCTGTCCTGGAACCAGCTCTGTAGATCAGTAGACCAGGCTGGACTTGAACTCACAGAGATCCACCTGCCTCTGCCTTCCAAGTACTAGGATTAAAGGCAAGTGCCACCAACACCCAGCCATTTCTCTCTCTCTCTCTCTCTCTCTCTCTCTCTCTCTCTCTCTCTCTCTCTTTCAAAAAAACCCCACCCAACCAACAAACAAACAAAAAACCCCAGAAGAAACACACACACACACACACACACACGCACGCACACACACACACATATCACTGTATTAGAAATGATAATAATACAAAAAGAATGCTCAAACCAAGCAATATGAGACAAAAGTCTACAAAATCACTATTATGTTCATTCTGTGTTGCATCTCCTGCTGCTGGACAAGGGGCCTGCTCCAAAGTGTGGTTAATAGACCCAGTGAGACTCCACTGAAGAAAAAGTAATTTCCCTTTGCAAGCAGGTGTCAAGCAGATAACTTCTTGATTGTGACTAGGAACCTGTGTCTACTTCCCTCTCTGAGCACTGGGGTCCTACCTGGCTTGAACCCATCCAGGCCCTGTGCATCCTGCCAGTCTCAGTGAGTTCATGTGTGTCAGTCCTGTTATGTTTAGAGGTCACTGTTTTCCCTCTGGCTCTTAGAATCCTTCCACCTCTTCTTCTACATAGTTCCCTAAACCCTTAGGAGAGGGGTTTGATGGAGACATCCCATTTAAGACAGGTGACCCAAGGTCTCTGACTCTCTACCCATTGTCCAGTTGTGGGTCTCTATTTTAGTTCCCTTCTACTGTATGAGGAAGCTTCTCTGATAGCCAAGTGAGACACTGATCTATGGGTATAGAGGAATGTCATTAGAAGTCAGTTTATTGCTATGTTTCTCTAGAAGAACAGTGGTATTTGGGTTTTCCCTAGGTTCCTGATCTATCCAGTCTGAGATTCTTGGCCACTTGAGCAGTGTCAAGCATGGGTTCCATCTCATGGAGTGGGCCTTAAGTACAGTTGTCCCTCCCCATATTCTCTCCCTTACTCCTGCCTCCCATCACCTTCTGTTTATCCCTCCCACTCCAATCTTCCCATTTCTCCATAACTATATATTCTATTTCCCCTTTCTTGGGAGAGCCACCTGCTCCTCCCATCTCAAATCCTTTACTCAATTACTAACTTCTGTAGTTATATGGATTGTAGCATGCACATCGAAGGCGTAGAGCTAACGTGCACATATAAGATAGCAAAAATTTTAATCCAGGGTGCTTTACTGAATCATTTCAAATTCTCAAAATGTTAATTATATATTACATACTTGTATACAAGTAAGGCAACTCACAATTCTAGCATTTGATGCCCATCTAATCGATGATAGTATATGTCACATCCACAGTACCTTGAGTTTCACAGATGGACATTTAAATGTAATACAAATTGTTCCCTGTTGTGTTATCTGCTGCAGTGTTCATTGGTACTGTGAAAGCCATGTTAATTCTTATCTCCAGAGCCAGAACCTGGAACATGAAGAGAAACAAGAAAATGAATGCTTGGCACAACTGGGAAAAAAATAATTTGCTATACAAGAATCTACTGTGCTTAAGCTGAGAAGAAGGGTGCGACAGGTTAATTAATTTGTCTTTTCTCTGATCTGTTCAAATGCTCTCTGAAGCAATGTCTGTTCCTGATGCTGCCTTAGGTGTGTGGTATCTAGTCTTTACTCGATTAGATTCAGTTTTCTAAGACCCAGAACAAGGTGAGGAGGGGTATAAAGAAGGGTTTCTCCTTCCGGCTGGCCAGAGCTGATGGAATTCACACTTGCAGATGCAGATAGAGCTAGGCCTGTACTCAGCAGCTCATCACAGTTGGCAGAGGCCCATGTAGGGTGTGTGTGTGTGTGGGTGGGTGGGTGTGTGTGGTGTGTATATGTTGTGTGTGTATATGTGTGTGTGGTATGTGTATATATGTGTGTGGTATGTGTGTGGTGTGTTTATATTGTGTGTGTCGTATGCATATATTGTGTGTAAGTATGTACATATGGTGTGTATGTGTGTGTGGTGTGTGAGGACATTGTATGTGTGCATGACATGTGTATGTGTGTGTTGTATGTGTGCATGCAAGTGTATGTGTGATGTGTTTATGTATGTGTGAGTTTGTGCCTCTGTGTGTGTGTGTAATATTCATGTATTCTGGACCACCAAGTATAAAGCCCAAAGCAAAGCCCCTCTGTTCAGGGCTCAGGACACATGGGAACTGGGTGTGGAGGAGTCAGAGTCCCCACAAGCCATCTCCAGTTTGCCTTTTCCCTGAAGGACTGGGGGACTCAGCATGTGCAGGTTCTCAGGATTCTCATTCAATACAGTGAAAGGCTGCAAGGCAGAATTAGCAGGAAAAGGCTTTGGGTCAATGTCTAGAGGAAATCTAGAGGAAGTTTTGAGTCCCCTCTTACAGATGGAGTGCATTGTCCCCTAAAAAATTGCTTGACTCGCTTCTACCAGGGACACTCAGGAGATCCGGAGCTCAGAGCATGGAATATTTGTCACAGCTGTCCTCTGCCCAGCACACTCCAGAACACCAGAGCCCAGACAAGGTAGATATTCTACCTGAGCCATCCTGTTGGGACAAGGAAATCTCAGGGAGCCACTCAGGGAACAAAGGGGCCACTACTGAAGGCCCAGGGCCACCAGCCAAGGGCCAACCTTGCAAGCAGGTCTGTCTAAGGCTGTCCTCCTTACAGGAAGCATCACACAAACTGTAGTAGGAAAGGAAAGCATTTGTAATTTCTCCTCCCTTCAAATTCCATTTCCTGGGGTAAAGATGGAAGCTGGTGTCCAGAACCAATGGAGAGCTCGAGCTGGCTCCTGCCCTGTCCAGGTGATCATAAACAGTCTGAATCTTTCATAACATTCTGAGTATACAGACACCATAATCTATTCTCTCATAAGCTGCTAACAGAAAGAGATACGTGAGATGCTCAGGCTTAGGTTCTAGCAAAGCTTAGACAATATGCTGTTTAAGAATGTCATGGGCATGGGCTGGAGCCCTGGGATCTGGCTCACTGAGTAAAGCATTTACCACACAAGTTGTGAGGACCAGAGATGGGATCACAGGACTGTTGTAATGACAGGCAGGTGTGGTGGTGGCCTGACTGTGATATCAACACCCCAGTATCCCCTGAATAAAATGACCAACTAGACTAAGTGAGCTTGAGTTCAGTGAGAGACCTGGCCTCAACACATAAGGTGTAGAGAAATAGGAGACACCAAACATCAACCTCTGGCCTCCTCATGTACCTGTGCACAAACATGTACCATACACATATGAATATAGATATACACACATAGAATGCTGTGACTATAAGCTATTTTCTAATACATGTGAGTTCAAGACAACCTTTACCCATAGAAGGAATGTAGACAGACACAACTATGAGGGCGTTCATAGGCCATGTTAGAAAGTTTGCCTACAATCCCAGAGCAGGCTAAGGCAGAAAACTAGCCTGGGCTACACAGTCAGACTATCTCCAAATAAACAAAGGAACAGGAAAGCCTAGTGGTACCTGCCTGGGATGCTGGATACTCCAGAGGCTGAAGCAGGAGGATTTTAAGTCCAAGGCCTGCTTGGCTACAGAATGAGTTCAAGGCCAAGGTGAGAAACTGAGACATTGCCTCAAAATAAAAAGTAAAAAGAAGGCTGGGGTTGGGTGGTATAATACAATAGGCATATGATTCCAGCTTCAACCCCCCAGCACTTAGTAAAAAAAAAAAAAAAAGAAAAAAGAAAAAAAAAAAAGAGTCACAATCACAAATTCACACGAAATATGCATGAATATACCCAAGCTCTCGCTTGAACCATAAGCCTACACTATACCATTTTAATCTTTAACTTTTTACCATCTATGAAGGTATGGTCATTCATTCCTGTAACTCTAGTGCTCAGGAAGCCAAGATAGGAGGATTGCCAACTGAGCTCCAGACATGTTAAAGATATGAACAAGCCTCTGTCTTAAGCAAACAAACAAAGTCTGAGGATGTACTATACTTCACATGCACAGGGCCCTAGTTCAATCCCCAGTGCACAAGTGCACGCACACACACACACACACACACACACACACACACACACACACACACACGGATAATGGTAATATGACCTTTCCAGTTATGGGCACATGTGAGATGGAGTTCTCAATATGAAATTTCCACCCCAAAGCATTATAATTTAATTCCCATTAAAGCCATGCTCATCTCCAATCCATTGACATCAGGCTCAATATTTTTTTATGCCTGGCTGACCAGAAGCCATTCATTTTGTCATGTTTGTGAATTAACTTTTGACTGTGCCAAACAACTTAATTTTTATCACTTTACGTTTTATTATTTACATTTTATGCAAAAATCCTTGTTTCAGTGTATTTATCTTTGTGACCTCGTTTTTGTCTATAAGTGATACCTATCTATGGAAGGGATTTAAATGCTTCCATTAAAAATAAATTTATATAAACTAAAGTCTGAGATGGATTAAAAGAAATCCATCCAATGAGACTGTCACATGGTGATGTGACAATACTCATTCATTGGTGGCTGCATTCTGAGAGATTTCAGACCCACAGGGATGTTTGCACCTGGGATTGGGGTGATTCTAACACATACTCCTGGAAGAGCAACGCGTATGAATCCGACAGGGAATCCTTTAATGCTGAGGTCACAAGAATAGTGCATGCAGGGGCATCTGGTGACAGAAACAAAGGGTCAGGGTTTTAAGGTAACACACGTGAAGCTGTGCAGAGAACTGCACTTTAAAATGCTTCCTCAGGTCCCAGGGCTGTATCCTAGTTGGTAGAATGCTTGTCTAGCATTCTCAGAGCCCTGAGTTTGAGTTCCAGCACAGAATAAGCTGTGTGTAGAGCAAGCCTATAACCCCAGAGGGAAAGAAGCAGCAGGAAGACCAGAGGTTCAAGGCCATTGTCAGCTACTAAGAAAGCCCAGGATAGCTTAAGCTGTCTTTGGAAAATGTACTTCCTAGGCACAATGCTTCCAGAGACTGAATACAAATCCATGAGCATCTCAATGGCATTGACCAGTTATCATCCTCTATTATTTCTTTAGAGATGGGCACCAACTTTAAAATAGTAAATGAACAACATAAAAACAGAACTGTAAGGCCTGTGCATCTCTGTATTCCATCCCCCTGAGACATCCATGACCCAATATTTGGAACCTGCAACTATTCCTTCACAATGTATTGGTTTCCCTTCCTGTGCTGTGAGAAAACACTCTGACCAAAGGCAAGTTAGGGGAGGAAGAAAAGGTTGATTTGGCTTATACTTCCAGGTCACAGTCATCATTATGGACAGTCAAGTCAGGAACTGAAGCAGAAACCATGGAGGAACATCTGTCTTGATCACCATCTCACACTCAGCTAGCTCAGCTTACACAGCTAGGACCACCTGCCTAGGGAGTGGTGCCACCCACAGTGGGCAGGCCTTCCTACATCAATTAACAGTAAAGGCAGCCCCCCCCCAGGCATGGTCTGCTGATTAATCTGATCTAAGCAATTCCTCAGGTGAAACTCCCTCTCATGCTTTTCTAGGTTGTATCCAGTAGGCAGCTAAAGTGAACTAGGACACACAGCGAAGGGGGCTTCGCAAATGTAAAGTTGAGACCACTGAGAGTGGCAAATGATTCTAGAATACTCAGGCCCCAATGTAATCACAAGTGTCCCTCTAGAGGGTTATAGGAGGTAGCAGAGGGGGGTTCGATTACAAAGAGAAGGCAGACCATGTGACCCCAGACACAGGTAAGGACAGCATTCACGGGGAAACTCGAAGAGTCTTGACTCAGGCCCTGAAAAGTCAGCACACATTTCCGGACTGAGGACTATGAGATAGAGAGTTTCGGGTGTTTTAAGCCTCAGAGTTCGTCTTATCCGAGGAAACAATCACGGCTACCAACGTGGGCAGAAGTTATGGGTCAAGAGAGCTGCACAAGCAGGGCAGACAGTGCCAAGTGCCCTGGAAAGCTTCGGGGCTTGAGCTGAGGCCTCCTAAATGCAAACAGCTTGGGAACTGTGAATGTGGCCTGATCGTGTGGAATACATTAAATACACAGAGGCCAGAGACAGGGAACTCTGCCAAGAGGGTCTCGAAGCAGCTCAGGCGTGCAGGAGTGAGAGCCAGGCCCTCGGGATTAGCAGTGGAAAGGGGAGAAAGGACCAGCACAAAAGAAATTTCAAAGGAAAAATTGATGGGGCTTAGTGAAAGACTGAATCCAGCAGATGAAGGGGAGATTCCTTCCAGCTGCAAGAGCAGGCACTGGCAGTGTGAGGGGAACTGGGTGATGGAGAGGCGTTTGTAAGTGTTTTTTTTTTTTTGTTTGTTTTGTTTTGTTTTAACAATACCCGGAACGTCTAACTTGACTCAGGGCCGTGGATCGCACTGCTCCAAGAGTCTAGAAGATAGCCAGCAGTTGGAAATTTTGCAAGGCTGGAGGAAAAACACTGTTGCCAGGGCTCCTGCTGATAAACCATGGAAGAATTCTCTCCACCCCACCTCCGATCACCCCTTTGCCTAAGGGCTACAAAGGCCTAGATTTTAAAATGTGGGATTAGGAGGGAGAGTGGAGAAGAGGAGAAACATGGGGCTGGAATGGCAATGGAAAGGAGAAGACAGTATTTGGGGTTAATTACACCACAGGCGTTGCCTTGCCATCTTGCTGGGCCACTGGCCAGTATCAACCAGTCCTTGTGACTGAGGTCTTTGCTTTTGCAGCTCTGCCTGCAGAGCCCAAGCTCTTACTTGGTGGCATGTCCTTTCCCAAGCTCCTGGAGAAGAAGCAAGTTTTAGTCAACGTCACTAGTGACCCTGATATGGTGGGAGAATACATAGCAAGGAGTCAGGAGGCTGACACAGAATTGTGCTTTAAAAGAGCATCTGCTCTAGGTTACCTTAAAGCCAAGAGTAGGGAGCAGGACCCCAGAAAGGTTGTAGTCACCTTGAGGGCACAGCCTTGGGATCCAGGAGAGGGTGAAGATTAGACTCTCTGAATGGAAGGTGTCAGAGCTCAGAGTTCATCCTGGCCTGGTAATGGGAAAAGAAGAGAGAACAGGGCCTGCATTTGCTGTTCATTATTCATCGTTCATCCCCTGTGTGCAGGCACCTATTAGAGGCTCAGGCTATCCTGCCAATGTGGCAGCCTCAGTCCCTGTCCCCCAGGGGATTATAAATGTTATCCAAACAGCTTTTGCAAACAGCCTGAGAGGAGGCTTGACATAGAACTGAAGCTCTGCTTTTTCTAAAATGACTGAGTTGGCAAATGCACAAATGTACACTGGACCCAACCACAATGGTGCTTCATTTGAAGCTGTCTCCTTTTTAAGGGTCTCCAACAACCTGCTGCTGCATGGCATAAACCCATGTCATTCATCTCTTCCAAATGCCTCCCTAGAGGGATTTCCTGGGGGATGTTGGGGTCATTGATTTTTATCTTAATACTTTCTAAAACTATTGCATTTTCCTGGTCCAAACCCCTATAGGTATTGATTGGCTGACTCAGCAACTATTGAGATTTCAGCAGGTACCAAGTATGGGCAACAAGTGCATCATTTGCCTGAAATGGATGCTAAACCACGGGAGTGCCTTGTCCCTTATGTAGCCACTCTTTATAGCCTGGGCTGGTGGACAGAAAGTTGAGGGTCAGCCTAAAGACACAACTAGCCACAAAGCTAGGACTGGAAAGCAGCAGAGCTGGAGAAAGGAAAGCTCAAGACCTCAAATGCCTGTCATCCTCTTCCTTTCTCTGTCCAGGTCCATCACCAGAGCCACTGGGGAAGAAACATGGATAGGTGGATCACTAGAATCTGCCAGGTATGACTACAGTACACCATCATCTCACTTGAGTCCCACTGGGACCCTGACAGTGGGCTTGTTCAGTCCCCATTCTGCATAGGAAACAATAGAGGTGCAAGGCTTAGCAGGATTTGGGTTGGGAGCTTGGCACAATTGGTGTGGCACTTGCCACATAAGCTTGAGGACCTGAGTTAGATCCCCACCACCCAGGTCTCAAAACAAAACAGAACCAAGGTGGATAGCGTCCTGGGGAATGACATCCAAAGTGGACCTCAGGCCTCCACAAGTACATATATGTACTGCCCTCCTGACCTGGAGATACTAAGATTTGGCCTGAGTTTCCCAGTTGTCAGCTTGCCAAACTGAGGCACAAGTCCAAGACCATGGCAGCAATGTTAGTTTTCTTTTTCTCTTGATATTGATTTCTTTGTCTTTGTTTCTGGTCTCTTGTTCCCACCCCCACTCCTACCGCCCCCCCCCAATCACATATATGCAGGCAAACTCCAAAGCATAATTCGATTAAAACCAGGAGTGCCTCTGCTCTGTTCTCAGACCTGGCAGCATGCAGCAGGCAACTCTCCTGAGAACACTTAGTGATTTCCAGGGGAAATATGACCATCCACCCAATCCAAAGGCCCCAAGGTGCTTTCAATTAGGGCTCTGAGTGTTCTGCCTTCCGAGGCCAGGGAACAATGCAGGGTGCTCCAGGAGACAGGGCTAACCTCTCTCAGCACCCACTCTGTTCCTGGCTGATATGTCAATAGCCTCTTAAACAGAACATTATGTGTCTGGGATTTTATTGTCAGACCCATCCCTTCTGGGTTGGGTTGAGCTAATTTTTTTTTTTTTAAATCTAAACTTGATTGCTGCACTCATTATCAAAGCCACCACCCATCTGTTTCCACTTTCTTAGAGTTGCAATGAGGATAGCGTGGAAATCTGCTTTTACTTGAGGTTTGAGGATTCCCCTCCCCTTCTGTTGAGGGTTGTTCAAGCCTTGGTGTAGTCACTGCAATATGATCTTCCAGTAGTGGGTGGCCCTGGCTGGGCCATTTGAAACTAATTTACAGCCTCATCTGAGACGATCGTCACTTTAAATTAATTAACCAGAGCACATCAAAAAATGTATGTCAGAGAGTGAGGACAAGGAGGTAGAGAGAGGGCTTTTTAGAGGTCAGAAAGGGCTCTTCCTCCCTGAGCTTTGCTGGATCCTGTCCTTGGGCAAAAAGGACCATCTTTGCTTTTCTTTCCACCCACCTTTTGAAAGTAAAATATACACAGAAACTATAAAAAATTCAGCATGTTGGTTTTGAAAGCCTTCTTCAGGCAGAAAAGAATTCCATGTTGGTTTTTATGATCCGAGGTTACACCTAGGAAGAAAGGTGAGCAAGCTGGCCGGAGGGAGCTGTGCCTTGCATACTAAGTGCAAAAGATGGATGCTGAGGTGCTCAGGCCTGAGACTCTGCCTTGCTGCCATCCCCCACCCCGCCACTGGAATAGTCCTTTCCCAGTGATAGTCTCTTGTTCCTCTGATAGTCATAAAGTACATACTGACCCTTTGTCATGTGGCCAGTACTGAGAGGGAGAAAGAGCCTTCAAGAGGCTTGTGGATTTCATCAAAATGACAAGCATCATTCGTACAACTCCTGGCAAGCCACAAAGTGCTCTGACATTCCCACTTCATCTTCACCATGACCTTCGTGGAGTATACTTGGTATGATCATTCCACTTCAGAAGAGAAGGGGCCAAGGCTTACAGAGGTCAAGAGGCTTGCCCCTGACCACACAGCCATACACAGCTATAGTAAGGATCCCAAGCAAAGCCCATGGCTAAAACCAAGTCCTCTTTCCACCCCAGATGCACAGATAAGGACTATATACACATCAAATTTTGGGGTGCCTTCAGTCAATGCAACCCAGGAACATCACAGGTACGGTTTCTGCCACCATGAAATTGAGATGTGGACGAGTGATGGAGGCAGATCTTTAAGCAGCTCTGGAGGAGTTCTGGGCACTCAACATGGTATAAATCTGTCAGTAACAAACTGTGTGCATCATCCCTGAGCTCAAGTTGACTCTGTAAAACTGAAACAGGCCAAGCATTTGGACGGCAACAGATTCTAATCTCGTCACTCTTCCATGCCAGCAAGTATCTGAAAGTAATTTGAGTCATTAAGTAAGGCTTTCATAATGGCTGGCTCATACCAAATACTCAAAACAAACCAGCTGTGACTGGTGTCCCCAAAGCATCTCCTTCCGCTGAGCTCAGAACTGGAAGGGGAGACTTTACACATAAAGGCATGCCCCTGGTCCAACCAAAAAGATACAACTATCTGTCTGAGAATTATGTAGCCAACTACTAGCTGGCCCTGAGCGATCCATGTGTGGTAAGGACCTCTTCTACTTCTTTCTGATTCTTGGGACAATCATATGAAGTTCTCCACTGCCCCATTTGATAGGTAAAGAACCTGCAAAAAGATCAATGAAATGTCTTCTTGTTCACAGATTCAAATTCAGGCAGCTGGCCTCCAATCGAGGACACAAAGCCATAGGCTGTTTATCCCATCCACATCCTCTGTGAACAACTGTCAATCTAGCCTTGACTTGAACATCCCAGAGACATGGTGTTCACCGCCTACCTAGCCACCTGTTGCAAAACAGGGCCTTGGAAGTAGAAAATGAATATCCCTTGACATCGAGATGAAATTTTGCTGCCTGTCATTTCTACATATTGATCCAGTTGTAGAAGGGAACCTTGAACAATACATTTAAACACCTTTCTTCAGATCCAATAGTCCCAGGGAGCTGGTCTATCAAAATGAAAGTCTATTTCTATAGATCTGGACTGGGGCCCAAGAGTTTATATTTCTTGCAAATCCTCAAATAAAGCCAGTGTCATAATTCCAGATCATATTTTGAGGAGCAAAGACCTAGCACAAGTGTAGGGTTAAGCCTAGCCTGCCTCCTATTCAGTTGGGATGCTGTTATACCTATCTGTTCAGATTGACTGTGTCAGAAAATCATAGCAAACCCATGATGGAGCTGGGGAGTTTGTTCATTTGGTAAAGGGCCTGCTGCTCAACCATGAAGCCCTGAGTTCGGGTCCCCAGCAACCACGTAAAAAGCTATATGTCGCAGCCCATGTCTGTAATCCAGCACTTGTGTTGCCAAGACAGTAGGAAACCAAGGGTTCACTGGCTAGCCAGTCTAGCCAACCAGTGAGCTCACAGTTCAATAAGAGACCCTGCCTCAAAAAACAAAATGGAGACAAAGGAAGAAGACATTTCCCATCAACCTCTGGCCTCCACACATGCACAGTACAGGTGAACGAACACTCACCAAAAAAGCTCCAAGAGCATAAACCATTTGGCCTCTCCCAGAAAAAGATAGCCAAATCTGCTCCAGGTGACTGCTCTTGACATTTTGAAAAAAAATCTTTCCTCTACCCACCCTACTACCACAGGACATTCTAGGCCTCACCACCTCTCCCATCTGCTGCCTGAGCATCCTGGTGTCTAACCTCTGAGAACTCGCAGCACTCTGCTGAAGGAATGGACCGGGCCCTGACCCACCCTGGTAGCCTAGACACCACTTTTTCTTCCTTATCCATGTTTGTCCTTAGCTGCCCCATCAAGCTTTCTGCACCCATTGCCGCCCTTGGCTGACCTTTCCTCTTCCCCCATGCTCTAAGACTCCCCTGAAGTATTCTGTTTAACTATTGATCAGACTACTAAAGAATGGTGATGCTTGAGCCCATTAGGAGTGTCCACAGGCCTGGGCAGAATGGGTCTGCTTCTCCTGCTGCTTGAGGCCCATAAAGGTGCCCACTGGACTCTTCCTTGAGGGCAGACACCCTGGACTGCAAGCAAAAGGCCAGGGTCTTGAGGCCATCACCCACAAGGCCAGCATTTCTCTGGAGAGGAGACACATTTTGAATTCCTCTGTATGACTCACAGCACTGAGGATAGAAGTGAATTTGGAAAGATCAGAGATGGGGGACCTGGAGGTCATGAGCTCCAGGAAGGAAAGATAAGGGCAGCATCTTGGAGATCTTTTAAAAAAGAAAACACAAATAACTTTGGCATCCAGGCCTGGCAAGGACATTAGATATGGCCCACCCATGCGGAGGAAGTGCTGTCTCTCTTTTTCCACTGGAAAAGTCCACATGTTGTAAGTGGAGGAAGGGGAAGAAAGAGAGGGGAAGAGCGCTGCTCCCAAGTTCCCTAGAAACAGGCTCCCAACAGCTCCCAGTGGTGCTAGGATGTGGGTGCTAGGATGTGGGCATCTGCTCCCAAGCAATAGAGATTTCAGCAGAGGGCTGTCTCAGTTAGGTCTTTGGTGCTGTGTTAACACCAGTGACCAAATGCAACTCGAGGAGGAAAGGCTTTATTTCAGCTTCAGCTGTAGTCCATCGCTGAGGGAAGTCAGGACAGGAAGTGGAGGCAGGACAGAGGAGTGCTGCTTACTGACTTTTACCCTCTGGCTTGCTCAGTTTGCTCTCTTATGCACTCCGCTTACCCAAGGGTAGCATTGCCCGCAGCCAGCAGCTCTACCCTTCCACACCAATCTTACAATCAAGGAAACGCCTCACAGGCTTGTCCACACAACAGTATGAGAGGGAGTAGCATCTCATCTTCTCAAATGACCCTACCTGGTATAAAGTTGACAAAAATCTACCCCGCACAAGGACCAGGAGCAGGGGTTGGCAGAAGCAGACGTGGGAATTGGGCCAGGCCAGAAGAGGCTTCATTTGGACTACCAGGGAAGAGAAAGGAGAGGGGGTGGGGCTGGGACTGATGGGGCAGGGGCATGTGCCAGACGGCAGCCGGGCTCTGAGCCTCACTAGGGGAAGGCCACTACAGGAAGGTGAAGGCTGGTGAGCAGAGGGAGGAGGCTGTGCTCAGGACGGTACAGGGCACTAGTCAGCAGGGAAGCTGAGCTGTGGTTTGAGCAGTTCCCTGGCTTTCTGTAGAGGGAAGGGGCATTTTCCACATATTCACACACACAGAGCCAAGCTCAGTCAAGAGCTGAGCATGGCGGAATCCTGTCCTCATTCCTGTGAGATGCAGGGTCCTCTGGATCCTTGGTAAGCAAATGGACCCACAGAGCCCTTCTTAGACCTGCCCTCAGCACCAGGCCTGAGTCTCTTTCTGGCCCCTCCCTTGTAAGATGTCATCCCCCAGGTACTCTGGCTCCTTGCCCTGTGTCCTTCACAATGTTTCTCCCTTGAAGTCTTTGATCCATCTAAGTCTTCTTCTTCAGGGCCTGAGTGACATTGGTAGGAGACAGAGAATTCTCTCCTAAGAGGGTCTATGCTGCTCCATGGGTGAGGTTGCACCAAGGCCAACACAACCTGAGAGCAACATTTGTCTCTGAAACCCAGCAAATGCTGGAGGCACAAAGACCTTAACAACCACAGGCATGGGAAAAGACAGGTTTCAACCAATAACATACACAGCCCATTCTTTCATAGTACAGGCCGTGCAAACTTACAGTCAGTGCAAACACTCAGACACCAACCCTCATACCTGGGTGCTTGTATCCTCACACCAGAGAACCACTTGCATCCTCACACCTGGGAACCACCTGTACTGTCTGTCACACCTAAGAACCACCCACACCTCACACCTAAGAACCACCCACACCTCACACCTAACAACCACCCACACCTCACACCTAACAACCACCCACACCTCACACCTAACAACCACCCACACCTCACACCTAACAACCACCCACACCTCACACCTAAGAACCACCCACACCTCACACCTAACAACCACCCACACCTCACACCTAACAACCACCCACACCTCACACCTAAGAACCACCCACACCTCACACCTAAGAACCACCCACACCTCACACCTAAGATCCACCTGCACCTCACACCTAAGAACCACCTGCCTCATATGTGAGAATCTCTGCACCCTCACACCTGGAAACCACCTGCACCCTCACACCTGGGAACCACCTGCTTTGCTCTTGTCCAAATGCTTCTAATCTTTGATCCTGCAATGGTTAACAGGAACGTGAAGGAAGGGGAGATTCCAAGGACATGGCAGGTACCAGGCTTTTCAGGGTGGAGAAAGTCAAGACACAGAAATACAGCTGTCACCTCTCAATGTTCCCTCCATCACAAGCTATATTTTCAAGCCATTACATGAAAAAGCTGCACAAGTATCATTCATTGAACAGTTCACTCGTGCCAGTGTTTAAATCTCAGCCTGGGCACTAATGACATTTGGATTGGCAAACGCTCTGCTGTGTAGAGTCTGCAGTGTGGGGGGGGGGGATGCTGTGTAGAGTCTGCAGCAGGGGAGGGGGCAATGCTGTGTAGACTCTACAGTGTGGGGGGATGCTGTATAGACACTGCGGTATGGGAAGATGCTAATAGCATCCTTTGCTTCTACTCATCAGAAGCCTGGACAAAAATGGCTTCAGATATTACTAAATATTTCCCAAGTGAAAAATTCACCTATTTGAGAACTCCTGACTTAATCATCAGCAGAAACTCCACTTTTGATGAAATGCCAATGCATCCTATGGGTTATGTTCCCCTGTATTGCCCTCCTACAGGAGTGCTGAATTCAGTGCTTACCTGGTGTCTGCTAACCTGAAAGTCCTAAAATTACTCTGGAGCACCTCTATAAATGCCAGGACCACCCTCTTCATCAACTTAATCCTGTCTAGGCAGCTCAGCCCAAACTGACAGCCACCATGTTCTCTTCTGGACAACAGATGTTTCCAGGGCAGATTAACTAATGTAGTTTCATGTTCCCTCAATGAGTTTAATAGGTTTGAATCCAGAGCAGGGGTGGGGAGGGAGCTGTGTTACACTTGCTCCTTCCTACTGAGCATCTCTTGATTAATTTATTCATCCCACAAACAGGTATTGAATTGCCACAGTGGCAGGCACTGTGCTAGCAGCTAGAAATAGATCTGTAGTACTGAAAGCTAGCTACACCCAGGCTCTGCCCAGTGGGTCAAGTGCAGGCTCCCAGCTTTTACTGTGGAGGCTTGAGCTGCTGCACCATCTACTACCTGTGTGAATCTGGACACATTTCTTTTAATCTCCTTAAGGCTCAATTTCTCATTTGTAAGATGGAAATTTCGGTGGCTCCCACATCCACCAGAAGTGAGAATTAGGTGGTGTAAGATGTCAAAATCATTTTTCATAGTGCCTGGCAGGTGATAAAGGAAGAATGAGCTCCCTCTCTTGAAGAGGTGGTCAACCCTATTATTCCAGGCATCACGTGCTGGTGGGAGAAGCAGGCAAATTTAACATGCACTTGTATAAAGCATGGTAGGTACCCTGAGAGACATAGATAGATAGATAGAGAGATAGATAGATAGAGAGAGAGAGAGAGCTCATTGGAGGAGAAGGAGATGGGGTAAGTACTGCCTAAATTCACACCTGAAGCTTAAAACTCATGAGGTGATGGGGAGAATATTGTGGACAGGGAAAAGTATGCATAGATGCTCAAAGACCAGAGCCACAGGGCATGGGAAGGGAGTTGAGCAAGCCCAGAGGACCTGAAGCAGGATGCTATATACATGAGCTGTATCCACACTGACCAATCATGCAAGCCCATTTGAGGTCTTCTGGCCTAACTCAAAGGGGAAGCCAGCCTTTGACAATCTGCAGCAAAAGAGAGGTGTGGTCAGGTTTGATTTAGAATTTCCCCCTGGATGGATAAGGGAGAAATGATAGGAGGCACAAAGATGGCCACTGCTGCTGTCTCTCAGAGAGAGGTGGCAGCTTCTTGTCTTGAGGAGTCATAGCAGGAATGGGAAGCATTAATAGAGCAACAGGCTTGTTGATGGCTCAGAGCAGAGAAAGTAAAGCCTTGGAGAAGGAGCAAGGGAGTGGGTAGGGAAATGGATTGTGGGAAGATCATGTGAGCTTCTGAAGGGCTTCCCACAAATTCTTATAACATCCAGTGTGCATGTTGGGGGTGGGAGATAGTACCTGTGCCCTCCAAAATTGAATTAAGCTCCAGGTAGCACCAGGAAATAGACCAGAAGCAAAAACAGAAAATGTCCTTCCCCTTACAGTGTATCCCCATAGGCGGCCATGGGGTGGGGCCATGAATATGCAGTGGGGTGGAACTACGGATATGATGGTGAGTGTCAAAACAGAACGACATATGTCAGGGACCCCTGGGGTTATCTTCTCCCCTAGGAGAAGATAAGGAAAGTAGGTCCAGAATCTGGGAAGCGGGAGCTGAGAGGGACCCAAGGAAAGACTGAAGTTCTGCAGTAGGCAATGATGGATGAGAACTGGGCCAGGCACCTTACCCTTGCAGGGAAGGTATTTTGAATGTGTGTTGAGGTCACCAGATGGCCACAGCACAGCATGTACCCCACAGTGCAGAACATCATCTTGAAGCTGAAAATAGGGGTTTGGGGACAACTGTAAGAAAGACCAAAAATATTTTATGTATTAACTTTTAATGACCCAACCCATTTTCATAAAAGATTCAAACATTAAAGATAAGATGAAAATCACTGGGCTCCAACCTGTGTTCTGGGCCTTTGTTCCTCTCTTCCTGGAGGCCAGTAATGTTCAGGTTCCCAGGTGAGTCCTCAGCACTTCCTGCTTATTTGTTTTGTTTTCTTGCTGTTGCCTTCAATCTGCAAGATTTTATTGCACAGACCCTGGACTCCTAGGGATCCCCCTCAACCTCTCTACCATAGCATGGACTTATATATTATCCTATGGCTCCTTTGGCCATTCCCCTATCATGAACACTTAGGAAAATGGGTAGGAAGTCAAGACCAAAACCAGAAGGAACTGGGGCTGGAAAGATGGCTCAGAGGTTAAGAGTACTTGCTGCTCTTGCAGAGGACCCACATTGGGTTCCCAGTACCCACATCAGGCAGATCACAACTATACAACTATCATAATTCCAGTTTCAGGGACTCTAATGCCCTCTTCTGGCCTCTGTGGGCATGAGGCACATACATGGTGCACAAGCATACATGCTGGGACTCTAGAATCTAGATCTACTACAGTCAAATCTAGAATCTATAGTCAAGTACCCAGCAGCAACAGTAAGGACCACATTTTGGAGATCAATAAAACTGGAAGAAGGTTAGTGGGTAGCATGTTTGCCTAGTACTCATAGAGCCCTGGGTTTGATCCCCAGGGCTCTATGCATGGGATATATATATATATATATATATATATATATATATATATATATATAATGCATGGCAGCACATAACTGTAATCCCAGCACCTGGAAAGTGAAGGCAGGAGGATCATATATTCAAGTTTATCCTCAGCTACATAGTTAATCAAGGCCAGCTTGGACTAGATGAGATGAGGCCTGGGACACACACACACACACAGAGGGGGGGGAGGGAGGGGGAGAGAGAGAGAGAGAGAGAGAGAGAGAGAGAGAGAGAGAGAGAGAGAGAGAGAGAGACTCAATGTCTGATTCCTGGGAGAGGGAAGTCCTCACATGTGAAAACAGATAGACTGCAAGCAGGTGGGAGGAGACCCAGTTTCTAGCCATCTTCCTAGACCATGGTTGCCAAGTTTCCCTGCTCACCCCCATCCCACCACCCCACTCCCAAGCACACATCCTGTTTGCCTCTTTGAAAGCCACACTTCTGTGTTTTACCTCCAGACCACACCTGAATTTGGATGGCTCACCCCAGGCTACATTTCATAAAGCAAGTACTAGATTGGAAGTCCAGTGCAAAGTCAAGAAGGATGCCAGGGTCAACAGCTGGGCTCTGGGCGGGCAGAATGTGCGGTCAGCACATTGTTACCCTGTCTTTCTTAGCGGTTCTTTGGACCCTGAGTTGGCTGCCTGCACCAGATTCCTCACTTCTTTCTCCAAATGTGCATCGTGTCTGAACCTTGTATGTAGACCCTAAATCTAGAAAAAAAAACCTCAGAAACACTTTATGTGGCCCCTGCCATACTATAAATCGTTGTCACTTCTCCAGGTTAGTGAGGGGGTGTGGCGGGTGATCAAGGGTCTCTTGGAGTCCTTGGGTTAGAAGTCAGGGACACACCCTGGTCCCACCCCTTCACCTCTCTAATGAGGGAACAGGCCCAGCAGAGGGGGAATGTGCCCAGTTCCCAAACTGCATGGAACTGCAAGCTTGACTTTCACCGCAAAGCAAATAGATTAACTCCTCCTGGATTCCTGCATGATCCTTTCCAGCAAAATACAGCTGTAAAGCCGCAGGCAAATCTTTCCTAAGTGGAATCACTCATGGCCTCGGCCTTTGATGGGAATTATTTGCACAGACTCTGTCTGGGAGGACCCCGAGGCTCCACATCCAGACCCCCACGATGCTGGAGAAACATCCCGCCCCCGTTAAAAGCAGCACAAAGGTCCCCTGGTGCCCGCGTGCCACCAGGTCAGTCCACCAGGGCTGCTGCCCCAGCTTCCACAACCCCCTACCCCCCAATCCCCAACCCCAACCCCCCATTCCCGCTGCTCTCGCACTTCTGGGAATGCTTTTGAAGTCTGAAACCCTTTCTCCGCTCTCTTGGGCCTAGTTGGATTGCAGCGCCCTACTTCCAGCTTCTGGGATCAGACTGGTCGGAGTCCCATCCAGGCCTGCAGCTGAATCAGTACCGTTTGCTCTTGTGCACAGCGCCCCCTGCGGGTGGACCCCGGGCCCCTTCCTTGAACAGCCCCGTCCCTCCATCTGAATGAAAGGTGAAGCCCTATAGCACAACAGCAGATCTCAAGAACACAGAGAACAAGGGGTCAGGACCAAATACGACTGGGCATCTTGGAGCCCAAGGTGTCTGGGGCACGTTCATCACTTCTATGAGCACAGATGGAGGATATCCAAGCTGTTAGGACCACACATCAGTGGCAACCTTCCCTCCAGGCTGCCAGTCTCCCCAGGTCTCTATCTCTACAGCTCCTTGGGCCATTGCCCAGCATCCTTCCTCTATGCCTGACACGTGTAGTCACAAGAGTTCACACCAAACTTCAAAGACAATACCCACCAGCTCTACCTCCCACAGTCTGTATACTGCCTTCCCAGTCAGGAACCTTCACTTTGTAAGGTGACAGGTAGCAAACAGCACAGATAGAAAAGCCACATCTGCTCTTGAGGGAGAACTGGGCTGGACTCCCACTTGGCCCTCCCAAGGCCATTTCCTCCTTTAAGGAAGGAGAGGATCTATCTATGTAGACTGGCCACTTCTCTGCTGTCTCCTAAACCCCAACACGGCACACCCAATGCATTGCCTCTCTCAGCTTCCAAAGATGGTGCCAGCACATCCCTCCCACCCAGCCTTCTATTTGGAGTCAGCCAGGATCATCACCAGATGGCCTCAAAAGTAGGGAAGCACCAAAGATCTCTTGGGAACACTGTTGTCCTCTCTCATCCTCCAAATCTCTGTGTCCCCTGGGGGAGGGGGTGCTGTCCACACACCTACCAGAGAGGCTGTCCTGAAGATGCCCTCCCAGATCACTCCTCTGATTCAAAGCTTCAGAACCTTTGTGATCAAGGGTAAGGTCAACTTTATACCTTGTGAATCTCCTTAGCTAAGGACACCCTCCCTTACCCAGTGAACATGCTGGCACTGACTAACATCTGCTCCCAGAATCCTCTCCTGCCTCAGCAAGCTACATTCTCTGCGCCTCAAAGCCCCTGTGCTCACTTCTGCTGCTTGCCCTAACTGCATTATATTAAAATGTAATTTGATGTTTTGTTGTTCCAATTAGTTGTCTGTCTTCCCTCTCTAAGTTGTGAACTCCTCAAGGGCTGTCTTATTCATCTCCAAATAACCTAGATGGCTCCTGGGACCTCTCATCCCACTTAACTCTAGTTAAGATGAGCTTTGTGGCAGACACAGCTAATTGACTACTCAATAGCTATTTTCCAAATCTTCCTTAATGATTCACCTCTGATTTTTATATGGAAGCAATATGCCCAACTAAAGTAATCTTTTTCCCAGACTCTCTTGCAGCTAAGTATGGCTTACATTTGGCATCCCAAGGAAACTTTATGAAGGAAGACAGATTCATGCATGTGGACTGTTTTCCTTCTCTTCCTTTCTCTGAAACACGGGCAAGAAAGCTGGAGAGATATCAGCCATTATGCAAAGAGAACAGAAGCCACTTACTTCTTACACACAGCAACTTTACTTTCACTCTGTGTCTTGGTTTGCTGTATACACCCTCACCATCTGTTGAGGAGTTGCTTAAGAAAAGGCTCCTGGAGTCCTGGCGACACCTTTGAGACACTGTACCTTTCTCTTGCTTGTTTAAATCACTCTTTGGAGTTTTTCTATCACTTGTAGTCATGATACAAACACCACTTCCTCATCCAAGGGATGTTCAAAGTCCTGCCTTGTCAAGATATCTGACAGTCCCCATTGAGCTCTTATTCTGTATGTATTTGTGTATGTGGGTATGTGTGTGAGCGTGTGTGTGTGTGTGTGCTTATATATGTGTGTGTGCCTGCACCTCAGTAGGTTTGTTCCTCAGGAATACTTCATCTTGTTTTATGAGGCAGGATCTCCCAACAGGACTGGGGCTCATGACCCAGCTTCACATGTAGGTGCTAGGGTTCAAATGCAGACCCTCATGCTTGCATAGCAAGTGTTTTCCCAGCTGAGCTCCTGACCTTACATTCTAAGGACCAACAGTTCCATTTGGGTCCCAAATGTTTTTTAGAGGACTATTCCACTGTCAAAATTTTAATACTTTTGATTATGTATGTGTGGTCTGTGTGGGGGCAGTGGCATGTGGGTGTATGTGTCTGTGGAGACCAGATGTGTCCAATATCCCTGGAGCCAGAGTTACAAGTGGTTGTGAATCATCTAACAAGAGTGCAGGGAACTGCACTTGGGCCCTCTGGAAGAGCAAGCAGTATGTGCTCAACTGTGAGCCATCTCTCCAGCACCACCCCAACCCCATCCCCAGTACCCTTCAAAATTGTCTACAAAGCATTGCCAGGGAAGTGAGTTAACTAAAATACTTTGCAGTCAGGACATAAACACAGGAAAGCTACCTTGCAGTATTGCATGGCAATCCAGACTTGTGAGCAGTGAGCTCATTCTCAGATCTTTGGTGGTACTCTAGCCTCACCACCCACTCTAGAGATTGGATTCTGACCTAGGAGTCCACATGGCCCCCAGCCTCACCCATCCTGTCGCCTCCTTTCCCCTCCTTCCCTCTAGCATTAGTTGGTATCTTCAATGGCCCTCAAAATTCCAAGGGTGAGAGAGAGCTTGCTCCCCTGTAAAACAGTGTTTGAGCTGAAGCCTTTGGGAAACCGTGTATCATGAGAGCTCTGAGTTTGTGGAGGGACTGGGTTGTAGATGGATCCATTGCTTAATGGGCTTGTGGGGAGGGGCTCTGACATAAGAGGGTTCTCTTCCCCCCCCCCCCATTCTTTTCCTTTACTGGCCGCTCTGAGGTGAACCACAATTCTCTGATGCTCTGACTCACCACAGGCTAAAATTAACCTGGCAAAACCTCTGAAACCATAAACCTCATCCCTCCCCACTTTTCATGTTCAGTGTTGGGTTTTGTTTTGGCTTTAAACCTAGTTGGATTATGATCCTATATGTGGCCCAACCACAAATGTCTTTTGAAAACTGTTGGGGCCTATCTCATGAGCAGTTTTCATAACTATTCCATGGGGATATGCTTGCAAAGAATGTGTGTTGTGTCTGTTAGGCTGAACTTCCTCTTTTTATTATTCAAATGGCATATATCTTTGTTATTGATGTAACTCTATGACTCAGTTATTAAAATCTATATTGATCATGAATTTGTTGATTTATTTTTAAGATTCTGCACATTTTTCTTCTTATTTTGTTTGTTTGAGACAGCTTCTCACTCTAGGCTAACATAGAACATACTATGTATCTCAAGCTAGCTTTGAATACATGGCAGTCCCCTGCCTCAGCATGCTGAGAGCTGAGATTGTTAGCTTCCACCATGCCAATTTGATTCCCACTTTAAGCTACTTTTTTTTCTTTTTTTTTTTTTTGGTTTTTTGAGATAGGGTTTCTCTGTAGCTTTGGACCCTGTCCTGCAACACACTCTGCAGACCAGACTGTCCTTGAACTCACAGAGATCTACCTGTCCTGCCTCCCGAGTGCTGGGATTAAAGGCAATGTGCCTCCACTGCCTGGCTTTAAGCTACTTTCAAAAGTTCCTGTTAGTTCAGAATTGTTGCATCTTCCAGATGGCTTCCTGGAGGCTTCACTGTTAAAGACTTGAGGACCAGATGATTGACTTTTGTGCGATGTCAGATCATGAGGGCAGCAGCTTCATCCACAGTTCAACCACGTGAGGCATTCATAACTGAATGTGTCATTAGTAAGTGTGGCCTGCCTGGAGGAAGGAAGGAAGTCTCTGGATTTTGAAGGGTGTAACCCCAGAGCTTCTTCTCCATCAGGAGGCGAGCAGCTTTGCCCACCACATCCCCACCATGGTATTCTACTTTGTCACAATCCAGAACAGTAGAACCAAGTGATAAGGTTCTGAAACTTCTGGGAGTAAGACAAACATTTACCCTTTGTATTGTGTCTGTATGGTATGCAAATTATAGCAATACCAACCTACCAGACCTATTGCTACACACCTACATAATGGCAAATCCTACAGTACTAACACCGTCAAATGCTGACAAGACAGTGGAGTGACGGGAACTCTCACTCATGCCTAGTGGGAATGAGTATTAAATGGTACAGCAACTTTACAAGACAGTTTAGTCTTTCCTGATAAAAGCTGATACATTCTTAATCATGTGATCCATTGTCATATTCCTTGGTATTTAGTCAAGTGAGGTACAATCTTATTTCCACTGAACACACAGATGTTTGTAGGGGCCCAAAACCTTAAATACAATCAGCATTTCAACAGGAAGACAAACAAACAGGCTTATCAGACAGTGGCTATCATTCAGTATCACAAAAATAAACATATTAAGTCATAAGAAGATATGAGGGAACTCTAAGCATATATTATTAAGTAGAAGAAGGCAGTCAAAGCCTTCATAATATATGATTCCAACAGCTCAGCCCATAATGGACCTAATGTATGATGTGGTCTCAAAAGACTGTAGTGGATCTGAAAATTCTTATCTCTTAGTGACTCTCAGCCGGTACAATGCCTGAGAGAAGTACACTGTTTGTAGTGATGTTGGTACAAACAAACCTATTGCTATAAGTCATATAGACAGCTGTGTGCAATATGTAATGCCTGTTACTGATAACTATGTCACTGATTCATGTCATTACCAGTCTCTGCATTTCTGTCAGAGTGGTCTGTCCAGCAACATCCTGTGTTTCTCTATCAGCAGTCTCCCTCTGATCTTGTTTCCCAAGTCTCTTGATGGTGTCCAGGAAACCATGTTGCATAATAGATCTCTCCCTTCTAGGTTTGTGGGAGGACTCCCCATGTTTTTTGTACAAAGGCAATGCCTACTGAGTTTCTCACAATGCACTGGTTGCTAAGCAAACCTGGAAGAGGCAAAACTATAGTGACAGTAAAAAGGTCAGCATTGGCCAGGGGCCCGTGTGCAGATAGTAAGGGATGCAGGAGGAACAGTAAAATAACCAAGCATGAACAACAGTGGAGGAGAAATGCCATTATATTTGCCAAAACATACAGAATGTATGGCAACTTTGACGTAAGCTGTGCACTTCAGTTGACAATGACATTGATGATGTAGATTCATGGATCATAATGGAGGAACCTTATGGCAGGGATGCTGTTAGTGGGGGAGGATGAACACAGTGGGGCAGGTATATGGAGATGCAGAAAACTCTGTGCTTTTTGTTCAGTTTCCCACAACACTAAAACAGCTCTAAAATATTTTAAATATGTTTTTAAAATATACCTATTTTTTAAAAAGAGAAGAAATTCATAGGCCCCACTAACTTGCAATCAATTCAGAAATCTCTACAGGCATCATGGGAGGGATTTTCTTTCACATACCTACAGGGATGAAGGGCTAAACCTCTAACCCTGGATCTAACTGAAATGAAGACAGACCTTCCAGATTAAATCCTGAGTCTTTGTGGAGAAATACTGGGGCCCTGAAGCCTGGGGCAGGGACATTTAGTGGAGTAAGTGGAAATTTTGGCCTCTAGATGACCTGAATCTTCAAGTATAGAAGTTCCTCTTTTATGTGAAAAATAAGCAGCCTCCTCGTACCTGGGAAGCATAAGAAACCTCACCGGAGTTAGGTACCTCCAAAATGATCTTTGACCCCCTCAAGTACTTCCCTCCCCATGACTTGTTGCCTTGTGCCAAGAGCCAGGGTTAGGCTCATCCCAAGCAGTCCATCCCAGACCATCATCTAGAAAGCAGAAGCTTATACCCCAAAGTACCAGCATAACAGGCTGGGGAGACCTGCAAGAGCCCCAAGGTGACGAAGACTGGGTCTTGGGAGTTTAGGCTTAATAAAGTCTGCAAAAATGAGGTTGTCTCCTGTATATGTTGATGGGAGAGCATGGCATAAACTCAAGGTCACAGATGGTAAGGGCTTTGGAGCTAGGTTGCTACTGAAGGCCTCCTCCAGCCCACAGCTAATAAAGGCCTGCAAACTGGGGAGCAGAGATGCTGGAGTGTGTTTGATATAATACCAAGGAAGGGAGGAATACAAGAGTGGATATGATCTGTGAAAACCTGAAGCTCATTCTGTTCCTTCTGGGGTGAAAGTTTTCAGAAAGAAATGTCACCTTTCACTGAATCTTCTGGGATGAGAACTTCCATGACTGTGGAGAGGTTAGTTAGGTCAAGAGCCTAAGAAAAACTTATCCAGGCTATCTTTAATCCCCTAAATAACTTTCTTTGCCTACTTCTGGGTCAAACCTGGGACTAACAGATCAAGACTTTTTGGAATGTATTAAATTAACAAAACCCTAGTTTCTGCCAACCAAAGCTGGGAATGCCATCGCATAACAACAGTGGATTCTGTGCTTTGCTGTAACTGAACTGTTCAGTGTTTGCACCAATGCATTTGAGATGGGCCTTGATTACAGCTGTCTGGTACAATAAAAACATCAAACTGTTACCACATTGGGGCAGGGAAGTTGGGGTAATTAAGTCTTTGTTCCTTGGTCCCGGTTACTCATATGTGTCCAGAATGAGCTCTTAACATACCCTTTGAGGTGAGAGTTGTGTGTTTGTATTGATACCTCAAAGTAACCAAAGCCCACCTGTTGTAGAAAATATTGCTCCAAACAACATAGCTGCCACCTTCACCAGCTGTGTCTGCTTTCAAGTGTCAATCATGATAGGGCCTGTGGATTGCTGACATTTTGTCACAGGAGGTGGTTGGAAGTTTATTGGATCTCAGTTGAGTATCCAGCCACTACTTCAGGCCATTTGTGTGCAATTCTGCCCTAAAAAACTGGAGTCTTTGGGGGAAATGCTAGAATATACAAGCTGAGAAAGACTAAGAGAAAGGAGCTCTGGGGGAACCATAGTCCATGCTGGGTGAAGACTTGTGGGGGGGAGCAGTTCGAAACAGGGTTTCTCTGTGTATCCCTGGCCATCCTGGAACTTGCTCTGTAGACCAGGCTGCTCTCTAACTCGGGGATCTGCCTGTCTCTGCCTCCCAAGTGCTGATATTAAAAGAATGCTCCACCTCTGCCAGCTTAGGTGAAGACTTTAAGTGTGGCTTCCTAGAGGCATCCGTGCTCTGTAATAAGCCCAATAAGTTCACTGGTTCCCCGGGATTAACTTTGGTTTGTCACTGGGACTTTATAAGGAGGAAGTAGAAACTGTTCACATCTCCCCAGGGGGATAACTCCTAACATCACCCACCATGAAGCAATAAACTTGGCCTTGAAAGAGAGGCCACTCATGCCGTTTTGAAGCCCAATGGCGATCACTGTTCTCTATAAGACAGAATGGAAAGTAGAAGATGCTGCCAGGGACCTGGGGCTCCCAGGATCCTAAGTGAGGATGATAGGAATCCCAGAAAGGCTGATGCTAGGACAACATTTAATCAGCACCAGTGAGACAGATGTAATTACTATAACAGGCTGTGGGGCTGGAGTGGCAATCAGGCTGCCTGACCAGCAGGGATCTCGGTGATTGCCAACTGGCCATGCTGTTCTGAGGGGGCACAAGTGATGGCTGGCTGGTGTGATTTCACTTACATAACTTCCCCTAAAAATTCACTGAGAGCTAACTGGTGTCAGCTGCCATGGGGGAAAGTAACAACTCTTACATCTACTTCCAGATCCGGGGCCCATGTTTGATGAAGAGGCCAGACTCTCTGGGATGAGGGGCCCCATGAAACCATCCCAAGTTAATATGATCAACCAACCACATTCTGACCCCTTCCCAAAGAGTCCTGCAGCAGGTTGCTATGGTGACTTCACTGAAGGAGAAGGCCCAGACTTCTCAAGGAATTCTGGACATGGGATCTAAGCTGATAGCACCACGGAGGTCGCGGAAGTGCCACCATGATTCCTCAGGTGGAGCTCATGGGATTGCAGGAGTGGGTGTTTTCATGTCATTCCCAAGGTCATTCCTCCAAGTGGAGACATACTAGTACAGCCCTCCCGGAAGTGAGAAGGACCAAATGAGATAGATGCTCATGAGACAAGACCATGTTGTAGTTAGGATGTGGAATATTCCCATGAGTTTGTGTGTTTGAGCATTTGGTCCTCAGCTGGTGGCACTAGGATCTGAAGGGCATGGAACCCTCAGGAGGTAGAGCTTTGCTGGAGGAATTGCGTTGCTCTGGGATGGGCCTTGAGGTTTATAATAGTCTACCTCTCTTCTGGCCTTCTCTCTCCTTCCTGTTCCACCAAGATGTGAGTTCTTTCTTGTCAGGTGTTTAGACGTAGCAGCAAAAATTGCATTTAATCAGGCCTTGGAGTCACCTTGGCCAGTCACACACATTTGGCTTAGAAGAATACTAGTCATGAACCAAACACTTGGGCACAACCTTAATTGACTGAGCCTGGCTACCATATCTAGACTCCCAGTCCTCCAGAGAAATAGCCTGTCCTTTCTCCCCAGCAGCTTCAGGTGCCAAAACCCTTCAGGAAGTCCCTAAAACTTCTCCTCCCTCCCCAGGAATAAATAATGAAGACAGCTAAGAATCACTCTCAGAGGAGCCAAGCTTCGAAGGATACTCTGAGACAATCCCCAATACCAAGTCTCGAGAAGCAGAGAGAAGCTGAGCTGCCTAGAATTAAAAAGCAAGTCCAAAGGCCTGGAAGAGACTCAGACCAATTGAGGCACCTGGAAAGGACACTGTCTAACCTGTTGATCTGCCTGCATGCTGTGCAATGTGCTGGATGCTTCAAGCTTTTGTGAATTGTCATTCATCCTAGGTGGCTTTGGTGATACAACTGTCCTTGGGTCATTTCTGCTCCTGTAAATAACTCCGATAAAACTCCCATGTTCACCAGGCTGAACTTCAGTGCTGTGGTGCTTTGAAAAAGAATGGCTTCCATAGGCTCATAGATTTGAGTGCTTGGTCATTAGGGAGTAGTGCTACTTGGAAAGGATTAGGAGGTATGGCCTTGTTGGAGTAGGTGTGGCTTTGCTGGAGGAAGTATATCGCTAGGGGTGGGCTTTGGGGTTTCAAAAGCTAATGCTAGGCCCAGTGTCTCTCTCTTCTTGCTGCCTATGGATCAGGATGTAAAACTCTCAACTTCTCCTGCACCATGTCGGCTTGCATGCCACCATGCTTCCCACCAGGACAACAATAGACTAAGCTCTGAAATTGTAAGCCAGCCCCAGTTGAATTATCCTGCTCATGGTGTCTCTTCGCAGCAATAGAACACTGACTGAGACAGTCTGATCCACACTTTGGTCTGTCATCAGTCCTCCTATCTGGGGTGAGTAGACTTTTTTTTTTTTATATCTCCCCAGAAATAGTGTCACACAACTGCAGCATCAATGTGAGACAGGACACAGTTGACTAGAAAGAGAGATCTGGAGGTTCTAATCCTGATGTTTCTCCAACCAGCCAGCCACATGAGCTTGGGAAAGCCCCTCATCCCATCTAGGTTACTTAGTGCGAAGTCAGCAGGTAGCTCAGTGTTCATGAAGCCACACTCTGCTTCTGCCTCCTTTTCTCTTGGTGTGTGTTTCACCCTTCCTATGAGAGATATAAACAACATCTAAGCCATCTTTATAAGGTCCCAATGACACCTAAACTTCAATTCCACCAAAAATCGCCCTATAGAAACAATGACTTGATTAGCTTCACTTATAAAGTGTGGGTGAGGGGTGATGAATAGCAGCATGGGTGATCCTTATGTAGAAGTACTGGAAGGTTTGCACACAGTGATGACTCCCAAGTGGCCACGTATATGGAACCCCTTCTGTTTGCTTTCCCAGGCCTATATGTACTAGCACTTCCTGACACTCCCAAGGTCAAGGGCAATTAATGCAGCATTGCATGGAAAAGACTAGGAGTGACTGGAATCTCAAGGGATGGTCTAATATACTGCTTCCCCCTGTGAAGGTATGTCACAGTCAACAAGCCTAGCTGTGATGCCTTTTATAAGCAGGTACACTGATCCCATGAAAAGGCAGGATCTCTTGTTGGCTGGGAACCCACTATGTAGGCCTCTTACCCAGGGACCTCAGCATTCCTGAATAGAAGCTTGGGGCTGCTGTGCTGTGGATGTACAATGTCCACACAGGCTATGATACTGGGAGTTGGTGGACAGATGATGGTCTTTGGGAAGTAATATAATCTTTGGAACTCTAACTTCACCAATGGCTTTTCTCTTTTCAGAAACATTTCTTCTGTCCTATGTGTGAGTGTTTGTCTGTGAGTTTCTATGTGCACCACATCCATGCTGTGCCCACAGAGGTCACAAAAGGTGTTGGATCTCCTAGAACTAGAGTTACAGATGTTTGTGAGCCACCATGTTGGTACTGGGAATCAAATTTGGGTCTTCTGCAAAAGCAGTCAGTGCTTTTAACTGCTGAGCCATTCTCCAGCTCTTGATGGACTAGCCCTTGATGTAGTCTTGATATGATGCTATTACTTGGAGGCAGCAAACTGTAGGATGGTAGGACCTGGATGGAGGAAAGAGGCCTCTGGGTATACGCAGTGAAGATCCCTGACTCCTCCTTTCTCTGCTTCCTGGCTTCCAGGAGACAATCAACTCTATTCTATTGTTTTTCTTTCTTCCTGTCTTCCCCCTTCCTTTCTTTCTTCTTCCCTTTCCTCTTCTATTCCTTCTTTTTTTAATCGGGTGCTGGGGATCGAACCCAAGGCCTCACAATTGCTAAGCACATGTTCCCCCATTCAGCTACTCCAACCTCCTTTCTTTCTCCCAGGTTGTGTCATCAACCACCAATTATGTCAATGCCTTCAGTGACAACACAAGCACACACACACACACACAGAGTGTCCTTGTCATGATGTTGTTTGGCAGGCTGGAGGGGAGCTGGGAGGAGCACAGGAAACCAACACTACCCAGTGAGCATCCAGTGAGAGCTCCCACAGCCTAGCTCAGAGCCAATGGCATCAAAGTCAGGCCAGAGCCTGGTCAGCCTAAGAATGCAGCCTAACAGATGTCTGCTGCCTGGGGAAACTCGTACATCAGCCACTTTCTCTTCAGACTTTTGGCAGCCCTCATACCATTTCTTCATATTAATAATGAAAAAAGAAAAGCCCTCAATGAATGTGCAGTGAAATGAATCTGCAATTAATTTTAAATAAGCTTCGAATCCCACTGTGGTACCCTCCCTTGGTATTTTAATGGGACATGGTTTCACTAGATACGCACACCATAAAGATCCTGAAACACAAGATAGACAAAATCCTCTTAGGCATGCTAAAGGGTAATTTGATTTTTCTCAGAGCTACATGAAAAAAAAAAAAAATAGAAATAAGATAAGCCAGCTTTTAAGGAAATATTAACTGCTAACCCACACACTATTCCAAAAAGCAACCTTTCTACTAAAAAATCTAGCATATGGTTTTTTTTTGGAGCTTAACCTCCTTTTGTATTTTCATTTTTCATATGTCTCTCTTAAGCCAAGAACTTGAAATTCTTATCAAAGGGGACTCAGGGAGGCCTTCTTTCACTGGTCTGAAATTGACAAAACCCTCAGGCCACAGGGTGTGTGTGTGTGTGTGTGTGTGTGTGTGTGTGTGTGTGTGTGTGCGCGCGCGCGCGCGCGTGTGTGTTTATGTGGTTGTGTGGTTGTATTCATGGTTGTATGTGTGTATGATTATGTGTGTGTGGTTGTGCAGTTGTGTGTGTATATATGGTTGTATGGGTGTGTGGTTGTGTGTGTGAGTGTCCATCTGTTCTGGGTCTAGCAGGCTGCAGGTCTCTGGCCAGCCTGGGAGCTCTATGCTCTCAGGAGGCACTGCTGTTCAAGTCCACAGAAGACCTCTCTCTCCTCTCTCTCTCTCTCCTACCTCCGGGACACTTTCCAGCTCTGTTTCTCAGCCCTGCCTCCTTCTGTCTACCCTGCCCCCACCCCTCCACCGCCCTGTTCCTCCCCCTCTGATCCCAGGCCAAAATTTGGCTCCAATAATAACAAAGAGGCCCAGAAGATGAAAAGCTGAAATCCTTTCCTTTCCAGCCGAAACCAGGTGTGATGCTGGCGGGGAGAGGTTCCAAGCTTGGCAGAGCCAGATGAAGGCATGTGAAAGCAATAACCTTAAAATGAGCCCCACGTGGGGCCAGATGCCCACACCTTTCACTTATTTTGCTATAAATGAGTTTCCTGGGGCAAAATAATTTCTTCCTTCAAAGAAAACCATAGTCAGATGCCAAAGAAGAAAAGGGAGGGGTTGGGAAGAGGGGCAGAGAAAGGTTCTAGGGGAGGAACCTAGTGGTCCAGCTTCCAGGGCTCCCCAGAGCTCAGACAGGCCCATTAGGAATTCTCTGGCTTACACACAAATGCTCTGTGGTCTGCAGTGGTGAGAGAGGTCCAGAAGCTTCACCCAGCCTCTTGACATGTTCCTCAGTAGGGACACAAGGATGGTGTGCTGGCTTCTTGAGGGACAAGAACACAAGTCCTAGGAGGCTAACTTCCTGGATCCTTAGGGATTGGAAGGCTTCCAAGGGATGTACCCTGTCACCATGTAAGGCCTGATGTTGGGGTGCAAACCTCAAACAGCATTACAAGGCTGCCTCACCAGCTTCTTGGTCCTTGGAAGTGCTCAGATGCCAGAACTTGGGAGGCAGCCCTACCTGGCTGGATACCCTTGATCTTAGTTTATGATCATGGAGTCAGGGTGGGAGTTGCTTCTCCCCCTGCACTGAGAGAAAATCAGTTAAGAGTGAACTTCAGATTGAGCCAGAGCTGGTGAGCTGAACACCAGACTACAAATGGATACTGTGATGGCCAAAAGGAGGGTAGCTCAGCCAGGTGGGCAAAGGTAGCCTGGCTGGAGACTGTCACACTTTCCAAGACTAGAGCCACCATCTTGAACCTGCACACTCAGCAGCGGACCAACCCCCTCTACCTTGTGTTTGGGATCACGTTCTGAGGCCCAGGAGCAGCGAGGCCCTGCAGCAGTGCGGGTTTCGCTGAACAGGGAGACAGAGAGTTGGAGTACGAGGAAGGAAGCAAAGCCAAAGAGGCTAACTGGAGCAGCTGTGGCTTCCCAGTTCACCTTCATTGTTCGCGCTGTTCTTCATTGCTCACTGGGGACAGTCCCCCACCGTCCCACAGATCTGCTGTTTGTGCTGCTCCATCCCAGCAGGTGCATCCCTCAGAAGACCCTACAAAGTCAACTGTGAGCCCCAGGAAGTCCAGCCAGGACCGAGACTGTGTTTTTCTGCAATGGCTTCAATGAAAGACTCAAAGGAACTCCTAGCCTGTGAGTGTCACGAGGTTGGGGGCAGGGCCATGTTAGGCTGTCAGGTATTGATTATGGCAGTGACAATTTAGACCTAGGGCCAGAAGTCCTGCATAGCTTCCCAGCCTCAACACAGCTCCCATTCTGCAGGGCTCTAAGAGGCACATCACCCAGGCCAGAAGACCTTTACATCTTCTTATTTCCAATGTCTGTATGGGCATCCAGCTCCTTCCCATAATTCTTGTTTTGCCTAAGAAACCCAGGGTAGAGTCTTTTATAGGCAACTGGTTCTCAAGTGATTCTGAAGCCCAAGGAAGAGCATATAGAGGTTTCATTTACGACAAAGTCAGAGGTCATAAAAGAGGAGGAGGGAGTGGAGAAAGGTTCTGGGGGAAGAGCCTAGTGGTCCAGCTTCCAGGGCTCCTCAGAGCTCAGACAGGCCCATAGGAATCATCTGGTTTACAAACTGGTGCTCTGCTGTCTGCAATAGTGAGAGGACTAGAAGCTTCACCCAGCCTATGGGCTGGTGCCATGTTTCTTGGCAGGGAGACAAATATGGAAGTAAGTCCATTGTAACTTGAAAATGGCTTTTAATACAATAATCAGCCAAACATCACAGCTCAGCCAAGACTACATTAAATGTGTTCAGAACATGTCCATTAGTGTACAGTTGGACAAAGTTACCTTTCATAGGCTGTTTTAAAGGATCAAATATCTCAGATAATTTATCAGTACTTGCATCCAGAAAGCTGACACCACTATGTACTGTAGACTATGAGCCGTTTTCCATCATTACTGAGAGCTACCATTTTCTGTGTTGTCCAGCATCAGGTACTGACTGTGGTAGAGCCAGACACTGTGAATGCTCCTGTGATCCTAGCACTGGGGAAATAGAGACAAGTGGGTCCCTGGGGCTGGCCAGCCAGCCAGTCCAGCCTCTTGGCAAGTTTCAGGTCAGTAGAGACCCTATCTCCAAAAGCAAGGGTGGATGGCACCTGACAAATAATATTGAATGTTGTTCTCTGGCCTTCACATGAGCACATTCTCTTTCTCTCTCTCTTTCTTTCTTTCTTCCTTTCTCTCTCTCTCTCTCTCTCTCTGCCTGTCTCTCTCTCTCTCTCTCTCTCTCTCTCACACACACACACACATAAGTACCTGTACACATATGAACATGCATACACACAAAAGAGTACCATAGCATATGATCAAAATGTAAAATTTTAAGTATATTTTTCATTGACTGCATATTGCTTTTGAGCTGAGCCATTGTACCTTGGGGACTATCTCTGTCTAATAAAGGAGTAGCCAGTAATGTCAATCATAGCAGAACATTTATGATGAGAGAAGGGAAGCACTTTGGATTTGTCAGTATGAAAGCATCCAGGACCATGATGTGAGCAATTTCTGTAGAAGGCTGGAGGATCTAAAGGGTGGGACAAGAGCTGTTCATTAGAGGAAGGTCTTTGAGAAGTTCTGGTAGAGGAATAGAGAAGTGATGTTCCACCTAGAGGGAAAGATGGCCTTGAGGAGGGGTTTGTAGCCTTGGCTGTCCTAGAACTGACTCTGTAGATGAGGCTGGCCTCAAACTCAAAGCTCTGCCTGCCTCTGCCTCCTGAGTGCTGGGACTAAAGGCATGCACCACCACTGCCTGGCTCCAGGAAGGGTTTCTAATACAAGAGACTCAAAACACTTTGCCTGCCTAGGGGATGCTTTAGAAAGAGAAGGAAAAGAAGGAAGCTAATAATGTAAAACACATAGGATGGATGTGGGGGAGGGAAAGTTCTTGAAGGCAAAGCAATAGAATCCAGAGTGGGTGGATGGGCAAGCATTTAAGTAGCTGTATTAATCAGGGTTCTCTGGAGGAACAAAACCGAGTGTGTGTGTGTGTGTGTGTGTGTGTGTGTGTAGAATGTATTAACTGAGCTTATATTGAAACAGTAACAGGTTGTCTCACACCCAAGAGGCTGAGAACCTGGTTCAGTCTGTCAGGATGTGTACCTCAGCCATTCCAATCTGGGGCTGAACCTGGAAGTTTCCTGGAGCCTTCACCCTGGGTCATGGTGGAAGATGGGAAAGGCTGGTACTTATATCTGTGAAGGCTGTAGCAGATATAGCAATGCCAGCAGCCACAGCTGCAGCAGCAATCAACTAACAGCAAGAGGAAAGGCTGAGGGCACCAGAAAGATAGTTAAGCAAACAAAAGCTGAATAATCAGCTTGTGCCCCTTATCACACTTGAAGAGGGTGTTCCCACATCCATCAAGGCATCAGGAGCAAGTCTTCCAAAGGAGCTCCCTACTCAAGTGACTCTAACGTGTGGCAAGTTGACATTACAGCCAACCATCAGTCACAGCGGCAAAGAAACTCCCTTCGTGATAATGGCTTGCCATTCCAAAGACAGAGAGCCTACCAGATGGACACGAGGGCTTGCATGTGGGAAGTGGATGAGAAAGAAAGGTTGAGCAAACAAACAGAAGCCAAATTTTGGAGACTGATATCAAAACTGGGGATTCCAAGCTCCTCCTGAGATGTGGTCTTGTTAGAGTGCATCAAGAGCACCTAGGTGTGTTGCTAGATAATAGGATGGCATTGGGACTAGGGTGGAGTCATGGACTGTGGAAAGGACATATGATGGAAAGGATTCAGGCTTTGAGTATAGATGAATCTGTGCTAGAATCCTATGGCTAAAAGCCAGTAGACTTGGGGAAGGATTCCATTTTTATGAGCCTCCTGTAAAATAAAGGAAATGGGCATTCCTGTTAGAGTGGGTACTATAAAGATGACAAGATAATACAAATTTAGCTTAATAATGAGTACGTAAGTGCTTAATGGATAGTAGCTACTGAATCGGGACTTCTAGAAAGGGGGATTGTTTTTAATGAGTTCAGGGTTGTAGTTCAGTGGTCAGTCTCTGGGGTCATGAGGGAAGCTTGTCTTGGGTTTTCCTGTGACCTGGCACTTATAAGGAGAGTAAAAAGTATTTGTTGACGGGCTGGGGAGATGGCTCCATCTATAAAGTGCTTTCTATGAAGGCATATGCACCAGAGTTTGATCCCTCCATGTCCCACCTTAAAAGGCCAGGTATATAGCTGGATTGAGGTGGTACACACCTTTAATCCCAGCACTCGGGAGGCAGAAGAAGGTTGACCTCTATGAGGTCGAGACCAGGCTGGTGTACAAAACAAGTTCTAGGGCAGCCAGAGCTACACAGAGAAAACCTGTCTTGAAAAACAAAAACAAACAAACAAAAAAAACCAACAACATAAAAAAGCCAGACTTAGTGGCATGCCCACTAGGGAGGGTGGAAACAGAGGGCATCTAGGATTTTCGGCCAGGCAGCTAAGGCAAATCAGTGAGCCCCAGGTCTCAGTAAGAGATCCTGTCTCAAAAAGCAAGATGTCTGTCATAAGAAACAATACCCAGGACTGACCTCCAGCCTCCACGTGCATGAACACACATAAGCATGCATACCCACACACATGTGTACACCTAAGTTCACATGCACACATGCAAAATATCAGAAGTGTTTATCAAATAATTTTATGGTAGACACCAGAGTAGATAGACAAGTAAATAAATGATAAGTAGGTAGATGGATACCCAAAAGAATAGAATATGGATAGGAAGGTAGATAAGAACTCGCCATAAAAATTTAGTCTCAATGTAGAACATAACAATCTGGAACTTTCTTTATGAGACTTTACCACCTTCCTATAAAATACCAAAGCCATACCATACAAGTGATTTCCAGTTCGGGAGGAAAAGCAGCAAGGAGAACCGAGTGATCATCCAGCTGCTCGCCAGGCCAAGCCCAATGAGCCACAGACTAACAGCTCTTGCAGACTTGTTATCTCCTAATAGGGCCCACCAGGGCTTTCAGTAACACGCCTGCATAGCTGGGCTGTCGGCAACAAACTTTCTCCCTGGCAGCCACACCATTCCATCGGCCCTAATTACACACAATCTACTCTGGCTCAGATTTCTCCTTCCCATCCCCAGATAGGATGCACCCCACATGCCCCAACTGCCCTTGCAATTCCCCACCTAGCAGAGTTTCCAGCCCCGCCAAGGTCAAGGCTGACTCAGGCAGAAAGAATGGCTCTCAGTTGGCCCCTCACAGGTTCTCACCAAAGTCTTGTCATCTGCCTAATTTATTAGTGTCTAAAAACCAACGCTTTGAAATCCATCTAATTTAACTTCTTCTTCCTGCCTGCCTGGCAACTCTCCTGAAGTTTAAATAAGCCAAAATTGAAGTGTGTGGGGCGTATGCTGGGCGATCAAGGAAGAGAGGCCAAGGAGAGGAAGAATAGGCTGCCTGACATTTTCTTTCAAGAGACTCATTTGTTAGGCTACTCCAACTCCCCCCTTGGCATTCCAGGTGATTGTGGGTTTAAATATTCGGCCTCCTCAGCCAGGGTCGGCTGCACATACCTCCTTCCTTCCTGAAGACCAGGAAATTTGAATGGTTAGAAGCAGCCAGGCTCAAAAGGCACAGCCTCCTAAAGGACAGGAAACCAAGCTGCAGCTCCTGCCGGCAAGATATTAATAAAGTCCACAAGCAGAATGACAATTTAAATGACCCAATATTTGGATTGGGTTTCAGTTTGTGTGTTTGTTTTGTTTTGTTTTCTCTCCCTGCTGTGTCCATGTATCGATAAGGAAGACGGGATGAGTTTTAAGATGAGTTCAAACCAGCTAGAGTTCTTTAAAAATCAGACATAGAATCAGAAACATTTTTTCCATCTTTGTGGGTGATGGCATAACAGAGTCCGTGACTGGGTTTGGGATCCTAGTCTGTCCATCGGCTCGCACCATACTTTGTGTTGTGTGATCCTGGGAAGGCTGTTTTAATCCCCCTTTAAGCCCTGCATTCTTTTCTGTAAACTGTGTCAGGGATGGGCCCTTCTTTAAAAGATGCAGAGGAGATAACGTAGGTCGTATTTAAGGTCTCTTAGGCTCCTGACCCTGGGTAACTGCTCAGTCTGAGTTAGGGCCACTTCTTTCAGCCTGACCAGAGGCATCAGAGTAGTCTCCTTGAAGACACATCCTCTGTTAGAGTGGTCCTTTGCCAAACTTCTGTTCCTGCATAAATTCAACATGCCACGCCCACTCTACCCCCTTGACACTCACAAAAGAAAACCTCTCTGTGTTCTGATGTGCGGTTACAGCAACTTCAAGTACAGTGCCTCACTTCACATAACAGAAACACTGGCATTTAAGCCTCTGAGCCACATAAAAAGCAACCAACAAAAAGAACGAATATATTAAGGTCTTTAACTGAGGGACTGAGGGATGCGGTGAATCAGCTACAACAGTCTTACTCTTGCTGTGATGAAACACCATGACCAAGGTAACTCGGGGAGGAAAGGGTTCATTGTTCATCACTGAAGGAAGTCAGGACTGGAATTCAGACAGGGCAGGGACCAGGAGGCAGGAGCTGATGCAGAGGCCATGGGGGAGTGCTGCTTACTGGCTTGCTCAGCCTACTTCCTTATAGAGCTCTAGGACCACCAATCCAGGGAGGCACCTAAGACCATTGGAAAACACAAATACTTACATCACAGTTCATAACACTAGCAAAATCGTGAAGTAGCAATGAAAATAATTTTATGGTTGGGTTACCACAACATGAGGAACTATATTAAAGAGTCACGGATAGGAAGGTTGAGAACCACTGTATTAGATGCTGGAGCAGCTCAGTGGGCAAGATGCTTGACTAGTATTTGTGAAGCCCCAAGTTCATCCCCAACACCACATAAAATGGGACAAGGTGCACATACCTATAATCCCAGCACTTGAGAATAGAGGCAGGAGGATCAGGAACTCAAAGCCACCCTGGGCTACGTAGTGAATCTGAGGCCAACTGAGATACATAAGATTATCTTTAAAATTAAACAACAAATAGAAAATAAAAAGAAACATAAGTTTCAGTGTTTTCTAAAAATCTTTTTTAAAAATATTGTGCATAACTGTCTCAAGCGCTGAATCACGGGTTATCTGGCCCTACAAGAACATACCTTTAAACCACCCTACACTGCCAATATGGATCCTGCCCTAAGGAGTAGGTGTTAGCTTTCATTTGGTTCCCAAGGAACAACATGGCAGAAGTCAATCTCTATTCAAAGATTCAAACACGCAACCAATCTGAAAAGATATTTGCATTTATTTTCTTCAACTCAAAGGAATCCCAGTCCTCTTAGTCCTGGAATCTTTTATCGTATCCCCCTCATTCTGATGTCCCATGACCCTCTATCTAGGTTCAAGCTGAAGTTCTAGCTTCCTACTCTAACCAGGGTTGTTGGGTAGGAAGAAAACCCCAACAGGTAGGTATCCACCTTGTTTGCCTGTTTCAGAAAGCAAGCTAGTGGCCTCATATCCTCCCTAAGGCAAATGTTTCCATCTGGTTTCTGTTGGTGTGGTAAACAACATGACTGGAAGCAAGATGGGGAAGAAAGGGTTTCTTTCAGCTTATACTCCCAGGTCAGTTCATCACCAAGCTAGGGCAGGAACCAGGAGCAGAAACCATGGAGGAATGCTTACTACCATGCTCTCCAGATTGCTCTTTTACAGTCCAGGCCCACCTGCCTCTATATAGATGGTGCTGCCCATGGTAGATGCCTCCACCACTCCCCGCCACACACATCAATCTCACAGACATGGCAACAGGCCAGTCTAATCTGGGCAATTCCTCAATTGAGGTTCCCTCTTTCCAGGGACTGTAGATTGTATCAAGTTGATAATAAAACTAACAAGAACACCAAGAGATGTTACAATGGTCATCTTAGTACACGTCTTTCTGCGGTTCTTTGGTATTCAAGAGAGGTTGGCTAGGCCCTAGAGAACTGTATGCTCCATTCTACTCTGACAGCCCCATTGCTCTCTGTGACAATAGACCATCAACAGTGTGTACTGGCTCCTCCCCATCACCCAAACCTGGCAAAGAAACTTCTCAAAGTGTGCCCCCTTACTGGGTGATAGGAGCCTCTCTCATTTTGGCTTTGGTTTTCCTTTCCTTCAATTTTTAGTAACATGAAGCATTTCTTTGTGTATGTCCTATCCACACTCCTAGTTCTGTTAACTGCTGGTTCATATATATATATATAATTTTACATTACTCTTCATCTTTTTGTTACCAGTTTTCAAGAGTCCTTTATATATTCTGCATGTTACTTTATTGCCATCATCTTAAAAATTTGGCTTCAAAGAATTTCAAATGAGGTAAAAAGTTATATGAATATTATTGTATAATAGATTTGCCAATCGCTTTCCCATGTGTTTCACTATAGATAGATAAAGACATATAACCCAGCCCTTAATTGATTATATCCTATGCACTAACTGGTCAGTTATTTAGGCTTTGTTTTCTTGTTTGGGTAAAAACAAAATAGGTAACATAAAATTTACCATCTTCACCATCTTTAAATATGCCACTTAATAGTTTAAGTATATTCATATATATATATATATATATATATATATATATATACATATATATATATATATATAATAAATACACGATGTCAACACATCCAAATGCAAGCTTCAGATTTTGTCTTTCATGTAAATCTCATTAGAACAAAGGCTCTTCCCCCACACATGCAACACTAATTTCTAATTTTGAGTTCACAGTCACCATCCCTCATTTATCTCAATATTTTTTGACATTAAAAAAAACATGCCTCAATCTGTTACCTCCTTAATTTCATCCTTGAAGACCTTCATGCAACAAAATCCTTAATATTTTTTTTGTCATCAAAATTGTTCATTTTTTTTTCTCCCCAAGGACAAGGTTTTAAGGCCATGAATTATTGGTCATTTCCAAATGGCAACAGTATTTTTCAACAATTTCTCCAGCTCAGCTTTAAGTTTCACCTTTTGGTTTTCGACCTTCAATCTAGATGGCTTCATCTTTGTGCTTTGCCAGGAAAAGCAGGCACAGGTACCCCACCCCAGACCTCATCCATATGTTTCAACATGGTCATTCCCACCTTGGGGCTTGGGGACTCAAAGGGAAGTCACTGGAACCCAGGACTTTGAAGGATAAGCCTCACAGAACGGGGACCCTGACATCTCAGGGAAGGTATCAGCCTGCTGCTATCTGCAGGTTACAGATTCTGGGAAGGACAGTTTCACAGAATATGAATCTGGATATGGGAAGCTGGTAAGACCAAATGCTGACTGACAGCAGGAGCTCAGAAGAGAGGTCTCTCTACAGTAGGGATCCGGCCTCTTAGGAGAGTGTGCTGCTGCTTGTGCCTCTCTGGGGGGTGATGAGCCCATTGTGGGAACAAGGGAGATAAGGGCTAAATGGCACAAATCTTGCTCTTTCTTGTGTTTGCTGATGAGTAATTAATTTCTGTTGCAAGTACTTCCACCGTAGGTCTCTTTCCCTGTCTACGTGCCTGTTGGCATGATTCTAGAGAAAGGTGGGTGACTAACCTTGTTCTAGCCCATGGCTGTGCTGGGCTGAGCCAGGTGTGGAAACAGGGCGGATCTGGCTCTGAGGGAGGGGACGACAGGTTTGGAAGAGCATTGTTCTACAGTAAGTGAATAGATCACACTGAAGCCCTGAGGTTTTCATCCCAGTCATCAGACTGATGAGGGATGTCTGGCTCAGGTGAGGAGCCCTGGGTACACAATGCAGAGCCTCCCAATGGACTGGAGAGACCCTTAGTGTGCATAGGTGTGATGCGCTCTGCTGCCTGGCTTGGGTAATGATGTTATTTTCTCACTTCCCAATCCTCACTTCATAGCTTCCTCTGTTTACCCTACCTAAGTTAATACTGTTTGATTTACCCAAGTGATATCTTCATCAGGGATTTCCTTCATCCGTGCCCACTGTTGACATTTACACACACACACACACACACACACACACACTACAGCACTTGTACAATTCCCTGTTACCTGAAGAGTATATGTTTTAAAATGTAAAAATGGGAATCCTTCTCATTGTCTCTTTGCTGTCATCTCCTTCCCAGAAGGAATCAGCATGGAATGGTCTGGATGCTTCTTTCAAAATACAATGCAGAGTAAAAATGCTGGAGAGATGGATCAGAGGGTAAAGCACTGATGTAGGATGTCCTTCTGTATGGCTATGTGTTCTTCTTATTGGTTGATGAATAAAGCTGTTTCAGCCAATGGCCAGGCAGGATATACCTAGATGGGAATTCCAAACAAAGATAGAGAAGGAAGGTGCTGTTGAGGGGATGCCATGTAGTCTCTGGGAAAGCAAGATGTCAGAACATCACCAGTAAACTAAACCACATGGTGATATACAGATACACAGATTAATAGACATGAGATAACATTTAAGAGAGAGCTAGCCAGTAAGAAGCCTAAGCCATTGGCTAAACAATTGTAACTGACATTAAGCCTCAGAGTGGTTACTTCATTAAGCAATTGCAGGCACCTAGTGGGTGGAAAGAAACTGGTCCAATGGGATCGATGGGATGAAGAAAAGCCCTCTCTCTCTCTCTTCAAAGCCCTTGCTTATGTGTCAGGACCCAAGTTCAAATGCCCAGAGTTCATGTGAAAAGCTGTGTGTGGCAGCACATACTCTGATTCTAGAGCTGGAGACTCCCAGAGAGGCAGGACCTTCAAGTTCACTGGCCAACCATCTTCACTAAACTGGTGAGCTTCTGGGTCAGTGAGAGACCCTGCTTCAAAACATTAGGTGAAGAGAAATACAGGACAGCTGATCACCCTGCACTCAGGAAGCAGAGAGCAGACAGGAAGGGGTGCCAAGCTGTAAACCTTCGAGGCCCATCTCTGGTCACCCACTTTCTCCAGGGGGCTCTACTTACTAAGGGTCCCACATCCTTTCAAAAACTGTGCCACCAGCTGGGGACCAAATGTTTAAACACATGAGCCTATGAGAGCCATTTCAACACCTCTGTACCCAACATTGCTTTTTTTGGTGAAGCAATTGATATCACTGATAGGATTGTTCCATGTTGTTCTGGTCCTTGCTAATGTTTCTATTTTCGTATTCTCAGAGCCACCCAAGGCTAACAGGCACTTAGAATGAATGGCAGTGGGCTCTCAGAGATCCTGCCTGTCCTCTGTAAAAAGATTTAATTATATAACACTGACCCTTGGGTGTCTTACAGATATAGAATAACATCTGGAAGGACAGTAAAAATAGCAATTAAGGACTTTGGATTTGGCACCCTGAGTGAGACAGAAGGGCACTCCCAGGATCCATAATGTAGTTGAGTAAAACTCCTACTGTCAAGATGTCCTACTTCTCTCTGAGTTTTTGGCTAGGGTCACATACATAAATCTATTGTCACTGCTATTAGCTAGTGCTAGAACTAGGTGGCAAGACTCTATCTCTGAAGACACTGCACACTTTGGCTGTAGGACATGGTGAAGTTGGTCTGTAACTCAGCTGGAAGCTCCCTTACATTTGGTTGGTGTGCATGATGTTAGAAAGAAATATGCAAATGTTGGGGGGAAATTGTCACTGATAGTCCTGCTCTGCTATGGACTTTGAGTGCTACAATATCAACATGCCAGGTAAATTGTGTCCTCTAGTAGGATAACTGTTATGGGTGGAACTAGCTACTCTCTGATTGTATCTAAGGCCCATTCAATGGATTGTAACTCATGCCTAACACTAAGCTAGGAAAGAAGACTATGACTCTGAGGTCATAGGCCTCAGTGGAGAAGCAACAGTATTATTTTGCTAAATGGATGTGATGTGTCTGTCAAATTATCTTCTAAACATTTTCCCTGATGTCTATAGATTACTGTTGCTGTTGGCTCTAGTTAGTCATGTAGGAAAACTTTGTTGTAGTCGGTGTGGGGGGCATTGCTGCTGAGATGCATAAATGGTCAAGCCTATGCTGAGCCATAGGACACATTGCTTTGCCATAGATGGTAGAAAATAATCAGACATCTGCTGTATTCCCATGCCAAGGTTCAGAGAACATCATGGAGAGGGATTTAAGAGCCAAGCGAAGGTATGGAGCATTATATAACTATTTCATGTCAATTAAAATATTCTCACTTGGAGGAAAGAAGAAAGCTTTTAAGGCTCTTGAGGGAGATATAACTTGAAGAGCCCAGGAGGTTCCTGAAGCATACAAGGTACGTAAGCCCAAGCCCTAAGACCACTTAATAATGGCAAGGAGACTGAGACTCTGGTTGGGTACAGCTTTCATGAGTCATCATTCATGCTAGGGTGGGCTTTCCAGTGATACAGTTTACCCAGGTTCTTGTAAGTTATCCCTTTCTTTGCTTCTATAAGGAAGACCAGTAATCTCATTGGTTTGCCATAGTAGACTTAGGTAGGATGGGTTCCTTGGTCTGACATGGTGCTCTATCTGGGATTGATAAACACTCATATCTCCCCCAGGGAAAGTCATCTAACACAGACCCTGGGTTAGGGGACTGGTCCTTGTCCTCCTGTGTTTTACACTCAATTATTCCTTCTAATACACTCCATACTGAACCAACAGTGACCACAGCTCACAAGTGAACATTCGGCTACACAGTTACTTGTGGTAGCTATGTAGAGGCACACCCTTCTACTGACTTTGTACCTCCCATGAAGGTTTGAATGAAAAACATAACCCCTTCAGTCATAAGTGCTTGAATACCTGGTTGGTGGTGCTGTTTGGATAGGTTTAGGGGTGTGGCTTTGTTGGAGGAAGTGTGTCCCTTAGAAACCCATTCTCTCTGCTTGTGCTTATGTTCAATATGTGAGACCTCAGCTTCTACTCAAGACACCATACCTGTCACCTGCTGTCTCCACTCCGTTATCATGGATTCTAACCTTATGGAACCATAAGACTTAATAAACTCTTCTCTAAGTTGCCTTGGTCATGGTGTTTCATCACAGCAACAGAAAAGTAACTGATACACTTCACATGAAGCTCTCCACAGTCCTATACAGCATCTTCAGTGCCTGGGTACCAGATCTCCCAGCAGGCTCTGAAGGGTCCACTCCATCCTAACAGTCTTGCAGGATGTTCCACCAGAGCTTTTCTCTATATTTTTAAACCCGTTCCCAAACTTATTCTTTCCCAGCTTCCCCTCTTGACTTACAGATCTCATTCCTCTACTTGGTCCTTCATTCATCAGGCTCCACTTCCCTGATAGAGCTCAACTACATGGATTTTCACAGTTACCACTCTCTTCCTTTCTCTACAGTGTTATTATCAATGAGACATGCATCCGTAAACACAGCAGTTTAGTTGTGTCTACTGTCTTTGAACCGAGTAAAATTGGTTTGTTTTATTTTACATCTAGCTTTGTTTACCCAACAATATGTTTGCAAGCTTCATCCACATTGTTATGGGAAGCTGTGGCTTACTCATTTTCTCCACTGAGGATTTCTTTGTATGACTAGCTCACACTTAATTTTTCGCATTCTGTTGTTGATGAACATTTGGGCTGTCCATTGGGACTATTTGAATAATGCTGCCGTTAGCATCCTTGCATCTGTCTCTTAGTGCACCTGCATACTTGTGTTGCATGCATAGATAAGGAGAACTGCTGAGTCATGGAATGAGGGTCTTCCATTTCCGGAGACAAAAATCAAAACTGGTGGTTTTACTGTTTCACATTTCCATCTTTGGAACTGGTACGATCAAGCTTGGCATTTCAGGCATACTGACAGATGTGTAGGGAGCACTCATTTGTATTTAAAATTGCTTTCCCCTGACAATGAGCTTGGACACATCTGCAATTATTTATTAGTCTTCTTTGAAGTGTATAGTCTGCTCATTTTTTTCCCATTAGGTGCTTGTTTGGTTTATTTTTCCTGACTGACTTTAAGATATCATTACAAATTTTAATACCATTGAACATACTTTGAATATAATAACCCGCTTTCATCTGAAGTGTCTAGGTCAAAAACTACCCTTTCTCTATTGAATTCTCTTGGTTGATTTGACAAAAACCCAATCGCTTATCTATGTGTAGGTCCATTTCTGGATTCTCTTCTGTTCCTCAGCTCTACAGATCCACCCACCTCGCTGTCACCTTCACTGTAACTCTGCAGCGTGTCTTGAAGCCAGATAGCCTAAGACCTTGTCCTGGTTGGTTTCTGTCAACTTAACACAAACCTACCAAGGTAGAGGGATCCTAATTAAGAAAATATCCCCATAAGATTAGGCTGTAGACAAGTCTGTGGAGCATTTTCTTGATTAATGTTTGATTGTGGGAAGGCCCAGCCCACTGTGGATGGTGCTAACCCTGGGCCCATAGTCCTGGGGTGTATAAGAAAGCAGCATAGGCAAGCACGAGGAGCAACAGCAGGGTTCCTCCACGGCCTTTGCTTAGTTTCTGCCTCCAGGTCCCTGCTCTGACTTCCCTCAGTGATGGAGTGTGACCTAACAGTGGCAAGTTGAAATAAGCCCTTTCCTCCCTGCATTGCTTTTAGTCATGGTGTTTTATCACAGCAACAGACCTCTACTTTTTTCTTTTATTTTTTCCCCCCTCTCAAAATTATATTTGTTCTTCCTGATTCTTTTTTTTTTTTTTTTTTTTTTTTTTTTTGCAATTTCAATATTTTTACAAATCAGCTTGTAATTTCTAGTTTTTAAAAAGTTTGCTGGGATTTTTGTTGCATAGATTCATCAACGCCATTTGGAAAGAACTGGCATGTGGCAATATTGAGTTCTATGGTACGCAAATGTGATCTACATGTATATGGGCTTAAGTCCAGGACTACACAGAGGGGACAGGAGAAAGAACACTGGCTGTCACCACTCTCTGCTTCCTGATTTCAGACTCAGTCACCAGATGCCTCACACTACCACAGTCGTTCCTCCCCAGCCATGGCCACTATGTCACCATAACCATGAGCCGGAATAAACCCTCCCCTTTAAGTTGCTCCTGTATTTGGTCCCAATAATGAGAAGACTAAGAAGAGCAGTTGGTGTCATTTTATTTCATCCTTGGGATTTTCTAGTAGACTTTACCAATAAAGCTATTTGATCTTGGAGCTTCCTCTGTGGAAACTTTCTTTGACTATAACAAATGAGGGTCTGGGGAGATGGCTCAATTGGTAAAGCACTTGCTGTACAAGGTTAAGGATTTGAGTGTAGAGCCCTAGGATTCACATAAAAGTCATGCACAAACCCTAGCGTCAGGGATGGGGCAGGGCAGAACTAGGCAGATTTCAGAGCTCGCTGGCCAGCCATTCTAGACAATGGGGCGCTTGGCAGTGGAAGAGACCGACCCTGTCTTTAAAAAAAAAAAAAAAAAAAAAAAAAAGTGCCAGGTGTGCTGGCGTGCTGGCTAATCTTGATTGTCAATTTGACACATGTAGGAAGTAGGACCCTCAATAGAAGAACAGCCTCAGTCAGATTGGTCTGTGGGTGTGTAGGGGGGCTTATCTTAATTGCTAATTGATGTAGGGAGGGTCCAGACAACTGTCAGTGATGCCACCCCTAAACAGGAGGGCCTGGGCTATAGAAGAAAGCAGGCTAAGCTAGCAAGTAAGCATCCTCCTCCATGGTCTCTGCTTCAGTTCCTGCCTCCAGGTCCCTACCTTGAGTTCTTTCTTTGGCTTCCCACAGTGGTAGACTGTGGGTTATAAGTTGAAACAAGTCCTTTCTCTTAAGTTGCTCTTGGTCATTGTTTTACCACAGCAACAGAGGCAAACTAGGACAGGAACAGAGGAACACGCAACCAATCTCTACCTCTGGCTTACATAAACACACACCCATGCATGTACACACACGTGCATGTATAAACACACAGACACACTCTCTCTCTAAACAAAAGAACAAATGAAATTTATTTAATATACAGGCCGTTTCTGTTTTATCGTTGCCAGCTTGAATGTTTGACGTTTTCAATGATTATGAGTTTGTTGTTATAAAGTTAATAATAATACCATCTTTCTTCTATCTTTTTAAGGCCTATAGTATCTATAGCAGTAGCCTTCATTTATTTCTGGCCCTGACCATTTTCCTGCTCTGTACTTCCAGACTCAGTGTCACTAGGTAGGAGTTTATCAATTTTGTCCACCCTTTCAACAATGGCCTTATGAGTTCATCTTTATTTATCACATCTCTTCTAAGTGGATTTTCACTTTCATCTTTGTTATATTTTTTTATACATAGTCTAGCTTTGCTTTTCTCTTTTTCTTTGTGTTATTTTTAGACTTTAAAGGTGACTTTGGACCTCTTGTCATTTCTAGTAGATGAGTTTAAAGTATCTCTCTCTAAACACTGAGTTAGTCAAGTCTCTCACATTTAGATGTATTCCCAGGTTGCAGTCCAAAATAATTTTTTGATTTTCTTGGGATTTCTCCTTTGATGTGTAGGTTACATAGAACTGTGTAAACTTGTGTAAATGTTGGTTTTAGATGTTTTATTTTCATTCAATTAAATCCTGTCAGCAAACATATCTTAAAAGTTCCCAATTCTGAATTTACCCATCTTAATCTTCCTGTTGGTATAATTACCTCCAATAATGCAATTTAACAGGCAAACCCATTGTTTTGGATCACTTTGAGGCTGTAGTCCATTCTGATGGGAAGTCCTGGTGGCAGGAGTCAGACTGCTGGCCATGAGGCAGAAACAATCAGGAAATAGAAAGGGATGAAAGCATACTCACACTCAGTTCCTTTTCTTCCTGTTCTTGAAGCAGGACCCCATTCATGAAAGGGCACTGCTTACATTTCAGGTGTATCTCAATTAATCTGATCAAGACATGCTTGCCCAGAGGCTAACCTAATCTACCTAATTCCTAATGGGCATGCTCAGACCCTCCTTTCCCAGGTGAGTCTGCAGTTTATCAGTTGACAATCAATATGGACCATCCCAGTTGCTGTACCATAGCCCATCAGCCACGGTGATCTTCACATATTTTGTTTGGTTTTCCTTATTGTTCCACGGAGGTCAGTTAAAACGAATCACCTAGTCCCACACCTCGTTTGCTTTTATACTCACATAGCATTCAACAAAGTCAATTCTTTAACATAAAAGTTATGCTACAAGTGACCTTGGTGATCTTTGTGAAAGCCAATGAACTGGCTCTGTTATTGAGATATGAGCCATTTTGGACTCCAAGTTTTGTTTTTGGTTTTTGTTTCCCATCCCCCATAAAATTCAGAGTCAGATTTTTTTTTTTCCCATGAGGATTTCCAGGAAGTGCTCGAGAATGGGGTCTTCTATCCTAGCTGGTCTTCATTTTCTGTTCAGTTTATAAGAATATCTTGCTGAAGAAAAGCCAATTTAATTTCTTCCTCTCTTTCTTATATTGTTTGACCCGCAGTCTATCAACCTAAACATCTCATTTGGAACTATATTCCTCTTCAACAATTAAAAATAATTTCTAGAAAATTCTATATGCCTATCTAGGTAGCCCTATAACTTTCCTAAACCTTGGTGTCATTAGCTCGGCCCCCCAGCCATGCACGTCATTCTCTGAAGAAGAGACATCATTCTTTCTAACATTTCCAATCTCACTTAGATTGGTGAGTTAGAAACTGGTCATATATCAGTCTGCCTCACCTCAGAGCATGCTGTCTTAAGGACACATCCCTGTTGGGCTCCTCCAAGAATTTCAGTTCTCAAGCCAATTGTTCTAGGTCTGTGCTATCCATCAACATCTGAGATTCTGGATAAGAAAGTCCAAAACATCAGATGCATCGTTAATAAGTAGCTACCTTTGTTGTGTATGACATATGTTTTCATTTATCACTATATTTTGAATTTGGGTGAGGTTGGAGGGTGCTATTTATTGTACTCCTTGAGTCCCACAGCTGAACCATCTTCCTGGAGTGCTCCATCTGCCCACTGTCTTAAAACAAAATAGTCAGATGCTTTCAAGCATGCCATCAAAAGATCACAGATGTACTGAAGGGGGTCCTTTGGTTCAGGAACACACAGATATAGTAATATGTTCTCAATTAAATTTTCATCGAATAAGAATCTTTTATTTTTCTACTTCATGAATCAGCTCATCTTTTTTATTTTATTTTGTCACCACCTATTACCTGGACCAGTAACAACTTCACATGATTCTGGAATTCACAAATGAGTTTAAGTTACAGGAGTCTTAATTACCACAAGAGAAGTTCAAAACAGGGAGTGATTAAAAAGTTCAAAATTGGGGTAAGTTGATGCACATCTCCAATGAAAAATAAAACAAAAAAGAAGCCTCTGGCTTCCGTGTGAAGTGACAGAACAGAGCACAACTTAAGACTACCACCCTGTGACTGACAGCAGACATGCCTGACCTCACAGAGGCCCTGTGAGGGCCAACTGAAGCCACCTAGAAGGGCCAGTGAATGAGGATTGTACCGAAAGGCCTGTGACATAGTGAATATTCAATGATGATATTTCTTTCTGTTTCAAAAAACAATCATAACCCATGAACCAAATTCTTCGATGACTTAAGGAAGTTCTGGAAAAGTGTAACGACTGGGCTTTCTTGGACCACCAGCCCCAAGTCATAGCATGGAAAATTATTGTTAGTTATGAGTGCTCAGCCTTAGTTTAGACTTGTCCCAGTAGCTGTTATATATAACTTATATGTGGGGACATATTATTTATGATTTATTAAACTTGCCTTGAGGATTGAGAAAACGAAGTCAGCCACTAGCTATAGAGATCAGGCAGTGGTGACACACCTTGAATCCCGAGACCCAGGATTAAGAGGTAGATAGATCTCTGTTAGTTCAAGGCCACCATGGCCTCCACAAGAGTGAAGAATAACAGAGTTCATGCCTTTGATCCCAGCACCTAGGATCCTACACTTTTAATCCTAGCATTAGGGAAGTATATCTGACAAGAGCAAGGTCTCAGAGCTGGCATTCTTTCTCCAGCCACACCAAGGAGAGACAGCAGTCTGAGGTTTGGTGGAGCCAGGATCACCCTTCGGTCTGGGACAGAGTGAGAGCTAATGCCTGGCTGCTTTGCTTTTCTGATCTTCAGCTTGAAGCTTGAACCCCAATATCAGTCTCTGGGTCACTTATTTTTTGTGTTATACTTATATTAACCTATTTCTCTTATATGTTTTGCCTCAAGGATTTTTACCTTTCTTTCATTCTGTGTCATTCTGTATGTCCTACTTTCCTGCTTCCTCCTATCTGTCTGTCTGTCTGTCTGATGGCTGCCTGACTGGCTGACCACAGTGTCTCCCTTTCTTTCTCCCTCATTCTCTCTCTCTCTCTATCTCTCTCTCTCACTTGCACATGCAGGCACAGACAGACAGACAGACAGACAGACACACACACACACACACACACACACACACACACCCCACACCTAGATTCCCTGTCTGGCCACCAGCTCACCTAGCCCTCCTCTGCCTAGCTATTGGCCATTCAGCTTTTAATTAGACCAATCAGATGCCTTAGGCAGGTAGGGTAAAACAAATACAACACACCTTTACATAGTTAAAGTAATAATGCATGACAGGGAAGCCTCTCAATAACACTGGAAACCAAAGAAACAAGGATATTGGCAAACAACACAAGCCAAAGAAAAGCATGAATTTGGAGGAGCAATTTGGTAACAGTGCACTGTGAGATTGTTGCCAAAAGGCTCTCCTAACTGTGCTTTGATCCCAGCCTTACAATCCGGCTGTGAAACTGAGGAGCCACTACGCCTATATGAAACACAAGGGAACTAAGTTAGACTCCCATGTGCTACAGCATGCAATAGCTCTCTCCATGGTGCCCTTGACATGTTCCGGTCACCCTGAAAGAATGACCATTGTGATCCCACACACACATGCACACACATACACACGTACAAAGGGGCTTAACAGTTTATAGGCCTTCCATTTACCTTCTCATTTAGTTCCCAAAACAAAAATTTCTGACCATTTCACAGATGAAGAGCCTCAGAGAGATGAAAAGCCCAAATAACATACAGCTAACAAGGGGTTGAACTCAGGTGTCTGATAATCTGGGAGCTCCTGTTCTTCAGGGGTCATGATCACAGTACAGCAGGCGAAGGCAAGAGAGCGGTGGACCACTGTCCAGGGAGCATATTTCCAGCCCTAGGGGAGCATCATCTATGAGTAGTTGCTATGAGTAGCCCTTGTGGTCATAGCAACTGGCACATCCAGTATTCTGCCCAGGTCATTTAGCATAATCCACAGAAATGTGGTGATTTATTGATGACTCTGAGTCCCCACTGGGCCGGCATGAGAATAATCAGATGAATAATGAGCCTGTGAAGATGGATGCACTGTGAGCCAGCTCCCACAGAAGGGAATTATTCAGTGGGATGCTGCCTGGAGCAGCGGCAGGCGATGGATGTTTCTGGGGAAGGGTGGGCTCCATTTGCTCTTTTGGCTGTGAGTTGCTTCTCTCAACACAGGGAGCTTAAGAGATAACAGCGTTGGCATCTCCCTGTTCCAAAGAGAGGAGATGGGAAGAACATCAATGGTCCCAGGGACAAGGGAACAGAACCCCACACAGTGGGTGTGGAAAAGAGCTGCACAGAAGGAAAGCATCCCTGAGATCTGGCAATATGTGGGCAGCCACCCTACTAGATCATGAGCCATTGGCCCCTTCATTGTGCATCTATGCTGTGTTAGTTATCGCTGAATCCCAAAGGCTCCCAAAATATTGGAGCTTCAAACAGCCATGCTGCATTGGCTACAACTCTACAGGTCATAATTCACAAGGCTGGGGAGGTGGCTCAGTCCATAACATACTTGCTACATGTACCCAAGGACTTCCAGACACAGTGGCACCCGTCTGTAACCCCAAGCACACTGGGGGTGACAAGGGGGCAGAGAGAGGCAGATTCTTAGAGCTTGCTGATCAGCCAGATGAACTGGTGACATAAGAGGTCCTTTCTCAGCCAGGCAGTGGTGGCACACGCCTTTAATCCCAGGTTCTATTGTGGATAAATAAGAATCTGGGGAAACGAATAGACTGATAGATGTTTATTCAGGGAAAAATCACTTATACTACAAACAGATGACCGCCAACAGGTTCCTGTCCCAAGGATGCCTCCGGATACTCTGCCTCCAACCAGGAAGCAAGGGAGAGCTGGGGCCCAGGACCCCAGACCTGCCCCCCCCCAGGTGATGCCTGCACCTGTCACCAAGCCCCAATGGGCGTGGTCAGTGCAACAGGTGTGGGTGGGGTAGATATCTCACTACAAGGTTCTTTCTCAAAATTAAAAGGTGGGGACCTCCTGAGGGAAATGCCCTTGACAAATTGTAGCTTCTATACACATCCACACACAAATAAATAATAACTGTTAGGATAGCTCATTGGGACTAGCTGAGCAGACCTCAGATGGTGCTGGCTGTTGGCCGGGTGCCTCAGTTCCCCTACCCAGCTTCTCTACAGAGAGACAGCTGGGCGAGGGTGTTCAGGGAGCATAAGTGAAGCTGACTCAGACTGGGACCCCGAAGCCAGGATGATACACTGCCTTGGTCAAGGCAAGGCAAGAAGCCAGATTGGCTTGGAGAGGGTCAGACACAACTGCACATTGTGGCTGGGAAGGGCTGCAGTCACAGCAAAGAGGACTGAACAGGGATGGGCATCACTGAAGCTGACCCTCAGCTAGAATTTAGTGGCTAGGATGCCTGTTGAAGAATGCTGCTGAGAAGCCACCTGTGGAGCGAGTTCAGGAGTTAACGGAGGATGAGGAAGAGATGCAATGGGATCTGAAGACAGTGTCTCCAGGAGCACAGGTGCTCAAAAGGCCTCTCAGAACTGGCCCTGAATACAACCAGCTTCAAATTCATATGTAGACCAGGCCCATGTCCACTACATTCCTCTGTTATCTACTGTGAACACCTGAGACTACACATTGAGTCTAAGCAAGATGCCTGGAGTTAATGCTTCGGGAAGCTTCTCATTGACTTCCAGAGTTGGGAATTGGGTAATCATTTCCTCTTATGTCACTGGGGGACACTGAAGTGGTCTCTGAGGAATCTCCCTGAGGTCCCCAGTGGGTTAAGCTTTGGCTGCTCAAGGCAGCAACCTGTAGGGTAACACACACTGTGTGTTAGCTTCTTCTCACTTCACTTGCCATTGTTTCCTAAGACCAATTCCCCAAAACCCTTCCTTTGCATATGTGTATGTATGTCCATATCCATGCAGGTGTGTGTGTGTGTGTGTGTGTGTGTGTGTGTGTGTGTGTGTGTGTGTGTGACAGAGAGAAAGAGAGAAGAGAGGGCCAGAGGTCAACCATACTTTTTTTTTTTTTTTTTTTTTTTTTTTTTTTTTTGAGACAGAGTCTCTCATTGACCTGGATCATACCCAGGAAGCTAGGATGGCTGGCCAGCAAGCCCCCAGAGGTCCCTTATCTCCACTTTTGGAATTACTAGTATGCAATATCATATCTGGCTTACATAGGCTTTGGGATCAAACTCAGGTCCCCATGCTTGCATAGCAAGCACAGTATCGATTGAGTCATCTCTCCAGCAACCCCCATATCACCGCCCCAAACATTCTTGTGCCCAAATTATTTTCTTGGGATATATGTCTGGGGAGATTCAAACAAAGACATGTGATAGCCTTGAAAGCAAATTCTAGAAACACAGAGACACAGTAGTAGACTAGTGTACAGGAAAATACTCCAAGCCAAACAGCTGCCACCTTCATGAGTTCAGCTTTGCCCACTTGCAAAAGATCATCCCGTTTGGGCTTGTCAGTGGTTGACCTTCCCTCACAGAAGGGGGGGGGGCAGAGAGCATGTAGCTCTTCTTCTAACCAGTTATACACAATTCTGCCCTAATTACACACGGCCTCAGGAAGGGGCTAGAAGTATACAGGCTGGGGAGGACTAGGGATGGCCACATCTTTGCCACCATGCAGGAATTATCATCCCTGCTGGGTGCATAATTCCCAGTGTGGCAGCTTTAGGGCCACCCATGCTGCCCATGACCCCTCCCCCACTGATCTGCTAGTAATGCTAATAAACAAGTGAACTTCGGTTGAGTCATAGCTCTTTGTCGTTAGTGTCTTTTGAAGAAGGGAAGTAGATAGGATGTATTGCCTAGCCCCCTCCCACCCCCACCCCCCCACCCGGCAAGGAAATTATCCCAACAAACATCCATGCAATTCCTCCAGGCTGGGGAGCCAGACAGTCTGTGTTTGAATCTACCTCGCTAGGACGCAGATATTTAATGCTAACATGACTGCTATTTATAGACTCTAGAAAGAGGTTCAGGAGAAGCAGAGCTGGGAACTTTAGAAAAGGAAGATGGTTCCAGAAGGATGGGTGACATCTTCCAATTATGAGAAGACAGAAGTAAGTCATCTTACAGAAGCAATTGCAGGAATCCTGTGTTTTCCCATGATGCTTCAGGGGACCAGGTTTTTAAAAGGATGAAGGGTGAGAGATACAGTCATAAGAGACAGAGAACCAAGTTCCCCACCCTCAGCCTATAAGATGAGTGATGGAGAGGCCAAACCCCAGAATGTGCTGTGGCTTGCAAATTCCTGAGAACAAAAGAGAGGGCTTTGTTAGAGTAGGTTCCACACAAAGCAAAGAAGGAGGAAAGGGCAAGCCAGTGCTGGGGCAGAATGTGGGGTGATGGAAGAAGCAGAGGCCTACACCTCCCACCTGTCCCCTTTGTCAGGCAAATGGATGAGAGCACAAAAGGTGAAGACAGGCAGAGTTAAGCAGAAATCAACACTAGCTTAGAGGCCCAACAGGCTTCCTGGCTGAGTAGGGTCATCAGCCAGAAACACTGGCAGCCAGCAAGGCCTTGGGTTCCTAGGCTGGCAAGCTCTTGAAAGGTAACTAGGAGTCACTCTAGGGCTTTGTTCTCAGTCCCAACCGTTTTTCCCCACAGTTGAATGAAGATCAGCACAGAACTCAGTGGAGAAAAGGCCTAACAGCAGCAATGGTCAACATGGGACAGTGTTACACCATCCCTGCATACTACATACTTTGCCAAGGAACTTTGGACAATGTCTGGAGACCACTTTGGGCTATCACAACAGAAGTGTCGGTGTCCAGCTGATAGAAACTGGTTATGCTACACTGCTTTCCATCATGCATGAAGACCCACACCCATCCACACACAGGACAGACTGGCTTAGCCCAGCATGTCAGTAGTGACAAGACTCAAGAACCATTGGTCTAAACAAATGATTGTAGGGTGAATGAATGAATGAATGAATGAATGAGACTCAGCACTGCTGTGAGTCCTGGGAATGCGAAGGAGTAAAACAGACTCTCCCTCAAGAGCTCCCAATCCAGAGGAGAAGGAATGGAGTTCTGGCCAGAACATGAAGTAGAGTTGGCAGGTAAATGGGGGCATGGCATGTTCTTGGCAAGCTGTGGACAACACATGCAACCCAGCGCACCTGGAGTGCCACTGGAAGAGTGACTGGGACACATCTCACTGGGTGCTGCAGTAAGACCCTAAGTGCAGTCTTCCAGGCAGACACAAGGCTCAGGAAAAGCACGGAGTGTGGCAACACAGTCGGATCTTGTTCACAGTAAATACCTAGCAGCTCTGGCTAAAAACTTCTTCCCTCCAGCCCAGAATTAGTACATTAGTCCCGTCCATAAATCTGCCCACGATGACCTCATGCACCAAACAGTAGATTACGCTGGAACTTTGGAGACTACACCAGAACACTCTACCCATGCAGACATGTCACATTCTTTTTTAAGTACAATTCAGTGATTTTTAAACAAATCTATAGAATTTTGCAGTGATCGCAATAATCCAGTTTTAGACTATTTCTCTTACCCCAAAGAATCCCTTGTGCGTTTGTACTCAGCCACCATTCCTAACCCCAGCCAGAGGCAGTCACCAATCTGCTGTCTGTCTCTTCATAGCTGCTATTTCAAGACAATTCAAATAAATGGAATCGTACACTACCTGCTCTTGTGCCTGCAGCTTCTCTTCCTTATCGTGAATCAGTAGTTTGTCCCTCTTCATCGCCGAGTGCTGCCTCAGTCCCATGCCTGTTTAAAAGACTGCACTGGTTAGAGAATGAAGGATGGAGCCGAAGAGAGAGAAAGTAGAAGCTTGGAGACCAGTTAGGCGATGGTGGCCGTCTTAGAGGAGGAATGGCTGAGCACCGAGCAAGAGGGAAGGGGTGAGAGGCACGGGCCTGGAGGCAGCTGACAGTAGGTAGGGCAATCTGGAAGGCCTGCTCATGGGTCAGGTCTGCCTGGGCAGAGGGAGAAGACTGGGACAGGGCTGGATCCCCACGGGGCTGGCTAAGGAAGGGCATGTGAGCTGATTGTAACTGCGGGGACATTCATACCTGCTTGAAAGGACTACGGTTCAACAGATCCAAGCCAGCCCGCACTGCCGGCTTCTAGGGCTTTCAGCTGGAGATAATAATAACAAGTTTGTGGAATGAATACATGGCACAAAGCTGTGAGGGACAGCAAGCTGGGGGAGACACAATTGGAATCAGTCTCAACAGGTTCAAATGATGGGCCGTAGCTGAATCATGCTGGCATTGTTCTGTCTTTGAGGAACCATCTGGAGACTGCCCATGCATCTTTTCTGGGCTATAAGGGCCAGCTCTGCTCAGGTTCTTGTGGAATGGAGGGCTTCTTAACTCCAGGAGGAGGAGCTGTGCCTGCCCAAACCCTAGGATCCTTTAGGGACCATCTTGACGAGACAAGCCCAAGCATGCCTCCCCACGGGATGCTGAAATGAGAGGACTTCCTGCTTCTTTGTGCAAACTGTACTAGTTCATTCTGTACTGCTGCAACAGAAAGGCAAGGTCTGGGTTACTTATAAGTAATGCAATATTTGAGGCTTATAATCCAGGGGCTGAGGTCTTCACACAGCATGGTGTTGGTACCCTGCTACAGGCTCCCTGAGAAACGGGGAGAGAAACAGGGAGAACTGGTGTTTATAGCAGAGGTCACATGCAGAAGCAGGAAACCAGTAAGACTGAACTTGTTCTTTCTTATATCAGCCCAGTGGTAGAACAACCCAGGGTCCCAAAAGAACTGTGTTAATCTCTTCTAAAGGTGATACCCTGTGGGCGATGGCCTAATTATCATTCACTAAGGCCTCTCCAAATTGCCTCCCCTAAGATCCACCTTCCAGCATTCAAAGCACAGTGCTGACCTTTACTTTGTGGTCCTCCAGTGATATCCACTGCTTGACCCTTCCTGTGTCCTGGGCAGATGTTTTATCCCAGTCTCTGCTAGCTAACAGGTAGTAGAATGAACAGATTCCAACAGGGAGTTTATCTTTGTGTCCACCTATACCAGCAGGGTGCCAGAAATAACTCAGGGGCCACAGAATGCCCAGACCACTTGTCTAATGAGCACCTTCCTTCAAGTCTGTTCAGATTTCTGAGTATAAAGCAAAGGCCTTAGCCATCTGTATATTGTGCCCTAATCCACAGAAGTTGAACACCCTGGATGTAGCTATTGTATTTTCTAATTATGCAATTAGCACAAGCTCTGGGGCCCATAAGCATTGTTAACTTTTGATCATTTTCTTTTTCTCCTTATATAGAGCGTATGGTCTGAATATTCATTCATTCATTCATTCATTCATTCATACACATAAACACACACATATTCTGCAGTTTTTCTTACTGTATAATTGGGATCAGCAGTATAATTTTCAGCTTAAAATTTAGAATAGCTCTTTGTCATTAAGAGGTAAATGTAGTAAAATGTGTGCTGCCAGGGGGAGCGGCGCATGCCTGTCATCCATGAACCAGGGAGGTGGCCACAGGAGGCTCCAGTTCAGCTCCCTTGTCAGCCAACTGAGTCAGTGAGCCCCAAAGTAAAGGTGGGAAACAATAAAGGGAGATATCCATCTTGACCTCTTGGTTACACACACACACACACACACACACACACACACACACACACACGCACACGCACGGTGAAGTCTTATGTCCAGGTTCTGTTGCTGACCAACCATTGCCCTTTCACTGCTCATGACCTGGGTCTGGCTTTGATGACAGCTAAGTCTGGGGCTGCATTGCTCTGTGGGGCTCATGAATCTTTCCCCAGATACCTCATGCAGCTTCCCCTTTCCCGCTGCACCTGAACACTCCTTTCCGGTAGCCTTGTCGGTGTGTCTGCGTCCTCTCTTCTCTCCTTGCTGTTCACATCCAGGGTAGGACCTGCCCTGGCTCCCCATTATCCTTACCACCTGGTCCCCATGATTCCCAGTCTTCACAGTCCTGCTGAGGCCACCATGGCTCTCTCCTGCCACCTCCTGCCCATTTGCGATATCTAAGACACTAACATAACCCTTCCAAAACTGAGAAGACTTGGAAGAAGACAGGCTTCGGTCAGCATGAAGAAATTTGAGGGAGAAAGACACGTGAAGTTCCCCGTGTAATTTCTTTTAAACCACCTATGACTGAACACTTCTCCAACACAGAGCTCCTTAACCATGCCAACACAGAGCTAGGGGCCTTCGTCTGTAATGTGCCTAGCAAGAATTCAAAATGGAATGAGACTATCTGAATAAACAGGAGGAGAGGGGAAAAAGAGAGAGGAGAGGAGGGGAAGGGAGGAGAGGGAAGGGCAAAGAGAGGTTGGGGATAGAGGGAGGGAAAAGAGAAAGAAACAGGAGGGAGAGGAGGGGGAGAGGAGCTGATAAAGGCACCTTTGTGTACCACTGTCAGGCTTAGGACAAAAGCCTCAGGAAGACAGGGCTCAGGTCAGAATGAGAAAGGGGCTTTGTAAAAGGAGTTGTCCTCTGAGGAAACACCTGGCAGGAAGTCACCAGATAGGACAAGGTTCAAGAAGAGGTGGCTTCACTGTGGCCCACAGAAATGTATTCCCCACTTCTTAAGAGGCAACTGGAGAAATCGCACCTCCGTGGGCCCCCTTTACTGGGGCCACTTGGGGTGCAGAGGCTTGAAGGTACAGAGAGAGAGAGATATGGTTGCTTCCTAAGGTGAGTCCTTGAATAGGGTCTGAGGCTGGCTTTCGCTAGCTCTTTGTTCTTGGTGGAGAGAAGCAGTGCCTGGAGTCACTGGGACAATCACAGTGTGCTTCATGCTCTCCTAGGCATAGGCAAGCCAAGGCCAAAGCCTGAGCTCCCTTAATTCCCTGCCAGCACCTGTAGGCACCCATACACCCCATGGCCACTGCAATACACACACGTGTAATGCTCGTTAATTTCCCTCGTCTAGCTTAGTGCAGAGAATAACCAGCAGAGGCAGCAGGTGAGTACCTAAGGGGACAGATCCATTTGTATTTGGGAGAGGTATGGAGAAAGTAATTCTTTAAGGGCCCAGGCAGGGACGTTTGGAAAGACAGATGACATGAGAAAGGAGATTGGGAAAGGAGTTTGAGGGGACAGCACTTAATATGGCTGGTGGCCTTGTGTAGTTAAACAAGGGCTGAGCAAGGTACCCAAAGAGGCAGGCAGTGTTCAGATTTTTTATTCTACACATTAGAGAACTTGGGCGTCAGTGCAAACACCGTGAGGGTAGGCGCGGGGAGACAATGGCAGGAACATGGAGAAGAGAATGATGGTGGCAGATCCTCACTTACAAAGGGCAATCTGGTAAGACTCCTGGTGGAGCAGAGACAGATGCTCCTGGATGAATCCCACCCAGGATCTTCACATGGTGTGTGGCTCAGGAGGAGGAGAGGTGTCCACCTGAAGATGCTTCAGCGTGGGTACCAGAGTGTCTAGGAGCTCAGTGGATTCTGGTCAGCCCCATGTTTTCAGACTTGGACAGTCTCATAGATGGGAGAACCATTCCTCTAGAATAGTCCATTAGTCTTTACTAGTCCACTTTTACAAGCTGATACGAAACAAGCCAAGCACACCTCTGATGTGACAATTCTATACAGGGAAGGACTTTGGGAGCTAATGTCCCCTTTCAATAAAGGCCAGGGTCATTTTCCCTGGTTAAAGAATCCAGTTGTGGATCTAGCTGAAGACAAAGTGAGTTCTAACAGGTATGGATGAGAAAGGTTGGAAGTGTAGCCTTGAGTCCGTTGAAAGCATTACAACTGGACTGGCTGTCCATTATGTTTATGAATATTAACTAATTTTCCTTATTGTTTCTATCATTATATCCCCCTTCTAGAGTTTTTGATTTTACAATCAAGTCTCTGAGATTTTACAATCAAGAATTCTGAGAAAGCACATGGCAGAACCAGAGAAGGGCTGGCCAGTCCCAGAGAACTTGCACATAACTCAGATTTGGTCACAGCTTTTAGGAGACATTAGGTTGTCTGCCTTCTTGAGGATAGGATATTGGGTGAGGGTGACATGGTGGGGTTTTGTTTTTGCATGTTTTGAAATGTAAATGTGGACATAAGGGACATTGTTGGTTGAGGAAAATCCTATAACAAGCATCATCTCTCATTGCAAATTTGGATCTGGCACAGTAGTGGCTACCATGACCCTCTAGTAACCTTCTACTGACCATTAGTCCATGCTTCTACACCAAGATCGGGGCATGAGGGGTGAGAATAAGCAAAGAGGAAAATGGCAGGTGACTGCATGAAAAAAGGGAGCGACGGAGAGCACGGCCCACGTCACTACTGCTCTTCTCAGAGCAGGACAAAGACATGGGGACCAGCCCAGTTGATCAGTTTTAGAATCACTGTGCTGTCTCAGGATCCCTTCTCACCGAGACCCCCCCCCCCCAAATGGCACAGCCCTCAGAACCTGGATGCAACTAAATCCTGCAGTGGGACTCTGAGAGCCTGCAGCCATCTACCTAGGCAGCTCCAATTGTTAAGTCTATTTCTCAATACCACAGCCCACACTTCACAACTGTTTACTTAAAGGCTTTCAAAGATAAGTGTGTTTATTTACTTTTGGCTTTCCAGACCTGAGTTTGTTTTTCTAATTGGGATTTCCCATCTTATGGGACCCTGCTGATAACCCCCAGCATCCGCTGTCCCCGACTCCTTTGTAACTAAGTAGTAGTGCCTCAGCCACACAGCCCAGAGCCACCAGAATGGCAAGGCTCCCCTGATTCTGATGTCCAGTAGTAACTAAGGGCTATGTACTGACCTACTCCTAAGACTTGGCTGCGCGGATCTTAAAGTCAATCTTCCCATTAGCTGTTTACTAATCATTGTCAATGAATACTTCTTTCTTAAATATTCATGGATCTGAAATTCTTAGTTCCCTCTACTAAACAGGCTCTGAGAGGGAAGTAAGGCAGTGGGCAGAAGTGAGGTGAGCCACTTGGAGCTCAGAAGCCTACTTCTAGCATGCATTTGGCCCTCTGTCTCTTTAGTCTCCCCTTCTATGAAGCCTGTCTTCCCATCACTGTCATGGAGGCGGTGCCAGGGTGCAGGGCTCTGACCTCCAGAGCTGCTGCACTCTACTCTGCAGTTGCCCCTCTGCAGACGCTCCAGGGTTCAAGGTGTGTGTGATCATGGCTACATCTCAGCCAAGCTCAGGGGCAGAAACAGCAACTCCGAGGTTTGTAATTCAGAGAAAAGGATGAGAACATTATTAGTTCAATATTGTGGCGAATGGATAATCACGGCAAGATTAGAATCTCATAACACGGGTGTTCTAAGATGTGTTTTTGTGATATTAAAGCATCTCTCTTTCTATTCAGGTCCAGACCCTGGGTTAAGTAAGCTCTTGAAGGTCACGCCAATAACCAGAGACAGAATCAAATCTTGCTGACGCCTTGCCTTTCGCAAAGCTTTATAAATCCCCATCATTAACTACATCCTGAGGTGGCAGGAAGCTGCTTCCTGGCTTTTGGGCTAAGGTCAAGCCCATTGATATTATCTAATCCACACTCACAGGGTGTGCTGTGAGGGGATTGAGCTAAAAGGCCTGGCCTGTTCAGGGCAGGTGTCTACCACTGAGCTTCACCAGAGCCCCATTATTTTTATTTTGAGACAAGGTCTCACGAAGTTGTTCAGGCTGGTCTTGAACTCACTGTGTAACCCAAGGAAGCCTCAGCTTTCAATCCTCCTGCTTAGGCCTCTAATAGCTAAGATATTGGCCTGTGCCACCAGGTCTGGCTATGAGGAAGGAACTTGCTTCACAAAACCCAGCAAGGCCCTGGGTTTCAATTCTCTGCATCACAAAAAGGGAGGGGGAACCCAAATTCCAGGTGAGCCCACTGAACCAGAAAATACACCTCTCACTTGTCCCAAAGTGAATTCCTCCCCACAATACATTTATTTCTTCTCTAATCCAGTGCTATTCTAGAAGGTTCTCAGCTTCCCGCAAACACACCTGACCGTGTCAGTGGGGGAACATCCTACAGCTTGTTCTCCCATGGCTGCCATCAAGCCACAATGTTCTAATGTGTTATAGAAAAGTCCTACCTGTGAGTCCATTTGACTCCTCTGTGAGACAGTTTTAAGAGTAAATGACTGACCAACTGCCTGTCATTCTCTTAACCTTGTGGGACAGCCCTGCGTCATGCAGACCATCTATCTGCCTGAAGCAGATGTATTGGCACACACGTGGCAATCAGGTGGGATGAGAGTCTGGCAGGTGGGCCTGGGCTATATAAGGAAGGTGGCTGAGCAAGCCATGGGAGGACAAGCAAGCAAATAGTGTTCCTTCATGGTACCTGCCTCTGCTACTGCTTGAGTTCCTGACATGACTTCCCTCAAAGATGGACAGTGATTGGGACATGTAAGCCAAATAAACCCTTTCCTCCTCAAGATGCCTTTGGTCAGTGTTATATCACAGCAACAGAGAGCAATCTAGGACAGAAATCAAGCAAGGCAGACATCCAGTACAACCTGTGGCCTTTACACACGTACACACATGCATAAGCATGTTGCATAGCCATGCATCATATACATGCATGAACACATCACACGTAGATAATAAGATGTAATACAAATGTATGGAGTGTTGAAGATGTGCTACCAATGCCAGAAACAATGAAAGACTGACAGATTTGACTGCAAACTATTTTTAAGCCTCTGAGTAAAAGAAAAGTTTAAAAGAAAAAAAAAAAATAAAATAAAATCCGGGATAAGATTGCAACTCAACAAAAAGTTGGCAGTCTTTTGTACATGGTTCTTAAATGCAGAGGTCAAGGCAACCCCCACCTCTGTCTTCTTGTCCACAATGAAAAATTCTACGAGATGGAATATCCCATGCTTTGAAGCCAGGGAAATCAGCCAAGTTCTTCGTTAGATGCCACAGAACTGATTCTGACTGTCCCACCCAGGCAAGTGATCCCGCTGATCCCAGAAGTACAGAGAAGTATGTTTGCACACGCAGGGTGAGAGCGGGGTACCGAGCATGGGCCAGAGCAACTGAAACAAGCTTCCAGGAGATACTGAAAGCGTGTCTGGTGAGAACACAACAGTTGTCTCACTGTACGATGTGAGATGCTCTTGGAGCCACCTCCATCTCTGTTCCAGAAACTGGATCCCCATTACCCCCCATCAGAAAAGTGGACCCCTATTGCCTCTGCTGCTTTGCCTTTGCGTCCCCCTCGTTCTGTGTGTGTTCTATGGCCTTGTGCATACAGCCGGTGCAGTGCACATCTCTGCAGTTCTGTTTTGTTGTTGTTGTTTGCATGTGCCCGGCCGGCTAACTGGCCTATTTGCGTGCAAGAGTTCTCCTGTCCCTGCCTCCCATCTCACCATAGGAACAGTGTAATTATAGATGCATCCCACTGTGCCCAGCTTTATGTAGATACTGAGGATTTGAACAAATGTCTCCACACTGTGTAGCCAGCACTTTACCCACAGAGCCATCTCCTCAGTCCTACCCCTGCTTCTTACTGCTACTTAGTCTCATTGTCAATACTAAAGGAATGGGTGACAGATCAAGCTGGCCTGACATCACACACCTGCACCAGAAGCAGCTAAGTGGAGGAAAGGCAACTGTTTGACAGTTTCAATCTCTGTGGTGGGCAGGTGGCTCTTCATCTTCCCCAGAATCACAGGGCAGAGTTATTTCAAATCATCCTATCATTGATGGCTAGACATATCTAAAGGGAAATTTTATTTACAATTGTTAACATGTTAGTGATAATTTAGAACTGTATGGATTAATTTGAACACACGGCATTTTAATTCCTGTCTCAGAAAATGGTATGGATTTCTCTCTCTGAATGGAGGGAAACTAGGGGACATGGTATTTGGGGCCTTGGCATTGTGGTACACAAATGGGGAATTTAAGGTATGTCTGAGCACACTGAAGAAAAAGGTGTCAATGATACTCATTCAAGCAAGGGAAGGTTCTGTGCAGAACCACAGGGTCTGGAAGGAGATGGGGTTCCGCATGAATAGCCTGAACCAGTGGGAACTTTTAGCAAAGAATCAGGGCGGGAGTCAGGTAACCGAGAACTCTTGAGCGGAGACTTAGGGATCAAGCCGGATGCCAGCCAACTAGGTTAAAACAGATTCTTCCTGAATTATCAGACCTCACCTGGGAAATGAAGAGGAGGAATCTGGAGTGAGAGTTTCCTTCCAGGCTGACCTTGCAGCACTCTTGGTTAAAATGGGAGTTATCAGGATATGCACAGGGAGGGGCCCGGACAGGCCTGTGGAGCCCGACTTAAGTTTGGCCGAGCTAACTTATGTTTTTGAGCACAGATGAGGCCGGAAGGGGAGAGTCCTGGAAATGGAAAAAGCAGAAGGGAAGGTTAAAAAAATACCCACAACACTGGACTTTAGGAATTTGTTCGAAACATCTGTGGGCCAGGAATAAAGTAAAAAACACAGTGTCTCCTAGTGCACCCTACTAGATTCACAGTGCAGACACCTATATAGGATACTGCACAGGGACCCAAGTTCAATCCTCAGAACCCACGAATGTGCAGCCATGCATGTTGTTCCAAAGGCACTGTCCAGCAGCTTCATTATTTTATATTTATTTTTATTCATGTGCCTGCCACATGCATGCAGGTACACATAGAAGCCAGAAGAGGGCGCCATTTCCCTGGCGCTATTTACATTCGGTTGTGAGCCACAAACATGGGTACTGGAACCTGAAGTGGCATCCTTTGGAAGAGTAACAAGTGCTCTTCACTGATGGGCCTTCTTTCTGGCAAGGCCAATGGAAGCACTTCGGCAAGCTGTGCCATCCATAGCATGTGCCCTCAGAAGTAGGTACTCCAGCTTGAGATGCCAACTGGTATGCTGGACCCACAGGGCCAGAAGCTAGGAACAAGCATTCCTAGTTCTTAATGGGTGCCGCATGTGGTGCACGCATTCACGTGTTCTCATCCTCCTGTTTGGTACAAGGAAGTTCAAACTGAGGTCAGTTCCAGCAAAGCAATCAAGACAGGATGTGTTTAACCAAGTGTTTTCTGGGTCAAAGTCACTGCTTGCTTCCCTGCGCTCTACAGTATGGATTATCTCCACCTTTTACTCTCTCATATGGAGGGGGGGGGGAACTTGCAAGCCTCCTTAACCTAATAAAACAGGCACACTGGCATTTGTTTGGGGACCTAGAATACACACAAAAAGCCACTAGAGCTTTATTCTGGTTCGACATCAAGTCACAATTAAACCTTCCTCAAAGTCTCTGTTGTCCTGGTAACTACTCGCCAGGAGAACATGGAGGGTGTGATTGCCCAAAAGGGTCTGGAAGGAGAGCAAGAGCTTATTAAGGAATTCTTCCTGGTGCTCATAGCTGCAGCAGCCATGTCAGACGGCGGAGCAGAGCTGAAGGAAAGCCCTCCTCCAGGTCCTCCCGATGCTGTGATGGGTTTGGGGCTCTGCTGCTGTGAAGTGGCTATGCATATTACAATAACAAGCCTGACGCCGGTACACCAAAAATATTGACAATAAATAGTATTTTGAACAAGCAGATGGTAAATCCCCTTAAACACATTCGGCTCTGACAGATATATTTAGACGCAGATGAATAGTCGCTGGGGATTTTTTTTTTTTAAAGTGTCAATTGGTGTGAATGAATAAAGATGGTTTTAAAGGAACTAAACTGCTTAGGGATTAGGGCCAACTGGAACAATTTACTTTAAAAAAAAAAGGGGGGGGGAGGTTGGTCCTCCAGGCTAGAGAGAGTGTCTCACAGTTTCAGACTGAAGCAGGGGTCTTTAGCTCTTGTGTCTTTCACCAGTGACAGATTAGTGCTCTCCATTTTACCTACCTTTGTAATTGTGCATACGGGGATCTTGCACACCAAGGAACCAGTGACTATGGCAATGACAAAGAGGTCTTTCTTTCTTTTTCTTTTTTTTAAGTAGCAGTCCTTTTTATTGTGGCTTAACAGATTTTTAGCAAGAAGACTGAGAATATAAATTGGCTTCATTTTTAAATCCTGAGGAAAATGCCTAAACAGCCCATAAGGTCCCACTTCAGGCAATTAAAAAAAGCTCAGAATAGCAAGCAAGAGGGAAAGGGGGGGGGGAGGGGGAAGCACAAAATTTATTTGGACATTGTAGAGGAAAAAAGGTTACTGATGAGACCAACTTCCCTCCCGCATCGTCTCGGAGTCTCTTATGTGAACCTGGTGCCCAGTTTGGGGAGGTGGGAATGGTGTCAGAGTAATGTCAGATATAACTTGCGTTTTTTGTTCCTACGATATAAAATGTTCTCTGAGCCTGTATGTGATAAAGATGATGGCTTAGACTTTCTTCTCACTGGCATGCAATTCTTCTCATGGGCCAAATTCTAGTCCCTCACTGACAATGGAGGTGCTATGAGGAAAAGGTTTAGAAACAGCAGTAGGTGGGTGACACAGCTCCTTTGGCAAAGTACTTCTTGTGAGCACAAGGACACGAGTGCCAATTCCCAGCACCCACATTAAGAACCAGGCATGATGGCACATGCTGGCAACCCCAGATCTTCAGGGCTTGCTGGCCAGCCAGGCTGGGGGTAGGGGGACCCGTGAGCTCCAGATTCAGTTGAGAGAACTTGACTCAGAAACTAAGGTTGAGAACAATGGAGGAAGATACCCAGTCAAGCTCTGGCCCCCACATATGCATGGAGAGGTGCACGCACGCACACATATACTAGAGAGATGTTTGCTAGCCTCTCTCCTCTGTTTTTAGGGTTCTTAAAGGACTTGTGGAGATGTAGTCTCACTGTAACCTTCAGTTTCCTCTCAGGACTCGGGAATATGATTTTTCAAAGTCTTATCCCAACAGGAGACACTGTCACTCAGCCTTCTTACAGGTACCACAGGGAAATGGCCTTCACCCTATGCTCCTCATCTCTGAGAAAGCTACTTAATGATGCATAAAATGAATTATTATAAACTAAGACCGACTCTGTACAGCAGCTGCTCACAGTGTGGAAAATCACAATTTTTCATGGCCTGTTTTCTTTGAAAACGTGTGCCCTTTCCCCATCCTTAATGCATTCTGTATATGTAAAATAAATACTCCTCGCAGCAGGGCCCTGGCTCAGAGGCCTTAAAACCTAATAAAGGAGTCCTGTGGTTTAATGGCCCTTAAATGCTCGACATCTTTTTCACTTAATGTAAAATCCATCTGATCTAATAGCCGTGACTGAATTATAGATATATAATTTTTTCTATTAAATGTTAATCTTCTGACTTGGCACAGCAATAGACGCTCTAAATTATTAAGAAGGCAATAACCTCTCTAAACTCTTTCCAGAATTCAGGATATTCCCAGGTCTGCTAGCATACAGAATAAATCTGCAAACCTGCATAAAATAAATAAAAATCATGCCTATTAGATAGCAGATGACAATTCTGGGGACACTGTCTTCTTGATGTCTTCTCCTCTATTTCATTGAGTATAAATTCATATATAATTATGTATACATACTATATGTGACCAAATCATATGTCTACATAGCTAGGAAAACAACCCTCAAAAAGTCTCCCTCTTTTTCATTTACATATGACTTTTCTGTTATCTTCCTTTGGTTGAATCCATTCATTGGTGGTGTTTGTTCAAGCAGGCATAAATAACGAGAATGCTCTCTAATACCTAGAGGGATGCCACATGCCCAATTATGCTAACTACAGCCTTCCCACTGCCCAGGGAGACTTGTGAGAGAGCAGTTGCTGTCCTGGCTTCATTTCATCTTTTCTCTTTTAAATCTATATAGTCACTTAAGGAAAAGGTGAGTATAGGGTCAGAGAGATGGTTCTGTGGGCACTATCCAATGCCTTAACATCTTTCTACAGGCCCTGCTAAAAAATTCCTGCACACACACAGACACACTCATAGCATCACAGGCTGTCAATAGGTAATATTTTGGGGGTTGAGGTGTGTAGTGTAGGGCACACACCCCATTTTTATAAGTGTATGGAGGTCAGAGGACAACTTGAGGGAGTCGGTTCTTTCCTTCCACCACATGGGCACCAGGGATCAAACTCAGGTTGTCAGGTTTGGTGGTGGTGCCCTCACCTGCTGAGCCACAAATATATACTTTTATGTTTGTATATATGTGAGTATTTTTATATATGTATGTGTACCACATGCATGCCTGGAGCTTGCAGAGACCCAAAGAGGACACTGAATACCCTAGAACTGGAGTTATAGGCAGATGTGAGCTGCCTCACATGGAGAATGTTCCAGAAACCAAACCAAGGCACTCTGCAAGAACAGCCAAATACTCTTCTCCAGCCCCTTGCTGGCCCTGTTTTAATAGATAATTCTTAATACTGGCTGAAGGTCAAAAAGAGTGAGCTTGCCTGATGATGCCAGAATGATTAAAAAAAAAAAAAAAAAAAAAAAAAAAAACCCTCTAAGGACTAAAGAAGAAAGGATTAGACCTCTGTTAGAATTCAGTGACCCTCCCAGAGAACTTGTAGATCTGTAGGTGACAATTGGTCTCCTCAGGTCTGAACACAAATAGTAAAGACAAGCATCTGCCATGATCTATTGTCTACTCTTATCAAAAGGCTTTAGTCATCAATGCTTTAAAATACAGTCTCAGCCTGGCACCTCAACAGGTCAGTGGCTGACAAAAGGATTGGCTTAAAAGGGTTTCAGACAGCCAACCAAAACGACTATCATCTTCCATATTTAGACTCTGACAGCTTTCACCCTGAATTCTCCAAAAATAAGAAACAGACTTCTTAGCTGTCCAGTCTTCTATAAGGATACTCAGAGCAATTCTTAAAAAAAAAAAAACAACCAGTTTCAGGTAAAGACAAAATAAAATATGGAGGGGCAGGGGAGAAGGCTCAGTGATGGAGAACACATACTACTCTTGCAGGGCACACAAAAAACTGGTTTCCAGAACCTGTGTCAGGAGGTGCAGAACCATCTGAAACTCCAGCTCCAGGGGGATCTGATGCCTCATCCTGGCCTCTATGAGCACCTACGCTCATGTGCACATACACACCAAAATTTAAAAGAACAAAACTTAAAACACAAAATAAAATATGCGTAATGTTATTCCCCCAACTAAGGAAAACACAGCTCTGAACATAGGTATTCAGTTCAGAACATCACTCTGTTAGACTTCAATAGGTAGCCCAAAACTCTGAAAAGAGAAATCATGGCCAAAACAAACAAACACTAAATATAACAACTAAGGAACCAGATTTAAATCATGTAAAACTTTCTGTGTCTACCTCGAGAATTAAAAAGAAATCAGTTCTGACTTTTCATTGTTTACACACTGAATAAATGTGGAAAATGCTGACTGGTAAAGAATGAAGCCATGGCATTTGTAGGGAAATGAATGCAACTGAAGACGTTATGCTAATAAGGTCAGTCTCAGAAAGATAGGTATCACGTTTGTTTTTTTTTTTTTTTTTTTTTTTTCCTCATTGTGGTTCCCAAACTTTACAGAGACATAAACCATATGAATACAGATTATATGAAAGCAGAAGTCACGCTATTCAGAGCAACAAGGGGGGCCGGTGAGGGGGGTATCAGCGTATGGGGTGAGTATGCTTAAAAGTCATTACCTGCTTGCATGGAGGTCCCTTATGTAGCCTTGTATTTTTCTTTTTTTTTTTTTAATGCTTTTTCAAAAAAGAAATACAATGGCATATCCTTGGTGTGAGTGGCAATTAATTCTATTAACTGGAGATAGGATTTTTAAAAACTGGTTCAGGATGCTCAAGGATTATTAAGGCACAATTTGTGATGGATGGAAACTCAGGGGCTAGGGAGATGGCTTCAGTGAATACAGCACTTGCCATGTGTGTGTCAAAAGCAGAGTTTGGATCCCCAGAACTAACTTATAAAAGCCAGACAGGACTGGTGGCCACCTGTAACCCCAGCATGAGGGAGCCAGAGACACTGAGGGATTCCCAGGGCAAGCTGGCTCACTAATCTAGCCTATCGCCAAGCTCTGGGTTCAACTGAGAGTCCCTGCTGCAATAAAGAAAGTGATGAGCAATGAGGAAGATACTCAACATCAACTTAGGGCCTCTATGTATGCATATGATGGTGCATGTACATGCAAAGCACCCATACACACATGAACATATATACATATGTGTTCATGTATCTCTATACATGTATATATGCAACACACACACATACAAGCTCAAATGAAATGATCCATTTGTGCAATTACTTGCTAAATGTCATATTAGTGCTTTTTAGTGTGAACAGTAAACAAAATATTAATCAAAATAAAGACATATAAATTCTCTGTAGTAAGATGTAGTTAGTGAAATAACTGGTTAGATAATTTACCATAAATATGTCCAATTCCATTAACTTCTTGCTGTCTTTATTCTGGCAGCTTCCTGCATTGTGACACTGTTGTCTAAAACTTGACGATGTTTCCCCAAATCAATTCTCTGATACTAATTTTGCAAGAAACTTGTGTTTCCCATTATTAATCCCATTCAGATGACATGCCTCTAAGTAAGTCTGAAACATTTGGAAGATGCATGTATAATGAGTGCTTGATTACAACAGTCACAAATGTCAAAGTAACGGAGAGAAAGTCAAATTTTTGACACTTTGGAAAAATCTGCACACCATTTCTCTTTGTTCTCATTTGAAAGACCATGGCAACAACTGCAAGTGACAAAAGGCTAAAGCTCTGCCATGGAGACCATGAAGCCATCTTCTTATAAACGCCTCAAATATTCAGCGCCTACCTATTCTTGATCTAAGTGTAACTTAGCGCTGTAAAACATTCATGAAGAGAAGTCTACCTTAAAAGGTGTAAGTGTAAGAAGAAAAACAAAGCCAAAGACACTTGTTATGCGGCTCAAGAAAGATGCACCTTGGCTAGTCGCATAGTCCACTCCTCCAGTGTGTAAGTTTTAAAGACAACATGAGGGGAAAAATGATTTCTCTGTAAGTATGTGTGTGCACATGTGTGCGTGTGCATGTGGCAGCCAGAGATAAACATCTGGCATCTTCATCAACCACTCTCCATTTTACTTTTTGAGACAGGGTCTCTGAACCGCAGCTGGCTGATCTGATTGGACGGTCTCAGACTCTGCGCTCTCTGCCTCTCAGAGCTGGGATTATAGGTGCACACTGTTGCACCTGGGAGGTAGGAAACTGGATCCTGGGGATTGAACTCAGGTCCTCATGGTTGCCTGGAAAGCACTTTACTGACTCAGTCATCTCCTCAGTCCCTGGAAGATATTTTCATCCATTTAAAATTAGCTATCAGCTAAATCAGTTTCTCCAAAAATCAATTTTTAAGTGCTTATTTCAGCCTCTTTTCATATGGACCCATTCAAATGGCTCATATTTTATTAGGTAAGATATAGTTTTAAAAAGTATAAATAGAAAAGATGTAGCTGAAGTGGCAAGGCATGCCCTTTGCCACTGTGTGAAATGAAAATACACAAAAATCTAAGGTTTGAACCAACTGAAAAACTCAGTGACATGCTTGCCCCATAAAAATAAAATAAAATTCAACAGAACAAAATATATTTTATTTTACTGATACTATCAGAGTAAGACCCAGAAGAGCCACGTTGTTGCACCCAGAATGCATAGCACCAGCAGGACAGGCTCTGGGTCAGCTGACACTAGCACACAAGGCCCTGTCGCATCTGTATGATCTGTAGTAAGGCAGCTTGTACGTCTTCATCCATGTGTCCCTGGAGAGGAGGAGGATGGGAAGAAACAGCGAATGTCATCTTTCTTGACCTCTGAAGGGGAAGCCTTTATACTAGGGCACATCTGGCTGTTTCACAGTGAACCCCTCACCATGCTAAGAGTACACCATAGGAACTCACCCATCGGAATAAAGGCATCAGGCCACAAGGAGTCAGTGCACAAGAGGGACTCTTAACACTTAAGAGCAAAAAGAACCAATGGTAGCAATGGTCTCTGCTGAGTAGGGCTGGGTACATTATAATCAGTAAGCTACAAGTATGTAGCACATGTGCGTCCTCACATATTCTCTACCTTCTACACAGAGGTAGAGGCTGCCACTTTAAACCACAGCTTGCCATTGGCTGGTGAGTCTTTCTAGCCAGCTTGCTGACATACCCACTCGGCATTTCTATGGTGCTGGGTATCTGAACTCTGGTTCTCAAGCTAGCATGAAAAAGTGCCTTGCCCACTTAGCCATCTCCCTGCCCCCTTCCCCTTTAAGGAGAAAAGCAACTGAGGAAAAATAATTTCCATACTTATAATTTTTACATAAGCAAGATGACACATTTTTGCAGCTCGCCTATTCACCCAGTGTCAGCTGTTAATTTTTCTTATGTAATATCCCAGTATATGGACATCACATTTACATTTCTTCCCTAATGTCAGGCATTTAAAACACACACACACACACACACACACACACACACCACATACACACACACACACACACACACAATCTTTATAGCCAGACACTTGAAAAAGAAATAGCTGGCTCAAAAGGTGGGTTTAACACTGGGGAACAACTATAATGCCAGCACTCCGAAAGTAGGAGGAGGAGGATCAGGAATTCAAGGGAAGCCTGAGCTGTATGAGACCTGACTCAAAAAACAAAACCACAATAACAACAAAGTCAGCTCAATAAAAGTATTACAAATAACAATTTACACTTCCACCCAAAAGAGCATAAAAGAACCCACTTTCCAAACACTTGGCTGACACTATAGCTAAAAGTTACCTCTTATACACTGGCATCTCCCTTGTTGCAAAGTTGAGTGTGTCAGTCATTTACATTTTAAAGGAAACAGAGGGCATTAGGTGTCCGGCTCTGTCACTAACCCTGCCTTATTCCCTTGAGACAGGGTGTCTCACTGGACCTGGAGCTAGGCTGGTGGCAGCCCCAGTGATCCTCCTGTCTCCATTATCCTGGGAGTTGGGGTTGCAGGCACTCAGGCAGCCATGCCTGACTCTTTATGTGGGTTCTGGGATCTGATCTGCAAGTGTGTTTATGTACTGAGCCATCTGAGCTTTTCTAATTCCCCTCATAAACGCCCAATGATAGCGCTAATAACTGAAATAACCTTTCAGATCTCAGCAAATGTCTGACCCACTCAAAAAGTAGCAGGGAAGCACCCTCCATATACCAGCCCTCCTTTTCAGTTCCCTCTCCCTCCCTATAGAAAAAGTAGACTATTGGTATAAGAATTTGATGTCAGACAGTATGTTTACGCTTTCTCTCTTTTTTAAAAAATCATGTTTCTTTGAAATTTGCCCTCAGCACCCATCTTCTACCCTTCTTCTTCTTCTTCTTCTTCTTTTTTTTTTTTTTTTAAACAGAACAGTGTGGCCTGACACTTTTCAAATCCAAATAATTCCTATTAGCCCTCACCCGTCATTCCAACATTTGTCTCTTTCAGTACCTCTTCCTGAGCAATCTATTCTGAGAACTCGGGAGACGCTATTCACATGGCTGCCACAGAGAAGTAACAGCCCATCTTTCACACCCTAAACATTCTCTTAGCATGATTTTTTTAAAGGCTTTCTCAGGACATCACTAAGGAAGAGGATTTACAATCTTTTGCTTCACCAAGTTTAAAGCTCCATAAATAAATATCAATTATCTCATAACAGGCCAATTTTCCTTAATTATTACAATTCTATGCATATCCCCTTTGTCCTTTTCAGACTAAGTTTTCTCTACTTCAAAGAACCCCCCTAAACCTCCGGGAAACATATGCAGTCCCCTCTACTCTCCCTCTTCCCGCTGACAGACACGTGCGATGTCAAGGCATTATCCCAGCTAGCAACACTGTTAATGTGAGCTGCCATCGTGTGTTGCCAAACTGTCTAGAAGATGAGTGACAAGCAGATGGAGACAACACTAAATTTAAGATGTTGTGTTGCTGTATAGCCTTGTAAATTGTTCTGGGAGATATGCAAGCCATGATTAAAAGAAACACAATTATTTTTAAATAAGCATATGGGCTAGAACAACTTCAAATGTCAATTATATTCGTGTAAGTTTATTCAAAAAATAAAAACAGTATTTTATTTTTCTCTAAAATGAATATATTTCCAAAGACACAGGAGTTCTTACCTGTGCAGCACTGAGAAGGTGTGTCCGGTAGATAGCAATGACTTCCTGGTGCTGTCTGTCAGCATCCTAGAACCAGGGGGAAGTAGACAGATGAGAACACCAGCACCAACATCTGCAAGACCAAGAGGCTCGTGGAAACACTGCCCCGAGGCCTCCTGCTGCAGACTGGTGGATTACTAAAGGGCTCCCTCCTGCCACTCTCAGAACAAACCACAGATGCTGAATTACATATGATGGAACTAGTGTAAGATTTTCCCATAATGCACAGGAATATTCCTGGGAGAGCAATGACACTTACCCTAGGCCATAGGGGTTTGCTGCCTCAGTTTACCTCTACTGCTATGAACTTGCCAACTTATGACTCGGGACATTGCAAAAGCTTCCCATTCCCTTGTTTCCAGTGTCCCCTTTGTCATGTCTCCAGGGCTGGGCTAGATCTTCCCCTTTCATCAGTGTGCTGGCTCAGAGACCTCAGGGGTTGCCTCCTTCTACATTTGAGAAAATCCAAACCTACCAGCTTACTCTTCCAAGTCCTCCACAACTCAGTCTCAAATAGAAAAAACTTAGGCTATTTTGATATTGATTTTTGTTATTTTAAGTGTGCATGTGTGAGTGCCGTGCCCACAGAGGCCAGAGGCATCAGATCCCTTGGAGCTGGAGTTATGGGTGGTTGTGAGCTGCTCTGGCTCAGAGTGGGTGCTAGGAACTGAACTTGAGTCCTCTGCAAGAGCAGCGGATGCTTCTAACTTTCTCACTGCTGAGCCATCTCTCAAGCTCAGATCTAAAAGCAACTGTGTTGGTGTTATTGTTGTTGTTGTTTTAGTGTGGGAGGAGGGCAGGGAGAACATGAATGAGAGCATGGGCACACATGGAGGTAGAGGACGGCTCTGAGCAGCAGTTCGTTCCTCCCGCCTTTGTATGCCTTCCTTGGGTTGTCAGGCGTGTGCACCAAGTGTGTTACTGCTGAGCCACCCCCACCCTCTGCCTCTAGGATGGTGGCTTACATGCATGGCCATGCCCCACTAGGCCTGCCTTTTGTCACACTCTGGCCATGGTGGCTAGATTCCACCTCAGTGGGTCTTTCCACACTATTTTTGCGGCCTGAAAGATCCTCTGCCTTCCTTTCATCCACCAAAATAGTAATTCAGGCCAAGGTCTTCCCTTCTTTAGAACCGGTTCCTAATTGACTTTCCTGCCAGGGAAAGAGCTGTTTGGATGTGCTCCACACCTCACTTGTTAGAAATAGTTCCCGGTCAGCAGTGGCCATAGGGTAGGTCTAATGTTGATGATGGCATTATTGATGTCATTATCACAGGATTCTTCCTGCCAGTGCAGAGTCCTTGTGAGAGGTGAGTTTGGCCCTTCCCACTCTTGTTCTGTGTGATAATTTCTACCATGTTGTGACACAGCCACAAGGTCCACACCAGATGCAGCCCCTCCAAAGCCATGAGCCAGCACATCTCCTTAAACTACCCTGCTTTGTAGAATGGTGGTGCAGGCACCATTTAGAAAGAAAATACAGAATGCTTATTGTATTGGCATCTAGTAGGCATAAAATAAATGACACTACCATCCCATAAGTAATGGTAACATTAAACAAAGATTACACACTTGAGTGTGACAACAGCTACATGGAAGCTTCACTCACACACACACACACTCACACACACACATACACACACACTCAGCTGGCCCCGCCCCTCAGTGCCCCGACACTCACAGCCAGCTGCTGCTGCAGATCTCTCACTCGGTGCTGCAGAGTATCCACCAGCTGGCTCTGCCGCCTGGTGGGGCTGCCGCTGGTATAGGTGAGCTGGGAAAGACCATTGAGCGCCTGCTTCAGCCTTTCCACATCATTCAGAAGTTCAGTTATCTTTTGAGAGAGGGGGGGGTGTAGGAAAACACAAGCCATCACTTCTGGTGAACATCTCTGCACACAATTACTCCTCACTTGAGACACAACAGTAAACAGCAGGCGTGGTGCTGCCAAGACTCTACCGACAAAGCACACAACGTGCTCTCCTTATAGTCCTCAGACTGGATTCCCTTCAGTAAATTTCTCCCAAAGGCAACACCGAATTAATAGACACCCTGCACATTCTAGGACTGGACCATGAACTTAGTATTATTCTAGGAGTACGAAAGGGCCTCCGAGGCACCTGAATGATCCCCCAGGTGATGCTTTGAACACTGGAAAGGGGTTGTATTCGATGGAGCATGAAAAGTGAAAGAGCTTGGCTCATGCACACACAGAATTAAGTTTTTCTTCCCATCAAACAGTTTTTAAAAGATTTATTTTTAATTTGTGTATTTGTGTATGTGCAGTGCCCAGAGAGGCCAGCAGATGGCAACATGTTCTCCCAGAGCTGGAATTTCAGGAGGCTGTCAGCTGCCCAACATCGGTGCTAAGTCTTCTGGAAGAGCAGCCAGCAAGTGCTCTTAACTGCTAAGCCATCTCTGCAGTCCCCGGAGTTGCACTGTTTACTAACTGGCAATGTGTGTAAGTAGATGCAGGCATTAGCTATCACAATGATGTGTTACTGCATCCTAACGACTTTGCATATAAGCTGAGTGGATTTAAATGCTGGATCTTATGGGAAGACATGCTGCTGAGGAGGGTTGGCTCTGAGCCTGCTTTTACTCATTCTATATTTCCCCAGTGGGTAGAGGCCACTTCATAATTACTTAGTGAATGCATTAAGCTGTGATCAGTCTTCCTATTTCATTTCCATGGTACAAACTAGACATCTACCAGTTTCAAAAATATTATTATGTAGCTGTTCTGTAAAATTGGACCATAAGGAAGGAAACCTAGAGGGAGGGATAAATTATAAATTTTGCTTCTAAAATGTTTTAATTTAGTAAAGCCTGTGTTTTGGAGGAACTTTCGGCTATAGGCTAGACTGACCAGTGTGAACTTCAGGGTAAAGATGGGGTGTTAAAGGGTACACAGGACACACAGCATAACAAAAAGGACAGAACATCCCAGGCCAGGTCTGTAGAAACCTGTGAGCAGAATGCACAGTGGTGTGGGCTCAGTGCACGGGTATGGGTGAGCAGGCAGATGGAGTGTGGATGCTCCCAGTGACCCTGACTTCTCGAAACCAGAAGCCCACAGATTCTGACTCGTCACTCCAAGGAAGAGAACCTTACTCTCCCCCTTTCCCTTAACTGTCAGCTGAGTGCACAGAAAGAAGAAAGCCTTTCATTTTAGCGCTTTTCCAATTCAGAGGTTTTTGACACACCCGTAATCAGTTGGAAGGGTGGTGCTTCACTAATGGTTTTATAGACCTATCTGTGGGTCACCGTGCTAAGAAATCATAGCTAAGGCTACCACATAGCCCTACGCTAGGGTTTCCTCCACACAGCCACTCCATCTGCACCATGCCTACCTTGTTATCCTTTGCTTCAATCTGCTGGGCAGACTCCTGAATCCTCTGCTGTAGCTCCATGATTGTTGTCAGGGACTTGTCACATCGCTCCTTCTGGTCCTTGATCTCCTGCTCAATGCTGAGATGGAGCAGTTCCTTCGTGTCTTTGGCAGAGAACTTCTCCTCACACACTTGGTCGTACTTCTTGTTCAGGCTGGCCAGTTTGTCATTTAAGTTGGAAATCTGGGTCTCCAAATCGTTCTTCGTGGCTTTGTATTTCGACATGTCGACAACCTCTCTGGTCTCAAGATTCTTCAGTGCCTGCTTGGTATTCTGAACCTCTGTCTGGAGTTTGGAGACTTCCTTGGTTTTGTTCTGGCTTTCCTCTTCCTTTTCTCTCAGGCTGGCTTTCATCATTCCGACCTCTTTCTCGAAGGCCTCTTTTATCTGCAGATGATCTGCCAGGGGCACAGAGGAGTTCTTCTGATTCTCCAGCAGCTGCTGAAGCTTGCTCACTGTCTGCTGCTCTTTCTCCAGACACCTCTGTTTATCCCTCAGCTCTTCCCGTAGGTGCTCGATTGTGTTGTTGAGAGAGATTTTCAAAGCCTCTACCTGCTCCAACGGGACAGGCTGTTTTTGCAGAAGATTTTGGGCTGCAAGAACCTCGGAGGCTTGTTTGGCCTTTTCTTCTGCCAGCTTCTCTTTCTCGTTCTTCACACTGGTGTATCTTTGGGACAGGTCCTTCAGTTGTTTGCTGAGTTCTTCTGTTTTCCCACTTAGCACCCTTTCCGCTTCCCTGGCCTCTTCCACTACCACATTCTTACCCTTCAACTCTTTCTGAAGGGCATCAAGATCCTGCCTCAGCCGCTCGTTCTCTTGCTTGCCTTTCTTGACTTCTTCATCCCTGACGCGACACTTGTGTGTCTGCTCCGATAACTGCTCCCTCAGTCCTTTTTCTGTGGCCTTGAACTTGCGTTCACATTCTTCCAAGCGGGACAGTGGAGCATATTTCAGCTTGATGCATTCCTGGATGGTGTCAAGCTCCTTTTTCTGGGCCTTAATCTCAGCATGCAGTGTGAGGATCTCCTCCTGGCCGCGGCGGTAGTCGGCCAGAACAGCGGTGTTAGCATCCTGCGCCTCCTTCAGGCTCTGACTCACAGTGTTCATCTTTCTTGAGTGCTCTTCGAGGCTCACACAGTCAACCTTCATTTGATTCTGAACGTTCTCCAGGTTCCTTCTCAATACCTCATTCTCGCCTCTCATTTTTGAACATTCCTGGCTCATGTCTTCAAACCTTTTTTTGGCATCAAGCAAGGCTTTGTTGGTTTTCTCCAATGAGCAGCTCAGCGAGGCCTTTACCTCCTCGTAGGTTTTGGTGGGCACATACTGGCTATTCAGAGTCTTTTTCAAGCTAGTGTTTTCAGACATGAGTACATGCATTTTCTCCTGATCCTCCGCACATTTTTTATTAAGTTCAGACAGCTGCTTTTTGAGTTCAGCAATATTGGATTTCAGATCCATTAGCTCCTTTTCATGTTTTTCGGGAGCTACAAACATAGCTTCCAGGCGGCTGACGTTCTTGGCTAGCCTGTCTTTCTCCACCAGCAGTCTCTCAGCTTCCAGCTTCTTCTCAGTGTATCTCTGTGTCACCTCTGAAAGCTTCTTATTCAGATCCTCCACGCTGACATCATGGGACTTCTTCATCTCCTCGTTGGCCTTTAAAGGCACGTAGCACGTTTCCATCTCCACCGTGAGGCTGTGCACCTGCTGGCTGAGACGCTTGTTGTCCACATGGACCCTTTCCACCTCTTTCTGCAGCGTCTGGTTTTTGAGGGTTAGCTCTGTGACCTTCTTTCCCAACTCTCCCGACTTCTGCTCCAGCCTACTCTTGAGCTGCTGGTGTTCCTCTGGCCTGATGTGCTGGGTGAGCTTGGCCCTGGCACTCTCCAGCTCCCTCTTCAGCTGCCGGATTTCCCCCAGAGAGTTTTCATAGTCCCGCCCCACCTCTGCTAGCCGTTTCACTTTCTCATCGACTTCACTGGACAAGGAGCTCTTCATGCTTTCAAACTTCTCTGTGGGGATGGAAAGCGCCAGCTTTGCCACCAGCTCTTTCAGCTGGCCCTCCAACTCCACGACCCTTCTTCCTTTCCTCTCCTTCTCTACTTCACACGTGCTGCATTCCTTCTGCAATCTCTTGTTTTCCTCCACCAGCCTACCTTCGTCTCTCCTGAACTCTTCTACCAGCATCTCGCTCTGTTTGATTTGGTTCCTCAGCTTCCCCACTTCTGCTGAAGCCCCTTCATACTTGGCTTTCATGTCTTTCAGCTGCTCCTTCAGTTCCTCGGCGACTCGGTGGCTCCCTGTGGCTGCTTCGCTGGTCAGGTGCTCTTTCAGGGCCAGGAAGTGGGCCTGCATTTGTTTGACTTTCCCTTCGGACTCATACATCCTCTTCTGCACGTCTTTGAGGGCATCTTCCAGCTGCTTGATCTGCTCATCCGAGTCCTCCTTGACTCTCTCACACTCCAGAGCTAAGGCTTTGCATTCTGCTGCCTTATGAGCCAGTTCGTTTTGGAGCTTCAGCCGGTCTTGCTTAGCCGAGTCACAGAAAGTTCGCATGGCTTCTAACTCTTTCTTTAAAATCTCATTTTCAGAGTATGAGGTCTGACTGGGTAAAGAGAGCTCCAGGGGTCTTAACATAGACCTGCTTTGCATATGGGTGGGTATGCCTGGGGATGCACACTGCAAAGGAAAAACAGACGTCAACCACAGAGCCTAAAGAAGACACTGTGGAGACTTCGGTTTTATAGAAGGCTCCAAACCATCTATATCATCAGCAGTCAAAGGTTTTTCAGGAAGAATATGGGAGAGATGGGTATAGGAAAAAAATAAAGGATCCATTTTATAATAAGAAAAACCATCCTGGGTAGAATTTCTTCAATATGCTTAAGCATTGACAGTTTTTAGGTGAATTTCTAAAGAATCTGGGTTCCTTTCTCAACTCAGCATGCCTCCATTCTATAAGAACCCCAGTTCTAGGAAAACATGCTTACTATTCCATTATGTTATCTGCCTAGACTTGAGGTTCTAAAACAAGCCATCACAATGCCCAACTATTGAATCTTATATATGTAAATAACCTCATAGAATTATATATTATTCATTATGTATTATTTGTTTGTTTACTTGTTTTGTGAGGTACATATACGTGAAGAGGACAAATTGTGAGTTGCTTCTATCTTTCATGATGTGGGTCCCAAGTTCGAACTCAGGTCATCAGGCTTGTAGGCAGGTGCCTTTACCAGCTAAGCCACCTGGCTGATCCAGGTGTTATTAAATTTCTAACAAAATATATGTGCCATCTGAGCACTCTCACTGTTAATTCTACCAAATAAGCCCACACTGTATGAGAATTGTCAGGGAAATGTCAATCAACTTAAAAAAAAAAAAGGCATGTATTTTCCTTCTAGCAGGAAGATAAATATAAATTCTAGCATATAATCTTAATATAAAACTTGATGGATACCTTGTTCCCATGATTAATGCTGACACAAAAAGAAGAATAATTGAACTTCTGAGAGAAACAGTTCAACTATCAGGGTATATAATCATGAGAGACTCAGTATAAATATTTTTACTTTTCTCATGTAGCAACAATGGTCTTTATATAAGTACTAATTCATCAATAAATATCAATGGGCCACGAGGATATCCTATTATTTCAATGGGCAGAATGTTTTGTTTTAATCTATTGGAGTACATTAAAACTGCCTTGCTTTTTTTTCAAGAGTAAGAAATTGCCAACATAAAATACTTTCCTGGCCTTGGCCTGTCTCTAGACTAGCTTTCAATTATCTTTACACTAAAACTAGTATAATTTGCCAAGAAGTTGTAGATACAACAGAGTCACAACTTCCATGATATTTATATATTATTGCAATCACTGGGGGCCCTAGCCAGTCCCCTCACTGAAGACTCATGGATCTCCATTGGATACTCTTTCACTACTATTCTTTTATTGAGACAGTATCAGTAGCCAAGGCTGGCCTCACAAAAACTCTGCATCTGACCTTTGACTTCTGCTCCTCTCCCTCCAACCCCCTCACAGCCATGCACCAACATGCCAGGTTTCTGCAGCACTGGGGTTGGGACCTAGGGCTTCACACATGCCAGGTAAATAGGTAAGAACTTAGCCAATCTTCTACCTCTTGGAAACTTTCTCTGTTTTGAAGTCAACTTCAAACAGAGGATAACTGTTTAATTGCAAGGAAAAAATACATTCACTGACCAACTACTGCTTTTGAGTGATTCACACTGGCACCCTCCTACATGGCACACAGAAGCGCTAACACACCCAATGAAGGCTGAGGATCAGAGGACAGGGCAGACAGTCCAACCTGTTGGTTAAGGCACTGTCACCACAAACTCTCTAGAGGACCCCAGAAACAACAATATGTAGTTTTACTTTTATTAAACTCTAAAAAGCAAGACCAACTTTGAGCATGAAAACCTTACTCAGAGCTAACATACTTAGTAGACATACAGAGGTTTCTTCATTTTAGACAGACCCAAGTGTTTCCTTTTTTAAAATGGGATATTTATTATTGTTGTTTTTCTTTTTAGACAGGGTCTCACTATGTTCCAGGCTGGCCTGGAAGTTGCTATGTGAACCATGTTAGCCTCTAACTCCCAGGGATTCACCCACAACAGCGAGCACCATCATAGCTGGCCCCTTTAGATAGGTTTTTAAGTTAAATAACAAAAGTCTCACCTGAGAGTCCGTCGGGTACATTTGACCTTGTTTATGAAGCATGTCTTCTTTTCCTAATTAAAACCAATAAATGATTGGTTTTAAATGATATTTTAAATATTCTTGTCCTTTATCAGATAACCAAAACAAAAGCAGTACAATATAAAGCTATTCTTGCTCTTAAGTAGCCATATTTTTTTCCGAATTATTTCTGTCAGTACAAGGAAAGCATCTACAGGGTACTGAACAGCAGGTACTAAGGGTGGTTTTCAAAAACACGGAAGACTTTCTGGAGAGATGACTCAGTGGGCAGGAGCATCTGCTACTCTTTCAGAGGACATGAGTTCAGTCCCCAGTACTCATATCAAGTGGCTCAGAGCTACCTGTAACTCCAGCTCCAGGGGATCTAATGCCCCCCTTTTTTCCTCTATGGGCATACTTATTCACAGAGAGACACATATTTTAAAATAAAATTAATACTTTTAAAAAAGAAATCTGTAAGACTGTTAGGTTAAATAGGATTACTTAGCAAGAGAAGCAAAAAGATAGGTTTTCTAGAGAAACTCTATCAAACTAGGGAATAAAAAGAGGAGATGCATTATGAGTAATCCTAAAATAATAAATAATTGCTATGAACATGTGAAATACTTATTTGCACTGAGATCAATTTCTCCCCATCAGAAAACTACATTTGTTTCTTTCCATTAAAAAGTAAATAAAATAAATAAATCCTGATCTGGACAGATGCTTAATGTTTCAAAGAACTGACTGCTTTTCCAGAGGATCCAGGTTCGATTCCCAGTACCCCCATGGCTGTTCACAACCATCTATAAACTTTATCTCCAGGGTCTTCAAACCCCCTTCTGGGCTCCTGGGTACTGCATGCGGGACCTCTGTGCCTGCCACGTTTCACTTTAGAAGCCAAGTGTTATCTGAGGCAACCCCTCCATCTGCTAGCGTGTAACATAGAAACAGCTGCTGACATTGGGCAGTAACAGCACTGTATACAGGGAGGTACAGCCATCCCTGTTTGCCCATGCACTCATACTTACGGTTACTGGAGTAACTCCCGGGTACTGAATGATCACTCTGAAATCAGAAGTACAAATTAAGATGTTTTAGGTATACATGGTCCCGACTTGTCAAATGCTCTATCTATTTTAGTTCTAAAGGGTCCCGTCCTTGAAAACACCTTTGGCTATGCCTTGCTCCTCTGCAGTGTTGCTCCACCTGAGCCTAAAAGGGACAGAGAGCTACCAACAGTAGGGGCAGTGGGAGCACACTAACAAACTCAGTCAAGAGCTTCAAGGAAAAAAAAACTGCACTGCTTTAAACACAAGAAGAATGAGCGAGCGGCAAGTGAACCGAAACCTCAATGCCTCCCATTTGCTATTGCTGTGTGCCTGGGAAGGAAGGGAGTGGCTACAGTCACAGCAAGGACGCATTTCCCTTCCCACAGCTGGGACTGACTCAGGGGTATTGGAATCCCTTCTCAGAGCTGTTGACGTGTAGACTGATGCTGTTGCCAAGTTAAACCCGGACAAAGGCCTGCGCATTGCCACCAGTGAGGAAAAGGCAAAGGGATGCTTCAGATACCCTCAGTTAAACTGCACTCGGGCTGTCCCTTTTCCCAAGTGAGGATGTCCACAGACTAGTGCAGAGGCAAAAATACCATACTCCCAGGGTAGGGTGTGTCAGCTCAGGGGGCGTGGCAAACACAGCCCAGTGTTTGACATGTAAGTTAATGTTACCTACAGCCTGCTGTTTCAAAACTAAACCAACTCACCTCTGACGTCAATGCTCCAAATGCAGGGTGTAGCACATGTAAGTGTTGGTAAGCTGTTCATGCTACACAGCATTTAATACTAGAGTCTATAATCAATCACTACAGGGAATTACATATACATGGAGGAGAGGGGTAGGACACAATATAAACAGGAATTCTAATCTTTTCTTAATTTCTCAATTACAACATAAAACTAGCTTCATTCTAAAGTGCCCAGGTTTCCCCCAGTTTTAAACATGATAAATGCCTCCACATAATTTTTGACATGCAATCCTTAGTAATATTATAGACACTCAAATTGCACCAGTGTGTCCACAGGTATCAAGAGTCAGATATTCTGAGAACCCTCGCATGACATAGTGCAGAGCATGGCTTGTATGATGTACACCCTCCCACATATTCTAACTAACCTCTAGATTATACACAATGTCCAGCAGAAGGTAAATGCCATGGAAATAGCTGGTGTGTGGGACAACTTTGGGAAAATAACAAGAAGAGATGCATCTGTACATGTTCAATAGGGAACTTTTCCTGTCACTTTTTATTTACTGTCCTTTAATTTATGGATGCAGAGTTTAGGAACATGGATATGGAGATTTGCTGTAAATGATGAGTCCTTGACTAAATAACTAGCTTCATAAGTACATGTAAGTAGGCCCTGGGATTTTCTGTTTGCTCTAAAAAAATTTGCCTGTATAAGAATTCATCACAATGAATATACACTGACTGAGGAAAATGTCCCCATTGTTCTTGTAGGAAAGTGACTAAACAGGACATATAACATGATCACACCCACTGAAGGAGGAAATAACACATAAATTATGCAAAAGAAATAAAAGACTTGGTCATGTGTTCATTAACACTTAGATTACACTACCTACTTTTAGCTTAACTATAATTTTTATTTAAAAAATAAATAAATATAGCAGTTAAGAGCATTCACTGCTCTTCCAGAGGGCCCAGCTCTGATTCCCAGCACCCACATGGCAGCTCACAACTATGTGTAACTCCAGTCCCAGGAAATCCAGAGCTCTCTTCCGGCCTCCATGGGCCCCTGGTATGTGGTACACAGGCATGCATGCAGGCAAAACACCCATACACATAAAGCACAATTTTTATAAAAAATACACACTGGTTTTAAGATAAGGAAAAAAACTTAATTTCCTTTAGTTTATATCATAGCCTTATTGAAAGTTCTAAATTTGACACACTTGTCTAAATGTGATTTTCTGAGACATCTTCAATCTACCTCCTAGAATAAAAAAATAAATAGCATCCAAATCTCAGGTGTCAGGCTCTGATGATCATGTAAGCACCCTAAGGTAGTGAGGAGTCCAGCAGCGAAGCCCAAAGATACCTGGTTCAAGCCCTACCTCTGTCATTTCCTACCGTATGTGAGCCCCTGCCTGGGAAACCTCTGTCCAAAACTCTCCAAGTACAGACAAAAATGAAGTCTTCACAGGGGGATTACACGAGTATCAATGCACGCATGTTGCATGGCGGTGGTGGCACACGCCTTTAATTCCAGCACTTAGGAGGCAGAGGCAGATGGATCTCTGTGAGTTCGAGTTCAGCCTTGTCTACAGAGCTAGTTCCAAGACAGGCTCCAAAGCTACACAGAAAAACCCTGTCTGGAAAAACCAAACCAACCAACCAACCAAACAAACAAAAAACAAACCAAAACAAAAATGCTCTCACCTAACCTACAAAGTCTACCAAGTTAGGGAAAGCTACCCCAGCTCTGCCAAAGTGGCCACAAGCGCAGGAACTTTAAGTAAAGAGGGGATTTATAATTCAAGTTCAGTTCTGACACCAGGCCCCTTCCCACTCCCCACTGTAAAATGAATAATTTAATATTTACCTACCTCAAAATACTTAAATCTACTTTTCAGAGCCTCAATGGTTCTTAAGCTTTCTTCGTGTTGTTTTTCCTTAGCTGCCAAAAGGGACTTCAGCTTTTCTCTCTGAAATGGGAAGGAAACATAAATTGGCCCTGTGTTTAAGATGGGGTAAACGACTGCTTTGAAAATGTGAACTGGGAATACTGTGGGAACTGGCTGGAGGGATTCTTCAATCTGGTGGATTTTAACTACTTTTTAAAATATTTTTTTCTTATTATATTTTCTTTTATTATTATTATTATTTATTTTTAATTTTACATGTCGATCCCAGTTCCCTCTCCCTCCCTCTCTCCCTCCCTCCCTCCCTCCCTCTTTCCCCCTCTCAGATGCACCTTGACCACCCTCCCCTCCCATCCCCCCACCCCAATTCCACATGTAGGGCAATGCCATCCAGGTGGGATCATGTAAATCTGTCAAGTCATTTGAAGTAGGGACTAGGACTTCTCTCCTGTCTCTAGGTTAAGGGAGTATCCCTCCATGGAGGGTTAGCAGAGTTTCTAATTTATAGAAATATACCAACAAAATACATCTCTACAAGCAATATTGTTAAAACATTTAAAATTTCGTTGTTTTAAATCATTATTTTCAGACATCTTCTTTATAATTGGAATTGTTTGTTTCCTTAATAAGCTTCAGGAAAACTACATTCAAAACAGTCTTCCAGACATACACAGCTTCTGTTTTCCCTTTAAAATTTTTACTTTAGTAATTAAGATGTTGTTGTAAAAATATGCAGATGAAAACATTATGCTGTTATTAGCCAGACCCAAAGGCCACACTATGTAGAGTTCTGTATATAAGTGTATATTTATGTGCAAAATCTATAAAGTCCATATTACTTAAAGGTCTATATGTGACATCTATAGTCTATACTATGTATAAAGTCTATACTATACAGAGTCCAGAAATAGTGTTCATGTCCACCTTGCTTCTTCATGTTAGTATCACCCTCCATTTACAAGACATCTGTAGGCTTTAAAATAAAACGTAGCACCCTACCTCACTTTCCAGATCATCGGCAACCATTACTTCCTAAGGTTAAGAAGAAGAAATGCATTTTAAATCTTGAACATTTTCCTTGAAGAGCATGAGCTTAGAAAATATCTTCAGAATGTGTGGTGCATGTCTTTACGATTGGGGACAAGGATGTAAGGAGGCATGTCTCTGGGCAACACGTCTGCCTGTCCTATGAGCTGTCATTCATTCTTCCTCCTCCGTCAACAATCTTCGGTCCTTGGGCTGACTTGTTGCTCTCATCTCTCTTTCTGGGAGACCTGTTAACTCAGATGCTCTCTCATCTCCAACTGTTCATACTTGCCAAGTCCTTACCTTTCCCTAGATTATGGGACAGTTTTCCAGTTTTATTTTTGGAATCAGACTGTTCCTTCTTCAAAATATCCTATTTTTAACTCATAGATAAAACATCCTCTTGTCTTATGGATAATATTAACAGTGGATGGACGATCTGGAGTTTTAGTTTTGGATTTCCTTTCCCTGCACAATCCATTGTTTCTGTGTTTCTCCAGTGTCTGCTTTGTATCCACATTCTGGGGCTGGAGCTCTCTGAGGATATCTAACACTTTGGTTTTTCCTCAATTCAGAAATGAATGCAGAACTCAGGAGCTGTACACGTGAGTGTGACAAATCGGCTTCAATGCAAGATGACAAGATTGGCCTAACAGCTAAGTGCTCCTCAGTTCAACATCTAAAATCCACTACAGGAATAGAGACCTTTGGCTCTGAAAGGACAACCATGGCGTACCTCTTCCACATGAACAGAAGCATCACTTGAGACTTCACCATGACAACTCATCCTGGATGAGACACGCACTCAAAGAGCGACTCAGCTAAAGTGGACTGCAAGTATTTTCTCCTTCCCTCCTAAAAATAATGACTTAGGGACATTTCTTATATTTGAAATTTCTTATACATCCATATTGTCTGTGTGTGTATGTGAGCATATGTGCACATGAGTGCAGTGCCTGTGGAGGTTAGAAGTAGATGTCAGTTCCCCTGGAGCTGGAGTTAGAGATGGTTGTAGGCAGCTGTGTGTGGATGTTGAGAACTGAACCCAGGCCCTCTGCAAGAGCAGCCCATGCTCTAACTGCTGAGTCCACCTCTCTGGACCACACATCCAACTTCGTAAATACTAGAGGATGCACCCACATGTCACTGTTTCTGGGATTCCGTTTGGAACAATGGTCCTGAACTACCTCCTCACCCCATCTGGCTTTCTTTCAAAACTCTATGAGGCATGACCTCCCACAAGAAGGCCCCTCAGGTGCAGCAGCCCATGGTCATCTGTCCTCTCATCGAAATGCCCACTGTCAGCTATGCTACTTCATATGTATAATATTAAATGTTTGAAGGGAAGGGTTTGGCCCCAGCAAGATTAGGATCCCCAACAAGAACTACCACCCAATTTGACCTCCTTTTAATGCACAGTTTTCTGTGCATTTTATTTTTATGTGAAGAGTTGGGCCACAGGCAAAGATCGACTATGGATGATTGTTACAGGTGGTAAAATAGCTTTGGATTTTCTTTTTTAAATTCAGACTGTTGGAGCTCTCCCCTGGAACTGCCCTCTTCAGACCCTGCCCGAGAGAGCTCGCCAAGGGTCAGCTCCTATCCAAGATGCTCAAGGCCACACCTACTACCACCTGCCATGTGGTTCTCCCTCATGGTTTCTTCTTCTCCCCTGGGACCACCCAGGAATGCTTTGCTCAGATTAAAACCTGGACTTTAATTTGGGCTGATCTAATTTATTGCATTGGCAGAGAGACTTAATATTGGGGTACAGAAACTTATCAGAAACTATTTACCTCATTCAGCTGTAACTGTAAACCATTGACTTTATCCAAGAGTATTCTTTGCTCTTGCTGAATTTTCCTCAACCTCTCCCTCAAATCTTCATTTTCAATCTCTAGGTCCTTTAATAATAAAAAAAATAACAATAAATCAACATAACAGAGCAATGACACAGGAAGACTTTGAAAGTACATTGCTGTCACATATGGATATGTATCGAGAAGAGAAAAGTTTTAATTTTAAATGATACTTTTTTTTTTTTTGAGGGCTGAAGAGATGGTTCAACAGTTGAGTGTTTTCTGTTCTTGTAGAGGACTTGAATTAGGTTCTCAGCACCCATGTGGGGTAGACAATACCTACAACTCCAGATCCGGGAAATATGAGGTCTTCTGGTCTCCATGGGCACCCACATTCAAATGTGTGTGCGCGCGCGCACACACACACACACACACACAATAAATAAAACTTAAAAATATTTTCTTTTTTTTTTTCAAGTTTTCTGTGCATTTTATTTTGTTGGTATGCTGGGTTCCAAGCCCAGGGTTCTGTACATGCCCTGCCACAAGCCACATATCTCGCTTACAACATAATAGTTTCAACAACTCTCACATGATTGAGAAATCTAAAAACCAACAGTAATATCACTGCTATTGTAGCTGATAAGTACAAGTAAAACAAGCACATAATTGTCACTGTGATAAATGAAAACTGAAAGCCACTTATGGCTTTTGATTAAGATTAAGATTTTGATTAAGAATTCTAAAACTTATAAGGACATTCCAGTTTCTTTGCCCAAACTGATACTTACATGGTGGCTCTGATAAAACATTATAATCTCCTACATGAGGGCTCAGTTCACATGTTTTAAGTTTTTAACTTTATGTGTGTCCAGGAGCACCCCCCCCACTCCCACCTGATGAGTGCAGTTCCCCCCAGAGGCCAGAAGAAGGCACTGGGTCCCAGAGAGCTGGAGGTACAGGAGGTTGTGAGTCACTTTTCATGAGTGCTGAGAACTGAACTCAGGGTCCCTGCAAAAGCGGTATGAGGTCTTAACCATTGAGCCACCTCTCCACCTGCTCCCAAGCCCTTTTTTGGAGGTTAGCCCAGGTTAGCCTTGAACTCATGGCAATCTTTGTGCCCTGGCTGGTATTACAGGCATAAACCACCATATCCAGCTGCACTCTACTTTCTTAGTGCTGCACAACGAAGTTAAAGCCCAAATAAAATGCTCTCATTCTATCATACCATTTGGTTCAGCAGTGGTTCAATCATGGAAACTAATTAAGGTTCCTTCTCCAATATAAACCATGTAATAATTTCTCCTGATGACTTGAACAAACATGAAGTGAAACAGTATTTAGTTGAGTGGAATTATTTTTCTTAACCAAAATAAATACAACTTTAAGCTCAGGCTTTATCTCCTTGATATTAGTGACTCTTAATTTTCTAAAATGAACATAAATACACGATTTATATGATGATGATATATTAAATCATGCATATTTGTTTTCAGCATTATAGGATTTAATTATATAACATTCATAAGAAACGTCAATTCCTGAGGGACTGGTGAGAAACTGGGCAGAGAACGCAGCAAGCTTTCCTAATGCCTCACCCACCTCACCATTATCTTGTTTATTCTCTTCCCACTATACATAACATTCAAATCATTGTCCTTCTTGAATTACATTTATTTATTTCACTTAATTTATTTAATGGGTGTGGGGTGGTGGGGGAGAGAGAAAATACCAAGGCACATATGCGGAAGTCACTTGCTGAAGGTGGACCTTTTCCTTCACTACTCGGGACCCAGGGATTGAACTCAGAACACCACACTTAGCAGCAGTTCCCATATGTGTTGAGCCCTCTCATAGGCCCCACAATGCTGTTTTAAGGCAGGCAATATATGCTTGCTTTTCCCTTTTTACCTGAAAGCTGAGATGCTCCCTCTGACTTGACTTCATATTTCCTTCTTCTTGAGTGTGCGACATCAAGTTCCGCTTTGGTAAAACATTAAGAGAACACGGGTTAGAATATATGAAGTAACATAAAAGTACACTTTCTCTTAATGTAGTGGTTCTTAACTTTCCTGATGCTGCAAGCCTTTAATACCCTCATGTTGTGGTGACCCCCCAACCACAAAATTATTTTCATTCATATTTCATAACTGTAATTAATGTTGCTACTGTGTGAATTGTAATATAAATATCTGACATGCCATCCATGTGAAACATGTTCAACTCCCAGGTTAAGAACCCTGTCTTAAAGGTGGCTTTCAGGTCTTCCAATGTTACATTTCCCCATCCACACCACAAGGTGGCAGTATTTCCACTTAAACCCCTCAAATGAACACTTCAGAGGTACATGCATTAAGTAAATCAGGGTTTTAAACTTAGCTGCTAAGGATGCATATTAACTAAAGACACAAACGTTTAAAATGGAAAATAAGTAAGGCACGGGAAAAAAAAAAAGTCCTTCTGCAAATGGCTACCTACCACCCAAAGGAAGAAACTCATTTAAAAACATTGGTGGAGTGAGAGGAAATCAAGCTAAGTTTGAAAGACAGTGTGGGTTTCTTTATTTCTCTGAGCATGGCTGGAACAAAGCCTCAAGAAGCCAGTGAAGGGAGAAGGCAGACAATGGTGCAGCTAAGCTGCACAAGGAACTCCACAGAACCGTGCTGGGTACGCGCCTACTTCTGTACACTTGCAGCTTTGAAACTCTATTCCAGCTTAGAGCTCTGCTTTAACAAACCAGCACAGCGGCTGGCAAGAGGACAAATAATCTGCTCACTGTTCACCAGCATCCATCTTTAAGTAGGCACAACAGCTAATCCAGAAAAGCGATTTCTCTGTTCTTGGACTGTTTTCATTTTTTAAAGCTACTAAGTTCAATTCTCCAAGGTGTTTTTGTTTTGTTTTTTGTATTTCACATTACTGGTTTGAATTTTGGCTAATCAAACTTTAAACCATCATTTGACCATAAGTCTGGTTGGAGAATTAGAAAACAGTTCCATTACAGAGGCCTTGTAGCCATAATCTGGTCTGAACTATCTTCCCAGCTTCATTCAGCCAACGCCACCTGACATCTCTCCATTGAACCATCTCTTCCTCCTTCCCTCCCTAACCCTCAGATCATCTGCTCTCACCCTGCCAGGCTCACACAAGCTACGTGGATTCTATCCCTTAAGACTCAGGACCTTTCAGCCACCTCTGGCTCCCTGAGGCGGTACTGCACTCTGACTGGGGACTTCTAGCCTGCCTCCTGCTAGTCAGAAGTCTTCTGACAAGATACATCCAAAGTCCTGACCAGGCACCTGGCCTCTTCACACCTTATACACACCACTGCTGTCACACTGGCCCTGATTTGCACCCTCGGCATGGGCTTGGGATTTCTCAGGGAGGCCTCTCTCACAGCTCAAGCTCTTTGCATCTTTACCCCTCCTCACAGCTCTTCCTCCCAGATCTGCCACAATCTGCTGTGTCCTCCTCTGCTTACTGTGCTTCTCTGTTACTAACCAGTGAGCTCCATGAGGGCAGGGACTCAGCACACCACACCTCCCTCAGCACTTAGCATGACAACTGGCAGGCACCCTGGATGCATTCAGTCGAGCCAGTCTGCCTCTGCCAACTACATTTGGTTCTCTGGCACTAGACACACTCAACAAAGAACCTGTCCAATCGACAACTGATTCCTATAAATATATCCAACAAACTATGAAAACACAGGATTTGGAGTTCCATTTATTTTACTGTTCCCAGCAAAATACTGACTCCTTGCATTCACTTAGGTAATTCCTACACCATGGACGGAGTTTCGTTCCCATACTGATAATCAATAACACTTTATCTTAAATAGACATGCATTTGAGAACTCCACTCCAGCTTTTCTGGGAAGCAGGGAAGACTGAAAGCAGTTGCTCCAGAGAGAAACATTATCAACAGACAAGAGCCATGCATGAGTGTGTACTGCGCTCTGATGAAGTGAATGGAGGTCACACTGCAGCTGCAGCGCAGCCTTCAGATGGTGGGGGAGGTAGAGGGATGGTGCGATGAGCATGAAGATGCTAGGAAAGTACCTGGTTCCTTCCTCCTCAGAATTTGGAAGTGGCCAGAGGCCCCCCCACAAGAGCAAAGCAGGGGCCTGGAAGGGAGCCGCCAGCAGGAGAGGGTCTGCCAGCACTAGCTTTGGAGCCGGGTCTCGTGAACCAAACCCCACTCTAACTTGGAGAGATGAGAAGACTGTGTTAAGACTTTCACTCAAACTGGGACAGGAAGTGGGAGGGGGTCATGTGAGATTTGCTAAAATTAGTACCAAGTAAAGTGATTTGGGTATCATGCTATTTATTTTTAATTAAACCAGCCCTCAATTAAATGCATACAGAAAAGACACGGAAAAGAAATGAAACCTTCAATAGTGGTATTGAAATCTCAACATATAACCAGTTTTGAAGTGTTTTCAGCAGGGTGTTTTGGTACATGCCTGTTATCCAGCACTCAGGGGAGGCTGGGTCAGGAGAACAGCAAGACCAAGGACAGCCTAGGCTACATGGCTACATAGCAAGATGCTTGTCTCCAAACACAAAAACAAATCCCCGTTTTTCTTCATGTCTTAGTTCATTGAGAGACTCTTCTATAACAGTATGATCAACTCTGTTATTCATGCCAAAATCTGTTGAAGAATCTCAATAAGGATGCTTGAGGCCCCATTTAGGTCATGACATCCTACTGGAAACCTTCACTGTAATTGAAGTCCCTTGTCTCAAGTTGAGTGACACAGTATTTTTAACAGGACTTCATGCCCTGAGACTGACTCCTTGGGCACTGACCCCCTGAGGCAGACAACATGTGGTTAAACTCAAGACCCCCATGTGGAACCACTAACCAATTTTAAGGAAGACATCAGGGTAGGATAAAATTTTTTTTAAAAATTAAAATAAAGGCACACCTGTTGCAAAGGCGGTCCTTTCCTCCAAAGTTCTCTCCCTAAGGATTTAAAGAGAAAACCCATGAGACAAGGCATTAATTTAGGCAGAAGGCATCCCCCAACTGCACCACCCGGTCACTGAGGCAGAAGGCATCCCCCAACTGTACCATTGAGACAACGTCTAGTTTTCCTTTACAGCTTTCGTTTTCCTTTAAAGCCTGCTACGTTTTAGTTTATTCCCAAAACTTATGTTTAAAACAGCAGTGAAGTAGTCTGTTTTGCCTACCAAATTAGCAAAGCTTTTAAAAATGACGATATTCAGATAAGTAGAAAGTTAACTTATCAACATATGCAAAATTTAAATAAATAGGCATATCCTGTAATTTAATAATTCAAATTGTAAGGAACAATCTTTTTAAAGATTTATTTAATTTTATTTATAACTATGTGGGGTAGGGCATGTGAATACAGTGCCCAAGAGGCCATCAGATCCCCTGAAGTTGGAATTATAGGCATTTGTGAGTCCGGAACTGAATTCAGGTCATCTGGAAGAGCAGCAAATGCTCTTAACTGCTGAGCCTTCCCTCTAGCCCTCCAGGGACTGATCTAGGCGATTATAAAATATGTAAAAATATTTATATACACACTAGTAAAAAGCTAAATAACTTAAGCACCACCTATCTAAAGCTGCTTTGTTATTTAATTTAAATAAATGGAATTCTATGCATCAATAAAAATTATGCTGTAAAAATATTTATGCAGGAACAGTCTTCCAAATGCGTTATACAAGAAAGCTAAGGTCCAGTTCAGAACTCAGGCGGCCTTCATGCCACTTTACAGCTGAGAAACAGCCGGGCATTGGTGGTGCACACCTTTAGTTCCAGGACTCGGGAGGCAGATGCAGGTGAATCTCTGTGAGTTTGAGGCCAGCCTGGTCTACAGAGTGAGTTCCAGGACAGGCTCCAAAACAATACAGAGAAACTCTGTCTTGAAAAAGCAAAAAAAAAAAAAAAAAAACAAGAGACAGAGACAGACTAGAATGGGTAGAAACATTCATGGAAGCTCAGCAGCTGGGTTGTTCTATAGATTCTAGCTTTCCCCTAAGAAACAGACATGCATTTGGTACCTGCCAGATGAATATTTTAAGTATACTGATACTTTCTTTAAAAGAGCAATTTTTTTTTCTTTTTCCTTTTTTTCTAATTCTCTGACAGCCTGGGCTAGAAGGATGGCTTGGTAGTTAAGAACACTTAGCTCTTACAGAGGAACCATCTTCAGATCCCAGCATCCACACTGGTAGCCCACAACTGCCTGTAACTGCAGCTCCAAGGGATCTGACACCCTCATTAGCCTCTGTGGACAACCGCACTAATGTACATACCTCTCCCTTCCCCACCCCAGACACAGATATATACACATAATTTTAAAGAAATAAAAACCACCACCACCACCTTAGGATCTCCATGGAGCCAGTCAAGCTTACGTAAGTTCCACGGTGGCTAGGGAGGGCTACATATCTCAAAGCAAAGAAATCAAAACCTTGGTAAGTATAAAAGTTGATCACCTCCCTCCTCCTTAATAAAACATTAGCACAGGCAGTTTTTTTATGTGCCCACTCCTTCCTCTTCCTCAGCTTTAGTTAACACACAGTGGTCAGGATTAATCAGAAAATAGTGTAGCCCAACTGCCTTGAAATGGGAGCTCAGCTCCAAGCACCCACATGGCACACAACTGCTCTTGTTCTGGGGGATCTGGCGTTCTCCACTGGCCTCCACAGATAGTTACACTCACATGTACAAACCATAATTAAAAAAACTTTAAAACATTTTTAAAAATTATGTCCCTTATAGAAACCTGCTGGCACCTTTGTTGGTGTTTTCTGACGCTGTCTTCAGTAGATTCAGGATGTCCAGATTGTCACCAATTCTCGCATAGTAAGAACTGTCATGGCCAAGGGCATCCAGCAATGACACATCGGCCCCATTTTTAACCAGGACTTCTACAGCATCTCTGCAGCCGTATTCACAACCCAGCATGAGAGCTGTTCTGAAAGCAGATAGAAAATTCAAAACCTTGTGGAATTGTGGAAATTCCATGGAATATTCCAGAAGTACCCTGCTAGGAAAGTCCCCCTTTCAAAGGGCAGATCCAACCTCAAGAAATTACATTTCATATAGATTCAGGTATTACTTTATCTTTCTGTACTTTTATTCATCAAATTTCTAAAACAAAAATCTTGTTGTTTTGTGTTTAGTAGTAGCAGAGAGAAAAATGTACCCCTTTTCTGCTGGTTGTCAGCCTCGAACTCACTGTGTAGTGAGAATGATCCTGGACTCTGGATCCTGCTGCCTCCACCCCAGTGCTGGGTTTACAAGCATGCGCACCACACCTGTCCTTCCATATCTTACACATCTTAACTATGTCAACCACTAAATTAACCTAGTTTATTCCAGTTCTTCAATGCCCTAAAAATAAGTCTTCCCTTCAAAAATCTTCCCTACTATAGTTGTCACCCAATCTGCTCAAAACCCAACTGTTCAAATGCTTCTGGTGAACTAACACACGTCATACAAACTTTCCCTACAAACCCCTCTCCCAGTGGAGGGAAACAGATTCTGCTCTTGATGTCCTGTTTAAGGGCACCTTGCTGAGGACATAGCCTTGTTGCAGGGTACTTGCCCAGCTTGCACAAGGCCCTGAGTTTGAGTCCTCAGTACCTATAGGACAGGGTTGTATGTGCCTGTAATCCCAGCACCCAAGAGATCAAAAGACCAAGGTCATCCTTAGCTTCATGTCAAGTGTGAGGCTAGTCTGGGATACATGAGACCCAATCATAAGTAAGTAAGTAAACAAATAAATAAAACAGCACTGTTAGGATGAAAGACCCTTGCTTCCTCACACATAGGCCTTTCAGAAGGACACCCTCGCTAATCATGGATCTCTTTCTCCTCTGTATCCACCATCAGCACAAGAGCCTCACAGACTGTGTCTACACAGAACAGTCATGTGGCAATAGAACTAAGTTCTCAGGGACAGTCAGTAGGATCCTGGACACCATCTTATCAAATCTGTGCTTACCACTGATGGAGCTGACACATGATGAAATACTGACTGATCCACATCTAACAAAATGTCTGGTTCTGTATCTATTGAAGTCATATCTGACTCCTGCTTCAATTGTGAATACTAGATATCCTGGCCCTGTTTTTCTACACATGCTCTCTTCTATAGCCATGCTCCTTCCGTGGTTGCTATTATAAATGTCTATATGTAAGAGATTAATAGTTTTCTTAGATTAAAAACTCTATAAAGATAAAAACAAGAGGAAAAACAAGAGGAAAAACAGTGTCAAAAACTGTATTTCTAAAAACTAACAAGCTTATACAAGTACACAGCACCTTGCCTCAATTTGGGGTGAATGTGCAACAAAAGCAAAGTGCTTTTGAGTGCTATAAGAGCGATAAAAATATCAAGCATTTTAATGGGGTCAGTGTGGTCACCCTTCTCAAATCCTAAATTTAACTTTAAAACCAAATCTCCTTAGTCATTCTTGGAACCAGAGTGTAATATCTGCAGAAATGCAGAGATGCCACTTTCTTGATACACTGGTGACTGACTTCAGAATGTCCTTCTTTGAAGTATGTGAAAAGAAAGGGTCTAGAAGATGGGGGAGGGCAGGAAGCCATGGCAGAATGCGACCAACAGACAGAATATGCTTATATGGAGATGCCCTTACATAACAGAGTATCATGTGCAAGGAATATATACCATGAGAATTTTAAGAGATATTTCAAAAAGAAATATCTAAATAAGAAAAATTCAAGGGAAAAACTCTTGACACCTAAAGGAAATTTCATTATACCTCTCCACTTCTAATGAGTTACAAACAATAGGATGCATGTTTAGAAGAATAAAATTAAGCAAAAAGGCATTTGTTAATAATTACAAAAGCTCAGAAATTTTGGTTGTAAACTATTGTAACAAACTCCAATTAGAGCAAAATTTTCCAGTTATTTGTCAATAGAGACTTAGTGACCAAAAGCATCATACTTCTAGTGTAGGCAAGCATTGTGACATAACTGATCAAGAGACAATTACTAGATCATGTCAACTGAAATAGCATTAAATACAGGAGTATCAGTGAAGGGACTCTGTCCTAGTTAGCTCTGATTCACAACTGAGCCAGCCTAGAGTCATTTGAGAAAAGAAGCCTCAGTTGAGGAGTTACCCAGACCAGATGGACCTGCAGGCATATCTGTGGGGATTATTAACTAATGTAGGAGGGCCCAGTCTACCATCGGCAGCACCATCCCTAGGCAGGTGGGTTTGACCTAGTTGAGCATATGCCTGAGAGTCAGCCAGCAAGCCTTGTTTCTCCATGGTCTCTGCTTCAAGTTCCTGCTTAAGTTCCTGGCTTGGATTCCTCAATGACAGACTGTCCTGTAAACTAAAATGAAGTCATCCTTCCCTCCCACAAGGTGCTTTTGGTCAGAGAGCTCTCTCCCAGAAACTGATAGGAAACGAGAACAAATATTTAAGGGCAAAGTGGACTCAGACCTGGAGGCAATATTACTCACTGAGCCTGCTAAGGAGAAACCTCAAGGAAAACCCAAAGTGGCTCATGTCAAATCCATGGTATCCAATGACACAGACTGCAGATAATTTTAAATCATCTTTATTTGTACCCATTACATTAAAGACTTTTAGAAAGTTTTAAATAGACAGGGTAGGATTCTGACCCAAATATGTTCCCTAGGATATCCAAGGACAGAAAGTGGGGTGGGAAGACCAAGTTATGGCAACAGTGTCACAGACCTCCTGCTGCTACAAGGAGCCACCATAAAAGATTTACCTGTTTTGCTTGTCTCTGGAATTGATATCTGCCCCTCTGTCTATCAGCAATTGACAAATTGTCGGCCTACACATCTGTGTTGCCAGAACAAGAGGTGTCCGTCCATCCTAACAACAAGAAAAACAAAGAGACCTTAAAGCAATGAGTCTTCCAGAACCTGAGTGTCACAATGCAGGGGTTGAAATGGGAACAAACCAACCAACTTACTATATCTTTGGCATTCACGGAGGCTCCATGGTCGCAAAGCAGCTGGATGCTAGAAGGGCAGTCTGCCATCGCTTCAAGAAACAAAGGGACAGTGAGCATCTGCTGACACTCAGCACTTTCCTGGGCTCATGTGAGGCAACCTAAGGTCTCCCCATTTCAGGCTACCAAGCTACACATCATTCACTCTCAGCTTAGCACGACAGACACCCATTTTCTATCTTAGAATGGATCAAAGAGGATCTCTGTACAATTGTTAATTATTTATTTGCTTTGCAAACTATGTCATTCTGAATACAAATAAGAGAGGAAAAGGAGATGAATGAGAAATTAAAATGTTGTAAAAGTATCAAAAATGGAAAAGGAAGAGAAGCTGAAATTAAACTATTAAAAATAACTGGAAGGGAATAGAGATGGCTCAGTGTTTAAGAACACTTGTTCCCTGCAGTGTGACGCCTCTTCTGGCCTCCATGGGCCTGCACACATGTGACATTCACTTACACAAACACACACAAATAAAAAAATACCAACTAAATCACCTTTAAAGCTGAAAGAAATTACAAGTTATACAAAAATTCCCTATATATTGAAAAGACAAAGGCAAATGTCTTCTCTCCTTACCCTTCTTGGAGATTATAGAGTTTTAAAGCCTAGAGAAGACAACTTGTGATCCTATGTTTTCAAAATTATTTAAATTCTAACCCTAATTTTAATGACACCAGAATAACGATGAACATACCCTAGACACTGAGAATAATTCTTGAAATATGAGGTTTCTAGTTAATAACTTTTGAAAGTATTGTACAAGACATAGATAAAATCTAGTGCCAACAACCCCAATAAAAAATGGCTCAGCAATCACTTCAGAGATCAACATGCTATGGCCAATTATAACTGCTTGCACAGTTATGTATGGGCTTCCCACTTCTCCCCCAAGTACCTCTTCTCTCTCTCTCTCTCTTTATCTCTCCCTCTCCTCCTTTCCTCCTCTCTCTCTCCTCTCTCTGTCCCTCTTCCCCCCTCTCACTTCCCTCTCCCCCTTCCTCCTCTCCCTCTCCTCCTGGCCAATAGGCACCTGTAACAATCCTCCTCACACCTTTCCTATCTATCAAACTGATCAGCCTATAAATATTGGCTGAATAAATCTTCTTTTTCTTCAAGATTTTATTTTTTATTTTTACTTTACTTTTAATTGCATGTGTATGTGTGTGGGGATGGGAGAATGATGAGCACATTCATGAAGTCCCTTCCCTTTTGAGGCCAGAAGAAGACGCCAGATTCCCTGAACATTGTTGTTACACGTATTTGGAAGCTACCCAACATGGATACTGGGAAATGAACTCAGGTCCTCTGCATGAACAGCAAGCACTCAATTTCTGAATGAATCTTCTACAGCTGCAATTTGTAGATTTCAATTTTGTTTTGTTTTTGAGAGAGGGTTTCTCTGTGCAGCCTTGATTGTCCTGGAACTCTCTCTGCAGACAAGGGTGGCCTCAAACTCAGAAATCTGCCTGCCTCTGCCTCCCAAGTGCTAGGATTAGAGGTGTGCACCACCACACCCCAGCATATAAATTTTACCGCTGCCCAGCACATAAATTTTAATATTAAGCACACAAATTCTTTAGTACTTTTTCTCCACAAATTATCCAAATTCATTAATTACTTTCAAGGGTCCTATGTTTTCAGAAGCCATTGCGTCTGGGAGGGGGTCTCTGCTCACCTGCATCATGGAGGGCAGTTCTTCCCTGCAGGTCCACATGCTCAGTGGGACAGTTGTACTGTGGAGACAGAGCAAGGTGATGGCGTGGGAGGACTTTGTCTTAATATTCAAAATCCACACTTGAATGAACAGTTGTTATTTCATCTTAAAATATTCCACTTATCAAAGGAAGACGTGCAGACAATCTACTAAATATTTTGACGTGCAACAAATAAAATAATGGCACATAACTGTGAACTGAACAGTATTTTACCAAACAGGAAACATATGCCCTTATAATAATGCGGAGTATTGAAAAGATGTTATTGTTTGGGCTTTTCTCTTCCAGCTAGAGTTAATATAACTACTGAATCAGGAGAACAAATCAGTTCTAAGAGTCAACTCAGGGCTGGACACTTTGGCCAAAACCTTCATTCAGTTAAGTGGCTAGCCCAATCCAGAGGCTGCCTGATAAACACTCATGACATTATTATCATGCCATATAGTCATCTGTGTGGAGACACAGAAACACACAAACCCTATGCTATAACCCCTCTCAGTCCACATTCTGAACGACAGAAAACTCTGGTCTCCTGCTAACATCAACAGGAAGGTCAGGCCTTTGTTGTTTATTTTTAATACACTGAGTTATGTGATTCACTTCCCTCACATTTTTGTTCCTTATTGTTCACATTCCTTCCCAAAGGATGGAAAAATTACCAGTGAACAGTTAGCCTGCCACTCTGTGATCTCAAACTCTAAAGACACCAAGAACACACTCAAGCTTTACGGACTCATAATGAAGCAAGAGAGTTTCCACCACGTCTACCTGGAGAAGTTTTTGCAGGCACAGTGCGTGTCCATACTTAGCTGCCAGGTGAAGTGCATTCCTCCCTACAAACAAAAGCAAACACTTCAAGTCTGTGTGGAGGATTATTTTCTTCATACAGGAATTTTCATAGAAATATGACATTTTTCTGCCCAGTTGGTTGACAGGTTACAGTTCCTAAGACATTTTAGTAATTTAGTACATGCACTCAAAAACTATGGAGGAAGCAAGAAAAAAGAATCCTGCAAGCTCCCAAAGGGTATGAAATCCTTCCTCTTGTGTCACCTAACCTCCAGCACTGGGGGCAGTGGCTGAGACACAGTAGTACACAGTAGCACAGGGAAGGCGTGTGTGTGTGTGTGTGTGTGTGAGAGAGAGAGAGAGAGAGAGAGAGAGAGAGAGAGAGAGAGAGAGAGAGAGAGGGAGAAAGGGAGAAAGGGAGAAAGGGAGGAAAGGAAAGGGAGGGAGGGAGGTTGAAGATGTGTCAATGGTTAAGAGCATTGCCTTCAGTGTGAGAGGATGATCCTGCAAAGAACATTGGATACGCCCCCACCCCTCTCTCATTATTTGTGGGTGGAGGTACCCATGTACCACAGCAAGTGTGTAGGTGTCAGAGGACAACGATGGGAGTCAGTTCTCTCTTTTCACCATGTGGATCCATGTGGGGATCAAACTAAGCTATCTCGGTGCCCCTCCTAAGTGCATTTCTTTACACATTCATCTCCCTTAGATGGTGTAAAGCATAGGGGCTTCACCAGGCTATGCCAATGTCCAACCTGTAATGCTTTTCAGTTTTTTTCAATGTCACACGTATCTTAACATACCCTTACTTTTGCAAGCACATTGGCTAGAAAAGAGATTACATTCTGATTATCCTGGAATGACAAATATATGGGCTTTCCATCTGTATATAGTTTTATGCGAGTTTAGGTAAGCCACATGTCTGCCCAGGTCTGCTCAGCCAGAGCTTATACAAAACACAGAGCCTTGGTCTGTAAGCAGGCCTGACAGAGCGTAGTCAACTGCACCCATACATCCTCTAGTCTGTCAGACGAGACTATTTCACATTCCAGTTCACAAGCTGCAGATGTAGTTCAGAGGACTACCAAGAGGGCTCAGTGGGTAATGCCATTTGCCACTCAGCAGCTGATGGCCTGAGTTCCATCCTCAGCATCCACAGGGTAGAAGAGAGAATCAGCTCCTGCTTCTGACCCCCACATGTGTACTGGGGCGTGTGAGTGCTAACTTACACACTTACCGACACAAACAATAAATAAAAAACAAAAGTCAGTCCCAGAAAACTAACTATGGTTATCCTAATTAATCAAAATCTAATGCTCTCATTGAAGGAAAACCAACAGCTGTGTTCAAATACTTGCATGTTTCCCTTGAATGTGCAAACTCAGCACTGAGACTCAAAGAGAGACAGAGGTAAGAAAGAGACAAAAAAATAGATTCCAACTGTCTATAAACATCACATGTCATACTACCAGGCAAACCCAGGACAGGCTCCCTAGAGGTCTGTCTCTTTCAGGGCCTGGGGCAAGTTCCTGACAGCTCAGGGGCTCCCACCCTTGCTGGCTGAGGTGAGGACAAGATGAATTAACGTGGTGACTGTGTAAAGTGCTCAGTGAATGCAGAGCAGCCACCCAGATGTTACAGAAATACCGGCTGTCACTGACACTATCATCTACACTGTCGTCTCTCCAGCACAGAAGACATCAACCAAATGTCAAATGACCTCGCCACAGAGAGGATACAGCACAGGGTAGGACTCTAAAGGAAACAGCCCTGGAAAGTCTCTAAAATCGGGCCTTTTAGGACCAGCGCTAGGTGACAGGTCTATTGCCCTTCCACCCTAAAGCCCCTTTCCCATGGTGACACTCACAAGTAAATGTTCCTCAGCTCAGAAACTTGGGGCTGGAGAGATGGTGCCCATGTACTTGCTGCTCTTGCAGAGGACATGGGTTCAGTTCCCAGCACCCACATCGGGATGCTCACAGCCAGCTCTAGGGGGATCTCACACCCACTTCTGGCCTCTACAGGCACTGCAATCACATGGTGCATATACATGCAGCCAGATAGGCAATACATACATGTCCAATAAATCTAAAAGCAAATAGTAAGCAAGTAAATAAACTAAAACAGGAACTTCAGGATCTTGCTGTTTAAGTTATAGTTAAGTCTGGTTTAGAATGTGAGGAGGAGCTGGGGGTATAATTACTGTAGAATTCATGGCCAGCATATGCACAGCCCTGGGTTCAATCCATATCAAGAAAGAGAAGGAATCGAGAGGGAGGGAGGGAGGGAGGATAGTGGTAGGGAGGGAGGACAGTGGTAGGGAGGGAGGTAGTAGGGAGGGTAGGGTTAGTAATGGGCAATGCTCATACCCTCTTCATGGAGGAAGCATACCTGCACTGTCACTGGTTGCAACATCAATTCCATGTGTAAGGATGGCATTAAGACACTCCAGGTTCCCTTTGGATGCCACAACATGGAAGCTAAATTGGAGAGAACATCTGTTATGCATGGAAACTAACAAAGATGATATAAAAGTTTGTGGAGCTAGAGATGGTTCAGTGGTTAAGGGCACTGGTTGCTCTTCCAGAGGACCTGGGTTCAATTCCTAGGCTCTATATGGCAACTCAAACTATCTGTAATTATAGTCCCAGGGGATCCAATACCCTCTTCTGGCCTCCTTGGGTACCAGGCATACATTGTGGTACACAGACATACATGCAAACAAAACACCCATGCACATTAAAAAAAATGTTCTACCAACATCATTTTTAATTTAATATACATATGTGCATACTCAAGTACGTGTGTACACACATGCACACACACACACACACATACACACTGTTACAAAGACTTTGCTCTATTAAATCATTTTTATAGATAGAATGTTTTTAGTTACCAAATTTGAAATGCTTAAAAATTTGGTTCATAAAACAAGCTAAGTCATTCTAGAAATACCTCCTGAGCATGAAATATTTTAATATTCACAGCTTTAACAAAAGAAAATGTTATTTATGTAATATCATTAACCCTGTAATTTATTATTTCTATCAAAACCCCTGGTGCTTGGAATTGAATAAAGCACACCAGAACTTTTCCTTTTGCCTTTTCTTGGCATGTACTGTGGTGTGCATTTCCATGTGTGCCCAAGGCTGACTTTGGGAGTCTCTCTTGATCAGGTTCTGATGGGGGCTGTGTCCTGAGAATATATGTTTCTCTTATTGGTTGATGAATAGAGCTGTTTTGACCAATGGACAGGCAAGATTTAGCCAGGTGGGAAATCCAAACAGGGATAGAGAAAGGTATTAGGTAGAGTCAGGGAGGCATCATGTAGCTGTCAAGGAACCAAGAGGTCTTGGCATCACCAGTAAGCCAAGACCATGTGGAGATACACAGACTAATAAAAATGTGTTAATCATTGAGAGAGAGCTAGCCAATAAAAAGCCTGAGCCATCAGCCAGTTTATAATTAATTATAAGCCCTTATGTGTTTATTTGGGACTAAATGGCTCTGGCACCAGGCAGGATAGAAACTTCAGTCTACAAGGCTCTGCCTTACTCACTGAGGCAGGGTCTTTCATTTGAGCCCAGGATTTGCTGAGAAGGCTGGTCCGACCAGCCAACCTGCCCAGGGACCACCTGTCTCCACTTTCTCAGCCAAAGCTCAGGAAATGACAGGCAGGCTGCCACACACACCCAGCGTTTCCATGAGCCCAGGGATGAGAATTCTGGTCTTCATGTTTGGGTGGCAAGCATTCATTTACTACGCAATTTTCCCCGCACCCACACTGAAACATTTTTATGAGGTTATTTTGTTGGACTTAACTGCGCAAGAAATAAAGTCACAGAAAAGGTTTAAGACCAAAGCAGAACACAAGATTCTCTCTCTCCAGAATTATCAGCCTAACCCACACTTTCTCCCTCCAACAGTGACTAATGTAAACACTGAATTCCACCCAGTGACTGAAGCTTCACATCAGCAGGCCTCATTGATCAAGCTCCCTAAAAAGGCAAGTCAAGCTTGTTAAGATGCTAACTTTGGGGCTAGAGAGAGGGCTCAGCAGCTAAGAGGGCTTGCCGGCATCCATTCTTTTGGGCTCCTGGCCTCCCATTTGCATGCGTGTATGTGTACATACACGGACACACATAAAGTCTTTTGTTAAAAAGACAAGCTAACTCTAATCATTTAAGTACTTAAGACACCAGCTAACAAAATGCCCCATTCTTTCTTTCCTCATCTAGCATTTGACTAACTGACTAGAATTCATTCAAATTCGAACAGGTGAGTAGACTGGATGTTTGGGGGAAAGGACATGAGTGGAAACTGACATAGGAAGGAGGTCCTGACTGGCAGGAGGAGGAAGTCAGAGTGTAATGTAAGCCCACAGGTGGGCTCACTCTCATCAGGAGGCCCCTCCCCGGCCATTGCAGAGGAGTTCATGCTCCCCACTCTGAAGCCTTCGCTCTCCTGGTACCCATGGCTGTCTTCACTATTCTCTATAGAATGAACACTTCATCCCACTTAAGTCCAATAATGATTCTCTCTGTGGCCTGTGGTTCTCTCCTCACTCAACTGCAAACTCAATAAAAGCAAAGTTGATCATGTTTTACTTTGTTGTATCCCCAGACACAAGTGCCAGAAGTTAGGCTCTCAAATGTCTGTTAAGGAAAAAGCTGAGAGACAAAATCTGGAGTAGCTTGAAACTCACTTCCAGATAGTAGGTCATCATCGTGTTACTCTAGTAATACCATGGCAGGTGAGATGCAAACTAGAGACCAAGCTTTCCTAAGGACAGCAGGGCTACATTCAGTTTAGACAGAGAAGAGATGTTAAGAAACAAATTTGTTTTCCATTTTAACGGAACAAACACATTTGGGTCATGGGCATCGTTCACTCTCCCTGAGAGATGGAAGCAGTCAATTAGACTGAAACACACTTCAGAGGCGGCAGGGCCTCCTGCATACTAAGGTCCTTAGCCCCTGAGGATACCCTTAGGAAACACCAGTGTGGGTGGGATCCTTTGTTTTCACTCCTCAGCTCACAAGCTTTGCAAGACCATGGTCTTCAAAACAGCCAACACAGCACAGACAGTGCAAGAGAGGCCAGGAGTCCCTGCTAATCCACAAGTGCTGCTGAACTATAAATAGCAGGCATGCTTAAAGAAGAAGACATGTCAATCACAGAAACATATGCACAGAGCTGTACATGAAGTATGAGAAAGCGCTTTACAGAAATACTCCTTTGCAAATAAGAAAACCTCTTCTTTTTACGTATATGTAGTGTGTGTGTGTCTGTACATCTGTATGGATATGTCTGTACATGTATATCTGTATGTGTGTGTATGTGTGTATATCTGTATATAAGTGTGTGTGTGCCTGTGTATATATCTGTATGTGTATATCTATATGTGTTCATGTGTGTATGTCTGTGTGTGTTTGCCCATGTGCTTGAGGGTATCTGGAGGCCAGAAGAGAATGCTGGGTCCCCGGGAGTTGGAGTTACAGGAGGTTGTGTGCTATCTGACATGGATATTCTTTATTTTTTGGTTTTTGGTTTTCTTGTTTTGTTTTCTGAGACAGGGTTTCTCTGTGTAACAAACAGCTCTGGCTGTCCTGAACTCACTCCATAGACCAGACTGGCCTCAAACTCACAGAGATCCACCTGCCCCTGCCTCCTAAGTGCTGTGATTAAAAGTATGCACCACCACTGTTAAGTGAATTGACATTCTTGTCTACTGAACGTGGCATCTACCACCATCACCGCATCTCTAGTTCTTTTTTGGAACCACAGTGAATTCAAGTACTTGTTGCTCTTTTTTTTTTTTCCTTAGCAAAATTTCAAAACCTTGGGACTAGAGAGATGGCTTTTTAATTATGAATACCGGTTGCTCCTGTAGAAGACTCAGCTTACTTCTCAGCACACACGGTGGCTAACAACTGTCTATACCTCCAATTTCAGGGAATCCAATGACTTTTCTACCTCTGTGGGCTCCTGCATCCCTGTGGTGCACATACACACACACACACACACACACACACACACACGCAGGTACATACACACATGAATATACTCATAAAAATAAATATTTTCAAAAGTAAAAACTAAAATCAAAAAATTTTCAAAATAAAACTGTCTTTTACAATTTCAAAGTTGAAAATAACGTATTTCAAATTAAAATTGTTTTGCCACTAGATAATATAAAACATACATCTGTAACACACACTAAATATAAAATATTTTCGTTAAGAAAGAATACGTAGTTCACACATATTAATAAAAAAAAATTTCGCCCTGTGAGTACCATGAAGGCTCCTTCCTACAAAGACCTGGAAGACTGACAGGACTCAAGGTTTCCCAGGTGCCACTGATTCTATATGGCTGTGTCAGTACAGATAACCTCAGAGAGAGCCCAGCAGACTCTCAAGCAACCATTTCAAATACTGCAAGGAATATGGTAGCTCTACCGGCTTCACCTATTAACATCTTAGCACTGGTGAAAGGCGAGACTAGAAAGACACTGCTTGTAGAGATTACATTTTACAATCTGTACCATGAGCCACATCAAACAGCATAAAATTAAAAAAAAAATAGGAAAAGAACTAAAAATAACAATAACTTATTCCCTGTAGTTAAAGTTTGTGGTGGCACACACCTTTAATCCCAACACTCAAGAGGCTGAGACAGCAGGTCTCCATGAGTTCAAGGCTAGCCTGGTCTACATTTTGGTGAAGCCAGCTAAAGCTACATGGACAGACCCTGTCTCAGTGAAAACAAGCAAGCAAACAAACAAAAACCAGAATCCTGCTGGATAAAACTGACTATGAACGCTTTATTGCTGCTAAAACCTTCTGAATTTGCAGTCACACTTTGCTCTACTGAAATATTATACATTCCAAAGTCATAATCTACATCAAACATTAATGATTAACTTCCTAATATTCACGTCTATATTTAGCATCAGCTTCCAATTATAAGTTTTTGAAAGAAAAGAAAATCTCCCGAAAGGCTAAGACAGGATTTTAGGAAATGGGACTTTTCACCTGTGCTGCTGGAAGGGCTCCCAGCTAAGGCTGCAGAGGCTTTAATTAGAGTCTTAACAGAGTCAGGATCTACCCTTTAACCCAGCTGCTTCTGCTCCTCAACCAGAGGGAAATGCTGCAGGTCTGGGTGGGTGGGGGAGACATTTGCTTAGAGCCACACAGCATGCTGGGAGTCAGTTCACAAACATGCAGCGGGTGGGCTCTCCCAGCGTGTCTACCCAAGGCACACCACGTATTGCAGATATCCTCGCTGCTCCACTCAGTCTTGTTGAAACTAATGATCTAAATTAAAAACTCAGATTGAGGCTTGGGAGAAAGGGCAGTGTCCTTTACAGAATTTGTGAAAGGCAGAAAGTTGGGGTCCTCCTCCCAGCTGGGGAACTCCAGAGGTCAGAACAAGCTACTTTAAACTGCTTCTTCTACTTGGCTCCTTAAAGACACAGCAGCATTTGGATCCCAAGGCTCACCCAGGCCTTAGTGACAGGGCAATACTCACGCCGATCTCCCTTCCACATCTAGCTTGCCTGGATGGACACCCTTTTTGGCAAGGATGGAAGACACTTTCTCCACATCCCCCCTTTCAGCAGCCTTCATCAATCGGTCATCATATTTATTCCACTCTGCTGAATGCTACAAGAAAAAAAGGAGACAAAGGAAACATAACATACTATATTAGTAGCTCTCTCAAAGAAGGAAGGGAAGAAAGGGGGAGAAGGCCCTGAAGAGTGTTGTTCTATTTCAAGCTCTATACCAAACTTCTGTGTTTTACCAGAATAGCAGATTATTTATTTATTTATTTATTTATTTATTTATTTACTTGTTTACTTACTAATTTATTGGAGACAGGGTTTCCTCTATGTAACCCTGGCTGGCCTAGAACTTACTATGTAGACCAGGCTGGCCTTGAACTCACAGGGATCCACCTGCTTCTGCCTTCTTCTTGCTGGGATTAAAGGTATATAAAACCTTCCTGAACACATGAGTTGTGAGAAGTCTATTTACCTTAAACTTAGGAGAAAAAGTATGTTTTGAGTGTTCAATATCCTGTTAACTGTCTTTGGGGCAAAGAAAACAAACAGTTACTGAATACCTGCCTCAAGCCACCCAGAGGGTGACAATTATGAGATCCTTGTAACAGAAGAGAGGAGTCCCACTCCCAGCATTAGATGACTTGAGTCGTGTAGCCAGACCTTGGCTCTGACTGCTCCCTGTCCCCCTAGGGCTCAACTTTCCCCAGCTACTCCTAGTTATCATCTCCCAGCACCCTTATGTGCAGTGGAATGTTGTGTGCACTGTAAAACACTATACTGTCTCCTATTTCAATGGCATTGTGAGAATATAACTATGTACATACAATATTCAATAGAATAAGGAATGAATGCCTACACATTAGGATAAAAAAATTCTTTATGCAAAAAAAAAAAAAAAAAAAAAAAAAAACTACAGAAGAAAGACTCTAAAGCCATTGCTTTAAACAGACAGGCTCTCCCTATAGAGTCCATGTTAGCCTCAAACTGAGGCCATCCTCCTGTCTCAGTCTACCAAAGCACATACCACCATTGCCAGCAGGTTTTTGTATTGTTTCAAAAACCCAGCACACATATAATTAAAGGAAAGATGAAGGTGATTTCAAACCCAGGAGGAAGTAGCATACAATATATATTTCAATCACATAAAGACTATATCAGCTTTGAGCAGAGAGCGTACTGTGAGGTCAGTAACTTGAATCTCTTCTTAGTACATAGATGTGCCAGAACAAGGAATGAAAATATAAACACCTGGGGCTAGAGTGATGGCTCAGCAGTTAAGAACACTGGCTGCTCTTCCAGAGGACCCAGGTTCAATACCCAGCAACTACATTGTGGCTCACAACTGTTCAGTTCCAGAGGATGTGACGACCACCCCCCCCCCACACACACACACAGACACACATCTAGACAAAACACCAATGCACATAAAATAAAAATAAATTATTTTTAAAGAAAATATAAGCATCTATGCTTACACATATGTGAACATCTAGTGTAGGTATGGTATAACATTTACAAAGGAGGACCAAGAAAGAGTTAATATTGTGTGACAAGATAAGTGTTTTTAAGCACAAAAGATTTAACCTTTAAAATATCACATTGAGGCTCGAGAGATGGCTCAGAGACTAAAGGTCCTTGCCACCAAGTCTGATAACCTGAGTTTGATCCCTACATCTACATGGTAAAGGGGAAGACTGACATCCATAAGTTGTCCTCTGGGGCACAAGAGCTATGTAAGACATGTGCACACTCTCATGCATGCACACATAAAGCTTTTTTAAAAATGTAATAAAATATTATGTTAACTTACTGCTAAATTTCATGCTAAATCAGTGTTATTTCTGTAACTCTACAAGACCTACGCATTTTCACATAATTGGCAAAGTCAGTCAACCCTCTGCCCACAATGTTTAACAAGGAAAAAAAAAATCACTAACTTCCTAAACTTCTATCGTAAATCTACCAATTGACTCATGAAGTACTTGAAAGAAAAAATGAAATATCTGACTGTGAAGACAGATGTAAAACTTCAATTTCTGACTCACTCTTGAGATTTAGTTTAACGGACCCTGGTTTCAGCACCTACAGACTTCAGAAATGATGTACTGAGGTTGATCAGCCCATCTCCTCTAACTTCAAAAGTCCAAACATGTGACTGAAGCCTACCTCCTGATGTAAAACCTAAACTACAGCTTAGGCATCACTTCTCTCTCTGCAGACAGAGCAAAACAATCTAGCGCTTGGTTAGGAGAGCAGCAGCGAATTCAGACAGAAGAGACACTGGGCTGTCAAATGTCCAAAGGATTAGGTCATGCTTACCACACAAATACCTGCCCTAAACTGATTAGTTTATCTTTAGACTTAAAATGGCCCTGATCCCCAAGGAAACTTGCTGGGTAGAAAAACGCACTGCATAGCCCACAGACCATTGCAAACTCCAAAGGAAGGCTTTCACAAAAGGAAGAAGAAAGATAATTCAATGTGATTAAAGTCTCATGCCAGTGAGTAATTTTAAGCCCAACTTCCTCAAGCACCATTTCAGTCTGGCTCAATGTCAGTTAACAGTTCCACTGCCCAGATACTAACATTCTGTCCTGTCCTTTTAAAGCCCGAAAAGCAAAAGCTTTGTCAGCTGCTGTAGATACTGTGGAAAAGCAGAAAGAAAAATCATCAGCACAGAGACTGGCTGTGCTGCCAATAAGACAGGACACACGGGAAGCCTGTGGGCACATCTCTGTTCCACAAGATACCTACTGTGTGCTTAGGAGCGCAAGAGAGCCAACAGTTCATCATAGCCAGGCTTCCGGTTCGTGTTGCATTAAGTTACAAATCTCTGCAGACTCCTTGCAAGGGACCTGGCTCCTCACATGCTGGGCTGCACGTAGCTTGAATCTGCAGATTTACTTTCTTCATCTTCCGGATCCTTCTCCGCCTTCCTAAGGCTGAAAAACGGCTCCCCTTGCTGCCAGGCACTGGATGCAGAGCTGCCCAGAGTCAGGTACGTAACTCCTCCTCTTTCTTCCTTTCTTGTGAGCTGGCTTTCAGAGCCGTCCCCTTTCAGGGACCCCATTGGGAGAAACCCCACATCCTGCTTCATCCACCCAGCAGCCCAGATGCCACTGTACATGAGAATGGCTGCCTCCGAAGTGACCGGTAAACAGTGTGTGGCCTGGAACCATTAGCACAGTTCTATTTTAGATTCCATAGGACCTGACAGCTGGGTGATAGAAAGGGGCCAGGAACTTGTTGTCAATGCATGCCTTCCCTCTGAGTAATCAAACCCAAGTCTCCTGGGGAAATGACTCAAGCACATTGTGAAACGTGCTGACCACGTCAGTACAAATTAGTGCAAGTGTGTGCCGATGTGACCAGGAGGTGCACAGACAAATCTGGTTATTCAACAAAAAGAAAAACAGTATTTAAAGCTGGTTTCAATCTCAGGGTCATCTGTCATGGAGTTTCACTAGCCTAGACAAACAGGATACACAATCCTATTTAAAGCAAATATGTCATGCTTTCATTTAAGGAAACACACACACACGCACACACACACACACACACACACACTCTCACAATCACCCCACTTTGAATTTTAGGACCCCTGGCAGGCCTGTTCTGCATACAACCAGGTTTCAGTTTACAGTCTGCCAGTCTGTCTCCTCACATGTCACACAAGAAGGGACAAGGGCACTACCAAGACAGTATCATGGAGAAGACTGTGCCACAAATTTTAATTTAAAAATTTAAATTTAACTCAGTGCTCTGCATTTCCAAGCTAAGTGCCCTGCCTGTTAGCCTGAGTACATACTACATCAGTGGAAAGACGAATGATCTCGATTCGTGGATAAAAGCAAATCACAGTGAAATAAACTGATTAAGACTGAAGGAAGCAAACCTATCCCCCAAACCAAGCTTCATTGTAAAAAGCACAGCTATGTGGGGAGTATGGAGAGAGAAAGGCAACAATCCCTCTGTACTCATACTCCCTACAATACCAAGGTTTTCCACATTGCTTTTGGTATGTGTGTGTATGTGCATGCGTGCCTGTGTGCGTGCATGTGTGTATGCGTGCATCTGTGTGTGTGTGTGCTCATGCATGCATGAGAATAATTTATATATTTGCTAAAAAGACTTACTCAGGAAAACTGCTTGGTGGGAATGTGATACATTCCAAGCAAGGCTTAGAGGAAGGAGGTGACTGTTCCACCATAGATCAAGCTGCCTATTGAAAACGCTGCATGAACTCCAACAAGGAACTGGTTCCCTCCAGTTGCAATGTAAACCGTGAGGCCCATATTCTAATTATAAAGCATATATGGTCACACACCCTGATGAATTGTTTTGAAAACAATGAGGTGCTTTCCTCCCAGACCACATGAGATACCAAGGGATCACATGACCTCAGAGAACTCCATCCAGCCTAGTCATTCTTCTTCTGGGGTAACAAATCAAGCACTTTTTCTTGTTCCCCTAGAAATAGGCCAACAAAGGCAGAAAAAATAAATAAATAAAAGAAGAGGGGAGGCTAGACAGACTCTCCGAAGTCACATGAGGAACTCTCAGCTCAGGAGATGGCTTGTGCCTTCATGCAGATGGCTGCACCAGAAGCCACCATCCCAGCCCTAATTCATACCCTCTCCACAGAGGCTCCCTAAGAACCAGAGTCCTGGCTCTGCTGCCTCTGGATCTGGTAGGATATTCCCTAGCTTCCACTTGGATGACTCTCAAAGTGTCATGTCCCCAGAGGCCTCACAGACCCCTCTACCTGAGCATGCTCCCATCACTCCACCCCATTCCTCTATCTGGTTCTGAGGGACCCTTCTTCACACTGCGGCTAGACATGTCTGCCTTTATACTTTACATCCACCACCCCCCACCCCACCCCATGACCCCTACTACACAGCAGAGTCTTTGTTCTCTGTCTTGAAGTCACGAAACTGACTTTTAAACAAGTAATCTGGTAGCCGCTGGGTAGGAAGAATTTCAGTCCCCGAGTCTGCTCTCTCCCACACTCCCCATTAACTAGGGGGGAAGCTGTGGGTGTCAGGGCTAGTAGCACTGTCAGCAGTAGTTTAAGGAGCTTCAGGGCTGGACCAACCTCCCCTCAGAGCTCAGCTTGCAACCCCCTGCTGTATGCACCAATGGAGCACTTTATACCCAGTTAGTAGGGCACTGAGTGTCTAACTCGGAGCTCCTTGCACAACAGGCAGACATTCTCCCAAAGGAGCCCTTAAGATTATCCTTAGAAAGGAATTGGGGACAGAAAAGAAACTTTCTTTTCAGTCTTTACTCAGTGTCTCTGGGCCAGGAGCCTTCTTGACTGCTGATATCACACAAAGGTGACTACATCATCTAGTGGCCGAGCATACCACCACCACCTTTGAAGAGGTCTAAGCAAAAACATAAAAACAAAAATCTTTGGATCTAATAATTTACAAGAAACATAATGGGAAAGAGGAATATAATAAACCATAGATGTATTGCATGATGTGCAGAAATAAAAATTAAAAAAAGAAAAATTTAGCACAGAGAAAATTATGGTTTCTTAAAAACAAAAACAAAAACAAAACAAAACAAAACAAACAAAAAACCCAGCAAGAATGGGCTGGAGAGATGGCTCAGTGGTTAATAGCACTTGCTGCTCTTACAGAGGACCGTGTTCAATTCCCAGCACCCACACGGCAGCATGGCAGCTCACAATTGTAGCTCCTTAGGAATCTGAACCCTCTTCTGGCTTCCATGGACACTATATACAAATACATATGTGCAGGCAAAACTTCATACACATAAAATAAAATCTACAAAAAAAAAAAAAAAAAAAACCAGCAAGAAAGAAAAATGGAAGCGGATAGATTAAAAGGGACAAGGGACTTTTAACAGCCAAACACACAAGCAGTGAACATCAGTGCCTGAGCAAACAGATTCTTTTAGGAGCGTGACTACTGACTGGATACTTAAGAGCATTAAGCAAGTATTTAAAAAAAAAATGGAAGGTGCAGGCATGATAATGTTTGTGTATAATTTTCAAGCCCTATTTTTAAAAAACTACATATTATATCGTGTTCTGATACAATCATATGTTTATTACATGCTTTGAACATAATCAAAATAATCAGCGCATATCAAATTCAAAAGGACATATGAAAAAAAATGAAATACTGACAGAACCCATCTGTAGAACTCCAGGAGGGATCATGATATGAAAATCAATCAACATCATACACCAAGAGACCTGGGCAGAGGACAACTGATGCAGAAATACTATTTGGTAAGCTTTGACAGCCTTCCATGACTACAGAGACAATTGGGCTGACAAAATGGCTCAGCAGAGAAACATCTGAGTCCAATCCCAGAACCCACGTGACAGAGGAGAGACCAGATCTCTGTAAGTTGTCATCTGACCTCCACATGTGAACTGTGGCATGCACACACATGCATACAAAATAAAAATACAACAAAAGATTTGAAAATACATTTATCTTCCACATCTTGCCCTTTATGAGTAGATAATTATCCTGCCTTTTCACTGGACTGACTGCTTCTTGGGCTGGGTGGAAGTGTTCACACTGGAGGTAACTCTGGGGTAGTTTTTGCTTTGGTGTCCTATGTAAGAATTCCACCATGGCGACTGCTTCTCCTGTGTTTCTTCTGATTTTACAGTAATAAGGCCTCAGTCTAGGTCTGTAAGCATGTGAAGGCAGCTGGCTTTAACTGGATGTAATAGAAGAGGCTAACTTCATTCTTTTGTGGGTAGATAACCAGTTTTCTCAGCAATGATTGTTAAGATGTGATCTTATACTCATTAAAGTAACTACTATCAAAAAAAAAGAAAAATTAGATGTTAGAGAGCATAAGCCTCTACCCTTGGGCATCCATTCCAAAGAATCCCCATGCCCTCTGCAACATTCCTCCCAACAGCAGAGAGCAGAAGCAACCCAGATAATACTTGATGAATAAACAATGGAATAGTATGCAGTTCTTAATAATGAAGGCAATCATATCCCATGGGAACCCTGTGCTAAGTAAAATAAGTTAACCTCCTCCTTCTATTTCTGTCTCCCCCTCCCCCGACTCCTTCTCTCTCTCTCTCTCTCTCTCTCTCTCTCTCTCTCTCTCACACACACACACACACACACACACACACACACACACACACACACACACTGTATAATGTCACCTTCATAGGAATCTCAAGTAGTTAAATTCATAGAAACAACCAAAAATACAGAATGGGCGTTGTCGCTGACAGTGCCTGAAAAGGTGGAATTCCAGGCTGGAGAAGTGGCTCAGTGCTCAAAGAGCTGCTCTTCCAGTGGTCTTGAGTTCTATTCCCAGCAACCACACTATAGATGGCTCACAGCCATCTATAGTGGGATCGGATGCCCTCTTCTGGCATAAAATTGTACATGCAGATAGAGCACTCATAAAATAAGTAAATAAATCAAGAAAAGGAAAGAAAAGGGGAGTCCCCATTTCAGTCCTGTAGGCTGAAGAAGTTCTATAGATCAGCTCCTGGATGCTGTGAACACAATCACTCAACCCTACACTCAACAATGCCATGATTCTGTGCTACAGTTTATAGTGGATTGATTTCATATTAGCTAGGATTTTCAGCCCAGCAAAAATTTCCAAAATAAATGTGCTATCTTATGATACCATTAAAACAATTAACAGAAACTTACAGCTTTTTAAAACACCAAGGCAGGTGAGGGTGGCCGTCACCTGATAGTAACTATTAAAGCTTCGTGCAGGTTCTCTGGCAGGGTTGGGTGGGGGTGTGGGGGGTTGGCGGGGTGAGGGGATGCTGCTGAGTCAGCTGTTCCACCTTTCCACCTCTGACATTCCTGCTCACACATGGTTCAGCCCACCTGATGGAGAACTTTTTTTTCCTTTCTTTTCTTTTTTTCTTTTTTTTTTGGATGGAGAACATCTTAAATTGCATGACCCGGGTTATCAGGTAGGCCCTCTACTGCATCACCACCAGCAGAAGCAACAGCCCACCTTCCCCCTGCAGTCCTTTATGAACCACCTGCTATGAACACCTGAGTATCTTGCTTGGCAAGTAGCATTCAGACCCTTAACGCAAGCCATGCAGGAGCAAATACAAGCCTTCTTGTGCTGACTAGTTTTAGGTCAGCTTGACACAAAATAGAGTCATTTTGGAGCAAGTAACATCAACTGAGAAAATGCCCCACCAGAGTGGCCTGCAGGCAAGCCTGTGATGCATTTTCTCAGCTGATAATTGGCTTGGGAAAGCCCAGCTCATTGTGGGTGGTGCCACCTTCTAGGCTGGTACACCTGGGTTCTATAAGAAAGCAGGCTGAGAAAAGCCACAGGGAGGAAGCCAGTGAGCAGTATCATTCATTGCCTCTGCATCAGCTCCTGCCTCTGGTTCCCACCCTGCTTGAGTTCCTGCCCTGACTACTTTTGATGATGAGCTGTTATATGGAGCAGTGAGGGAAATAAATCCTTTCCTCCCCAACTTGCTTTATGTCATTGTGTTTCATTGCAACAATCCTAATTAAGACACCTGGGTTCTAAGATGGCACCACTGTACTGGGGGTGGGAGGTGGGGGACTAGAAACCACTAGTCTCAGGCTGTGTGGATTTAAAGAAAGGTCACAAGACACAGAGCTGGACTGTGATGTGTACTGTACACTGAAATAAACCCTTTCCTCCCCAAGTTGCTTTTGGTCATGGTCTTTATCACAGCAAGACAAACCCCAAGACACTCCGGAAAGCAAGCAATCCATCTCTGTTGAGAAGCATCAGATAATGAATGCACTTGTTTTTAAACTTTAGGTGTATTTACATATGTGTTTGTGTATGTGTTTGTACATATGCAGATGCACGTGTATACTTGTGTCTGGAAGCTGGAGGATAGCCTCCAGGTCATCCTCGGGAACACTACCTATCTACCTCCTAGACTGGCTGGCCAGGGAACCCCAGGGACCCTCCTCTTGCTGACTCTCTAGGGTTGGGATTACAGGTCCATGCCACACCACCCAGCATTTCTTCAACGGCTCTGGGGGTTAAGGTCAGGTCTTTGTGATTATAAGGCAAGAGTTTTCCCAAATGAGCCATCCTCCAGCAAAGATAGTTCCCTGGTTAGTTACTACACTGGCTTGAAAAGGAGATAATCAACTCCAAATGCAGCAATCCAAAATACCTATGGTAAAGTCAAATTACAGCTATTTCTAAAGAATAAATACAACATTCTAACACAGAACAGCTATTTCACTAGGTGGGTCTAACTGGATGACAGCTTTAAACCCTGTAGTGGCTTGAATGAGGAACGGCCCCCAAAAGTTTGGGCATTTGAAAATTTTGTCCCCAGTTGGCAGTGTTGTTTGGGGAGGTTATAGACCATTTGGAATGGGATCCTTGCTGAAGGAAGCAAGTCCCTGGGGGCAGGCTTTTAGTGTGTATAGCCTCGCCCCACTTCCAGTTCACACCCTGGGCTTTCTAAGTGTGGGTGGATGGGAATGTGATCTCTCAGCTCCCGGCTCCAGCTGCCTGCTGCCACGTTTCCCCTGCCATCATGGACTGTCCCTCTGGAGCTGTGAGCCCAATAAACCCTTCCTTCCACAAGTCACTTTAGCTCCTGGCATTTTATTACAGCAAAAGAGAAAATGACTAACACAAGTGCTAAACCAACACCAAGGAAGCAACTCCCCGGCCTTAACATGGGCACCTCACTCATACCAATTGTTAATCCATAACCTTTTCAGAAATTATGTAAAATTTTTAAAAATTTAGAGTAATGTGTGTTTGGCCAGGTGTAGTCATGCACACCTTTAAAGGCAGAGGCAGAGCTCTGTGAGTTTAAAACCAGCCTGATCTATATAGTGAGTTCCAGGACAATCAGAGCTACAGTGAGACGCCGTTTCAAAAACAAAACAGCAGCGAAAGACCTAAGTTATACTCATGCTTACAAATGAAAATAATCTCCCCACTACAGTTTGGTACTGAAATGTCCATAAAGGCTTATGTGCTTAGATGCTTGGGCCACAGCACAGTAGTCCTTGGAGTGGGACTTTTGAGAGGTGACTGGATCCCAAGGGCTCTGGCCTCATGATTTGATTCATCCACTAATGAATATATACGGGTATTTCTAGAGGCAGGGGACACTTCAGGCAGGTCAATGGAGGAAAGGGATCATGAGGGAAGCCTCTTTAAAGGCACTGATAATCCTGGTCCTCTTTCTCTTCCCCAACACCCCTCTCGTTTCTGGATGTACCAAGATGAGTGCCCTCCTCCACCACTCACCCCTACCAAAACAGCACCTGCCTCATCACCACGTTAAAGTGATAGGGCCAGCCATGACACAAAACTCCAAATCTGAGCCCAAATGCCTAAGCCAGTTATCTTTCCCTGCAGGATCTAGTACTGTCTCAAGTAAATAGTGTCGAGTTGAGTCAAATTACAGGATACACAACTGTTGGTTTCTGAAACATTCTTTGGTCTGTGGAGAGTCCCCCAGGTATCTGGTCATAGAATACTCATAAGTTGACAGCGTCAGGTGTTTTGTCACAGAGAAAGGGAGCCAGCATACCTGACATCAGAAATGACCATTAGTAAATACTTTGTGCTTTGTTACAGTCTAATCCAGACTTTTAAAAAAAAAAAAAAAATCTGTGTGATTTCAACATTGGCTGTGAACTCACTTACTATTTAAGATAGAAAGTCCTGAGAAAAAGCTTATAGATGTAAAGAAATAAGAAGGCCTTAAAGGGCCAGTGAGAGGGCTCGGCTGGTGAAGACACTGTCTGTCAAGGCTGACTGACAGTCTGGTTTGCTCCCAGAATGACTCCTGTAAGCTTTTCTCACTGCCCTGCTCCCCACGAATGCCACAGCATACTCACGCACATTCACAGGTGCCAAGCATCCATTTTAACAATCAGATTAAAACAAATGGCCCTCACTTTAAAGCCCTACTCTGTGAGACCTGCAAAGCTAACCTCCTCCACCACTCAACCTCACAGAACACTTCTATGATCAGATGCATGCAGAGTTTCCCACATGCCAAGCAGGTGACACTTGGATGTCCCCTAGCTGAACTCTTACTTGGGAGGTAGTTGTCACTCTCCCAGGTTGAGAGCCCAGAGACCCCCACCTCTAAGACACTGTGATTTAAACAGGCTTAACTATTTACCCTGAACTTGATCTTCACTGTGACAGGGACTAAGCTTTTCTTGAAGGACTGGGTTAAGAGGTAAGGGCACCACACCTGTGCACTTGAGCGTCTTCCGTGTTAGGATGCCCTGCCCAGAAGTGAAAAATATCCTGACTCCATGTTCTTGAACTCCCTTGCCTCTAGAAGTGAGTCAAAAGGAAATTCTTTTGTTTTATAAATCACCATGTCTCGGGTATTCTGCTATAGCCACAGAGAAACAGACTAAGACAGATGCCAACTGCCATTCCAAGGCTGTCAGCTGTGTTCCTGACAGGCTGGTTACCAACCATTTTCCCACAATCCCTTCCTCTACTTGGTCAGTCTGCCAGAGCAGCCCAGAGTGGTCACCCTTTGAACACACTAGCTCATTTAATATAGAAGTGCCAGGTGTATAGATAAATAATCAGAGTAAAGAGTTGAAAGGGCAGGCTCATATCCTGGGGTGTACCCTCCAGGAAGCTCTCCCAGCCCTATCCTTTCCAGTTTCTATGGAGACTGTCAACCATCCTTCAGGCCCTCTGTTCTCCCCAGAGGATCCCATCTGCTCTAAGGCTACAAACACTTAGAAGCCTTTACAACTTTTTGGTCAGTATTCTTTCTACTAGCTGAGTTATATCCACTTCTCTGAGCAAATGAAAAAAAAAATATTCTGATGTAGAAATACAAATAGGTCTTATATATTTAAGCCTTGTGTAGACACATGCCTTTGATAATCCCAGCACTCAGAAGGCAAAGGCAGACAGCTCTTTGTGCATTTGAGGCCAACCTGATCTACATAGTTGCAGGCTAGCCAAGCAACATAGTGAGAACCTGTCTCAAAATCATCATCATCAATCATCATCTTCATCTAGATGTGATGTTCTTTACAGCAAAAGAAAGAAAACACTAACATTTGTATAAGTAGTATGTACTGTCTGAAATATGTACTGTTCAAAGGGATAGTCCTGGGAATGCTAAGCCCAAATCTCCCTCCAATTAGAATGAGATGCTCTAATGGAGAAGGACAAAGGGGAAACCAGGATACTGTCAAGTAAGCATGGGGAAGATGAGGTGATGAGCCAGCAGGAGTCAAGCCTGGTGATCAGGAAAGGCAGCAGTGAAGCTTGCAGGAGAGCAGAGAGGGAGCTGTGAGTGATGGGGACCAGCCATGAGGGTTTCCATCCCAGACAGTGAACCACTGCTGGAAGGACCCTGGTATATTCCAAAGAAAGCTGATGGTATTACAGGGGAGATACATACTGGAGGCCAAGGCAGACGCCCCCAGATCAAAAACATGGATTCCTAGTTTTAGCATTTCCAAAGGAATGTCATCAGAGACTGGGGTGACAGCCTTTAAGAGACTCTGTGGACATGTTTAAAAACATTTCATCCTCTGGCTGAGGAGGGGGCATAGGGGAGGATATTGAGGGCATGAGGACCTGGGTTTGAATCCCCAGTACCACATAAAATAGGTGTGACCTCACATGCCTAAAACCGTAACACTGTGGGGGTGGAGTGGAGGCAGATAGAAGCACAGGTGAGGCTTGCTATTGTCAGCCTAGCTCCAGGTTCAGTGCATACACCACACACACATGCACACACCACACACACATGCACACACCACACACACATGCACATACACTACACACATATACATACATTACACCACACAATACACATACATCATACACAAGCGTGCACACATCATACATTACATATATGCACCTGTACTACACACCAAAGTTTTTTACACTTCCAAGACTTTATATTGAATAACCACTGCAATGTTTATAAAGCCAAGTCATTACTAGAAACTGCCAGATATCATAATCTACTTCAAACCTAAAAATACAAACAAAATTTTCAACTACACTTAAGAAAAAATAACAATTTGGGCCAGCGAGACGGTTCAACAGGTAAAGAGACTACCAAACCCAACAACTTGAGTTTGCTCCCCAGGATCCAATGGTGGAAGAGGAGAAGAAGCTCCTGCATGCTGTCCTCTGCCCTCCACATGCTCCATGATACATGCATGCCCCAGTCCCTCCATCATGCAAACAAATGTGGCACAGTCGCACATGCCTTTATTCCTAGCATGCATGAGACAGAAGCAGGCAAACCTCTGAGTTCTGGGCCCCCTAGAGCTACATAGTAAGACCCTTTCTATAAATAAATAAATATTTTAATTAAAATCAGCAGCTCACAATCTCAAGACAAAAGCCTTTCTGAGGGGAGAAAACTATAGACACAACTAAATTAAATCTTCCCCAGTGGAAAACTATATGAGCATGCTAAATAATGTGTGAGTATAGGCAAATTCCAAGAGTCTGATTAAAACGCAGCACAACAGGCTTCTACAGAACCCTGTTATTACCAATACGCCTCATTAATAAAACCCAGCGCAGGTTCCACCCCTGCTTAGAAACAAGCAGCCAGAGAGCAAAGCTCACAGGTGTGGGCATTCCTCACAGCTTAGGCTGCACATCAGACCTGCTCCACAGCTCACTGGGCTGGTGGTGGTTAGTAAGATTTCCTGGGTTCCATTCAGCCCAGGTCATCCAGTCCCCCTCTTATATAACAGCTGACATAACCAAAGAGGAAGAGAAGAATGAGCTAAGAAAACAAGTGCTGTACAGCCAGCCTCTGTGCCTCAGGCCGACTCTTCCCCATGATTATTTCCGTGCCCCTGCTTGTCTACCTGAGCCCCATAACTAACTCGCTATCTACCCCACCACTGTATGCTCAGAAAGCATGCCACTAGGTCTCACTGGAACAGAGGGAAGGGAGAGTATTCATCTCCCCTCTGATGAAGGCACTAGGAGATTTCGTCCCACTTTACTGACTTTCTCTGCCTACTTCTAGTGTCTAGAACAGGCTGCGAATGGCTCAGTGGGGGAAGTGCTTGCATGCAATCATGAGGATCTTCCTTCAGGGCCCCAGCAGCCAGGTAAGACACCAAGGAAGGCAGCATGCCTGTCATCCCAGGTCCCAGCACAGGCCAGTCAGTCAAATCAGTGACCTTCAGCTTCAGTGAGAGACCCTGCCTTAAAGGCAGGGTAGACAGCATCCTAGTTGAGATCTCTATTGCTGTGATAAAGCACTGTGACCAAAAGTAACTTGGGGAGAAAGGGTTTATTTTAGCTTAGAGTTTCACATCATAGTCCATCACTGAGGAAAGTCGGTGTAGGAACTCAAACGTGATGAACTGATTGACACAGAGCCCCCCCCCCCCCGGGGGGGGGGGTGCTGCTTACTGGCTGGCTCCTGTGGCCTGCTCAGCCTGTTGGTTCTAATAGTATCTAGGACCACCTGCCCAGGGGTGCACCACCCCCTGTGGGATGGGGCCTCCCACATCAATAATCAATCAAGACAATACCCCACAGAATTGCCTACCAGCCAATCATATTATGGAGATATTTTATCAATGGTGGTTCCCTCTTCTCTGATAAGTTGATCTAAAACTAGCTTGCACAGAAGGCAACTAAGGAAGACATTTGACATCAGCCTCTATCCCCCACACAAGAAGAATAAATGTGAATGCATGTGTACACACATGTACATGTGCACCAACCCACCTTTGCACATGTACATAGAATTAGAGACAAAATGTCAAAGACAAAAAATATTTAAATAATAAACTTGACTTCAGGATCTCAAGTGGCCATAAAATCTGGGAGAAAACCTTTTTAAAGAACTAGAAGCAAGAAAAGGCAATGCTCTGCCAAGAGTCCCTGGCCTCCCAGCTCGATTCTATTCTAGGCTGCTGCTTACATACCAGACTGTCCTGCCCTAACTAAGGCAGGCGTGTGCTCCTTTATTAGCACTGTTTGAGCATTCAAAAAAGCTCATTAAAAATATAGAGCAGCCAGGCTGGTGCACAGCCCTGTAAACATAGCTCCTTGGAGGCTGAGCCAGGAGGATCACAAGTTCAAGGCCAACATAGGCTACGGAGTGAATTTAAGGCCACCCAGGGCAACTTAGACTATACTCCAAAACAAAAAATAGGAAGAAGGCGGGAGACTAGCTTAGCCTAGAGCACTCAGTTAGGGTGTGTGAGGCCATTGGTTCAAAATAGAGATGGAAGGGGAGACCAATCAAGACTGGAAGGTGCCTGTTTTAGGTAGAGTTACTGTTGCTGTGATACAGCACCATGACCAAAACAACTTGGGGAGAGAAGGTTTATTCGGCATAAGCTTCCATACCACTGTTCATCAACGAAGGAAGTCAGGACAGGAACTCAAAACAGGGCAGAAACCTGGAGGAAGGAGCTGATGCAGAGGCCATGGGGTGGGGGTGGGGGTGCTGCTTATTGGTTTGCTGCTGTGGCTTGCTCAACCTGCTTGGTCTTATATCTAAGGACCACCAGCCCAGAGGTGGTACCACAATGGGCTGAGCCCTCCTCCATTAATCACCAATAAGGAAAATGCCCTACAGGCTTGCCTACAGCTAGATATTCTGGAGGCATTTCTCAGTTGATGCTCCCTCTTTTCTGATGACCCTAGCTTGTGTGAAGTGACATAAAATTAGCCAGCACAGCATCTCTGCAATTCAAATAAGTGCCTGTTTGTTTGTTTTCTTACTTCACCTCTCCAAAAAAGAAAATGCACCAAAAATTTCCAGGCAGATACCCTCATGCATCTTAAACACAACTAACTATGGTGCACAGGACAGAGTTCTTGGGCTGGTCAGATTTCATTCTGTCCCTTTTAAAATGTTTAGCAATTGTTAACTGAAAAAAGTAAACTCCTGAATAGTTTTAGAAAATGTATTCAGACTAGAGTTTTTAAAATGCCTAAATACTATGAGTATTTTTTAAATATAGAGATAAAAACCAAAGAGGGACTTTGAAAGCTTTCTGCTCCCACACACACCAGACAAAGATATATGGATCATTTTAAAAAATGTTTTGCCATTGTCAAATACTGGCCAGTTTTAGGAAACACCAAATAAAAAGCAAAACCTATACACTAGCTAAAGAGCCTCAAGCTGAATCACAGTAAAAATAAAAAAAGCTATTTCCATATCTAGATCTTTCACTGCTATTTTTTGCTACAGTTTGCAAAGAAATATCAATGAAATACAAATACAATCCCAAGAACTCAAAAGATGGATCAGCAGTTAAGATCCTGCCCTGCTCTTGCAGAAGACCCAAGTTCAGTTGCCAGCTCCCAAGACAGGCAGCTCTCAACCACCTGAAACTGCAGCTATAAAGAACTGGATGCCCCCTTCTGGACTCCATGAGCATTGCACTCACATGCACATACCCTCTTTCAGAAATATACACACAAACATAATTAAAAATAAATTCTTAAAAAACAAGAAGAATAAAGCTAAAAGCAAACTTTACAATTACTGTCAATGTTTTTATTTAAAATGAGAAATATTAAAAGCATCACAGGAAAAGAAATGGTTGTAAGAAAATGTTTTTTTTCTCCTCATACATTAAGTCAATAATATTTCTACACAAATGTTTAACGTAGTTGTTTTGCAGAGGATTCATCCCAGTGAGCCTTAGCATATGCTTCACATATTTAAATGTATGTGACAGGGCTGGAAAGACAGCTTTGCCAGTAAAGTGTTTGTTGGGCAAGCATGAAGACCTGAGTTCAGATCCTTAGATCCACATAAAAAAAAGAAAAAAAAAAAAAAAAAAGCTGGGTGCTGAGTCTGTAATCCCCATGCTGGGGAGGCAGGGGCAGAGGAATCCTTGGTTTTGCTGGCCAGCAGGCCTCGCTAACTAGCAAACAACAGATTCAGAAAGAGACCTTTTCAAAACACTAAAATAAAATAAGGTAGAAAACTGAAGACAGCACCTTTACGCTCACCTCTGATTTCCACATGCACATGAACACACATGCACACACACTTCCACACATGTGTACACATGAATACATACACACATTCACAAAAATACTTAAGAAAATTAAAGTTCATGGCCTGCTGTATATTTATACCTATCTTAAAAGTACAGCTCTCTTCTTCAAAAGTGCACACACAATTGCCGAACTTTGAAACAAGCCCCTCAGCTTGGGCTCTATTGCTCTTTTCTCCCTAGTAAATGAGATATTTACAGTGGTGGACTGTGACACACAATTGTTCCTCCCACTTGGGTAAGCTAATCCATTTGAAGAGTGACTTCCCCACTCCTCCCTCCAGGGTCTGGCATACACTTCCTCATCCACTGAGGGTGAGCTGGCCTGGGAACTTGTTTTACCTGGCCAACAGAATGCAGCAGAAGCAACCTGCACAACTCTGAAGTCAGGCCTCACGACACCTGCGGCTGCCACTGTTGCCATGTAAGACTACCACCAGCTCACCAGACAAGGATGGCTCCTTGACGATGGGAGATCATGAAAGAAAAGAAGCTTAGCAGCCACCCAGCCATGTAAGTTACCCAGCCAAGCAGCACTTCAAAGTGTCAAAAGTATCAGTGCCACCATGTTAAGTCACCTAGTCCTAGTGGTCCCACTGCACTCCTGTAGTAGCCACAAGAGTTGCCCAGACAACAACCAGGTAACAGAGTCCAGTCCAAACAATGACCTACACACTCAGCAGCAAATAAAGTGGCTGTTTTAAGTTTCCTGTGGAGGCCAGGAGAGGGCATCGGGTTTCCTTGTGACAGAGTTGCAGGCAACTAGGAGCACTACAACATGGGTGCTAGGCACCAGACTCAGGTCCTCAGTCACACACAGCAGCGCTTGCTCCTACCCACCAAGCTCTCTCTCAGCCCCACCCACACCCAACCCTTTCACTATCTTAAAAGAAGGGAAACAGACACATTTTAAGTCATTTGTAATAATGTATTACAGGGATGAAATTGTAAGGAAAAAGTACTCCTCCCTCTTTCCCCAAGGGTACAAAGGTAATGCTCACCCGCTCAGTCCTTCACAGATGGGCAACCTTTCTCCAGCACCCACATCATAGGGCCTTAGCCATTCTGCACAACACCAAAAGCCTACATGAGCCAGAATATGGTGAGAACTCTCCAGGATTTGGGGCTACTGCTTTCTTCAGCACCAAAATAGATGAAGCCAAAGAGAAAGGGAAGACTGGGTAAATGCAGGTTCTTTAAAGGGTAAATCGGTTCAATTGGTTGCTGGAAGTGAGGCCCTCATCAAAAGTAATCCAAGATGGCCTAGATGGTTAGTGTCAGTCATTAAGGACAGAAGTTGGGAGACGGGCCTCAGGGCATGTCTTTTGGGAAGCTTCTGGATTATGATGATTGAGGTAAGAAGACTTGCCCACTGTGGGTGGCACCATTCCCCTGAGCAGCATCCTAGACTATGTAGGGATGAAGCTAGCATGCAAGCATCCATCACTCTCTCTCTTCTGACTGTGGATGGAACAGACTAGCTACTTCCAGCTCTCAGTATCTTCCTGAATTTCCCACCATAAGGACAGTATCAACCTCTTTTCCCTCAAGTTGCTTTAGTCAGTGTTTTTGTTTGTTTGTTTGTTTGTTTTGTTTTGTTTTTAATCACAAAGACAGGAAAGGACAATAAACCATCAGTGTTTACCGAGGCAGTGCCTCACATAGTTCTCAACTGTAACCAAGTTCTCAGCTGGTTCCAAGAAAAGAATCTCACCACAGTTCAGTGACCGTCAGCATTGCACAGCTGCCAGATGCCAGCTAAAACTCTGACCCAGCTAGTCCTCAAGTTCCTTTTTCCTATGTCATGCTGTCAAAACAGGGTAAAGATTTACTAATTGCTCCATAAAAGTGGCTACGTGGGAGCTGGAAAGATGACTCAGGGGATAAAGTAGTTGACAAACAAGCAGGTGGATGGATTGGTTACCCGCCTAAAGACTACAGATCCCAGGGCAAGCCGGTTAGCCAGGTGAGCTGATGGTAAACCTTTGGCAAAAGACCTTGCCTCAGCAAATGAAGAGGGGCTGGGGAAGACACCCAAGTCAACCTTTAGCCTTTCCAAGCACACATGTGCCCCCCCACACACAAGCACACCATGGACAGACACACAAAGGAGTTACTTGTATTTATGACATTTAGTAAGTGTGATAATGATAAATACAGGAGATTGTTCATACCCTAAAACTCAGCTCTAAGGCTGAATTCTGTTGAATAAACATATTATTCATCATAGATTTTTAAAAAGATATATTTATTTATTTTATATATGAGTGCTCTATCTGCATGTATGACTTTACTCCAAAAGAGGGCATCAGATCCCACCATAGATGGTTATAAGCCACCATGTGTGTGGTTCTTGGAATTAACTCAGCACCTCTGGAAGAGCAGCCAGTGCTCTTACCCACTGAGCCATCTCTCCAGTCCCATCACATTTTTTTAAAAAAATAATACTCTGATGGTTCTTATAGATGCAACAGCCAAGACTCTAAAACAATATATCTTTTTTCTCTACTCAATAAATCTACAGTTTATGACACAGTGATTCAGGCTCTGCAGATTCACGTAAGTGACATCCTCAGCATATAACTTTTCAAAATGAAAATCAATTCTGAGGAAACTAATGATAAATCAAAATAATGGGTGATGCATCTCAGGCATTTCAAATACTCCCATAAGTCATCTGGAAGCCTTCAAACTCCATCTCCAAACTACACATAAGGGTTGTTTTGTTATACCGCAGTGTGCTCACAGGAGGGAAAACAAGCAAATACTAACATATATTCCAAATCAGATGGTGAAGGGCAAGAAAGGGAAAAAGGAAAATTGCCATTTAAAGCACAACAGAAGGGGCTGGAGAGATGTCCCAGCCATTAAGAATGTGTAAGCTATTACAGAGGACCCGAGTTCAGTTCCCAGTACCCACCTCAGGCAGCTTACAACTGCTTGCAATTCCAGCTCCAGAAGGAACTCATGACTCTGGCCTCTGTGAGAACTCTGCTCACATGCACATACCTACATTTACCTACATACACACAATTAAAAATAAATCTTTTTTAAAGATCACATTAATGTTATATTTTTGTTACCAATTTTTCCAGAGTTTTCAATATCTAGATACACATTAAACCTTTGACTCAAAATGGGACCTAGTTCACTTAAGTAATTAATCTTAATATGACAGAAGTGCTGATAGATAAATATTACCTACTTGAAAATGTCAGTTTTATCAAAATATCAATCTCTCTGGCTCCCTCTGGTGGCCACTAGGAGAAATCAAAATGATCCAAGAAAGGACTAGTTATGTTGCTAAAGGACATCTGCATGAATTATCCAGGTGCATACATTAGACAGGCTGTGTGCAATAGATAGTTTTTGAGTGAATATTCTTATTTTGCAACACAAATTTGGCAGTACCTGTATCAAATTCTCAGTTAAACCACTGTCATTGACTCAGGTCAAATCACTGAATCCTCAGGGCACCAGTGTCCAGGTCTATAAAATGGAACTAGTTAGAAGAACTGCAGGGAATATATCTGTATTTCAGCTGCTCCAACATGACATGGGGGAAAGGCACACTAGATGGAATAGGGGATCACTAGGCAGCACAAAGGGTTACTGCCCAGATCCCACACCCAAATAGAAGGACCTCTTTCTCGAGTGTAAATTCACAGGCCTCAAAATCTTGTAATGGCCTCTTACCACTCTTAAGACCAAAACCCTTCACATGACCCCAGTGCTTCTTTATGGTTGGGCTTCTTGACCTCTAAGTGTGAGCTTAAAGCTTGGTATCCTCCAACCCTTCAATCGCCCTGCCCAATCTCTCTCTGTCTCTAAGTGTGTGTGTGTATGTGTGTGTGTGTGTGAATATGTATGTATGTCTGTGTCTATGTGTAGGTGTGTGTGTAGGTGTGTGTGTGTGTGTGTGTGTGTGTCTGTGCGAGTTTATGCAGTACCTTCAAATGCCAGAAAATGCATCAGATCCCCTGGAATTATAGACAGTTGCAATCCACCATGTGGGTGCTGGGAACCAAACTCGGGTCCTCTGCAAGAGTAGCAAGTGTTCTTAACCACTGAGCCATCCCTGCAGCCCCACAGTCTTTCACAGTGAGATTTTCAAAAGCACTGTGCTCCTGCACAGAGTTCCTGAGTTCCCTTCCTGTCTGCAGTTCATCTCTAACTCACTGCCAACTAACTCATCCTTTTCAGACTCATTTTATTCTGGCTTCACAGACTAAAGCTAGCCTCCCTCTTACAGGTGTGGAGCACCTTTCAGAGAGGCTTGCCCCACCGAGCTGAAGCCTGCACTGTGTTTCCATCCTCCCCACTTGTCTGTCATGTCCTGCTCACCACCCTCGGCCCCAGAATTTAAATATTTGTTGAACCGCCGAATCAACTAAAACCCACAGGTACTGAACTTAAACCTGATTCCTTCAGATAAATGCTATAATATTCCAAATGTTATGCTTTGTATTTCTTCCCAGGCTAGGTAGTGTCCATGAAGGCTGGCAGAAAATGACACAAGTCCAGTCTACCCATACCCCCATGGGAAAAAGTCCCATCTGCAGACTGCAGAGAAGAATCTTTCGGAGCAGAGAACCTAAACACACACCCTCTACCATCACTATTTACCTGTCTGAGTGGTGCACACAGTATGTCTCTTATGATAAAACATCCCACTGCGAACAGTGGTTTATAGCTGTGCTGTACTGGAGTGCTCCCTTCAGATACACTGCTCTGCCGCGAGTCAGCACGAGCACCAATACCCAGCTGGATGCTCTGCCTCGGAGCATCATGGAAGAAGATATGTGGCCTGCATTAAACTGAGGCATACCCAGAGCTGCCTCAAGGTATGATTCCTATATATTTCATATTTTCTCTATATAGTATACATTCCCAAGCAGACAGTAAGTGTGGCCCCGAATAACTTTCCTTCTGCTTGTTTAAACCATTACTCCTGAGAAAGGGAGATGGCTCAGTGGATAAAGCACTTGCTGTGTAAGCATAAGGTCCAGAGTTCCAATCCTCAGAACCCAAGTAAAAACCCAAAGAGGCATGGCTTCTACCTATAATCCCAGCACTGGGGACAGGAGGGGCTTGCCCCCAGCACAAGCTGACTAAAGCTGGTAACTTTCAGGTTCATGGAGAGTAAATAAAGTGGGGAATGATCAGAGAAGATGCCAATACCAGCTTTGGTCCTCTGCATGCATACATATGCAGGTGTACCCGACACACGCACCATGTACCCAGACACAAGCATTCATATCATATACACATACAAGAGGATGTGTCTGAGAAAGGAGGCCTAAAGCCCTCAGTTTCAAAAAGCTACAAGTCTCCCACAAAATTCTTTCATTAAAGTGTTGCTAGGATAACACATCTCTATCTGATGAATTTTTAGCCAATTTAATGACTTCAATCAGTAATTATTTTTCCCCATAAGATACAGAGTGATGCATAGAATATCTGAGAAATTTCCCCTGTTCTGTTAAAGGACATTGGCTTTTTAAATGGAGCTCATATTTATTACTGATAGAAGTGGGGTGTTCTAGGGAATCATCTGGTCTGTGGTAAATGTGCGGGCCCCTCCCATGGAAAAACAGATAATTCAGTCTCAGCACTGACTCCTCTGAGACCTCCCTAGCTTCTGAAGACATGGCAGAAGAGTCAGAAATGTAAGAAATGCACGCCCTTTAAATCGTCACAGGAGAACACATGCTGCTGACGGCTGTGTGAGGAGGTGCCAACAGCTTCATGGGAAGAATCCATCACCTTTCACACTGCCCTTCCAACCTGAACAAGGACCTCTGTGATAGAGCGAAGTCGGCACTCTCTGTGCAGATGGAGGGACTCTGACCTGACAATGGACTTCCTGAATTATCATTTAACCAAGAAGACCAACAGCACAACAGCACGCACACAACTGACTGCACCTGGATAGGAAGAGAGGGACAGTCAAGACAATTTTCAGGGACTCTGATACCAGCCATGTAGAGACAAAGGACAATGGAGGAGAGACCTCACTTCCAATTCAGGGCCACTGTACAGACTTGACTCTCACTTGTTACCAGGTTGTGATTCAACCTCACTGCTGATCTTGCTTCCAGCTGGGAGACTCTAGACAGAAGTACCACCCACTGGCCAGGTATTCGGTTCTCATTACATATTAATAAGATGAAGTTTAACGTATCAGCAAATTCAGTGAGATGCTGCACTTCAAAACACAGCCAGGCCTGAGTCTCTGATTAAACAAAACAAGGATGAATTTATTAAAGGGGCCAACAGCCTTCCCCTGGCGACCACTGCGTGTCTCCTAGTAAAACACTTAAAACGTTTTCAAATATATGAGAAGCAGAGAAAACTGAAAACTACAAGCAGGACTGATTTTTCTCAAAAGCTTAGAAGCAAATTCTCTGTTGTTCTTTGTAGCTGCAGTTTTTTTTTTTTTTTTTCCCAGTGTGGTCCCACAGCTGTCAGCCCCAAAGAAACACACAGATGCTATATTACTTATAAAACTGTTGGCCGATGGCTAGGGCTTCTTATTGGCTAGCTATCTCTCAATTATTAACCCATAACTACTAATCTATGTATTGCTACATGCCTTATCTTACCAAAGAACACCAGCGTGTCCTGTCTTCCTGGTCTCTACTTGGAAGCCTCTTCCAGTTTCTCTCCACCTTCCTTTTATCATATAAGCAAATCTCTTCAAAATTCAGATCTTAAAATACAGATTTGCCAAGTAGTTTCTCCAATTCCGTTTCACTTGGCTCCAGTTTCCTTTTCATCCGGACTAGGAATAAGATCACAGAGCCTGGCACACTGAAAGGGCAGTTAGGACCTCAATTTTAATATACAAGCACTCCACAAAACAATACAACATCCGGTTCCCCACTGTAAGGTGTGGGACAAGAGGTCCATTCTCCTTAGACTCTCTGGGTTTTCCTTACTATCTACAGTGAGCAATGCTCTGTCCAGGCTCCTTAACTAGGAAGGAAAAAGTAACTAATCAATTAATGTAAGAACAGGATTCACCTTAGACACAAACAATCTTGCAGAAAGCTAATGGTAGGAGCCACCATGGCATTGAGCCCTAAGTCTGGAGCTATAGGGTGGCCAGAGAGCTGAGACGAGGCGGCTCAGAAGAGGCCTTGTAGGGCTGTCCCCAGCTCCTGCCACGCTCCCTGCTTAACTTGAAGGCACATGTGTTCCTCCACTCTTACTGTGAACCCCTCACCCTGTCTCTATCCAAACTACAGACTGTAAGTTTGGCTCCACACAAGCCTGGCAGCACACACCTGTGAAACCATCACTTGGGGGTGAGGCAGGACTGACACTAGTGCAAGGCCAACCTAGGCTAGATGGCGAGGTCCAGGAGTACCTGGGTGACAGAGAGACCAGGTCTCAAAAAACAGTGAAACAAGAAGTGAGTTTAGTGGTCAGGAAGACAGCTGCTGAGTAAGTGCTCGCTGTCCCCCTCAGGCAGCTCAGAGCTGGGAGCACACACTTCCTCGCATTTCTCAGAGATGCGCAAGTGAACACAGTCCAACAGCTCAGACTGAAACCTTCCCTTTCGTGCTTTGGGACACGGAAAGTAACTAACATCCTGATCGGGAGGGAATCTGCAGATAAAATTGAAGAGCTTGAGTGTGATATAAAGTGGCTCAGCATCCTGGTCAGCTTCTTGCTCCTATCAAACTATTCTATATTCTACTACATAATTAGAACAAAATAGTGTATACAAAGAGGAGCAGAGAATGCCAAAGAAGTCAATCTATTTTCAAACTGCTATTTTCTGCACCTGAAAAATTATGAAGCCTACAGTTTAATATCTTTGTTATTTTAATGTAAACTTGCAGTTACCTATATTGATATGAGTATCATGACAGCAGTACATAAATGCCGTAACCTCTTGACTGATGGTGACAGTGTCATGATCTCAGCTGATTGATTGTGAGGCACTGGGTACTCTGTGTAACAGGAGTTTTAGCATACTCATTCTTACATATTCACTAATAACATTCCGGTGTTGTCAAGAGGTATGGCTAGATTTCATATCCACCATGTTATTATTTTCTATTCAGCGTTTTAATATATGTATGTATGTATGTATGTATGTATGTATGTATGTATGTATATTTTAAAGGCTGGATCTCACTAATGTAGCCATGGCTGACCTGGAACTCACTATATAGACCAGGATGTCCTCCAATTCACAAGATCTTCCCACCTCTGCCTCTGGGTAATTATAGGCGTTGAGCTACCATGTGCCTAGACTTACTTTTTTTTTTTTTTCCTTTTCAATATCCAGTTTAAGGAACACATTTAATAATGATCAAATCTGTTTCCAAACAGTTGTGTATTTTTATATTATTACCATTCTGAAACAGTAGATCCATAGCTACACCATAGGGTTCAGTATCCTGGGAGACTCAGGAAGCAGTGTTATAATGTATTTATATTAGCATATAATATACATTAAATTAGAGAGTTGCTTTCTGTTCCTTTAGACTTCGCACCAATGATGAGAAATGAGTTTTTAAATAAACTTGTATGTATATTATTTTTAATCACCATCTCAACTGTTTTCATTACTTCAAGTGAAAATATATGGAAATATGCAAATGAACATTTTAAAAATAGCCTAGAAAAAAACTAACATATTATCAAACAACAGTAAGCAAGCATGGCAATAGCTCATGTCGTCTTCTGGTGTCTGCCCTTGGACTACACTGATGGCTAACTGATCCCCTATTTCTCCCTTAGCTCCACAGGTTAATTCTACATACTGTCAAATGTTTCCCTTTCTTTTTATAAAAACGTTTAGATGTTTTTTGCCTGCGTGTATGTGCACCATGTATGTCCCTGGTAGAAATGGAGGGTCTGCTGGAACTAGGGTTATGGATAGCTGTGAGCCACATGTGGGTGCTGGGAATAGAACCCAGGTCCTCTGCAAGAACAATAAGGGCTCTAAACAGCTGCGCTTTTTGGTTTTTTGAGATAGGGTTTCTCTAGCTTTGGAGCCTGTCCTGGAACTCACTCTGTAGACCAGGCTGGCCTTAAACTCACAGAGTTCAAGTGTAATGTTTTCTTAAGCCTAATCCAAAGCATGCCACATTTTGTTTAAAACCTTCTGGTTGCTAATATCCTTTTCACTAATATTTACCTAAATCTCACCATTAAGAAGTAATTATACAAACTCAAATTGTAGACTGCTTTATTTAAGCTTTATTCTCTCTCTCTCCCCTCTCTCTCTCTCTCTCTTTCTCCCCTGTCTTCTCTGTGTGTGTGTGGGGGGGTGGTAACCTGGGGAGGCCAGAAGAGGGTGTTGGATCCCCTGGAGTGACAGAGGGCTGTGAGCCACTTGTTGTGGGAACTAAAACATGAATTCTAGGTCTCTGGATGAACAGCAAGTGTCCTTAACCACTAAGCCATTTTTCCTGCCCCAGAAATGTTTTAATTAGTAAGTCTCATGCAAAACTGAGCACAATAGCATTGCTTCCCTGAGCATGGTCCTCTTAAGGAGCATCCTCAGTTCTAAGCAGTCAGAAGAAAGCACAAGTATATCTCCCAAATTAGAGCCAAAGGAACCAAACTAAACTGCAGGACAGCCTTAGTGCTTAAGTGAGACAATGAAATTTATTGGGTGTACACACTACCACACCCTAAAGAGTCTGTAATAGGTCCTAAGTGCAATTCCTTCCTCTTCCTGACTCAGCCTCACCCATAATGTGCAGCTAGAATGCAATCAATGCAGAGCAACCTCCCATTCCACACCCTCTGCTGGACACAGGGAAAACACCGTGAGCAATGGAGTGGACCTTAAGCTACAGTGACAAGAGATACGGATCCTTTAACCCCACCATGAAAGGGCCAACCTGAAATGAACTTTGCCAGCTGACACTCACACCCCTACATGCCCTCTTTTTAAAATAGGTACAGGCCTGTGTACCTTCTTTACCAACACTGGGGGGTAAAGCCATGTCATCAGGGGCTGGAGAGACAGCTCAGTGGATAAAGGTGCTTGCAGCCAAGCCTGAGGACCTGAATTCAATCTCCAAGACCCACATGGTAGAAGGAGAGACCCAATTTGTGTAAGTTGCATTCTGACATGTGTCACATGGACTGTCACACAGGAGCATATACATACATATAAGATACATACATATATACATACATACATATAAAATAAAAATTATTTAATGTACTAAAATGTGTTTAAAGATATCTCATTGGAAGACGAATAACTGGCCCATGTTCTAGAATGCAAGGTTTTTATTACCTACAGATTTTGACACCAATTATCTTATTGATAATTTAAAAAATTAAGTCATATGTACCTCTAGCAAGTGTTTCACGCATTTTCAGCATTATATAAATGTTTATTATACTAACAGAAATCTATTTTAATTATAAATGCACTATAACAAAGAAATAGAAAATCTTTATGTTTTTCTAACCCTGCCACACCCTCTCTGATCATCTGTGGGTCTGTTCAGGCCTTTGCCCATGGGAAATATTTTCCTGACTCTTAATTATAACTATACCTTCTTTTACCCCGGTTTTTTTTTTCACTTAAAAGATTTCTATTTCTTTACAGACCTCCCTATATACTCACATAAAAGTTCCCCATATTAATTTTCATGCTGTGCAACAAATCACTACAAATATGTAATGAAGTCTGCAGGTCAGACTCTGGGTGGGACCGACTACACTCTCTGCTCAGGTCTGGTCTCCCGAAGGCTAAAAAGATGCAGTGAGGAAGAATGCCTGTCCAGAAGAATCCACCAGGGCTCACTTGGTCACTGGCAGAACAGAGGCCCCACAGCTGTAGAACCAAGGTCTTTGCTTCTTTACTGTGATCCAGGAAACTCTCTCAGCCACTTGAGGGCCACATTCATTCCCTGTCCCATGCTCCTGCCACTGTAAAGCCCTTAAGAACAGTTCAACTCCTTTCTGCCCTTCACAGCTCTCTGACTTGCTGGTCTATTTTGAGGCAGGGAAGACCAGCCTGCCTTTTACATGGAAAAAGGATTCATTTATTTTTGTGTACATGTATGCATGTGCATGTGTTTATGTGTGTGTAGGTGCCTGAGGCAAGAGGGGACCAAGATCTACTAGAACTGGAATTACTGGGGGTTGGGGAGAGTCATGAATGTGCTTGAACTAAGGGTCCTCTGCAAGAAGAGTAAGCAGTCTTAATTGCTGAGCCGTTTCCACAACCCCTTTTATTTTATTGTCATGTGTACACGAGCATGTCTGTGTACAAATGTGCACATGTGTCAAGTGTCCGAGCTGGCCAAAAGAGGGATCCCCTGGAGCTGGAGTTACAGACACTTGTGATTCACCTGACAAGGATGCTGGGAACCAAAGCCAGGTCCTCTGGAAGAGCAGCAAGTGCTTTAAACCACAGGGCCATCTCTCCATCCCCTGAATTGCTTTTTAAAGGGCTGGTATAGTTAGAAGAGACCCACCTGGCTAATATCCCTTTAGGCTACATTAACATTGTTGTGATAGACCAGAGATACTCAGCTCAGAGGGTTGGGGACAAAAATTGGATAGGGGGAGGGGGGAAGCTGAGAATGTTAGTTTTATAATGGGCTCTCATTAAGTCTTTATTGTAAGCTCCCTATAATGGCTTTTTTTTTTTTTTCCTCCTATTTTTTTGTTTGTTTGGTTGGTTTTCTATGAATGAGCAAAACTGCCCAGCATGAGCCAACCAGACTTTTAGATAGCATCAGACCCATACTTCCCTGGCTGATTGGGGCACTCTGATGTCATGAAGAGTATTCCTGCAGTAAGGACCACAGCAAATGAAGTTGTGACTCCTCCTCCAGGAGACCACACCCAAGTCACAACTGGTCCAGACCACCCAAGAAGCCTGGAAAGGCAACACCAGGCAAAGCAGGCCTTTGTGAACTACAGATAACCCTGAAACAATTCTCCCTCAAGCTGGGGGGAGAGGGGGGAGAGCATTTTCTGACTTACTCAGCAGAGGCCAGTGATTGGTACCATTAGCACTTCATTTGCATGCCCCACCCATGCTGTGCTTCCCATTTCACTCTCTTTTTACTTGGGGGGAGCGGGGATTAGCAGGAGACACCCTCCCATGCTGCCCTAGATATCACAACATTCCACCCCCAAAAAAAGGTTTCTGTGGAATGATTACTTCTTGTCTGTTTGTGATTACTATCCTAAACAGTGCAGGCCTAACTAGTAACACTATGCAAATGAGCCACAGAGACAGTGGCTGCCACAGGGGTCAACCTGGGCAAAGATGGCAGGTACAATACAGGACAGTAGAATACAAAGAAAATGCAAGCACCCAGAGTTAAGACTGCCAAAGGCAGAGGTGAGGAGCGACTGCAGGCCTCAGCCACTGGAAGGCTCCAAGAGGCTGCAAAGTCTTAAAAGCCAAAGATCCTGCATTGGAGGATGGGGGTGGGGGGTGCCTGCCCTTAAGGGTCCCAGCAACCAAAGCTAAGAGCAGAAATGCTAGCAGGCACTGACTGCTGCTGTTGATTGTTGCAGCGTACAGAGTTTCAGGCAACTGTCACATGGAGCAGTAAGCCTCTAAACCAGTTAGTCTGCAGTTTCATGGCTTGAAAGTACCAGTCTATCAGCCCAGTCCATAAACCTTTATCTGAGCAGAGCTAAGAGCCTCTCACTGGGAAGGAAATGACTGGGAACCTTCACTATGTCTGCAGTAGTGTGGCCCTACATCACTGCATAGCCATGAGCACATTTCCTTAGAGCATTCCAGGTCCTAGGCCATAGGGATGAAAGTCTGGAATTCTGCCAGTCACCTTTGGATCACACCCTGGAGGCTACAGTCAAAAGTCACAAAGGTCACCTAGCCACAGCACTAGAAAATTGTAAGGTCCCTTTAAATCTTAAGACTGTAAACATTTAACAAATACATTAAAGAGGTAGAATGTAGGGTTGTTTTAAGAATGGGAAAGGAATAAATTGATCTAAATTTAAAAGGATGCTGGGGCAAATAGGAACATGCATACATATACTTATTTATCCACTCATTTCTTTCTTTAAAGCAGGGTCTTCCTGGAATTTAGCTCTATGTAGCCAAGGGTGCTTTAGAATTTCTGATGCTGGGGTTACAGATGTGCATCCCAGCACTGGGGGTTACACATGGTACTGGAAAAGTAGCCAAGAACTCTATATCTGGATTGGCAGGTAGCAAGAAGAGACACACTGGACCTGGCTTGAGCATTTGAGGCCAAAGTTCACCCCTAGTAACACGCTTTCTCTAACAAGACCACGCCTTCTAATCCCTGTCAAGTAACCCCACTTCTAATGACCAAACATTCAAACATATGAGCCTCTGGGGGCCATGCCTATTCAAGCCACCACAGACTCCTGGCATACAGTGGATGGTATATACATGCTGCACAAAGACATTATATAATAGTAGACCATAAATACCATTACAGCTGTCAGGAGTTTCACGGTCAGACAGAGCTGCCAATGAGAGAGAAAAAAAAAAAAAACACCAATATCCAGAGATATCCAGAGAGAGGCAGTCTGCAAGGTCTACAAGGGGGCTGAGTAACAATAGTCCCCAGGAACAGGAGAACATGGGAGTAGGCAATAAGGAGCCCAGATTTTAAAAGAAACAAAAAGCTATAAGAACTGACTTTTGCTAAATGTTTTACCTGTGTGGGTGTGTGGTGCTATGTTTGTGGTTATTAGTGTGGGTGTGTGAATATTTAGGGGTCTATGCATATGTGTGCATGTGGGTGGAGATTGCGGTGACATTGGGTGTCTTTCCTCTATGGCCCTCCACCTTTAGTTTTTGAGATGGGGTCCCTTGCTGAACCTAAAGCTCATTGATTCAGTTAGGCTGGCTGGCCAGTGCGCCTCGGGGATCCCGCCATCTCTGCCTCAGTTACAAGCACACTGCTCAGCATTTTTCACCTGGGTGCTGGGGACCCAATACAGGTCCTCATGCTTGGCAGCAAGTGCCTCACCCACTGAGCAATCTTTGCTGGAATTACTACTCTCACAGTAACTATAACTTGAACACTGGAAAATCTCAAGACGCTCAAATGACTCATTCTCAATAAAATGAGCCTGGATTGTACCCATTAGTGTCAGTCAACCAGTTGAAAGAACACATTGACAACTATGAATGACACCATGGAATGTGACACTCAGACGGTCCTAAGTATAAAACCCTTCATCAAATATAGTGCTCCATTCTGTGCTGAAAGTTAGCTGAAGGAAAAATGTGCCCTTTGTCACCTTTATGAAGATTGTTCCATGTCAAGCGTGCTTTGTTCGGCTAACCACTCAAATCTTCTCTTCAGAGAAACAAAAATTATACTATTTTCATCTCGTGGAACCAACATGAATAATGATTGAAATCCTGGAGACCCTTTCCTTGGGGGTCTAGGCCATGAACTTCACTCTTTACCTCAGGGTGAGACCATTTTCTACTTCCAGAACTAAGGCTTCAGACATACCTGACAAAAAAACCAATAGTTGACAGATTAGCGGCCAATGCTTAAATCTCTCTACATATTGTTGCTCAGCTTCCAAAACATTTTCTTTTGCAGACCTTAAAATTTCTGGTCACATACCAGATAAACATTTGAAGCTCATGGAGGTAAAGTGCTTTGTTCCAGATCCAAGTGTTTTAGGTGCAGCGCTAGAACCCAAAGCAAAATTTCCACAAAGAAACAAACAAAAAAGGCAAAGTAGAGGCTAAGGAGATGGCTCAGCAGTTAAGAGCTCTGTTGGTTTTGTAGAGAACCTGGGCTCGATTCCTAGCACCTACATGGCGGCTCATCACCACCCTATCTCCCAGGCACTCATGGGGTATATGTTCATACACATAAAGTAAATCTTTAAAAGAGCACCGTAATAGAATAATTTAGATCAATTTATAGAAAAATTTATTTTTCTAAAATTCCCACTTAAACCAACAGAAAATGAGCTATTGTTGGCTAAAATTTAAACTAGAAAATGTATATTCTGCTTTCCAAAATCATGTGAGCTATTCTGAATATTTTAATAGTTTGTTGTAGCTATTTGAAAATAACACTATACCCTTAAATGAGCCTAATTTTAAAGAAAAAAAGACTCAAAAAAAAAAAAAAGCTTTAGACATTTAGACATACACCAAAATTTTTTGTTTATATTCCCGAGGCAACACACACACACACACAAATGTAAATAAATCTTGAAAACAAAAAAAGCCAGGTAGTGCCATGTACATCTCGGGAGGGCAGGTAATTTGCTACTGGATAAGTGAGTTCCAAGTCCAGTGAGAGACCTGAACCAAAACACAAGGTGTGTAACCTCATGGAAGGACATCCAACCACACATAGACACACACAACACAATCAGCCCACACACGGGAAAGCATTTACTGATCATGGAGCGAAGGAACAGAGCCTCTGAGAGTGGTGTTTATATGGTTCTCAGGCAACAGTCTCCTGGAGATTCTACCTGAAGCTTCAGATCACTCAGGGTGAGCGGGAATGGGGTCTGGAGCATGAGATTAGAAAAAAACAAAAAAAGGCCCAACAGGAACCAGCACCAAACTCACACATAGCATGAGGCTGGATACTTGACACCAACACCCTCCCTTCACTAGTCCCTATCAGTAATCATGTCCCCTGTAGCTTCGGGGACATCAGCAGCACCCTTTCACCTAATGGCCAACACAAAGTGTCCTGTCAAAATGGGCATCCTGGTATTTATATTAAGGCAAACAATATAAAAACATATTACTAATTAGCATGAGTGTTTCAGGAGTATGACAGAAATATCTTATCATGCCTTAACATGGCCAAACTCAACCATAGCCCAAGAGAAGAAAATTCACTATGTCTTTAGGTTCTTATTTAGATCACCCTTCCACTTCCTTATCTTTGAGTTGTAGATTCACACAATACATTACACTGGAGATATTTAGGATATCCTGTTCTGTTTCTTCTTAAAGATTTTGCTTTATGTATATGGGTGTATGGGTCTGTCTGCATATATGCCTTTACACTATATGTATGCAATGCTCACAAAACCTAGAAGAGGGCACCAGATCCCCTGAAACTGAAGTTTCAGGAATTCTGAACTGCCATGTGAGTGTTGGGAATTAAACCCAGGTCTCCTAGAAGAACACCCAGTGCTCTTAACTGATGAGCCATTTCTCCAACTAAAGCTGTCCTTTCTTAAGTGACATGTGCTGTAGTATTTAAGCTGAAATATAATCTACAACTTTCTGTCAAATGGACCAGTGAAAGATATCAGATATCAGTATATAAACGCTGTATATTTTGTATACATATTCAAATGTAGGGAAAATATAGCCAGGGCTTTGAGATGGCTCAGCATGTAAAGCACTTGGTGCCAAGCTTGATGACTTGAGTTTAATCCCTTAAACTCATGTGGAAGGAGAGAACTACCTCCTTCAAGTATACACACACACACACACACACACACACACACACACACACACACACACACGATGCAAAACAAAATTTAAGAGAAAATATGATCAAACATCAGCTTCTGAATCTAATGGGTAGGCTCATCCTAGTTCACTATGTTAATCTCTTGAATCGTGTTTCAATTTTTCCATCAAAAAAAAAAAGAAAGAAAGAAAGAAAGAAAAAACAAGAGAAATCAGTCACATATCTGCTAAAAATCTGTGCTGACAGTGATTGTTTAGTTCAGCTGCCAGGGGTATTTTCCAAACTCCAACAGCACGCTGAGCCATTCATCCCAACTGACTATAGATAAGAATATTTAAACAACCACCAGGGCAGCTAATGCTTGGAGATAGACAAGCAGAGGTCTCTACCTCGCTAAAAGCATAATTACCAGGTAGTCACAGACTAGCTTTAAACACAGCATTTGTGGGGATCTCTCAGGCTAGGAGTGTGTGGGACTCTGACAATCTGTTGACTGGATGACTTTGGCAGGTTACTTGTGTGGGTCTTGGGTGCTTGTCTCTGCATGCTCTGGGCCTTTGGTAGCTCCAGCCTGCACTGTTGCAGGGGCTAGGATTGCTTCAAGCTTGAGCTTCTCAAATCTGTTCCCACCAGAGCTTCCAAGAAACCACACTTGAACTCACACCTCTGCATTCACAGTGCAAGCCCAACTCTCTATTTTAAATATATGTGTATATATAATATATATATGTATACATATATATATATATAAATGTGTGTATACATATGTATGTTTGTATGGATAGATAGATGGATGGATGATAGATAGATAGACATGCAATATATAGATAAATATTCATGTGTATGGGTATTTTGCCTGCATGTATGCCTGTGCACCACACGCATGCTAGGAAAGATGCCCATGGAGCCAGAAGATCTGTCAGTTCTCCTGAGTTTGGAGTTATAGACATTTGTGAGCTGTCATATGAGTGATGGGAACTGAACAGCCAGTGCTCTCTTAGCAACTTATCCATCTTTTCAGACCCTAGTGCAACAATCTTAAAGATGACATTTTTAAGACATTTGACTTCCTCTTCATGCCTACTTCCCACCCAACCTCCCAGATATTATTCTAGGATTCAACAATGCTGAGCTGCCGTTCTAGGCACCAGCTTCCTCCCTCCACTCTACTTCTCCTCTCTATGACCCTGCCTCTCCCTCTGAATGCTTTTTGCCCTTTCCTGGATGATTTCCACCCACCTCCTTTAAGCTTCAGATTAAGCAGCTCACTCAGCAGATGGGTGGTTGCCAGGGGACAGGGGAAGAGAAAGTGGGAAGAGACTGCTTAATGGGTGTGTGGCTTTCTTCTGGGGAGAGGGACATAACTAAGTAGATAAAAGTGGCATTTGATAGCATTGAAAGTGCACTGAGAGTCAGTGAACAGTTCAGTTCAAGATAGACAACTGGCTGACTCCAAACTCCCCATGCCTCGGCTCACCCTGGATCAGTAGCTTGCACTCTATCCCACAATCCCTTCTAAGCCAGTAGCTTGCACTGTATTACACATTCCCTACTAGGCCAGGAGCTTGCACTGTATCCCACAATCCCTACTGGGTCAATAGTTTGCACAGTGTCATACAATCCCTATTTGTCAGTAGCTTGCACTGTATCACACACTGCCTACCGGGTCAGTAGCTTCATATCACACACCTGCTACTTTATATTGATAGAGCTCCTCCACAAAATGGAGAGCCTCTCATCTCCTGGTGCTCAAGCTAGGAGAAATATTGCTTTCCTATCATTGACAAATAGAGACTGCAGTCATCTCTCTTGGGTCACCTACCAGAGGCAGATGTGGATGAATTTTCCAAATCTAGGCTAAATAGGAACTTACAAGTGCTTATATTCTTTAGAAATGCAAAGGTTGAAAAATCTGTTGTGGATGCACAAATGGGAAGGCAACAGAGCCAAGTTGGTGCAGCTGATGACTGTAGTGAGATATTCACTTCGTCCAGATCTGTGGCATTGACCACAACCATTGGGGGTGGAGACAGGGGCAGAAGTTACCTAGAGGAACTAGGTCTGAGGAGGAGCCCAGGAGCACTCTCTTGCTTGCAGCACAGAGACAGGAGAGCATCTGGAGGCATCCTTGGGACCAGGAACCTGCTAGTGTTCATCTGTCTATGTTGTAAGTTATTTCTCCCTGAATAAACATCTATTTGGCCTATTTGTTTCTCTTGATCCTTATTAAACCACAACATATAACTGTGACAAGGTCTCTCAAGGAGGCAGCCACAGGACAGGAGTCACAATTATGGTAAAGCACTGATCATACCTTATCTCACTTCATCCTCCCAACTACTTGGCAAAACAGTTATTAGCTTCCATTTTCCATTTTCCCTACATAGTTAGAGACTCAGCCTAAACCCTCCGTAAAGCAGCAGCAAGTGTTTTGTTAAGGACCCTCCTAAACTCAGTAGTGTACATGCTTTAGCAGAACCTCCCTCAGAGGATCCCCCAGAGTCACTTTCAAAACACCCCACCCTCTGCTGAGTAGTTCCCCTGCAATGAGAAAACCAAGAAGCAGCCAAATAAAGAAGGAAGAATGTTATACTCTCACTGGTTTACAAAGCATTCCTGTGGGGCTAAATGTAGCTCAGTGGCTAGGGCATCTGCATGGCATGTGTGGAGAAGGAGAGAGGGTGGGGGAGGAAGAAGAGGAGGCCTCCACCAGGAAGCACAGCATCTCAGTTGGCTTTCTACTGTTGTGGTTAAACTCCACGACTATACGTAACTTTGGGAAGAAAAAGGCTCACTTGGCTTATACTTCCAGACTACAGCCCATCACTGGGGAAAGTCAGGGCAGTAACTCAAGCAGGAACCTAGCTACAGGAACCTGGAGACAAGAGCTGAAGCAGGGACCACAGAAGAACACTATTCACTGGCCTGTTCCCCATGGCTTGTTCTTGTTTTCTTGTACAGCCCAGGACCACCTGCCCAGGGGTGGTCCTGCCCATAGCAGGCTGGGTGCTCCTGCATCAATTATTAATCAAGAAGATGCCCCCACAGACCTGCCCACAAGCCACTCTGAAGGAGGCATTTCTCATTGGAGGTTCCCTCAGCTCAGATGACTTTTGCTTGTGTCAGGTTGACAGAAACAAAGCAGCACACACAGAGAGGAGGATTCTCTACTGGGTTCCTCACCTACCTTATTCTGTCCAGACCCCAGCCATGGGATGGTGCCATCCACATTCACTTGGGTTTTCTCAATCCTCTCTGAAATGCCTTCATGAGCACACCAGAGGTGTGCCTCACCAATCTCCTAGGTGATTCTAACCCAGTCACATTGACAGTGATTATCCACTGCACACATATGAAAAGGAAAGACTAGAAAGAAAATGTCAGTCTCAACAATTGATCAACACAGTCAAAATATGTCATCTCCAAAAAATACATGTATGCCTTTTACACACACACACATACACACACAAACACTGTTTTTGTGCCTTGAAGGCCATTCTAATTGTTAAGCTTCCTATCTTTCCTCTGACCCCAACCTACTCCCATCTGTGGTCCTACAGCAATCTAGACAGACCTCTTGTGCACAGACTGTGTGTGAGAGTGTGTGCAGATTTTCATATGTGCACGTGCAGAAAGCAGATGACCACCTCAGTTGACCTTCCTCAGGTCTTCCACCTACTTGCTTGAAAAGGAGGCTCTCAGAGGTCTTGGACTCACCAAGCAGGCTGTGCTGGCTGGTCAGCTTGCCCCAGAGCTCCCCTTGGCTCTGCCTCCTAGTGCATGGACTATAACACCAGGGTTGGAAATCAAACTCAGGTCTTCATGCTTACAGGGCACCTCACTGCTAAGCCACCTTCTGCGCTCCTCATTTATACAGACCTCTATCACGGTTCTCATTCTATTTCTTGTTAGGGTTTTAGATCTAATTCTCTTCAAATTCTTGGAGGCTGTGATTAGATATTTATTATAGAAATTTTGGTGAAGGAAAAATGAGGACATAACTGCCCCAAGGTACGGTTGGGGAGAAGGTTTACTGTAGATATGAGGGAGAATTTAGCCAAAGGCACCTGGAGGGTCCAGACTGAAAATGGCCAGCAGACTGAACTAGGTCATGAGGTGGGGAGTGAGACTGGAGAGATGGGAGCAAACAGACCAAGAGGACAGACAGAGCATAACCAAAATGGCTGAGATACACAGGAAAGAGAGGCTAGGAGGAACAGGAAGCAGAAACCCAGGCTCTGGGAGGGAAAGGTTTGGGGTAGGGGATGAGGTGAGAAGTGCTGGAAGGAGCCACAGGAACTGAGTGAGGCTTGTCCTGGGTTTCTTTGAGACCTAACATTTAAGACACTGGCTAAATTCAGTAAGACTATTAAAGCAAATGCATTGTGAGCACCAAGCTACAGTTATGAACTCATGACCAATCCTATTTCGACTGTATCCCCTCTCACCACCCTAGGACATTCTAAAGCAAGTCCCAGACTTCATATCATTTCATCTGTCAGTGCTCTTCTAAATATTCCACTGGGAGATATTCTTCATAAACAGTCCCATAGCCATCACACTAAAATCTATTGAATAATTCCATGTTGAGTTTATAACTGCTGGTTCTGTTTCCACAATTGTTTTAGTAGCTTGTATATTTTACAGCTATTTATCCAGGGAATCAGAAGAGTCCCCAATTTTGAATGGTTAATGGCTTCTAAACCCTTCACTCTCCTGAGAGCTCTAGGTTCCTTCTCCGTCTCTTCCTGCTTTTAAACACACTGTATCATCTTAGAGCTTCCTACAACCAGACTTTGGTGACTACTTCCTGGGTTCTTCTGTATTTCTAAAAGCACTGGTTATGAATGTGAAGGGCTTCTGTGTTTGGGGGTGACTCTTCTTATAAGAGCTCTAATGTGGCAAGGACCATGAATAAATGAAGTCTGTCTTTCCTTATTGAGACATTGGCCACCTCTAAGGTTCACTCTGTCCAGAGTCTCAATCCATTAACTCATTCAGAGCTATAAAACCCACAGATATGAACCCCATTGCCCCTTCATTAGCTAGAACAGATCCTGTGATGTACTAGCGCAGCCCTTCTTCATCTATTGTCAGAGCTTTCCCTTCCAGTGATTCTGTTATGCTGAGATACAGTTCACACAAGGAAGGAAGTCTTCCTTTTCCCAAGCTTAAGAGAATGCATCCATGCCCAAACATCTTCCAAAGGTTTCTATTCTTCCAAATGATTTCTATTCTCAATCATTAGTAGAGTGCAGTCCATTGGCATTATCTTTACTGATGTTTAAAAAGCCCCATTCCTGCTAGGGAGGAGGGCCTCTTCACTGTGGTTTCAAAGTCCAATCTTTGATAGCATTCTTCCATACAGTATGAAAAGTGATTACAGGCCTTGCTTTCTCTACCCCTGCCTTGGAATTGTCTAGTTCTCCAAAGAGGGTATAATTATTAACCCATTGTTGAGCCCAATTTACGTTTTCCATAGTTTTAAGACTAGTTAAGGCACCTGTGAGGCTGAAGAGAGGACTATGTGGTTAAGTGCTTACCTTGCAAGCCTGAGAAACTAAATTTGAGCTCCTGGATCTATACAGAAAGGCAGAATAGCATTTGCTTATAATCCCAGCCCTAGGAAAGTGGAGGCAGCAGGATTGCTGGGACTTGTTAGCTAACAGAGCTAGTTTAATTGATGTACTCAGCTAATAAGAGTCCTTGTCTCAAAGGTGTATTCCTGAAGATGACAACTGAAGTTGTCCTCTGTCCTCCACATGCATGAGCACACACACTCACACATGTACCCTCACATAATGCGAACACACACTAATGTATAAATTTAAAAAATAAAATAAGTCAGGTGGTGGTTGCATATGCCTTTAATCCCAGCACTTGGGAGGCAAAGGAAGGTAAATCTCTGTGAGTTCAAAGCTTGTCTTGAAAAACCAAAATAAATAAATAAAATAACGTGACTATTCCAGTTTCTAAACTAATATTGGGGGAGGGAGTATATGATGCCTAATAAGGTAATTAAAATCCTATCACTCAAGTCTATGGACTATGTGGGGAAAAGATATGAAGTGGGTTGGGAGACATATTGAAGGAGGGAGAGATATTGGGAAGTTGTGGGCAGAGTTGAAGGGATGAGAAGTGAATGCAACTAAGATACATTGTATACATGTATGAAATTTTCAAAGAATACATACATATATAGATACATACATACATACATACACACACACACAGGCACACATATAATTAAAAGTAAATCTTAAAAATAAAATTTTAAAAAGCTTGAACACTGTAGGGAAAAGATAGTATAAGTTTGGATGTACTTCCATTTCCAAGCGAACCCAATGCAGCCTTAAGGCTGAAGTTGAAGTATAAAAAGAGAACTCTGTGGGTGCACACACTTAGCATCACATATGAAAGTCAGAGGGCAACCTAGAATGTCATTCCTCAGAAGCAACAGTCCCCCTTGTTCTGAGACAGGGTCTCTCACTGGCCTAGAGTTCCTAAGTAAGCTAGCACTGCAAGTCAGCACTGCCCAGGGATCTCCAGCCTCCGCCTCTCTGCGCTGGGATTATAAGCATGGCACCACACCAGCTTTCCCCACCAGGTTCTGGGACTCTGGGTCCTCATGCCTGTAAAGCAAGCATTTTTCTAACTGAGCCATCTCTATAAAAGAAGTCTCTTCATGTGTAACCTCCCTCCTAGGGCCACAAGAAAAGAACACAGGATAACAATAAGAAGCTGTCTAAACAAAGCATTAATTAGGTAAACGTTTTTAATTAAGGATTGGGCTCTTCAATAACAACAGTAAACTGTGCTTAGTAACGTATCCCAAGTTTAGAATAAGCGTAACAATTTGTGCTCTTAATTATTCACATGATCCCCCAGTCACTGCTGTGATAACATTAGCATCCTATGAAACACACTCAAATCCTGGAGCTAAAACTTGCTTTCATTCTCAGAACAACTAAAACAGACTCATGCTTAAACCTTTACACATTCTAACATGTAGTATATAATGTCCCTGGTGGGAACAAAAAGTGGGTTTGGGATTTTGCTTGTTTGTTTTTCCCCCAGTTGCTCTATTTGAAACTTTAATCCTTTAGAAACATCAGTATTTTTGTCAGGTGTGGAGATTAACAAGATGCTTCAGTAGAGGTTTCATTAACTTATAAAATCCACTGTTCTATGGAACAAGTAGAGAAAGAGCAAACAAAATGATGGCTACATTCAAGAACTTAATAAACCAGGCTGCAGCTCAGCAGGTGAGAGCACTTGATGGTCTTGCAGGGGACCCAACTTCCCATCCCAGCACCCAACTTCCAATCCCAGCACCTACGTGAGATGCTCATAACTCCAGTTCCAGGGGATTTGACACCCTCTTCTGGCATCTACAGGCAACACACACACACACACACACACACACACACACACACACACACACACACACACACACAATTTTTTTAAAGGAGCTTAAATAAGTTACAACAATAAGCATAGGTGTGACTTAAAGGGGAGAGCCCTGCCAAAAACTGCTTACAATATTTGTTTGCAGCACCTCTACTTTATCCTGAAATACAACCCCTTCATTTTATTGCTCAAATGTCCTAATCTTAACTCCATGAAAACAAGCAAGCCTACTATTACCATGCATCATATAACTGATAAAGATCTGATCTAATACTTCCAGTCATTTAATGATCCCACTGGGAATATAAAGCTACAATTTAGCAATTAGGAATAAATGTATTCAGGGGTGGCAGCTCACACCTGTTCATTCAACATTTGTGAGGCTGAAGGCAGGGGGACCTTCATGAATTGGAGGCCTGCCTGGTATATACAGTGAGTTCCCAGCCAGCCTGGGATATCATGTGGGACCTCATCTCAAAGCAAACAAATATAACACAAAGATTTCCAAATTTGGGATTAATAGATGCAGCTATCTCCAAATTTGAGCAGTAGATGATCAGCCTTCAAATATATACTAGCAGCCAGGTATAGTGGTGTATGCCTTTAATGCTAGCACTGGGGAGGCAGAGGCAGGAGGATCTCTGCCTGTTCTACAGCCTCAGTTCCATGACAGCCAGGGATATGCAGAGAAACCCTGTCTTGAAAAACAAACAAACAAAAAAAAATCAAATATATACCACCAATGTTTACGTCTGTGAAGGGCACTTATTTAGATGTGTATAAACACATCCTCATTCACTGAGCTCTACCTCCCCCCCCCACCTTGATCTAACTAACTGCTGCTGTTCAGACCACTTAAACTTGCTTCTACATATAACCATAACTTTGCAGGTGATGACGGTGTGTGCTACACACACCATCATAAAATACTCCCATGTCTACATCTCCCAGTCTGTGGCTCAGCTGATTAAGCTGCGATATAAGCCAAGACAGCTATGATATAAACATATTGAAGTTGTTCATAGTAAATTACGATGATTTCCGTGAAAATTAAATGAGTGTTTTAAGGCTCACATTAGGAGATTTGAAACTTGGAAAGGGAGAGAAAGGAAACTAAGCTGTACATCCTCTTACATTACAGGGAATAAATGTTTAAAAAAATGAAACTGAGCTAGGCAGAGTGGCCCACACCTCTAATCCCTGAATTCGAGAGAGACAGAGGCAGGAGGGTCTGTGAGAATAGCCTGGTCTCTGTAGTGAGTAACAGGGCAGCCAGGGCTACAAAGTGAGACACTGCCTAAAGAAATGTACAAAACAAAGAAATAAAAAAAAAAAAATGCACACTAAAGCTGGGCGTTGGTGGCCCACACCTTTAATCCCAGCACTCAGAAGGCAGAGGCAGGCGGATCTCAGTGAGTTCAAGGCCAGCCTGGTCTACAGAGCTAGCTCCAGGACAGGCTCCAAAGCAATACAGAGAAACACTGTCTTGAAAGAAAGAAAAAAAAAAGCACACTAAAAGAAATTTGAGAGGGTTCTGTTGTTCAACATTGTAGCTTGAAAAGACCAACATGTAACAAAAAGTCACAAAATCAAAGGTTAAATTGTGTACAAACAACCACTTTCTACATAGGGAATACTAATGACATCAAGAATCACAACAAATAGCTAAGAATTCATCTTAGATGTTTGTGTGAAAGGTCTGGGTTTCCTCGACAAGAAAAACACACAAAAATCAACTCCACACACAATAAACAAACTGTTCCTAGCAAAGATACAAGGGCTCAGAAGGACACAACCTTAGTTACAGAGGATCAAGTTCACTCATCAGGGAAATACAGATCTAAAGTATCCTGAAGGTCTGTGAGACTCAGTCCATAAAGGGGTTTGCCACCAAGCATGACCTGAGTTCAATCCCCAGGACCCACATGGAAGTAGAGGGCAGACAATTAGTTGTCCCTTGATCCCTACATACACACTATGGCACAAATGTGCCAATACACAAGCAAATACATACACAAACAAACAAAGTGTAATTAAAAAATTAAAGCACCCTGAGATACTGTATCTTACCTATCAGACATAGCTCTGCTTTTTCTATAAAGTGTGTGTGGGTGTGTGGGTGTCTGTGTTGTGTGTGTTCATAACAGCTGGGATGCACTTCCTCTGGAGGGGCATGAAGGCAAATAATAACCTCAGTGGCTTCTAAGGAAGGTGGGGCGAAAGGAAAGATGACAGACTGACAATCTGTTGAAAACAATGTTGTTCCTGGTAAACATTAAGGCATGTGCTGGATCTATTCAGAGAGGCTTATGGGTAAAAGGAGAGATGAAGATGAAGAGTGAGCGTGCGAGCTCGCGCCTGTGCAGCCTGTGTATGCGCGCGCACACACACACACACACACACACACACACGAGATCAAATCAGATTCTGGGTTATATAGCCTGAAAAGCTGTCCTCCCTGTTCACCCACATTATCCTACCGATCGACGCTTGGCTGGCTTCTACTAAGTGGACCACATCCAGCTACTTTCATTTTAAAACTCCTACAAAATAGATTCTGTGCCTTAGTTAACAAACTGAGAAATGTGTATTGCTTCAGAGAGAAGTTTTCACACCATGCATTTAGTTTTTATGACATTAAGAAATGGCAGAATGCTCAGTTTATTGCATGCTAAAGACAAACTCAAGAGATTCATGTTCCAAGTGTTTTTAGCCAGGATGCACAGTGAGAACACCAGCAGCAGCTACAACCTCTGGGCTTCCGGAAAACCGGAGTGAAAAGAAGGGACACAAACCTCCAAGTGGGAACATAAATCCTTGGTGCAAACCAACCTGGGAGAAATACAGCTGTAAGGCTGGAGAAAAAAAGGGATCTTCTGCTAGCACAGGGAAAAAGGCCGATCTGTAACCATGGCTACCTCCAATACACTACGTTTGTCTGCCAAATATTTTTTAAGTCAAGCAAAAAAAAAAAAAAAAAAAAAAAAAACCCAAAAACCCCTTCCTGTGAATTTTCAAAACATATCCAGGTGTGATCAAACATCAAAGCCCAAGCCGTCTGAATCAATTATCCCCCCTCCCCTTGTTTGTTTGTTTTTGAGTCAGGTTCTCATATAATCCAGGCTGGATTCCAACTCCTTGTATAGTCCAGACTACCCTTGAACTAGTGATCCTCCTGACTCTGCCTCCCAAGTGCTGGGATCACAGACAGGCAACACCACACCCAGACCCCAATCATTTTCCTATACTTTTTTAAGTCTAGTTTTCTCCCGTTTAAGTCCAACTGAAGTAAGGGTAATCCTTTAGAAAGACACTGACTGATCTGAATTAATCAAAAACCCGGCACAGATTAATTTGTATTCTCATAAAAAGCATACAATCCCTCGGTGACATCTGTATAAAATTATAAAGATCCATTTTTAATTACGATCACCAGGTAAGCGGACAGTTTGACTCTGTAAGACTTTTTAAATAGAACGCCCTTAATAACAGAATTTTGATGATACGGCCTTTCTAACCTGCCAAATTATCCAAGTTCCAACATCTGCAGTCAGGATGTTTCCCAAGATTTCTGTTGTCTCTGCCAACTCACGGAGAAGTCACACAGTTCCATTTTCCTCCGCCCGCACACTAGCCAGGCTTCAGTTTGGCACCCATTTCCCGCACCCACCTGCCCCACAGGAGGGATTTACTCTGCCAACAGGACCTTCCTGACTTCGCCATCCCCAGGGTTAAACACAAGCGGGGCTTTGTCTGCATTCGAGATCCCTATTCTCGCCCAGCCTGGCTGAGAACCAGACTTCCCCTGTGACAGCCTCAGCGGAGGACACACAACGTCTCTCCCAACTCTTGCAAGGGCTAGAAGCCGCGGAGCCAGGCGGGTCCGGAGTCCGCACGGAGCGGCACCGGGTGTGAGACTGGTGCCACCTGGATCCCGGCATCGCGGGCACGGAGCACGACGGGGACACGCGAAGAACAGGGTGGCCCCACGGGAGAGCAGAGAGGGGGTCCCCGCCGCGGAAAGAGATGGGAAAGGGGTACCCCGCAAAAGCCAAAGTGAGAAGGGAGCCTGGCGCTCCTCCGAGAAGCTCAGCTCCCCGGTGAGGGGCGCAGCAGGAAGGGTCCCCAGGGTCCCCGCTGCTCACCGTGCTGGCCACCGCGGTGGGCGATGAGGGCGACGTGGGGCCGGGCGCGTCCTGCTTCCACAGCCGGGACTTGAGGCTCTTCATGGCCACAGTTCTCAGAGTCCCGGTCGCCACAGGCTGCTTGTCTGCGAGCGCGAGGGCCGGAGCAGCGGACGCCCTGAAGCTCGCGGGGCCCGCCCCACCTGCCACCTGGGGCCCTGGGGGCCTCGCTCAACGCGGTCCCTCCGGTAGCCAATCAGACTCGGTGCCTGGCTAGGGTGGGGTCGGCCCCGACCTATTGGAAACCGGGAAGGGGGCGGGACTTCCCTTTTAAACTTCATAACACCCTTCCTCTCCCCTCTGGAGGAAAAGTTAGGGAACTTCAGCCCTGCCTCGCTTGGAGTTGGGCTGCTGGGTGAGCAGAGGCGCACGCCGGCTCCTGGCCTGTGGTACCTGCACACTTGGGTGGTCTAAAGTTAGAGAGATCCAGCCTAGACCGGCTCTTATCTCCCTAGGCTCCCTCGTCTTCCCATTCGCGAGCCCCTTATCGGGGTAAATTTTTTGTTCCTCCCATCAGGGGGAACACACAAACCACCTTTCAAGCAACTTCCCATTCAGGATCTTTATGAGGACACGAACCCTGGGACCACAAATCTCACAGCCAAACACATGGGAAACTCTGGGACAAACAAGCTTGTAAGAAAAAGGAGCTGTTTAGGCAGATGGGAATGTCTTGTGGTTGGAGAGATGGCTTAGCAGTTAAGAGTACTGGCTGTGCTTGTGGAGGAGCTGGGTTCGATTCTCAGGACCTCACGAACATCTTTATTCCCCAATCCCAAGAGCTCGATACCCTCTTCTAGCCTCCGTGGGTGATGCACACTTACACTTAATAGAATAATTCAAGGTATGTGTTAATGTGCTGCTGTGGAGAGAAAGATGGAAAGGGATCGATAAACTTCAAATGTAGCCAACGTGATAAAAGAAACTGTCCAAGAGGAGTTGAGGTAAATGCAACTGGAACATATTATATGTGAAAATCTCAAAGAATAAATGTAAAATATTACATTTTAAGAGTGTCCTGTCCTTTTTGTAGATGCACAGACGTATCACAAGGCATCATCATCTCATCCAACTCAGAAGTCTGAATTACTCAAAGCCATCTAAGGGGAGGCTGAAAATACTGGTGACCAACTCCCAGTGATGTCCTGTTAACAGGACAGCTTCAAGAATTTTCCTTGGAATGAAATTTCCCCAGCCTAATGTTTATTCTCACATACATCCACATGAAAAGACAAACATCCTGTGATTCTCACACAGGCCCTTTTTCTCTCCAAGGGTGGTTTCTTCCTTCTGCTTTCCCTCAGAATGGTTCCAGATTTTGTTCCAAAAGCCTGAGAAAATCTTCAGAGCTCTCCTGAAGATTCAGTACTCAGAGCCCCTTAGTCCTCAGCAGAAGTCAGTAACAAGCACCTGAGAAGATGGTTAGTTTTCTCTTGGTTAGACTTAGGGACTCTTGCCTCCCCTCTCTGGAAAGATCCACAGCTGTTCTGACTTAGCCATCTTCCATCCAACTGTCTGTGGGTGGCGGGTTCCTGTCTTCACTGCTGTAGAGAAAGCCAGCATTATCTCATGCTGGACTCCAGAAGAGCTTCCCAGACATTGTCCCAGTTCCCGGTTCTCACCTTGTCCATCACAACAAGTGACTAACTGATGGCTCATCTTGGTTGTCAGTTTGACATACCTGGGAAGAGGCAACCTCAGCTGAGGAACTGCCCCCATGACACTAGCATGTGAGCATGTCTGCAGGGCATTTTCTTGGTTCCTAGTTGACATAGGAGGGCCTGGCCGATGGTGGGCAGGATCATACCTAGGCAGGTGGGCCTGGGCTGTATAAGAAAGGTAGAATACATGAGCCTGAAAGTAAGCCAGTGAGCAGAGCTCCTCCATGGCCTCTGGTTCAGTTTTCGCCCCTGGATTTTATCTTTAGTTCCTGCCTTGACCTCCCTAGATGATGGACTATAACCTGTAAGCCAAATAAACTCTTTCTTCCTCATCTTGTTTTGCCACAGGAAAAACAAACAAACAAACAAAAAACTGTAAAAGTAACCACCAACAAAAAGGCTTACACAGGAACCTTTGCTGGAAACTCCTCTGGTGGGATATCCCAGTGGTGGTATGTGCTTGTATCCCAGCACTGGGGATGGTGCCTTAGTTACTTTTTTGTTGCTGATAAAACATTATAGCTATGGCAACTTACAGGAGAAGAGTTTATCAGGGGCTTATGGTTCCAGAGGGCTGGAGTCCTTGAAGGTATAGCAGAGGTATCAGGCAGCAGGCAGACATGAAGTCTGGAGCAGCAACTGAGAACTCACATCTGGAACAACAACAGGAAGCAAAGAGCTGTTTCAGATGGCTAGAGTCTTGAAACCTCTAACCATTCCCCCAACAATGTGCTTCCTCCAGAAAGACCATGCCCCTTAATCCTCCTCAAACTGCCACCAAACGGGGACCATGTATTCAAATATTCAAATGTCTGCCACAGACAACTAAGGCTGGAGAAGTGTGAGCTCAAGGCCAGGCACATGGCAAGACAGTGTTAAAGAAGGCGTGATGGGAGCAGGAGAGAAAGGAGCTAGAAAAAAAAGAGGAGAAGGAGAAGAAACAAAGACTAACTGGAAATACAGACAGGAACCCTTCCGAAGCTTGTGAATAGAATCTGACCACTTGGCACCCAAGGCTTTACAGCACAGACTAAGATTCCTCACCCAGCTCTGGACGCAAACTAGCCTGGGCCCATTCTTCAGTCAGGGCCCATGACTACCAGTGTCTACATCTTCACAAAGACTAAGCACTCTTCTAAGGAACCTGTCTGCATTCGCTTGGCAACATTCTCTTCTCTGAGAGTGGTTGGAAAGGACTGAAGATACAGGAGTGCTCTGAAGGGCTGCACCCCCTTACATAAGCGATTGTCACACAGTGTATTCAATTCGTCACAATTCAGGGACTTGTGCACTCTTGGGTGTTAGTTTCTTAGCTTGCTTGTTTGTTTTGAGGCCAATTGTGATATGTAGGCCAGACTGGCCAGGAACTCACCATCTTCCTGCCCGTCTCCTGAGCACTGGGATTACAGATGTGATGCTCCACCACACCCAGATCACTGGGCTGTGCTTCAATTAAAAGGTGATTTTAAAAAATAAAGCAGGAGTCCTTCCAAAGTATGGTCCTCTAACAATAGCTTCCCTGGTTGCATACCTGGGTGCAGTTCACTCCTCTGCTGACCCCACCCTTCTGCATAGTCACTGTAACTCTCCTACATCACTGCTGTTGACCTTCATTCCTTAACATAAGAAATAACATCATTTTTAATATGCATTTGTGTGTGTTTGTGTACATACATGGGTGTAGGAGAAGTGCAGTGTTAACATCAGGTTACCTTTCTTCATGTTTTTTTGTTTTGTTTGTTTGTTTGTTTGTTTCAAGGAAGGGTCTTTAACTGAACCTGCAGCTCTGTGACTCAGCCAAATTAGAAAGCTCTGGGAATCTGCCCATCTGCACCTTCCAGAGCTGGAATTACACAGCTCACAGCCTGTCCTGTCTGGCTTTCTACATGGGTACTTTACTGAGTCTTCTCCCCAGGCCCAACAGTTGTATATTTGAGTGTTCTGGAATGCTATTGTGATGGACATTCAATAAATACTTCTGAATGGATTTATCTGTTGTTTGTGCTTTTCGAGTGAATTGTGGTTGTTCTTTCTGAGTTTCCAGGTGCTGTTTAATTGGGACCCTGTCAGCTGTTAAACACAGTTGGGATAGTTCAGGGGCTATGTTGCTGCTCAAATACTCAACCCCTATGGAAGGGACTTGAGATGTGTGCCCTGTCCCCTTCATTCTGGTCCCCTGACTGGATCTTGTATGTGTTGCCTTCAGTAGCATGTTTCTCCTGCATAACTGGCTGTCAAGTTAATTGTGGCCTTACTCTGTATTGGTATCTCCTGGGTCATCCGAGTTATTGTAGCCTGGGTGACTGGCTTCTTTTTGTTTGTTACTGGATAAAGCAAAGGAAACAGCCACAGCCACAAGTATAGTTTGCATCAGGCTCCAAAAATGTTGGGCAAGTTATTTTTATGAACTGTCTGCATGATGTCCACATGGTGTCTATGTCCAGTCGCCTTTTTGGATTCTTCCAGTCCAGAAACTTGATAGCTGATGTCTGCTCATTCTCATTTCAGAGCAACTAAGTAGAGAACACACAGGGAATGTGTGGCCCAGCATTCTGTGCCAATCTAAAAGCACCCTGTGTGAAGTCAAGTCATCTATCAACATTTAGCCAGACAAGCTTAGTTTGATTTGGTTCATTAGTCTCACTTTACAAAAAATCGTTTTACCATCTCTTTGGAGAACACTTAAATAAATTTTCTTTCTTACCAAGCTGAGTCTACAGAAACCAGTTTTAAGTTTTGCTTTTGTTTTTCTTTTGAGCAACATACGCAAACAGAAAGGACAACACACTTGATTTTTATTTTTTTAGTTATGTGTAGGTATGTATGCATGTTCCCAAGGAAGCTAGAAGAGGGCTAGCTGCAGCTACAGATGGTGTGAGCTGTACAACACAGGTGCTGGGAATTGAACTTGGGCCCTCTGGAAAAGCTGCAAGTCTTCTTAACCACAAAGTCATCTCTCTAGCCCCATTAGTAATGCACTTTAAAAAGTGTTTTTGTTGCCAGGTAATAGTGGTGCACACCTTTAATTCCAGCACTCAGGAGGCAGAGGCAGGCTGATCTCTGAATCTAAGGTCAGCCTGGTTTGCAGAATGAATTCCAGGACATCCAGGACTACTCAGAAAAACTGTATCTCAGGGGAAAAAAAAGTTTTAGTATGCCACAGTATACACACATGGTGGTGGTGATGGTGGTGATGGTGGTGGTGGTGGTATATCTACATAAGCAACAAGCTAACAAAGACATCTCAGCACTACAAAGGGTTCACACTGCTTTACTATCCTATTTCTTTGACCTCCTGTCAAGAAATGGGTGTACTAGACAAGGGAACAGAGCCATCCTACATAGCTCAATCAGGCTTCTACTTCCTAAAAGGTACAGCAGGGTTGCAGATGTGGCCCATGTTCAGAGAGGGAAACAATTAGAAGATAACCCTGCAAGGAGAGAACAACCTAAGGTGGATATCCATCTCTTGAAGAGGCATGCATGAGAAGCAGAACACCAGAATAGCCAGGGGACCTGCAAACAAAAAACAAAACAAACAAACAAACAACCCCAGGAAGAGTGTATAAGTGAAAGATGCCCAGATGATGATGAAGACAGAGATGGTCTCTCAGGAGGAGGGGAATAAACAACAAACATAGTAAACCTAACCTTTACATCCCAAACATGCCTCTCCAAACAGGACCATTGTCCTCCAAGCAAGCCTCAGGCATCACACATCCCAGTGGCCGACTGTCTCAGTGATCCTGTCCAAAGGCATCAGTCAACAACCCTATGTCCAGCCCCAATGGCCAGGACAGCATTCATCCTCTCCTAGTTCTGATGCCAGGTCAGATTGCTGGCAAAGGCCCCCAGGCACGGGGTCATGAAGAAGGAAACCTGATGCAGATCTCTGCCCCAGGATGAGAGCCCCAAGGCAGTCCTCATACCCTCCTCCCTCACTACATTCAAAACTAAAATCCACTGCATATGTGAGCTTTAAAAAAAATAATAAATGGCTAGTCTTTGGCCTTAATTGTAAAACCATCTGTGTTTGGAGGTGACTCCATCTTGGAAAACTTAGAATGTGTGCCAAGGAGATGGCTCCTGTCCCATATAACCTCTGACCCTTGTGTGAGTTTGCACTAAAACTTCTAGTCTAGGCCTATGGATTCCATCTTACAGAAACAACTTTTTGAAAAATAAAGACGCATGAAGGAGCTCATGGGTGAGCAGGGGTATGTATGCAGGTGTACGTGGAGGCCAGAGCACAGCTATCAGTCGCTGTCTTGAGACAAAGTCTCTTAGTAGTCTAAAACTCACCAAGTAGACTGTCCAGCAGGGCATGCCTCCCTAATGCTGGGGCTATGGAAAGGCACTGCCCAGTATTCATTCATTCATTCATTCATTCATTCATTCATTCATTCGTTACATAGGTTCTGAGTAGCATATTCAGGCAAGCATTTTACCCACTGAGCCATTTCTCTAGCCTCAGAACCAGCCTCTCTTCTCTCCCCTGCCTGCTGAGGCTTCTGGTATTTAGTGTAATGATGGCTTCTGTTTACCAGTTATCTCACAGAAAGGTCTGCTTCCTGTCTGTCACCCTTGGCTCCTCCACATTTACAAACTGTCATTGATTTGTGACACAGCCTGTCATTAGTTTCACTATGGAAAGAGGTAGCAAAGGGGGAGAGGGGAGTGTCACAGTCCAGATCAAAGACAGACAGACAGACAGACACACACACACACACACACACACACACACACACAGAGAGAGAGAGAGAGAGAGAGAGAGAGAGAGAGAGAATATGCTGGCCATATACCTGAGAACAGCAGCAGAGACAGGCTTAATTCATTGAATTCAGTAAGAAAATCCAAGCGGTTTCAGTTGTGAAAATGAACCTTTGTTATCAGTCTTGTGAACTTAAAGCTCCAGAAATGCCTCAGTCTTCCCTTTAAGGAGATGACTTATGGCCCTGTGAGTCCAGGCTCAAAGCTGAAGCTCTTCATTACCCCTTTCAAAGCAAGGTGATGTAACCCAGAGTGAAGATAACCCAGGAATTCGGTTCAGGGATCAGTACTCATATGAATCTAAGGAAGTGTTTCTGGACCTTGAAGTTTTCTTATCTTAGCTGGGCTATCAGGATAAGCCCAGCAGGGAGCTTTATGAGATAATAGAAAAGGGTTTTAATTTTGAATTGGAAAAGCTGGCGAAGTCTGTCTCCACAGATCTTAAAGTAGTAAATTTACCTATTCTGACTATGTTTTTGTGGGTTTGTTTTTGTTTTTCCCTTCCAGATCTCCAAGGGACCTCTTAAAGTTCTGGTACTTTTCAAAAACTATTCCTGACTGGATGATTAAATTACCAGCACATAGTGCAGCCAATTCCATGCCACTTGCTGCTCCACCAACCAATGAAGAACACTACAGGAAGAATAAGTCAAGCTATGCCTGGTGGATGGTTCAGCCAGTGAAGGCACTCACTGCCAAGCCTGACAACTGAGTTTGATTCCTGAAACCCACATGATAGGAAAAAGAGAGTCTCCTACAAGATGTCCTCTGACCTACACAGGAATACTATGGCAGAAACATACCCACACACATGCATATACACGCAACACACACACACTCACACAAATAAAATAAATGTAAAGACAATGAATATGGCAAACTAAAGATGGATATGGTGGTATAAGTCTACAATCATAGCTCACGGGAGGATGGGGCAAGAGGATCACAAGTTCAAGGCTAGCCTGGGCTACATAGCAAGACACTGTTAAAAATATATATATATCAAGTTTCCTCTCACTTTCTAACACATTTAAGAAACAACCTAATTAGCATTCACAATCGACAATGACCTTACAGTCTTCTAGTCACTTAAACTGAATTCACTGTTGACTGTATTAAGTTCTGTGGGCAGGCACCACATGAACCCATGTTCTGATGAAAACCATATGTAAACATTGTCATACACTGTATCATTTACTATACATGAAAGAATACTTTATGAGATCACATGTAAGACTTCATATGTTGTTGTTGTTTGGTTGTTTGGTTTTTCAAGACAGGGTTGCTCTGTGTCCTGGCTGTCCTGCAACTCCCTTTGTAGATTAAAGATGTGCACCACCATCGCATGGCTGTTCTAATGTGCTATTTTGACTTCTTTCATGGAATATGCTGATAAATGAAGACATCTGTATATACATCTTGTTTTTTATGTAAAATATTAAGTCTAGACAAAATGTATATTGCAAAAGATTAATGCTGGGAACAGAGAAGATGGCAGAGTTGACAAAAGGCTTGCTGGACAAGCATGAGGACCCAGCACCCATGTGAAAGCTGGCGCAATGGGACACCCTTGTAATTCCATCACTGGGAGGCAGAGCAAGGCATCCCTGGGGCTTGCTGGTCAGTCAGTGCGGCTGAGTTCCAGGTTCAAATAATAAAGCAAGAATGATGGAGGAACACATTCGCACTGACCTCTTGTCTCCCTATGTGCACAAGCATGCATGAGCATACACACACACACAAAGATTAATCTTAAAAAATTATTTTTTGTATGATACATGATTCACTGATGATGTTTAGTTTGATTATGAAAAGACAGACTTTTGCTCTCTGGAAGAGAATGGTTAGTGATTATCTCCCCCCCCCCCCCCGTGTACCTCTTCTATAAACCTGTCTACAGTAATACAATGTTTTTCATTGAAAATTAAAATATAAAATAAAATACAATTGCTAAGTAATTGTTGCTTCCCGTGCTTCAGGGGAGGTAATTCTAAATCAAGGTAATAGCCTTGCATCTGGGACCTTGCTCCATGTCACACTTCTGTTCATTGTTCCACCTTACACTGGGGACATCAGTACTGCTTCTCAATGGATGTTTTATTCTGAGAGTTTTGTCTGCTATCTGCTTTCATGACTTAATCATGGTAAATTCTTTATATCACTTATGTTTGTTTAGCATAAATATCAACAAATATTCAGCTACAATGAACTGATTACATTTTTCCTATTGCTGTTGCCACAAGTGAATATATACAAGAATAACAAATAAACTATGACACCAACACACCCTGGACTTCAAACGAGTTACAATTTAATTTCATTATGCCAAGAAGAAGTATGTATCTATTATGCGCCATAAACTTCAAAACCATCCTTGGGCTAAACAGCAATTAAGCATCGTTCCTTTGAACTTCAGAAGGGTGTAGCCTTGCATTTATCCAAGATCAAGGCATAGCATTCTAAAGCTAACTAAAAGATACACCTTCTCTCACCTCTGGGACAGGGGACTGAGAGAACAAGAGATGCCTGGAATCTGTCAGGTTATTGGCTCATGACTTTCCAGGGACAAGTCAAGTCAAAAATGCAAATGAGTCTAGACCCCTCACCCTCAGGTGGGTGTGTTCTTAGTAGCAAATCAACCTGTAACTAGAGTCATCTTAGTAGCAAATCAATCTGTAACTAGAGTCATCTTGGGAAATCCCCAAATGTGGATCTCAGAACATCACTGACTACAGTGAAGATTGCTCACACTGTCACATAAACCCTTCCAACCAGAAAACTCCCATCAGCGTCACACTGGTCCAAGTCCGCATCTACAACAAGTAGCAGACTGCTCCCTGTTTTCAATGGTTCTATTTAATTCCCATTTCAAATTTTCAATTGTTGACTACTATATGAATACAGTGTATAGTTAAGGAGAGCTGTGGTATGTTTCTATATACATGTGCAATCTTCAAACCAGGTAAACCTCTTTTCAAATATCTATCATTGATTTATTCAATGATTCAAAATCCTTTCTTCTATATTAAAAAAAAACAACACACAGTACATCATTATCTACAGTCTGCCTACTATTCAATAGGATACCAGAAGTTCCTTTTTCTATCTAATTATAACAGGACCAACATCCCTCCTTTCTGTCTCCCCTAAGTCAGATTTCTCCCCCCAACAGAAGACTGGAATCATATTTCATTACCATAATTGTCATTTAAAAAAAAAAAAGAAGACAAAAAACAAGGGAAGAGAGAGCATGTTCCAAATTGGAGAACCCATAACTGCAGCTTTTGAGTTTGGAAGATGATATTCAGACTCCTAATAAACAAAACTACATGTGACAGTTGTCACATCAGAAGAGAAAGACAACCGGTTCTCAGCAGTTATGATGCAGCATTCTGAAATAAATGTCATGCAAGGGGAGGCTTTACATGCAGGACAGGGAGCATTGTGAGAGGCAGCCTCAGCTATAAGAAATGTCTTTGTTGGGCATCCATCCATTCCTACAGTGATTATAGGTTTGTCACAGCTGATGTGTAAGACACTGATAGAGCCTCAACAGGAACCATCAGGCAAACAGGTAGATAGTGACCCTGAGTGGGTGGGAATGATGATGTTTTGAGCTGAAGAATGAGCATTCTCTTCAGCCATATTGGCCCAGGCTGACCACTGAGCTGCTGAGTGAGGCCGTAAGAAGGAAGTGCAGCAAATCATTGGAAAGGTGGGGTTGGAGATATAGATTTAAGATTCATGGACAGAACATAGGAGTAGCCCTCAAAACCGTGGAAGCAGGAGAGATATTTCATGGGGGAAGACCCTGGGCTGTGGTGTAGGTTCTGTGTTGTTTAGAAATCAAGCAGAGAGAAGGTACCAGCAAAAGAGGCTCGCAGAGAATGACTGGAGAGCAACTACAGACCAAAGAACGGAATGAGCAGCAGCCAAGAGAAGGTGGGTTTTCAAAAATCAAGGCTGTCAGATACCTCCAAAAGATGGAGAGCAGCCAATAAGATTCATTTTGCAGGTGTTACTAACAGCCTTGGTAAAAGTTAGCAACCATTTAGGGGAGGGAAGGTTGGTTAGAGTAGATTTTAGAGAGAATGGAAAATGGGAAGGTAGAGATTGTGGTATGGAGGGAGCAGAAAAACTCAAGAGTATCTAGAGAGTGGTGGAGCATCTGTGGGAAGTTTGCCATTCAGAGGTGGGAGCTATTATGACTTCTCTACAGGCTGGGAAGAGAATGGTCCCTCAGTGGGGCAGCTTGGGAAACAGCAACAGTCATCTGTAGGAGTCAAGTCCTTAAGAAGGCGAGGAAGGGAGTAAGCCTTTAGAAGCTTTGGCATGTTTAGGGGATGAAGGTGAAAGCTACAGGTACTGGTATGAACAGGCTGGCACATAGAAGGAAGAGGTTTCTCATGAGCCACTGCATCACTGGGAACAACAACTTAGGAAAACTTGAAAAGAGGTGGGGAGATCTGATGTAAAGGCTCAGAGTCCCTGAATATCAGGGAGCTATGCCTGGTTTCAGAAATAGCTAGTGTTCTTCCTAGAAAGGAAACAATTTCTTGGCTGGTGTCTTTCCAGGGGCAGTACACACCAGGCTCCCAACAGCTGAGCCATCAGGTGCACAGTTTATTTGCATTCAAAAGCTAGAAGGGACTGATTGTAATATTTGTGGATAGCATACTATATTCCATCATTCTGTGCCCCCTACACTACAAACACTGTAACTAACATTTATTAAAACATTGATAAGTGTCAAGCACTGTGCTAAATTCTTTACAAGCATTATTTGAATACTCCCAGCAACTAAATGGGTAGTATATTCTATAATAATATCCCAGTTTTATTAAGTAATGGACCAGGAGCTTACACTGCTAAATTATATCACATTAGAGTTGTCCAGGAGAAGGATGGAGAGTTAGCAATTATGAATCAGGTCATGCCGTTGAGCACCAAGAGTGTAAATGGGCGCCAAACCCAACTGGAAGCAATATTCATGCCTGGAAATAGTTTATACATACGTGAAAATGCAGACCTAAGATGTAAACCAAACAACTTGCACATACACATGATATGCTATACGTTAATATTCAGGCAGAAATCTATCCCCTATTGAAAAGAGAACTCCAACGTCATCAAACCTGGTGCTAGAAGACTCAACCAGAAGTGTGCTTGTAAGTTGTTTAACAACTGGCTTTTTGCAGCTGAGTGGGAAGAGGCCTGAGTCACCTCAGTCATTGCCAGTTTCCAGGGTGTAAGTACTTCCATCCTGGAGGTGACCTCAACCATTTCACTAAAATTCTTGGAAACTTCTCTATGAGTCAGCTCCAGCCCAGCAATAAAAGAACCCAGGATGAGACATAAGACCACCAGGGAAGTTTTCTGGGGTATCTAGTGAGGATGAGAGGGTAAGTTTGAGATTATAGAACCGCTGTCTCCAGTCACACACACACCCAACTTTCACAGAGGGAGTTAATGAAACAAAAAAGGGAACATCGGGTGTGAATGAAAGTGTTTGAATGCATCGCTGATATTAGAGTAGGGAAGGGGTATGGTAGCCAATCATATTTCAGTCCTGCTCTTTCATTTTCCTTACCCACAAAGTCCTGAGAAGGTCATGTAAACAAGACAACAGCTGAACAAAGATTCAATATAGAGATTTTCAGACTGATGGCTTCCAGTGTGTAATGTGTGTGAGTGTGGGTGTGCGTGTGCACGTGTGTGTGTGTGTGTGTGTGTGTGTGTGTGTGTGTGTGTGTGTGTGTGTGTGTGTGTATGACTCCAGGCCCATGTTCTTGAACGATGGCTGTCACAGCTTTCCTGTGTAGGAGCCTGAGACACTGCTGTCAATTTAGCCAACCATGTAAGCGGCTGCGTTTTCTGTATAAAAACAATTCGCTCAAAGAGACTTAGCTTAATTCCATCTAAACAAAGAGTCGTTGATGGTCCGGCTCCCAGCTTAGGGAGAGGAGCATTCATAGAGCCATGGGTGACTGGAAGGTGAACTTTTAGAACAGTGTCCTCCCAGTTTCATGTATGATTCATGTCACAACAAGATTCTGGACTTAAAACTTTAGCTGTGTTTCCTTTTAAACCTGTCCTCTCTACTACTTCCTAGTATCAGTGTCCCTGCTGTCACATGAACATTACAATCTTCTTCTTTCTATTTACTTGCATGTGTGGTGGGGGCAGGGGTGCACCACACCATGGCATGCACGAGGAGGTCAGAGTACGGCTGAAGAGGGTTGGTTCTCTCCTTCCACTCTGTGGGCCACAGGGAATGAACTTGGCCCCTCAGGCTTCAAGCGAGCACCCTTAGCTGCTGAGCTTTCTCACTACAGTCTGTTTTCACTTCAATTAAAACCCTACATATTAATAAACAAACAAGCAAGTAACATTACAAACTGCGTTCTTCAAAATAGAGAAAATTGGGCCATTTGAGAATTTGTGACCAAAACTTTATTCATTAACTCACTAAACATTTACTGAGTTCTTACTCTGCACCTAATACTGTCTGGAATACTTAAAGTTCACCACTGTAGCCAAGGGAGTAGGGCTTTCCCTGGCCCTTCTCTTCCTCTTCAAATACCCACTTTTCATTGCGTCCCACGTTGGCCTAGCCTTTGTTCTCATCCCTGCCACATCAGAGCACCAAAGTGATGCTCACAGCACTGTCATGCCTCCTTCTGACACAATCCTAAGCATGTTCAGTAGAGCACAAACAGTAATTAAGTCATGCTAGTGAACTGGAGCAGAATGAGCATGGGGGAGTAGCCTTGGGAGATGCAAGGTGGGGCTGGTGTCTAGATCACGAAAAGCCTGCCGAGTGGGATACAGTATGCACTTGGTGGGGGCATCAGGGCTTTGTAAGGGGGTATTGGTGATTAGATTGGTGTGCTGGTTAGGTGTTTTGTTTTGTTTTGGTCAACTTGTCACAAGCTATAATCATTGTGGAAGAAGAGACGTCAGCTGAGAAAATTTCCCACCAGACTGGCTTGTGTGCAAGCCTCCGGAGCATTTTCTTGATTAACAATTGTGAGAGCGCCCAGCCCACTTTGCACAGTGCTGTCTCTAGACATGTGCTCTGAGCTGTATAAGAAAGCAGGCTGAGCAATCACTGGGTGGGGGCCAAATTAGTTAGCAGCACCCCTCCATGGTCTCTGCTTTAGTTCCTGATTCCAGGTCCCTGTCCTGACTTGCTTTGATGAAGGACTATGACTGGAAGTACAAGATAAAATAAACCCCCAGTTGCTTTTGTTATGTATTGTCTTTATCACAGCAAAAGAACCAAAGACAGAGTTACTGCAGTAGACGTGATTGAATTCTGGACACAGAAGATAGTCGAAGTTCTAATGACTGGGTGGTGGCGGCATACACCTTTAATCACAGCACTGATGAGACAGAGGCAGGCAGATCTCTATGAGTTCGAGGCCAGCCTGATCTACAAAACTACACAGTAAAACCCAGTTTTTTGGGGAGGGGGGGAAGCCAATGGTAAATCTAATGAGCTAAAATGAAAGAATTGTGGATGGGGAAGATTCTAGGTGGAGCAGGTGTTAGAGAGGAGCCAGGATGACTGGACTCCCATATTTACCTCGTCCTTGTATGTAGCAGGTTAGAGCTATTCTTCTTGAAGCCATAGATGAAGTCTGAAATGGACTGATAAATTTAGAGGTCATCAGCATACAATTGGTACAAGACTTCATGAGGTTACCAGTGAAGGAAATGTAAATAAAAGACACCAAGGAAAAGACAAGAAACGTACAAAGCAGGTGGAGAAATAAAGGAGGAGAACTAAGGAATGGGTCCTGGAAGTCAAATGAAGGGGCTGGGATCCTCCATCAAGGAAAAGTGTGGCCAGCTGTATCCATGCTGCTCTCTGTGTGCTGGGTAAGGACTGACAACCACTATAGCTTTCACTGGAGGTCATTTGCCACCCAGACCAGGGAGGTAATATTGATGGAGCAGTGGACACAAAAGGCAAGCTAAGCTTAACTTTAAGAGGAAATTCTAGAAGAATCCAGGCTATGATTAGGTGAGTGCTTCAAAGAATCATACTGGAACAGGGAATGAAGAAGTATGAGCAATGATGCTGGTGTGATTTTTCCAAGATGGGAGATATGAGCAGAATGTCCCAGGTGAATTTTATGAACATAGCTCTTTGTAAACACCCTCCCCTTAGCAATTCTACTATATTCTTTACACATCTCCAACTAGGGGCTGGAGAGAGGGCTCAGATGTTAAGAGCACTTAGTGTTCTTGCAGGGGTTTCAGGTTTGGTTACCAGAACTCATACCTGGCAAATCACAACTGCCTGTCATTTTAGTTCCAGGGGATCTGACGTCTTCTATTGGTCTCCTCAGGCACCTGCATGCACGTGGTGTACAGACATAAACTTGGACACACACACACACACACACACACACACACACACACACACTTTAACAAACAAATGAACAAATATTGCCACTTGAAAAGGCCCTGGTAAGATATAAGCTCTTCAAGACAGAGATTTTGTTTTATTCAACCTGACAGGCAAACATGAAGCATTCTTTCCACCACAGCTAAATAAATTACCAAAAATTTAGTGCCCAAAATAACTCAACTCTGTAAATCAGAAGTCTCACACAGGTTCACACAGCTGAATTCAAGGTGTGGTGAAATGGTCACTTTTTCCCAATTTCTGGAGGCAAGGTCATATTCCTTAGCTTATGGCTCCTCCTATCCTGGAAAACCATCTTGTGGCACATCTCCATTGTGGTGTCTCCCTCTGATTCTGAACTCAGCCATAAAGGTTCTCTGTTACAGAAAAGTATGGTTAGAATGTAAGGTTAGTATAGTTAAAAAGTATGGTTAGTCCACCTGGATTATCTAAGATAATTTCCACACCAGGGACTCAGATTCAGTCATGTTTAAAAGACTTTTATTGTCATGTAAGGCCACCTCTTCCTAGGTGAGCCATCAGTCTGCCTATCAAATGCAATGAATGATGTGCAAATGCTTGGAACACAAATTCTATATGGTTTTCATGATGACATTTTTATTTTTAAGTGTTTCCCTTTATTTTACTGTTTTCCTGGTAGGGAACGGCATAAAGCTAACACACCATAAATATCAGCTGAACAGATGAAGACAGACCTAGTCTTCCAAGTGAACTTTATAGCAGAGATCTCTTCTGTAAGTACAGCAGACAAAGCCTGGCCCAATGGGGCTCCCCTTCAGAGAACGCAGTCATCTTCCCTTCCCATCCAGCTCCCACATCTGACTCCACCTTTGATGCATCTCTTCCCCCAAGCTCCAGTGAGTTCATGCTATGCACTATGTGAAACTGGCCATGGCATCCCCACCAGAAGAATTAGTATTTAATGTTCTAAGTAATTTGAGGGTTAGTTAGTGAGATGGCTCCATGGGTAAAGTTGCTTGCTGCCAAGCCTGACTACCTGAGTTCAATCCCTTGGGCATACATGGTGGAAGGAGAACACTGATACCTTCAAGTTGTCCTTCAATCTCCACACTCTTGCCATGGCTTCTCCCTTCTACCAATGAATACAGACATGTAAAGACTTTAAAAATAAAATAATGCAAATAGGTAATATGAGTATTTAATTTGAGTATGTAGTGCATATGTTGAGAAGCAAGTTAGCCTCAATAGTTTATTTCTTTGGCTTTTGTTCTGGGGAGAAGGGGCTATAATCTAACAGGAATACTCTGCATGTACAGTTTATTGTGCATATAAAAAATGGAATTGTCCTTTCTTTTTACTTAGCAATACCAGTAGTTTCAACAGCTGCTTTGTGTGCCATTAAGGGAGCTCTGGCAATTAATTAAACCTTCATTTGAAGGGCCTTGTGATAGAGACTCCAGTGAAGTCAAATTTTAGGCAGAGAGTCACCAAAATGACTAGGGGGGGGGGTGGGGGGGTGGGGGGGGACCAGAAAGACTCAGGTACCAGAGAAGGGAATTGAAGCTCAGAAAAGCAGAAGGGATAGGTACCTGGAGAAATGTCAGCTACCCTGCCCTGCATGCCTTACCCAGAGGCATTTGGCTCTCCTTGGGATACCTCCACAGTGACAGGTGTTTCCTAGGTCAGCTCAGAGCCTAGGCAACACATTCCAAGGCTTTTGCTCACATCCTCCAGCTCCCTCTGTCGTCATCTGAAGCCTTTGTCTTTCTGAGCTCTCTCCTTTCCAGGCACATGGATCACCTCAACCTTTTGGTCCTCCTGCTGTCTCTCTGAACTCTCTCTCCACTCATTTTCTGGACCCCTCCTACATGGGATAGCTACAGCTGCCATAATGATAGTCACAATCAATGTGCTAAGCAAAGGCCATCTCCCAGACCAAAGGTCTGAAACTCAGGTGGCGGCAAAGCTGCATTCCCTCTACCAGCCTGAGGAGAGACTCCTCCGAGGCCTCTCATAGCCTCTGAGGTTCCCCAGTTCTTCTAGATGTATCGCTAAGCTCCAGCCTAGGCAAGGTCATCTCTTGCCTGCCTTCTTGCTGTAGGTCTCCAAACACTAGTTTTTCTAAACATACCCACACGGCTCCTCATTAAGAGACCAGTCAGAGTGAGTTATGGACTCACCCTACTCAAGTATGACCTCACCCTAACTAGTTACATCCACAATGACCCTCTTTCCACACAAGGGCACACTCACAGGTTCCAAGGCTTAATTAGTTACATCCACAATATCCACAATGATGCTGTTTTCCACACAAGGGCATGCACAGTAAGAGTTAGAGCCAAACATATTTCTCTCTCCCCCCCCCCCTCTGTGTTTCTCATGCTCATGTGCCTGGTTATGGAGGCCAGATGACAACCTCAGGTGTGGTTCCTCAGTAATTATCCACTTTGTTTCTTGAGAGCTAAGCTGGCGGACAAGGAGCCCTTAGAATTATTCTGCCTCTGCCTCCCCTATTCTGGGATTACAGGCACACCACCATGCCTGGCTTTTATTTTTAAAACATTGACTCAGGGAACAAACTAAGGTACTCATGCTTACAATGGAAGGTTTTATCCACTGAGCTCTCTCTAGCCTGAACATATTTTTTAGGGGACAATTTATAGAAGGGACTAGTGGTCCACAAAGTAAAGTAATGTCCCCTAGAGTCACTAAAACAACTGTTTGAAACAAGGAAGAAAATACTAAAATTTCTATTTCTACTTAATTGTTTTCCTACACACGAGAAATAAATTCAGTTTTATTACTATGTGATGTGTGGATTGATACACGATCACTGCCTCATGGTTACTTGTTAGAGCCCCATGACATAGTCCATGAATAAATGGATCTGAGAGGACATCAGTCTTTCCTAAAAATACCAGAGCCAGAATGTGGGGTGGCACTTTATGTTACAAAATCACTAATTTTCCAGTTTTGTTAGTGTTTTTTTTTTAATGTTGACAAACAAAAAGTGGTATTCTATTGCTGTAGTCATGCTGGTTAAAGGTTACCTCACAGGAACTCAAGTGGAGGTGGACTTAAGAGATTCTGAGGTATAATTGATAGACTCTGATGGCCTTTGTGCTGTGTTAACTTGACATAGTGTAGAATCACTAGAGAGGAGAGCCTCAATTAAGGAAATATATAGACCAGGTTGGCCTCTTGGCATGTCTGTGGAAGACCAGCCCATTGTGGGTGGCCCCATTCCCTAGGCAGGAGTTACTGGACAGTATAAGTGAGAACAAAGCTTTCTGGGAGCTGCATTTACTCTCTACCCTTGACTGTGGAAGTGACACTTTGCATTCCTTCCTTGACTTTCCTTTAGTAATAAACCATAACTTAAATCTGTAAGCCAAACAAGTCCTTCATCCCGTAAGTTGTTTGTTAGGATATTTTATCACAGCCACAGATATTAAATTGGAACGCTCCATTCAGATAGAGTAGTGAAAGATGCAAAGTCAAGGCTGACTTCCCAGTTTTAAACTTGAATACATGAGTGAATAATGTCATGGGGTTTTTGTTTTTGTTACAGCACTGGGCATGGAATCCAGGCTTTCACACAGGCTTGGGCAAGTTCCCTACTACTGAACTACACCCCTATCGATAATGGATAATGTTCTTTGACTAAAAGTGAACCCTCACAGATCAACGTGTTTGTAAGACAGGAAAGGTTTTGTTTGGACTGTTAGACTAGAGAAACCTGAGCTACATCCGGCATCCAGGAAGATGAGTGGGTCTGGGGCTGAAGATAAAGGATTGGATATCAGTAGAAGGGATGGTGAGCCATAGGAATGCACAGGCCAAGTACAGGAAATGGGCAGGACACAGCCTAGGACAGAGGTTTGAGAGCAGCAGAGAGAGGAAGAGGAAAAACCAACAGCTCCAAGGTCACAGAGGCCAGATGGCAGCCAATACTCAGGGCAAGTGATCTGGACAGAAGTCAACGATCACCTTTTCTTTAGTCAGCCTCATACAACTCTGCTCCTCCATGCCCAGAGCACTCCTCAGTCAGTCCTCTGAGGGCTCTTCAGCAAGGGGAGGACAGAGGGAGAGGCACCTTTTGCACTTTGGCCATTTGCAGGCTTGAATACAACTATTTGGGAGGTAGGGAGGAAAAAAGAGAGGGTGGGAGTGTGGGAAGCTTTCCTTGGTCACTGTGACCCATGGATCTTTTTCCTCCCAGAAGTGTTTGGCACAGGCTTTCTGCCACTCATCTGCCACGTGGTGGTTTGAATGAAAATGGCCTTCATAGTCTCATATGTTTGAATGCTTCATCTCCAGTTAGTGGAATTGCTTGGGAAGGGGTAGGAGGTGTGGCTTTTTGGAGGACAGGTGTCACTAGGGGTTGAGCTTTGAGATTTCAAGAGTCCATTGCAGGCTCAGTCTCTATCTTTTGGCCTGCTGCCCGTGGATCAGGATGTAAATCTCTCAGCTGATGCTCCAGCACCATGCCCGCCTGCTTCCCATCATGATGATCATGGGCTGATCCTCTAAAACTGTGAGCAATCCCCCAATTAAATGCCTCCTTTTATGAGTTGCCTTGGTCATGGTGTCTCTTCAGAGCAATAGAATGGTGAGATTCGGTAGTGTGCAGGCTGATATTAATATCACTTGATCTCATTTCTCCACTACTATGGTTTGTCTCCCCAAAGCTGTGTGTGCCAGAAAGCTTGGCTCCCAGTATGTTAGTACCAAAGGACACTTGGCCCCAGTGTGGTTGTGCTGAGGGAAGTTTGGCCCCAGTGCAGTATTGAGGTTAAGAGAACCTTTAAAAAGTCAGGACCAGTCAGACATGACTGAGTCTTTAAGGTTAATCCTGGATCTTTTCCTGGATCATGAGTGTGTGTTGTAATAAGAGAACCCAACACCACCCCCACATCTCTCTGGCTTCCTCCTTGTATACATGCCCTTTTCATGAATAGCCATTTCCTTTCTCATTCTTTCCCATGTCATGACAATCAAGAAAGCACTCACCATGTTGGTGCTGCGCTTCTGAGACCCTGTGGTTACAAGGTTTTTCTTCATTGCCAGGCATCAGACGCTCTGTTATAACAAGAAACAGAAACAGAAGGAGTTCTTCAAGATAGCTGCTGTCTTAGGGAGTATATTGATAGCCCTGATGTCTTTTGTTCGTATCTTTGGAAATAGAGTAATCTCTGCCTTTGGTGTAGATGTTACTAAGTAATGAATTTCTAATCATACAATAAGATCTAAAACATTAATATGTAAACATGATTAAGGTGTTAAGGTAAAAGGCCATCCTAATCATTGGGTTTATTTTGAAGTAATTATTTTTGTTTGTTTTTGTTTTTCGAGACAGGGTTTCTCTGTGGCTTTGGAGGCTGTCTTGGAACTAGCTCTTACAGACCAGGCTGGTCTCGAACTCACAGAGATCAGCCTGCCTCTGCTTCCCAGGTTCTGGGATTAAAGGTGTGTGCCACCACTGGTGGAAGTAATTCTTTTTTAAAAAGATTTGTTTATTTTATTTTATGTGTGCAGGAATGCTTTGCCTACATGTACATGTATGCCACATGAATGCAGTGTCCCCAAAGACCAGAAGAGGGCATCAAATACTCTTGGAGCAGGAGTTCAAGATGTTTGTGAACCATCATGTGGGTGCTGGGATCTCAAACTGGGTCCTCTGCAAGAGCAGTAGATACATTCAATTAAAAAATTTAAAAGGAGGGTTTTATTCTATAAACGTCTTCCTTCATCCACTCATTGCTTTTCAGAGCACTGTCCAGGGGCTGGAAAAAGTCTTAGTGATATTTCAGACTCACAATGTGACCCTTACCTGGAAGCTTTTCAGTTCAGGTGCGTGGTTAACTTTCTTTTTATAACCTGTCTTGAGTGACTGTCCTCCAAGGCAAACAACCACCATCTTGGGAAATTCAGCTGTATCACCTTCAAAAGGATCATCCCAGCTGTCTTGATGACTCTCCATATCCCCCTCATGGGGGTGAGAGGTCATGAGACCTCACCTGAGTGTATAGCCACTTCCGATGTCCAGCATAGGCAGCTCTGCCTTAATAACATGTGGTCTCAAGGAGGAAGAGACTGGAGTATGTAGGCTGGGAAGATTGGGGGACTGGGGGCTTCTTCTATGAAGCTACCCCCACCCCTGTTGGGTAAAGCTTTCCAGGTGTGGTGGTTACATTCTTTAAGTAACCCTTCACCCATGCTCTGTAAGGAAGCTCAATAAACCCACTCCTTCCCTAGAGGGAGCGTGGCAGAATAGTGCCTTAGTTTGCTGTGGAGACTTTATGAGAAGGGGTAGATGTCACTTATGTCTCCCCCTAGGAAGGAATTTTAGCAACACTACCCACAACAGTTAGTGCCCATTCAACTCATTTGAAATTAATCTCCTTTACTCTCTTCCAACATAGATGCAATCCATTAGATTTTGCTAAACCCTGTGAATGTGCTTTGTGTTCTAAAGGCACTGCCAGGTGTCTGTAACTAGATCACAGGATGTGGAGGGTAACCATTCCACTAGCTCTTTGTATCTCCCCGGGGTCTGAATCTACAGACTGCACATGGCTAGTGCTTGGTGTTCAGTTATGGTCTTTAACTCATCAATCCATTGGCACTGAATATACAAACCCACAGAAGTGGGTTGGGAGTGGTGACTCACCCCTATAGTCCCAGTGCCCAGGAGGCCAAAGCTTGGCTATAATATGAAATTTGGCTCAAAAATACACTTCTCCACCAAAATAAATAAATAAATAAATAAATAAATAAATAAATAAATAAAAGCAATGCTAGCCTGGTTGTGGCTCATGCCGTTTTGATCCCAGCACTTGGGAGACAGAGGCCCCCTTGATCTCTAGATCGAATTTCAGGACAGCCTCGGCTACACAGACAAACCCTGTCTCAAAAGACAAAAACGAAATAAAAAATATGAAAGCATGTAAGTGGACATCCCTGATCTTGGGGAAGATTCAGTATGATTGGATGAAAATGTCCATCTTAAGGAGTTCAGAGCCAACACAAGCAGCATTAGGAACCTGTGCTTCACTGTAAATAAATGCAGAAGGACTCCCAGTCTTTGGGTGTCATTATACACCCACACAGGAGAGGGGGGTGGGGGACACCTCCAATTTCATATCTAGATGCTACAGTTCTCTCTCTAGTGGGTCACAATACTTTGAGATTTGGGAGCACACAATTGGAGCCCAGGTGGGTGGAGACCTCCAGTTAATTAATTTCTTTTGACTGCATCCAGAAAATCAGTAAAGACGTGAGAAACAGTTCACCCTGGTAATACCTGAGAGGCAGGAACCAAAGCCTTCTGTGTCAGATTTTTGCAATTGTCTAAGTGCTGTAGGCTGCTGTGCAGCACCAGCCACACCCTCGACACTTAGAGAGGGCATACAACACAGAACACGTGTACACAAAGAATCATGTCTGGAAGGTTTGTACCTTCAAATTACACCCAGTCATTTGTATTTATCATCACACAAGGATGGAGAGGAGAACACAAACTCCCTGTGAGTCACTTCTTAGACAAGTTGCTTTCCTTCTGGAGGCTTTGTTGTGACTTAGCTACAGGATCCTGCAGGTCCCCTGCTCCTAGTGTGTTTTGCTCTGCTCCCATATTTCAGATGGTGACAGTGATTAAGGCAAGCCATTCTATCTCAAGGGCTGACTCGTATAACTGCTCCCATCCTGTGTCCTCAGAGATGTGGGTAGAAGGAGTTAGCTGCTCAGGAAGAGACAAAGAGGAGGGGGTTGTTTCCCCACTAAATCTGGGGAAGAGCCCCAAGAGGCTGGCATTCCCATAACCCTGGCTTAAAGAATCTTCCTCTGCAGGAGGAAGAACCTTACCTTCTCGCTTCTGACTTATCACTTTAGACCTTAGCTCTCCTCTCATCCCAATTTCTTTTCTATCTTTGAATTCGTGTTCACTCACATCAAGAATGCTATCCATCCACTCCTTAAACCTCAGGGAAGGAAGCATGTAAAATGTCTCAAGCTCTTTTGGAAATATTTCATATAAAGGACAATAGTGATTAAAAATATTCATTGCCTTTTACCACATTATCAATCCTATATCTAGAAATCAATCTTTTTTTTTTTTTTTTTAGAAATCAATCTTTAATTTTTTTTTTTATTTAGCCAGATTGGCCTCAAACATTTTATATAACCAAGGATGAACTTAAGCTTTAAAAAATATTATATTACCATTTAGTGTATGTGTATTTACATGTGTGTACATAATGTGCACATAGAAGTTAGACAATTTTCAGGAAGTGGTTCTCTCTTTCAGTCGTGTAGGACCCAGGGATGGAACTCAGTGGTCAGGCTTGCTGACAAGCACCCTCTTGGTGACAAGGGCCCTTACATACTAAGTCATCTTGCAGGACTCTGAACTTTTGATCTACCTGCCTCCTGAGTGCACATAGTTTATGAGGTGCTGAGGGTTGAGCCTGGGGTTCAGGGCTTTAGGAAAGCATTCTATCAATTGAGCTACAGTCCCAACCCCACACACCAATCTTAAGGAAGTAATTCTAAATATAGTCAAGGATAAGAATGTACACCACTGGGGAGTGGGTGGGAAATGCAATCATTCTAATCTAACTGCCCACAACAAAAGAATAGCAAAGTTACAGTTCATTGAAACCATGGAATATTGTGTTGAGAAATGACAGAAACGGTTTGGAATTGAAATGTAGTGACTTATTATTTCCCAAAATGAATGGAGGTTGAGGAGGAGGGAGGGAGAAAGGCATGATTTCAATTCAATAGGAAAAAAAAAAAAAAGGAGAAAGGAAAGAATAAAGAAAGAAAGAAAAAAGAAAGAAAAAAAGAAAAGAAGAAAGAAAGACTATAACTATTGAAAATAAACCTTGTAAAATGTTAACTGTTACTTCTGGGTTTTAGAATCTCTCTTGTTCATTTCTATCTAATGTTTTTATTGGTAAACTTTTATTGCTGTAAGAATTAAAAACTGTATTTAAATACAAATATACAGAAGCCTGGATGAAAACATTGGCAGTGAGGCCTTTCAGTAAGAGGGGGGAGGATGCTATTTATTTTCATATATATATATATATATATATATATATATATATATATATATATATGAACATATAGAGATACATTTTTCCAACTGTATATTATTTATAGAATTAAAACTCACAGGAAGATTATTGTCATGGGCTCCCACGCAAACTTGCCCTCTCAAGGCATCCCTGATGAGGGATCGTGTGCTTGCTCATTAGCAGCAAGATGGCTTGCCAAAGTGGTTGGAGAAGACATGCTTGTCACTAAGTTTAGACTACAGGTGGCAGGAAGGACACTGGGAGGAAGGATTAAAGCTCTAAAGGGGTGGCCTCTCAGGAAGTCTCAAGATCTTAAATCCGGACTGTGCTATTGAATAGAAACATCCTTCCAAACATCTCAGCCAGCTGTTGCTGCACTGTTGTTGGTCCTGGGGATGGGAGGTGAGGCAGTCTCCATGACTGCCCTGCCTGTGAACCCTCAGCAGGAATCAGTTGAGACACATATGCAGGTGACCCCACTTGAGACAGTGAGGGTCTTCTTTGCTCCTGAGGCTGGCAGACCCCAGCTGTTATGAAGTCAGATCCTTAGGGACAACATTTGCAGGCAGCAGGAACAGAACCCAGGAAACACCTGGGCAATCATCTGTCTTCTCACAACCAACTGAAGAGAAAAAGCCCCGAAGTGTGAGTCACATGCGCTTTCCAGCTTCTTCTACTTCCTTGTAGGAGATGTTGCTCTGTGCCTGTGTTTCCACACTTTGGACCCAGGGCATCTCTGATTCATGAATATGTGATTGACAAGGAGCTGGGCAAGGTGGATGTCATCAAACAGGGCCCTGGGGAAGTCTCACAGGGACATCTCCTAGGAAGAGACAGGATGGCATTACCTGCCTTTCCCATCACAACCATGTCCCTCTGATGTTAAAGGAACCCCAATTTTGTTCATATAGGCACTTTTCTAACTTCCTCCTGGCAGGCAGCTTCCAACCCATGATCCAGTCCACAACTTAGCCTTTCTCAGTCTGGAAGGGTGTCTGGTCTTGGAGTCAGGGAAAGCAGAGTCCCCTACCAGCCTCCAGTTGGTGGGATGGTGGGATCTGCTTTTTTCTCTCTGTCTCACAGCCATGCTTTCTCTGAAGAATGTCTATGTCAACCTCAACCATGTTATTATATTATCTTTTAAAATGTGGAAAAGCCCCCTCTCCCCAATTCCCACCAACCTTATCCTACTGCTCTGCCTCTGGTCACAGGCAGATGAGTCCATGCTTGGACTCTAACCAACTGCAAGAGTCAAGGGAACCCCAGGAGACCTCAACATAAAAGGAAAAATAACAGCACATCAAGGCATTTCCCAGGGGCCAACCAATGGGAATGTGGAAGCCCACACAAACTGCTGAGCGTGGAGAAGGATGAGAGAGCTACGTGTGTGTGTGTGTGTGTGTGTGTGTGTGTGTGTGTGTGTGTGTGTGTGTATGTGTGTGTGTGTGTGTATGTTCTGAGAGGAAAGATAAACAAAAAAGAAAATCAGCTTTCAAAGAAGAGGGGCCATGATAGTGCAATCTACCTCCCACTGCTGAGGGTAGGTAGTTACCTACATACAATGTTAATCTACAGCCTTTGGTCATTTTAAAAATATACACAAATATTTGGTGCTTTTCCTTGAGTAGAGAGAGACAAAGCACACCGGGATCTAAGCCCAACAACCAGTCCACAGTGGGAATCTAACAAAGGTGCAGATATGTAATCACTTGCTGCCTAGCTTCATGGGGTAGGTGGTAGGGGATGGAGTTTACCTCCTAGCTGATCAAGCCAATCAGCTACCTCTGCTCCATTTGATGGGGAACCAGTGTGCTTCCCAGGCTAAGTCAGCTGGGACTAAGTTAAAATGGAGTTTTTGTAGGATTTTTATGTGGGTGCTGTGGTTAAAGAGACATTCCTGTGAAATGATGTCTGAGGAGTAAAAGTCAAAATAAGACAGGATGTAGCTGGGAGGGTGTGCAGGTGGTGAGCATGCAGGTGGCCAGTGTGCAGGTGGCCAGGGCATTTTTGGAGCGCATACCTGCAAAGCTGAAGGTTTCTTCTCCCGCTGCTGTTCCTGTTCTCTTCCAGCCCCCTGGTGCTCTGAGGAAGACCATCCTTGCAGAATGCTTGAGCTTGACTGAAGTCTAATGAGCACTGTCAACCCCCTCCTTTTTCAATGTGTATGTTTTGTAAAATTGTTTTTTTTTTCCCACAATGGTATTGATTGAACAGTGTAGAATGAAGAAAATTAAAAAGTTAAGCATAAATAGTTGCTTCTTTATATTAAAAAGTGCTACTGCTCATCACAGAAAATATACACAAGTAAAAAGAGAAATGGCTGGGTGTTGGCGGCACACACCTTTAATTCCAGCACTCAGGAGGCAGAGGCAGAGGCAGACAGATCTCTGTGAGTTCAAGGCCAGCCTGGTATACAGAATGAACAAGTTCAAGAACAGCCAGGGTAGAAACCCTGTCTCAGGGGGAAAAAGAAAGAAATAAATGTTCAAAGACCTGCCATTACACTTATTTAAATAATCACAGTCAATACCATGTTAGATTATCAGAATATTCCATTCAATTTTTAAATTACACGCTTGCATATATACATATATATATGCATAAATATGTATGTTTGTGCACATATAATACAAAATATACACAAATGTACAGGATCACCCTGTAATGATGTTGCAACGGTTACCTCTTTGGTTGACCAGCTCCTGTTGCTATGGACACATTTCTCAGTATCATTCTGACAGCTTTCCAGTTGTCTATCACTTGAAATATTGCAGAGTGATTCCATCTTTGATAGGCAACTTTTCCTCTAAATGTTGTAATATTGGCCAGGGAAATGGTTCAGTCAGCAGAATGTCTCAAAAGCATGAGGACCTGAAGTCCAGCCCCAGTGCCCACATAAAAAGCAAGACATGGTGGCATGTATTTGTAATCTCAGCACTGGCCATGTAGAGACAGACAGGTGCCTGGTGTTCAAGGACCAGCCAGTATCAACTGATCATCCAGTCTCAGAATTGCTGAAGCTCTTTTATCTCATGTTAGGAAAATTCAACTCAGAGATCAGCTTAAAGAATGACATAAACATCAAAAGACTGGTATGGGGGAGGTGGTGATAGATGACTCAAACCAATGAACTCCACGTATCTACTGCTGTTTGCACCATTCAAGGTAAGGAAATGACCTCTGTATTCACATGTGACAATCAGAAAAAGACCATCAGTGGGACTGGCGGCCACAGTGATAATTCAGCTTCTCAGAAGTGAGGCTTCTAATTGATTCCCTTGTCAGGAATCGCTCATCTGCTGGAGCCTTGGGTTTGAGATGCTCTTGGAATTTGTGCGCACTGTCAGCCTTCCTGCACTCACTCACCATCAGAATGCATGGAATCTGTGTCTCCAGACCTTCCTTTCATCTAGGACTCCAGGTGGATTGGGACAGAAAAGTTTTATGGGACTTTCCAGACTCATTCATTATTGCACAAGATTACTTTTCACCTAACATTTCTGCTCTGAAGGTATTTGGGGGAACAATCCAATGGCCTTATAAGAAGAAAGCATCAATTACCATACTTATTAGGAAGCAAGGGAGGATTCCCCCAATCCTATCTTAGCAGCTCAAATTAAATTGAGATATACAAGGGCTGGAGAGATGGCTCAGGAGGTAAGAGTGCTCAGTGCTCTTGCTGAGAACCAGAGTTTGATTCCCTATGTTATATGACTCACAAAAGCTTGGAGCTCCAGTTCCAGGGGAATCTGACACTATCTTCTGGCCTCTGTGGGCACTAGGCACACACATGTGCACACAGAGAGACATATACAAAACATATAATTGAAATAAAATAAATCTTTAAAAAAATTAAATCAAGACACTTGGTCACTAAATCTAGAAACTAATAGCCCTTCTCAAGGAGAGAGCTCCCAAGGTTGGCCAAGAGTTGCCGGGGCAGGAGGCAGGTTTGAGGAGGGAATGCATTACGGTATAAAAGAACAAGAAGGAGTGCAATGAAACTGAGAAAGTGCTGGCCTCGTGATGGGAGATGTCATTCTGTAAATATGTTTCTCTTATTGGCTAATGAATAAAGCACTGTTGGCAAATAGGAAGGCATGATAGATGGAACTAGGAGACAAGGAAGATTCTGGGAGATGTAGGAGAGTCAAGATGTAGAGACGAGAGAAGTCTGGACCCTCTCTCCAGTAAGATAAGACCACGTGGAAACACCTAGATTAATAGAAATGGGTTAATATTTAAGACAGAGCTAGTCAATAAGAAATGCTAATAACAGGCCAACAGCTTTATATCTAATACAGTGTCTCTGTGTGTTATTTGGGGCTGATGCGGCTCTAGGACCAGGCTAGTGGGAAAACTTCTCCTAACAGTCTCAGGGTGAGGGCACTGGCTTGCTATTGTGCCAATATGGACTGTGAGGAAGTTGCTTTCCCTCTCTGATTCTAGTTTTTAATTTAAAGATGAGCCACCAACTTTCTCTGGCTTCTCTGTTGCTTCCTTGTTCATACTATGAGATTTCTACAGTATGGTTCTGGAACTTCTTTTCTGACTTTTCACACTGTTTAGCAATTGCAGAATCATAGAGATAGGTCCCCAGCAACTGATCCCATGTTAACTCTCTGGAGAGACAGCCAGTCAAGATTTGATCTTCACAGTTGTTTAAATGAGAAACACAAAGGCACACACCAACAGGATCAGGGGCGACACAGAAGGATCACTGGGACTTGCTGGCCTGCCAGCCTACCCCAATCAGTGAGCTCTGGTTTTGGTGAATTACCCCGTTTCAAAAAACAATGCCATAGGGTGGTGTTGGTGCACAACTTTAATCCCAGCACTCGTGAGGCAGAGGCTGGAGGATCTCTATAAGTTCCTGGCCAGCGTGGTCTACAAAGCTACACAGAGAAATGCTGACTCAAAAAAATACAAATAAATAAATGAATAAATAAAAATTAATGCAAAAAGAGACTGAGGAAGATAGCTGCTACTGACCTCTGACCTCTGCATGTATATGTGCTCATGCACTCGTGCACACACATGCATACAGATATATGCCTGCCAGCACAAAGGTAGGATGGCTTCATTCTTTCCTGCTTTGGTGGCTTGCCTCCTCCAAAGCAGCCTTTGAAGGTGCTTTGAACTTCTCCACTGTTCCACGTTTTCTTTTGAGTAATGGTGAGCCTCTCTTTTTCCAGCAGGAAGAACTTGGCTGACTCTTTCACAGGATGGAAGTTGACCCTGCAAAGAGAATGCACACTTGTCTGAAGAGAATGGACTGAGAATTCAGCACCTGAGATGTTTGATGTGTGCATGCACAGAAACATGCAGGAAAGCAAGTTTAAAAGTGGCTATCAGTGGAACTGCACAGTGGGGAGCAGAAAACTCAGGAAGGGCCCGAAGGGCAGCCTTCCTAGACGTGGTAGCATGCATTCCTGTTGATGTTGAGCCAGGATCTGGAATCAGAGAGTCAGAGCTCTTCTTCCAACTTTGTCAGTCAGTGAGGAAGTCAATCTCCATTCCCAGCCTTAGTTTCCCTGTCTGTTACACCCTGCCCAGCTATAAGGGCTAGTGGGGTGATCTAACAGGGACCTGAGTGTATGTCATAAGGCCCAAGACCAGTATTGCAGGAGCTATGGCTATTTATTCCGGGTGAGCTGTCTCTTTGCCATCACTCTGGAGAAGCTGTTTGGGTCATAAGTATTTGACCTCTGAACTTTTGCTCTCAACTGGAGCAGCTGTGGGTGGCAGGAATGTGGGGAGGGAGGAAATATCAGAGTCAGCAAGCAAAGGCCTCCAGCTCAGGGTTGGCCAGGCTTCCAGAAAAAAAAAAAAAAAAAAAAAAAAAAAAAAAAAAACACAAAACTCAAGTAGCTCTTTGTGGTCACGGAACATACACTTCTTTTAGTGTTTTAGAGTCTGAAGAAAAGCCTAGAAGGAGTCTTATTGATGGAGAAGCAATGGTTGTTTACTGAGCTTCAACTGCATGTAGCTTTTGTCTAGCAGATGATAAGACAAGGACACACTGACACACCAGCATGTGTCATCCATAGTTGCCTGGACAGGGGTTTCGATGTGTTTGGGGAGTCCTTCTTCTGTCTTCCTAGCACATCAGAGCCTGTCCAGTCTTTACAGTTCTGCTTGGTTACTTGGTTTCCTTGTGTGCATCACCAAATTGGGTGTGGCTCACATTAAATACCCAGGGAGTTTTTGATACACCAAATAGCACCCTGAGTAGGGTATATTGGCTTCCAATGAGAATCCCTGTTCTTGTGTTATCCTTTATATGTTGATGATGGGCTTTGCCAATGAGTCCTTTGTAAATATGAAAGAAAGGAAGGAAGGAACGAACGAACGAACAAATGAACGAACGAATGAAGGAAAGAAGAGAAAAAGAAAAAGCTAGAAAAGCACTTACCCATTGGGATGTCTCATGGGAAGAAGCCCAAGAAGCTGCTAGAGACCCCTGGCCCAGTCAACAGACAGCTATAAAGATCATTCACATGAGAGACCACTTGACATCCTCCAGACTCCATAAAGATACTTAATGCTTGGGGGCAGGCAACATTAGCAGAAGAATTGTTTAGCCCAGCAATAGGCTGCCCCTAGAATCATGAGCAAACTGGCCAGCCTGGAACACTTGGAGGCTAAGGCTGGGAGATTGTGAGTAGTAGGCTAGCCTGGGATACAAAAATAAATTTACACACACACACACACACACACACACAGAGAGAGAGAGAGAGAGAGAGAGAGAGAGATAACCCACAAATATGAATAACTTGAAGTATAATTTTAAGCTGCCAAGATTTGGTATATTATATAATAATAAATCATTGAGATGCTGCTTCTGTGAAAAACATCAATGGTAGTTTTTAAGGACACATGTCATATTGTATCTTTCAATTTCGATTGGTAGTGCTTTCTTGGAGGCTTTCTTTTTATTGAGATCTCTCTCTCTCTCTCTGTATGTAGCCTACTGTTCCCTTAGGTTATACTAGTATGTGCTTTCACCTTGCCTTTGAATAAAATCCCTTGCTACATTGCTATGTTTGAGTCTTTGTCATCTCATGGTGTGATAAAATACCCTGACAAAAACACCTTCAAGGAGAAAGGGATTATTTGGCTCACACTTCTAGGTTGTAGTCCATCACTGGTAGAAAAGACAAGGTGACAGAAACTTCACAATCAAAAGCAGATAGGAAGGAATCAATGTATGAACACTAGTGTTCAGTTAAATCTCACTCTCATAAAGTTCAGAATCCTCTGCCCAGGGAATGTTGCCACCCATAATGGGCAGATTGTCCTATCTCACTTAACACAATCAAGTTAATCTTCCACAGATGTGCCCACAGGCTAACTTGATCTAGACCAGTGGTTCTCATCCTGTGGGCTGTGGCCCCTCACAGGGGTTGCATATCAGTTATCATGCATATCAGATATTTACATTACGAGTCACACCAGGAGCAAAATTACAGTTATAAAGTAGCAACAACTATAATTACAGTGGTTGAAAGCCACTGATGTATACAATCCCTCACTGAGATTCTCTTTCAGGGTAATTCTAGATTCTGTTAAAATGAAATTAGCAATGAGTATCCCAAAGATTTCTTCAGTTCTCTGAATAAGATGCTAAGGATCTGGAAACAACTAGTCCAGTGACCACTGGTAATGCCTACTCTTGTCATCTATTCATCCACCCACCCACCCACCCATCCATCCATCCACCCACCCACCCACCCACCCATCCATCCATCCATCCATCTACCCGTCCATCTAAAAATTACTCATCCTATGTCATCTATTTCATCAGTCAATCTTGATTTGCACTCAGTTGAAGCTTTAGGAAGTCTCTTAAGGTGATAAAGGGTTCAGGAATCCGGGTGAGAGGTCAGACCTGGAATAGTTGAAGAAATAAATGAGGAATGGGAGAGCAGAGGTGATAGGGAGGAGGGGTGGGTTACAGAGTAGAAGGGATGTTAAAGGCAGATACAATGGAGGAGGAAGAGACCATGTTAATACATACTATTATCAACAACTAAGTATTAGTGTCAGGCTCAGGGTTATTCAGGGCTGGCGTTCATCACCCACTTTCAGCATGCGGTCATTCTAGGTACTTTATGGGCTTTATACTCCTCACAACCCATTGAGGTGGGTACTGCCACTGTGTCCATATTTCAGTTAGGAAAATGGAGACCCTGAGAGAGGAGTAGCTTGTTCTAGGTGATGCAGCTAATGAGTGGCAAGGGTGGCAGTGACTCTTGGGTGTCCAGGTCAGTGCCAAGTGGGTGCCTCCCTCAGACACAAGAAGTGAAGGAGGAAGATACACAGAACAGAAATGCCTGAACTCATGCTGGGGAGAGCTTGGGAAGGCAGAGTGTGCCTAGGCAGGAGGCCAAGGAGAACAACCACACTGGAAATGTCAGTTTTGACACCATCAGCTTGACCATGTGGGGGTGGAAACCATGGGCTGGGGACAGAACGTCAAGGGCAAAGTCAAGGACAGGATCCAGGAGAAAGTCCAAGAGCAAAAGGGCCCATGGAGGAAGTGCCAGATACAGCTTGAGGGAAGGAGGGGCTAAGGGCTGAGGCAGACACCAGGAACACATGTGTGGAGGCACAGTAGGGGAGAGAGGAAAGTGTCTTTCAGAGGGAATGATGTGTGTGCCAGTAACACCAAGGACTGGATGTACCGACAAGAGCTGTAAAGCAGCCACTGAATGCATATGCTTGGGGTTGAATGCCTGGAGGCCTCCAGCTCCCGAAGCACCTGGTCAGGGGGCTCACACCAGCGCAACAGAATCTTGGTGCTTCATGACTGTGCAGATTCCTGGAGCCTGTTCCTAAGACTTGCATTCATAAGGTGGGAGGGTCAGGCCCAGGAATCTGAATGATTAACAAGGAAAGGGCATGAAGATTGTATTCCTTTCCCCACCTGGCCCAGATTCTGGCTTCTTGTTAAATGATCCATGGTCTCTGCTTTGGGAGATCAACATGTGAGCGGCCAACCTTTTCAGTTCATGCCTTTTCCCAGGGCCTTGCTTCACAGGCTGTAATGGACAATCATACTCAAAGACTACAGTGAGCAAAATCTCTGTCTCTGCCTGTCTCTTTCCCTCTCTCTTCCCCCTCCTCATACACACACACACACACACACACACACACACACACACACACATACAACCAAAGAGAAAGTCACTTGCTTCCAAAATAAGCACACATCCTCAGCCATATCAACCAAGATGTACCATTCTCTGTGATCCCCAAAGCAAGCAGGATTGGCCCTGGTTAGTGCTTGGATGGGAGAGAGGAACACAAGCAAATGCCCACAAACACAACTACTCCAACTAAAGTAAATACAAATATATTAATTGTTAGTGTGCAGGGGACATAGAGGGAAAGGATGAGAATGGTGGGGAAAATGAGATGGAGAAAATGGGGTAGAAGCAGGGGGACTAGCCACGGGACCAGTGGCAGAGGTACACTGGGCCAGCGGCCTTTGGAGCATCTTCCACATATGCTAAGGAATTCAGACTTGACCTTGAAGAAATGGAAAGCTTTTACAAGTTCATGGCCAGCCTAGACTACATACTGAGTCTGACTGAAAAGGAAATAAATATTACCAAAAAAGAAAAAAAAAAAAAGAAAGAAAGAAAGAAAGAAAGAAAGAAAGAAAGAAAGAAAGAAAAGAAAGAGAGAAAGGAAGGAAGGAATTTGTAGGATTTTGAAGTAGGGACTCTGCATTTCAGAGAGCTCAGGAGGTAACTGTGGGAAGCTGGGCCATCTCTCAGTCTCCTACAGCATCCAGCAGAGGAACTCTGGCATGTACCTGGGACTGCCAAACACAGGTCTTAGAGTTTGTCTCTTGTAAGCTATGGGAGCTGAAGACCATAGTGTGGGAAATAAATCATGGGGAGTGAGGACGGGGAAGGAAAAGAGAGAGAGAGAGACACCACTCAGTGCCATTTCTCAAATGGAAAAAATAAGAGAGACACCACTCAGTGCCATTTCTCAAATGGAAAAAATAAAAAAATAAAAAGGTTGTGGAGAAGCATTCCTTTCCTTATATAAATATGTATTTAAAATAATCACAGAAAATAAAGTTGACTTTTTGAAGCTGGGTTAAGGGAGAACTAGAAATGTACAAAAAAAAAAAAATAGTAAAGTAGGAAAAATAAGCAGAGGAGAAAAGAATATAAAAACAGGAAGTCCACAGGCCTCAGTTCCCTATGAGGTCATCGGCAAAGGCTCCAGAGGTTGATTCTCTGCAGGTTACAGGGTGTGGAAAGCAAAGCAAGAGTGTGAGCCTTTTCTCATAGCCTTGGGCATGAGAACAGGGCAGAGCACGGTCAAAGCCAGAGGCAGCTGGAAAGTTTGAAAGCTATTTGCATATGGGGTGGGTATGGGGTGGTCTCCAGGCTGCCCAGCCTGGGGTGGAGGAGTGGAGTAGGAAACTGAACTGACCGCCAAAGCTGAGTCCCAGGTATCAGTCTACCACTGAGGTGCCAGGCCCATTTGTCTACCTAGGATTGAGAGTGGTTAGGAAGGCCTACCCCCACGGGTGGCTAGGGACATACTAATGTGGCCCAGCAGGGGCATCAGCAGGACCTGAGACCAGGAAGAATGCTTTTTCGGCTTTTTGTTTTGTTTTTATATCCAGCAAACCATTTTATCACCAGCCATTTTCCCTTCCACAGCTCAGAGCCTGAAGGGCTGTGACAGCCTGCAGAGGCACAGTTGCTCCCTCATACATGCGGCTTCCGTGGTGGCTCTGTAGTGAGGGGGCATAGAGGTACAGGGGATTGGAGGGGGGGGGAGCTGGGTGTCCTTATGTGACTAAGAAGCTGGGATTTCCTGAGTGAGAGTGTAACAAAGGACCGTCTTGGAGTCTCTCCTCAGGGGCCATCCACCTTATTCTTTTGAGCCAGGGTCTGTCATAGTCAGTGAGCTCCCAGGGTCTGTTCATCCTTCCCTAGTGATAAGATTGTAAGCATGAGCTACCAGGCCTGGCATTTTTCACTTGGAGTGAGGTAGCTCCCTCCCTTGCAGTATGGCTCTGTGTGTGTGTGTGTGTGTGTGTGTGTGTATGTATGTGCATGTATGTATGTGGGTGTGCATATGTGTATGTGTGTCATGCACATGAGCATGTGTGTGTGCTTGAGTACATGCATATTTGTGCATGTGTGTGGAGAATGCACGATTGTGAGTGAGGGTGTGTGCCCTTGTGTGGGTCCCAGAGGAAGGCACTTGCTGCACTATTGCCATCAGACAGTGTCTCTTAATTGGGCCAGAGGCTCACAATTCCCATTAGGCACCGTCTCTCACAAGGTGGGGGCCACAGTTATGGGCAGCCATATCCAGCTTTTTATATGAGTTCTATGGATTTGAACTCAGGTCCCCAGGCTTATTTTCCTCCTGCTGCTTCTTATCTACCATGAGGCAAACAGCCTCCTCCACACACTCCTGCAGCCATGATGTTCTGCCCAGGGCAAGGGGCCAAGCAAACACCACAGAGAGCCTTCTGAAACCTGGAGCAAGCTAAGGGCTTATTAATCGATAAAACCAAAAAGCCCTTATAATCTGCATTTCTACACGTCAGTTTCCCAGAACTTCCCACTTGGTGGGGAGGTGTTTGAGAAATGTTCTGGCTGGGGATTTGTTTGCACAGCAACCCAATGGAACTACTAACTATCCTAAGGAACAAAGGATTTTAGTTTCTCAGAGCAGTCCTAACTTTCCAAGAGCCAGTGAACACACAGATGTCAGTCAAGAGGCTTTACTGTTCTCAATTTTTTTCTCAGCCACTTTGCATTTTTATGATCCATCTAACTAATAAAGAACCAAAATAAAACCAACATAAAACTCACCGTGCTTCCTCTTCCACCTCAGGTTCAAGTACAGACTCTGCTTTTGAGAAGCCCAGGCCTGAGTATTATTCTATACTGACCTTTGATATGTTGCCATCTGGTGGTCTCAGTTGGTAACTGCATGTTTATGCTTCAGCATCCTGTATATATGCAATGTCACCTCTCAGCACTATACAGTAATAATGGTGGCCAATTCTTCATGTTAAAAATAAGCGTCTGCCTATGTAGTTACCAGTTCACCCTGGAGTAGTGGCAATTGCATTCCAGATGTCTCACAGTTGCTGTATTAGAGAAACAAATAACCATCATGACTGAAAGCATCTTGGGGGAGGAAAGGGTTTATTTGACTTCCATTTTCTCATCACAGCCCATCACGGAGGAAAGCCAGGAGACAAACTAAGCAGGAGCATGGAGTGAGGAACTGGAACAGAGACCATGGAGGAGTATTTTCTCCCTCTGACTTGTGCACAGCCTGATTTCTTATACAACCCAGGACCACCTGCCCAGGGAATGGTACCCATTGTGGGCTGTGTGCTCCAACATCAATTCTCAATCAATAGTTCCCACAGGCCAATCTGATGGAGACATTTCCTCCCCTCTCCCCAGGTGTGTCAAGTTGAGCCATCCCAGAAAGTCCGAGGCAGAACATCATTCTGTTGCTGACATTATAACAGGAAGGATTAGCTTCTTACCCTGAACACATGCAAACAAACCCATATATCTCTGAACACTCACTCTGAACACCGACAAAGAGCTGGCCCCATCATCTAAGAACTGCAATATCTTTTCAAGTCCCCAGAGAGTTTTTGGGGGTTACTAGAAGCTATTGTTGAAGGAAGATAGGGCTGGGGGAGATGGCTGAGTGGGTAAGGTGTTTTCTGCATCAGCATCAGGACCCACATTCAAGCCCCAGCACCCTTGTAAAAGGTCAGCCATGGTGACGCATGCCTGTAATTCCAGCACTGGGAGGCAGGGATCAATGACAGAAGATGTGGGTGCTCGATGGACAGCCAGTTTAGTTGAACCAGGGAGCTCAGTTTCCCTGAGACACTCTGTGTCAGAAAATAGAGTGGGAAAGCAGTTGAGGGAAACACCTGCCATTGACCTCTTTTTCTGAGTATGTGTTCATGTATGCTGGTATGTGTGCACATTAGCATGTGTGTATATGCATGTAGAGGCCTGAGAACAATCTCAGGTGTTATTTCTCAGTATATTTTAATTAATTAATTAATCAATTAATTGGAGACAGGGTCTCTCACTGGCCTGGGGCTTGTTAATTAGGCTAGAGTACCTGGCCAGCAAGCCCAAGAGATTGTTTCTACCTCCCTAAGTGCTAGTAGGATTACAAGTATGTGACACTATGCCATCTCTCTCTCCCTCTCCCCCCTCTCGCTTTGTGTGTGTGTGTGTGTGTGTGTGAGAGAGAGAGAGAGAGAGAGAGAGAGAGAGAGAGAGAGAGAGAGAATGCACAGAGGCTAAAGGAAGACTCAGGTATCCCTTAAGATAGGGAAATTACTATGTTGGGCTAGACTGGTTGCTCCTGGCTTAGGCCAGCCTCTGCCTCACAACACCAGAGTGACAGGCACCTGTGGTCATGTCCAGGATTTTTATATGAGTACTGGGGATTTGAACTCAGGTCTAGTAAATAATCTTACCCCCTGAGCCTTCTCCTCAGCCCCCCCCCCACTCTTGACATGGGCTTTGAGGATGAAACCCAGGTCCTCATGCTCTCCAAGGCAGGTACTTTAAGGACTGAGCCATCTTCCTCAACACATGGTTTGTGGGTGATGCAATCCAATCACAGTGTCCCAAAGAGAACATTTGTTAAGAAGACTGTGTCTCTGGGAGGAAGGCAGCGAGGAGGTCAAGGGCAGGTCAGGTATGCACTGTCATGTGTACCATTGCCTGCAGCTTTTCTTGTGAGCACCAGAAGTGTGGCCTTGGCTGCCCATGAAAACCTCCTTATGTGTTGGAACATCTTCTAGCTGCTAGTGAAGTCACATATCCACTCTCGAGTGATAATGTGAAAAGAGAAGGGCCCCATGCCTGCCTTCCCTGCACATTGACCTTGTACAGGAAGGAAGGCACAGGCTGCTAGGGGTGGCTCACCTGGTGGTGATCTGAACTATGGTCCACACAGAACCCAAAGCTTCCAGAAGAGAACAGACATAGAGAGAGAGAGACAATCCAGGCAGCAGGTGGAAGCCAACCTTCCTCCCAAGTGTAGCCAGACATGGCCCTGCAAGAGGAAGGAAAAGCTGGTATTTAAATCTTATCATAAACTGCCCTACCAGTTAGAAGGAAGGGGAAGGGACTGACTGAGAAAGGCAGTCTGGAGACACAATTTCTGCTTGGTTTGTTTTGGACAGCAGTGCTGCATTCAAGCAAAACCTTCTGTATGCATGAAGTCCTATCTAATAAAGATGGAAAGCCTGTAGAGATGGCTCAGCTGTTAAGAGTGCTTGCTGTTCTCCTGGAAGACTCAAATTCAGTTCCCAACACCCAAATTGGTAGCTCACAATCACCTGTAACTCCAAAGAATCTGATGCCCTCTTCTGGCCTCTGAAGACACTACATTCATATGCATATAACCACACAAACACATACTAAAAATTGAGATTTTAAAAAAATAAAATATGTGGAAGATGAGGAAATAAAATGTTTTAAGAGCAAGGCCTTGTTCATGCTAGTTAAATGCTCTACCACTGAGCTACACCCCAGCCCAGAAGGCAGAATGCTAAGAACAAGGTACCTACACACTAGAGAGTAAGACTGAATGATACAATGTCCTGTTGTTTTTTTTTGTTTGTTTGTTTTGTTTTGTTTTAACTTACATCTGAGGAAATTAAGAGCCCCAGACAGGCAAGGACCACTGTCAGAGCCACTGAGGTCACAGTGGCCGGAATCAGCTTCTCCCTGCTCAAGTCTTGTTTGTATTTTCAGTTTTCCCAGGTGTCTCTCTGACCCTGGGGATTTGAAGACTGGCTTGGCGAATGAACGCATGGAAGGCAACTCGTGGGAAAAGCCGACGAACTCACCGGTCTTTTATGGGATTTTCTGGAGCCAGTTAAAGATAAGTTTTATTATCTCTCTGTCTCTCTCCCCCTCTATTTTTGTAGAGAGCAATTACCAGTGTTAGTGTATAAAGGGGGTTGGGTCTCTGAATTAGAATTCCTGGCATTGTTTGTGCCTATCCAGACTGCAGGACTGTGTGGGTGTGGTGTATCAGATAGTGTGCCTTGAAAGGAAACGTTGAAATAGAGGCCCTGGCTTGGCTCTGGTCCTCATGCTAATAATTCCAGCAGGCCAAGCCCAGGACCTTTCATTGGCAAGATGTTGCCCACGGCCCAGGTGAGCAGGGCACCTTTGAGAAGTGGATCAGGAAAGGGGTATGGGGACTTTCAGAAGTCTAATGAAAGGGCCCCTTGTAGTAGAAAGCAGCAACCTCACCCTGGGTTCAAAGGGGGCAATACAGACTTATATGCTCTCAAGCTGGAAGATCGCTTCACCATCAAGAGGGTTGTCCATGTAGCCATTTTATCCACTTTCAGCTGGGGATTTTGTGTGGCACCAAGTGTGTGAACACATGCATGTGTTCATATATACAGCACATGTATATGTATGTGAGGGCTATAAGTCAATCTCCAGTGATGTTCATATATTTTAAGACTGTCTCTCAGGAGCCTGACCCAAGTAGGCTAAGTAGGGTGACCAGCCATCCCAGGGAGTCACCTGTCTCTGTCTTCCTAGTGCTTGGCTTATAAGCATACACACACACACACACATACACACACACACACACACACACACACTGTGCTTGGCTTGTAAAAATGTTTTCTTTCTTTTTAATTTTTATGTTTATGTGTATGAGTGTTTTACCTTCATGTATGTCTATGCAGCACATTTATGTAGTGTCTGTGGAGGCCGGAAGGGCAAGGTTGGAATCCCTAGAAGTGGAGTTACAAATGGCTGTGAGGCTCCCTGTGGGTGCTGGGAATCCAACCCAGGTCCCATGCAAGAGCATCTGGTGTTCTTAGCCACACAGTCATCTCTCCAGCCTCAAGCCATGGCTCTAGCCCTTGGCTTTTTGTTTTTTCCTTTTTTCCTTGCTAATCTGCAGATCCAGCAAAATACCTTGCTGACCATCCAGTCTTTCCCACCCCTGACCTTACTCCCATCCCCCACTTGAAGCTGACAGGGGGCTCCCAACAGTCTTGCACACACTCATTCTGCAGTGTTTTCTGCGTTCAGGGGTGCCACTCTGCCAGCGAGGCTCCATTCTTCCCTTTAAGCACCATTTGTCCCTGGGTTTTGGGAAGGCATCAGAACTGCCCCTGGGAGTGTGCAAGCTTGCCCTGGCCTCCTGTGCCTGTGTTTATAGCAACAGGCCCCGCTGGGAACTGGCAACAGGTTGACACTGGAGGTCCTGTGGTCTGGATCTTGTCACCCTGTACCGAGACCCTCTGAAAAGCCTGGAGACACCATGTTTGTTTATCCCAGGACAGAAGGTCAAGCACACATGTTTCTGGGAACTTCTGTCCCTGCAACTCTGAAATTAGCCAAACAAGGAAATTCTAACCACTGGGCAAAACCACACTGGCAAAGCAAGGTTTTTTTTTTTTTTTTTGGTTTTTCTCCCCACACTGCCCTCAGCCTCCGTACTGCTTCAATTTTCCCATTAACTGGACTTCTCTTTGTGATTGCTTTTCCACTTAGCCATATTTTTTAAGTGAAGAATATTTTTCTTTTCCCCACACAGTAACTGGAATGATCCTTGAGAAGCAGGTTCTTCACAGTGTTTGTAGGGTCCTCCGCGGGCCGGCCCTACCTACCTCTCAGCCCCCCCCCCCTTACTGGGCAACCACCTTCCTCCAGATCTTCACACACCACCTGGATGTGGTTTATTCACCAAGGTGTTTTAGGACATGCACAGACCAGGGGCACATACAACTGAAAACCTGTTCTTTCCTTTTCATTATTGTTTTTAAGCTGTGTTGTTATAGCTGCTGCATTGGTCTGTAACATTCTTATACTCACAGTTGTCCAATACCACCAACCCCCAGATGCTCACCACCACCATCCCCCAGATGCTCACCACCACCATCCCCCAGATGCTCAATACCACCAACCCCCAGATGTTCAACATCACCAAACCACAGATGCTCAACAGCACCACCATCCCCCAGATGCTCAATACCACTAACCCATGGATGCTCAACACCACCAACCCCCAGATGCTCACCACCACCAACTCCCAGATGCTCAACACCACCTTCAGATGCTCAATATCACTAGCCCACAGATGCTCAACACCACCACAATCCCCCAGATGCTCAACACCACCAGCGCCACTATGTACAAGTGGTTGCAATGTCTGCAGAGGTCACAAGAAAGAGTTGAATCCTCTGGAACTGGAGTACACAGGCAATTGTGAACCAACCAACATGGATGCTGAGAACCAGAATCAGGTTCTCTGGAAAAGCACAAGCATGCCGAACCTCTGAGTTGCCTGAAATCGCATTCTGCTGCAACATTCAAAGACAGGTTCAGCATTATCTGCTGTCCCCTGTTTCTGGCTCCAACACAGCTTGTGCAGCCTAACTGAAGATGCTGGCTGGATCTAATAATCATTTAAAGGACCAGCTATGAGAACCAGGGACAGAAGAACAAACCCACTGGCCTCCTCAATAAACAAATCACAAGATAAGAAACAAGTTCAAACACACCTGGGACACCGGAGTAGTAGTTACACAGCTGTCTTCCCTTTATGGTAGTTTTCAACAGTGAATAAAATCATAAAAATTTCTGGCAAAGATGAAAGAAAAAGCACTTATCTCAGAATGTAATCAGGTACTTAGTTCAGGTGATTAGGCAACAAGCTATTTGTGGAATTTTACAATGTTCAGGAATTGTTTTATGACATATATTATTATAATTATGTTATGTAGCTATAAATATAGTTCCTATTGGGCTATAAGACATGGTTAATATAAATAAAAGCATGAGACATTTACGTAAAGAAAATCTCAAAATTTAGTGTATTCTTAAGTTATTAGTGATGGACACTGAAGTGTGTAGGAGTGAAAATGGCTCAAGAATAGAGTCTGTTTTAAATCATTTCCATGGAAACGGATGAAGTCATCGGAGAGATGGCTCAGCAGGTAAAGACACTTGCCACCAAGCCTGACGACCTGAGTTCAAATGTGCTGTATGTGCCCACATATGTATACTTATCCACACGCAAAACGAGTGATTTCTTTAAAATGAAGAAGGGAAAAGAAGAAATGGAGAAAGATAAAGGGGAGGAGGAGAAGAGAGAAGGACCACACACATAAATATGGGGAAACTGACTGATGTCAGTCTGGGGGGGAGGTTTTACAGTTCACTGTTTTCTTTACTTTTCTATGGACTAAACATGTTTTCATAATGATTTTAATAACGCTCCACCCTACTTGCCACGGTCTTCTGTACCAAGACCTTGTTCAGTTTATTTATTCTTCTCAGAATATCAGCATCATCAAATAGGATGTACCAAGTCTTGTTTGTGCCTCTCTTCCAGGCTTTAAATCTGCTCCATTATGGCTCAGGCTTTCAATGAGGAGCACTTACCTAGCATGTAGCCTGGTCTCTCAGACAGGACACATTAAAGTCGATGGATATTTTATTTCTGACATTATTTTAAAATAAAATCTCAGGAAAGCACCCCCCCTTTGTCTCAAAGGAACCTCAACTCTTTCCATAACTCCTTTCCCTCAAGTGGATGACAAGATTTGGGTGCACACAGAAACCACACCTGCCACTTTGTGACACCAGGCAGGTGAGTTGTCCACCTGCAAAGGTGGCAAAGCCCAGCACTTCAATGTCACCTGCTATTAGGCTCAGCTTGAAGCTGTTAATTTTCAAAAACTTTGTGTTTTTGTAGACTCCACACTCCTTTTTCTTTTGGTTTTTTGAGACAGGCTTTCTCTGTGTAGCTTTGGAGCCTGTCCTGGAACTCACTCTTTAGACCAGGCTGGCCTTGAACTCAGAGATCTGCCTACCTCTGCCTCCTGGGTGCTGGGATTAAAGGTGTGTGCCACCAATGCCTGGCTTAAATATCACACTCTTAAACTGTTGTGCAGATGGTGCCATCCACCAGCCGGCAGCACCTAGCTGTTCATCAGCTGTCAATGTTAATGTTGTCTTCCCTGTTTTATGGCTCAGAATAAAATCAGTTCCTATCCTAGAATGTAGCCCCCTCTAAGCCTAATAGATATGTGTGTTGTGTGTGTGTGTGTACATGCATATGTGTGCATTTGTGTATGTGTTTAAATGTGAAATTTGACTTCCCTGTCTCATTTATATTCTTTTCATGATTGTGAATTTGTGGACATGTAATATTAGAAGAATCATTTAGGAGTACAGCAAGATGGCTCAGTGAATAAAGACACCTGCTGTCAAGTTCGAGAACCCGAGTTCATCCCCAGGACCAATATGGTGGAAAGAGGGAACCAATGCTCCTGGGTTGTCCTCTAACTACCACATCTGTTCTCATGCATGCACACACACAACACACAACACACATACACATTACAATAATAAAGCTAATAACATTTTCAAAGAATAATCATTATTGGACAAAGAAAATAATGATATTCAGAAGTTTCTATCTGTTCTTTCTATGACAGACTTGGGGTGGCATATTAGAGATTAGAAACATTGAATTGGTGTGTGCTCTTGTTCACTGACCCATCTGAGCAATGTGTACTCCAGGTGCTTCGGCCTGGGAGCACCACCTTGTTTCATTTAGAAGAAAGGAGGCATAAGTGGGGGCCCTAAGGTCCAGGTTTCTGAAGAACCTGCTTGGTCCATGGCTTCTACCACCATTAACCAAGTTCCTCACCCACCTATTCCAGAAGCTCCTTCTCGTTTTCAGATTGCCAAGGAGCCTAGAACTCAAGAGTCCCTACTCCAGACATTGTTCTGAGACCCATGGACATCTAAAGGTGCATTTGAGAGTCAGAGCAATTCATGGCAGGGGCAAGTATATGGTATTGTGAGGTATTTGTGAGTGTGCATCTATGTGGTGTGTGTGTCGGGGGTTGCATATGTGCAGTCCCAGTGTCTTCCTCGATGGATTTCCACCTTATATATTGAGGCAGCATCTCTCTTGTGAACCCAGAGCTTACCAGTTTGCATAGCCAGGTAGCCAGCTTGCTCCCAGTATCTCCTGTCTGTCTCCAACTCCCACACTGGACAGGTCAGCATTTTACCAGCAGAACCATCTTCCTGACCCACAGGGTATTGTTAATGTCAGAGGGAAAAAAGTTTTATTCAATGCCTTCTCAACAAACATTTCCTGAGCTTCTGTCACAGGCCAGACAGTATATGAGATGCAGCATCCTCGCCTTGCGTCTCACGTTCTAGCAAGGAAATGGAGCATAAACAGTTGACAGCAGTACCAGGTGACAGGTGCTCTAGATAAGCCTCTCCATCCTTATGATTTAGAACGAGCTTATGGCTGAGAGTCTTCATGGTGATCTATTTTGATATATATATATATATATATATGTATATATATATATATATATATATATATGAACACGGATGGTATAGGATGCCACTTTTTAGCTGAGGGAACTGAAGTTTTAAAAAGAGGGACTGCCTCACAGTTTGGCAAGTAGCATAACTGGGATTTACAGTAGGATCTTTTTTATTCCCCAGCAAAGTGAGCACAGGTTTGATGGCTTCAGGATGAGCTATGGGCCTTTTAGGCATGGCTATACTCCAGTGTGGACACTAGAGAGCAATGAGAGCAAACCAGAGAGGCTTTCCCTCTGCAGCTGCCACTGGGCAGCCACAACAGAGCTTCCTATATACATCTTTGAAGGTGGGTTGATGATGACTGTAGTGTCTACTGTTTTCTGCAGTGACTGATGAGCAAAAGGGTTACAGGACTCATCTTGCACCAAAGCACCTAACATACAGTATTTCAATGTTATGCCCTGTTCACTGTGGCTGGTGGTCCTGGATTGTGTAGGAAAGTAAGCTGAAGAACCCTTACAAATCGAGCCAGGAAGCATCATTCCTCTAGAGTTCTGCTTCAACTCCTGCCTCCAGGTTCCTGCCTCAAATTCCTGCCAATAAAACATTTCCCCCCTCAAGTTGTTTTTGGTCATGATGCTTTATGACAGCCACAGAGAGTAAACCAGGGCACATCACATGACTTCTGAGGGTGGCATTCATCAGGATTTGCACCAGGATCTACATCTTTGTTGAGAATAAACTGACATTCCCCCGTGGCCTCCATCCCTTCCTGCCTCAGAGCTTTGTTGTTCCTTTCTGGGCAGCATTTTACAAGAAATGAGGATCAAAGCTACCCAGAAAAATCTACTTTACGATTTATGGGAAAGAAGTAAAAATAATGGATGAACAATTCATCTCCTAAGAGGATTTGCTGGCACACTTCATTCTCGTGTGGTGGAAGCCAAGCGGAACTGTTTTCAAGCTAGCCACACCCTGGCGGCAGGGGTTGGGGGGAAGTGCATCAGCAAATGGGACACAGACAGGGATATGTTTTGGGACACAAAGCCCATGTGCCAGCTCAGGACGACATCACCCTGGGTTCTGACAGGATGTGGATCCACCAAGTGATGTTCAGAGTCTTCCCTACAAGACAGCAGCATTGCAGGGCCTTGGTGGCAGTGGTGGTGGCAGTAGTGGCAGCAGGCAGCTTGGTCTTTTTCTAAAAGAACAAAGCAAAATGTCTTCCAAAACATGTACATAAAAAAAAAAATAGGCAGCTTAAAAATATAGAGAAGTTAAGCAGTCAGAAGTGTATTTTAGTAAGACGAATTTGGTGATAGGATGTAAGAGAAGCAAAGAATTCTAGAGACAGAGAGCTGGGAAGATAGCCCAGTCATAAAAGTGCTTGCCTGGCAGTTATGAGGACCTGAGTTCAATCCTCAGAATTTATATGAAAATACAATAAAAATCCAGGCATGGTGGTGCATGCTCGTAATACCAACATTGGGGAGATAGAGGCAGATTGATCCCTGGGGTTTCATTGTCCAGCCAGCCTCACTCACTTGATGAGTGCCAGGCCCGAGAAACAGCATGAAGTTGTCTCTAGATCACACACACACACACACACACACACACACACACACACACACACACACACGAACAGGCGCACACATGTTCATACAAATCAATAAAAAGAGATCTGGGACATGTAGACATTAGAAATCTGAGGACAACGAATACGTTCTGAGTTGAGATGGTAAAAAAGACCCCCTTGGCGATCCATGGATGGAGCTGGCATCTTGTCTGAATTCAGGAGCTGAGTGAGAGGGCACACTGAGGGCTGCCTCGAATCCTGTGAGCACTGACCTTGCGTTGGTGTTCTGTTCTGACTCATTAGATTCAAGCAAGCCACAGGAGGCAGTCATCGATGTTCTCCACCTGAGGGAACTGGGACTCGGGAAAGCAAATTCATATGGATATGAACCCAGAACCAACTTTCTCCACATTGGCTGCATGGCCTTATTTTCAATGTCAATGACTGGAAAAAGGTGACATCATTTGTTGAGATGGGTGGTCAAGAGAAGGAGCAGGTAGTCATGTGAGTGAAGACAGGATGGGTCACAAGCTGCTTATTTGGACACGTGTAGAGTGCTGATGCTCTGCTAGCACCTTAAGGTGACATGTCCAGCAGACTTCATGTCCCAGCACAGAGAGGGAGCTGGTCTTCATTAAAAAGAATGAAACATCTGTAAAAATAGGATTGGCTGAATTTCCTGGCCAAGCTGTTCAAGAAAAGCCAGCTGTGCTAACAAACAAGAAGGCCATGACCCAGCTGAAGGTCTGGCCAGAGAGGTAGACAGCTCAGGTCCCTTGGGGTTCTGACACATTGTGACTCTGGTGACATCTACAGAAGAGACCAAGGAATGGATTCCTTGGGCTCCCTTCTCATCACAATGGGAGAGCTTCTCAATGTTGCCTGCCCACTACAGTTACCCAGAGAACCTCACTCTAGAGCCATAAAAGCCTAAGGATGGGCTCTGTAAGTGGTATCAACATGAACCAAGGACAAAACTCTTGGGAAAGGGGGCAGGCTGTCTTTGGAGGGGACTGGAGAGAGGGCATGCAATTAGACCTATAAAGCACTTGCACACACTCCAGTTATTTCAGGAGCGTCTATCGGCCTGTACTCCACTGGCTACATGGAGAAACATGAACTAAGTACAGGAATTACTTAATTGGGATCAGTTATTTACTGGAAAAGCCCATGCCTAGAATGCAGATCTGCTGACCCCCCACATTCAGGGCTCTAGAATAACATCCCATAGGACAGCTCCATATAGGGGAAGTCAAGTTCACCCGTACTCTCGAATAAGGACGAAGGTCTTAAAAGTAGCTGTGGTACACAGAAATTCATCCAAAAATAAAGTTAAGTGACTGCGTGGGCATATAAAGAAGTGGAACAGCATACAGGTGACCCTTCAGAGAAAAGCTAGAGATGGCCAGACAGCCTGACAGCCTGGAAGCAGAGGGGTGGTTACAAGGAAGGATCAGATAGTGATGATGAGTTAGTGGTGGGCATAGGGCTGGGGAATGAGACACAGGGACTGTCTGGAGGGGGCCGTGGTACGGTACCTACAGGGTCAGAAGGTCTCACAGTCTGGGCTCAGCACACAAGCCTGCAGCAGATAGTCCAGAAAATGGAGAATCTAGTTCCTGCTGGTATTGTCCACACTGACTCTGCCTCTTAAAGGGTATACCACTGATGCAGACTGTTTGTTTACACTGTGTGAAAATGTGTCACTGTGATTGGTTTAATAAAGAGCTGAATGGTCAATAGCTAGGCAGGAGAGAGAACAGGCAGGATTTCTGGGGAGAAGATAGAACTCTAGGAAGAAGAGAGGTAGATATTCACCAGGAGACTCTGAAGAAGTCAGACATACGGTACAGATTAGAGGTAACCAAGCCACAGGGAAGAATGTAGACGAAAAGAAACAGGTTAATTTGAGTTATAAGAACTAAGTAGGGACAAGCATAAGCTGAGCCAAACGAAGTTTTATAATTAATAATGCTTCCATGTCGTTATTTGTGGGCTGGTGGTCCTGACAAAAAAGTATAGCTACATACCACCTTCCCAACCAGGTAGTTACCTGCTAATTTGGATACACCTATATAATTTAAAACACACTGCTGGGGTTGGGAATGGAGCTCAGTCAACCAGAGTGCTTGCCTAGAATGTACCAAGTCCTGGCTTTGATCCCTAGGTAGTACATAAAGCTACATCTGGTGGTAGTGTGTGTAATCCCAGCATCCCAGATTCCTGGGATACAGGTCAGAAGTTCAAGGTCATGAATTCTTAGCTACATGGTGATTTGGAGGCCAGCCTGTCTTAAAACAAAAGCATCCCAAACTTGTCCTTTTCCATTTTCACAACTGTTCAAGGTAAGCATTATTTTCATACCTCTGCCATTCATGTGTACCTTTACCAGTATAAGCTCATGAAGATGCTGAGGACAAGGGAGTTGCTGCAGAGCTCACGGTAGCACATGTAACTATGTCATGTGGCTGTGGATGGCAAGCCTCAGAAATGTCAAAAACATTTAGTGGGGCCAGCAAATGTCTCAGAGAGTAAAAATGCTTGTGATGCAAGCCTGGTGATCTGAGTTTGATTCCTGGGACTCATGAGTGGAAAGAGACAACTGACTGCTTCAGCTCACACCTGTACAGCTTACGACCTCTACACACACACATACACATGCACACACACACACACACACACACACACACACACACGCTCTATGGCTTAACCTAAATGTGCAAACACTTATCACACACAATAATGATGATGATTATAATTTTATAAAAGCAAAATCATTTAATGCTAGCTTGGGGTGATGGTTGCATATGTAGCCTTCCTAAACTGAGGTTCAAGGATCGGGAGTTTGAGATCAGCCAATGCTATATGGCAAGAATGTCTTAGAAAATATCACCTCTACCATCAGGACCATCACCACCACTACCAGCAGCAACTTTAGATTCTGGGCCTAGAGAGATGGCTCGGGGTTCAGATCACTTGTTCTTCTAGAGGACCCAAGTTCAGTTCTCTGTTCTGCAGCTCCTACCTGTAAGCCCGACTCCAGTAGACCTGGTGCCCCATTCTGCATACACTCACTCAGGCACGTACGTGTAAATAAATATAAGAGTGAATCTGTAAAAACACACCTAGGATCCCCCCTCTGATAATTTCTCAATCAATCAGCCTGAGATGGTGCCTGGAAATGGGCATTTCTAGCAAGTTCTTGGGTGATGTTAACACAGATGGTCTGGGGTGCTGTGAGGGCACAAACAGAAACTAAAGCTGCCTGTTCTGTGTGACTCATTGTGACTACAGGCCTCCTAGGCTGTCAGAGGCCTTCAGGCGAGTCCAGGCCTGCCCTGGGAGTACATTGTAGGGTAGATGGAGAAAACACGTCCTTGTTGGGTTCCTTGTCTAAAGCGCATTGCCTGTGACCTCAGATACAGGACTCTCAGTGGGTGTTTTATTATTTATTCACTTGACAGGAGATAGACACTCAGTCCTATAAGACACCATGCTATTGGCTGAAGGATTTGCCATTGAGCAAAACTCCCTAGAGGTCTCAGGAGGAGCTCTTGCATGGCCTGCCAAGGACAGCTCAGTCATTGCAGGAAAAAGCCAGACCCAACAGACAAACTCACTGCTAGATCTTTCCAGAGAGCCTGTATCCCACTGCCTTCAGAGCCATCGCACTCACACATGCCAGGCATTGTCAAAACAGTGGTCATGCTGGGAGCAAGAGCTCCCAGCCAGAAGATGGCCTTAAAACCATGGCAAACAGGACAATTTGTATACCTTACAAACATATAAATTACAAGGTCTACATGGATACAAAAGCTTTCTAAGGGGACTGAATTCCATTCTCTGTCATGCTAGCTATTTGTGAGGACCTCGAAAACAAAGTTTGTTTTCAGTGGAGGCAGTATTAAAAATAGAAGCTATCATGTACAGATTCGGCTTCTCTCATGTCCACCATGGAAGCCCCTGGTGTTGTCCGGGCCTCTGGGCAGCCTCAGCACCCCTACAGGTAACCCATCTGCGGTCTGCATCTTCCGAGACAGCAGGGGACTTGCCCCTGGACTTTTCTCCTGTGTCCCCATCTCAGCTTGGCGTCGTCTGCGAACCCAGGGGCTGCCGGAGGGAGTGACACTGCTGTCCGAAGAATAATCCATGCACTTCCGGAAGATCTCAGGGCTGGTGCTGAAGTTCAGTCTACCTTCTTCAGCCAGTGGCGATTTTCTGGAGACGCCCTTGCGCTGGGCCAAGGGGCTGCTCCATGGGCTTGAGCATGGCGAAGCATTTGGGCTCAGAAAGATATTCTGGTGGCCAGAAGGGCTGAGCTTGTTGGTGGACATATGCCGCCGGCCAGCCATAGGAGAGGTGGGATTGCTCTCGGGGTCAGAGGAACTGTTGGCGGAAGACTCATCCCCCATGTACTGAAGCTCTTCCACTCTCTTGTTCAGGGACCTGCTTAGGTGGGTACTTGCTGTGGGCTCATCATCGTGGTTCCTGTCTTTGAGAGGTTTCTTTTTGGGTGGTTTCATCCCAATCAAGACGGCTTTCATGTTGTCCCTGCCCTGAGATTCAGTGACCATGAATTCATGGGCTTTAATGGCCGCATCTACCTCCTCGAACTCCACTATGGCACACTCCTGGGTCCCCACCTGGCTGTAGCGGCTGCTGATCCTCCGGATGTCAGGGGGCAGCTCTCTCCCAGGCTTGAGGATCCGCACCGATGAAATTACTCCAAAAGTCCCAAAGAGCTTGAGCAGATGTTCCATCACCTTCTCCTGCACCCTTCCGTTCTTCTGGGGCGTGGCCAGGGACCAGGGTTTAGGGGACAGGTGTAGATCATACACCAACAGCATCTTGCTGGGGAGATTCTCATTGGGGAACAGTGGCACAGGGGTGGTTCTCCTAACCTTCCGGTGGTCCTCATTCAACTCTAGGGTGACTGAATACTTCAAAGCATGTGCTGTGGTTCTCCAGTCCCGTGTGAGGTGTTTCACCTAAAGAACACAAAGAAGGTCTGAATGGTACCTCCTCTCCTTTCCTTACTTGTATATGCTGTACTCTCCCTCCCTTCCTTCCTCACCTTCTTAACACCAACGACTATATTCATACCTGGTGTGGGAGACATTCAAATACCAGTCAGAGAATGACTAACAAAAAATTTCTCTAACCACTTCTCCAATGGTTTCGTTCCTTTAAGAAGGTTCAATAAACTTTATTATAAAAACTGTAAAAAAAAAAAAAAAAAAAAAAAAAAAAAAAAAAACCACACGCACTCATGCTGAAATTAACCAGACCTAAAGTCTATGTTGTGGTTATATATTATTTATGATTTATTAAAGCTTGATGGAGGATTCAGAAAGCAAAGCCAGACACAAGCTATAGAGGCCAGGCAGTGGTGATACACACCTTTAATCCCAGCAGCCATACTAGCTAGCCAGGCAGTGGTGGCACACATCTTTTACCCCAAGATTTAGGAGACTAGCAGATGGATCTCTCTGAGTTCAAGGCCACCATGGCCTACACAAGAGTGAAGAGTAACAGCTCACACCTTTGATCCCAGCACTTGGGATCACAGGCCTTTAATCCCAGCACTAGGGAGGTAGAGACAGGGAGGTATGACAGGCTGGAGAAAATAATACAAGGAGGAGGAGATAAGAACTGAGAGATTTTGCTTCTGAGGATTCGTAGAGACAGGACTGCTCTTTCAGTGGGGTAGAAGTAAGATCTACTGGTTTGGCTGCTTTGCTTTACTGGTCTTCAGCTTGAAGCTCGAACCCCGATATCAGTCTCTGGGTTTTTAATTATCGTGTTACACTACGTATCTCAATGAACAGTTAGAATAGCTGTTCTGAAGCTTGTAGCTTCACACTGGGTTTTACACTTTCACTATCAAATGTGCTCTATGAAGTTATCCACCACCCAGACGGAAACAGCCACAAAAGAGTTAGAACTAGAATAATAACTAGCTTTAGATCCTCCCTCATAACTCACATCCTGCACCTGCATTCAGTCCTTCCTTATCCTGATAGCTTTTCTTGCTCGCTTTTTTACATGTTATACTGCATTCACACGCATGCTTGTTCACATATATGCATATGCTATTGGCTAGATTCTGCATACAAGAGAAGACATCTTTGTTTACCTTTCTGAGATTGTGTGACTTCACCAAATATTATACATTCTAGGTCCATCCATTTGCCTGCAAACACTGATTACATTTTTTCTTTAGAGCTGAGTAGTATTTCACTATCCATTCATTTGTTGGTGGGCAGCCTAGATCGATTCCAAGTCTTTGTTATAGTGACTAAAGCCAAAATAATAACAATAGCTCTTGTTTCTCTTCAGATTATAAACACATTTTGTCTTTTTTTAAATATATATATAATACTTGGGATTGAACCTAGGGCATCATGCATGGAGCTAAAGCTACAGCCCATCTTTCTTCAGCTTCAGATTGGGACAGCAGGGTTTGGAGCAGGGCTGTGCAGTGGAGTACTACATGATAGTAGAAATTCTCCCAAGTTCACAGGTCAGATTCTGTACACTCTAGAACAAGGCTGTAATATACATAGACCCAAGCCGCATCTCTATCCACTAGGAAGACTTGGAAAATTACTCAGCCTCTCAGTGGCCAAACTCCTCATCTGAGTGCAGGTGGATCTCTATGAGTTCAAGACCAGCCTGGTCTACAAGAGCTAGTTCCAGGACAGGCTCCAAAGCTACACAGGGAAACCCTGTCTCGAAAAACAAAAACAAACAAAAATAACAACAACAACAACAAAAATCTGTTAAATAGTGCTGTCACAAAGGTGAAATGGGAACTTGAGAGATGGCTCAGCTGGTAAAGTGCTTGTCACACAAGCATAAGGGCCTGAGTTTGACTCCCAGAACCATGTGGAAAAAGCCAGGCAAGGTGACATGTGCACTGGGGAATCACAGACAGGCTTGCCAGCCAGCCACCAGCCAGCCAGTTCCAGGTAGGGAGGGACCCTGTCTCAAAAAATAATGTGGTTGGCTTCTGAGGAATGACACTTAATATTAATCTCCAGCTACTACTACATATTATCTGCACTTATACATGCAAACACACACACACACACACACACACACACACACAGAGAGAGAGAGAGAGAGAAAGAGCGAGAAAGAGAAAGATTAAATAGTAAAAAAATAGAGACTTTTATTGTTTTTTGGTTTTTTTGAGATAGGGTTTCTCTGTATTGCTTTAGAGGTTGTCTTGGAACTTGCTCTGTAGACCATACTGGCCTCCAACTCAATGAGATCCACCTGCCTCTGCCTCCCGAATGCTGAGATTAAAGGCATGAGTCACTAATACCCAGCTGGAGACACATTTGTATACATAATTTAAAATAGTAGTTCACTCTCCAAGAATATCCATTAGCAATGTGTTATCACTGTTTCTCTTTCTCTCTCTCTCTCTCTCTCTCTCTCTCTCTCTCTCTCTCTCTCACACACACACACACACACACACACACACACACACACACACACACACACACGAGCTTCGGGTAGTCCTGGGACTGAATGTAGAATGTCAGGCAAGCAGTCTTCCATGAGCTATAGCGCCAGCCCAGAAATCATCATTATCTTCTCCTTCTCTTCCTCCTCCTTCTCCTTCTTCGAGACAGAGTTTCACTATACAGTCCAGGATGGACTCAAACCCCTTCAATCTAGGCATCCAAAATATTGGGACTGTAGGCAGTCACCACTGAAAGTGCTGATACTTTGAAAGGATTTGGGAGGGTCTGACAGTCTCTGAAGCTGTGACTGACAGTTGATAAAGAGAAATCTCCAAAAATCTTCACTGTTCCGCTGTAATCTCCCCCAAGAGTAACAGACACAGACACCTCATGGAATTACACTGACCTGGGCCTCTTGAAAAACGATGAAACAATTCCTCCTTTCCCTCCTATGATGGAAACTACACGTACTGAAGCTGCAGTATATGAAAAGCTATATTTATTTCATAAAATGGCAATTTTGCGGAGGCCCACTTCCAGTGAAGGGCCTGCCAGGGAGATGAGTCATCCCAGAGAAGTGGTGAATGTGGGTGGGGTAGGTAACCTGAGCCTGGATAGGGAAATCACCCAGAATCCTCTGAGGCCAGGGTTGGGAGCTGATCTGCAGAGGGACCAGGAATTCCCCATGCCCCTGGGACTCAAACAGAGAAGGTACAGAAAGCAAGAAAGGAGGGCTCACTTTTTGGCAGGGCAGGGAAACCTCCACAGAGCCCCAAGTCCTGACTGATACACTGCTGGAGCATGTGCATTGTCCACTCTGGCCTGTGGCCTCTCATTATTAGCATGAAGAACCCTAGTCACCTACAAAGAGTCCTTGGGCTGATCACTACGACACAGAGAAGCAGGCCTGGTCCTACAGTTGGGTTTCTAGTGAACATTCAGTCAATTGGGAATCCGGAAGGGGTTCAGATAGATGAAGGTCACTGTAAGGTTGTAGGAAAGCCAAGGCCTGGCATGATGGAGCCATCTGTGAAAACAGCTGGGAAGGGAGCATGCAGGAGAGGTGAAGAATTCTCCCCTAAGCTTGAAGTCAAGTCAGAGCAGGGAAGCATGTGCTGCCTTACCAGAAAGCATGACCACTAGGGAGGATCATGTCCTACCAGAGAGGAGAACTGTAGAGGACCGGGAACACACAGAGGCAAGAGCCAGGTCCCCTGGGAAACCTTGCTTACTCTATTGGCATCTCAGGCCCATGTCTGTGATGCTTTATGATGGTTTCCAATATCACATCAGAATGGAAACCAGGGGGCTGGAGAAATGGCTCAGTGGTAAAGCCTACATGATGGCTCCCAACAGTCTATAGCTCCAGTTGCAGAAGACCTGACACCTTCCTCTGGACCCTGAGGGTACTGCATACACATGGTACACACACACACACACACACACACACACACACACACACACACACACACACACACACCGATAAAATAAAGTAGTTTTATTTTAAGAAAGAAGTTTGGCCTTGGGCAGCCTCTAGAACTCTGTCAGATTGTCAGAACCTCTGTGTGATGGTTGCCCATCATTGCCAACCTGACTGGATTGAGAATCCCTATGGACGCAAGCCTCTGGATGTGCCGGTGAGGAGGCTTCCAGAAAGGATTACCTGTAGAGGCAAGATGAGCCCAAAACATGGGTAGTCCCATCAGAGGTCCAGCTGACTGAACAAAAAGGAGAGAACGAACTGAGAAGCAGTACTCACCCCACTCTGCTTCCTGGCTGTGGGTGCCATGTGACCAGTTGCCTCACTCCTGCTGCCATGCCTTCCTTGACATGAGGGGGGGCACCTTCAACACTGACCCAAAGCCTTATGCCACATTTGTCAGGTATTTTGTCACAGTGATGAGAAAAGGAACAAATGCATTGTAACCTCCTTGTGTTTGTTGCCTTCCTCTGATACGTTCCTTTGACTAGCAGGAAACCTTTCTAGAAGGGGGTATGAACTGGGGAGTGTGAACTGGGGGTGTGTGAATTGGGGGGTGTCCACCTTGCAGCTGGTTTTAAAGAGAGAACGCTCCTGAGTGGAAAGGAGAGAAAACTGGGGTGGCTCTTGAAGCCCTTGGGGAGCACAAAATGGGGGACATATAGAGGATCCCACTGGCTTTTTCATTTAGAGGTCCCCAACCCTGGAAGTATTTTTCATGGCAGAGCTTGTTGTCTGGACATGAAACATTCCTTCCCATCTGGACCTTGCAATTCCTGTTCATCCCCTAAGATCATATCCCAACACCACCACTCCAAGAGGACGTCTCAGTTCTCTAGACAGGGTTCATTGCTCTGATCAGGGAGTCCCCAGATATCTTTATGTCTTCCATCAGTTTGTCTGTGGTTACCCTGTAGCATTTTGTGGATCTCTTGTTTTCCATTGAACAGTAAGTCTCTCAAGGAAAGACAGAATGCCATATTCATTTTTTACCTCTTGCACTTAACACAACACTCATCATATACAAAAATAGTATGTCTGGTGAATGAATTTAAAAAAAAAGCCTCAAGAAGAAGGCTGAGTATACCAGGGAGCCAGACAGAGAGGCTCCAAGATATGGAGCTTTTCATCCAGTGCTCTCTGATAAAGCGCACAGACAGCTTGGCCAGGACCCACTCCTGTGGGCCCACTCCTTACATAAGTTGTTATGCAACAAGCTGCATGGTGCTTTCCCATTCTAGTAAATACACCCCCCCAAGGGAGATACACAGTTATTATTCCAACTGGTTAGTCAGTCCTCTGAAAGCAGGGAGTTTAGGGTCCAAGTTCTGCATCTGTCCACAGCAGGAATGAGCAGTCTCCTGCGTGACTGCCAGTGCCTCCTCAGCATCTATCACTCTGGTACACGGAGTTCCCTTTGGTATCACACAGAGTGGAGCATGCTGAAGTCACAGAGGAGGATTTTCTCACTGTGTTCTGTGTGTTCTCTCCCATCACATACTGACTCAGCTTATCAAGTGGAAAGCTTGAGTGGGAGTCATGCAATTCTAGACTGACTGGCATCTCTCAAGGTCTCCAGGACCCCCTGTTCTGGCATAGCATCCTCTGGGCATCCATGTGACTGGCTAGAAGACCCAAGCATTACTGAGGACAAGTCACAGCATTTCTTACTAACCACCAGCTGAGATCTGTCCTAGTACTCAGAACCCAGAAGCCTTTACATAGCATGCAAGTATATTCTCAAGAATGCTCTCATAACCCTCGTGGTGTTTGTGTGTGTGTGTGTGTGTGTGTGTGTGTGTGTGTGTGTGTGTGAGAGAGAGAGAGAGAGAGAGAGAGAGAGAGAGAGAGAGAGAGAGAGAGAGAGAATGTGTGTATACAGGAACCACATGTCAATCCTGGTGTCATTCCTCTCAGGTCCATCCGTGTTGCTATTTATTTATTTATATTCAAGACAGAGCCTCTCATTGCCATAGAGTTCATGCAGTAGGCTAAGTTGGCTTTTCCCTTAGTCCCCCAGATCTTTTGTTACCTCCCCAGCTCTAGAATTACAGGCACAGAACCAAGCTTGGCTTTTTCATGTGCATTCTGGGGATCAAATTCAGGTCCCCATGCCACTAAATTCCTTCTCTTGGTAACTTCTCTCTTTTTCAGGCATCATATTTAATTAAAAATTTGCTGGGCAGGCGGGCCTATGGCAGGGTGTGGGTGGTGGGGTGCAAAACAAAACAAAACAACAAAATATTTAATGCCACATGGCCCACACCCCAGAAACGTTACGCGCAGCCTCTGGGAAGCCGGCCTCACCTTTTTGAAGGAGGTGAGCAGCTTGACGCTCACGTAGCCCAGCTTATTTCTGCGCACGTGCTTGAGCAGGAAGGCATCCTTCTCCAGGTTCTCGTCTGAAAAGTAGAACTCGATCTGATCCACCAGCTTCCTGATGAGCTCCTCATCCGGGGGCTTCCACTCCGGCTCCAGTTCCTCGCGCTCATTCTCCCCGCCACTTGTCGTGGCGCTGCTGAGGTCAGAGGAAGATGGCCAGTTAGTTACGGGTTGAACTGTCACCCTACAAATTCACAGACTGAAACCTCAGGCCCCAGAACTCGGCCTTCTCTGGAGTCAGTCACTGTGGATGTTAATGAAAGGGTGAGCCCGCTGTAGAGTAGGATGGCCTCCAATCCCATGCAAATCAGGTCCCCAAGAGAGCCAGGAACTTGGGCACAGACAAGAACCGGGGAAACAGCTACTCACGTGGAGATTAGGGTGGCACAGTGCAAACCAAGCCAGCGGTGGGGGGAGAAGCCGGTCAGCTCCTGTCCCAGAACCACCTGCTCCACTCATCTTTCTACTCCCATTTCTAAATGTACATATTCTCCAGGCATCCGTTCTTGAGTGTACATTTGATCTAATTTGAACGGAACCCCTCATTTATGACTTCCCTGTTGGTTATATACTATCTAGCATGTACCTGGTTGTCATAGTAACCCTTGGAAATTAGACGTCATACATATCTGAATTGGTTTCCTTAGAGGTGGTTGGCCATAACATATTCCGAAGGCTCTGTTCGCAATCACCAGAGAATTCAAACTTTTGTTTTAACAAGTACAAAGGATCTTGAAAATAATAACACAGGGCTGAGGCTCAATTGGTCAAGTGTTTGACAAATGAATATGAGGACCCAAGTTCAGATACCCACCCAGCACACAGGTTAAAAAGCCAGCGGATGGTAGTGCCTGACCATAATCCCAATATTAGGGAAGCAGGGACAGAAAGGTCCCTGGGACATTGGCCCACAAGGCTAGGCAAATTGGTGGGCCCCAGGTTCAAAAACAGCCTCAAAAAAAAAAAAAAATACAGCACAACTGAGGAAGACACCACTGTCAACCTCTGACCTCCACACATGTGCACATGCACATGTATACATACAAACACACCCGCACAAAAATAAACTAGAATCTGTGTCACTCAGATGCCAGCAAAATGCACTCGTTCCCAAATGACAAGCATGGATTTTGTCTTCCCTCCCAACGATTCCCACCTCCAGGTATGATTTTTAGAAGACAGCACAGTGGGCCTGCCCTGGAACCCTGGGCTTTCCAAGACCCTGCTGTGCCAGAGATATTCCTAAAAAGACAAAAACTTGATCTGTTATCTGGTGGTGGTGGTGGGGAATCTCTTCCTTCACGGCAATGTGGTCATAGCCACTAGGGAGTACCGTTCAAATAAGACCCAATGAGCGCTCAAGGGTAGATGCTTAGAGGATGTGAACATTTAGAAATAGGAGGAGAAAAAAGAGGCAGAACTGGCAGCTAAGTGGGGGGACAAATCAGGAAGAGCAAGTCACCTCTGCCCAGAGGGGAGAGGGTATGGGGAGGTGGGTGATGGTGTTGAATCCTGTGGTGAGGTTCAAGAGGACCAGCGGGAGCATGGGAGCCCAGGCAGACATGCTCTGGAGGGATGTCTCTGGAGGGGTATTGCATAGGGGAGGCCTGACTACGCCCCATCTTGCCAGGCCCAGGTGAGATGGGAGAGGAATGCTGTGCAGGGAAGAAGCAGACACAGCTGGCCCTGGGAAGCCCAGGGCTCCAGCCTCTGCTGGCTACCTTCTTTCTGCCTTGTTCTGTTTACGAGTTTACCTTTGATCAGGGATCAGCTGCTCCATTTTGGAAGTAGAACTTATTGATTGGTCTGCCCCCTTTATGTATAGGTCATTTGTTGTAAGTTCTATCGTTTGTCAATGCACAGAGTCCAGCCAAAACTCTCCACTGGCCACCATCACATACTCCATCCTATTCCCTACTAACTGACATTATTATTGGCTGGGCTCAGAATCCCTAAGTGTTTGTAGTTGTCTTCACTGGTATAGTGTCTGAAGGTACCCCATTATAAAATAACAATTTAGGGTCACTTAAATCCCATGGCATCTTCTTCCAATATTAAAGTTTTTATTTTATTATTGGTTCTTTACTAACCTTCTGTCTGTGTGCAGACAGATTTTCATGCAGTTCAGGCTGGCCTCAAACTCACTATGTAGCCAAGCATGAGCTTGCGTTCTTGATCCACTTGCCCCTGCCTCCCATGTGCTAGAAAAACAAGTGTTGCACCACCATGCCCAGTTTACACAGTGCTGGAGATCAAGCCAAAGGCTTCAGGCATGTTCAGTAAGTATGCAGGCAGTGGAGCCATTTCCTGGATCTGTTTGCTTTTTGAGAATACATTTGAGATGGTTTCTCACTTGATTGGTGCTATCTCCATCACTGCTCAATTATATAGATATGTGCTGCTTCATCCCTCCTTTCATGGTCTCTCCTTCTACTTCCAACCCCCCAAATTCAATTGGAAGAACTACTTCATTTTCCATAGTTTATTACCCCACTCTATGCTGCAAAATAATATTCCAAGTGCTGTCTAGAGATAGATATGAAAGTTGAAAGTTAATCTGTTTTATTATTGTGTCTGTGTAAACACATACCCTGTAGGGCAGTTATTTGCTAAGATAACATTTAAGTGCTGGATGGGGATCAAATCCAGGGTCTTGAGCATTCTAGGCAGGCTGTTTACCACAGAGCTACACACTCATCTCTTGAGACAGTTTTGCCTTTTTGTTTTTGTTTTCCAGGCAGGTCATACAATGATGGTCAGGCTAGCCTTGCTGTCACTGTGTTGTTCAGACTAGCCTTGGCTTCTCCAGATGTTGGTACCTCCAGCTTCCATGTGGTGGAATTACAGATACATACTGCCATGCCCAGTTAATATTGTATTTATTTTCTGAACCTGTCCAAATAGTTTGTGACCACCTGAACTGATCTGTTTCTTGTGTAACATCTGTTTTTGCCTTAGTGAAGGACAGTTGTTGATCCTCAGACTGTATCTTCTTGCAAGAGCCCGTGTGTGTGTGTGTGTGTGTGTGTGTGTGTGTGTGTGTGTTCACATGCATATGGGTACATGTGTATGTGCTGGGTTTAAGGTGGGCCACCATGCCTGGGGATGCAAATTCTGTTCCTCATGCTTATATAGGAAGTGCATTGCTGACTGAGCTATCTCCCCAGCCCTAGACTGTTCCCTTTTAAGAGCATACTGTTCTTGTTTTCTGGATACAGTAGCTTATATTCCCTCTCAGAGTACTGACTTTTAAAACACTAACACCTCCTGTTCTTCTAATTACTTTTCATGCTATTGCTTTGTTTGAAGTGACTAATAAACAATTCACTTTTTTGTTTAAGATTTCAATAAGCTTATTTTAAAATAGTTTTAGACTTACAGGAAAGTTATTAAAATAGCACAGTGAGTTCTATATGTCTCACACCAGGCTTATTTATTATTAATGTCTCCTAATGCTGTAGTATACTTCTTAACGAGGACAATTATGCAGTGTCATTCGCTGAAGTACATAGTTTAGATGTCTATCATTTTCCCTGAAAGGATCCCACCCAAGAATCCTCATGAAGTGCTGTATTACATATCTCCTGAGGCTTCTCTTGGCTTTGACTTTCTCCAGATGTCCTTATCTTTGATGACCTCAACAGTGTTGAAATGTCCTAGTTAAGTATGTTGTGGAATGTCTTGCCATTGAGGTTTCTCTGATGCCTCCACCATGATTATTTCAAGGCATGGGATCTGGGGAGGAAGATTGCAGAGGTCAACTTCCATCCTTCATACATCATATCAGGACATAGCAACATGGCTTTGTAACTGAGCTGGTCAGGTTTCTCCACCTAAAACCATTCCTTTCCCTTGGAAGGAGTCAGGATCTCCTGTGTACTCTTCAGGAGGGAAGCTAAGCTTCATACTATTCAGTTGGAAGGGGGAGGACCTGGTACCTTTCTTAGTGGATTAAATGGCTCCCCCGCAGATCTGTACCCTTGTTAGTTTGCTTCGTAGTTGGCTCTAAACACTGGAAGGGGGCAGGTTTCCATTTAGAGAATTACCCAGTTGAGCTTTCCTCCCAAAGCAGAGGCTTTTCCCTGCAGCAACCAGATCCCTAGAACTCAGCTTACATGCAGCTCCTTCAGAAACACCTTCACTTCCTTTCTCCTGCTGGGCAGTACCTGTCGTGTTGCCTGACTCTCTTTGCTCATAGACAGAGACTGGAAAACAGGTGTAAAGGGAAAATATAAATTAAAATTACCCTTCAGATATTGCTTCTCTTTTTATTCTTGTATTTTCATACATTTCCCAAGCAGAGCCTTTCTCTGTTCTATCTCCCACCTCCTCCCACCTCCTGCGCTGTATTTTGGGCTCCAGCCTCCTCCTCACAACGCCACATTATATACTGTAAAGAAGGTGCTAGAATATGCAGCTGTTCTACTTTAATAATATTACTACTGATTGAAACACAGTTCCCATTGCCCACCAAACAAAACCTGCAGTGTTTAGCTCCATATTCAAATGCACTTAGAATCTAGCTGTCTCCATCATGCAAACTCATCTCCATTTACTTCCTGCAATGCTCTTTGTTTCATGCAAATAGAAAGCTTCCTCATTTCATACCCTTGAACACACAACTCCTGACTCTTTGAATGGCTTGTCCCACTCTTAGCCACACATCTCCAAAGTGACCTTCTAGGAAGGAAATCAACACTAATGCTTGTCTATATTTGTATCGTCGCTCTCCATGTGCATATCTTATTAGCACTCTGAACCCTAAGTTGAAAGTAGAAGTTATATTGGCTTCTCTTATTCTAGTACCATTTAAGAGGCTTGCACATAGTAGAAAGTTTTAAAGGTATTTGCCATATAAAACAAATAGGTTTTGTTATAGTAATTCATATCTACAGAGGCCCTTGTTGTTATTTGTTTTTGTTTTGTTTTGAGACAGGATCACCATATAGCCTTGGCTGGCCTAGAACTCCATTTATAGATCAGTTTGGCTTTTAATTCATAGAGATCTACCCGTCTCTGCCTCCTGAGTGCTGAAATAAAAGGCATGCACTACAATACCTGGTTCTCAGAGACTGTTCTAGAAAGGAAGTGTAGTTACTGGTAAATATATATTAATTCCTCTTGAAGAAGACTTGAAGGTGTGGATGAAGCTCAGTCAGTAGGGTATTTACCAAGCATAGAGCAAGTCCCGGGTTTGATCCCAGCACCTCATAAACAAGCTATGGAGATGCATGCCTGGAGCTCAAGCTCATAAAAGGTGAAAGCAGGAGGCTCAGGAGCTTAGTTATCCTCAGCTACCTACAAACCTCAGGCCAGCCTGGACTGTGCCCATCTTAAAAATAAATAAATAAAAGGCTTAGAGTTTTATACTTAAACATTACCTTCACATAAGACATTATAAACCGAGAAAGGTCTTTCGCTATAGCTGTAATTTGGTTTGAAATCAACAAGGAGGGTAGAAATTGGATCAAAACAGATGATTGGTTTCTGGGGAGCAGTCCTGTAATATTGATCACTTTTATAAGGAATTTGAGGGAAAAATGAGTAAAACCTTCAAAGCTGTTTTTCTCATAAAATCTCAAACTAATGTGGGTGTGTTGACTCAGTGGTTAATCAAAAGACGTTCTGAGAAAGGAAAACACCCAGATGCACACAGAGCCATGAGGCTGTTATGAGGACTTCCAGCCCAGGGGAGAGTTTGTGCATTCATAGTGTAAATGATCTACTGGAGTGTTTGGGCCACAAAGACAAGGGAATCTATGAACAACAACATGGAGGGCAGTGAACACAAAGAAGAAACACCATGTAAAAAAGCACTCATTCATTTCAAAACCGTCTGTGTGGTGATGTTTTTTGATTCACTTCTACAATAAGAGAATGAATCAGAGTTAGTTCAAAAGAGGGTGGCCAGTGTGATTAAACGGGTACAGACATCAAAGGATTCTGGGCTAAGGAAGGAGCTCAGTGGTAGAGCTTGCCTAGCTTGCACAAGGCCCTGGGTTCACTCTCCAGCACTGCAAAAAGACAAAAACAAATGATAATGGTTGGGGTTGAGGAGATAGCTCAGTGGTTAAGAGCACTTGGGGCTACTACAGGAGTCTGAAGTTTGGTTCCCAGCACCCACATTGGGCAGCTCACAGCTGACTGCTAACTCCCATTCCCGAGAACCCAGTATCCTCTTCTGGCCTCAGATGGCACCTGCACACATGCCAGTCACTGATACACACATTAAAAAATAAATACATCTTTTTCTGCCCTTCCTTTCTCCTTCCTTCCTCCCTCCATTCCTTTAAGATAATGGCTCTTCACTGAGATTTTCTGAAAACATTTGGATATTCTCTCAACTTTGGAAGCATCATGTTTTGGGCACCACCGGTGAAGGTGGTGTGTGCTGCATGATGGGCCCACCAGTTCTCATGTCACTGGGAATCAAAATTCTCAGTGTGAAAAAAGAAAGCAACAGCAAGTTCTTGTAATGCTAAAATTGAATTATTGTACAGATTTATTTTTAAAAACAGTCCTGTGCCTGGAAGGACCCTGAAAGTGATGATGCCCTGGTAGAAACAAGCACTTTTTATTTTAGGTCTTGGTTTCTAAATGCCTTCTCAGTAGTGTTTCAAAAAGCCACAGATTCCTGTGGGAGTGCCTAATTCCTGTGACTGGAGAAGGAAAAGTAAAAATTAAGCCTGGAATATGGAGTTCCCGAAAGTGAGGTTCTGCTCAAAACCAAGAGGATGTATCCCAAAAGGGTACATGGATTGAAAGGGCACCTCCAGCTACCTGATAAACAGTTTAAGAATAAAAAATAATGACTGTAACTAATTGTAACGAAAGAAAACAGACAAGAGTCCATGAATGGAAACAGGAGGAAATCTCAAGTTTGAGGAAAGGCCTCACTTAAACCACCCAGTAAGACCGTCAACACTGACATGGAGATGAAGGTGAGATAATTATTTCATCTGGCCTCATCAGAAGGAACCCTTGGTCAATCCAGATGATAAGGTAAAGCTCTTTTCCAAAGGAGAGGGGTTGGGAAGGTGGCTCAGTGGTCAAGTGCTCTTCCAGAGGACTCAAGTTCAGTTCTCAGCACCCACTTGGCAGCTCACAAATGACCTGTCAAATCCATGAATCTGATGCCCTCTACTGGCCTCCATAGGCACTTCATTTAGGTGACACAGACATATGCAAGCAAAACATAAAATAATGAAACAAAAGTTTAAACAATACACAAACATCTCCCATCAAAGAAAAAAGTCTATGATTTGATGGCTATGCTGAACTTCATCCATATTTAAGGAAAGAATGGATATCAATTCTTCTCAAAGTTATCCCAAAGAGTTGTTTTACAAGTATTACTCCATTATTAAAGCCAGACAGAGGCACTACAAGAAAGGAGGTTATAATCCAATACTCCAGAAGAGCACAGATGGAAACAGATTTCAACAACATGTTAAAAGGATTGTTATCTGGCAGTCAGAGGATGGACCTGTAGTCCCAGCTGCTTGGGAGGCCCGGGCAAGAGGATAGACCACTTACCCTAAAAGTTCATTAGCCTTAGAAACATGCTGAGAATATACCCATTAAAACTAAAACAATAAACAAAATCAGGAGGACTGGGTCTGGAGAGGTAGCCCCATAGTTCACCCATAACTTCTCTTACAGAGGATCAGTGCATGGCATGTATGGCAGCTTGCAACAATTGTAACTCCAGCTCCCAGGGGGATCTGATGCTCTCCTTTGGCAACTGGGGAACCTGCATGCCCATATATACACAATTAAAATAAATCTTAAACTTTTAATTTAAACCAAAGTATTACCCATCATAATCAAACAGGACTTATTCCTGGAGTGCAAGGATGGTTCAACATATACAGCTAAAAAACTGTGGTATATCACATCAATAAATGAAGGACAAGAGGACCACAAAGACAGATCAAATTTAGCACCACTACTGGTAATGTGATATCTCCTGAAGCGATGTAACAGGATCAAGGAACAGCCCATGACATACTCTTGCCAAAATGTCTAGTTCAAATTCAATCAAACCATTAGCCCCTGACTTCCGCTTCTGTAGGAGGTCTACGGCACAAAGAAATAAGTCAATGAAACTATGAAAACTAATCCAAAAATGAGGCCTTTTAAAAAATGCTGGCCTTATATTCTTAAAGTAGTAAAACACTAGGAAGAAAAGAGGCTAATAATGTTCCAGGTCAGGGCTTCTTAAACTTTTTCTCTAGAAACCCCCTTTTGCCCCAGAATGTTTATATGACCTCAGATATGCAAGTATATAAACTAAACATTTATTGGTGATAAATAATTAAGACATTTATTTTAAAATAATTCACTGGTAATAATTTTTAAATTTTATTTTATGCACATGGGTGTTTTTCCTGCATGTATGTCTATGCAAGACTTGCATGCAGTACCCATTGAGTCCAGAGGATCCCCTGGACCTGGAGTCACAGACGGTTATGAGATGCCATGTAGGTGCTGGGAATCAAACCCAAGTCCTCTGGAAAAGTAGCCAGCACTCTTTATTTATTTATTTTGGTTTCTTGAGACAGGGTTTCCCTGTGTAGCTTCGAACTCACAAAGATCCACCGAGCAGCTGGCAGTCTTAACCACTATGCATTTTTCCAACTCCCTAATCTTACCATTTGTTAAAGACAAAACAAATTGGCATGGTGCAGAGATGGACATGCTAGCTGTTACATAAGGAGTGCAGCCTTGGCTTATATTTGGCACTGCAGGATGAAGGGCATCGACCACATTTTTTTAAATTTTTTTAGAGATGGTTATTATTTTTATTAATATTTTTCATTGCCAAAGCTAACAACACTGCTTTGCATACATATATAATGCAAAGTGATGGAAAAATGTCTAGAGCCATTTCAGAATTGACTGGAATTTCTGTGTGAACGTGAAGCCAAACCTCATTTATAAATATTTCCAGGAAGCTCAAATCAGCAACCCAGATAAAAATTTTTAAAATCAGCCAATCAGTCAGGAGATCCAGAAATGGTTTACAGGTTAAGAGTGTTTGGTGCTCTTCCAGAGGACCTGAATAGGAGTCCCAGCATCCATTTCTGGCCAGCTCACAATCACCTACAGCTCCAGTGCCAGGGGACCAGAACCTTCTCCTGGTTTTTGTGAGAACTTACACTCATGTACATTGCCATACATACAATTAAAAACAAAATCTTAAAATTAGGCAATTAAAAATTGCCTAATTTGATATACACTAAGGAATGACTAACTAGGAAAATATAGGAAGTCTGTGTTTTCCAAAATTAAACCATCATGTATCTATGAGAGCAGAACACTCTGTACGCACAGCAAAAACACTGCAATCAATACCATTCCGTAGTCTCGAATCTGAGTTGAGGTGTTTGGGGCAGCATTTGCTGGCATTTTAGCAGTGTGGCAACAGGCTCACAGCAAAATGTGCACACTATGCTCAGAACCAAGGCTGTAGTGAAGACACAACACAGGCAAGCACTACCAGAAACATCTCACATCTGTTAAACAGCTTTTATTGTTGCCAAATTGTTCAGAACATTGCCACATCTGGGGAGTGATGCCCTCTTTTGATCTCCATGGGTACCTGTGCCCCACCCCCATGCCCACGGTCTGGCTCAACTGCTGTCTTTACAGGTTCATCATTTTCTTTTAGAAGCTGAACTCTCCACTAAAAGATTCCTCTGAAACAACACACTAGGCAAACTCTGAGCTGAGTGGCTGCTGGTTTGAGACAGCTGAAGGAGACAATTGTGGGACAGTGACCATGGAACTTGACTGTGAAGACCATCTGGGAGGTTACATTAGGGAGTTACTGCTCATTTTCCAAGCTGGCAATGACAGTGCTAACGGTCTCCTAGGGAACACCCCTGTTAAGAATTACAAGATGAAGTATTCCAGGTGTGACTCTGGGTACTGCGTACTTCCAAGTGTTTCGGAGAGACCGTGTACAGCACAGGCCTCTAACAAATGCAACAGAATGGAGCAACAACAGTAATGGTTTGTTTATTCCTTGTCCCCAGGACTAAGTAGTGTGGGTGTAGAAAGGGTTAAGACAAACCTGCCTCCAAGGGTCTTTCTGTCTCACAGAGGGGAACTTGTGGCTTTTCACACTATGAAGTGAGTGTACTCATCCCACACACATTTACTAGGTGCCTGGTCCTTTCTGCACCAGGAGCTTCAGGCACAAAGCTCAGAGACCTTTGAGGGAGGTGTGACTGTAAAAGTGTTAGACTTAAAATGCAGAGTACTAAAGCAACAAGGAGGAGAGGGGCATGGGGACTGTGGGGGAAGAGGCAGACGGTTGCAAGGCTGACAAGAAGTCCAATAGAGAACGGAGATATGGGTGGGCAGAAGTGTGCTGGCATAAATGCATACCCCACCCCCACCCCCAGGCCTGTCACATGCTCAGGGGGACAGTGCCCCAGGTGCATGAAGTAAGACAGAAGGTAGCCATGGGCTGAGGGGATGAGGTAGGTGGGTGTTGAATTTTAAGCAGATTTAGGAACTGGGGCTTCTTCCTTCAGGCACCGGGAGCTGAGAGCATTCACCTTGCTGGGCCCTAACAGGGGACAGCATTATCTGGCCCCTGGCTGAATCTCCTCATGTACCACTAGTCAAAGGGACTTTCAGGGACCAACTCTATGCCAGTAGGCAATATAAAGTGTTGCAGGCTGAATGTTTCATGATCCTCGAGCTATTGGTGCTGAGAGTGATGAAGGGTGGCCCTGGAGCTGTGAGGGACAAGGCCTCGGGGATCAGTTTTTCTTGGGACTCCACAGAGAATTTCTAGGACCAAGGAATAAGTGGGGCCTTAACCTTGGCTATTTAGGAGGCAGCAGCTTTTTGCTGTAGTCACAAGGTATTTTGCACGACCTCTGGGGCTATCTAGCTCCATGGCTGTCTTTATATGCTCATCATTTTTTATGCTGGGCACAGAGAGAGCTTTTTGTACAATGATGTACTCAATTATGTCACAGTTCCTGTCCTAAACTAAACTGCCAACTGCCTCTGCTGATCTGGCCTGAAACTCAGGGTTCCAGATCCTCTTAACCAAGGTCCCACGTCTTTGAACGTGGTGGGGGATTAAGGGGGTGGGGCAGATTCCTAGACGTGGCCCCAGAATTGGGCCTTCTCTCATCATTAGGGAGAGTTCTTCCACAAAGTCCTCACAGCTGAGAGTATCTCAGTATCTCAAAGGAGGGCGCTTACCAAAGGCCTCCTGGCATTCTTCAGTATTTGCTAATGTCATTGTCATGTCTCTTTTCTCATCGGCTCCATAGGGGATGTCTCTTTAACCACAATAAGAAAACCATGGTTGCAAAGGGCCTAAACATTAGCGATGGGTGTCTGGCTGAGGAGAAAGCTCAGGGCCCAGGGGCAAGGTCAGATGGGTACCATACCAACTGCAAGCCACTCATCAGTGTGCAAGTAGGGAGCCAGCCCCAGGCACAGAAGGCAGGCAAGCAGAAACAGGAACCCTCAGGCTGTGGGAGGTGATGGGCCTCAGCCATCTCAACTGAGGGCAAGGAAGCTCTCTCCACCAAGAAATCATCCTGGGTACCCCCATCAGCTTGTGTCAGCTGTGTCTGGCCTGTGCCCACCCAGAGGCCTAGTGAAACCACTGGACAGATGAGCAGAGCAGGTCATGATGGTGATGAAGGCACTTTAGAACCATTGCCACCAGGAGGAGGCCCAATCTCAGGGGGAACTCCAGACTGGGTCAAGTGGGGTGCGTTCACAGAAGGGGGCGGCGTCTTCTTAGAAGTAGGAATGGTGAGGATGGCCCATGCAGATATCTCTTTTTGGGTCCCAGAGCACCCTCCACCTCAAGTCTGGGTCCCTCAAATCCCCGCCCCCATCCCAAGAAGCCTTGTCAATCAGGAATCAAAACCTGCTGAGGGCTGGGGCACAGACTGACCCCCAAAGCCAGTTCTGACTCAGTCTGCGGGGTTGAGTCAAACCCTCTACCCTGATGAGTTGTTGCACACCGGAGCCCTGTGTACCCCCACCAGGCCCGCGCCACCTCGCCTACCTGTGCCCACGGCTCGGCTCCTCCTCGCTGGCACTGCCCCAGCCTGGACTGAGGTACCGGGCTGCGTCCCCCGCTGCCTGAGCTGGGGTCCCTTCATCGTCCTCCTCCAGATCCTCTACATCCTCGGCCTCCTGGATGGCGACACGGATCTGCACCGTGGTCTCTGGCCCGGGCAAAGTCTGATCGCCGAGCTCGGCCATGGCTGGCGGGGTCCCCGCGCAGCGCGCAGCGAGGCCGGGCCAGCCAGCCAGGCGGCCGCGATAGCAACGATCGCGCGTGGGTGGCGCGCGCGCAGCGGCGACTCGGCCCCAGGGAGGGACGGGGGTCGCGATCCGCCTCACGCCGCACCGCGGGCACCGCCCTGAGCGCCCGCGCAGGGATGACTCCCCAGCTCCACAGGCCTGTCCCAGGGTAAATCCCAGACCGAGTCCCTCCCAGTCCCTGTCTGATGGCGCTCCAGCCCCACAGCTCCCTCCTCCCTGCCTCGTTCACAGACACCGCTCAGCTGGTTTCTGGCTTTGGGCTGGACTAGTGGAGACAGGCACAAGTCAACAGATCCCAGGCTTGTAGGCTTGTCTCCCTGACAGACCTGCCAAGGTGAGAGAAAGCACTATCACTACCGTTAGTTTCTCTGGCACAGCCACCTTAATGCTAGGGTGTGTCCTAGGAGATCAAGAGCTGGGCTTCTCCGTGTCCTGTCCCCTTAACAGCACCAGACACACCTGGCAGCTGATCTAACAGCAAATTGTCAGGCCCCGGAGCAAACCGACTGAATCAGGGTCTGCAATTTAAGGAGCACTCAAAGATGCTAGAACATCCTAAGTTTCAAAACCACTGTACTGAGATAGTGTTGAGATAGCACTCAGATATTTATTAGGTGAAAAAAGGACTATTTAAATGTCAGTGTGCTCTAAAGTCCTGCTACACTTTAGCAGTCTTAAGATGAGTCTGACATGCAGCCTTAATGTCCAGAAACAAGGAACATGGTAACATTTGAGTTTGTATCCATGAAGTTCTCCATCTAAGTAAGGCCTTCAACATAACTGATCACATTAGCCACATCAGGGCACCAAAGGACAGACCCATTGTCCTACAAGTTTGTTTGCTTTGCTGTAGAACCTCAAGGCAGGAGACACTCAGGAAGCCTGGTATTTGGGAAGTCAGTCTCCCGGTAGAAGGACGCTAAGCATAGCACCCTGGTTTTCAGGCGACACCAGGAGACACCTTAGGGCCCAAAAAGGTAGTAGCTTCCATCTTAAAAGCTAGAAATGGAGCCCACTGCACACTGGACAATTGCTCTGTCTTTGAGCTATACCCCCAATCCCATGGTCTCTCTTTTGAAGTTTGACTAAATTTGTGTACCATTGTCAGATCTATTGTGTTTTATCTTATCTTACTGAGAAGGGGCCTCACTGTGTAGGTCTGGTTGGCCTGGAATTTGCTAAGTAATCCAGGCTAGCCTCAGACTGAACTCACAGAGATTTGCCTGCCTCTGCCTCTCAAGAGCAGAGACTAAAGACCTGTGCACCTCCCCACATACCCCTAACACCATTACCCTCATGTTAGATCTTTTTCAATAGAAGTCCCGTAGAAAGAGAAGAGAGCTCCCACCAGCCATGGAGCAGTATTCATCTTAGGGCCTTGTTTTAATAACAGGGTGGGAAATAGCTTTTTTTTTTCCCCCCATTAGTTCCTGAGGATGACACAGAATAGGCAAGTAAGGCACCATGATAGATGGAGGTTAGGTTGAGCCAAAACTCAGCCCTGCAAAGACCTTCCAAGTACATGAAAGTTCAATCAGTTAGAAATATTTTCCTAGTATCTGGCAGAAGAGTTGCAAACCAAGGACCAAGGAATAAGATGTAAATGCAGCAAAATTGGGGTGGCTAGATGTTAAAGAGAACTCACTCAGAGGTCTGAGGGTGTTTTTATGGACTTGATTTATCATTTGTCTAGGCATGTGTCAGATACCAGACCCTGGACCACACTCAGTTTTGCAAAATGACTGAGGCATAATGGATGAATGCTAGGGGATGGAGACAGTCTGGAAAAGCAGACTATAATAATAAGAATGCAGCAACTACAGTTAGTACCATAACAGATGGCCAGAAAGGGCATTTTCAAGGATGCCTTGAAATGTGGCTTTATTATCATTTGTGTGCTTGTATGCATGCTTATATAGACACAGGTACACAAGTCGCCTTGGGTGTTGTTCCTTGGGAACTGTCCATCTTGTATAATATTTGTTTGTTGTTTGTTAGTTTGTTTTGAGGCAGGATTTCTTTTTGGCCTAGGGCTTGCCAATAGAGCTAGGTTGGCTAAAAGCTCCAGGGATCCCATGTGTCTCTGCCTCTACAGTACTGGAATTATAAGCACAGGACTCTGAGGCTGGGCTTTCAGCATACTGGGGGACTGAATACAGGTCCTAATGCCTGAGCAGCAAGCATCTGCCCTGCTCCTGAAGCTTACTTTGAGGGCTCACTCATAAGCAGCAGTGAATTAAGGAAAAGCTCCCACCAGAGTATCACAAAGGCCTGGACTCAGACCCTAGTCATCGATTCTTAGTTCCTTCATCTCTCTGATGAAGTTTTCTTGCTTGTAAAAATAGCCTCAATGATCCTTCTCTGATGGAGTGGGAACTCAGATTAAAATTAGCCCATTTATGGAAAATTTCTAGCCCATACCCCAGCCCAGGAAGATGCTGAGTATGTGGCAGTGGGTGTGGCTTTCTGGATATAGCTTTACCAGAAAAATCGTACCCCAAATGGGACACTGACATTCTCACTGTTTCACCTGCATCTCCCTCCCTGGTAAATTAAGAAGTTATGGTTCTGCTTTTGTTCTGTTTTTTTTTTTGGGGGGGGGGGTTGACACAAAACTCTTTTAGTTGAGGTAGCCTTTCAGAGCCAACTTAATCCCAACTTCACTGGTGTAATGAAGGACTTCTCTTGGTTAATATCAGCACCTTCCTGTAGTTTATTCCCAACCTCAATAAGAACTAGGATACTTAGCTGGAGCAGTGGTAGTGGCGCACACTTTTAATCCCAGCACTTGGGAAGCAGAGGCAGGCAGATCTCTGTAAGTTTGAGGCCAGCCTGGTCTACAGAGCTGACCACTCAAAGATACATGTACTCAGCAGTTCTAATGTGAACTGTCAAACAGTATCTAGTGCCCCTTATTTAGTTATTCCCCTCTCCAATTTTAGATGGATACATGCCCCAACTAAGTAATATATTCCTTCAATTGTTTTGAATATTGTTATAACTATCAAACTAAAACTACCAGAAGTTAATATATTTGTATATACATACATACATACACAAGCACATGTACACTGCACACACACACACACACATACATATATATATATATGAAATTCAGATATGCTTCCCCAACCATTTCCTTCCACCCATTGGCTAGAACAGCCATGTCAGGCTCAGAGATGAAAACCTCTTGAGCTAAAAGGAAGTTCTGGACTCGTTTGTGTGGTTTGTGTGTCATAATTAGAATTATGATTTGGGAAAGAATAGATGAAATTCATGTCCACTGTATTTTGAGGTAACGTTCTTGTAACAGCTTGGATTATATCTTAACTATCACTTAGTATTAATTCTAATAGTAAGACATAATATTAACTCTAAATTTGAGTGATATAGCAGGGAAATACCTAGCTTGGGCTCTAAAATATAATAGTTGCTCAATAAATTGGATATCAGTCCTCCAATTTCTAGAATCTGAATTTAAGAAATTTAACAATCTAATATTTATTGTATGCCCAAAGTGTGAAAATTATGTAAGAATGATACAGTATTCCAAAATAATATGATTCTCCTGCTAGGGCAGGCAATTATGTTATCATGGGGGAGTAGATTCTTTACTTATCCATCTAATTCCTTTATAAGAATTGCACTGTCCACTGTCAATGTAGTAAATAGAATCCCAGTCTCTGCTGCAAATGGCAGAGATGGCTGTGGCTCCTGGAAGGCCTTTGGTTACTGTCACCTACTCTCTTAAGTTTGAAGTATCCTCCAAGAAAAGGTTATATTATCCCAAGTTTGGGTCCCACCATTTAAAAAAATAGTACATTGGGGCCAATGAAATGGGTGCTTGTTGCCAAGCCTGATGATTACCTGATTTGATCTCAAGAACATACAAGGTGAAAGGAGAGATTTGACCGCTGACCTCCATGTATACCATGTCACAATGTGTAACCTCCTCCACTAAATAAATGTGAAAATAAAAATACCGCATTGCTGTTAGAGCAGGAGTTTCCTTGATGTATACAGTTTGTGAATTTCTGGGGTGAGGAGCATGAAGGTTCATATGAAGCCCTTGTGTATCTTTACTACCTTGTTGGTGATTGTCCTGGCTTTGACTCATGCATGCCACTTTGCCTTGTCACCATGACAGATTACATACCTTCCAACCATGAACCAAAATAAGTTCCTTCCCACCATGTTGCTGGGTATTTTGTCCCAGCACTGAGAAAAGTAACTGGTATAGCATATAGCTATACTGTTTTATCATATATATCAGAGCATGCATTCAAACTTTGCCTGCAATTGTTGCCTTGCTAGTAACTGGTTGACCAAGCCAGTGGTGAGTGTGATGGGTAGAAGTAAATGAATACTATAGGGTGTAGGGTGAACAACTACACATTACAGTCAGAAAGGAGATCTTGTCTCCGACCCACCAACCCCCAGGAAAACACACAGCAGCTAATGTGCTGCCTTGAACAGGATGTGGACTCTGTTAGGTCAAGGATTCTTGGTTTTGACTGGACATTAGAATCACTTGGAATGTTTAACAATTTTTTTTGAATACTCTATTCAATTAAGAATTCCTTCAAGCATCTGGCTTGGCTATCAAAGTTCCCCAAGTGATTCTAAATGCAGACACATTAAGAGCACCCATGCCAGACCTTTCATGCCCAAATTTTCTATAGATCTGTGGTTTGGCTATTGGCTCTCCAGACTTCAACATGGAACTAATCTGATTAATTCAAGCTCAGGGTCTTTATTGAGACACAGGGAAATTCCAGAATGAATTTCTCAGGTGTATTATGTCACCTTTGGAAATTACAAAAGCAAATAAAAGCCTATCTCTGGGCTGGTGAGATGGCTCAACAGATAAAGGGACTTGCCTCTAAACCTGAAGACCTGAGCTAGAACCCTGGGACTTATACTGTAGACAGGGAGAACTGATTCCCATGAGTTATCCTCCAACTTCTACACATCTGCTGTGGCATATGTGTGTGTGTGTGTGTGTGTGTGTGTGTGTATGTGTGTGTGTGTGTGTATGTGTGTAATTGTAATTAAAATGTGATTAAAGAACAATCCCATCCCTTTTTTAAGTATTCTAATGTGGAAGAAACAACTGAAAATGAAAGTCCCAGGAGAAGTCCAAATTGCAGCCTCTGTAAGGTCTGCATGCTTCTGACACCTTCAGGAAACAGCTAAGCAGATTCTGAAGATGCCACAGGAGCCACTGAATACTCATCCCAGAGCTGGGGTAGCCAGGCACCACAAGCTTGACCCACTAACAAAGTGTCCATTGTCAGAGAGGATGAATGAGTTGGGGCTCAGATCAGTGTTTGACTTGTGCTTGTCTGCCTGAGGGCCCAGACCTAGCCCTTCTTTACAACCCATGGTTATAGATCTGAGGCCCATTAGAAATCAAGCATCAAAATGGAAAGTGCCGTTCCTCTAAAACCCTTACAACTTACTGAACAAAAAGAATAAAACTTTGGAACTCTAGAGGTTGAGGTTACACTGGAGGAGCATTCTCAGCTAACGTGCAGAACACTGTCACACAGCTTTGGCACCTCTTGGGCTCCTTAGTAGCTATGGTGCCTGTGGATACAACTATGTCCAACGACTTGTCAGAGATGCTCAGTGGGCAGGCTGTTGTTCAGCATAGAGAGTGGGGCCAATAAAGGAAGTCATCAAGTGTCTTGATGCACTAGTAAAGGGAATGGCCACAGATCTTTGGGCGGTGCTTCAGAGCTTGAATGCTATTCTAGTTTAATTTTGATGCTGTAACAAATTCCCTGCCTAAGGAATGATGTCTTCCACTGTAGGCCAGACTGTCCCACATAAATTGATAATCAAGACACTCCCCCACAGACTTGCCCACAGATCAATCTGATCTAGGCAATCCCTCAACTGAAATTATTTCTAGGTTGTGTTAGGTTGATGGTTAAATACTATCAGAACAGATTATTTATGACATTACCAGGTGAGAAGGGTGGGTGAAAAGGCCTGAAAAACCTGACTCAAAAGAGTCAGTGCCTCCTCATTTGCCCTCAGGCTCTGAAAAGATGAGGAGACCTTCAAGTTGAGAAGGGTTCTGGGGTTATTCTGAACTCCAAGTCAACTGAGCGTCAGGTCTGACCTGAAGGAAACCTGGACTGGGGATCTGGTGATAGGTTTAAGTGGTGGGTGCTTTGTTGTGAAGAATTCTGCTGGTGACTGATCTAGGCCAGAATTTTGAAGAGCCAAGTGAAGTTTCTATTCCCTCTCATAATCTGCTCTCTATCTTCTTTCTCCTGCCTCCAGAGGAAGGTCTAGCTAGGATATGGACTGAGTCACACAGGCCAGACTTTGTGAGGGAATTCGTTTTTCAGCTTTCCATTAGCAAGGCTGTGAGGAGTACGAGGGATCAAAGACAAGAATGTTTAGACTAGAGCTTCCTCGCTGTGGAGGAATGTCCCAAAGCATGATGGGATTTATTGGATCTTTCTGAATATCAGTGCAGTGTTTTTGTGCCCCCTGACCCCCTCCCCACAACTACAGAGGGGACTGAGATACACTGAAGTACTGCAAGGAGACAGGAGTGGCATTAAATATGGCCTCCACTAGTCCCCCCCTCCCCCAGCCATCCCAATGAGATGTTAGGAAACTGATGCTCAGCAAATCTGAGCGCCATGTGGTGTTAGTTTTTGTTTATGACCAAGCATCTAAACAACACGATATAAGAAAGGAAAGGTTTGCTTGAGCTGTGATTTTCAGAGCTCCAGTACATCATGGCAGGAGGGCGAGGCAGAGATGAACAACCCACCTCACCAACCAGCGGTTGGAGTGAGAGTGAGCGCTCAAAAAGTGAGACAATGAGAATGTGCACTAGCGGGTCTCCTCCCTCTCCTTCTCCCTCCTTCTCCCCCTCCTCTTTCTGTCTCTCTTTCTTCCTCTCCTCCTCCATTCCCTTTGGGACTCTAGACTGCTGGATGGTGCCACCCTCATTCAGGACACATCTTCCCTTGTTCAAATTTCTGGAAATGTCCTTAGAGACACACTCTGATGTTTATTATCTAGGCCAGTGGTTCTCAACTTTCCTAATGCTGTGACCCTTTAATACAGTTCCTCATGATGTGGTAGCTCTCCCAACCATAACATTATTTTCATTGCTACTTCATAACAGGAATTTTCCTACCATTACAAATCCTGATGTAAAATATCTGATATTCAGGATGGTCTTAGGCATCCCCTGTGAATAGGTTATTAGACCTGCAAAGGGGCTGAGAACCACTATCTAGGCACTTCTCAATTCAATCAGGATGACCACAGTGTACTTGCTAAAGATTGTGTGGCTGGAATTTTCACAGCATAGATTTCTAGTCATGTTAGCTAACAGCCAATCATCACCTTCCCAATGGCACCACTGAACAGTCCTCTGGAGAAGCCATGAGACAAAGGTGTGGAAGATCTCCGAGGGGGGGGGGAAACATGTTAAAATTGAGATGAAGGAGACACCGTGTCTGCTGTGCTCTTAGAAAAGAACTGGAAATAATTTTCTCCCTTTTTCCTCTCTAATTTCTCTGCCACAGCTACCATCTGCATTATTTTCAGACTAGTGCCGGGGTCACGCCTCCTGGAGCCATTCTGAATGAAACAGTCTGAAGTAGAAGTGGCCACATGTGCTCTCATACTCCACAATGTCACCTCTGTTTTATTCACCCCAGATGTTGCAGCCTTGGACTCGAGAGCATTGTGTTCTTCCTTCTTTGGCACGATTGTCCCTGGGGAGAAGGGAGGGGTGATAACTGCCTGAAGGGTGGTCAGACTACCCCATTTTGTAAGTTCTAGCAACAGTGCTAAAGAAAACTTACAGTATGTTTTCATCCAGTGGGGAAAACATGTTATGTTCTGCATTCTTGCATAACCATGAAACATCTGGTGTAACTTAGCTTAAAATTTCCTTCCAGTGTCACATTTGGGCTAAATGATACAGAGACATTTCCACCCTAACCATAAGAGACCAGCCTTAGAGTCATTATCACATGTGTTTGGTCACACCCACTAGGGAATCTCCCAGGGCAGCAATATGATACATCTCAATGATAACTCATTGTTTCTGTGTCACATCAAACCACTCCTTATAAATGGACAGGGCCCAGAAAATGGAATTTAGGTATTTAAAGGCGAGTGGCAAACACTTCTGAGGGCTTGGCAAGGACTCTTCAGTGTGTTCAACCAGTTCTTATCAAACTTGAAAGTGAGCCAGAAGCCTTCTTAAAACTCAAACCCTGTGCCTGGAAAGGTGTCTCAATCAGCAAAGTGCTTGCCATGCAAGAATAAGAACCTAAATGTTATCCCTAGCACTGAAATGAAATCTGAGTGTGGTGACAAGTGCTAGTAATAGCAGAATTGGGAAGGCTGAGTCAAGCAAGATTCTGGCTCAGTCATCCTAACTGAATCAACACACACACACACACACACACACACACACACACACATTCATATCCTGGTTCTCATTCTGAGTTTCAGATTCAGTAAGTCTAAGAAGAGCTTGATGAATCTGTTCTTCTAACAAGATCCCAGGAGATGATACTGATGTTACTGGCCTGGGGACCACGTGTTCAGAATCACTTAAAACTTTGGACAACAAAATCGGTGAATCAGACTGGTAAAACTTCCCCTCTGTCATAACATGTTGTCCTGTGCTTTTCCAAACATATAAGTTTTGGGACTACAGGGAACCCTCCTAATCATTGCAGATGGAAGTAGACTTTGGTACAAATTTGGTAGTAAAAAAAAAAAACGTTAATAAATAAGGATCAATTCCACCTAATAAATTGCAAGTGTAGATATCTCTAAGGAAATAATCATAAATGAAAGATACAACAATAATAAGTAATAATAAGGTAATGTCATTATATGTCAATTTGCAAAACTAGAGTCACCTAGGCTTATGACTCAGACCTTCTAAAGGAAAGCCCTTGCCTTTGTATTGGGTCACACCACTCCTTAAAGCACAAAGGTAGCTATGTATAAAATGCTAGGCATATGGAAATTACATATGCATGCAACATTATACCACCATCAAAGTACTTGAATAAAGATTTAATGACAAGGTAAAAAGCCGGTGGTATTTTACTCAGTGGAGCACAGGACGGGGAGATAGCCTAGACACTAAAGCACTTGCCTTTCAAATAGGAGGATGTGAGGTCAATCCCCAGAACCTATAAGAAAAAGCCAGGCATGGGGCTGGGGAGATGGCTCTGTGGTTAAAGGCTCTCATTACTCTCCCAGAGCAGTGAGCTTGTTTTCCAGCACAGACACAGACATGGAGTGGCTCACACTGACCTGTAACCTCAACTCTCAGGGATCTGACCTCTTCTGGTCTCCTCACACACTTCGGGCATGTGCACAGTTCACCCCTACCACACATAGACATAATTAATTAAGTCTTAAAAGAAAAGGATAGGTGTGGTGATGTGTGCTTGTAACTCCCGTGTTGTGGAGGCAGAAACTGGTGGGTCCATAGGGCTCACCACCTGCCTGTCTGGTTTGCTTGGCAAGTTCTAGGCCAATGAGAGACCTCAGACAGAGGTCTGGATGACACCTGAGGATGACACCTGAGAAACAACATGGGAAGGCTTTTTCCTAGCCTTTATGGGCATGTGCACAAATGCCCAACTGTGCACACACACACACATATGCATACACACATACACAGACACACACACCCTAAGATACCTGTAAGATAGATCAGCTATGCTTTGTATAACTTCTTCTGTTCTTACCTTACAACATACTAGCTAAAGAACACACTGAAATGTTAGCATGATGGTTTTTGGATGGTAGCATATTTGTACTTTAAATTCTAACCATTTCTTTCAAACCTAATCTCATGAAATACTGTGTTCCATCCATAATACCCTCCCCAAAGAGCCCCAGTGTCAAGGGAGCTCATCCCTCCAGTTGGCATGTGATTGGATACGGTACAGACACCTGACCAAGGTGAATCCATTGGTGGCTCTTGTAAATTTGGAGTGGAAAGCACCCAAACTGTGGCTAGACAGCTATTGTGGCCTATATTCATGTAGATGTAAGGTGTTTGAGCATCTTAGGCCAGCACCAGTAGAGGAGGCCACTGTGGACCACAGCTTCATCAACTAATATGGTCTGTACAATGTAGGCTCACTACCTGAGAGGCAAACATGCTGCACGCATGAAAGCACTATCAACTATTCCGTACAAAGCAAGACCGGGAAGGACCACAGGTATGAAACCATTGCAGCTCTGATCTTTTATGCTTCCAGTGAGTTCTCTTCTGGCCTTGAGCTAATTAGAGTGAGTTCCTCTTCCTTGTAGTAATTATGTCCCAAATTAGCAGGTGACTATTCATTTATGCAACTTTGTTTGTTCTTACCCTCCTCCCCTGAGTGTTTTTAATTCTATTGTTAACAAGAAAGTGTGACTGAAACTACAGTAATGAGTTGCGACAACAAAACAAATGAGAAAATACCCATCAAAATAAGCCTGCCTATTTATAGGAGACTCTTCCCCTCTGCGCCGCCCCCCCCCCCCGCCCCTCCTCAGGAGACTCTTCCCCTCTGCGTCCCCCACCCCTCCTCAGGAGACTCTTCCCCTCTGCGTCCCCCGCCCCTCCTATTTCTCACACCTGGCTTCAGAACTGGGAGGTTCTGTTTGATTACTTCAGTTTGGTACAAAATCCAGGAGACACTTGGTTTGGAAAATGTCAAAGCAAAGTTATTTTCCTGTCCTGTGCTAAGATGATTCCAACAGCAGAGACCAATGCAGAATGAAGTTGGGCGTTGGTGGCACACATCTTTAGTCCCAGCACTCAGGAGGCAGTGACAGGCAGATCTCTGTGAGTTCGAGGGCAGCCTGGTCTACAGATCTAGTTCCAGGACAGGCTCCAAAACAATACAGAGAAAACCTGTCTCGGGGAGAAAAAAAAAAAAAAAAAAGATTCAGAGGGTGGCTCTCCCTATTGATTTATAGACCTGAAGACTGAAATGGATGAGTCGTGGGCAAATGGGATTAGGAGGGGTTGCTGCAGAGCAACTCCCAATTTGTCATCAAACTCTACTGTGACACCACACCAGCCCAGCTGTGGTTTATCATTTGTAGACATGTTCAGGAATGCCGTACAGTTACTTACCACTGTTTTGTAACCGTCCAGATTCCTGTGGAGTTGTGTGGCTCAAGCTGTGATGTAATCATGACAGGACCATTAGGAACAGGCCTGGTAGGTTCTTCTTATCTCTCTCAGGGTCATCATACCACTCTGAGCAATCCACCTTGTTCTAACAATGATCAAATATTAACTAGAAAATGGCAGAAATTCAATTTTATACTTTTTAAATATGCTGGATGATCTTTGAGGGCAAGGACTGATTTTTTTTTAAACCTTGTTTCTGTTTTATCCTCAGTTTATTGAAGGAATGAAAAAATGTTCATAATGGGTATGAAGACATGAACATAAGGAGTAAGTATTTGGAAGTAACTTCCCAAGACATCCAATTTGAGGAATCCGGAATCATCATCTGGAAACCTGGAATGATGTTGGAGATAAAATAGTGATGTAATTTTAGGCTTTCCAAAAGTTTACATGTCCTAAAAGGAAATTTGTCAAGAAAGAGAAAATTACTGGCATTTTTTAATAAAAGAGGAAATTTAAACCAGAGAGGCTCATTAAGCAGATCTAAGACAGCTGCTGTGTCCACTGGGGAAGCTAAAATTGTAGAACACAGAAAAAATTAGGGACACTTTTTCTTCCAGAGATTCCAAAGCCCATGAGAGGATATGCAGGCTTAAAATGTCTTAACAAGTTGGATTTCTGTTTCCATCTGCAATTGACCCAATTTTAAAAATGAATATATTTATTTATTTTTATTTGGGTGTATGTATGTGTGCCTGTTTGTCTGTGTGTTCAGATGCTGGTGGGAACCAGGCATTTGTGAACTGCTGGATGTGGGTTCAGGGGACCCAACCTGAGGACTATGCAAGAGTAGCAAGTGCTTTTATTTTCTGAGTTATCTCTTCAGGGCCCCAAGTGACCAAATTTTATTTAACAATTATGGCCCATATTGCATCATTGAAGTAAAACACCACATATACTCAAAATACTAACCAAATGTATCAGGTTTGAAGAATAGGAATATGGGAATAAAGGGATAAAAAAGTAGTAATTGACTTTTCTTCCTTCCTTCCTTCTTCTTCTTCTTCTTCTTCTTTTTTTTTTTTTTAAGGCAGTCCGATAACCTACTGGCATATCAGGTAGTATTTGCTGCATAACAAATGATACAGCTTTACAGCTTAAAGCACACTGCTGATCATCTCACTGGTCTATGGGCCCTTACTTGCATCTGTTTAGCCACCCTCTATGTAAGAGGAGGCTCAATGACCTACAGTGTCCTCATTCACAGAAATACAGTAGAATTACTCCTTGAAGAAGCCACCTGCTTCTCAAACTGGCACTCTTAGCCTCAGTATGAAGTGTTTTCCTAGCAACCCTGGGCTCAGTCACACATCAAGGGGCAACCCTGATGCTCGGGTACTTTTTGAATCTCAGTTTGAGCTACTTTTGCTGAGTAAGTCACATGGCCAACCACAGTCAAGAAATGGGGAAACAGATTTCACCTCTTGATAGGAATGCCATAATTTCTGGCCTTTTATGCAATCTATTGAACTAGGTTGTACAACATGTTCATGGAACAGTAAAACAAAGATTTAGGAATACCAGAGATGCTGTCAGGAGCCTGGTCTCAGATCAACATGTGACTATCTGTCCAGTGGGTTTCTTTGGGGCAAGGCACCTGTGGAAACAGACTCACTTGCAAGGACCAGTAGACCATGGAGCAGCACAGAAATTTGCAAAATTTGTGCAGTTTGTAGGGTCTTTTCTCTCTCATTATATTGTTGATTTTTTGGTGTGGCTTTTAGTTTTACATTGTCAGTCACAATGCAACAGCTATAATTTCCCCCAGAAATTCTGTTCTTTCTTGAACATTTCCCCCCAAGATTCAGCAGAGGGATATTGCTTCTCAAATCTCTTATCTGGAATTCCTAATCCTGGGAACTTTTCTGACTCCATAGAGATAGGAACATATGAGAAAATAACACTTAGAACATTAATCCTGTTTCACAGTTCTGGAAAGGAGAGTCAGACATGCACACACAGAGTAGGGGGAAAGCCTCAGGAATACACATAGTGTCAACTGTTGAGAGTAAGTTCCCTGGACACCAAACATAGCATCATTGGCAGGATCTGGTATGGTCCAAGAGGAAAATCACAATGTAAAATATGGGGTGGAGAGATCCATCTTTACCACACAGGAGCTTATATTGGTGGGAGGAGTATAGCACAGTGAGATAGGAAAAGAGTGCTTTGTCAAAGTCTGCCTTTTACAGAGAGATTGGGACATGGGACCCTCTTGTGGAAAAGGACCCTGTATTTAAAAAAAAGTATATCTCACAGACATGAAAGAATTGTCTAGGTTGGAATATTGTTGTCCTTAAAGTGTTGAATTCATGTCTATTACTTTTTAACTTTGTAACCAAAAGTAGCTGCCAACTGACATAAGCGCTGTGAGAGCAGGATGTGTCTGTTTTGATATTTAGTTAAGTCTGCAAAAACGCTGAGCTCTATGTCTAGAATAAGGCTGTGTAGGGGGTGGGAAAGTGTATTTGGGGAAGTACAAAGGGGGAACAATGGGGGCTTTCAAAATAATGATCATGATGTACTTCTTAAAAGTAAAAACATAGGGGCCAACAATAAAGCTGTTGATGTAAGTCTGGTACAAACAAACACACACACAAACAAAACTGTTACATGGCTTAAGGTGTTTCAGGCCACCTGAGTGTAATCCACCTGGTGGTCAGATTTCTTCTTTTTCCAACACCCCTTCATCATCTTTGGACCTGAGCCGAGGCTGGACCCTGGCAAGAAACAATCCTTGTCTGTGGAAATTCATTATTCCCTGGTGGTGGTGGCTAAAGCCGTACCTTATTAAAACAGTCCTGCTAGGAAAACTTGCTTAAGAATGATCTCAGGATGCAGTATAATATTTGGAATATAACCTGGGCAATGGTGGTGCATGCCTTTAATGCTAGCACTCGGGAGGCAGATCTCTGAGTTCAAAGCCACCCTGATCTACAGAACAACATGTTTCAGGATAGCTGGGGCTACAGAGAGAAACCGCCTTGAAAAAAAATAGAGAATATACAGCTACAAATACCACCATGGGACAATACCAAACATGCACTAGGTGTCTGAGATCCTTGTGACTTAAAATTAAGCAGGTGGTGATGATTCCCTTGGAAAACCTGCCAATCCAGTCCTCTTGGTTCCATAGAAGAGCCACCTTTTCTTTTCCAGGGCAGGAATTAAGACCTGGGTGGTAGAAAGTGAATGAATGGGTGACAACACCTGAATAGCCTAGTTATTAACATCAATATCAGGACTTAGTGGCACGTGAGTGTCATGCCTTGTCCCAGAGGAAACCCTTTAAATTAATAATAAGCTTGAGAATATGACCTGGAGGAAAGATTAGGAAACATTCAAAGGGCAGGCAGAAGATACACGATAGTCACCTGAAGCAGTTAAATGGTGGGTTTTTTTCAAGTTATTACCCGTTTTTGTATGTGGCATGGTGCACATATGGAAGTCGAAGGCCAACCCCAGAGGGTCAGTTCTCTCCTTCCACATTGTGGATCCTGAAGATTGAACTCAGGGCACCAGGATTGATGACAAGTGCCTTTTAATGGCTGAGCCTTCTCAACTGGCCATAAACAGAACTTTTTAAGTAGGTGAGCTAGGGAAGACTTTCATGTCATCTATCACTAAAAAGCTGTGTCAGCATTGGGTTGGGTTTGCTGGAAACAGGAAGGCTGGTGCATTAGGGTTCCATAAGGCACAGACTAATATTCTCAATATGTACGGAAAGGTGAGTTATTAGATTGGCTTATTGGATGTGGTCCTGGTAGTCCAACGATGGTCAGCTCACCCCAGAGGGGCTGAGAATCTGCTAGTTGCTCAGTCCAGGAGGCTGCACATCTCTGGAGTCCCAGTTGGGCACTTAAAGCCAGGAATATTCCTGGAGAGCTGCCGGTTGGAAACCCAAAGAAGCTTGCTCTAATATTGGAGAAGGGATGAAGCAACAAGCAGGTGGACTTGCCAGGAGAAAAGGCAAGCAGGCAGGAAGCAAAGTTCTCATCTTACATTTCCTTTCACCTGGGCTGCCATTAGAAGGTGCCACTCACACCAGAGGGTGAGTTCTTACTGCTTCAAACAATCTGATCAAGGAAATTTCACCCTGATGTGCCTAGTGGCTTACATTTTAGCTGATTACAGATCTAGTCAAAGTGACAACCAAGATTGGTTATCACAGTTGAATTGATGAGAGTTTTGCAGTCAGAGATTACAACAGATAATTCCCCTAAGTTTCAGCTGCAACAAGCATGGGCTAACTCCCATAGTTTTATGCAGCTCCATACTGCTGACTTGGCTGCCCAGGCCTTCCTCCATGCTTTAGCTAAGCATTGCATCTAGTGTCTCCACAAGCTTCAGGGTATTTAGCATTCAAAAAATTGCCTGAAAATGAGTCAACAAAATGAGAACAGGCTGAACATAGGCTTCAGAAGCAGGACACATGGGCCAAGGGTTGACTGTGATTACAGTCAATGCTTAACATGATGGATATTGCACATCAGACATTGCTCTAAGTGGTTAACATTATAGCTCTTGAAAGACTATGACAGAAGAAATGATAACACCCTTACATTACAAATGAGGAATCTGGGTACAGGAAGGTAAGTGAACATGCTCAGTAATTAAAGAACTATCACTGAAGCCCAGGCCTTGGCCACCAAGTTCACTCATGTACCCACCATGCAGCGTATTGATGGTTCCAGAAAATGGGAGAGGAATAACTGGTTACTTCATGGAACAGCTGAGCAAAGTCTCATCTTGGTAGAAAGGAATACAGCGAAACCAAAATCTAAGGTCAAGGAACAGTTAAGGGCAGGAGTCTTAAACTGAGATGTAGTAAGGCAAAGTTAAAAAATGTGCAAGGATGTGAAAGTTGTGTTCATAACATTGCTCCAAAAAATATGTTTGCATTTCAAACAGTGACAGAATATTCCTAAAGAAAGGGTTTTATGCATCCACACAGTTGTGGAAAGCAAGTTGGTATTGAAGAAAGAATATTGGTTTGGTAATTGAAACTACAATAAAAATTCCAGGCCCTTAACTCTTCTGGATGAGTCTCCTCATGTAAAAATGATGTCTCATATATCAAAATGTCAGTTACTGACCACTTGAGTTCTTAGCAAACTGTTCTCAGATTTACAACTAAATATTTCTTCTGCACAATTATGGAACCATTGTTTAACACACATAATGGTAATAGGGCAGGAAGTTGATTGTCCCAAAGAGGGCTTGGAAGTCTTTAAGAGAGCAAGCAGTGGTATTCAGATGCAAGACAAGAGTAATCCGTGTTAATGGGTGGTAGAAAATGTTAAGCAGCGAGGGCAAGATGCGAATTTCAGCTCACCAGGAACACGAACCTGAAGGCAGCCAGTATCTGTCAATAAAAGCTTAAGTACATGGAGGGTTTATTAGCAAGCCTCATCTTCAATTAGTACCTTCACAGCTTCCTTCCTTAGTCATTTTATTTATTTGTTTGTTTGTTTTTATTTTGGAGCTAAGGGCCAGGGGTTCCCAGGTCCAGAGCACTCAGTCCCTCTGCCTGCAGTGGCCTCAGGGAACCCGGCTTCAACTTCACTGTTTGTCTCCAGGTCCGGCTGTATCCTTCCTGGCCTCGGCTCAGCGGAAGTGCCGAACTGGGGTTCCAAATGGGAAGGTTCTTGGGTATTTTCATCCAACTCTTTTCAGCGACTGTACCAGGAAAACCGGGAGATGCAGGTAATGGGAATCAAACTTCCCGCGGGAAGAGTTGGGGCGGGTCGTAAAGAGGAAAGGACCGGAAGTCGCGGTTGCCATAGCCACCGATGTGGCCAGCCTCTTCCCCATTTTATCCTCCTCCGGATCCCGCTGTTTTCACGAGGCCCGAAAAGCGCCAGAACGAGGAAGTGCTGACGCACCGGGCCCCACAGATACACCCCGAGACTGACCACTCGGACGGTCAGCAGATCTGGGACGAGGACCAGACCGGAAATGGTGGTTTCTATGGCAACCCCTGAGCGGGTTGCCTGGGAGATGACCCCTTTTGGTCTCTCTGAATCTTCGCTGTAGCATTACCTCCAAGGAGGATCGAACATCCTGGACTGTCTCCTGCCATGATTCCCGGGAAATACCGCTCCGTTTCTGGCCGGGCTGCAAACAATGTGAGCTGGGCCTTCCTGCTTTTTCTTCCTTTCCAGTACTCTTGTCCTCTCTGACTGCCGTCTTTGTCCTAGGTGATGGGCTGCATAAATGGGGTCAGGGCCGCTCAAGCTATTGTCTGACTGAGGCTAGGGGTTTGTGGGCTAGTCCAAAGCACTCGGGAGCATATTTGAATATGGTATGATAGTGTTTAAAATCTTGTCCAAGATCGGAGCTCTCCAGAAGGTGGAGCTGGTCTGCTAGGTAAACACTGGGATTCCTTTGGTTATCTCCCACCCCCTTTCTTTCTTTCTTTTTTCTATTGAGAAAGGAACCTGTTCTTAGACACTCCCACCTCCTTCATTTGAGCACTGATACATTGATTGTCAAGAGAAATGGCAGGGATCCAAAGCATGAGGTACAAGGTGGGTTAAATCGGTGCCTCCGACATTTTGAAAAATAAATCAATGAGAGCTTTTAATTCTTAGACATTATTTTACAAATCTTCAGAAAATGGTTATTTACTAGAAAAGCGAACAATGATATAACATTTGACGGTTTTTCAAATTTTTTGATGTCTTTGTATGATGGGTGTGTGTGTGTGTGTGTGTATGTGTGTGCGTGTGTGTGTATTCATGTGTATTAAGAATACATTTTGTGATTTAATTTTTACATTTCAGGTGAACTGTGGACTGCATCTGGTTATTCAAACGTCGTCACTTTCTGACAAAAACAAAGTAAGATTTAAGCAAAATTGTATTTAAGTTGAAAATAAATTGTCAGATATTCTACACAAATAGTTGCATGTCTTAACAATAGATTCTGATCTGGAGATTGAATATATCTATTTTGGTTTTCAATGTAAAGCAGGCTTAATTTTCTGCCTACAAAAAGCTAAATCACCCCTCTTTTATTGACTTAGGCTATTCCATTGGTTACAAAATCCACCCCCCACACACACACACATTTAAACATTTCTGCTGAAGGTGTTTCTTAAAATTGGCTGTATGACATAATTTAATTGAAAAATGCTTTTATTTCTTAGACATAGGTAAAATGGCAAAATGATGGTGTCATTCTAGTGGCATCTCAGGAAGAATAAAATGTAACATTTTAGGAGGGCTTCACTCTGTACTTCATTTCAAATTAGAGAAGAAAAACTGGCTTAGCAGAGGAAATATTGTTACAATGTTTTCATAATGTATTGAGTGTGAAATTCTTGTTTGTGTGTGTTTGTGTGTGTGTGTGTGTGTGTGTGTCTGTCTGTCTGTCTGTCTGATCCCCCAAAGCTGGAATTACAGGTAGTTGTGAGGCACCCATCATGGGTGCTAGGAAACAAACTCAGATCCTATAAAAGAACAGCAGCGGTCTTAACCAATAAACCATCTTTCCACACTCAGCATTTACCTGTAATATCTTGGAAACTTCCAGAATTGCTGGCTTTTCTTTTGTTTTTTGAGATAAAACCTTTCCTTCCATTCCTGCCTCATCTCAGCACATACCCACCCTCCCATGCTATTCATACACAATTCACTTCTCCCTGTAGCCAAAGTGTACATGTTCAACCTTCACAATTCAATTGTTCCCTAAGAAGTTGTGAAATAGACATCCCTGGAGGAACTCTGTAGTATAAAGGCCAGAGTTTACAGACAGCAGCAGGAAAAGAATAAACAAGGGCCAGAGGAAGGTGAATGGAAGGGAGCCACTAGTTTAGAGACTGCATCTGCTTAATTATATATAAATGTGAAAATAGCAAACACTTCCTTGTTTGACTGTCCTGATCTTGTCATTTGATCATCTCTAACAACAGCTGAATTAATGGAAAATGTATTTGTTTTGATAATTAAGCATAGTGGATTGTTTGTAAAACTTTCCTAATTGCCTTTGCCCGCTTATCCTTTTCTACCATTATAGAAATGCTTTTAGAAATGCTGTGTGTTTTAAACATCCTTTTTGTACTATCCACTTTTCTGTGTGTAGACATATAGTGCTCATGATGATAAGATGCAAATGCTGATGTGTTTATTGGATGGGAATGAGAAGTATCATAAGTCTTTGAAGATATATTTTTAAAGCTGTTATGGCTAAACATAACAGGACATTCTGGTTTTGGCTTTTCAGTCCTACTATGAAAATTATTTTTAAAAATACTAATTTAAATTTTTAAAAAAATTCTTTAATTTTTAAAACAATAAAATTATTAAAAGAGGCAGTTAAAATTCTTCTTAAATATGAAAATTTATCATGTTAAAATAGATATTTAAAGTACTTAAAAATCAAAACAATTCCATTTAGCTTTTATTGTTTTTATTGAGCAAATGATTATTTCAGTCATTGTATTTGTAGAAATTATATTTGTGGAGAGATTGTAAGTATTTTAATCTTATCTTCTATAACTGTCTTCAATTTTATGTTTGTAAAGTTATACCTCCCTTGCAAGTTCCAATTTAGCCCATTTTAAAGCTTACAGCTCAGTGGCACTAAGTACATTTACAGGGTTGTACAACTATCACTTCTGTTTAGTTCTAGAACATTTCATCATTCCAAACATAATCCCCTATTTATTAAGCAGTTGCTCCATATTCCCCAGTTATTTTAAACCACTTAAAACCATAAATATGCTTCCTGTTTTTATGAATTTTCCAATCGTGGGTAGTTCATGTAAAAGAAATCATATAATATGTAGCCCTTCCTGATGTTTTCAAGAGTCAACATTTTTTAAAACACATTTTATCTGTTATTTTATAATAAACTTCATTTCTTACTGTCACTTTTTTCTCTCAATATCTTTCCTTAAATGCTATTTTGCAGGTTGAATTCAAGCTTAACAGAGAAACTCCATCATTTCCTGGTAGACTGTTACAACATGACCTGGAGAGAAACTACTCAAGTAGGCAAGGTACTGTCAGTGAGCAGAGAGCAGACTCCTTTTGTCTGAACAGTATCATTTCACATTGTTGTATGACAAGTGCTTGAATTACAAAATGAAAAATTTAGTTGGTTACAAAATAGGTTTGCTATTTATTTAAATCAGAATTGGTGATATAGATCTACACACACACACACACACACACACACACACACACACACACACACACACACACCATAGTGGATTGCTTCCAGTGCATTAAAACAAACAAACAAACAAAAAAAAAAACAAACAAAAATCTTCAAAAAAACTCATTTTAGTTTGAAAATGGGTTGTAATAGAGAGTAGGAAAAGAATGTTCTGGTTGTATTAGAAACAAAAATGATGGCTAATTAGTAGATCTGAGGCTATGGAAAGACATGTATTTTGAAAATAAGAAAACAGTGGTAGGTTAGGAATAGAAAGAAACTGTCTTCTTCCCACACATCACGAATCACAGGCTTTCATCATTAGAAGCCTTTATCTTGATGTGAGTCACTTGGGAGTTTATTAAAAATGCAGATTCTTAGTGAGTCCCTCTCCTCTTCCCCATTCTGGTTTGGTAGGTTTTGGGTGGTACTTGGGGGTGTACATTCACAGTGTCAGGGTGATCTGTCACTTGTGGTGATGTGGTTTGTGGACCACCCTTGTACTGATGCTAGGTCATATGGTTTGGTTGTACTTCTGAAACATGTTTTTAAACCAAATGAGCAAAGGAAAGCCTCCTTCCATCTCTGCCTGTTAGGAGCACTTGCTTCCCTATCACCTCTGCCTGCTTTCTGATCCTGTAGATTTGCCTGCTGAGGGGTGATCAGTATAGGCCCTTTGGTTGTCCATTTCATTACTATGAATAGAAGGCAGTATTGAATAGTTTGGATATTGATCAATATGTCCTTTTTTTGTGGGTGTGAGGAGTTATCTCTGGGTCTTCCTCTTGGATCCATTTAACCTTACCTGTCTTGTTTCTCTTTCCTACATTCTCCACTCAAGACTTTTGTCAATTCCTGGAATCCACCCCACTTAGCTCTAGATTTAAAGCACAGGAAGCATCTGTCCCCACCTTTCATTTGGTTCCAAGGGTGTTCCTAGAGTGTGTGCTGTGCTCTCTCCACTGTTCCCAGCATGGAGCTGCAAGTTCTCAGCTAGAGGCCATTTTACGTCTTCATTGTGAATTTCTTTCAAATTCTTGCAGAGTAGCATCTTGATTTTTTTCCCTCAACTGTGGACAAAAATTTACTTTCTCAGATTTTTTCTAGAGGTAAAGGGATTGTAGTTAATTTATATTTGTATGATAAATGATAAAATATTACCAAATTTTTGCTGATGAGGAAATAGTGCAGATATATTGATTTTTGTGAACCTGAGACAAAGTTTTATATATAAGCCATGACCCATAAATTACAAAATAAATTTAGGCATAAAGAAACTGAATTTACTTTTTCTTAAAGGATCCCATTCCAAGCCATTTTCTGTGACAAGACTCGCATTTGATATGTCTTAAACTGTGGACTCTTCCACAGTCTAGGCAGTGTTATGTAGAGAAAGCCACATGAGTTGTAACTATTATCTTGACTTCTGTACTCAGTTTTCTACAACCTAGAGCATACAATCCTGGAATAAAATTTAGATTGACAAATTAAAGAAAAATTCAAATTCAAATTTTGTCAGGCAAGAGGACCTCTGTGTAACCATCTACACTCTCATATCTAGTCCTTCAAAACCCATTTCAGACATTTTCTTTTTTAATTAACCACACAAGTCTACCTGCACAACATAACCAATGGTTCTCTCAGTCAAAATCAAGGAACTTGGTGTTTCAAAACTAAAGTTTAGCCGTTAGACCAGAAAGATTTAGAGTCTAACTCTCCGTGTGTAATTTTCTGTAGGCATTTTAGGTGTTATTGAGTGTTAGTCCGTGTCCTCAAGTTTGTAAGAGCTGACTACTTCAGTGACTCCTGCAATCTTATCAAACCCCTTAAGTGAACATGTACAGTCTATACAGAGGGAGGAGGCAATACTCAACTCCTGACATCATGACAAACAAGTGGAAAAATCTAGTCAGACTCTTGGTCATCAGATCATTCTCAGAGATGAGGCTCATTGCACATCCACCACAGTGTGCTATGTTCCCCAGCTGCCTGTCTCTCTACAGTCTCTTCTACCCTCTCCCATGTCTAGCCTACACCACACCTCATGAGCATTTTAACCAGTGGTAGACCATTTTACCTCTGAGCACTTTGAGGTACTACTTACACTAAAATGCAGGAATTTCTGATTGGTTTTCTTTTAAAAAATAGAAATAAAACACAAAATAGATTTTCAGTTAAGCTCCTACAGAGTGGAAAATCTCCTGATTGGCCCCTACAGCTAAATTCTGCTGAGATGTAAAATGAGACCAGCTGTTAGGAGATTGCAGATCTGGTCAGGAAGTCAGGGCAAGTGTGACCGAAGAGTAACACCAACATGGGGGCATGTGAGTGCTTACACCCGCATTGCTACATGGCTGTTCAAAGATTCTGTGTTTCCCAGGGTTATAGGATCTCTGTGTAGATGTTAAGACTTTTTTTACCTAAACGTTTTTGTTCTTTGCTGTCTATGGTAGGAAGTATATCATATCAGTGGTAAACAGAAAATAATGACATTTGCATGTAAGAGGAGCTGAAAGATACAAGGGTAGAATTCTTTTATTCACAAGGTGTAAATGAAACTTATTCTTTGAAATTTGCCTCTGCGTTCCAAGTCATGGAAGGTTTTGATGTACTGTTAAATCTGAGATCACCTTGAAGTCCTGGTGGTAATTCAAGGAACCTAATGAAATGTTAATCAGACAAAATGAGATTCTTTATCCCCTTGAGTTTTCTTTCATCATGTTCCACTGACTTTGACAGCTAATCTTTATGCTGTAGCTAATCCTTGAGCTGGTGTTGGCTTTGGACTCCAAATCAGTGTGTTGGTTTCTGTGGCTTGGGGATCCTGCCAGCAAGTGATCCTAGCATTTGATGTTCATTGCTGAGCATGGTGTCAATTCTAGATGCTTACCTCTTGGGGCAGCATGGTTAGATGTCTTAATGTTTCATGTTCTTCAGGAAAGTGAGATGTGAGTGCTGATTATTTTGTGGAAAGCATGAGCTGCTTTTGTAGACCTGGAAAGGCCAGCTGATACTGATACCACTGCTTTTCAGTTAAGAGGTGGTAGCGGCTTGATTTTAGGCTATCATCATATCTCCTGAAAGCTTGTCAGCTTCTAGGGTAGGTTTTCCTCTTTTCAGGTAGTCCAAGCAGCAGCGTTCTGTGGTGGTCTTGGAGTCTCTCATCCTGCCAGTTGCTTCCATCGGGTACTTCCTTGTCACTTGCTGCTTATAGTGGATGTTCAATCTACAGAGACCAAAACAGTAGCTATCCTCTGGTATTCAAGTTTTTGGAACTTGTCACCATTGCTTCCAGACCACTCTATACTCTTCTATTTCTTTAGACTTTTTCTTAGTATTCACCTCTTCCTAAACTCATCCGTGATTTTTTAAAAATTATCCAGTAACTAGACACATTATGTGCAAAGGTACTGTTCTTTTTTTTAAAAGAGTAGTTCTAAGTACTTTAAAAACGTACATATGGATGTTTGCCTGCATGTGTGTCAGCATCATAAGCATGTGGTGCCTCCAGAGGCCAGAAGAGGGAGTTGGATGCCCCAGAATTGGAGCACAGATGGTTGTAAGCTGCCATCTGTGGTTACGGGGAATTATACCTGTATCATCTGTGATAGCAGCCAGCGCTCTTAATCACTGAGCTAATTCTGCAGTGCTGTACTCTTCTTTCATAGTCGGTGTCTTTGCACATTGTTTTAGCTTACTTGTTTAGTATGTGCTTTTTCCAAGATGAAAAGCTTCTTAGCATCAGAAACACCCAGCCTTTAAGCTTCATTGGGTATCGTGTGCTCCCTGAGCCTATCTACAGTATCCTAAATTTGTCGCCACCCTCTTTGGCATCTTTGCAGCATTCTCTAGTTGTAGCAGTGGCCTACACAGAGGGGGAAGAACTGATGTGAGGTTTACATTTGCTATCCCAAACTACTTTCTGTGTCTGTCCTATAGCAAAGTCATGTATTATGTAGCTTTGTGATAAACTTTTTGATATTTTGAAGGAGATGGAAGAGTAATAAGTCCGTCGCCTCGTAATAAGTCATCATGCATCTCATCCACAACAAACGTGACAGAACTCTGTGGGCTGGACATGAGAACTGCCACAAGCTCCTTGTCAGCATTTGGAGACTCTTCCATTCAGACACCTTCAAAGCCCAGAATCCGGCAGGGCTGTCATAGTGCTGGCCCCAATGTTTCTGGTAATGAGGGGCTATCATGTAGTGTATCATGTAGTTGGCATGTAGTATCAGGAGTCTGAACTGTAAAGGGATAAAGATAGTGCTAGAGCACAGCTAGATTTTCAGCTTACCTATCAGGCAAGCAAAAGCTATTTGGCACCCACAGAGCACAGAACTTAGGGCTGAGGAGAAGGAAACAACCCCAGCATAATAATCAATTTCTAGTACAGAAGCTGCGGAAATGTCTAGAAAAGGTATCTGTAGGCTTCAAAGTTCTCTAAATCAACTGTGGCTCTAGTTTCACAACTCTTAAGATTGGCCTTAATGAAGTGGTTTGTTTGTCATTTTCAATAGGTGATCATATTAATCTGGTGAGTTCATCAATGCCATCATTTCCTATTCTCCAGCGTTCTTCTGAAGAGAAAATTCTTTACTCAGACCGGCTCACCCTAGAAAGGTGAGCACATTTTCTTTTCTCCCTTTCATGACATCTGTCTCTCCTGTTTGCTTCAGATCTTCCCTCAGATGTCAACATCCCAAAGGTGACTTTCCATGGCTGCCTTCTCCCCAGATGCGGTCCCTACTAGCTACACATGCTCATCCCCTTCTCTGCTTTATTTTCCCTTTAGTACTTACCATTTTCTAACATGTTAAATACTGACTTGTGTTTGTGGTGTGTGGCCTACTAGAACATAATCTTCATAAATAGTGATTTTTTTAAATTCAGTTATGTTCTTAGATACCTACAACAAAGCCCAGTAGAAAGTGGGCTGTTGGTAACATGGTGTATAAGGAGGTGAATATTTATATGGTTTGATGCCCTTCTTTATAATCAGGAAGGGATCTGTAATGGGATGGTGGGTGTAGGCTCCCAACAGAACATCTGCAGAGTGCTGCTGACACATGGATCCAGCCCTCCTGCATGTACCAGGAAAGGCTCTGCTCTGTAGGCAGAGTTCTAGTTGAGAACAGCCTCTCTCCTGACAACTTTAGAAAGTGAGTTGGTTTTGAGGTTTCCATTCTAAATATTGCCTTATGTTTATAATTTTTCCAGTAGCATCCTCATCTTTGAAAGATTATGTAGGAACTTCCCCTTCAGTATTTAAAACACATTCAAGAAGAGTAACCCAGTCTTGTGGTACGTGATCTTAGCAGGGGCTCTGTTTGTAAGACTGTGACTATGACTTTTGGTGCCACTGTTGTAGCTCGGGGGTGACTTGAGCATATTTAAAGGTGAGGTTTTGGTAGCATGAGCCTATAGAATGGAGAAGCCAACACTTGCTTATCAGGAAAGTCAGGGCCAAGGAAACTGACCCCTTCAAAGGCTGGCTGTGAGATGATAGCACCACAACGATGCCATAAACTGTTGTATGTGTAGTCAAGAAAGTTGGATCAGCAGCAGGGAACCACCTTGGGAAGCCTTGTTTGACAGCCAGTGGGTGGTAATGATCTCTGCATTGTTGTATGTGTGTGGCTTCGTGGTTGGGGGTCCAAGTGTTCAAGGGAAGATTCTAGCCCTAAGAAGAAGTATGTGACCCTTACTGATTTGAAAGTAGGCCTGACATGCCAGGAAGACAGCCTGTTCCAAGAAGGAAACAGATGTCAAATCTTGGCCTCCACAGGCATCAGTGGTGGGGTGGGAGTTGTCATAGCCCAAGGCTTTACAGTCATAGCAGAGCCTTCATGAGGGCATTGCTTCCTGTCTTGTTTTGGTGGAGTGGCAGGGATTGCTGGGGTAAGGAAAGGTTACTTTATGATTTTTGAAAGGAGGGCAGTTTGTGATTTTTCCCATGTAACAACTGATTCAAAGACCAGAGTTGAGGCTTTCACTATGAGAGACAGAGACTGAATAGGGAGGACACAATTCAAGGTTTTCTAAGAGCAAAGCTACAAACTTAGTCTAACATATTTGTAATCATTTAAGTTATGGTTTATGTAACAGAAATGTCAGCTGTGAGAGTATAAAGCATGAGATGAATTCTAAATCAGAGCCACACAAAACTGGTGCTATTGCCTAGTGGCTTTTACTTTCAATTTCTCCAGAGTCTGTCTGTCTTTCTTATCACTCTCTTTCTTTCTGAGACAGGTTCTTAGCCTGTATCTATTGCTGGTCTAGAACCCACTATGTATATCAGGTTTGCCTCAAACTCAGATACTCAACCATCTCTGCCTCTGCTTCCTTAGTGCACCACTATGCCCAGCTTTAAAGGCCTGTTTATAAAGCATGTTATCTTTATGACCATTAATATCCCCTTATTTTTCCTCTAACCACTTTTTTTCATTGCAACGAGAATTCTGATCACTTCTATATTTTGTTTTCTTCAAAGCTTCCAGTCATGTGATTTCACTGGAGGGACATCTCTAACGAGCCACAGTAATATTGTTAATGCACAGACAGAGATGTATGTGCCTTGAAGAGACTTTGAATCTTCATGTAGATCATGCAGAACCTTCTCCTTGTTATGACATGGGTAGAATACTTCAAGAGCCATGAACTAACTTATTTCAAATATGAAACAACCCAGCTTTTTTTGTGCAGAAGAAGTTCATTGTTTTAACTATAACTAAATACACACAGAATTACATTTCATCTGGTCTTATAGAACCATGAACGTTCTGCAAAGATAAAGCTAGTGTTAGACAATTGAATCTAGCATCCAGCCTTGTGAGGAAATGTTCAGTAAGGGTGGCCTTACAACTGAGGAGCTTCACATGGAATTTTCCATCAATGTCCTCTATTGAAGCTGGCAGGATTTCTTCTCATTCTCATGAACGTTTTGGGAGTCAGTAATTCTAAAATAAGTCCTTTAGTATAGTTCTAGCTCCCATGATGATTCGGAGAAAGTTTGACATCAGTGACTTGATACCAAAGGCAGTTTTTTTTTCTGGTTTTATGACTTGGTTTGACCATCTAACCTCTCCCAGAAAAGACAATTATATTTGAAAGTTTTTGATGTTGTGGCATATGAAATGAGTAATATTAGAGTCTTGTTTTAAAATACAGTGAGGGTTTGGACAACTTCAGGTCTTTTCCCTGGGGACAGGAAGTAGTTTAAATTAACTTTTTCTTTTAAAAAACATTAAATTGTGTGCGTGAGTGTATGTTTGTGTACCAATGTGTTCCTGAACCTGTGAATGTCAGAAGAGAATGCTGGGATTCTAGGCAGTTTCAAGCTGAATTGTGAGGTATTGGGAACTGAGCCAGGGTCCTCTGTAAGAGCAGTAAATGCTCTTAACTGCTGAGCCATCTCTCCAGTGACAACTTCCCTTCCCTTCCTCAAAGCTTGGGTGCATAGACATACTCCTTAGTACTGTTGGACAGATGAAGCAGGACGAGGATGCTGACTCAGGATCTTACTGACTTTATATTTTTTTCTAGACAAAAGTTGACTGTGTGTCCTATCATCGATGGGGAAGAACACCTTCGTTTATTGAACTTTCAGCACAATTTTATAACTCGGATCCAAAATATTTCTAATCTGCAGAGGTTAATATTCTTGGACTTATATGATAACCAGATTGAAGAAATCAGTGGACTTTCTACTCTGAGGTCCCTTCGTGTCCTTCTGTTAGGGAAAAACAGGTATTCGTAAAGTAGTTTCTCAGTGTGTGTTGGTGTGTGCATGTGTTGTATGTATTGGGAGTTATGTATATGTATGTGTATATGGGTGCATGTGTGTATACACTGTACATGTAAGTGCATGTTCATGTGTGTTTGCATGTGCATTTGTGTGTTTGCATGTATGTGTGTAGGAACATATGTGTATATGTACACATGTCTGTACTGGTGTTCGCAGTGTGTGCAGAGGTAAGAAGATATATATCCTTTGGTGTCCTGCTCTGTCACTCTCTGCCTTCTCTTCTTGAGACTGGACTGTCACTGAACACGAGCTTGCATTTGGTTATGGGGGAACTAGACTTGCCAGCCAGTGAGCCCCAGGGTTCCTGTTTCCACCTCTGCTGTGCTATGATTCTACATGATGTGCCCAGCTTTTATGTGAGTGTTTGGGATTCAGATTCAGTTCTTTGTGCTTGTATAGGCAGCACTCTTAGCTGCTAAGTCCCTGTTCAGATGATCAGCCACACCAGAGTAATACTGGAACATTCCTGGAGGGCAGCTTGGCGGAAGTCAGTGGGAGCGCCCTGGCCAAGCGTCCATGAGGGCCTGGGTTTGAATTCTAGCACTGATCTATTCTGTGGGACTCAGTCGGATAGCCTTGTTGGCATTGCTTCAGCACCACGCCTTAGATAAAAGTGAACGGAAGAGTCCAGCTTTGACTTTGTGATTTCTTAGGATAGGCTTTTCTTGCCATTCTTGTTAGTGTTCGCCTGAGAGAGACATTTGCTACTTTGCAATTGTTAAATCAGTGGTAATTTTTTTTTCAGAGAGTAGTTCCTATATGTTTTATTTAAATATTTATGTTTTTAATTTTATGTGTATGTGTGTGTGTTATGGGAATTCTGTCATCGAGGAGTGTTTTGGTCTTAGAGGTGAGTTTTCATTGGGGATGGACATGACCAGGGAAGAAGCAGCCTTTTTGAGTGAGAAATCAAGCAGAGGCAGGTGTTAGTGGTGGCTTGTGACTTGGCTCAGGTTCCCCCTTTGTTTTTTTAATACTTGTCCATGGGATTTTGCATTTTAATAAACCATAAAGACATTTTGATCTGGTGCCCAACATGGGGTGTCTTACAGTGGCTCTGATGCTCCCCACATGCCCTGTGCTCTCAGCTGCCCAGAGAGTATATCATGTTTTCCTGAGTGCATGTCTGTACTGCCTGTGTGCCTGGTACTTATGGAGAACAGAAGAAGGCGTCAAATCCCTGGAGCTGGAATTGCAGGCCATTGTGAGGGCCTGATGTGGGTGCTGGGAACCAGTCCCAGGTCCTCTGTGAAAACATCAAGCTCTTAACAGTGGCGCCATCCCTCCCTCCAGCCCCTCAGTGTGTTTTAGTGTCACATCTTGTTCATATACTTCCCCAGTTCCTTTTCCACGGCTCCATCAGGCAGTAGCTACACAATTCCTGACTCGTGGCCCTGAAGTCACATGACTTTCCATTCAGTTTTACCAAATAATTTTGAATGCCTTAAAAGAAGGCTTAATAGAGTCTAAAAATGAATAACACCTTTTGTTTTTGCCCTTTGTAAAGTTCATGGCTGTCACCCTGATAACTAAGAGAAAATCATAACACGTTTATATAACTTTATGGGATATGGTAGTCTATAGATAAGAAGACCCAAAGACACAGATTAAAAGCCACATTTGTATTTGTAGGTTTGATGGCTAGTGGGATATCTTAGAGGGATGTGCTGGGCAGAAGGAGTGTGGTCCATAGTCCTAACCTGGACGTCTCAGCAAGGCTGTTGTTAGTGCAGGCTCTTCCTGTAGCTGTTTCATTCCTGTTGCCTTCTGTTTATAGGCAGGACTCATCTGGACTGAAGGGCCTAGAATGTACTTTTAGGGGATGCAGGTCAGAGAGTCTGCCTATGGCCTTAGGGGGAAATGATGGAGGATGTCAGTGTGACCTTCCCTCCTCTCCTGTTTTCTTACTTTTACTTCAGCCCAAATTATGTAATATTTGAAGTGCTGTGTTTGGAGATCTTGTGTTCTTAGCTCTGTTATTCTCAAGGTCATGTTCCAGAATTTTAGGATCAATTTTCCCCTGATGTTTCTCTGGAAGTTTCTATCAGTGTTGCATTAAGAATTCCACTAAAAAATAAATTATAGAGTTTGAGGGGCTGGAGAGATGGTGTGGTGGTTAAGAGTGCATACTGTTCTGGCAGAGAACCACAGCTCTTTTCCCAGCATGCACATCAGGCCTATCCTCAACAGCCTGTAACTACAGCTCTAAGAGATCTAATGCATGCCCTCTTCTGGCCTCCAGGGGCACTGCACTCGCCCTCCACACAAACACACAATTAAACATAAAAATAAAATAAAAGTTTCACAAAGTTTGAGAGAGTTTGGGAGTATTAAAATTAGAAGTGACCTTAGAATTATGTTTTCTCATTTTAGAGATGTGGAACCTGGAGTGTTTGAATGGGTCTGTCATAGTAATCTGTGTAGACACTCTACCACATATCTGGAGTATGTTTCCCTGCAGCTGACTGAGCAAAGTGATGAGGGAAGCTGACTTTCAGCCTTCTGGCTTTCCTTTCAAGGTGTTCCTTGCTAGCTTCCGTAGTCCTGGCTCCTTTCTGGTTCTCGGAGTTATTAGTGTCTAGCTTACATTTATTCTTTAGTACCATTGTCTGAATGTCTCCCTTTTCATCCTTAGATGAAGATATTTTCTGGAGATATCTGTGCTCCCCATTTCTAATTTTAATCAATATTTAAATGCTGGTTCTGGTTGCATCCAGCTAAGATCATCATGTTCTTTCTGCCTATTTCTACTTTGTGGTTCCTTCAAAATAATTTGTTCATCCTGACCCAGAAGGCAGCATTGTTTTGGCCTTATTGAAGTCCTTGGGGTTTCCTACTCTGAGGGATCTAACACCCTTTGCTATGTGCTTATTTTTGCTACAATAGAAACACCCCAACACAGACGCCTCCTCTTTCTTCTCTCCCTCCTCCGTCTTTTTGTTTGCCTGCTCTGCACAGCTATTCTTTGGTTTTCACAGGAGACACTTACTGTTCCACAGTTGTTGAACTGCTAGTTCCCATGAATCAAAGGGAAATGTGTTACAAGAAAACGTGCTACACTGTCCAAGATCAGTTCTCTCTTAAGTTATCTGCAACATATACCTTTGACTCCTCAAACATCTCCTAGTGCTCCTGGCCAGAACATCTTCTGACAAAAGTCCTCTGGGCTCTTAGATGGAGAGCTCTGCTGAGGAGAAGGGACTTAGCTGAGCATCTCCAGCTGTGTGTTGTGGATGACATTCTGCCTCCTCTTGGTCAGCGCAGATGTCTCCAGCTGAACAGTGGAACTAGAGCATAGAAGCTTCTAGGCTCAGATGGTGAGTGGAGCCTCCTCAGTGCCATTGCCTTTATGCCCTTTAAACTCTCAGGCCTCAGGTTCACTGTCATTTACATGATCACCCAAGAACCTCTAGCCCGGCTTTGCTGTCATAACTACACATGGGTTCCATTGGGCCTTTAGATCAGAGAGCTCTGGATGATGACAATTTCTGTTATCCCTGGAGAGTAAGATTTGAAATGTTAGAACTGTGGTTCTGGACCTTGAGAAATGGTTTGGTGGGTAAGATGCTTACCATGCAAGCATGAGGACCTCAGTTCAGATTTCCACTTAAAAATGCCAGGCACAGCCATGTACATTTGTAGCCCTGGTGATGGGGAGTGGAGACAGGCAGATTGCTGGCCAGGCAGTATATTCAAAATGGTGCGCTTAAGTTTGGAGAAACATCCTTTCTCAAAAAGAAAAACAAAGACAAAATACATGCATAAATAAGGCAGAGACATGATTAGAGCAAGATATCTCCACATCAACTTCTGACTTTCACATACACCTGCATACACATGAGTGAATGTATACACAGAATGCACATACACATACTACACACACATGTGCATGCTTGCGTGCACACACACACATACTCTCACACACAAACACACACCATATTTCTGCATAAGTAGCTTAACCATAGGCCAGCATTTGACTAATTCAATGTGGGAACCAGCTGGAGGACAAAGCTAATTCAAAGGCGAATAGGAGGAGCTGATCTTTCCTGTTTTAGCAAACTCTCCAGCTGAGTCCCTAAAACAGTGGGACTGTCAGTTTGGGAATATGAAGGAATCAGATCAGTGGCTTCTCACAGCCATAAGGTCAGATTGTTGTTAGAAAGCGGGGCTCTGTCCTAAGCCATATGGTTCTGCTTCTGCAACTTCCTCCAATTGTTCTAGGCATATCAGGCACAAAACAAAAAACCCAAAAACAAAAACAAGAAAAAAAAGGGAAGAAAAATATCATCAAAGTTTTGTCTGTTCCTTTAGTTTCACTATTCATTTATATTCCCATTAACCAAATATTTAGCTAGATGTTAGCTAGATTGGTATGAAGTACCTGGCTTTAGGTAAAGGCCTTTGAGTCCACAAGGATGCACACGGTTTGGGTTAAATGAAGTAGGAGTGCTTGTAGTGTAGTGTGCTTTCCAGGGAAAGAACAGATTGTGAAGTTTTAGGAGAGACAATAGGGAGGTTGTGGGGAGTGCAGCAAATCTGAAGGAAGAAAAGAGCTACAGCTATGTGGCAATGCTACCTGGTGGGAGACGAAGACCATTTTTATCAGTAAGTTGAGCGAATTGGCTGGCGATGGAGTTCTTCTTGCTTTGGCAATGAGGTCATATGGCTGAGCTGTGAAAAGCACTAGATATTCATGAGGTTTAAGTGTGCACTGTGCTAGCATGATGGCTTGGCTTCTGGAAGCATTGAGGAAGGCAGATGCTGTCCTCTGAGACAATAAATAATGAGAGCAGGAATAAGTATTGTAGACACTTGGTGGTAAGGATGAGATTTTTGTGCTATTTCCTTCCCTCTGCTGAGTAGTTGTGGTGTGAATCTGTAGGATCCATTGGAACAGTGAAAATGAGGAGAACCCTTTCATGCGAAGCGAGTGTGCTGTGGGTAGCAAGGCAGCAATGAGAAGAACGTGGGTAGGCCTAACCACCAGAGAGTCCAATTTAGTAATGAAATTTAAAATGCTTGTCTTTTTTTATTTTAAGGTATCATTTTACTGTGTTGCCCTGGCTGGCTCTGAATTCCCAGACCTCTGGACTCAAGTGACCCTTTTGCTTTGGGACTGTTGGCATGTGACACTGTGACTGGCACTGCCTCCCTTCCCCACAACACACACTTTGACCTAAGGTTAAAAGTAGAATTGCTCTTCTCTGAAGTGAAACTGTATGCATCTTTCCCCCAGTAGCAGGCATTTGTTACTACTCTGTGTGTATTCACTGGGAGCTTAAGAATTTAAATATTAAAATGAGTATACTTTTCTGCCTCAGTAGGCTTTGATTTACCCATAGATGTGATGTGTCTACATTTATGTTCAATTCTCCTTATTCTGCTTTTCAGAATCAAGAAAATCTCAAATCTGGAGAATCTAAAAAATTTAGATGTCTTGGACCTTCATGGAAATCAGGTATTGTACAGCTTCCTTCCTTCCTTCCTTTCTTCCTTCCTTCCTTTCTTCCTTCTTTCCTTCCTTCCTTCCTTCCTTCCTCCCTCCCTCCCTCCCTCCCTTTCTCTTTCTTTGAAAGTTATAAATGTTTCAAGAATCCCACTCACAATGGATTTTAAGAGTCACTTTATGGATTCATTGACATTCTAAGGTCTTCAGCTTTCTAGTGTAGGATTTCCTAGTTTCTTAGAAGTGAATCACAGATGAGACCCTGGGGATCTGTATAATTGTGACAGTCCTTATTTAGGCACACTCTGAAGAACTGTAATCTTACTGAATTCCTCCTGCATCTGGGTTTCTCCTTCATCCCACACCTTGCTTCTCCAGAGGCCATCACTGTCCTGAATTGCGTGACCATCATGCCCTTGTGGTGTTTAAGTTTTCTTTTTTAATCATAATAAGGAATTGATATTTTATCTTGTAGCATGCTTAATAGTCAGGGTTCTCTGTATGGACAGAACTAGCAGAATGTTTATGTGCTGGCTAGTTCTATGTTAGCTTGACATAAGCTAGAGCTATCTGAAAGGAAGGAAACCTCAATTGAGAAATTGCTTTCATAAGATCTAGCTGTAGGGTATTTTTCATAATTAGTGATTGATGTGGGAGGGCCCAGCCCATTTTGGGTGGTGCTTTCTGTGGACTGGTGATCTGTGTTCTTTAAGAAAGCAGGCTGAGCAAGCAATGGAGAGTAAGCCAGTAAGCAGCATTCCTCCACAGCTTCTGCATCAGCTCCTGCCTCCAGATTCCTACCCTGTTTGAGTTCCTGCCCTGCCTTCCTTCAGTGATGGACTACAATGTTGAAGTATTAGCCAAATAAATCCTTTCCTCCCCAAGGTTGCTTTGGTTATGGTGTTTCATCATAGGAATAGAAACTGTAACTGAGACAGTATATATGTGTGTCTATGTTTTATTAAAATGTCTCATTCAGTATGGTTCACATAGCCTAACAATTCTGTCTCCCACTGGAGAGAACAAAAATCTCCTAGTTGCTCAGTCTGCAAGTCCCAATCTGTTCAACAGGCCTGTAGGATTCTGGGAGAGCTGCTGGTCTTCTGTTTACAGTGGAAGCCCAGAGAAGTTGGTTCTAACACCCGTGAAGGGGTGCCTCAGCAACAGACCTTGCCAGCAAGAGTGAGGGCAAGCAGGCAAAAAGCAGTTTTCCTCTTCTGTACCCACTTATCCCGGCTACATCAGAAGGTGCCACCCGCACTTAAAGTGGATCTTCCCACTTCAAGTGATCTGATGAAGAAAAGCCCTCTGGAGTGCTCGTTGGCCTGTATTTCACCTCATTCTGCATCCAGTCAACTGTCGATGAGATCAGCTGTCAGTCATATATACTATTTTTAAAGTTATCATTGCAGGTGCAGTGAAGCATTGTGGTGCTAATACTTTTAGTAAGTCTATTTTGATATAGAAATATTAGATCCATGAGGCTTTTCAAGTTGTGATATACCTTTGAGAAGTCACAGGCACCTGTAACAAATGCCATGTCACTAGATGGTGTGCAGGCATCATCTACTGGCTACTGTTTGGGAAAACACTCTGCTTCATCAGCTCACCTTATTGCATATCTTACAGTTTCATCTGTAAGTCTGATATTAACATTGCAATTTGCTCCACATAGTTACTTTGTAAAGTTCCATAGGCACAAAGAGGGATTTTAAATGAAAATTTGTCTTCTTTTAAAATATCCAACTCAACAAACAAAACTTTGGTGTATTTCAGAGCAAAGAGGGAGAGCATTTGTGACATTGGCTCCCTAAAATATCAAATGATGAACCATTCAATAAAAACATCACTTTAGCATCAGGGCCTGTGAGGCAGCTAAGGGGGAAAGGCATGTACTCCCAAACCTGTTCCGGGAACCCACATGGTGCACAGAGAGAACAAACTCCCAAAGTTGTTGTGACCTCCACACTCACCCTGGGCATGTGCATGCCTTCCCTCTAAATAAAGTCAATAAATGTAATAAAATAAATAAATCAAAGCACCAGTTAAGGCCAAGTGTTTGATCTTTAGAATTCATTCTCATTAGCAATGTGGGAACCATTCTAGAATAAACATTCTGACTCCAGTGAGATGGAAGAGAGGAGATGTCAGTGGTAGACCGAGCCAGGACAGCTCCTGTAAGGCCTTGGTATTGGGCTAGTGCGTATTCCCACTTTATACTGCAAAACCACAAGGTCGGGGAGCAAGCAAGACTTTACAGAAGCTTACTAGGCACTCAGCAAGCAGCCTATGTGACTGACAGTCAGCAGGTTATTAAGGGCAATGACAGTGATTGCTCTAGGTCATTCTGTTCTAGGTAACAAGTGAAGCCATGTTTGGCAATAAGCAGTACAGGCAGTTCTATAAGTGAATAACTAAATAAATCAATAAATATTTCATAATTGGTCTTTTCTATCTTATTCTGCTTCATTAGAAATCAAGATTACCTATAGAACATGATGTTAATCACAGCTGTCTCATGGATATGAAAGTGTTTTGAGGAGTGACAGTTCTGGTCAGGAAATGGGTCAGAGGGTGGAAAGAGATGTAGAGGAGCTGTCTCAACTTGCTTTCTGTTGCTGTGATAAAAGCCATAACCAAATTCACCCCAGGGAGGAAAGGGTTTACTTTAGCCTAAAGTCTGTAGTCTGTCATGAACAGAAGTCAGACAGGAACTTGGAGGCAGAAACTTAAGCAGAGATGCTGCTGCTTAATGACTTTCTCTTTGTTACTTGTTTAGCCTGCTTTACTATAGCAACCAGGACCAACTGCCCAGACAAAGCATCACACACATAAGTCACTTAAGAAGATGCCCCAACCTGCAGGCCAGTTTGGTTGTGGCACTTCCTCAATTGATGTTTCCTTTTTCTGGATAACTCTTGCCTGTATTAAGGACTGACCAGCACAGGGGGAAACTGTTCTCTGGAGAGAGGACAGTTGGGACACTTTAGTGGTAGGTATGTAGGTGACAGATTGAATAAATATTTAAAAAGTGGAAACATCAAGACTTAGTCTTTTCTGTGAGAGCAGTGGTGAATATAGAGGCATCTGGGAGATTGGCTCTACAGATTTTTACCTAGTTGTTCTCCTAGGGATGCTTCAACAAGATACAGATGGACGTGTAGAAAATTCTGCTCTTTCATTAATAGCTTTCTCAGGGAGAACATACCCTTCCAATGGTTGAGAGATGCTGCCTTTTCCTTATCCAGAGGTGGGAAATTTGTCCTTATCCGGGCACTGGAACACACAACTCTCCTGGACTCTCTGGCCAGCGAGGCTCACAATTAGGTGTCAACATTCCGGGCATCGTTTCGTCAATTTATGAAGTAGATCAATCAAAGTCTTTGTGTATGCTCTTTGCACACTCTTTGCCTAAAGCTTCTGTCACTTTCTCTGTGCTTGTGTCTTTGTCCATAGCTGAGAGAATAACTGATCTTATTTCACCAATTGCTGTGACTTAGGGAGTTGTAAGAAACTAAACAACATCCCTAGAGATATATTTCCAGATTTATAGGTTAATGGGGCTGGAGAGATTACTCAGTGGTTAAGACCATATGTTGCTCAATTTTTAGCACCCACATGGTGGCTCATGACCATCCATACCTCATTTGTAGGGAATCCAGTGCCCTTTTCTGACCTCCAACAACACAAAGCACACACATGGTACACATACAAACATATAGGCAAAGCACTCATACACATAACATTTTAGAGCTTTAGACTAATACTTATGTCCAACAACTAACAGTGTTTCCAAAGTAGAAGTAACAGAAAAATGCAGGTGGCTGTAGTTTCAGGCCCCACAGGCCTTTGAGGAACTGGAGAAACACAGTTTCTGAAAGGAATATTCAGGAATATATGCAGAAGAAAGGAGAACTGATGCATGAGCCTTAGTCAAGTTTAGTTCATTAAAGCAAAATCCCTGACATAAACCACCTGAGTAGTAAAGAAAGGTTCATTTTTGCTCACAAAAGTTCAAGTCCAAAATAAGGGGGCTGCACCGGGGCTTCAGGCAAAGCCAGGAGAAATCACTGGAGAGAGCATTCACATCATGGACAAAGAAACTGAAGGAGAGGGGAGGCTGAGGTCCCATAATCCCCTGGGGGCACATCCAGTGACCTAATGACCTTTCTCTAGGCCTTAAATCTGGATACTTGTGGCACCTCCCAATACTTGCATGCTGGGAAACAAACCTTTCTGTGGAGTTTTGTGGGGCACTCTGACCCCAACCATAGTAACCCATGTGTGTCTTTCTTGAGTCCAGCAGAGTTTCAGTTCACATTTTCAAACATTACTTCCTTTTTCCTGTTATAATTCCAGCCCGTGTCCACCTCCCCACCTGTCTTTTATCCTCCTATTTCTTGTTTTTCTCTGTATTTTGGGAGGGTTTTTCAAGCTCATGTGTGTTTACATTACTGATTTTTTTATACAGTCTTTATTAAGTACATATATTTCAAATTACATCATACCTTTATTGTCAGATGTCTTATTCTGTATCATCTATGAGTCTTCATAGCCTTGTTCTTTTTCCTTAAATTTTTATGTAACTTTATTTTACTTTAAATCAAATAGATGAAAAATCTTGGAACAAATTTTAAACATAAACACAGGTTTCTTTCATATACTTTCCAATGTCTTGTACACTATTGTGTATGTCTCTTCTGGAGCCTAGAAGGAATCTAGATGATGTTTGTTGGTTGCAAAGAGTCCAGGTAACAGCATGGAAACTGTATTATGAATCTAAAAAGTCTTTTAGCAAACATTTGCTCTGAAATGTTAGATTTTTTAAAAAGATCGAATGGTTATAGCAATGTAAACTAGTGCCAAAGAGGCCAGGAGAGGACATTGGATCCCCTGGTGCTGGAGTTACAGGCAGATGTGAGCTTCCATGTGGGTTCTGGGAACCAAATTCTGGTCCTCTGTAAGAGCTGTACCTCTCTCAAATCCAAGCATCTTTCCAGCCCCTGAGATCCTTAGTGGAAAGTGATACATGAGTGACCCAGTTTCTTAAGGCTGTCCTGTGGAGAGGTGGATAAGCGCTTGCCTCCATGTCAAAGGCACCTAAGCTTTGGGCTACCTTGGCTGAGCAGTAATTAGGGGGCTTGGCATCATGCTGTGTTCCCCTCACTTCTTGAGAACTTAGGCTGCTTTGCTGTGCTCCTGTGTCTCTGTGGCTTCCACAGCCTAAGTTCTTTTGTTCTACAGATCAGTGCCTAGACATTGTACCCTAGGGAGGTATTGTTTCTGACCTAAGCTCTTCTCTTGCAGAGTCCATCTTTTCCTCCCCCAAGGGCTTCTTGTCCTTTCAGTCATTCCTACCCTTCACTGACCTCAAGATCCTGGCAGTCCCATGTTCTGAGAGGCTTGAATTGCCTTGTCAAAGCATTGTGAGATGTGGCTGGGGGCCAGAGGCAGTTTCTGTATGGTAGATAGTGTGAGATGTAGGACCTGGCAGGCATAGAGCTACTCCAAAGGGGTTCATTGGTCATTTGAGGAAATTTACTCCACATGTTTGTTATGGTCAAATTGTCAACTAGGATTTTTAGCTAATTTCCACAAGTTAAATGACATCATAGGATTTTCAGTGAGACACTTAAATGGACTATAAATATCTCAGTATAAATTTTGTCCTGACATACACTTGTCACTAAATCTGGTGATTTGAATATTTTATTTTTGGAATTTTATGACATGTATATGCTAATCATGCTCCTCCCCTTTTCTTTTTAACAGATCACCAAAATTGAAAATGTCAATCATTTGTGCGATTTGAGAGTTTTAAACCTTGCCAGGAACCTCTTGAGTCATGTTGACAATCTCAGTGGTCTGGATTCCCTAACTGAACTTAACCTCCGACACAATCAGATCACCTTTGTGGTGAGTACCACGGAGACTGGAGATGCTCCCTGCTTCTCGCTGAAGGAAGCGATGATAGCTCAGTAGTGCATGTGTAATGCTGGAATCTGAAGCTATTTAGGATTTTAAATTTTGTTTTGTTATGTTTTTCTGAATTTAAATTGTGACTATAACTATGGAACCTTGTATGTGTTGATCTAGAAAGCTGGAATTGTTTGGGTCTCATTTCAGGTTTGTTTAAGCATGAAGTAATTGGGCTTCAATATCATTTGTGTCTCCTTTGGTTTGCTGACTCTTAAAAAAGGGGCTATAACAACAGCTTAGACTGGTGTGTGAACAGATGGAAAAGAGACATATTGTGGGGACAAAACCTGAGCTCTCAGACTGACTTGAAAAGTGGTTCTCAACCTGTGGGTCATGACCCCAGGTCAAATGACTCTTTCACAGGGGTTGCCTAAGACCATCAGAAAACAGATATTTACATTATGATTCATAATACTAGCAAAAATACAGTTAAGAAGTAACTAAGAAAATAATTTTATGGTGGGGGGGGGTCACCACAGCATGAGGAACTGTATAGAAGAATCATAGTGTTAGGAAGGTTGAGAACCACTGGCTTGACTGTTATGCTGTGTTTGTAGAAAAATAGCAAAGGGGCTTAAAATCATATGATGCTCTCCTCCTCACCTCATGATGAGAACTTAGGCTCCTCTGTTGTGGTGTCAGAACCTGGCTTTGGTTCCCAGCACCCATAGGGTGGCTACCCCTACTTCTACCCCTGTAGAAGGACTCGATGGTTTTGTTGGAAGTAGACAACTAAATAGTGGCCTGATGTAGAAGCCTTGTGTATTGATACAAAGGTGGAAGGTGCTAGAAACACCTGCCTTCCGTTTTATGATTAGATACCGACCAAGTGGACTTGACATCATCATCATTTTAAAAGCTTTGTTTCTTTCAACACTGCAGAAAAGCTGCATTTGGATCTCTCTGATGTCATTCTTATGCTTTTAAAGGCACACCCCAACAGAACCCCCTCCTCAGTAAAGAGTAGTGTGCTCTCTGTGGTATGCAAATGTGAGGGTGGATGATGCTCCCTTGGATCCATTGATTTTGCTTTCTTTTTACCCAGAAAATCTAAGGCAGCTAGCACCCATGTCTTCTGGGAGGGGAGGATACTTTCAGAACCTTTTCCAAGAAGTGGGTTATTGCAATTTCTGAATCGTGTGACGTCCTCCCCAAGTTGGACGAAATGGTAGGACTAGGATTGTTTGCTTTCAGAGCTTGCAGACTGGATTACTCTGCTGTGAATCCTCACAAGCTGCTCAGTCAGGACTAGTCCATCCCCCTGTGTCACCCCCACCCACACATACCAGGGCTGGTAAACATCCAAAGAGCTCCTGCTAGTTGGGGGCAGCATGTTCCCACCTGGAGTTCCAATTTGGTTTTCCCTGGGAAAGCACATGCCACTCAGCCAGGAACTCACTGATTGCCCAGGGAGTGTTGTCTTTGCTCATTGCTGTGACAGCCCAGACAACAACAGCTATGGGAAAGGAAATTGTATCCAATCATGAAATTTAAAAAGACAACTGTGTTATGCGTATATCTTTCATAATGAAAAGTGTACTACAGGAAGTAGAATGTACATGTAAGGGTAGATAAAGGTATAGTTCAGATCTTAAGTTAAATCATTTCTAAAGCATCTCTCTCCTCTCTCCTCCCATCCCCTTTCCCTTCTCCCCTCTCCGTCCACTCCCTTCCTTCAGACAGGGCCTTCTTAAATAGCCCTGGTTGGCCTGGAGCTCACATAGCTGTACCTGTCTGTGCCTGCTGGGCACTAGGATTAAAGGGGTGAGCTCCCATGTCTGGCATGCAACCTTTGCTTAAAGAATGCAGGTACTTTTTTTAAAACTGAGGTTACATTTTTTTCTTCATCTTTTCCTGTCCTTAGGTTCGGTTACCATGGTTACTCTTTCTTTGGGGTGAAACAAAGTCTCATGGAGCCCATGCTGACTTTAATTCCCTCTATTGCTAAGGATTGACCCCTAATTCTCCTGCCTCTGCCTCCCAGGTGCTGAGATTACAGGTGCTCTCTACCATAATGGCTTTCCTTTTTTTTTTCTATTTAATGGCTGATGATCATTAGGAATTATGATGATGATGATGATGATAATGATAATGATGATGTGTGGGTGAAGATGCCTGAGGAGGCCGGAGGCATGGCATCTCTGAAGTTGGGGTATGTGGTTGTGAGCTGCCTGGTGTGGGTGCTCAGAACGAAACCCTGGGCCTCTGTAGATGCAGTGATGCTCTTCACCACTCAGCTCCCTCTCCAGCCCTGCTGGCACTCTGGAGGCAAGTGCTCTGACACTGAACGACCCCCAGCACTTTGACTAGTAACTTTAAAATAAAAGCTCACATTGGGTAGTGGCTTGGGTGTTTGAGCTCTTCTTTAGCCATAAGGGGTAGCAGCGGGGGTGGGGGGTGTCTCTCTCTGTCTCTCTCAATTGATCGCTAGGTTGCATCCCTTCAGGATGAGTGGAAGGGAAAGCTGGATCACATGGTAACTGCTGAAATAAGAAAGATTTTACTTTGTTGGGTAGAAAGACTTTGTTTGCTTTTGTGCTGAATGAGATGCCCTTCTTGTCATGATGTGTGTCTCCCACGGTCCCCTTGTCTGTTTTTGCCATTACTAACTTTCTTCCTAGAGGAAGCACCGCCCTCCTGGGTACATGCTGCTGGGGGACCGGTGGGGAGCTCCTGCAGGGAACTCCTTTAGCCAGCTGCTCTGGACATGCTGGCTGTGTGCATGAGGAGGGTGGCATAGGGTTAGTGTTGGTTCAGGAATTGCTGTTGAGTAGATAAATGTTTAATTACACACCTACCCAATGTGCTTCATTCATGTCACCCAGGCCTGACCTTTGCATGTCCAGACTGAGCACAACTGCCATGGCCTCCTGTCTGAGGGAATTGTGTCAAGTGCAACATCTCTCTTGTGTTTCCCAGCTGCAGTTACTTCTGTTCAGAGCCATCTCTTGGGAAGTCCCACCACTTCCTGAAATCCATCCAAAATGTTGATCTGTCGTGACAACTCTCCAGCTTTCTTGATTTCTGAGAATTTACTTAGGTCGGTATGTTTATATTGAGCCTCAGGAAGGAAACACGTTACCTTGTGAACAGAAACTTGTCATGTGTTTAGTGTTGAGACTCAAGTTTGTTTGCTAATCCTTTCTTGGAAATTGGGTCAGTGTTGAGCTAAATATCTGTTTAGTTTCCATGGTGTTGTTCCCTTTTAAAAACTAAAACTTGGGTGTGGTGCTCAGGCCTGTACTCCCAACTATTGGGAGTCTGAAGAAGGTTTTACCAGCTTCATGGTAAGTCCAGATCAGCATTGACAAGAGTGAGACTCTGCTTCAAGGAAAACATCCTAAAACATCCACAATAACTGGAAACAGTAAGTCAGTATTGGTAGCTCTCACCCAGCTTAATAAATGGAACCCCTCTGAGCACAGCCCAGGCCTTAGCGTTCTCCTCCCTGCCACTGTCTCCTCACAGAGTTTGGTGTTGCTTGTTCTCACACACAGCTGTTTTCTGTCTCTTTTTGTTTACAGTGCTGGGATCTGGGATCGGCCCCAGAGCTTTATATACTTAGCTAGTAGCATCTACCACTGTGGTGGTTTGAAAGGAAATGGCTCCCAAAGGGAGTGGCACTATTGGGAGGTGTGGCCTTGTTGGAGGAAGTGTGTCACTGTGGGGGTGGGCTTTGAGGTCTCTTTTCTCAAGCTTCACTCAGTGTGACAATTAGTTGACTTCCTGTTGCCTCTGAGTCAAGATGTGGGACTTTCAGCTCCAGCATGATGTCTGCCTGCATGCTGCCATGCTCTCCACCATGATGACAATGTGCTAAACCTCTGAAACTGTAAGCAAGCCTCCTCAATTAAATGTTTTTATTTATAAGAGTTGCCATGGTCATAGGAACCCTAGCTAAAACAACCACCAAGCCACCTCCCCAGCCCCATTTAGTATATATTTTTTAAATTCATAAACAGTGAATAGTAATGGGTTTGCATGCTTTTAAGTGTTTTGTGCATGACACCATCTCATAGCTCCTATTTTCTGATTTTCCTCTGATACCATGAAAGTCATCAATTTTAGTACATATAGCCCTAGTCCACTACTTTTGGTAGATATATAGTATTTCACCTTATAGTTATAATTCAATACTGGACAGTCATATTATTTGCAATTTTTCCTTATTACAAGTGGCACAAGTAAACTTCCATACCTTTGTGCATGTCTGTCTCTATAGACAGACCTTTTAGAAGGTTTTGTTACAGTCTATAATAACAAATTAACGTAATGGCTGTTCCATACATATCCATATGATTCCATTATAGAAAATGAAAACATTTCAAGGACACACACTGTCTTTTTTGAGAACCACAATATTCTCATCTCTTTTTTTCTATCTCAAAAACAAAACAAAACAAAACAAAAAATAAAAAAAAACACAACAACAACAAAAAAAAAAAAAAAAAAAAAAAAACAAGAAACTGCTCTGAAGATACCCCGGTCTCAGCCACTGAACTGATTCCCTGACCAATAAGAAATTAGCTCCCTCCTTCCTGTTTGTTTTCTTGCCTTCTTTTTCGAAAATATAATTAGATTATTTTCTATGGAAAGGGGAGCTAAAAGACTTTAACAGCCAGAGGGTCAGGGAGTTTGCTGTGAGACTGTCTTCTAGGAATGTCAGAAGTTATACTCACAGAGTCTCACCAACATGACTGACAAAACATGAGCTGAACAAGGACAGCAGTAGATATGCTAGAGTGGACAGGAGAAATACCGTGAGTCCCAACCCTTTACAAATAACTATTGGCAACTAAGCAATGCTGGGGTGGGGGAAGAGAGAAGAGCAGCACAGAAATCATTAGAAAGCTTAGGCCAATGCAAAACTGTTTTGTTTGTTGTCTTGAAAGCCCACAGATATCTGACATGGTTTTTGCTAGATTTCTTCCCATATAACTTATTTTTTGTTAATATCATGAAATTTTTGTTAAGAAATTGGTTTGTTACTGTTGGTAGCACGTGGAACCATTGTTAATTTGGGCTCACTGATTTTTATCTATAGCAACCTTGTTCTGGGCACGCTGGGCACTTATTCTAGTAATACATCTGTAAATTATCTAAATGGGTCTTCTGTTTAGACTCTTTTCGGTTGTTGTTGTTTTTTTTCTAAACAATTAATAACAGTTTCCTCCTAACTTTATATACTCACTATATGTTTTAATGTTTATCTCCCTCTAAAATTTTATGGAGACCTTGTCACCAATGTGACAAGGCTTGAGAGACAGGGAGTGAGTAGACAAATGAAATGAATTTCTTTATAGGAGGGGCATGGAGGAGCCTGTTGCCCTCCTTCATGTGAGGACACGTAGAAGGTGCCATCAAGTGAAGGGCCCTTACTAGACACTGAACTCGATGGTTCTGTGTTTGATTGCGTTAGATAACCCTTTAGCACAAGGCTGAAGTGGAAGTACGAGTGGATTCTTGGATTATGTATCACCAGCTACATTAATTAGCTGCCATGTATCAACCTGAGGAAATATGAATGTTACATGCATTTGAGTGTGTGGATACAGTGCCCATATGTGCACACACAGAGTAGAATAGGACTTACACTTAACACCCTCATTGTATTGCCTCTAGACTGGCAATATGGATGTGCACAGCCATTTCATTGCCTTGAGACAGGAAATCCAGGTGTGTGCAGCCGTTATATTGCCTTGAGATAGGAGATATGGATATGTTCAACCACTGCATTGCCTTAAGATAGAAGACACACATGTGCATAGCCTCTTTGTTGCCTTGAGACAGCAGATATGAATGTGTACAGCCACTGCATTGCCTAGAATAGGAGATATGGACGTGCATAGCAAATGCCAGCTCTTTGCATGTGGGCTGGGGATTCAGACTCAGGTCCTCATGCTCACAGAGCAAGAATTCATCTTCTCTCCAGCCTAAGAAATTATCTTTTTTTTTAAAAATTTGATTTAAGTTTATATTATGAATGATAGTTGAATTTTATTAAAATATTTATATAACTCTTATAAAGTCATATTAGATTCCACTCTTAAATCCATGGAGTTTGTACATTAATTTTCAAGATCCTTAAGTTGTTTTAGCATCTTGCTCACATATTCTAGGCTATAATTTGTGTGCACAGTCCTGAAGGCATTTGCTAAGGTTGTTTGTAATATTTATATCCACAATACTTGAGATGTCCTGCAATTCCTTTGCCTCTTACTTTTCTGGCACTCGTCTGTGATACTGTGATTGCCCCAGAGGGATTACAGAGAGCCTCTCACTTGCATATCCTTTGATTTCCCACTTTGCTTTTCTATGCAGAATCTCCAGATATGAGGTAAATATAATGCCTTCCTTAAACATTTAGTAAAAATTAATTGTGAAATTGGCTGGGTGATTTTGACTTTGACTGGGTATAGTATAGTATTCACTGTCTTGGTAGTTTCTTTTAATCTAAGAACAATTCTTGTCCTACTCGTTTTCATTTTGGTCACTCTGTCTGTATTTCTGCCCCCTCCCCAGCCCCTGTAATATATTTTTAATTTTTGAAATTGATTTTCTTTTCACTTTATTATAGCTGCCTTTTCTAATTTAATTGCTTTGCTTTGAAGTTTGTTATATTGCCTAGCATGTCACCAATATTTGATGTTATATTCTAGAGAATAAAACTTTGAAGTTGATATTTCTTCCTGACAAATTGTTCCTTTCATCATTATGTGTTAGGCTCTTGGTTACTTACAACTTTACTGAGCGATATTATAGGAGCTTGTGCTGTTGTATCCTCAGGTCTTCAACCCATGTATACACAGTAACCACAAGCAGTATTTTGGGCTACATTCTCCAGCTTAAATACAAATTCCCTGCCTGTATTTGTTTTTTAAGGATTCTTTATGAATTCTTGACAGCTGTGCTGAGAACTCAGCATTTCTCCTGTGTTGGCTCTCCCAAAAGCTCCTCCTGACTTTAATGGCCTGGACACTTTAGGCTAGCCCACACTGAGAGACAGTCTCCAAAGCGACAGGCACTGAGAGCACTGAGCACTGAGAGGCTAAGAGTAATGTTTGTGAAATAGACAACGAGTTTTGCTGAAAATGACTGCACTTCCATCTACACCTATAATTAAGAACCAAATGTAGCGAAAGGAGTGCAGCCCTAAGTGTTCATGGCACTCTATTCTATGCTGTCACTGGGCTAGGCTCAGAGAGGCTGCCTGCGCCCTCCCAAACATTGCAGCAGGAAGGAGAAACTGAGCAAGCCTTTGAAATGGGTAAAAGAAGTTTCAAAGTAAGAGCATGTCAATAGTTCATATTTTGCTTTATTTATTTAATTTTTCCCATTCTTATTTTGTGGGTTGAGGGTGAGGGGTGGGGGGATTTATATCTCAGCATGAGTGTGGAGGCCAGAGAACAATTTGGCAAGAGTCAGCTCTCTTGTAACATCATAATGGTCTCAGGATCACACTCAGGTCATCAATCAGGTCATCAGGCTTGGTGGCAGGCACCCCTGCTCACTGAATTCTCCCCAGCTCTGCTTTGTTTGTTGCATATTACAGAGATACACAGAATGAGTTGTCACTGCTTGGAGGCCATTCCTGTAAGCAGGAAAGCAACCTCTATAGCATACTGCACCCTCCATGTTCCCACAGTGCTGAGGACTCTTCTCCAGACTTGATTGAGTTATAATCTAGATGCAATAAAATATACCATCTTTGCTATATAATTCAACATGCTTTTATTGTAATGTAACTACCAACCAGATCAAGATGTCTAAAATGTTAATATAATTCCAGAAAGTTCTTCTGTGTCCCTTTTCTAGTCAGTCCTGTCCCTGTTCCAGAGGTACTCTGATATTTGTCTCTGGATGATTTTGTCTACATGTATACTTTATATATAAAGTGTGTACATCCACATACCATGTCATAGCAAGAATGTGTGCTTGGAAATTTGGTTTTGTTGTTGGGTTGACGTCATAAACATTATGTAAGCCTAGGTGGTATGGCCTGCACACATCTAGATTATACTGTGCATGTTGTCATTAGCTATGAGGCCATTGTGTAGCACATGAGCATATAAACATAGATTCTTCCCTTTATTTGCTATGTTTTGATGGTCATCAATTTGTTGTGTTTGTCATCATTTTGTCAGTTGCTGGGTTAGATTCCAATAGATAAAAGCTGTCATAGCATTTGCTTGCTCATTTTCTAATCTTCTTTCTACTTTCTGGCCTGCACAAAGTTGCTATGGATTTTCTTGTTATTTTTATTTATCTATTTATTTTAATGGGCTTAAAGCTCTATTTCTTCTAGGTAGAAACAAAGGAATGTCATATGAATGTCTGAATTTATCAGACACTGTCTGTCTTTATTCTAAATGTTCATCAAAAACAGCTGGCACTGAGCATCTGTTTAGTTCACTTCTGTAATTCTCATTGTTTTAGATTTGCATGTTCTTGATGGATGAAGGCACTGAGTTTCCTTCAAGCCATAGATCAAGGCTATTGCTGTTAAAAGTCATATGACATTCTAGATTCAGCCCTTTGATATCTCTCTCTCTCTCTCTCTCTCTCTCTCTCTCTGTATGTATGATCTGTGGACATCTGTCTGTCTCTCTGCCTCTGTCTGTTTGTCTGTCTCTTTAACCCAGTATCTATCTGTATGTCTACAGAGAGTTCTGTGGCTTGCCCTTTTACTTTTTCAGAACAGTTTTGGTATGTGGAAGCTTTCTGTTTTCGTGACATCATTTCTAATTTGACCTCCTCTGTCATTGGTGTCTTTTGTGTCCTGTCAGAGGAATCTTCTTCCCACTGCAGAGTCATGACTGTATATTCTGTGTTCCTTCTAGAAGCTTAACAGCTTTCTCTCTTCATTCAGGGCTATGAGCTACTTTTAGTTAACTCTTTGTGTGTTGGAAGATAGTAGATGATTGTTCATTTTATTCACATATGGATATCTATTTTCTAGGCCATGTTTTATTGAAAAAACTTATTTTCCCACTGAATTGAATTGTCGTATTTATCAAAGTGAGTGATAATTAAAAATGAGTTTTTCTAGATCTGCTCTTTTCTTCCATGTCTACCACTGTGTTCAAAGAATTTTCTCCTAGACTCATATTTTATGATACTGGGAAATTTCAGTACATTTGCACTGTATAATCTTCCTTTTAGTAAATAAGAATGTTGTGTAAAGAGCATGAGTGAGTAGCCCAAGGCATTTTTACAGTTGTCACTAAAATTTCTCTGGGAAAGACTGCCCCATCCCAGGTGAAACACCTTCGTTTTTTTCTAGGTGCTACACAGACTTGAAAATAATGGTAATTTCTATCAACAAACCGAGTATTTTTGTTCCCAGAAACTGCATGATCATGTCTTTCATTAATTATAGGAACATTCTGTACCTGATTTTCATAAAAAGTGCCTTCAATTTTCTCTTTCTACTAACCCTCAGGATATAGTACAAGTCTTCTCATTATATTGCTTATTTCTTAATCTCTATTTAATAATTTTTGACATCCTAATTTCTCCCAGCTGCATCTTTGCTTTCTTATTACTTTTCTACTTCTACCTTGAAACTCTTGTTTCCTTTTTAACTCTTGTTTAATCTGATTTTCAGTCTCAACTATTGAGTTTTCAGTAATTGCCTTTTTTCTTCTTCTAGAAGTCATGTGCCATGTTTTCCCTAATCTCCGAAGCTCCTTCACTCCTGGTGCCATGTTTCCTTACTTCTCTAGTAATTTTTAATTGTAGATGTCCACAGTCCGCATATTATTCTCTCCTCCGATGCCTTAACACTTCTTCACTTGGTGACTTGACTGACATGTCAACTCAGTCTTCCTCATGGTAGTTTTCTGGTAGAGTTTAGTAGTTTGGGCTGGTCAGACTGCTGTGAAACTTGTTGAGTTTGTGTCTTCCAGACACTTTTGCTAGGAGGCTTAGAGAAGAGTCTATCAGGGTCCACTTGTAGAATGAGTGCTTACAGAGAATAGGAGTGGGTTCTCCTTAGTTAGCATATGAGTACCTGCTTTCTAGTCTGGTTTGTAATGCCTCCTTAGTTTTTCTTTGGTGAGATTACAACAGTATATAAATGGAAATCAAATCAGAAAAGCAGCATGCAATTGATAGCAATTGCCACAGAAAGGGTAGGAAACTAGAAAAGCAGATAAGAATATTAATACCTTTTAGATACTGACTGTTTTCATTGGCATTTAAAGGAATGTATGCTTAGAGTGGTGTATATGATGACTTAGTGGTTACTTTCCTTGGATAAGGTGTGTCTCTGCTGCAAAATGATGGCTGAAACAGGTAGTTTGGCATTGACTTAGTCTTTTTATGAAAAGGACTAATGTTTTCTTTTTGTTGTTCTCAAATATGTTCAATAAATCCATGTATAACTTTTCCAAATTGAAGTAATTTCCTCTATGTGCATTGCACCCTGACTTTTTAGATTGTGAAAACAAGAGCAAAGATGGTTTCTTCCAGTCCTCTGTCTTGTTTGCTGCATTACCACACCCTGTGTCTTCACCTTGCTTCTTCCTTCTTCCTCTGTAGGAAGAGTCACTAAGAATAGCCTGAGTAATAGATGTTCTATACAGGCAGATTGCTGAGTCATGAGTAATAGACATTCTATACAAGCAGATTGCTGAGTCACTGGGTTCTGTTACAGAGTTAGGGAATATAGAGAGCAGTGTTGAACAGAGGAGACAAATTCCTCAGATGAAAAGCCATTCTTTAGAAAAGTAAGTAATTCTAATCCTCATCAGTCTTAGAGTTCATAATTTCATCAGCCTTATTTCAAACTCCAGAAATCTGTTGAGTAAGATTTTCAGTATTGCTTCAAGTGCAATAAATTTAAGGTAATGAGAAGATTAATAATGTGACCTGTAAATATTTCTGCAGGTATCAACATTTTCTTTTCATGCTTATATACATTAATATTCTCTGCCTGTGAAATAGCTATCTCCAGAAGAGATGTGCTGTGACTGTTTAATTTGTGACAATAAAATTAATTTGTTGGCTTTTCCTTAAAAAGATATGGCTTGAGCATCCTTACAGAATAACTTACTTGCAAAGCTCAGCTTAAAGCCTGCTACCTCACTGTAGTCTTGGTCTGGTTTCCGAAGGTGAAGACAAGATGTTTATTGAAGTCCACACCAGGGAATCCAATACCTAATGGTTAGCCCTGAAGTTATATGTAGCAAGTGAGCCAGTTGTGTTTATGTATTTAGGAATATACATCTGTAACAACAATTAAAGAAAAAGAAATCATGAATTTGAGGAGGGTCTGTGTTGGAGGGAGGAAAGGAAAGGGGGTAATGTTGTAATGACATTTAATTTTAAAAACAAAACAAACAACAACAACAAAAAAAACCCAAAACAAAAAACTTTAAACAACAATAATAAAACCTACAGATCTTAAGAAGAAAAGTATAGGACTTTAAAAAAATATTTTAAAAAAGAAAATCAGGCGTTAATGGGCTAGAGAAATGCTCTTTGGTTAAGAACACTGGCTGCTCTGCTAGGGTTAGGTTACCAGCACCCACATGGCTGCTCACATTTGTCCCTTCCTGGGACCCTCTGTGCTTGACTGAGGGAGGCTGAGTGCACTTGCCCCTGGCCCCTGCCATGTGGGCATTACTGGGGTCCTCTTTACCTCCCTGGGTGGTGAATCCCGCTAGCTGGGTACAGAATTTCCATCAGAAGGGCCATATTTTAGTACTTTTTAATAGATCTTTTAGTATAAGAAATTCATACCTAGATAATTGATTGATAGGACAAATAAGTTTTCTTTTTATCTGTTGTAATGTTAGAATTTAGCTATGAAAATATATCTTAAAATCTTCAGGAAAATTAAAAATTATTTTCTCTTGATGTTAAATTTGGGACAACAAAAATATTGTAGGCAATTAATTTTGCTTTTTGAAGTCTTGGAAAGGCTTACTACAGAAGTGTTTATTGAGATGTATGTAAACTAAATTTGGATGTTTAGTTTTCATTTTTGTGAATATTTTTTACAACTATCAAGAAGTGCCAGTTAATGATTTTGAGAAATTGGTAGACTTCTCCCCCCCAAAAAGAGGCATTTTGTCAAAAAAAAAAAAAAAAAAAAAAAAAAAAAAAAAGCTTAATATGTCCCTAAAGGTAATCTGAGTTTGTACTTTAATTGCAAAACAATCATGTCTTGAAAGGAGTGTGTATGCTGTGTCTGTGTCATGGAGAGACAGTGAGACTGCAGTCTTTCTAAGGATGCTCTGGCTCCAAGGAGATAGATGCAGGCCACTGCCTCCATCCCCGGGCTGGTGCCAGCAGTGCTGGTGCCCAGAAACACTCAGGTAGAGCTCAGGAACAATTTGGGGACAAGAGAGTAGAGAGAGGGCTTTCAGGTTAGCTTTGATTTGTTTCTGGAGAGATTAAAAAAAAAAAAAAAAAAAAAGCAGCAGCCATTTCCCGTAGCAAACAGGGTCCTGGAGTGAAGCCTGCTCCTCCTCAAGTGTAGGAAAGTCAGAAAGAAGTGGCTTGAAGAAATGATTCTAGAAGTTTGCCAACTTTCAAAATTCATCACTCACAATCAAGGGGGATGGGTGTGGGTGTTAGTCTGCTGTCCTGTTTTCTACAGACTTACACCTTGACCATGGAAAGCTCTAGAAATTACTCCTTACCTTCTTGAATCAGGGTTTTCAGGATGGCAGTTACAGTAGAAGGAAGATGCTGTACTGGAAATGTCAGTTCTATATGGGAAGTGGCTGAGTGCCTGAAGTCCAGAATGCCCTGCCAGCCCACCCTCCGCCCTGCCAGCCCACCCTCAGCCCTGCCAGCCCACCCTCAGCCCTGCCAGCCCACCCTCCGCCCTGCCAGCCCACCCTCCGCCCTGCCAGCCCACCCTCCGCCCTGCCAGCCCACCTTCAGCCCTGCCAGCCCACCCTCCGCCCTGCCAGCCCACCCTCTGCCCTGCCAGTCCCCCCTCCGCCCTGCCAGCCCCCCCTCCGCCCTGCCAGCCCACCCTCCACCTATCACCTGCAGCAGCCTTGGCTGTTCTCTAGACAAAATCAAATTGCTCCACTTCCTCTGCAGGGTCCATCCCTCTAGTAGGTCATGCTTTTCAGACGGTTTTTCATTTGTTTTTTAATGAAATTGTGTATATTTGTTTTGTTTTTTTAGTCATCTGAGCCTAAATATTTTGGTATTGACTAAGAGCAACTTTTAGCACATGTTAGTGCATGCAGTCTAAACCTTCAGTTTGTGCCTAGATTAGGAGCTGACCTTATGCCCTCCAGTGACATTATGATCTGCTTTTGGTGTTTGTTTCTGTATGGGTCTTTGTAACTAAGTGATCTATTTCCAACAGTTTGAGAATAATGAGGCAAATCACTTTGAAATTTATACCATTGTCTGGAAAGCGTTTGAATGTATCCTTTTGAACAGTGACTTTGAACAAGCCCTGCTCACACCGCTGTGCTATGTATGCTACAGTAAATGCTGAAGTAGCATCCTGGCATCCTTCCCAAAAGCTTGCTCTCTGGGAGGCTAGCTGCAGCTCCCAGCTCTCTGCACTGCTTTTTACCTTGCTAGCGCTGGTGCGGCTTGTTCTGCGGATGTGCTGAAACCCTCCCACTAGCTCTGCAGCAGAGAAGAATGGATCTCCGAGTCCACTAGGAAAGGACAAATGGAAGGAGGATCGAGGACGCGGGAGGGGGAGACAACACAAATGTCTTCCAGCAGCTGAACAAGAAAGCATTTTAATATGGTATTCTTTTCTTTCCACTGACAATTTTTTGCTTTCTGTTTTCTTCTAGAGAGATGTGGATAATTTGCCCTGCCTCCAACGCCTCTTTCTCAGCTTCAACAATATATCTAGGTATGTGGGAACTCCCAACTTGTCATTAATAGATAACTTGTCTGTGTGGGCTCCAGTGCTTTGAGATAGTCAATGCAGTGGAGAGTTCAAAATCCTGAAGGATTTTACATTTGAAAATGGGAGGACCGCCCATGACAAAGTTCCTTTGTTGGGAAAAGGAAGCTCTTGTGTCTTCTGCCTCTGTTGCTGAAGATGATGCAATTAGCAAAGCATGGCCTTTCTTTAGTTATGCTGGTGGGCTGCATGGAGCTGTCAGTGTGTATTTGCTGTCTTTTGTTTGACAGCCACTGCCTTAGTCAACTGAATTAGTTTCTTTCATAAATTATCATCTGCAGTTCATACAGCCACTGAGCAGTTTTAATAAAGCAGGCTATATTTGTCACCGAGCTGCATGGGAATTAGGCCGTGCCTGCCTTCCAAGTGAGTCTCTCTCTGCTTAGAATGCATGCTGCTAAGGGAAGGGTATTAGAAGAGACTAACACACACTGTTTGCTTGTCATCCTTGTCCTTATATCATTAAGTCTTGTTCCGGGTTAGTAGGGGAGATTACAGAACTAAGGCAGAGGCAGTGCAGGGAGACCTCCCACTTCCCTGGTTTTCCTCCTTCCCTGAACCTTTGCTGGGCTTGACTCTGACTTCCCCTCCACTCTTTAGCTTCTCTTCAACACTGCTCTCTGGACTTGAACTTGTGCAAGGGAACCATTAAGTTTAAATGCACACTCTTCCTGGACTGAAGGTCTGTGCTTCTGAGGACTAGAAACCAAGAACTTTTGTGCATCTTTCTGTTCACACTTCTCCCCCACCCTAACACCCATTCCTAAGTTTAACCTCATCTTTTTATCCTGTATCTAAAAGAAAACTATCAGAAGATGGTGAGCATTTTAGAGAGATGATATTTCAGAAAAAATGCCCTTCAAGTCTCCCTTTTCTCCTCCATAGAAAAGCATGAAAGTTTACTGAAGGACTGCCAGGGTTCCTCTCAGTCTACATGCTCCTTTTCTAGTTGCCCTGGTGTCCTTTGTGTGTGTGTGTCTGTGTGCAGTGTGTGTGTGTGTGTGTGTGTGTGTGTGTGTGTGTGTGTGTGTGTGTGTGTAAGTTCTTCTGTTGGCATAGTTTTCCCTTGAAGACTGTCAAAGCTCTAGAGTAGTGGTTCTAAACCTTTTCTAACTTTGTGACCCTTTAATTTCCTCACGTTATAGTGACCCCAACCATAAAATTATTTTCATTGCTACTTCATAACTGTAATTTTGCTACTGTTATGATCGTAATATAAACATCTGCTATGCACAACATTTGATGTGCAACCCAAAGGGGTTAGACCCACAGATTGAGAACCACTGCTCTAAAGACCAAATTCACTGTTTAAGCTGTTGCAAACAGATTTGTCCAATCTGTGGTGAATTCGTTTTTTCTTGTTGTTCACGTGAGCAACTGAAGAGTTATGTATTTGCTTATATTAGAGATGATGCTACTCCCAGGCCCCAGGGCACCAACTCTCTGAACTCCTAAACTTTGGGCTTGTAAGGAGTTGGCTTTGGTTGCTTATATATCAGAGAACTTTCTTTCAAAATCTGGAAGGGAAGTTTACCTAGACATCAAAGTAAAATTAATGGGATTTTTTTCAAGCATGATTTCCTAAGAAACTGAGAAATAAGTGAGACTTATTTCAAGGCTTTTGTTCTTGGTGTGTCTCCATGAGCTAAGCTTTACATTTGCTTTAGTGTTTCCACCTGATGTGTGTCGGGGGTCAAAGTGGAGCTATTGCTCTGTATTGATAGCTATGGCCAGAAGTTTTTGGAGGTGTTGTTTGGGGTTTTGTTTTGTTGTTGTTTTTGAGACAGTGTTTCTTTATGAAACAGTCCTGGCTGTCCTGAACTTACTCAGTAGACCAGGCTGGCCTCAAACTCACAGATATCCACCTGCCTCTGGCTCCCAAGTGCTGGGATTAAAGGCGTGTGCTACCACTGCCCATAAGTTTTGTATCATGATCTGTTGCTTTGTGTTGATATCTATGAATACATTGGGTCTGGGGAAGAAAAATATCCTGGAGAGAAAGCCTTGAAAACATTTGTGTAAACTTTTCTTAAGATACATGTATGTCAGTAAGCTATGCTACAGACCAGTAGAGACCACTTTCAGTGAGGGCCTAGTGCATTTTCTGGACTCCATGTTCTGGTTAATAGAGTTCCCAGGCTTTACAGTCCAGTGTTCCTGGGTGGCAAAGGTCACAAAGAGAAGAAGCAACAAAATAAAGGCATATATTATAGGAGTTTCTAGCCCTCTCTGTAGAGATGCCAACTGCATCGGTAAATGAAAATATCCAGTATATGGCCATTTAGAGGGGAAAGTCTATTGACCCTTTCTGTGGTAGGACTTCGTAGGTTTTTACCAAGGTGTTGGATTCTTAATGATTTATTTGCATTAACTTTTAGATGCTTTGTGAAAACGCAGCAAGTTCCAAAATGGGATTTCACTATGGGATTCAGAGATAGATTTATGTGGTGGTTTGAATAAGAATGGCTCTCATAGGCTCATATATTTGAATGCTTAGGGAGTGACATTGGAGGATTGTGGCCTTGTTGGAGGAAGTGTGTCACTGGGGTTAGCCCTTGGGGTTGCAGAAGCCCAAGCCAGGCCCAATGTTGCTCTTGCTCTCTTCCTTCTGCCTGCTAATCTGGATGTTGAGGCTCGTGAGCTGGCTGTGTTTTATTGAAACATGTGTAGCTTGTTCTCTGATTTTAAATTATCCCCTGCTAGACTATAAACTGGACAATGACAAAGGAATATGTGTGTGCTGCCTATTATTTCATCATCTCCAGCACCTAGCATGAAGTTTACTAGTACATGTAGACAATTCCAATCAGGCTCTAACTCCTCCAATAAAGAGGTTTCCCTTCATGGCTCAGGATCTAGTTCTCCTGTGCCCATGGTCATCCTGTTGCTAGGTCATTCAGGTTCTGTTTGCTGCCTGTACCTTTGAGGTTTAAAGCTGTAAGCAATCATGTTCTCACGGCAGATGCTTCTAGGTTGATGTATTGATATGTCGGTAAGGCTGTGGCCCAGAACTTCTAGATACAATAAAAACCTACGGAAGTGAAGGCTTTTGGATATGGAATGGAGCCTATAAAGGATAGGGCCTACTTTGAGATGTTTCTTTTCAGGAACAATGACTGTGAGGCATTTATTAAAAAGTAAGGAGAGTGCAGACGTTGGTGGTACACACCTTTAATCCCAGGACTCAGGAGGCAGAGGCAGGTGGATCTCTGTGAGTTTGAGGCCAGCCTGGTCTACAGAGCTAGTTCCAGAACAGGCTCCAAAGCAATATAGAAAAACCATGTCTAGGAAAACAAACATAGCAACAAACAAACAAAAAAAGTAAGGAAATGTTGACTTGTAGTGTTTCCATGCACTGGAATTCGTAAACCACATGGATGATGGAACATTACTGCCTGCAAGAATGTACTTTGTAGACCTCTTTTCCATATAAGGATAATGCTTTGGACTCATTTTTCTCTGAGTTTTTTGTTGTTTTTGTTCTTGTTGTTGGCTTTTTAAGACAAGGCCTTACTGAACCTACTGCAATCCTCTGTTTCACCTTCCCAGGACCTGGGAATACATATGTAAGCCACCACTATATTCTGCTGTTGAAACTCGTGTGTGTGTGTGTGTGTGTGTGTGTGTGTGTGTGTGTGTGTGTGTGTGTGCCACATACATGTAGGTGCACTTGGGGGCCAAAAGAGAGCATCAGATCCTCTATAACTGGAGTTGTGAGCCATCTAATATGGGTGCTGTGAATTGAGCTTGTGTCTTTTGTGAGAGCATTTAAAGCTCTTAACCACTGAGCCACCTCTGTAACTCAACTTTTTAAAAACAAGCACAGTGATCTCAGTGCTGTCTTTATTTTTTTTAAACATTTGTTTGTTTGTTTGTTTGTTTATTGGGCAGGGGTTTATGCTACAGCACCCATGTGGAAGTCAGAGGACAAGTTACTGGATTGGTTTTCTTTTTCCACCATGTGGTTTTGGGGATTGAATTCAGGTTACCAGGTTTGGTGGCAGGTGCCCTTCTGGGTCTCCCAGACCCTGGCATTGAAACTTTTAATCTAGGCTTCTATTTTGTTTTTTGAAGAAGCAGTGCTATCAGAAAATCTCACATGGTTTAAGTCTTAGAACCCACATGGGGGCTCACAACCATCTGTACCTTCAGTTCCAGAGAATCCAACACCCTCTTCTAACTTCTGCAGGCATCAGGCATGCATGCAGTGTACACACATAAGTGCAGGCAAAACACACACACACACACACACACACACAATTCCTTTCTCTTTTTTTTGGCGGGGGGGGGGGGAAACAACTCTAGTGGCTTTTGTTAGGAATTATAACCATTAATTATCACTTCCCTCTCTGATTCCTCCTTTTAGAGGAACCAGTGTGTGTTCCTGGGGATGGAGTTCAGGACCTGTACATACTAAACAAGTACAAGATTTCCATCTGTTATGGAAACTAACATCTTTGTCATTCTCCTAGATCTGTGTGGTGTAACATTGTAAATGCTTCTGTAGATAAATGAGCACTAGAAGTCAACTCCTTGTGTGTCTTCTGAGTCTTGTAGTTTGTACAATTATAACTTGGGTGAGGTTCTCTTTGAACTATTAACAGAATTTATTTACATTGTGTCTTCTAACTCAACTAAATTGTGTATGAAGTTGATTGCCAAGGAAAGTATTTAAATGACATAAATAGAGGATAGAGGTTCATTCTTTGCATGCACTATTCTGGAGCCCTGAAGACCAGGTGACCCCAATCGTAGTAATGTGGTTTGAGTGGGCTGTTGAGAAGCTGTCTGTGTGATGCTGTGCCTCTCCTTACTGCAGCTTCTTCCTGCACTGTGGCTCTCCTCTTTCTGCTCTTAGCAACTGTCAGAAATGATGTTTTCTGAGGACAGTGTTTCCAAGCCTTGCAGTTTATTGAAGGGTCAAAGTTCATGAAGCAGGTACAGAAAAAAAGAAAAAGAAAGAAACAAAAGAAGGAGAAAGGGAGGAAGGGAGGGAGGGAGAGTGGGAGTGAAGAAGGAAGGGAGGGAGGGAGGGAGGGAGGGAGGGAGGAAGAAGAATGTATAAATCAGTGGGGAATCTGGAGACCTCCACCATGTTTGTTTATTCCCTTATGTGGTCAATGAAAGGAGAGAGACATAGAAATCCAATGTATAGCCTTACTTTTTTTTTTTTTAGCCATTACTATATATTTATTTTATTATCCTATACTTCTGTCATGTCTTATCTGTAGTCAGTTAAAATACCAACTCTGTAGGTACAGAAGCACATAGAAACGTTGCCATAAGTTGATGTGAGGCCTTTTGAAGGAGGGGGTGGCATGGGGTGTCCTGACTGTCCAGCTCCTCTGGAGAAACACTGGGGTTAATCATCCACAATAGTGTTTTCAGTTCAGAAATTGCCTTTCCTCTATGGGTATCAGTCAGTTGGAAATTTTCTGAGCCTACTCAACCAGCTTATTAAATAAACACATATGACTTTGAAGTCACCATGAATTTTCAAACTCCTATTATTTTAGTTGTAAGGGTTCATTTTCATGAGTTCAAATAAACTGAGGTTTTTTTTTTTTTTCTCAAAAGAAGCCTTCTTAAACTAAAAATAAAACAAAGGTCCTGGTTGCTGCCTGTGCATACACCTTGCATCAGACTGAACTCATACTTAAAAAGCTGAGAGGTTGATAGCTATTCATGGCTGTGAATTACCATAATGTATTCGTATTTATTTATTTAGAAAGAGAGTCTTGCTATGTAGGATAGGCTAGCCCTGAACTTGCTGTATAACTAAACTGTTTAGTGTTGGGATTATAGGTATGTGCCACCATGCTGGTTTGAATTAACATTTTAATATAATAATTTTATTAATGCTTTGAGAATTTCATAGATGCAGATAAAATATTAATCAAGATACCCCAGACTCCTTTCAGATCTACCCCATCCCAATTTCCTGCCTCCCCTTTTAAATAACCCACTGAGTCCAGTCTGTGCTACCCATATCCTGGTGGATATGGGGCCAACCACTGGGGCAGGTCCACAGGACAAGGTTCTAGAGATCAACCATTGGCCACACCCTTAAGGAAAACTGGTTGTCCCTCTTCTAGATGGCACCAATTGTCCATAGCTCCTTAGCAAGGGTTAGGGGCTTATAAGTCCCGCCTCCCTACCATGTAGAATACTGATGGGCTTGACCCTGTGTAGGTCTTGTGCAGGCAGGCATGACTGCTATGAATTTGTGAATGAGTGGTCCAGGCATGTCCAGAAGACTTTATTTGCCTCCAGTCTTCCCTGATCTCCACCTCTTACAATCTTCCTACCTCCTTTTCCATGATGGTTCTGGAACTTGGTGTGTATGTGTGATAATGTGATACACACACACACACACACACACACACACACATATATATTTCCATTTATGTATGAGCAGTCCAAAGACACTTATTTTCTCACTTTAGCCAGTTATGAGTTTCAATGTTAAACCTCTGTGAGGTTTAAGAATTGCACTAATCTATGGAAACGGAGATCTAATTGTAGAGGGCAGATTGATACAATGTTCATTTAGCAAAATATTAGTAATGGGTTTACCTTAAAACCCATGAGCTCCCCAACCATTGGTTCTTGGCCAGATTTATAGTAACACACACACACACACACACAGAGAGAGAAAGAGAGAGAGAGAGAGAGAGAGAATAGGCCTTATATCCAGCAAGAATGTTATTGATTATCCCCATAACACTTGTGCCACTATTGCAGTTATAGGCCTATCTTGCCAGAGTTGTCATTAAATTTCAAAGGTTCACATCTGGGAAAGATTGTTGACAACTTTCCCTGCAGCAGCCTGCACAGCACATTCCAGCTATAAAGGCCAGCCATTAGAGAGGAAGCTTCTTGACCAACTGATTTTTCTGTGTCCTGTGATCAAAGTGTGTGGTGTTTTCACCAATAGGGTCTTACCAAGTTATGCTGGGTAACCAAAAGATGTTGTAATAGCCTGTATTGTTTTGGAAGTCTCACGGACACCCTTGATCAAACTTGAAGGAAGGTATCCCATACCCGGCACTGTCCTTTTCCTACTCCATGTTCATAGCTGCCCCATTCACAATAGCTAGGGCATGGAAACAATCTAGACTCTGATCAACTGATGAATGGGTAATAAAAAGGTGGTACCTCTACACAATGGAACTTTATTCAGCTGTAGGAAAAGTGAAATCATAAAATTTACAAACAAATGGATGGAACTGGAGAACATTTTATTGAGTGAGGTAACCCAGACCTAGAAAGACAAGTCCTGAATATGTGGATGCCAGCACTGAGTGTTTAGACTTTTGCTTCTTTAATCCAGGACACCAGAAAGCGAATGTTAGTGGGATTGGGAGAAGAAGCATCTTGAGGGAAGGAGTTAGTAGAACACAGGTGGCATGGAGGTGAGGTGGGGAAAGGTGGAAAGAAGGAGGGGAGGGGAGGAAGGGGGAAGGATAGCTACACTAAAGACATATGAAAAGTCATCTGGAAGTGTGTGTGTGTGTGTGTGAGAGAGAGAGAGAGGGAGAGGGAGAGAGAGAGAGAGAGGGAGGGAGAGGGAGGGAAAGAGGGAGGGAAAGAGAGAGGGAGGGAGAGAGTGAGCTTCATTAGTCTAACCCTATGGCCCCTACACAGGGGAAAGTGCTTCTCTCAGAAGCTGCAAGTTGAATTGACATTTTAAAAGCAATGATGTATCAAAGACCCTCTGAGGTTTTGTTAATGTGAAGACTCTAGAAGTTTTTGAAATGGAAAGAATTCTTTTCAGTCATTGGGGAATCCAACCCAAATGAAGAAACAGTTTCCCCTTTCCTTCCTCTACACTCAGGCTCCTCCAGGACAGAGTGCCCAGTCAGTGTATGCTATTGTAGCACGACACTCCTGGCACAGATAGGCTGACAGTCTTTATTCACTTTAGTGGATGGGTAAATAAAACCAACTTGATCTGTTGTTTTTCATTGTTCATAGATAACTTCTTTAAAAATGTGTTTGAGTGTTTTGCCTATACGTGTGTGTTTTACATGTATTTTCCATGCCCATGGAGGCCAGAACAATTGGATCTTCTGGATCTCTCCTGAATCTCATTGATCTTTTAATGGCCTCGTTCAGCAAATTCTCTCACGTGGCTGTGTCAGGATTTAGTCTATCACTGATTCTTGTAGCCAAAGTCCAGGATGTAAACCTGTTCAAAAGTAAATAGGACAGAGAAGCTAAGTTAGGATTGTGTTACATTCAGTTTGCAATGGTATTTGCACTGCCTCAAGATCTTCCAGATCAAGCCTCTTTAGCTGTAAGCTGCCAACTATGTACTCTTTAAACATTTGAACAGACTGGCATTGCTTTCTTGGAGAAAACTGACACCTTCCCTGAGGTAGCTCCTAAATCATCTGTTGCAAAGGGAAGCGAGCAATTCCTTAGTGTGAAGGTCTTATGCACAATCTTAAGTCCTAGCTTCCCACTTCGGACATCTGCGTTTTCATTGGTACCTTTTCCCTCCTCAATATGTGTTTTATATTTTATCGCTTACTTTCTAGTATGGCAGTTTTTAAGAATTGTATTTGGGGCATTCCACAATGCCCCAGACATTGGTGAGAGTGTGTGTTGTGTTATTTTAAAAGTGTCAAGCTTATGTTTGATAACCTACTGGTGAAGTGCTGACACTCATTTTGAATGTTTACAGTTGTTTTTTAATTGAATAGGACTCAACTAGAGTAACATTTATTCTAGAACTAAATGATACTTCTTAAAATACATATTTATGTTGTCTTTATATTAAACACAGGGTTTCTGTATCCATTGGAGATGGTTATTACCTGAATTGTTTCTCAAGTTCTGTTTTGCTCCTTGGGGCTATGTGATAAAGGCATATGCTACCTACATGTATGGGGAGGGACTTCAATTAGGACTCTAACTCATTAACCTCATAATTCATCTCTACACATCTGTACTCTCCTCCAGAGAAGAAAAAGAGAGAGTGGAGAGGGAAGAGGGGAGCCAGAGACCACCCAACCTTATTTCCCTAACGTGTATTCTGAGGCAAACAGGGGAAATATCTTAGCCAATTAGCCTTTGGAATGTAAGCAAATGCCTCCAGATTTTATTTCTGTTTGGAATGTAAACACTAGCTCTGGGAAGTGAATTTCTAGACAATTCTCAACATCTCTGTTTAACCACCCTTAAAGCCTCTACCATAGAGAAACATAAAACAGTTATCTTCTACAGCCATCCTGTACTTGAGACTGGGCTTTTGGGGCAGAGAGTGCTCCAGTGCATAATCTGGATATTTAGTGGTTTCTTCACTCTGCCTAGAATGCCATTGTCTCCTAACTCTGGGGGGGCTCTAGATGTTCTTGATTTCACAGCCCCCCAACAGTTGCATTTTGCTAGGCATCCTGATATCAGCTCTGTGTGTGCAGACCCCTCCTCAGGCTTTTGGATCTCCTTCTCTGAATGCTGACTCTTCTGTTATAGAATAATCTTTTTGTACATTGTGAAGATGTGTCTTTGCCAAGATGTCTTCTGATTGGTTTAATAAAAGAGCTGACTAACCACTAGCTAGGCAGGAAGAAGTTAGGCAGGAAAGCTAAACTGGGGGAATGTTGGGAAGAAGAACGGCTGTGTCACGGCAGACTGAGGAGTCTGGAAGAGATGCCAGGAGGCACAGAGTGAGCAGGATGGGAAGTATACACATGAGGTAAAAGAGGCTCAAGGCAGCACACAGATGAATAGAAATGGGTTAAGTTAAAAGAGCTAGCTAAAACAAGCCTAAGCTATTGACAGAACATTTATAATTAATATTAAGTCACTGTGTGGTTATTTGGGGAGTGGCTGGCAGGACAGGAAAGTCTACCTACATCTATCTTCACTACCCACCACCCACATGCCAGGACTCCCACCAGTCCCACAGTCTGCTTTGTGTTTCTTCTCCCTAGCAACACCTCTGTTCTCTCTTTGGATTCACTGCCAAGTGCATCCTGTGGTCTGGAAAGTGTTTCCAGGCAGAAGCCAAGGTGATTGTGACGTTCATGTGTTCTCTCTCTCAAGGAGGCACAGTCCCTATACCCTGTCTTATTTATCACTTGGACTCTGTTTCTCCTGTTTTACAGCAGTTTGTATTGTGACAAAAAGTCTGGTATCATCGTGGTTAAAACTGCAAGTTCTGTCTACCAGGTTTTCAAACTGTTGATCACAGATCATCTCTGCCTTTATCTGAATTTACAGGCCATGAATTCCTTATAAACCAATAAAACAATCCATTACCTAGGAGCTAATGATACACTCTAATCTTCAACTGAAAGATTGGCTTTGCTGTGTAAACCTTTCCTTATAATTGATATGTACAGTTTAGAAAAGGGCTGAAACTGTACTCGTTAGATTTGTAAGCTCTGCTCAGGTGTCCCGTGTCTTTGTTACCCTTTCTCCCTATAGACATCGTAAACCGTCACTTAGCTTATCCTAATCTTCATTGACTGGATCATAGGAACTAAGCAAACTGCCTCTGAAAGTGCAGGATGTGTGGTTCTGAAAGAAAGCATGCTTCCGTTGTGATGGAAACATAAATACTGTGCTGTGTTAGATTATGTAGGAACAAACTTCAGAGTGTCTTTCCACGGAGCTGGTGTTTGGTAGTCATAGCCTTTAACTTTTGCTTTAAGTTTTGACTCAATTGAAGAGATGCAGGAATCAGACAAATGGGATTCCAAATAGCAGAATGTAATTTTGATATCCATAATCAGGATATTTTCTTTTTTCTTTTTCTTTCTTCTTTTTTTCTTTTTTCTTTCCTTTTTTTCTTTTTTTCTTTTTTCTTTCCTTTTTTTCTTTTTTTCTTTTTTGCTAGTGACTCTTTACTGAGCCCTGGAATATCCTGTCTTTGTAGACCAGTCTGACCTGCCACTCACAGCCTGTCTCTGCCTCTGGAGTGCTGGGATGAAAGGTATGCACCTCTACACCTGGCTTTTAAATTTGTTGTTGTTGTTTTGTTTTTTGAGACAGGGTTTCTCTGTATTGCTTTGGAGCCTGTCCTGGAACTCACTCTGTAGACCAGGCTGCCTTCAAACTCACAGAGATCTGCCTGCCTCTGCCTCTTGAGTGCTGGGATTAAAGGTGTGCTTTGAATTTTTATTTAATATGTGTGTGTGATCTATGTGAATGCATGTAAGTGTGGGAGGGGGTGTGCATGAAAAGGCTATAAAAAGGCATCCGATCCTTAAAAGCTTGAGTTACAGGCATTTGTGGGAAGCCTGACTTGTTACTTGGGTGCTAGGATGGGAACTTCAGTTCCCAAAATTATTCAGAAAACACTCCCAACTGCCATAACATCTCTCCAGTCACCCTAGTCAGCTTTCTCAATATAACTTTCCAAATAGAGTTTTGCTCACACCATTGCTGGCAGAGGAGTTGGAAAGTTGAAGCCATTTTTCTGGGAGGGGCAGAGCTACAAATCTGGTACCAGTGGTTCAGAAAAAGACAAAGAGAACTGAGGATTCTTCTGTGTACAGAGTAGACCCATCAGTCTTTCTAATCAGATAGATCATATTTGCCTCTTTGGAGAGGTACTTTTTATTTTGAAAAAAGGGTGTATCCATCATCTTTCCATTGTGACAGAATATCAGAGCTATCAAAGGAGGGCAGGCTTATTTTGACTCGTGGTGTCTGGAGTTCCAGTCTGGGGTCTTTTGGCCCAATTGCTGTTAGGATGCAGGAGTTCAGTACATCATGCCAGAAATGCCTGGTGGAAGGACTCTCATAAGCTCTTGGCAGCTTGGAAGGAGAGGAGAAAGTAGAGATGTGAGCTGGGAATAAAATATGCCCTTTGAGGCCACACTCCTAAGGATCGCTTCTCTAAATAGGCCCCACCTTCTAAAGTGTCCTCCACTTTTCAGTATTCATGCTTGAGATCAGAACTCATGTGACCCAGTTACTTCCCAAAGGCTTTCACTTCTGAATACCATTGCCTTAGGGACTCATCAGCTTTTTGATAGCATTGAAGATCTGAACTCTAAAAGGCTGCAAAAGCATGGTAGGACTCATTAGACAGGCAGATTCATCACTCTTCCGTGTTCGTCTTTAGTATTAAAGATGGCTCATGTGGTGCTGTAATGTGAACTGTTCAGGAAGGAAAACAGTTGCCTGATCTTGCAGAGCAGGTGACTTGGTTGAAACAGGAAGCACCGTTTTCTCCTTTAAAAACTCTTCCATCTGGTCAGTCTAATGGGTACACAACTTCAATCACAGCAAGGAGAGGCAGAGGAAATCAGATCTCTATGAGTTTAGTCCAGCAAGGGCTATGTAGAGAGACCCTGTCTCAAAGACCAGTGCAAACAAATACACAAATAAAAGAACTTCTCCATTGCATGCAAATAATGGAGGTGAGAGAACTTCTGGATTCTTGCATTGAAGGGAAATCTATCCTGAGTGCATAAAAAGCTATTCCAATGATCTAATTATAAGCTGCAAACACCTGAAAGGATAGTTCAACACTTCAGCTAGTGTCTGGGCACTGTTTTGTTTTATGGTGTTCAACTTGAGATTTAGATATATGTTGTCATAATTAGCTTCTGTTGTCAACCTCACACACCTGGGAAGAGGGACCCCCAAGTGAGGAGTTCCTTTCATTAGGTTGGCTTGAGTAGGTTATGTCTGAGGGGCATTTTCTTAATTGCTAATTGATGTAAAAGGAGCAAACCCACTGTGGGCTGCGCCATCCCTGGGTCCTGAGCTCTATAAGAAAGAAGCTGAACAAGGGATGGAGGAGCAAGCCAGTAGGATACAGTTCTGTTTCCCATCTTCCTGCCTGGAGTCCAGCTCTGTCTTCCCTAGAGTGTAAGCCAAATTAACCCTTTCCTCCCCACATTGCTGTTGGTGGTGCTGTTTATCGAAACAACAGAAAAAAAAAAGCAAAGTGGGACATATGTATGCATGTCTTGTGGAATGACCAGACCAATTTGTACTTTTCAAAAATATGATACATTGTTATGAGATGTAATTACCATGCAATACAGCAGCTCTCCTGAACACATGCTTTCTAATAGAAATGTGTCCATTTAACATGATCTCTGCACTAACCCCTGTATTCACTGCTCCTGCCCTAACTCCTTGTAACCTCTGCTATGTTCCATGCATCTATAAAGTCAGCTGTTTATGATTCCACATGTAAGTAAGATAAAATAGATTTGTCTATCTGTCCCTGGCTTATTTCTCTGGGTCCCCTGTTTTCCTTTTGTTTACCCCTTTTGTTGCAAAGAACAAGATTTCCTTCTGAGGTTGACTAAGATTGTGCTGTGTACATACATGTCACTTCATCTTCTTTCGTGTGTGTGTGTGTGTGTGTGTGTGTGTTTGTGTGTGTGTAGCTGTGAATTCATGTGTGCACGTGCACATTTATGTGTGTAGGTGCTTGAGTGTTTGCATGTGTGTACATGTGCACATACATGTGGACAGCATAGGACATGTTGCTCATTAGGCATTGTCAACTGTACCACATTTCTGTATCCATTTAGCTATTAGTAGATAGACTTTCACATTGTTTCATATTGAAACTATTGTGAGTAGTGTAACCGTGAGCGTGGAAGACAGCACGTCTCTACACATTGTCATTTCATTTCCTTTGGATAGAAAATGGGGTGCTGGGTCACGTGGTGGCTCTGTTTTCAGTTCTTTAAGGTGCTCCATACCAATTTCATATTATATTCCTGCCTACAGTATATGACAGCATACAAAGGCTCCCTTTCTCCGTGCACTATTTTACATCCCGTGACCACAGTTTCTGACAGAAACACATTTTGGCTGAGGACTTGGGAGGGTTTCAGGCCCCTGTGGTGAAGAAGGCAGGCTGCTGAGGCACTAGTGTGGTGGGGACCCTTCACATTATAGAGGACCAGGAAGCAGAGAACAAGGCAAGAACCAGGGGCAGTGTAACCTTGAAAACCATGCCCTAGTGACCTGCTGGGCCAACTGGGCCGAACCTTAAGAAGCCTCCTAAAATAGCACCAGTGGGTGGGGGTAAGTATTCAGAACACAAACCTGTGAGGTGCCCTTGAATCAAACCATGGTGCCCCATGTCCTTTCCAACACCCATTCCTTGTGTTTTGATAGTAGTCATCCTAATGAATGTGATGAGATAGTGTCTCACTGTGGTTTCAGTTGGAATTTCATTCTGATTTTTCTTATGTGCCTGTTGACTGATTGCATACATGCTTTTGACAAACGTCTATTCAGGTCCTTTTTTCATAAAACTTCTCAGTGGCTTACAAATAAATCAGCAGCGTCTGCTGTACACCTTCAAGTCACAGACTGTCATTTTTACTTCTCTGTAAGATTTTGTGGGAAGCACAGAATGAATCTGCTAGAAGGGCAGGGATTTTCTGCTGTGACTGGGAGTCTTGCTGTTTTACACATCAGGGTGTTGGCCTTTTGTTCTCCTAAGCGAGCACAATAGGCTCAAGTGTGCTCCCAGTGTCTCATATCAGGTGAGTCAGGGAAACCTCTGCCCAGTGTTGTGACCTGGTACCCAGTGTTGCTGCATCCTATCCCAGCTCAGTGCAGTCTCTGCCCCACCGCTTTCCTTAAGGAACTCGTTTTTTGTTGTTGTTTTGTTTTGCAGGTGGTTGTTGATAGATAGACATTGTTTACACATTTTTCCCCCCAAAAAGCACGGAAGATGGCATTGTTGAATTGGCAGAGATCGAATGTTTGGCTTTTGTTTCCTATAACTGTATGATCAAGTTTCAGAGAACACACCAAACCCCAAGTGGCAGACTTGAATGCTGCAGGTTGTAGGAGAGCAGGCAGGAGTGTACCAGTCTGTTCTTCACTGCTCTGCTGGGAAGAGCATCGAATCTTTGCAAACTCTAGGGAAGTTTCTGAAGAGCTGAATGTTCAAGGTCTCTGTGTTGTAATTTAAGAAAAGTGGCAGGAGAAAGACACCATGCGACAGGGTTCAAGGGTTCAAGCAGAGGGTTTTTTTTTGTTGTTGTTGTTGTTGTTGTTTTGTTTTTTTTAATTAGGGAAAGGGATCATAAAAAGGGGAAAGGGAAGGGAAGGGGGCGAGACCAGCCTCCAGGTACAGGAGCAGCAGGAGAGAGAAAAGAGGGACAGAGAGACACACACACACACAGACAGGCAGACTGAGGGAGAGAAAGGGAAAGAGGAGGGGAGGTGGGCGGGTCCTTTAAAGGGGAAGTAGTGAATAGGCTCAGATGATGCTCTTAGTGGCTACAGCTGAGAGCATACCCTGTCAGAACCCCAAGGACAGGCCAGTACAGATGCCTGAGTACTAACACTCTGGACCAGTAGCATTCTCCTGAAGTTCAGATTGTCAAGCCCCATCCTAGACCTGGATCACAGCACCATTTTCTGAAGATCCTGGTGACTCAAGTGCACATTTGGGAAGTGTAGCTATAGAGGGTTTTGATTGTCCTTAATTAGGTCAAATACCAGTTGGAAGTAGTCACTCTGGCCAAGGACATATGGGAGGCACAAAGCACTAGTCAGCTTGTGGAAGGGTTTATTGCAGGGAAGAATTCTGCTAGCAGTTAAGAAGAATTCTGATAACAGTAGATATTTGTGTGAGTGCATATCTTCATTCTTTTTGCACTCATTAACGATAGAGCCTTCTGTTCACTAGCACTGTGGATTCACCTTACGCGCACGTGTGTGTGTGTGTGTGTGTGTGTGTGTGTGTGTGTGTGTGTGTGTTCGAGACATGGTCTCCTACCCCACTCCCAAGACAGTGTTCTACTTCCAGCCATCTGTCTGCCTGACCTAGATAGGAAAGATTCCTGCTTCCTCCTCCTCATCTACTCTCCAATGACAATTAGCATGCTAAGCATGGGCACCCACATGACTCTGCTCAGGTATCCCTTCCCTTTACTATGTTCTTGGGAGAGTTGGGGAGCCTGTTTTCCTCACCCACTGCACCCCATCCTGTTGCTAGGGCACTATATGGATTTCTGCCTTTTACAGCTGTGAACCAGCTGCTCAAATACTTGTGTGTTGTTGACTCAAGTGTGTGTGTGTGTGTGTGTGTGTGTGTGTGTGTGTGTGTGTGTGTAACATCTAGGAACAGAACAGGTGTTTTAATCCTTTAATAATAATGGTTATAAATTGATACCTAAATAAAAATTGGGACCTAGATTTTCTTGGAGCTTAGCTGGCTCCTGTTATCTTTTGACAGCTTGTTTACTATATAAAAACTGATCTGATTGTTGGGCTCAGTTCTTACTAGCTTATTTCACTTTTAGTAAAGAGTCCCATCTCCTTTTCAACAAAGTGCCAATCATTGATTGCCCTTGTCTGCTTCTTTTATTGTGTTTGGGATTCAAATGAACTCCCAACCCACTTTCCTCCTTCTTCCTCCAGTTTTTAACCATAATTCCCAAGATTATCTTGTGGCTTTCATTTCTGCAAAGACCAGTTGATACAAGAAAACAACACAGGCTTGTCCCTTACCTACTCTTTTATTTTTCTTATTTTTTTTATTTTGCTCATATTTTCAATCCTGCTTTTATTTCTTAAAACATAGATGCCTTTAAGTTTTGTTATTTTATTTGTGTGTGTGTGTGTGTGTGTGTGTGTGTTTGTGTGTGTCTGTACACCTTCGTGCACATCAACAGTGAATATAAGATGGAGTATAGTCACCTGGAGCTGGAATTACCAGCAGTTGTGAACTTTCCAGTATAGTTGCTGGAAATCAGACCACTGTCCTGTGTAAGAGCAGCAAGTATTCTAAATGCCTTCGCCATCTCTCCGGGCCTTTTCTAGGGTTTTAAGACTGTATGGATTTTCATAGTCCAGTTATTTGAAGTCTTATCCAGTCTGACTATGTCACCTGTTTTGTTTGCTTGGTTTTGGCTTTTTGTTTTGTTTTGTTTTTTTTTACAGGTCTTCAGAAAGCTTAATTTCTTTACACAATTGATCTGTTTTGTTGTTGTGGGCATTTGAGGCTGTCCCTTAATATATAATTGTTGGGGTCCTTGAATCTAATCTGTTGTCAGAGTCCTCTAGACTAAGCAGACTTGGGTGTCTTAAAAAGTTTTTCCTCTTGGAATATTTTAGACCTGTTCAATTCAGATTCATACTTCAAATTATTGTTTGTATTTAAAAACAATCAAGAAATACCTCACTCCTTTCCTACTGGGGAGTTGAGCTGGGGAGTATCTTCAGGAAGCAGGTGGAAATAAATGTCCACCTCTATTCTATCTCTGTTTGAACACCTGGCTTTAGGAACCAATATCAAGTTTGATTGTCTAACTTGAGTAGTTCCTGGGATCTGTCCACTGTCCCATAGCATCAAGAGCCTGTAAGCCAAACAAAGACCACTGCAGTCAGCAAATCCTTCTTCCAATTGATCTGCTTTGTTCTGGGTGTGCTTGTTTGCCTCTGCATTTCTGCCACTCCTGTCCTCCTCTCCTCTCCCCTTCTTGCCCCTTTCCCTTCTCTCCTTTTACTCCCCCTTTCCCCTTTATTTCTTCTTTCCTTACTTTTTGAGCAGATTATTACTTGAGATTTTCAAATATATTTTATTCAGCTCTTAAATGCACCATTTTTACCACCAACATCCATTTCTGTAATGTGTTTTCTTTAGATGTGTTAAGCTTTACTAATTATACATATCTTATGGATCTTTCCAGTGATTTCATGTTTGTTGTATGAATGTGAGTGTGTCTGAATATGAGTATTGTGAGAATATGTGTATGAGCATGGCCACGTGTGTGGTTGTGAATGTGAGTGTGAGAGAGGGTGTGAGTATGTAAGTGTATATGGGAGTGTTGGTGGGGAGCTGCTGGAGCTGGCATCAAGGGCAGTGTCTGCCTAGAAGTACAGTCGCTTCCCCTCCTGGAGTCTTTTTGGTTGTGTTTGAGTTGCAGATGTGGATCAGCTAGCTCTCCCAGTCTTTTAGATCGCTGAAGTGTAGCACAGTGACCACATTCACTGGGTGTATAGCTTTCCACTATACACACAAACACACTTTATACTTGACTTTGTTGAAGATTGCATTTAGTTTTGTGTGTGGCATCAGCCGTTCTTTCAACAGATGATCATTAGACCAACCCCAAAGGAGTGCTGGAGAGATAGGGCTGTGAAGATTTACGCTAAGTGTAATTGAGATTCCTTGTTAGCTGACATTTTCATCCATCTTTAGTTTTGAAGATAGCATTGTTTTAAAATTCTAAACAGCAATAAGAAACAAATCATAGGTCCTACAGTCTAGTTGTAGGTAGTAAATAAGAATACAGATAGAACCCACCTATCATGGGATAAAGGCATCACATATTTCTTTGATTCTACACTGTTTGTATTTCTTTCAGTGTATCTATCTGATTATTAATACACATCAGGTCATAATAATTATTGAATAGTATTTGATCTTTTAAATAATTCTAAGAATAGGATGAGAAAATCCATTTATCATGGGGGGGGGTGGTCAGGAGGAAGTTCTTTGGAATAATTAGACTTTGTCCTGTTGTTTCATCCAGTCCTGTAACTATGTGTTTCTTCTAGAGTCGTCTCAAATTTTTCTGAATCATCTTTTTGAGAAATAATTTACATGTAATAAAATATACTCATTTGAAGCATAGTCTAATCAATTTTGCAGCATATGTATCCTGTAACAACAACTGTAATCTGTCACTTGAGAGAGAAGTCTAGATATTATTCAGCATTCTCTCTGTCACATCCAGATGATTACAAACTTCCATAGACCCCCCTGCTCTTTACTTTCAGAAAGACTACCATAGTTTTTAATGTGTTAGTCTCTGACAACTTTCCACATCCTACTGCCATCTAATTTACAACTAGCTTTCCACTCATAACCTTTTTCTTTTCTGTGTTCACTACACAAGGTTATGAAATTGTGATTTTTCTGAACTACAATTCTGATCACATTATCATCACCATCCACCATCCCTGCCTCCAATCCCCACTCTCCAACTCTCTACCCTCTCTTCAAACCACTTCATGTCTGAAGTCCCCCCATGACTCCTCTCAGTTCCTGTCCTCGGTCACTGATTTTTGGGGAAGGACATTGGTGCAGAGTAGCATCTGTTTATTCAAATCTACTTATAAAGCTGTTATTAGATTTAAATTTGCAAACTTCCATCTGCCTGTTTTAAGTGCCTTCCTGTAATTATCTCAATGTGTCTCAAATGCCTTGACACACATTCAGATCGTGAACTCATCTTAGAGATCGGTAAAGATCAACTCTGAGGTGAAACCACATCAGACGTTTTAACTTTGAATCTGATCAAAACATGAAGAACTGTCTGGCAACAAAGAATGAGGAAAATCTACTGTTCCTGTCATGTGGTTGGTTTTTGTACCACACTATTCTGTATCTTCTTTTCTTCAAAGATGGTAATTTCTAACATAAATCCTGAAATATTATATATTCTTCTACATAAGTGTTTGTATTATTTGAGTCTTGCTAAACTCCAGTGTAAATGAATTCCCAGATTTTTTTTTCCAGGAATAGTATTTATAAAGTGATTATTCCCATCTTCAAAAAATCAAAATCTCAAAGTGTGGTTTTTCTAAGTATCAAAATATGATTTCCACATCTTATATATAAGGGCCAGTACCAGAGTCCTGGCATAATACAGGAGGACAAAGCTTGAAGGTTCACACAGCCTGTTAAGGACCGTTTTGTACAGTTAAGTAGAGTTGACTGTGACACTGTGATTTCATTACCAATTAGTTCATTGCCTGTGGGGAGATGATGCTCCTCTGCTTTTGTTACTAGAGCTTGACAAGAGAGGAAGGAATGTGCTTGACAGATGAGGTATAGTCTCCACAAAGGAAGTTTCTATGTCACTTAGAACTGAACAGTTACAGTCTAGGTGCTGGAATAAATGGAAGGAAGCCTTTGGAGATATAAAGTCCAGTTAAGCTGAGGATTGTTTTTTTTCTATGGCATGTCCTTGGGGAGGTGATTAACCAGCACATACAGGATTCACGATGGTTCCCAGGCCCCTCCACACTCACAAGTGGACGATGCTGGCTGGGAGAACAGTTGACAGCTGACAGAAGCAGCTCTGCTATAGGCTGGGTCTTCAGTGTGTCTGGGGGGGTGGTGGACTGATGTGTATTTTGGAGTCTAGTAATTGAAGGCAGTTGTTCACCTGTGACCAGATTAGGTACAATGTCACATTTTCTTGGGAAATGTTCTTGACAGTGACAGGTGTAGAATCAGTCCAAAGCTGCATTACAGAGTCTTACTCTGCAGCCACAGCACTTAAAGCAGCAGGTCAGAGGTAAAAGAATAGACACATTTATCAATGGAACAAGTACAGGCTTGGAAATACCCACATAGATACAGTCAGAGGATCTTCAACAAAAAGGCAGATGATTCATCAATGTGGGAAAACGTGAATTTGGACCTTTCATTAAATTAACCCAAAATGGGTTACAATCTTCAATATAAAACTCTCAAAACAAAGTTGTGGAAGAAAACCCAGTCAGCCTTCAGAAACCAAAACAGGATTTAAAAAAAAGGGATTACTAAGTTATATATCATTAAAATTACCCCCCTACTCTGTTAAGGGAATGCAGAGGGGCCAGGGAGTTGGCTCCCAGACAAAAGCAATCAGTGCCATAACCGAGGGCCTGAGGTGATCCATGGGACCCACACGATGGAAGGGGAGAACTGGCTCCCTCGAGTTTTCCTCTCATCTTCACACATGTGCCATGGCATGGGCATATCTATACACACACTACATAAGTAAACATACATACATTCATTTTTGTTTCTGTTTTTTTGTTGTTCTTTTTTTTTTCTCAACAGGGTTTTTCTGTGTAGCCCTGGTTGTCCTGGACCTCATTGTAGACCAGGCTGGCCTTGAACTCAGATATCTGCCTGCCTCTGCCTCTTAACTGCTGTGATTAAAGGTGGTTGCCATAACCACTCGGCTATTAAATGTAATTTTTTTATGAAACAGGTAATACATACTTGCAAAGCATGCATTGGGTAAAGGATACATAGCCATAATATATTTTAATAAACCTTGTAAAGCTCAACAGTAAGAAAACAAAGAATCCACTTAAAATGAGCTAAAGCTCCGAAAACACCAGGAAGATACAGCACAGGCAAAAGTGCATGTGAGAGATAGTCAGAAGGGAACTGCTCAGTAAATGACACCATGCCACCATTCACCTGATGGAGTGGTTAGCATCCAGAGACACTGATGACCACCACATGCCGGTGGGTACAGGGAGCTGTTAGCCCTAGAGGAGTTCCTCACACATGTGACCCAGCAGTGGTACTCTTATTATGTACCCAGCTGAGGTTAAAACATGTCCACAGATGGCCTGGAGACAGGGCTCAGAGGTTAAGAACACTGACTGCTCTTCCAGAGGTCCTGAGTTCAATTCCCAGCAACCACATAGTGGCTCACAACCCTCTATAATAAGATTTTGTGCCCTTTCTTTGGCATGCAGAAATACATGCAGGCAGAACACTGTATTCATAAATAAATAAATAAATGATTCTTTAAAAAAAAAAAAAAAGTCCATAGAAAGCTGTGAATAAGGATTCAGTGAGGCTTCTCTTATTATCAGCCAAGGTGTGCAATGTAGTTGAATGAAGAAAGTGATACACTCATACAAAGGATTATTACTCAGTTATGAAAGAAATGTACTATGAAGAGAAGACATAAATAGAAGCCTTTTAAGTATATATTGCCAAATGAAAGAAGTCCTTCCATAGGGGTATGCTGTAGTACCTGATTCTATCCATCCATCCAACATTCTGGAAATTGTAAAACTCTGAGAGTATCAGGAATTTGGGGGAGTAAAGTACAGGGTAGTTTCTTAAGGCCATGGGAATTATTCCATACAGTAATAAACATATATCGCTATGCATTTGTTACAAGTCATGCAATGTTAGAGGCCTAGAGAGTGAACTTCAGGGTGTGCAACACTGGAAAAAATCATCAAAGGATGTAGAAATCCCAGGAAGGGATGCAGGCTCTGACTCTATTGCAAATGTTTGAGCTAATCTCTGGGGTGCAGAGGGGCACAGTGTCCTATATAACATTGGTCATTTGATCAAAAAGATAGTTTTGTGGGCACAGTTTTAAGAATTCTAGTGCCTCTATACATATAAACTGGAGTAGAAAATTCCAGTAAGGGGGCAGTGGGTGGTATGAGCCAGGTTCCTCTCTGTTGGAGTGGGTGTTTCCAGACAGGAAAGGGGAGGAAGCGTGGGTAATAGATGATTTGGAGACAACACTATGAACTCGTGTTAGTTAATGTAAACACAGCTGTCTGTATGGAGACATGCTAAGGTATGTGTGTATGCATACACACAGGGCAGTGTACACACACATTTCCTTTCCCATCTGAGGAGCCCAAAGGAAGCAGCGTCACAATAGCTAGAAAGTGCATTCCCCTCCCAGGCCTCTGTTGCTGATTCCAGGCCCTAATATAAGGAACCGCTGAGCTGAGAAACAACTGCTTTCAGGAATGGGCAGGGGATGTGTGAGTTGAGAGAGTAAGTACTGTAGTGTCAGACACCAAGGGAATGCTGGACCTGTATATCCTTATATACTCACACATGTGTTTACCTGACAGTGTAGAGGGATGCTGGGGAGATGGAGTATATGAAAACTCTGTATATTGCCTCAAATTTTCAACAGATCTAAACTATTCTTTCAAAGGTCCCTAACATGCTATACATGGTGGCACCTGCCTGTCATCCTGGTTCTTGGGGATGGGGGAGACAGCTCAGTGATTAAGAGCACAGGCTGCTCTTCCAGAGGGCCCAGGTTTAATTCCCTGCACCCACATGGCAGCTCACAAATCTGTAACTCCAGTTTCAGGGGATCCAACACCCTCACAGACACAAATGTGCACATAAAAAAAAGTCTCATTTTAAAAAATTGGAACTATTATTTGAAAAGCCTCAGGATAACACAGTGGCCTCTCTTCTACAGCTTTGACAGTGTTTCCTGCCTTGCTGAGTCAACTTCCCTCTCAGACATCACCTTTGATGGCAATCCAATAGCTCAAGAGTCATGGTACAAACACACGGTCCTTCAGAGTATGACCCAGCTGCGCCAGCTAGACATGAAGAGAATCACAGTGAGTGCCTTTCTGTGTACCTCCCTACTGCCCGGAGTGTGGCCTCCATGTACCTCCCTACTGCCCGGAGTGTGGCCTCCATGTACATCCCTACTTGCCTGAGTGTGACCTTCTGTGTACCTTGCTGTTTCCCTGAATGTGGCTTAGGAAGTTGGGGTGTTTGTTAATTTTAACTAAGTTAAAAAAATTATGGGTTATTGTGATTATGTACTTCATAATTATAAGTACAGAGTTGTTTTTAACCATCACCCCTATTGCCACTTTAATCAGTTAAGACTTTTAAAATCCTCAGGCTTCCATTTAAGCCAAGCTCTACATTTATTTTTCATTCTTGCTTAGACTCTAGCTAGTAATTTATTTCAAAATGACAAACTAGAGTGCCTTAAGTGACACAGTGTCATGCTGGGGCCATAGGGCAGTTTGACACCATGTTTGATCACTCCTTAGCTGTTATTCAGTCTTTCTTCAGTCTTTTCCTTAAGTTAAGCACTAAAACCTGAGTACCCCCTACCTCAGGGTTGTGGGAGAAAAACCCGAATGGTGTGAGGCCCCTGGGAGCTTTGTGTAGAGTTTTATGGTTGCTGGTATTGCTGTTGATGAAGATGTCATACCTTTTAATGTATGCAGCCTTTGCTCATCATTCTCTTTCTGGTTTGTATTTTCTATAGTGAGACTTTCTTCTTTTCAATGTGGCTGCTTCTCTAAGGGAATCTGCATCTAATTCTCCAGGGTACAGGGTATACCAGCATGGCACTGGCTCCAAGAAGTTGTGTGATTAAAAAAAAAAAGACCTGCCTGCTTCTCTTTCATTACACCCACATTTATTCAGATGTTTGCTTGCTCAGAAAATATCCAAGAATAACCTCAGTGTGGTCATCTCTGTCCTTGAAAATATACCAAACCTCTATTTAGTGAGTGGTAAATAGCTAAACATGTAGATGAATTCCTGAGTGCCTTGGGTCTTGGTGTTTTCTTGTGCTCTTCTTCCACGATGGAGAGACTGTTCTTTGTCCCTTCTGTTTACTCAAACATTTGCTGTCAACAGTGATCTGTATTTTAGGGGCTCTCTTTCCCATTGTCTCCATGTCTTTCTTAATTGAGCATCCTGGATGCTTCTGATTGCTCTTCCTGCTGATGATGAGGCAGAAGAGATGCAGAGCTAACCCTTGAGGAGTTGAGCATGCTGCATGTCAGGCATGTCTATCCTAGCAATATACATGAGTAGATGAGCATGTGGTTGCACACTGTTGTATGTCAGACCTGTCTGTCCTAGCAGTATACATGAGAAGCACCCTGCAACTTACATGCATTCCATTGGTAACTGATTGTGTATTTACTGAAGATATAACATACTTATCTTTCTTTCAGATTGCAGTTTGCTTTTTCAAGTGGCCACTTTGTTAGTATGTGAACACAATGTCTGCTTTGTTAGAATGTGTATGCCAGTTCTGTTGCTTGGACCTAACTGCCTAGTAAAGGGAATTGTTATATATTCATTTTGACCAAGAAGCACTGTGAAAATATACCTCATATGCTCTTTACACATGTTGATCAAAGATTTCTGTAGTAGGTTATGTATGAGACACCAGAGTGAGAAGATTAGAGTCACTGTTGTTTACAACCTACCACAGAGGCAGGTGTGCAGCCAGATTACAACAGAGACAGTCTAGTTAGAAAACACAGCATGCTCCCCCCCCCCACCCCGTGTGTGAGAGAATCTGTCTGTCTGTCTATCTGTCTTTCTGTCATTTGCCTGTTTTGCATGCACTTTCACACATTCACATGCTTACATACTCCTGGATTTGTGAGGCACAAGAGAGCAAAGTCACTCCTAATGTTGCCAGAGAAATTAAAAAAAAAAAAAAAAATCAAAGGATGAAATGAGAAAACATTGACTAAGGACTGGAAGAATAACAGTGAAGGGGGTGTCTAGGTGGAAAGTAAAGGCGTGCACAGTGCGGAGGGGTGGCATTCACAGTGCAGGGGGGGGTTCACAGTGAGGAGTGGCATGCACAGTGGGTGGGGGGTGCGCAGCACAGATGGTGGCATGCCCAGCACAGAGGGGACTAAGGGAATGTGGCAGTTAATAGCAGCAGTTGAATCCAGCCTATCATTGCCTGTTTGTGGGAGAGAAGAGCTGCAGGCAAAAATGTCTAAGCAGACTAAGAGTGTTTTTGTCCTGTGATTAATAAGAGGAGCTCCTGAAGCCTAGAAGTTATATAAAACAATTTGTTAAAAACTACTGTCCAACAAGATACATTCCATCATGTGTGGGGGAGGAGCTTTTAAGGTAGGCCCTCCCCCTTCTTGAGGAGCTATTGGCAGTTAATGCTTACTCAGGGAGTCATTTTCTTCTGTGGTCTTTGTAGCCACTGGGTATTGTTTGTTTGTATCCTCAGCCATACCCCTGCTGAGGACTCTAATTAAACCCCATAGAACACAGACACAATGACCCACCCTTCCCCAAAGATGGAATTAGGAGAGGGACTTGTGGAGAAGAGGAAGTTCAGCAGGAGTGCAAGGAGTAAGAGACAGCAATGGGGGTGAAAATAACCAAAATACATTATGTTCATGTATGAAGTTATCAAAGAACAATGTAAAACAAAAATGCTGTTCATCTAGGCATCAGCCTGAAGAAAGAAATGGGAGGAGAGGTTGAGGACAAGAGGTAAAAAAAGCATTATCCCAGGGCATGAGGATGTTGGCATTTGGTCCAGAGGACTAGCAAAAGACAAGGTGATGTTACTCACTGCTATCCTCAGTTCTTAGTTATCACACCTGGGAAGAATAGGTTGTGGTTTAGCAAGTGTAGAGGAAAGATTCAGAAGATGAAGGTGGAATAGGTTTGGACCCAAGCCTGTCTAGTACTGACATTAGCAAAGTTCATCCAGAAAGGACCTGAGAGTAGGAACTTGGCTTTGGGGAGTAGGTAGTCTGCTGAAACTGCTCAGCTCTGGAAGTGTGAAAGCAGATATGATAATATGCAAATGAAGGAAGACAGCCTTATTCAGTGAAAGCTCATTTACAAATCAAGTGACAATCCGGCCCTTTACCTGTGTCCTGACGTTTGTCAAGTCCTGGTCTAGAACACTGAATGATTTGTTGCTGTACTAATTAAGTTATACCAGGGGCAGGAAGATGGCTCAGAGGGTAAAGGTGCTGGCTGCCAAGCTTGTCAACTTTGTTTGATCCCTGGGACCAACACGATGGAAGGAGAAGACCACCTCCTGAAAATTGTCCTCTGATCTCCACGTCCTTGTCATGATATGTACACCCCAATACATGCGTAATACACACACCCATGCATAAATTTTTAAAGTTATACTCTGGCCTTTCAGCAGAGCAGCTGAAAGGCAAGGCTAGCTAACCCACCTTCTTATCACAAAAGGAAAGAATTAAAATCCTTAGTTGTGGCAGCAGGAGGTTCACTGAAAGAACTGGAACCTTCCGGACAATGCTCACTGGGAGGCATCGTTAGTTCACTGAGCATTTCTCCTTTCAGGCAAAGTGAATTTTCTTTCTGAAACATTTTTAGTTGACATGATACCTGTCCATATTTGAGGTACAAGTGTGTCTGTCTGTGTGTGTGTGTGTGTGTGTGTGTGTGTGTGTAAAACAATGATCAAATCAGACTAATTATTACTAGTCTCTCTTAGAGATTGGTATAGACCATCTCTTTGGTATTTGAGCAAAGCATTTGGCACAGTTTATTGCATCCTTTTTGAGCTAAGTTGAGTGCCTGCAAGTTCTCCATCCATATATACCCACAGAACTCAGGAACTGATTGATGTCAGCCTCTGAGGAATCTCCACGGATATGCCGTGGGCTTTTCCTCCAGCCCATTCTATTGAACATTTTTGTTATTGTCTGGATGAGAGACTATTAATGTTACCCTGATAAAGTATATGGGTGATAGAGGCTAGAGAAGTTAGAGATGATGATAGATGGGTTGATCCACTGAGGATACAGGAATAGCTCACCAGCCTAAGACAGGCTTTGTAAACAATGTCCTATAGACAAATCCATCCATGTCTGTCTTCATATGGCTCTCAAGAATAGTTTTTAAAAGTTTTAAAATAGTGCTTAAAAATAAAGCAAAGAAGATTTGAGATCAAAAGTATACCTAGCTTACAAAGCCTAAAGTGTTTGGCATCTTGCCTCTTTAAGTTTTTAATTGTTAAGGTTTTTTGTTTACAGTTGTGTTTGTTTGTGCATGTGTGTTTGTTACTTTATTTTAAAATTGATTTATTGGTTTATTTTATGTGTGTTTGTGTCTTGCCTACATGAATGTCTTTGTACCACATACATGTCTGGTGCCATTTTAGGCCAGAAGATGTTGGATCCCCTGAGAGTTACAGACAGGTATAAGCTGTCATGTGGGTACCGGGACTTAAACCCAGGACCTCTGGAAGAACAGCCTATGTTCTTAACCATTGAACTAACTGAACTTTATCTCTGTCCCTTGTTGTTTTATTTCTTATTTGTTTTTTGTTTTGTTATGTTGTTGTTTTGAGACAAAATCTTCCTAGATATCCCAGGATAGCCTGGAAATTCCTATGCAGACCAGGCTGGCCTCCAATTCATAGAGCTCTGCCTCCCAGGTGCTAGGTTAGCTATGTACCACCACACCTGGCCCAGTTTCATGTCTGTTACAGAAAAAACAAATTTGATTACTTTCTTTTTGTCTAGCGAAATAAAAGAATTTAAGAAGGTGAAACATAAGATCAGTTGAAACAATATTTGCCTTTACATCAGCAGCAGCGACTGACACATCCCTAGCTCAAGTGTAAGAATATTTACTCGAAGCAGCAACAGACTTAAGGGTCACCAACACCAGTGTGGGGAACTATGATCAGACTGAGTCATGTGCATGGAAAAACCTGCACAAAATTGAGTGAATTATGAAATGGTCATTAACATGGCTTCAAGCTATATTCATTTGTAGAAACAAAGAAGTTAAAAAATGGAGATAATCTCTCTTTTTTCCTCCTTCAATGGTCAGATTTCCACTGAACTATTGTTTTTAGGGTATTTATATATGTGGTGTGTGTGTGTGTGTGTGTGTGTGTGTGTGTGTGTGTGTGTGTGTGTGTGTTTGCATATGTATAGGTATACAGATAGGGACCAGAGTCTTCTGAGATCACTCTGCTATATTTCCTGAGGCAATGTTTCTCAACTGAACCTAGAACTCACTGATTTGGCTAGTCTGAGTATCCATCTTGCCCTGGGATGACCTATCCTTCTCTGGAGTGCAGATTGCTGGAAGTATATGGGAGCTTCCATGCCCACCTGGCATTCACATAGGTTCTGGCGGGGGCGGGGGGGGTGTCTTTATGTTTGCATGGCAAACACTGCCACTGAGCATTTGTCCAGCCTAGGAGCTGCAGTGTATATTTTAGGCAGGGAGCAGCCATCTACAGAGTTTCCAGTGCTCCTGTATTGAACAGAGACAGTAGAAGGAAGACTTTGCAGTGGTTGTAACAACTCTCACACCTGATGGAAAGAAAAGAGGGAACACATTCTCAAAAGGTAGAACAAAGACAGTTACACAAAAAAATGGCAGAGGCAGTTTGGTTCCCAGCACCCACATCCGGAGTCCATAACTGTCTGTAACCCCAGCTTCAGGGGCTCCAAGGACACCCACACATATATGGTAGATGCTCATACATACAACATACATACACAAATAATAAAAGTAAGACACCTTTGTAAAAAAAAATAAAAATTTCTTTTCTATTTCTAAGGCAACATTTTGGGAAGGCAGGAGCAGTCATAATTCTAAAGAGAAATTATATAAGACTGTTAATCTCAAGCACACTGTTTGTTCAATGTAAACTTTGATCTCAAAAGATGAAAGACATCATAAGGTCTGACATTACTAATGCCACTGAAAACTGGGTTCTCCTTCTGTGGTGTGTGGGAAAGGCTTTCACTAGGTCCCTAAAGTTACATGTGGTCATGTAAGATGCTTTGGCTACAGAAATGCATCATTAATGTGTCATTTCCAGAGAGATATTTGGAAGCCAGTGTGTTGTGTCCTTTATGCTTTTTTCCATGCACTGATCATCATTGAAGCATGTCCTGAGCATAAGATGTCCACAAATGGCAGCTGTCATGAATACTTAACCCCTACACCAAAAACATTTGCAATATTCTTTTGCATGGTCAATAAATAAACTTCCTTAAGACTCTTTTTATGTCTGTACATGTTTGTATATGTGCATGTGTGTGTGAGTGCATGTGCACATGTAGCTGTGTGTGTATGTGGAGGCCTGTAGCTGACAGTGGTGTAGTCCTCTGTCTCTCTCCACTTTATATTTCGAGGCATGGTATCTTACTGAACTGGAACTCACTGATTCCAACAGGCTCTCTGGTCAGTAAGACCCAGAGACCCTCCAACCCCTGTTTCCCCAGCATTGAGGCTGTAGGCACAGGCAGGCCGCACACACTTTCCTGACTGAGCCATCTCCTCAGCCCAGTCCTTGGCAATAATATTAGAAGAGCAATAGAAGACAGGTATCTTGGCTCCTAATTTTAACTTCTGAAAAAAAAAAAAAAAAAAAAAAAAAAACTTCACTGTTCTCTAATGATACTAGATGAACAGCACAGTGCCTGTGATTGTAAGTGTGTTAGTGTTTATGTACTCCAGGGAAACAATGGCTCTAGCTGTGTGTTCTAAAGTGTGTTGTTAAAAACACACTGGAGTGAAGTAAATCCCAAGTAATGAGCTGCTATCACTGGGGACTTTGTCAGGTAGTCTGTGGTTATTTCAGAGCTTGGTGACCTGAAGCAAGTGTCATCTAGGCATTGTTGATTAACTTGACATTGTTTTTATATTGGGTATTCCAGGGCAAACTAAAGTCAGGAAAAACGTCTAATTCTCTTGGTTCAGATGGCCCCTCTTCTTAGCTACATGAAGGATGGATGTGGCTTTCATCCCAGAGTCTGAACTAGTCTTTTAGAGGTGCCAAAACTACTCTCTGGTTTCTTTTCCTTCTTGCCAACAGACTCATGCCTCATCTTCATGATTAGAGATTCAGTTTTTTATTTGTAAAGCCAGCTATTTGATAATTGTGTCTGCTAAAATATAGTCATTAAGTGCAAATATATATACATACATGTATACAACACACACACATTCCTCAATGTTTAAATGGATTTGGTGTAAATCCAGTTTTTCAGGGTTCAAAATTCCTTTTAAAGTCCCACTGACTTTAATAGATGCTCATTTTCTCTGAAAATCAGGTGAGATCATCTCTAAAGTATGTGCCCTACGTGATCCACACAGCTTCCAGTAGCATTAGCATCTGGCCCTTGGAATAACTGATGTTTCTAGTTTTCATCTTCTAGATAGGCCACTCAGGGCACCAGTGTCTTTCTGCTCCTTCAGAAATCACAGAGAATAGTTCAGAGGTTGTGGTTTCCGCAGTGGCCCGGGTGCAGGTTGAACCCACTGAGTGGATTCCAAGGTTAACTGGCCAGGTGCTGAACAGCCACCTCAGCAGATAGTTGTAAACAGCCATTGTGCTCCATGACTCTGAAACACTGCACCATCCTTAAAATCATAGATAATTTTTGTTGTTGTTGTTCTAGTAAGATAAGTGGTACTTTTTCACTTAGACCATCTGTAACAGAGGAGAACATTAGCACTCAGCAGCAGGTTTAGTAAACCAACCAATTGGCATAATTACTAAGCCAGCTATTTTGTGAAGCTAGGGAGGAAAGTTCTGAAATTTTTACTTAATTTCACTTTTTTTTCTTATGTCTGGTTTTGTTTTAATTAGGAATTATTTTTCATATTTTTTTAAAGAACTTTAAATTTACCAAAAACCATGCTGCATTTCCATTCCCTTTGAAACAACTACATCATATGACAAAATACTGCTAGGTTCTAAACTCTCTTTTGGTCTCTCTAAAATTAGAAAAGTAAACTTAAACAAATCTTTATTTAGACAGCAACAGTATTACAAGTTATGTTTCAAGCCAGACAGTCTTTGGCCTGATTTTTGTCACTGACTGTGTTTCACTATAAGCCAATGCCTTCTAGAACATCTGTTCTTCATTTCTTTGTATTTTGCTTTTTCCCCTCCTGCCCTCCCTCCCTGCTTCCCTCCTCCTCTCCATCTTCCCTCTTCCCTTTCCTTTGCTGTTTCCTGGGAGTTGGGCTTGGGGTCAGTACCATGCTGTTTTTATCCTCCAGCTCTGTAGTATGACTTGAAGTCAGGTATGGTGACGCCTCTTGCGGTATTCTTTTAGTTCAGACATGTTTTGGCTAACCAGTTCTTTTTGCCTGTATTGAATTATAAGATTATCTTTCTATTTCTTTAAAGAATGGCCCTGGAATTTTGATTGGGATTGCACTAAATCTGTAGATTAATTTTGGCAGGATGGGCATTTTCATGATACAAATTATGATCCATGAACTTGGGGGTGGGATGGGATTCTTTCCATCTCTTAGTTTTTTAGTTGTCAATATAGAGGTCATTCATATCCTTGGCTAGGTTTATCCTAATATATTTTTTGAGGTTAGTATAAATGTTTCTCTGGTTTCTTTCTCACTGTGTTTGTCACTGGTATATAGAAAGGCTATTGGTTTTGTATGTTATGTATTTATTTATTTTTAGCCTGTCATTTTGCTAAAGGTATTTATCAGTTCTCAGAGATTCCTGGTAGAGTTGTTAGGCTCTCATAAGTATGGAATCCTACCATCTGCAAACAGAGATGCTCTGACTTCTCCCTTTCCTGTCTGCACCCCTGTTATTTGATTCCCTTGTGGTATTGCTCTAGCTTAGACTTTCAGTACTATATTGACTAAAGATGGAGAATATGGACACCTATGTCTTGTTCCTGGTTTTAGTGGGAATGTGTTTAGGTTCTTCTCCACTTACTATAATATTGGCTATTGTTTATAGTCTTTTAAAATTTATTTATTTTTATTCATGTGCTTTGGGGTTTTGCCTGCATTTATATCTGTGTGAGAGTGTGGATCCCTGGAATTGGAGATACAGACAATTGTGAGCTGTTATTTGGATGCTGGGACTTGAACCCTGGTCTTCTCTCTGAAAGAACTGCCAGTGTTTTTCACTGCTGAGCCATCTATCTCTCCAACATGTGTTTATAGTCTTTATCATGTTGAGATGTGGTCCATCAAGACTTTTATCATGAAGGGATGTTGTATTTTTTTCAAGAGTCTTTCCTGCACCTATCAAATTGAATGGTCATGTGATTTCCGTTCTTCACTCTATTTATATAATATATAGTATTTATTGACCTTTATACATTGAACCAGTCCCGAATCTCTGAAATAAAGTCAAGATTATGGTGAATGATCTTTCTGATGTGTCCTGAATTCATTTCACAAGTTTATTTTTTCCATCTTTATTGAAGTAGAATTGACAAAATTACAGGGAAAGCTTGTATAATGAAAAGTGGGACAATCTGACTCCCCCTTTCTTCCTCTTGTTTTCTTTCTTGGATTAATCTGCTAGATGTAATTCACCCACAGAGTTAGGTGGAGACTTACAAATACACAACTCTTTTGGAATTTAGGAGGTGAGAAGAAAGGAAGAGAAAATACCAATCCTCCCTCCAGGGACTGTTTTTTGTTAGTACGCATCTCATTGCACTGCGGCTAACACCTCAGGATACTTTCTCTAAAAAAAAAAAAAAATTCTTTTTCTAGGAAGAAGAAAGACGTGTGGCATCTGTTGTAGCCAAAAAAGAGGAGGAGAAGAAGAGGGAAAGTCATAAGCAGTCTTTGCTGAAGGTATTTCCCTCAGTGTCTGCCCCCACTGTGCACAGGAGCACACACACTGGCGCTGGCCAGCCCGCAGAAACATTGCTTTCAAAACTGAGTTTGTGTTTTTGTGAATAAGCCCTGACCTTAGGAAATACAAAGGTGCTGTGTGTACAAGATGTGCAAGATGGGCATTGTAGAAGAAAGAGCTGCAACAGCAAGATAACGGGAATTGGGGCATTTCTTGTGCAGGTGTGGCATTTGTATATTGCCTGGCATTAGCATGTCACTTTGGATAGCTCTGTGATTGACAGCATTTTTACTGATATGTTTGTATGAGCTTTGCTAATGATATGTTTTTATGAGCTTTGCTCTGAGTTCTTAATGACAGCTTTTAAAACCTAAAACAAAAGGTTCTCCACTATTACTTTTGATACAGAAATGGTGTCTCGAGGAATTCAGAAATGAAAGAATAATGCATTTTAAAGTAGTTCTAAGCAATCAAGCATAACTGATATAAACTTCCCTGAGTAGTTATATCTTTTAAAGTACTTCACGTTATCACAGCGTTCAGTTAAGACAGATTAGAATGGCTACCTTCTAGGAGTGTCACAGGGGCTCTAAACTAAGCCCTGTCATCATTAGCATCCTTTCCTTATGTAGCTGCTTTTCTCTTTAAAGTGTCATGCAAAATTCAAAGTGACCACAGGGACACAGTTTTGTGTATGAAGTACCCATATTTTCCCCAAGTGGTGGCTGTGTTGTGTGGCTTGGTAGGGATCTGGGCTGCACAAGGACACGCCTTTTTCAGAACTGTTCTGCAATATAAAAATGATTCCTAAATTAGCATCAAAACCAGTCTCCAGCATCTTGCGTATCAAGACTACAGATCTGAAAGTAACTAGAGTGCATGTGCTAACTGTAGGTGGTTCTCTTCCCTGCTATTACCTCTGACCTCCAGACTCGTTCCCAGCTCTTTTTGGCTGTCCCTTATCCCATTCATCAGTGTGCCTAAGCCCTCTCATGACATGGATTCCTCTTTACACATTGCCTAACAACAGGATTTTCATTTTCTCATGTTGGATTACCACCCCCTCCCAAAGGTCTATCAAAATTACATTTTAATGTTTTGTTTATAAAAATTAGCTGCAGTAGTATTTTTAAAAATTTGTAGGAGCAATATTTGCCATTAATTGGTCACCCTGAGTCAAACATTTCCAAAGTGGTCCATTCTGGGGAAGTGACCTTCCCTGTCACACCATTGCTGCTGTCTGTCCAGTGCCTATGTGAATGAGTGAGTCAGTGAATGATCCAAGATATATATATGTACATTCATAGAGTAAAGTCAAGGCCTATGGAACCCTCTTATGTGATAGGACCAGAGCACGGAAGAATGAACATAGAAATTCTGTTGATATAGCTAGAGGTCTGCCAACTTGCTGGTGTAAGGAGAGCCTAGGACAGGCACAGAGTCAACTTGACTTTCAAATTTTATCTCAATATCACCACCCCCACCCCTGCCTCAGCTTTTTCTTACCACCAGCATTTAGGGAAATGTGCTATGAATTTTAGTGGACATCTAAAAGACTTATTTGGAAAGCTTTCATGACGACTTTAGAAATAGCATTTTGTTTGAAGCCCTCCTGTGGCTCCCTGTCCAACCAGGGATGCCTACCTGACCTCTGGATAGACTGCTGACTTAATAATGTATTTTGACTTTATCCAGACCCCAACAAAATTGCCTGCTCACTTACTCAAACTCATATCAAGCTGTTTTTAATAACCTAAAGAAAGGAAGCACCACTCAGGCCACACTCTGGTGTGGGCCTGAGAAAGTGTTTGCATTTTCAGAGACCATCTTGTTACTCATTTGTTAACATGCCCAGTGGTGGAAAGATATTTTATGACTTTTTCTAAACACTGCTATATCTATCTCATAATGATTTTTTTTTTCTGCCAGTTGGGAAGTCCGGTACATGGAGCCAGTGGTTTGCCACTAGGTAGAAATAACAGCATTGTTTAGATTAGAGAGTTAAGTTGGCATAGCCATCAGCAAAGAACTGAAATAGAATTCCATAAGGTAAGTTTTTTTTAACAATTCTAGTTTAGGGTAATAGTGTTTTATAGTAGAATAGCAGGATTTCAATTACTGTGTGCAAGAACATTATACATAAAATGTCAGTCATCTCATAAATACATACACAGTATTTACAGAGCTCTAAACTATACAGACATTTGAAATAACAAACTGCAGAACAAAGAACTTGGGCCAAAACCATTCCAAAGGTAGAAAGAGAACTTTGAGAAGGTTAGTTCCATTACGCAAGCTGTCACTTGTGGTTCCTCGCCAGTGTCACACACACTTGCTAAACTCTTGGGTAAACAAATATAGGCAGAGGTACATCTAGAAATGCTTGTTTTCATTTGTACAAGGGAGTGGGAGAGAAGCCCCTTGCCCCCTTCCCTGACCCCAGAGCAGACTTCCTGGAGAGGGCTTAGTAGCTAACTTGATGGCTGTTTTTCATTGGCAGTTTTTGAATGAAAGAAAAAAAGAGTCTATATTTAGCATTCTGATCTAATTGAAATGTAAATTTTAAATGTTAGCTTTAATGTAAGCTTTAAATGTTAGCCAGCAAGATGGCTCAGCAAATAAAGGATTTTGCCACCAATTCTGATGACCTTAGTTCAGTCCCTCCATACCCCTGCATCATGGCATATCCAGGTGTGTGTGTGAGCACACACACACACACACACACACACACACACACACACACACACACCGATAATAAAAATAAGGGCTGCAGAGATGGCTCATCAGTTGAGAGCACTGGCTACTCTTGCATAGTACACTGGTTCAATTCCCAGCACCCACATGGCAGCTTACAGCTGTCTGAAACTCCACACTGAGGGTATCTGACACCATCTTCTGACATCTATAAACAGTGAAGCCCTTTTCTGACATCTATAAACACTAAAATTTTCTGGTGCACAGACATGCATGCAGGCAAAACACCCATACACTTAAAACATAACTTTTTAAATAAAATAAAAATAAATCAAGTATTACCTTTTGAAAATGGTGATAGTACCAGAATAGGACTCCTTTACCAGTTACTGTAAGCTGCATCTATATAGAATAGAGAGTGTTGCTGGGGTGTGGCTTCTTGTGGCTTACAATTCCTTTGTTCAGAAGGGCCTCTATGAGACAGTTGAGTTTCAAGACTCCAAGTCAGTGGTTTTCAATGCATGAACAGAACTTTCCTGTTGTCCTGGGATGATAGTAGTTATCCAGAAAAAATTTTATCCAACAGAACTTCTTCTAGTAGTCTAGATAAAAATTTTCAGCCTTAAATGTCATGATCTATACCACGGGGGCTGGAGTGATGGCTCAGCACTAAGAGCACCTGAGTTTGTCCCCAGCACCCATGTTTGGTGGTTCACAGTCACTTATCACTCAGTCCTGGGGAATCTCATGCTCTCTTCTAGCCTCCACGGGCACCAGTACATACATGCACATAAATAAAAAAGTATTTTTAAAACCAAGTTATACCATGAAATATAAAATACTAATCATTCTTCCCCCTCCCTGATTATTGGGTAAAAGGTGAAAATATTAGCTTTTCTCTTGCCTGGTTTAAGGACAAAGGCCTATAACTTTGCCAAGTGAGTTTTTCAGTTAGTGAAGGAAGTATATGACCGACTGCCCAGAACAAGAAGCATTAGTCTTATAGATGATTTTCCATGTAGGGTGACAGCATTATTAAGAGATTTGAGCACAGGGCAAACACAAACTTGGGGACTTACCCTGGAAGGTGTGTGCTGGTTGTTTGCCTTCAAGTAAATCTCTCAGAAAGTACCAGAAGGAAAGGACTAGAAGCCAGTGTTTTTCCCTTCACAAGTGTGTTGTATAGCTGTTGTTCCTTTACCTTCCTGCAGGAGAAGAAAAGACTAACGATTAACAATGTCGCTCGAAAGTGGGACTTGCAGCAACGAGTAGCCAGTCTTGCCACCTCTCAGGACAGAAAGGACTCTGAGTCTCCTCCTCAGGAACCCTGTCAGATTGATGGCAGCACCATCTCCGCATTCCCAGAGGAAACAGGGTATGCAATGGCGTGATGTATGCAATGGCATTTCTAGAGTTGAAGTTCGAATTTAACAATTATTTTTGAGGAATAATTTTCTTAAAGCAGTCGAAGCTGAAATTTAGAAATTAAGAGAGAAAAATTGAAAATAGAAATCGGACTGTAACACTTCCCTAATGTAAAAGGTCCCCCCCCCAGTAGTTTGCTATCTTTTTGAAGGAGAAAAGTTTAGATGACTAAGTGCAGCCTATGGGGCCCTCTGTTCATCCACATGGCCTTCTAGATACCCTGGCTCAAGAGAGCTTCTGAAAGCTCCCATCCTCCTGTGCACCTCCTTCCCGGGCCTTTTCTGTCTTAGGCGTTTGGTGAGTCTGTTGCTAGATGCATGTGCTACCCTGTGCCCTGTGTGGCAGCTTCTACCTGCACCTTTAAATGCTTCTTAACTATTTGGGAAGATGATGCCAGAGGATCACAAGTTCAAGGCCAATCTGAGCTACAGAGTAAGTTTAAGGCTAGCCTGAACAACTTAGTGAGCCTTTGTTTCAAAACTGAAGAAACAGTAAGTGGCAAAAGGTTAAATGTGGCTCAGTGGGAAAGCACTTCATAGCATACACAAGGCCAGGTTTAATCCCCAGCAATGAAAATGCTCTGGAGAAATGCTACCTTGGGAGAGTCAGATCTAGACACAGGAAAACACAGATGCAGCTTTGGGTACTGTGTGCCTGGTTGCCTGCAGTCTACCCGGGGAATGTGGCTGTCACCTTCAGGATGAGCAGAAAGCTGGTGAATGAGGATCAACAGGGGAGTGAAGATGCTAGGCTGTCTCTCTGAAATTAATCAGAGTGTGCTGTTCTTCACTGAGCGTTCCTCGTTGTGGTCATTTTTAGATGTTAGGATTCAGAGTCCATCAATCTGACTGCTTTTCCTGGGATGCTTGATGGTCTGTATTAGAGTGGAGTCCATAATCTGGCTCCTGTTCTGTTTCCTCCCTCTTTAGGGCTCCACTTAGAGTCTGATCTCTGCTGTGACATTACAGGATCAATAACATTAGATTTGTTCTGCAAGCATAATCGTGGTCAGCTGATAGCATTTGAACCTTAACAACTATTCAGCAGAGCTGAAGTTCCTATGGGATATATATTTTTTGACTTCACAGTTAAGCTATGTGCTATGGCGCCCTTCTGCTCTCCATGTCATTCAGAGAGAAGAGCTCCAGCATCAGATTCAGACACCCTCTTTTCCTCACACCCCAGAACTGTTTAGACTGTGACACATTGTGGTTTGCTTCATATCTGAGCCATTCTTTTCTTACACAGCTTTTTTTCTGGAATTTCATATTGCATGCTGTTTTAAAAGCCTAAAGAAATGTACCTGTACTATAATCAAGTTTCTCTCTTGTCTCTTGAATAGAGCTACACTTTCTGAAGTCTACTGTCTCCATGCCTAATCCAGTCTTGTCACTCACTGCCTTTGTACTGTCGTGTTTTATCATGTCATTTGTAGGCTGTGACCTTTTTCTGGTACTATATTTTGTTCTCATAGCCTCTTCTATTTCTCTTATTTCTTTTCTACCTTTTCGTTTTCTTTCAGAAGAATCCCCCATCTCTCACTATGAGATTTTCTTCTCACTCTCCACTGTCTAGCTCAGGAAGTTTGTGCACGCCGGTGATTTTATACCATTAAAGACAAAGACACCAACATGTGTATCTTTTCCTTGGTGGCTTGCCCATTTAGATGCTGCATAAGAAAGAAATTCTAAAAAATATTGTCCTCATTTCGTTTCATGAAAGTTTAAATCAGTCTTGGTTACACCTCAAACTGATTTGCATGTTTGAGGTGAGGGCTTCTTTTTCATTTCCTTCTATATGAACAACCACTTACTCTAGTGCTACATTCAGAATACTCATTCCTTTCCCTACTGGGATCTCTCTGAATGTTTTCTTAGCAATGGGAGTACTTGGGAGTTTCTTTCTTCCTTGTCAATGCTAGGGATCAACTCAAGGCACCATGGTTCTCAGTGAGAGCTCTACCACTGACTTGGTCCCCAAGTTACTTCTGAGCTCCAGTTACTCCCCAGTGTCATCTCCCTTCTCACCCTCATCCTGTTTGGCAGCTGAGTGGCTGCCATCTTTTATCTTTATCCTTATTCCCACTGCACATCCAAGGCTGCAGTTTGTCCCTTCTTCAGCACTGGACAGTCTTCACTCTCCAGCCTCCTAAAGCTCGCTGAGCTCTCTGCTGCCAACAGTCCTTCCATATCAAGCTTGTGTGATTTTATGCCTTCCAATCATGTTACTCGCCTGAATAGCATCTTGAAGGGAAGGGATTTAGACACATGTGCTCATTCCTATCTGCTACTTTGCCTGAGAATATAGGATAAGGTATTGCAAATGTTAGAGATTGTATTCCTATATTCTTTATAAATCTTTAAACACTTGTCTTTAGACAGTGATGGAATTCGTTCTTCTTAATAGTATAAAGCTAGTATAGAGAGCCACAAAGTCTTTCCTTTAGTTTTTCAATTTGAGTTTAAGACCACAGGTAGTTTCTACTTTGAGCCATCATTGATAGTCCTTAGTATTTCATGATGCTAAAAAGATAGGTCATCCTTATGTTATAGTGTCCATGACCTCTGACTTATGGGCATATAACTAGATGCCTAGGAACAAGTGTCCATGAAAACATTATGGGCATATAAAGGAAAGAAATTCTTTAACACTTTGCTATATCCTATTAATGATTTTACTGTTCCCTGAACTTGGGACAGCTCAGCAGTAAACGACACACTGCAGAGATCTTTTGCCCAACAGAAATGGCAAAATACTAGGTGTAATGTTTCCTTTGCTTACATTGGATGCATGCAGTGAAGCTGGCTTATTTTTGGTCATTTCCTGTCTGTGAACACTGGCCTTTTAACCAACACTGCTATAATAAAATAAAATGCATAAAATGAATTTCCACACACACGAATGTTGTAATAGAAAATTCATAAAATGAGTTATTGTAGGAATTAGCACCACTTACTTGGGGGAAAAGAATCATCTGAAAGACTTGAAGTATTCCTGTTCTTGCCTGTTATAAGATTCCTAAAGGCAAATAAATAAATAAATAAGAAAGAAAGAGAGAGAGAAAGAAAGAAAGAGAGAGAGAGAGAGAGAAAGAAAGAAAGAAAGGAAGGAAGGAAGGAAGGAAGAAAGAAAGAAAGACAGGAGTGTACAGGCCCTTGGAATAGTGTCCTTTTTGTTGGCATGTACACTGGGGTGTGGACCGAAGTTGGCCTGGCCCTTAAGAATTTGACACTTTACTGCATCAAGTCAACCTCCCCACACCTTTCCTTAGGCTGCTTCAGTAACTGAGGAGACACAGGACATTTTCTGGTTGTCTTAGAGAGAACTGGTTGAATGGATGGTACCTGACTTGAATTTAATCACCAAAGAGATTGAAGATAATTCCCATCCGAGATCCTACTGCCTGCCTACCTGTCTCCACTTATTAATCTTTGAGCTTGAGAACATAAGTAGTAAATTATTAAGCTTTATGCAAAATTAAGTTTGAAAATCATGGACCCTCTGCAGAAGAACATTGCCTTTCTCATGGTGTAGGTTCAGGCTGAATGCAGATAGGAAGCAGGCTTGGCCCAGTCACTCCCTAGAAGTTGAAGTTATATCTAGTTCTTTCTGCTCCCTCATTTTTTATGGCCAATTGACCATAAGCCTCCCTTTTATCTTCACCCAAATACCTGATAATATGTTGTCCTTCATTGATAATGATCTCTAAATGTATTGAGCTAAATGCAAGGTATGGTTTTATGCCTTTATTACACAGCACCTCCGAAAACACAGTGTTATGAAGTTAGCTTTTGTAGACAAGGAACCTTGAACTCAGAAGTGCAGAGCTTTCTTGAGAGAATAGCAGACCTGGAGGCTTAGCCAAGGGTCATGTGATTTTCTTGGCAATGCCACCTTTCCTACAGTTTACCATGTCTTTCTGTTATGCCCCTATCCTATTAATCTCCCTGCATTCAACCCTCTTCCTCCCAAATCTTTCACAAAAGAGATGTACTATTAGGTCTAAACTGGGTTTCTGAATATAGAGGATACATGCTCTTCATCTGTGTATTTCAGCTCAAGTACTCACACCATGTGTGCTATTTGGAGTTATTTACAAAGGCTCTAACTGTGGCTGGCCTCCCTTCCCCTCTTCCTCCCTACCTCCTTCTATCATTTCTTCCTTCCATGTGTGCATATTGCTGGAGATTGAACCCAGGGCCTCAGACATTATGGTTCTCTACTTCCGAGCTAGGTCCCAAGTTCACTGGATACGGTCTTACCCTTTTGTTTAAAACCCTATGAGTAACTTCTGACTTTCACTTCTAGTCCCTCACTGCTCTCCTGTCTCTCAGCATTGCAGTCCTGTGTCATACTCAGGCTTCTGTCCTCCATGCTCCTCTTGCCCCTTGTCTGCTCCTGGTAAAACACTGTTCCCATGACTCAAGCTTCAGTTCAAAGACTGCTGCTTTTTGAGACCCAGCTTCTCCTCCTAAAGGAATTTATCCTTTTTTTCTATTTCCATAACATATGATTGAAATACTCATTCTGTAACAATAAGCGCATTATATTTAATGTACATGTTTACCTTCTTCATCTTCTATCTAGAATGGAAAATCTTTGAATGTAGATATATTTTGATTTCTTTTTATATCTCCAGTGCCTAGCACAGCATCTCACACATATAATAAGCTCTCTGTAAAATCCTACTGATTAGTTCAGTACACAGTGAGGTCATTTCACTGTAGCAAAAGTCAAGTGTTGTCCAAGTTTTGAGCTGGATCAGAATCATAGGTCATATTTCTATTTACAGAGCAAAAATTTTGAATTAGAGGAGCTTTATTGATTCTCTGCATGCCATTTAGGTTGGCTTTTATAGGCAGCATGGCTCCTGCCTTGGGACTAACAGAAATGTAGAGAATACAGTATGATATTATGTCTATAGCATAATTTGTGCTTATCACTCTTGTTTCAATTTAAGGAGGGAAACCTGAATGATTTTTATTCATTACAACTGAACTATATATTTGTAGTTTTTGAGGCATCAGACCATTCAAAAATAGAGCCAGCATCGCTCACTTAATCAGTAACTATGACAGAATATAGCCTAATATTATATGTTTTGGAAATATTTTATATTGTATTTTATAAATAAAATTTTAAAATATCTTATGGAAATAAGTTGTAAAATGTATTTATTTAGCTAGATAGATTTATAAATTGGGAAGTCATATTTATATTGATGTAAAAAGATTTCAATGACATATTTAAGGTATATGAAATTATTATCATTCATTAATATGATGAGTAATTTGCACTTGGAAGTGAATTTTTTAAATAATTTTCCTGTTTTCAGCTAAAATGTATGATTGGATATTAATGTCAATCTTTCAGATAATCTAGTAAATTAGTCTAAGGATACATGAATATGAAAGCATGAGAGAAGGTGTGTGGGAGGAGTGGGGACCAGCAGGAGAGTAATGATGTGGGAAAGCAGAGCAGGGAAGGGGGCTCGACATTACTGAATAGAAAAATGCCATAACAAGCCTATTACTTTGCAAGCTAATTTTAAAAAGCTAATAAAAATTAATCTAGGATGCTCAGGTTTAATTGTGGAAATGGAAGTAAGGAATATGAACTGTAAAATAGTAAGGAATAGAACTGTGATGTTCTAGCCTGTGATTTCCTTTGCATGCTCAAGACTTTACTTATAAAAAGATGTTTGCAGGTCTCTAGACCCAGGGCTCAGCAATGCATTACAAGGGTTGTCGGTCACAGAAACACACTTGGTGGAGATAGATGGAGACACCCTTTCGTTGTACGGCTCAGGGGCGCTGGAATGCCTGGATCGGAACTGGAGTATTCAAACAGCCAGCATGGTCACCACCGTCTCTTTCACATTCATCGAATTCGATGAAATTGTCCAAGTGCTTCCCAAACTGAAGATGAAGTTTCCAAATTCTCTGGTAAACACTTTACTCTGGAAGTATGTTTGAATTGTTCTTCATTCTGACTTGTTGTGTTCAGGCCAAAGCCTGTTCCAGCTTCAGTTTCTGTAGTTTCTTTTGTGCTGATTTTCTGGTGCTGGAATTTAAATTAGTTCCATAAATGGCCTTGCAGGTTTTTGTTAATATTAGAAATTATATCTCTAAAAGCAGTCTTTTATGCAGAAGAAAAGACCAATGGAATTTTATGCCCATTATCCATTTCAGTTTTACAAAGAAGGCTAGCATGTATGTAGGCATTGAAACTGGTATGGATGGGTCATGTATGTTCATTTACACGATCTGTCTGTAGTCCTCGGACAGCATCCCTGGCCACGGTATTGTACTAGTTACTGTTAGCCTTAGAAAACCATCATTTCACAGTGAGCTTCCTCTTGAGATTTTCCTACAGTGTGTTTCTCTAGTCATCCTTTTATGGCACATGTGTTTTCCTTCTTTGTCATCCCTAAAAAAGACAGGTAGCAGTAGAGGCAGGTTTTGGAAAGAATAACCAAGTTTGCAAACAGACCATTTGCTTTATTGTTTCTGTATTAGTGCCTTGCTTCTGCTTTGTCAGTTTAAGTGACCAGCATGGTTTTCAGAAAGATACAGTATTGACAATGCTAGTGCTCAGGACCAGGATGAGTCCTGTACTTAGAAATTTCTGGAATGTTCCAGTCTTTCCTTCATTCATTAATGTTAATGCAAATCGTGCAGAATATGTAAAACCTAAAGGAGTCTGAATTATTTGGTATTTACATAACACTAAGGGATCCTGGTTGTTGATAAATGGGTATGTCCTTTGCAGAAGGAGTCACCCAAAACTCAGTTTTGGATAAATGCCATCAATGACTGATGATTGGGCACATTGGAGTTAAATGAGCTTAGAGCATTCCATAGATTTAATGTGACTGAAATGTATTTACTAAGCCTGAAGCTTACAGAGTTCCCTGGGAAATGGCCTGTGAAGTGTTAATGTTAGTATTTAAGGTGTTTAAACTCCAAGCAAAGACCCTGCATGTGGTTTATTTTTGCAGCACCTCAAATTCAAGGAGACCAATCTTGTAATGCTGCAGCAGTTCAACGCCCTAGCACAGCTTCGTCGGGTTGACCAGTTGACAATCGATCCTCAGGGAAACCCAGTGGTCAACTTTACACTCTGGAAATACTACGTGCTGTTTAGACTCAGCCACTTTGGCATGCAGAAAATAAATGGAACAGAGGTAAGAAAAGGCAAAACAAACTGCAGAATGAGCTTCCATTTGACAGAGCCCTTGACTACATAAGGTTGGAAACATAACTGTGATATAATTGTTCAGAAACACTTTCTTAAAAATAAAATCTTAGCACTCAAAACATTAAAAAGAAAAAAAACATACCAGGCAACACATGTGCATACATACACACTTGTGCACACACATGCTCACGAGCACAGAATAAGAAGCAATAAACAGATGTTTTCCCTGGTGAATAGTAGCTGCTTTCCCTGATGTTTGTGAGCATTCAGAGAAGTGAAACTTTGAAAGAAAATGACATTTAAAAAAAGAAGAAGAAAAGAATGTAAGGCAACCTTTTTGTTTTTCAAAATGCTCTGCAGACTATGACATGTAAGAGAAGATAGGAAGTCAAACTAAATGACCACGAATAAAGTGAAGAGAGAAGAATCTAAGCTCACATCTGGACTGCTCTGTTAGTAGTTGGTCATGGCTGCTGTGGCATGATGTGGGATAACTCAGGTCTGAGCTGAATAACTGGAAAATTATTAATGGAAAGCTATTTTTAGATTGAATTTTCTGAGTTTGTCCCAAGGCTAATCCCTTAGCTACTCAAAGACTGTGTTCTCTTTAGATATTAATTAGGGGGGAAAAAGAGGAAACTATGCTTCTAATGCTATTAAAGCTAAATAACCTCACAAAGGGAAGCCATCTTTCAGTTGTTGTTAGTCTCACTTATGGTGCCCTTTGAAGTTCAGAAGACTTCCCTATTAGAAGATGAGCTGGAGTCAGCTTTGCTGGGGTAGTATTGCTTCACAGCCAGGACACCATAGCTGCCTAGGGCCTAGACTTGCAAACATCCAACATATTGTTGGTAACATGGAGATCTGCTTGTCAGTGTCAAAAGCAGACATACCATACCCCAACCATAGTGGGCCCGGGGACATAGTGTTAGCCTTCTGTTAAAGTGCCAGGAAAGTCTGGAACCTTCAGATGACTAAAACATCCTCCAGCTGTTCTTAGGAGTCTACGTTCAGACTTGTGTGCCCTTCAGTCCTTCATGAGACAGAGCTTGTAGCTCTGGTAGGGCCTGGTAATTAGTGGGAGGTTTTTCAAAGTTAGTCTGGACTAGTAATGCAATGCACAGGTTCTTTGGGCTGTGAGTGATGGGTTCTTCCTCATTAATGGCCTAAATGGGTGTGCTAACTAGCTGCAAGTAGTGATTTACCCAGCTGTGGGATGTGCATTACTACAGAACTGGCGAAATTAGTATTGTAATTGTACAGGGAATTAAATAGAACCAATGCAGTGTACTGGTTTAGCTTTTAGAAAATTTCAATGCAATGGATGTCTGATATTTTATTGAAATACCTGAAGAACATGCCTTCTCCCATAGTCTTGTCAATTTATACCATATATACTACATTTCTAGTTTCCCTTCTGTAAGAGAACGGTGTTGCTAGAGGTAGAATTGAATGTTGAGCATCAAGAAGATGGAGCAGTGGCCTGCACTGGCCACTAGGTGACTGTGTTGGACCAGACAACTTAGTTGTCAGCTAAAGGAATGGCATCCCAACTGTGAACATCCAGGATAGGGAAGAACTAGTCTATACTGATTGATGTAAATAAAGTGTGTATGAATTACATGTTAACTGTGGGGTTTTCCTCAGGAAATGCTTCTGTAATATATTATCACACACACGCACAATACACTTCTGCTCTTCCAACAGTGGAGAGGCTGAGATAGGAAGCTTGCTGGGAGGCCCTGTCTCATGGTGCTAAAAGGCAGAGGATACTGCAGAGATGGTTCAGTCTGAAAAGTGCTGGCTGCTCAAGTATGAGAACCTGGGTATAGAGCCTCCAAACCCATGTAAAAATTAGGCATGACAGCACATGTCTGGAACCCTAGAGATGGATAAGACAGGAAAGGGTAGGTTCCAGGGGCTTGCTAGCCAGCTCGTCTACCTGAAACTGCAAAATCCAGGCCAAATGAGAGGCTGCTTCATAGTCAGCAGATTGAGAGTGACATGGGAGATACTTGACATCATCTTCTGTCCTCTATGTGTGCATGCATTGGTGAGTATATCTATACACGCACACACAAGTACACATACTCCTGCACTCCTGCATCACTCACAGACATTCTCTCTACACACATGAATAGATGGAGGCCCCTTGGTTGTTGTTTTTGGTTTTGAGTGTGTGTGTGTGTGTGTGTGTGTGTGTGTGTGTGTGTGTGTGTGTGTGTGTGTTTGATCCAGAACCACTTACATAAAGATTCGGCTTTCTCAGCTTCTGCTCTGCTGACACTGGAGCAGATAACCATTGTGGCATTCTCTCGTGCATTAGCAGCATCTGTGGCTCTGTGGACTAGATATCAATAACAACCCTAACTGGACCAGATGTTGCCAAATGTTCCTGTGGAGACAAAAAGGGTCCTTGTTATTGAATGAAATTACATTGTGTGAAAACCAACTGTATTGAAAATGCAGGCAACCTTCTTGTTTTTATTTTTTTGTTTTGTTTTTATTTATTTTATATAACCAAGTCCATTTAAATGAAAACAAACATTTATAGACAATATCTGGGAATTTGGGCGTTGTTCTTTCCAAACTACTTCCTGCTGGTAAGGGGTGCTGTCAAGGGGATTCGAAGAAGATGCAGAAATCCTGGCTATAGTCTGTAAGGCTGCTTTGTCCAGCTGTTTTGAATGTAGGATTCCTTCCAGACTAATGTGGTTTGATCAAGCCAGACCGCCTGAAACAGAGTACCAGGAAACCTTGTTTTATAGTAATTTTTTTTAAAATACATCTCTTTAATGTCAAGATGATAGAATTAGAAATCAAATAACATTTTTTTCAAAAATCTATTAAGCGTTTATAACTATAAAAGTACTAGAAAGGGGCTGGAAGTAATGCATACCTTTAATCCCAGCACTCAAGAGGCAAAGACAGGTGGATCTCTGTGAGTTCAAAGTCAGTCTGGTCAACATAGTGAGTTCCATACCTGCTAGAGCTACAAAGGGAGACCCTGTCTCAAAAACCAAACCAGAAAAAGTACCAGAAGGGATTAATATAAAATACAAATGCTATTTTATCTCTATTTTGTATTAAATATACCCAGGTATTAATCCAAGTCTTGCCTTTAGTTGTTTGTTTGTTTATTTGTGACAAGGTCATGGGACAAGGACAAGGCTGTCCTTGAACTGATGTACTCCTTCTTCTGCCTCCCAAGTGCTAGGATGACAGATGTGTGTCACCACACCTGAATCTTTCAGTACTTTCTTGAGTGCATACATGACTGTTATTCTGTTCAGGCAAAAGGTTGCCATGGGTTTAGAATGCACTGGATATCTTTGCTAATATACTAAGCATTCCATCTCTCAAGGAAGAGACAAAATTATCCTCGTTCAGGGCAAGAACTGAGCAGCACTTTGTTAAGATGAATCTCCCCCATTGACATTCCTCTCGAAATCAGCCTAACTCAAGAAGCTCTGCTATTCCTTTTTATCATATTCTCTGAGAGAACAGGGAGATGGCAAACAAGAAGATTGGAATTTGGATCCCCAGAAATCACATAAATGCCCACCTGTAATCCCAGTCTTGAAGGCAGAGTTGGGATCCTGGAGTAAGATGGCTAGTGAGAGTGTTTGTGTTGGTGAACTCTGGGCTTGATGGAGACCCTGCTCCAGAATGTTGTAGAAGAATTTGAGGAAGATTACTGGCATCAGCCTTGGGCCTCCATGGGTGCATGCACATATACACAGATGCAGCCACATGCATATGTGCTCACAGACCTACAAACATATGGACATGTGTGCATGTATACCATACACATCTAAACATGCAAAAAAGAAAGTAAAAGGAAAACATCCTCTAAGAATTTAAGGTACCTCAAGTGTAATCCTCAGGAAACATGACTTCTAAGTCAGAGCTGACTCATCAGCCCCAACTCAGCTTCCAGGAGTCATACTTGAGCATCTCCTTTGTGGTTAGATTCAGAGAAAAAAGCAGAATCTCCATGAAGACTCTTCCAGAACCCAGGGAAGTGTCCTTCTATGTGCTAAAAGAATATGTGGAATCTAGACAATTTTTGGAACTGTATCTGTATTACCCAGCTAAGAAGCAGTGTAATTTTTGATCCTTCTTTACCATTTCTTTTCAGGTGACACAAAATGACATGATAATGGCTGAACGGCTTTTTGGAATCCTAGCCCATGTGGCATCTTCGGAGTTGCCTCAGTACCGCATGATTTCAATTCTGGGTGATGCCAGGTAATCCTGACTTCTTTATAGATTACTGCTGCACTAGAAATACCTCTTAACTGTGTACTTCCGTATCATGCAGACAACACACACCAGGAAAACCTTGTGGTTGGCCATATTTAAACTTAGTCTTTGTTCTTCCATGGTTATAGTCTAATAGCTAAAGATGCATACAAACAATTAAAATTCAGTCTGTCAGTTGCTGCAAAGGGCTGGGGTAGAGACTAGCTGTATTGAGAACACTAGGAAAGTTTCCTGTTTAATCCTTTTCGTTGGGAATGAGTAGAGTGTTTTTAGGTTTAGAATATGGGGGAAGAGATCTATTTTTAAAAAGATTTATAAACAGATAGTTTGGTTCTGAATTCAAGTCTTGCTCAAATGTATTTGATTGATCAATGTAAATCCTATCTGCAACTACAGAACTATTCTGGAGTAAAAACATCCTGAGGATAAAGTTCTTGCTGAACACATATGAAGATCTGAGTTCAGATTCCCAGCACCCATGTAAGAGCTGGGTGTGGCAGCATATGTGTAACTTTAGAGCTGAGGGACAGAAACAGGCAGTCCCTATCACTGGCCAAACAATCCATCTGAGATGACAACCTCCAGGTTCGGTGAGAGAGCCTGTCTCAAAAGAAAGTGAAGAAGCAACTGAAGAAGACATCCAGATGTTAGCTTCTGACCTACACACACACACACACACACACACACACACACACACACACACACACACACGCACGTGTACACACACACGCACACACACATTCTTTCACATACACATGCACTCACATACACACACATTCACATACACTGACACACAGACACAGCTCATCATCCCCCCCTTATACACAAAAATAGTTGGGGGTTACAAAAATACTAAGGAGGTATTGAATTAAGAAGTGATAGTTTAGACAGAAATCAGTGAAAATAATGCTCTTTTGAATAAATATTTATGCATTCTATTTAGAGATTTAATAACTTGGAAATAAAAGGGCCTCATAAACCCACATCAAATAAATTAAAATTAGAAAATATGAAGGATTTTTAATAATTTGTTAAATAAATATATTTCAAACCTTGTTCCCAGAACCTCATACCCAAAGTCAGATTGTGAAAAAGTATCCAAGCATGTATAGAATGTTTGAAGAGGCTGAACACAAACTAAACTCAAAGAAAATCTTTGTGTACTTAAAAACCATACTCATATAGATTATAGTCTCCAATTGATGTTCTATAGGCTGAAAATAATGAGATGTGGTGAGTTAGGAACATGAAGGCACAGCTCTGTGATAGCAATAGGAGCACAGAGCTAGCATGGCATGAGCAACAGGAGTAGAGGAGGCTGTGTTGGTAAAGAGTTGAGATAGCCAAAAACTTATTTTGGTGTAGTTGTAAAAATAACAAAAAGTGGACTCTTTATAGCCAGGCAAATTTTAAAATAATGAGCTAACTTTGTGGGTGTAACTTATGCTGTGTAGTGAGGTGGTCCTATGTGCTATTGTCCATGATGGCCAGTGCTGTGGTTCTTTTCATAGCAACTCAGTGGCCACCCCTGTTGACTTAACCTTTTCACTGAGCAGAATTTCTTTCTAGAAATTATATTACATGAACATAAACATGTGTTTAAGTATTTCCATCATAGCCTATGTTTGTAACAAAATAGTGAATGTCCATTAGTAGAGCAAAACCAATTACTTGTAGCTGTAAAAATGATTAGTAGTTCCCATATGAAACACTGGGTGTGTCCTATTGTTTACCTTTGATTTGATACAATCTGGAGTCACTTTGGAAGAGTGACCCTCAGCTGAAGAGTTGCCTGGATAAGATTGGCCTGTGACCATTTCTGTGAGACTGTCTTGATTGATGATTGTTGTGAGAGGGCCCTGCCCAGGTATTAATCCAAGTCTTGCCTTTAGCTGTGGCACCATGCATGTAAGAAAGCTAGCCAAGCTAGAGAACAAACTATTTAGTGGTGTTCTTCCATGGTTCCTGTTTTCAGGTTCCTGTCTTGAGTTCGTATCCAAACTTCCCTTAGATTGAGACCTGGGTGTGTAAGCCAAATAAAAACTTTCATCCCCAAAGTTGCTTTTGGTCATGGTGTCTGTCACAGCAAAGCAATGTAGCTAGAGCAGGTTGTGATGTTTCAGAACAGAAATTGCCAAGTATCCAACAGTCGTGTGACAGGCTCAAATTTTTGTGAAATAGGATATACAGTTCAGAAATACTCTGGATACTTTTAAAATATTTGTTTTTGTTTATTGTTTTGTAAAAGAACAATTATCCACAAGTGTTGAATTGGAATATATTTGGCCAATGGTATGCCAAAGTATATAGATTTTTAATTGCATATGTATGTGATGGGAAATATCATTTTGTAAATATGTTTTTCTTATTGGTTAATGAATAAAGCTCTGTTGGCCAATAAGAAAGCAAGATAGGCAGGACTAGGAGACAAAGAGGATTCTGGGAGATTAGTAGAGGAGATTCAAGATGTAGAGACTTGAGAGAAGTGGTCTGGACCCTCTGGTAAGATAAGACCACGTGGAAACACTTAGATTGATAGAAATGGGTTAATTTTTAAGGCAGAGCTAGCCAATAAGAAACACTAGTAGCTGGCCAACAGCTTTATATCTAATACAGCATCTCTGTGAGTTATTTGGGGCTGATGAGACTCTAGGACCAGACTGGCAGGAAAATCTTCTCATAACATGTATGGGTACTGCTTGAATTCTCTTTGGTTTTTGTTCTGTTTATACTGTTCTTCTAAAAATATTCTCATTTTTAAGAAGTATTTTGAAAGTTCTTTATTTTCTTATTGATTTTCAGGTTAGTATACAAAGTAGTGGGTCCTGTTACAGCATTTTTGTGCTATGTGTCATACTGCACTTTAAAAGTATTCCAACTCTTTTGAATTGTGGGAGAAATTAAAGCTGAAATACTAAATATATTAGTGCATTTGACAACTAGAATTCTATGGGATGTGGCCAAAACTGCACTGAAAGGAAATGATGTACATGTCTTTAGTGTATTTACCAAAAGATGAGAAAGACTAGAAAGTAATGAAGGAGGCTTCAGTTCGAGAACTTAGAACAATCCCTAAGGAAAGCAAAAGCAGTGGGAGGGCTCCGAAAGGCAATATAACATTTCAAAGAGTGGGAAGAAGATGATGATGGGTGAAGACATAATTCACTCCCTAGTGTAGGCCTGCTCTACTTTAAACTATTGGAAGTCACCACAATATACCATAAGAACTAAGACACTGCCTCAGGCTGAACTAGGCCAGGGTATTAGAGGCCAAACAGGAGTGCCCTGTCTTTGGGTATCCAGCCCCTCCTAAAACTAGCTAGGTTCTTGAGCCTCTTGCCATCTTATTAGCATACAAATAACCTTCATACTTGCAGTTCAAAAGGGGTGTGTGTGTGTGTGGTTTCTTTGATATTATTGTTTTTAAAGATGTATTTTTAATGTATGTGTATGAATGCTCTGCCTGCATGTATATCTGCAGCATGAGTGCAGCATCCTCAGAGGATGGAAGAGGTTTTTGCAGCCATGAACTGGAATTACTGACAGTTGTTATCCACCATGTAGGTGCTGAGAATCAAACCCAGTCTCCTGCAAAAACAGCTAGTGTTCTTATCCACTGAACCAGCACCCAGTTCCAAAGTTTTAGTAGCATGTTTCCAAGAATTGGAGAAAAAAGGGAGAAAGGAGAGCTAAAGAGAAAGGAAAGGGGGAAAGAATGAGGAGGAAGGAACGAACAATTACTCAAATTGACCATCCGCAAAGCAAATGTCAACAGACTGCAAAGAGCTAAAACCACATGGATTGTGTTTCTATTCAGAATACAATGAAGCTTTAAAACAGTTACAAAGAACAACTAGAAAATGCCTATGTATTTGGAAGTAAAGAGATGGATTTCTGAGTAACCCACCAGTTAAAGGGGATTACCTAATGGATTAATCAAGCAATGAAAATACTGGGCGGACAGACTTGTAATCAGATTAGTAATGACAGCGCTTAGTAGAAACATGTTAGCCTTGAACTAGACATATTAGAAAAAGTACGGGATAAAAATTAGTGATTTAAATATTTATTTCAGAAAATTGGAAAAAAGAACATCAAAATAACCCAGAAGAAAGTTAAATGAAAAAGTATTCAAAATAAAATGGAGCTCCTTATTTTAAAAATCTAATAAAAGTTATAGAAGGAGTTACAGGAACAGCTCAGTGGTTAAAAGTATGCACTGTTCTTGCATAGGCTTGGAGTTCAGTTCCCAGCACCCACTTGGGGCAAGTTAGAACCTCATGTGATTCTAGCTCCAGGAGATCCAACACTCCCTTGTGGCATCCTCTGGAATCTACACTCAGGTGCATAAACACACACACACACACACACACTTGAGAGTTTAAAAAAAAAGTGATAACAAAATATGTGTGTACATTGCTTGTGTAATTTTTAAAAATCAGCAAAAAAAAAAAAAAAAAAAAAAAAAAAAAAAAAAAGAAAAAAAGCCTAAGAGCAAATAGAGATCTATATTGACTCTCCATTTTCTTCACACCAGTGAGAAATGTGATAAAACTAACTACCTACTATTCAGTCACAGGAATTGTAACTGTCTTGAAATATGTTGAGTGCAAACACTAGATGTTTATACAGAATTATGAGCTGTAGACTATTTCCTTACACTTTTGAAAATTTATATTCCTCCAATTTTGAAAATATATCACTATACTTTTTAAAAAAGAAAAAAGAAGAAAAATTTTTTAAATTTTCTGCTCCCAATCTTTTGTTCCCAATAAAATTGTGTTGTAAATTCTCTTAGAAACACCCTGAGTAGTAGAGCTGCAGCCAGATGTGATGGGTGGGATTCAGGGCCCACAGCTCTGTGATGCTCACCTTAGAGGAGCTGCAGTCAGGTGTGATGGGTGGGATTCAGGGCCCACAGCTCTGTGATGCTCACCTTAGAGGAGCTGCAGTCAGATGGGATGGGTGGGACTTGGGGCCCACAGCTCTGTGATGCTCACCTTAGAGGAGCTGCAGTCAGATGGGATGGGTGGGACTTGGGGCCCACAGCTCTGTGATGCTCCAGGCTCCATTGGTGTTTGCCTTAGTATCCCACAGTGCCAGTAGCCATCATCATCACTTGGCCTCCTGCCAGCACCTGTGGGGATTTCCTGCTTTCAGTTTTGCTTTTGCAGAAGTTAACTCCACACCCGATTTGATTTTTCTAGCTAGGAACACAACTCAGGCAAATAAAGGAACTGTGAGCTATGTATGTGGTTTTATGTGCAAACTAACATGTTTTATAGCCATAAAAACTGAGTGGCTTGGTCCTTCACCTCTTTTATTGGCTTATGCTTTCAGTCAGTTTTTTAATTGTTTCCTCTTTTTTTCATTGTAGAAATGTTTGAGACTTATTAATGTTGATGATCGGCAGTCACAGAACAAAATGATGTGGTGGGGCTCAACAGGCTGTCACAAGTCATAAACCAAGTTCTCAGGAGGCTGAGACAGGAGGAGTAGGAGTTTGAGTTCAGCCTGGGCTGACAGTGACCCTGTGTCTCAAGCAAAACAAATAATGTGCATCAACAAAGCATGAGCTCCCTCTGAAGTAGCAAAAAAACTGCACATAATCTTTTTACTCTGATAAATAACTCTGAGCCTCTTTACCGTCTTCTGCAGGAAAAAGCAATTCCGATATCTACTAGAAAGCAAAGGTAAGAAACCTGGCATTATCAGTGAGGAGACCAACGATAGCAAAAGGCTCATCGGGGAAAACACGAATCGTGCCACACTGAATTATACCACCAGAGAATTCTACCATGAGAAGCTGGAGGTACACTGCATGCTCTGTGGGTTTAGTGCCGCCTATAGTCCATGAAGGCATAGTTTTGGAGGTTGTTCACTTCACTCAGTGCTGGGAAAAATACCAGCAGGGACTGGGAGGGCAGCAAGCCTGAGAATGATAGTCTCTGGCTCCAGGGTCTCTATCTCAAAAAAAAAAAAAAAAAAAAAAAAAACCTTCAAAAGAAAACTGCCCCCTAAATCCCACAAAAAATAGGACCCACACCTCTGATCTGCCTAGATTAAGAGAAAAGGAGAGAGGCTGCCTCCCGTGTTTATCCAGCTGGTGCCAGAGTAACAGAGGACATGGCAGAATCTCCACTCTAGAGCCCTTGGCCTGGCTTTCAGTGTTTAGTTTATGCATTTCATTATAGCATGTGTTTCCTAATCATACTGTATGGCTGCTTCGTTCACCGCAGAGCTTCTAAATTTGCCGCAGAGGTTCTTAGCCAGGATCGTGGAGCAATCCGTGCTTCTTGTGTGAGGGTCACTGAAGGTGCAGCATTGCCATGGTGACCACAGCCACAGGTGTGCAATGCCTTCCTTGATAGCACTCATCAGTTAGCTGATGAAGCCTGTTACCTATACTGCAGGAGAGTATCATGCTGTGGCAGAGTTGTGAGCAAGAAAGAGCAGGCTCATTTACTGAGCATCTGATAACATGTCTGAGGCACCATATGAGATCTATTTAAATATCTGTAGCTCTTCAGACAAGTTAGATATAAACAGAGAGAGTGAGAGGGAGCGATTGATTCACAATTATATTTATAAACTAAAACAGCGGGCTTTCACTTGTTTATCTGGCAGTTCTAACGTCTGTGTTGAGGAGTGGCTGAAAAGCCAGGGCACCCAGCAGCCGAGTGTACTAACTAGTGCCATAGTGGAGAAGAGGTGGGGAGGGGTCAGCACTTCCTTTAATTGGAATTTAACTGGATCTTCTGTTTTCCTGCTTTCAGTACTAAACATCTTTAAAATCCGTAGAAATCTGTGGATAACAACCTGAGACCCTTTGGCAACTAGTCTAACAGTTGCTGCTCAGATTCGGCCCAAGTTCTAGTGTGGGAGGCCCAGGAAGCTCAGTGCAGCACTTGCCCAAGAGCACAGGGCATGACTTCATTCCTGACACCTCTCGTACTCACACACATACAGTGTTTGTGTAATCAAACATGGTCCAGTGTGAAGACGGCAGGAAAAGGCTGAGAACATAACTGTTAGCTAATAAGGATTTCCTGGTTTTGCCAGACAAGGAAAATAAAAGCCAAGCTGTCAGGATTATGAGCCCTTTTCCTAAAGATAGTTGGTCCTGCGAGTCAAATAATTAGCAAACATATATGTTTAGAAAGTCTAAATATACAAATTCTCATGAAAAAAAAAATTGTAGAAAGAATTATAAAACTGCTGGATTCAAGCAGGGACAATTCCATGAGGAAACCTACCAAGTCAATGACCTCAAAAAGCAGGCCATTCTGCCTTTTAATTTTCAGTTTGTTGAGGGATGTTTAAAAAAGGAAAACTTTTAGTTTTTCAAGGTAGACAGCACAACATTGACTCCAAAAGCCACCAAATTTTTAAGGAAAAGAAAAGCCAAGCCAGATATTTAGAAAAACTGTTACAAAAATCCTTTTAAAATACCAAGTCAGGGCTGGTATTTTAAATAAAATAAAAGCTCAAAAGTTAGGATCATATGCTGTTCTTGCAGAGGACCTGAGTTTGGTTCCTAGTACACAACCACTTTTAGGTCCAACTCCAGGGGATCTGATGCCCTTCTCTAGTGGCTGTGGGCATTGCACTCACATGTAGGAACCCAAACACACACACACACACACACACACACACACAGAGAGAGAGAGAGAGAGAGAGAAAGAGAGAGAGAAATAAAAGTGAAGAAATAAAGTATCATGCAGAGTACAGAAGAATATTACATGAATTACAGACCTTACAACCGATATAGAAATAAATTTAAATTGTATGCCACTTACTATAAAAATAAACAATAAACTGATAAACTATGGGAATGGATAAGAGAATATGTATAAGCTGGGACTGGGACACAGTCAGCAAAGCTTGCCTCACAAGCATGAAGACTTGAGCTTGGCTCTCCAAACCAATGTACAAAGCCTGGCACAGCGGTGTGCCTTGCAATCCTAACTCTGAGGAGACAGGTAGGAGGTTTTCTGGAGTTTCTTGGCCATCTAGTCTTACTGAATCACTGAGCTCTAGATTTAGTGAGAGACCCTGACTCAGAAAGTAAAGTGGAGAGCACAGGAGGAAAGCCCATGACATCAACCTTTGGGTTGGATTTTCACACAAGCATGCACACGCATGCCCTTTATTGGGGGAAATTGAAATTGTGTTGCAGGACACTAAGAAGAGCTGAAAAGTTGATATCCAAAGGCAAAGTATTTGGTGTTATAAAGTGAATATTAGGCAGTTCTAGTTGAAGTTGGTATAGCATTATTTAATCCTAAAAGTTATCAGATACAACTAGAACCTTAAGTACACAAAGGTGCCATGTCAGATGCCAGGAAACTATGACAAGAGTACGTGTCCTCCTTCAGTTTCCGTTGCTGTGGTAAGAAAATAGGCCAAAAACATCTTGGGGAGGAAAGGGGTTATTTCATCTTACAGCCAGCCTTTAGTTCTTCATCCAGGGAGTCAGGGCAGGAACTCAAGGCAGGAAATCAGAGGCAGGAACTGAACAGAGACCATGGAGGAAGGTTCCTTATTGACTTGCTCCCCAATGGCTTGCTTAGTCTGTTTTCTTATACCAACATGACAACCAATCCAGGGTGTCACAGCCCACGATGAGCCTGGCCATCCCATATCAATCATTAATCAAGAAAACAGCCAATAGACTTGCCTACAGACCAATCTAAGGGAGGCATTTTCTCTGTTGAAGTCCGTGTTCCCAGATATCTCTGGATTGTGTCAAGTTGGCAAGAACCAACCAGAACAATGTTGCAGTTAAGGCAAGGCAGGAGTAGACAGACAGTGGATAACACAGAACCAGAGTGACACTGCATGTACATGGGAGACTTAGGCAGACAGCAGCCATTACAAACTGTCTATTTCATAAATGATGCTGAGGAAACTGTACTGAACCCATCCATACTGTACAACAAAACATCAGCTCAGGTCCAAAGCCTAAGTATAAAAATTAAATCTTTGAAATTTTTATTTTTAAAAAAGAGGAGGAAATCTTATGGCCATGGCAGCCAAGGTCATTTTTAATGGAAACAGCTTCAGCAGAATCAAACAAAGTCTGGATTAAAGTGGCTTGATCAATAAAAATGAAATGAGGAAGTAACCTGAGGAGATGCAGGCTTCTGTTCTAAGAAAGCTCAAAGACAAAGGGAGAAATCTGAAGCCACGTGACACTTTGGGACAAGCACCAAGCTAGCCAGAGACTTGGCCTTGAGCCCTGATTACCACTTATTACCTGGGAGACCTTGCCCAAGTCTCTTAATCACTGTCTCTTGACTCCCAGCCCAGCATTCCTTCTCTTCCCCCAGCACCCCACATCTTGAAAAGTACTTACACTAGTGCAGCAAAAGGGCTGTCTCTCTCCTGTGCACACTGGATGGCTGGGAAATTAATGGAGGTGAGTTGCTCACAAATCAGGCTAAACAGTCCCTTTCATTACACGTCCTGTTGCTTGACTCTCGCCCATCCATCCATCCTCCTGCCTCATCTAAAAGAGATTTAAGGGACTTTAAAGAATCCAGTTCTCTAAGGCAGGCGAGGAAAACTGGAAGCTCAGGAATTGTTCAGGTTCATGTAGTGAGTTCCTGACAGCCACCTGGAGAACTGCGACCTCCTGGGTTCCTAGCCTTGGTTCTCCTGCTGATCTCTGTGCTTCCGAAAACAGTCTGACAACCTAATACAGGGACTCTGCTCTGTAGACACTGGCTCACTGCTCACTAACCATTTCCTTCAGCAATGATAGCACTTTTTAAAATTTGATTCATCTTAGAATTTTTGTGTTTTGAGTTTGAAGTTTAAATGGATCTTTTTCTTACATTTCTTGTCAACATTTAACCTTCCCACCTTGATCAGCATGTTACCTATGATACGATTCTCATCATCACATATATCACACTGATTTTTCCCTCTAATATCAAAATAAATACTGAGGTAGGTGTGTGTGTGTGTGTGTGTGTGTGTGTGTGTGTGTGTGTGTGTGTGTGTTGGGAATCAGACCCAGAGCCTTCAAACACACTAGACTAAAAACCTCTACCACTGAGCTATCCCCCAAGCCCAATAGAATAACTTCATTAAGCACCCCTCACAAAAATTGGAGCTGAATCCCCAAATTTCCTCAGACTCAGAACTTACCCTGCTGTGTTTAGAAGCAGCCTCTTCATCTTCAGACTGCCAATTCCAGAAGCTGAGTGAGAATACTGTTCTTTCAAGGGTGTGGTGTGGGTCCAAGGCTTCTGACAGTTCTTCCTCTCTAGGCACTTTTCTCAAACTTTGTCCAAATAGTCTAGGCTACAGTGTGATGTTCTGTATGTCTGTACAAGAGTATAAATTCAAAGCATGAGTATAAAGAATTATACATAGTAGCTAACCCAGGCTGTTTAGAATGGTCAGCATCAGCACCCAACACTCACACCACCAGAAAGCACCATGCTCAATTGAGGCAGAGGACTGCAAAGCAGCAAGGCCTTGTTTGTTGCATACTGAAGCAGAACCCTCTGTTAGGAGCTGCTGGGAAAGAATTTCTAGTCCAAAGAAGCAGGACAGGAGAGGCATGGAACATGCAGAATAAATTATTCCAAGCTTCTCTGGGTCTGTTAATTATTGTTTTAGCTTTTGGATTACTTATGATTTAATGTCAATATTTCTTAACAGGAAATAAAGGATAAGAAGAAGTTCTGCAAGATGTATGTAGAAGACCTCGTGAAGGAAGCCACAGCAATCAACATGAAAAATGAGGCTCTGCAGAAGCTGTGGCCGCAGATGTTCATTGAGCTTGTCAGGGACGCCGTCATAGAAATCCGCAGCAAGGATTCCTACATGAAGCTCTGCCTGCAGCAGATCACTGACCAGAAATAGAGATGGCTCCTACTCCTGGATGATTTGGGCAACTGGAGCTTTTTTAAAGTTTGGCAACATGCAGGTTAAGCATGTTGAAACAATACCACTATCCCACAGACTAGAAAGAGTGGCATCAAAGCCTCACTGCCTGCACTGTTGAGGAAGGAGGAAGGCAGGAAAGAGGGAGGACTCCTTTCCCATGCATGCAGACCACACAACTTTGGGAAACCAAGCAGCTATGGGAGGAGGCCTGGCTGCTGGGTCAGAATGCTTCTTCAGCTCTCACCATGACTGGTGTGCCCATCTGCTCCAGCCCCAAGCACGCAGTGTGTCTAACAGGCTAGCATAAGATGCTTCCACCAACCTCCAGCCAAGACATTTATCCCTTTTCTGTTTTTTTGTTTTTGTTTTTGTTTTTTGGCATTTTTATTTTATGTCACGAATTCAAAGCCAAGCATATGTTCTTTTTTATGAGTAAAGAATAAATACATTAGTTTAAAAAAGGAAAAGTCCAATGTCTTGTGTGCCTGGTGTTCAGCACCTTTATGGGAAGAGGCTTGTCCAGGTACCTCAGGATACATGGGCTGAAAATGTGAAAACAGTTGAGCACAGGAAGGAGGATGCTTGATCTCCAGGACCCTAGAGAGAATGTAAGATGCAGCTGTGTGTATAGAGCACATCTATGGGTCTCCTAATAGGCACACATGTATACTTGCTCATAAGAAATACTAGGGATGGGTGGAAAACTATAGTTTTCAAGTTCAGATTGAAAGTCAAGCAGGTAAGTAAAAGAATGAGGGATTTGAGCTAGTCCATTCTGGTGAGAAGAGTGGATGATACAACTGCTGGAAGCCAATCCTATGTGTCAATAAGGGAACTCAATGATGTGCTCAGATTTTGCCTAAGAGCATTTGTGTCAGTAAGAACATCAGATGGGAGAACAAAAGAGAAGATGTAAGACAAAGCCAGGCAGAGGCTGCTATTGCAGTTCTAAGAAAGCCCCTGGGATCTCTGTCAGCCCCTCCCATCTAGAAGGAGTGTTCCAGCTTAGCAGTTAATATGCTATTTCTGAACATAGACTTTTAAGTCACTATCGTGGGTTAGTATTTTGACATCTGAGTTTCTGCCCTACTAGCTTGGGACCCACCTGCACCTCGTTTTCTTCCTTGCAGAGCCATTAATGGAAAGCCATTTCCTTCAGGTCAAGAGAATGGAATCTATCCCTGGCCTGGATGGAGACCTGAACTCCAGCTGGGCTGTCAATCACCTGGCAAGTGACCACCCCTCAGGAAGATGGACTCGCCTTAAATCATGCTAAACAGATGGCGGAGTAATTAGTCCTTTGATGAGAATTACTTGGAAAGGTGAACCAATCCCTTTCCTTCCATCTCTTCTAAGCATCTCTTCTTAGACACTGGCTTTCCCCTCTCATATATCCATCAGGCTGTACTCCCCAAAACCATTGTGCTCACTAGAGTGCTGAGATGACAATAGTCACCTCAGAATGATAGGACCACCAGGTGACCCACAGTCCTCTGTTGTGAGCTAGCAGAGACTCGTGCAACAGATTTCTTTTTCTATTTGGGATTTCCAGGGCTTTCTGGTTAGGAGAGCAGAAGGCAGACTCCACCCCCAGTACAGGTTACTATGTGCCAAACAGTCACTTTGCTTCTTAATGTGATCTCAAGCAGAAATTGAGTTCATGGTTACCCCCAAAGTGGAAACACCCATCTCCCCTCTTTAGAAAGATACTTCACCCATCCATGTTGAGCTTCAGCAGTCAGATCCTGTGTACTTATAGAGTGTGCCATTAGATCTAAAGTTACTCAACTGCTACAGGGCTGAGGATGGAGTTGGAATCAGCTCCTCACTCCTGGGGCTTCACTCCCTAAATGCCTAGTACATGGTCCCGATCAGGCCAGGGGATACTCTGAGATGCATATTCTCCTTGCTGAATGATAATGACCACAACAACCGAGATTCCTTGAGCAGTGTTTTAGATTGCTCAAAGGCCATTACAGGTACCCTCTCATTTTCACCAGTAATTTAATACACGCATTCTAGTTACACCTATCTGAACAACTGAGGCAGAGTGAGGTTTGACAGCTCAGCCAAGCATATTTCAGCCCCAAACTAGAAGGCAGGGTCCATTCACTGTCAAAAAAAGTCGTGTGTGTGTGTGTGTGTGTGTGTGTGTGTGTGTGAAGTTATTCTGTGTGTTATGTGTGTTTGTTTATTATGTGTGCATGTACTTGTGTTTGCACACACAAAGTTGTGCGTGCAGAGATCAGATGAAAACTGGTGTGTTAGTCTCTTCTATTCTATATATGTCCCAGAGATTAAACTCAGGTCATCAGGGTTGGTGGCAAGTACCAGCCAATCCATCTCATCAGCCAAGCCATCCCATCAGCCTCAAGAATAAACTTGTTGTCTGTGGTCGTTTTGGTCTGCTTTCACGTTTTGTTGTGTTGAGAACTTAAAACAGAAGTTCTCCAACATGTCTATATGTATAGAAAGCTGAAGGACATGAAGTATGAATACTAACATGACATGTATGAGCACATGCACACTGCTATGTAGTGAGGATATATGAAAAGTATAAGATTACTGGACATGTTCTCACAATAATGTGTAGCTGATCAAGTTGAGGTGTCAAGTGCAAGAATGAAGTCAGGGAGGCATGCTGGGTAGGGACTGTACCAATCATAGATCCAGATGGCAGTGATAGGGTGTGTCAGGAAGTGGCTGTGCTTGGATTTAGTTTAGAGGGGAGACCCACAAGCCATCCACCGAGATGAGAGGCAGTGATGCATGGGGCATCAAATCCAGAGCAGGAGCAGATGGTGGCCAAATATCAGGTGCAGACATTTAGTGTGAGTGGTTATAAGAAGAGAGAGGAGGAGGGAGGAACATGGATTGAACTAAACTATAAAATCTGGGACCATCAACATTTAGCAGCTGGTGTCATGTTATCTTTATATTTAAGAGAGTTAGTTTACTGGGTTTTCATATATTTCTTAATGTAGTTATATCTCAGTGTTATATGATTTTATCATAATTAAGCGTATTTAGGGTTGGTAATAATTCACACATTCCTATAGTTTATGTGTTTGAGGGATTGTGCTCATATATGTATGTGCAGGTTAGTGCACATGAAGTTGATGTCATTCCCCACCTTATTTTTTGAGACAAAGTCTCGTACTAGAGCTGGAGCTTGCTGATTCAAGTAGAATGGCCAGCCAGTGAGTCTCATCTCCCCAGAGCTGAAATTACACATGTAATTACAAATTACAGATACACCTTCATCCTTGACTGATTGCTGTGGGTACCAAGGACTGAACTCAGCACTTCACAGCCTGAGTCATCTCCCTGCTTTACTCTGATCAAAAGCTCACCTGATAGATCTAAACATGCATGCCCCAGTGTTCTCTTCTTTGTGTAAACCAGGGTTTAATCCTCCAGCTCTAAGGAACTCTGGGGTCAGAGTGAAGGAAGAAGAGGAGAAATAAGGGATGTTGGGGGCAGGGGGTTGCTGGCTAGTCAGCAAAGCAAATACAAAATGAAAGAGAGAGAAGACTACTCAGGAAAATAATAATTTTAAACCTTGGAGAACAAAGGTTAGTTTTCCTAGCCCAGTTTCTGGGTCAGCTTGAGATGGAGTGGTGGTTACTGTTGCCAAGAAATTCCGAGCCAAGTTGGAAACTTGATCACAGCCACTGTGGTCAACCAGTATTGATGGAATATTTGTTATCTTTGATCCCGACCTTCTACTTATATTTATGTCTTCCTGGTTCTTGGTATGTGCCCTTTCTTGCAGGCTACCTCAAATCCTTTTCTGAAAGAGCCAAAGTGTATTCAAAGTCCCAGAGAATAAGTGCACTCCTAGGGGACCGGAGTAATCATTTCTTTAGGAGACAATGAAATGGGATTCCTTATTATGGTACCTCTAAACTCCAGCAGTAAGAGAACTGAGTCCTTCTTAGTGTTTATCTTGAAATATTTCAGCATGCAGAAATGTACACCGAATAGTATCTCAAATAAATACCCAGTTCCACCACCAAGCATAACAGATCTTAATATTTTCCACATTTGCCTCAGGTTCTTAAAATAACACATTACAAATAGAGAAGGAGCCCCTGAGCCCCTTCCTTCCCTCCCTAAAGGTAACCACTGTATTGGATTTCATGCTGATTATCCATTCCTGTTTCCCTACTGTTTCTGTTATGCATAAATGCATAGGGAGTTTATTTAATTGAGTTTTACATTTTCCAAGTTTGTATAAATCGCACACAGTTCTTTCCCTTTACATGTTCTTTTTAATTTTTCTGACGACCATCCTTGTTGATGGTAGTAGTTGTTTCCTTTTTGTTACCATTTGGGTCCTGATATATCTCTTTCCCTGTTAGTGGATATTAAGAGCTTCTTGTGGAACATACCTGTTGCTGTGGGGCACAAGGTGCACAGGACCCACTGGCCCAAAGCACATGTAGCTGTATTGTTACATTGCTTTATAATTAGATGTTACCAGATTCTTTTTCCATCACTGAGAACTAGAGTTTTCAGTTTTTGTAACCCAGTGTGTTTCTGAATATTTGTTTAACTATGCAAAGATGTGTTGCATTTGTTTAATTATATAAAGATGTGTTGCTATTTTACCTTGCTGCTTAAGGCACCTGATTGGTCTAATGAAAAGCTGAACAGCCAGTATCAAGGGAGGAGGGAAGTATAGGCAAGACTTCTGGGCAGGGAGAGTAAGTAGGAAGAGGGATTTAAGTTGGTGGAGATGCCAGGAGGACGGCAAGGTCCAGTCAGCCAGACATGGAGGAAGCAGAAGTAGGACATACAGCATGATAGAAAGGTAAAAAGCCTGAGGCAAAATGTAGATGAATAAAAACACGTTAAATTAAGTTAAAATAGCTAGTGGAACAGGCCTAAGCTAAGGATGAACATTCATAATTAATAATAAGTCTCCCTGTCTTTATTTGGGAGTTGGCTGGTGGCCCAAAGAAAATTCCAGCTACAGGTGTGTGAAAGTAAAAGGGTGTGTGTGTGTGTGTGTGTATGTGGTGCATTCATGTGTATATGCTAGATGTGTGTGTATTCGTGTTTATATGTCAGGTTGTATGTGTGTGCTTATATGTGTATTCCAGGTTGTATATGTATGCATTGTATACTAAATTGTTGACGTTTGCATAGAGGAAAGATTGCTCAAAGAATTTGTGTTAAGACACAGTTTGCATAAGGTTGTGCTGGTTAGATTTTTGGCAACTTGAAGTGAGCTAGAATCTCCTGGGTAAGAGGGAATGTTAACGAGAAATTGCCTCCTTGAGATCAGCTTGTAGACATGCCTGTGAGTCATTTTCTTGATTTATGATTGATGTGTGAGGGCCTGGCCCACTGTATTTGGTGCTACCCCTGGCCAGGTGGTCCTGGGTGGTATTAAAAAGGCAGGCTGTACAAGCCACGAGAAGCAAACCAGCATGCAGCATTCTGCCATGGCTCCTGCCTCTGCTCCTGCTTGAGTTCCTGCCCTGGCTTTCCTTAGTGATTGGCTGATCAGAATGTGTAAACTAAACACCACTCCCACACCCCAAGTTACATTTGGCCATAGTGTTATTACAGTGGTAGAAAGCAAACTAGTATACAGTAGAATGCAATAAGTACGCAATTTGGTGCAACTTGAAAACATTTATCATCCTGTTTCCTTCTGTCCTTACTAGACAATCCCTACTCTCCCGTGAAAGCAGCTATGGCTGTAATTCCCCACTGGGAATGGAACCACACAGGAATCCACTCTTCCTGCTCTGGTTTCTCCTACCCAACACAGTGCTTTGAGAATCAACTGTGTTGTGTTATGTATTGCTAATCCATTGATTTATGTTGCTTTGGTGTTAACATATCACTATTTGATTTTCTATTCCACTGGGTTGTTTCCAGCCTTGGGCTCTGACAATTAAAGACATTTTTGAAGGAGTCGTTTTTTTTTTTTGTTTTTTTTTTTTTGCAGCACAACTGCTCATCACATGGAAGTTGCAAGTTTAATTTTAGAAGGAATGATCATGCATTTTTCATCATGGCTAGACAATTCTCCACAGCCTCCAGCAAAAGCAAAGGATAGAGGCTCTGAGAACTGCACTTTCGCTCACATTTATCGTGAGCTTCAAAAGCAATGTGAGCTATTCTCATGTGGCTTTCCAAACATTTCACTGCTGCCCAAATCATATTTTCCTGATGTGAAATTCTGTTGGGCATATTTTTGTTTACTTTGTGGTCATCTTTAAACCCTTTGTGAAATGTTCAGGACTGTGATCCACTTGTTGTTTTTGTTTGTTTGTTTTTGTTTGTTTGTTTTTAAATAAAGCTTTGAGCTGTCTTCAGTATTGATTTACATGAGTCCTCTGTGGGTTCTAGATACAGTAGCAGAGTACGCACTTCTATGCTGAATGACTTCTATGATCTCTCTAAAAATGTTCTTCCTACTTCGCATTTGCAGATAGTACTTCTTTCTTTTAGAAGCTTCATAGTTGCACCAATTACACCTTAAACTTCTTGGATTCATTGGATTTTTGTTGTTTTTGAGATAAAATAATCTAGGATGAACTCCAACTCAATACTGTAGCTCAAGCTGACTTCAAACTGGTAATCCTACTGCCTCAACCTCCCAAGTCCAGTGGGGACAAGTGTGCACCTACCATGTTCATCTGGGAATTTTCTTTGTGAATGGTGTGAGGTCCATGTCCAACTTCATTTTCCCTCATTTGTGGAAGCCCACTTTTTCCAATACAGACCATTTCAAATGTTTTCCCTCCCCACACATTGAACTACCTTGCCATTTAAAAAGAAAAAACAAAGCCCACCATTGACTTGTATATATTAAATAGATTTCTTTTTCATTACTATTGTGTTCCTTTTTCATTTTTTTTACACAAATCCTGCGTTGTCTTGATAACTGCATCTCTATGTAAGTTTTGGAAACAAGTATTATAATACTTTGAACTTTGCTTTTCTCCTTAAAATTTTGCTTTAGCTAATCTGTCTCTTGTATTTCCCTTTAAATTTTAGAACCTGTTTACAAATAAACTTTTTGAAAGACTTGGGAGTCTATCAAATCTACAGTGAGCTGCAAAGTCTCTCAAAATATGACTTATCATGATGTATGATATATTTGTGTATTTAAATACTTTTCAGTTGTAATTTTTAAGACTACAGTTCATTCTGAGGCAAATTTATTTGTAAGCATTGCTATGGTTTGAATATTCCATTATTTCCCAAAGGCCTTTGTGCTAAAGGCTTGGTTGGCCTCTGTATGATTGTGTAGGAGAACACTTACCAAATGGAGCCTAGTGAAACTGGAGCTGTTGGAGTCCTTATCCTGGAAGAAGCTAGATGGCTTCCTCAACATACCCTCCAAAGCTACCTCAGATGCAAAGCAACAAACAACAGACATGGGCAAAGGTCTCTAAAACCATGAGCCAAAATAAACATCTCTATGAGTTGATTATCTGCCCTGGAGAGATATCTCAAACCTGAGTTTGACCCTTAGCACACATGTAAAAATCAGGCATGGCTCCACACACCTTCCATCCCAGGCCTGGGAAGGCAGAAATAGGGGGGTCCCTGGGACTTGCTGGCTACCAAGTCTAGTGGAAATGATGAGTTCTAGGGCCAATGAAGAGACTATCTAAATAATGATCTGAGGGCAGTTGAGGAAGATATCCCACGCTGTCCTCAGACCCCTACACAAATGAATTCAACCTGCTTGCATACCCACATGCATATACATATAAACATATACAAGTTGATTAGCTTAGCTGAATATCATGACATGTTTATCTACTGAAAGTTTATTATATTCTCATGTCCAATAACAGTTCTTTATATATATATATATACATATATATATATATAAAGTTGATTCTTGATTTTATATATAGTTGATTCTCGTAATTCTTAGCTTCTATATTTGGAAATTTGTCTCCTAGATAAAATTTGTTTGTAACCTTCAGTCAGTACTCACTAAGCTTTCCCAAATATTTGTGTAAATGCACGAAATGATTGAAACATGTGAGCCACCTGGTCTACATGCGCCCAGTAGAAGTCTGACAAGGAATAAATACTGCCTTCTTGTTTGACTTCTCAGGACGCAAGTGCTCTTTTCAATTAATATTCGGTGCCATATTCATTGCATGTTGTGCTTTTCATTGGTGAGTCTGCTGTTTAGAATGCCCACAGTGTTACAGTTGCTGTGCTCTCTAGTGTTCCTAACTGCAAGAAAGTTACGATGTGCATCTTAGAAAAGGTAAATTTTGCTTAGGTCTGAAGTCACTGTGCTGTTGGCATGAGTTCAGTGCTACTGAATTAGCAGTATACATTTGAAAAGATGTCTTCAAGCAGAAACACACGTAAAAACAAAATAATGAATTGTTTGATGAAAAAAAAACAACAGCAACAACAAAAAAACCTTCACAAGAATCTAACTTTATATTTCCCACAGGGGCAAATACTTAGTATTAGCTACTTTCATGTTCACATCGACTTTATAAAAACAACTATCTTTTTTCTTGAAAATAGATTCTTTTCTCATACAACACATGCCAACCACAATTTCCCCTCCTTCCACTCCTAGCTCCCCTCGTCTCACCTCTCTCTCTGATCCACACCCCTCCAAAAACAACTAACTTAAATGATGTGGGTTTGCTATTTTGTCTTTGTATCCTATCACCATCCTGCATTACTTTCTTAGAACATTCCACATTTTAAAAAATCATTTTTGTACAAATAATGGCACTGTTACATCTTCCTTTCCTGTCCTTATCCTCTCTGTTTTTTCTTCTTGTGTTATTGGGTAGGCTAAGACTGTCACTCAATGTCTACACAAGCATGAGGATACTCACTGTTTTTCCTAAGAGTGGGCTAACCATATTCAATATTTCACCATTTTAAGTATAGCAGTGGGTTTTTTAATAGGTGAGCTGACTCAGTTCTTTCTTTATTCTTAATTTGCTGAGAATTTTTTAGTCACAAATACTGAATTTCATGGAACTTGTTTCCATGTCTACTGAAACGATCACATAGTTCCTTTTTAGTCCACTAAATATTGATTATATTCACTGACTTCTCAACGTTCAAGCCAATCTTACATCCCTAAAATAATTATATAGCATCTTTTCAAATATTGTTTGATTTTGATCAGCTCGTGTTTCTTTGTGCCTCTATGTTTGCTAGAGGTGTTGGTCTGTAAACTTTTCTAGTTTCTGTATTCCCTCCTACTCCGTTATATAGAGACTTGGGAGAGTAATATGCTTTAAAATATGTCCTTCACTTTCTAGTAATTTCTTCTTTGACCCAGAGGCTATTTAGAGGCATGCTGATCAGTTTCTTGGTTATTTTTTTATCTCATTGTGTGACTACTAACCTTTCTACTCTCTTGATACCCATATGTGGTGTCATCAGCATCTAACCTGAAATTTGGCTGGGGAGCTCCATCCCATTTCTGAGTGAAGACTACAACATGTTAACACTAACTAGGCCAAAAATCCTAAAACACCGGTTTCAATCAATCAACTGTATCCTTTTACTTGTCTACAAGGCTGATCAATGATTGAATCCCTTGAAGCTGTTTCTACTAGAGTTGTGCATTTATGTTTTCTTTGAAACAGGTTCTCACTCTATAGCCTGTTTTCCTCCAAATTTGTGGTGGTTCTCCTGCCTCTGCTCCCCAAACTGCTGGAATTGCAAGCATATATTACCATACCCAGCTTCCATTTAAATTATTTTTATTTTTAAATGTATATAATTTAAATGTATGTCCCTATCAAATCCACCAACTAACTCTTTAAAAAGCTGAATTTCATTCACCTATATTTACTAATTACAAAGTTAACTTAGGTTAAATTAACCCATAATGAATGCTTTCATTTGTCCTACCTATTCCATATTTTATGTTGCTCTTTCAACTGCTTTGTTTATGGAGACCAACCAGATTTTTTGTTGTGATGCTGCTGGCTAAACACCAGACTTCACACAATACTAGCAAGTGGTTTTCTACCTCCAGCGCCTGGTGCACAGTGATCCACTCACTTCCTTCCTGTCATGCCCATCAAGTAAGGATGGACAGGAGGAAACTCCTCCCCTCCCTTGATAAGAGCTCTCCTTTTCTGCCCTTGAATTATTCAGTGTTAGGGTATTGGTGCCAAGCCAAAGACTTGTATGAGATCACCTGCAGTACCATGTCTCCACTCTGACAGGACAGATAGATTTCCCCCTGTTTCCTGAGCCACCACTGGTTCTAACAGATCTTTCATTCCAGCCCCTGACTTCCAGCACCCAGGGGTCTGAGTGATCTGTTCTTCATACTTGAGCCAATCTGATATAAAACCTTGATGCTCCAGAGATCACTCGGGACTGGGCTTTGTCCTCAGGATCACTTGAGTGAGAATCACTGGGGACCAGTGCATCCTCTAGATCCCCAAAGAACAGACTAGTTAAGAAGGTAGGCTGGAGCCAGGTGGTGGTGCATGTTTTTAAACCCAACACTCAGGAGGTAGAGGCAGGTGGATCTCTGTGAGTTTGAGTCCAGCATGGTCTACAGGAGCTAGTTCCAGGACAGCCTCCAAAGCCACAGAGAAACCCTGTCTCAAATAAATAAATAAATAAATAAATAAATAAATAAATAAATAAATAGGTAGGCTGCATGGACATCCACTTTTTTTAATTTTATATTTTTAAATTTTTTATATAATATGTTTTGATCTTGTTTTTCCCTCTTCCAACTTCCTCCCCACCCCCTACCCATTCAACTTCATGTTGTCTCTCTCAAAACAGAAAAAACTCGAAAAGCAAAACAAGAGCCAAATAATTAAAACCAACAAACAACAGTTAGACAAAAAAAAAAAAGCCAAAACAAAAAGCCTCCCCACCTATCCCCACCCATCCCCACCCACCCCCACCAACGACAACAAATAACATAGAGTTAATTTTGTATTTGCCAACTACCCCTGGGCATGGGGCCTACCTTGAGCATGGTTAGGTAGTGCACCCAGTGACACTCCAGTGAAGACATTATTGCAAATAGCTCCTTTGTTAGAGGTCGGATCCTTTGTCCTCTGCCCCTCTCAATATTGGGGCTCTGTCTGGCTTGAACCCTTCAGGCCCCTGTATGTTCTACTACAGTCTCTATGAGTATTAGTCTTGTGTCCAGAAGTCATGAGATCCTGGAATCATCCACCACCTCTGCCTCTTACAGTATTTCTGCTGCCTCTTCCATATAGATCCCCAAGCCTTGATATGTGTGTGGGCGGGGTTAAGTGGAGAGGTGATAATGACATCCCATTTAGGATATTCTCTTACTTATGCTCAGTCAAAGCCACTGAATTTTACCTGTCCTCAGGATACCAAACCTTACCATCCCCATATTTCCTGAGTTATTGCTCATTTCTTTAATCTAGCCTGGTACAATGTCAGACATTTAGTAACTTCCTTTTGGTTGATTGTTTTATCTTATTTCTCAACACAAAGAAGATAGAAGCCAGAGAGCTAGGGAGATGGTTCAGCTGTACAAGCATGAGTACCTGAGTTGGAATCCTCAGTCTAGCACCCAATATAAAAGTTGTGTGTGGTAGTGATGCATGTGTATAATTCCAGTACTGGGAGATAGAGACAGGAGGCTTCCTGGGACTTCCATCCAGTCTAGACAAATCAGTGAGTTACAGGTTCAAATGAGAGATCGTGTCTCAAAAATAAGATGGGGAGTAATTGAGGAAGACACTGTTGACCTCTGGCTTCCATATGCGCATGCAGCCATGTGAACACACACACAAACACACACACACACACACACACACACACACACACACACACACATTAAAACAAAGAAAACACAAACCAGTGGGTTTTTTTTTTTTTTTTTTTTTTTTTTTTTTTTTTGTAAAATAGAGTGGGAATAGATCTCTTTTGTTAACGTCAACAACCTCTTGCCTGGAAACGTTGCTGATATTTAGTCAATCACAAGTACCTAAAGGCCTTATTTTCAGTTTACATCACAAAATTGGCATCAACTAAACAAAAGAAAAAAGTTCTGCAGTCCAAGGTTTCTCTGGAGAAGATGGTCACTGAATCTCTTCCCCACCTACATGCCACACAGATTGCCAAATTCCACACAGCCTGCCTTCCATACAACCACAAACATCTGCCTGTAGGTACACGTGAGAGTGTCTGGGCTCCTCCTCAAGTGCCAGCAATGTTATGCAACACTCAACGACAACAACTGATAGAGGAATTCCAACTTTCCATCCAGCAAAACATTCATCATTCTGTTTACAGCCAGCTTATACTGTGTAGATAGCGATATGGCTTGGACCTGTTTTAGTCAGAGGAATGAAATATCAATGCTCCAGCTGTTTTAGCCTCTGCTTTTAGTAGTGAAGTTTATCTGTTTCCTATGGTAAATTGGTGTGCTTTGTTTGTTCTGTAAAAATTAATTTACCAAAGTCGTGCTTTGTCTGATAATAGTGTAGCACTTAGAACACTTCCATAGTACCTAAAAAGTGAAGAGCTAGAGGTGAAAGGTCACTAGTTAAATCAAACTCATTTTCTAAAAAAGCCTTATCTTTTAATGTGTATGAGCATTTTTGCCTGGGCTTATGTCTGTGTACCACCTGCGTGCCCTGTGCCTGTGGGGTCAGATGATGACAATAGGTACCCTGGAACTGGAGTTATGGACAGTTGTGGGATGTAATGCAGGAGCTGGGTCCTCTGGAAGAGTAGCCAGTACTCTTTAACTGCTGAGCCATTCTCCAGCCCCCAAAGCCTGACCTTTACATAGAATTCCTGACCTACAATTATGCTTCCTGGTCAAACTTTGGTCCTTCTGTGTGTAAAATCACTGGTTTATAGATTTTCCCCATATGTTGTTTTTCTCAATCCTTGTTTACACTGAACTCAGCTCAACATTTTAGTTTATCTTATTTGTCTTTTAGTGTTGATTTACTCATCATTACCCTTTCAACAAACCATAAAGCCAACAAAGATTTATTTTTATTTGTATTTATGTGTGTGTGCATGGGTGTATACAATGTAAGTATAGGGTCTACAGAGGCCAGAAGAGGGCATCAGATCTCCTAGAGCTGGAGACATGGGTATCTGCCATGACTGCTGGGAACCACACGGCTTTCTGGAAGAGCAGCCTGCACTCTTCAGCACTGAACCATCTCTCTAGCCCCTCAACAAGTCATTTTTGTGGGAGTTAGAGATAATCAAAACAGAAACAAAAGCTTTGCAAAGTAAAAGTTCATTCAGTAGAGATCTACTATCAGTCATGGTACTGTGTCTGTGTGATTCCTATGAGGGGTGACAGCTGCTATAATGAAGTACATGTGGACGTTAGAATGTAAGTTGGGAGGAGCTGCCCTGCCTCTAATTCTCAGTAGAAAACAACTGAGTACTGATGGGGAATGTCCTTCTGCATATATGTTTTTCTTACTGGTTGAAGAATAAAACACTGATTGGTCAGGAGCCAGGCAGGAAGTATAGGTGGGACTACCAGATGAGGAGAATTCTGTGGGAGGCAGAAAGGAGCCACCAGAGAGACGCCAGGTAGCTGCTGAAGGAGTAACAGGTCTGAGAATTCTCTGGTAAGCCAAGACCATGTGGAAATATTTAGATTAATAGAAATGGACTAATAATTAAGGGAAAGTTAGACAATAAGAAGCCCAAGCCATCGGCCAAATGGTTTATAATTAAGTCTCTGTGTGTTTATTTGGGGCTAAATGGCTGTGGAACAGGTGGGACAGAAAATTCCATCCACAAATGCTGCCCAACATAGGGTATGAATCCATAACCCTGAGATTAAGAGTCTCATGCTCTACTGAGTTATCCAGGAAAATACAAACAGAATGTAAAACTAACATGCCTGTATCTTGGTGAAAATTGTAATCTTATACTCCAAATTTGTGAGGTATAGGTGAAAATTGAACTAAAAAGTAATTTTGATCAAGTTGTCTCAGCTCACTCACTGCCTGCACCCACTAGTAGTCTGAAGAAAATGATTGGTAAATATACATGTTGACTTATGCCATTGTCTTATTGTGGTTGGTGCCAGGGTAGCAGGAATTTGTTTGGTGGGAATGACTTCCTAGCTCTAGGGATGGGCTTTGGCTGGCCTATCTGGTTAATGTTGACTTCTTTCTGCTACATTCTGGTGTGTCAGGACATGATCCAAGAAATGCAGTGTGTGAGGTGAATCCTTTGTGTGTGTGTGTGTGTGTTCTTGAACAGGATTGTTCTTGAAATGTGCTTACATGCTCCTCTCAGGTGCTGTGGATAGGAGTAAATTTACCTCAGATTATTCATTACAACTAACTATTGTTGTTTGTTTCTATGACTCTATGGAAACACATATTTTTCCTACATGTGGCTTGTCCTTGTGATTGTATACTTTGCTTGGGTGACACTGCTTAACCTTCAGAGTATAAGCTGTCTGATGTGATGAATACCAAGTTGGCTATTGCATGAGACTTTTGTCTGACTCACTTGTCAACTCCATTCTTTCAGGTCCCACTGCCTCTAGATCTGGGACACTTGAGAAGTCAACTAGACCTAAGTCAGTGAACACATCAGCTACTGACTCCAGTAAGTCCACCTGCATTTATTTTATTTGGGCGTGCATGTATGTCATGACACACACGTGGAAGGTATAGGACAACATGGAACAGTCAGTTCTCTCTATCCACCATGTAGGTTCCATGAACTCAGATGGTCAGGTTTGGCAACAGGCACCTTTTCCTGCTGAGCCATGTCTCCATCCCAATGAGTAAGTTCAATCACAGAGAAGTGCAGACTGCTTTATTTCACTTTGTCTGTGTGGTTGGGAACAAAGGAAAGCACTCTGAATATGGAGTGAGCAAACACAAAAGTAATGGCCCCTGCAGCTACTTTAATAACACAAAGGAACAGGAAAGCTGAGCAGTTGGAGCCACGAAAAGGAGCCAGGCTGTGCCATGCTTTTTTGAATCTCTCCTGCTGACCTTTATATCTACTGCATGATGTTCAGGGCCTCAGCAAGAAAGACATAAAGGCAGGGGTCTGGAAGAATCAGAAGTTTAGTCACTGTTGATGCTGGATACAAGCTAGAATCTCAGTGTTACTGACACCTAAAATAAACCTCTCCTACTGGCTGCTTGGGCTTTCTAGTGTGGTGACAGTCCCAAGAACAAGCATCCCAAACTCTACCATCTTTATCATCTAGCTTAGTAGTCATACAGAAGTTCAGCTCCCAACAAATGTCAAAATCATGCTGTCACAACTACCCCAGCATCCCGTTTTGCTTGTTTGTTTTGTGTTTTGTTTTGTTTTGTTTTGTTGGGACAGGTCCTGGGTAGCCTGGGCTGGCCTTCAATGATAGCCTCCTAGCCATCCTGCCTCTACAACCCAAGTGCTGGGATTGCAGGCATGAGACATCACCCAGTAGCTGTAGTGTTTGGAAACTGCCATTTGCCATGTTGTAATGTTGTCTTCAGCTCTGCTGTTCAGTGAACCATACTGAGCCCAGGCTGGGTGAAATACCTTCATTAACATGCGTGCAACACCCTACACTTCTTTCAATGTGTTAATTATAATTTTCTAGTTGCCTGTTCATGTGGCCTAAGTTTCCTCATGAATTCTCTTCTCCTTTGTTATTCTGTTGCCAGCAGTTATAAAATATTGGATGACTGCTAAAACTTTACCCAGAGACAATCTCACACTCCATTCTTATCATCTGTCTTAGTTTGTGTTGCTGTGATAAAACACCATGACTAAAAGCAACTTGAGGTTTACTTTATAGTTCCAGCCCAGTCCATCATCTGAGGAACTCGGGGTAGGAACTCAAGGCAGGAACCTGGAGGCAGGAACTGAAGCAGAGGCTATGGAGGATGCTGCTTATGGTGTACTACCCTTACTACTACTTATGGCTTACTCAGCCTGCTTTCTTATACACCCGAGGACCCCTTCCAGGGGTGGTACCACCCACAGTGAGCTGCTGACCACAGTGGGGTGTCCTTCCCATACTAATTGTTAACAAGAAGTAAGTGTGTACATAGACTTGCATATGCACCAATCTGATGGAAACATTTTTTTTTTCAGTTAGATTCCCTTTTCTCAGATGACTCTAGCCTGTTGATAAGCTGACAAAAAAAAAAAAAAAAAAAAAAAAAAAAAAAAAAAAAAACCTAACCAGGACAGCATCTTTATATCCTGCTGTTCCAATCTCTCTGTGCTGCCAGCCTGTGCATCACCCAGATGTCAAGCCCAGACCTTTAGAAGCATCAAAGCATCAAAGAGCATTTGAAACAATCTCATGGTGGCCCTGCCTGGCAGTCAACTTTTATCAAAGTCACCATGTGTGCACAACAAAGAGAGCAGAAAAGGAAACGTATGTACTCTCGATTCTAGATAAGAAGACCTCATGGGCATTGCAGTGGCCAAAGATGGAAGTCATTAAATGTGATGAAAGTGCCATAAAGCAGAAGAGGACAAAAATCCAAAGCATGTGTTTCAAATGCTGGAAAACCCTCTCCAAAGATGGAATGGGAGCCATTACTGTGACTCTCTCCCTCTCCCCCTCCTCTCTCTCCCTCCTCCCTTTCTCCCTCCCTCTCTCCTCCCTTCTTTCCTTCTTTTCTTCCCTCAGCTATCTAAGAATGGGAAGGTCCTCCACAATGCATAAAATCTCCTTGTCATTGTTGTTGAGTATTGTGTGAGGTGGTGCATGTGTGTGGTATATGTGTGTGTACATGTGTATGTATATGTAGATGCATGTGTCTCTGTGTGTATACCCAGATGCATGAGACCAGAGGATTACACAGCTTGCCTTTCTCTATCAGCCTCTGCCTTGATTTCATGAGATGGTCTCACTGAACCTAGGGCTCACCATTTCAGCTAGGATGCCTAGGTAGTGAGCACCTTGGGGCAGATTTGGGTAGCCACTCTTCTTATGGGCTTCTTTGGAGCAAGGCACAGGTATAGGTCAGGCTCTGCTGCATGTGAAACTTCTTCAGAAGGAAGTCACCAGAGTTGGGGGCAGAACCTGGCAGCTCTCACCTAGACAGAGGTTTACATTTTAGAGATCTTGCCAGAGAGACAGGCACTGAGAAAATAACAGGTGGGGCCAGAAAATGATGGGTTGGGTCACACCTTGCCAAGGACTAGTAAGTTATGCATTTAAACCCAGACCTCATGCCAAGACATGGAAGATGGATTATGGTGGGAGAGGGAACACATGTATCACTGGACCTCTTTGTTCCTCTTCACAAAGTAGCTACACTGAATACATGCTTTTATGTTCTTCACTATGATCTTGTCTATTTAGTTCGCCTGTAAAATGTAATCTTTTGTCTAGGAGACAGGCCCTACCTACCCCTGGCTGCCACCAGGGACTTTTCCTTTCCACAGACTGATGTTCCTGGGGGAAATTCTAATTTGTGGAGTCTGGTTGCCAAAGGGAGGGACAAAAGTGTTTTTTCAGAATATCTTCATTCCCTCCAGGACTGTTACTGAGCTGTGGATAGTAGCAGGTCACTATGTACAGTTGTAGTGTAGAGTCTTAAAAGACTGTGTTCATATGGATAAAATGTCTGGCTTTCATGTTGACAGTCACGAAGGGTAGCAGGACAGGATGGTTCTGACAAAGCCTGTGGGGAGAGAGCAAAGCTGTCCCAGAGAACCGCAGCCCTGCATGTCAGAAAGCAGAGGCATTTGGTACTGTGATGGCTGGATTATGTAGTCATGGTTCTTACAAAGCTGTCACTCAACCATGGCCAACAGGGTGGCCATGAAGATGCTGTAGTCACGTGTGAGGAGACTGATGACTGACATATAACAACATCATCAAACCAAACATGGAAATGTGTCAAGTCCCATAGAGCCTGATTCTACAGTATTCTCTACTCCATTTAATAGATCCAGGTTCAGTTAAAGACCTCTTAATCTGCTGGTTGCTTCAATCAATTGTACCTGTAGTGCAGGGAAGGCTCTGCCTGTCTACCTCCTCCCTTTGTCTCTCCTCTCTCCATGTTGTTGCCTGCCTCTTCTCTCTTGCTGCAAATACCCTCTGCACACCAGCCATCATCTCCATATTTGTTCTCTCTACCCTTACTATGGTCTCAGAACTCCCCCTAATCTCCCCTTGTCTTTCCCAAGCTTTCTCCCTCACACAAACTCCTCTGCCTCTCTCTGTTTCTCTCTCTGTCTCTCTGTCTCTCTCTCTCTCTCTCTGTCTCTCTCTCTCTCTCTCAGGTGCTCTGGAGACAAAGTTTCTGTTTTGCCTCATCCTGCAGTAGTTTAGTCCCAAATAAACACACAGAGGCTTCTATTAATTACAAACTGTTTGGCTAATGGTTCAGCCATCTTACTGGCTAGCTCTCTCTTAATTATTAACCAATTTCTATTAAACTATGTATTGCCATGAGGCTGTGGCTTACCTATAATGCTCCAACATGTTACTCCTTGCCTGTCTACTGGCCCATCAGCATTTTATTAAACCAATAAGAGAAACATATATGCACAGCATACAGAATGCACAGCACAGCACAACATTCTCTCTCTCTCTCTCTCTCTCTCTCTCTCTCTCTCTCTCTCTCTCTCCTTCCATTCTCCTCTGGTGGAGATGAGGAAGTATGAGATTCAGTAGGAGCCAGTCTCTACAAGTTACTTGCAAGAAGCAAAAGAAGGGCTAGGAGCCAGCAGCCCGGTGGTTAAGAACACTTGTTCTTTCCTTGAGCCCAGGTTCAGTTCCCAGCACTCACATAGTGGCTCACGACCATCTGTAACTCCAAGAGAGCTAAAAGCTTTTTCTGGCCTCTAAGGGCACCAGGTATTCATGTGGTGTGCACACATATACCATATATGTAGGCAAAACACACACAAATAAAATTATATATCTAAAAGGACAAAAAAAGAAGGGAACAATAAATACAAGGCATTGGCAGATCCCACCACATGCTCATCTACACCCACCATCCCGAGCTTGGGCTGTGTTCCTCCATGCTCAACTCTGCTCTAGCCTTGGGCTTTGCTATTCCAGTGTCCTTGTTTTTGTCTGCATCTGAGCATATTCAGTTCCCAATCTGTGGTTTTATCTCACTTTCTAAGACCTCCCTAAACATGTTTTTAAACCCCCCATGTTTGTCACAGTCTCTATAACTTATTCCAGTGTTGTTGTGTGATAAGGGAGGTAAAGTATTTAGACAAGCATTATCTAAGGCTCTAAGGCCAAGAGAACAGAGCAGAGAGGGTTAATTCCTGTGTATCTCATAATAGCCCTACCCTCTAGGACAGGCTTGAATTATGTTCAGTCACCTGTTTGGTGACCTGGCTGTTGGTATCTATACTCTAGTGCAAAGTGTTAGTGCTGGGAGAGTTAGTGCTCCAAGCTGTATGTAAAGTGGGGTTAATGATCTACACCTTTCTTGTTTTGTTTTGAGACCTGGTCATGTAGCCTCAGCTGCCTTTAAACTCACTATGTAGCTGACATTGAACTTCTGCTTCTCCCTCCACATCTCAAGTGCTGGGCTTACAGATGTACCCTGTGGTACCTGGTTTTATGCAGTCCTGAGGAACCCAGGACTTCCTGCATGCTAGGCAAGCCTCAGCTACATCCTCATTCCTGTAGAGCATCAAAATCAGTGAAACCATAATTTTACAGGAGAAGTTATTTTCCAAAGCAGATGGTCTGGCAGCCTTGGCATGACTCCTCCCCCAATCCTTTCATCTGCATCCTCCTAGGGCTGTTTAACACTATTGTGAAGTAAAAGAAGCCAGGACCCCCAGAGGACAGATGAGCCCTTGTGTTGAAGAGTCACAATGAGCCCGGAATAGCCTGCTGTTACCAGAAAGCAAGGGTTTTATTTAAAAACATGTGAGGGGTAGCAGCCCAAGACCAAAGGATCCAACTCAGGGGGGTCTCTGTGCATGAGGCTGAGACTCTTTGAGCACAAAGTATTAACTGAGGGAACTTGAAATATGTGAGGCCAACACAGGGCCAATGGATTCATAATTATACCCTCAAAAGAAAAATTAAAGTTAGTATAAAATATATAAATGTATATAAAATTAAAAATTAGGGGTAATTTTTTTTAAGATTTACTTTTCATTTGTGATGTGTGTGTGTGTGTGTGTGTGTGTGTGTGTGTGTGTGTGTGTGTAGCTGGAGATACAGGCAGTTAGGCGCTGTCTCTGAGGAATAGCAAGTGCTCTTAGCTGTTGAGCCATCCCTCCAGCCCTTCGGCCCAGTAGGCCGAAATACCAAAACGCCAGAAATAGTTGTCTTAGAAACAAAACTTTATTGCCCACATTGTGGGGCTGGCTGACCAGGATAAAGGTGCCAACAGACTAGATGTCTGGGCAGGGCTCATTCTTCATAGAGGGAAACTTCCTGCTACGCCCTCATGAGGTGGGAGGACAGACACACTCCCAGAGATCTCTTTTACTTGAGCAGTGACACCATTCATGGGGGTAGTCATGGCCAAACCCTTCCCGGAGGCTCCACCTTCCAACAGCACTGTTTTGGAGATTAGGATTTCAACATGTGGATTGGGACTCACAGCTGGCTATAAGGGTCTCTAAAGAAGATGGATTAGCCAAATACACTAGAGAGAAAGAATGTAGGACCCATTCCCAGGACTTCATCTCACAGGAAACAAAAGCACCAGCTGACCCTATTCATCTCAACAATAGAATACTAATACAGGATACAGAATTCTTCAGAAATAGCAGACCCAGTCAGTACATCATTCCGATAGGACATCAGATTTTGTAACTTTGGCAAAATGAGACTTTAAAGGTACATTCATCATTTCCTAAAAGGCATCATGTTGTAAACACCACCACCAATAATAATATTGGCAAAACCTGGGTGAATGTGTCACCTTAAAAATGGTGTGTTAGTAATCGGCAGTGTTGGGATTGATCTCACCTGATGGTGAGCCCTTGCCCACCCAGACTGAAAGTGGATTAGCACTGATCCAGCCCTACAGCTTGTGGAGTTGAGCATGGATATTTCCTCTTTAGAATCATGTAACATTACTCTACCCCTTGGAAGATATAAAAATATACACCTGAAGCCCTAGGAAGATATTAAAATATGTACACCAATATCCCCTAGAAAGGTGTGAAACAAGTCCACGAATTATCAAAGAAATTATTAAATCCATTGTTCTGTGGCCTTAGAATGGACTCAAATGTAAATGTAACGAGCTTGGGAACTGTGCATCTGTGTAGGTCTGACCATGTTTGAAGAGTTCAAAGAACAGCCATAGTGAATTTATAATTGTATTTTTAATGATTCAAAAGAATCTAATCAAATTAACATCATCTTAAACTTTCAAGATAAATTATTCGATGTTTTCATTGAACATATCTGCAAAACATAATTTTGGAGCTGGGTGGTGGTGGGTGGTACATGCCTTTAATCCCAGCACTTGGAAGGAAGAAGTGGATGATTTCTGCGAGTTCGAGGCCAGCCTAGTGTACAGAGTTCCAGGACAAGCTCCAAACTTTTATTGAGAAACACTGCCTCAAAACTGCTTCCTCAAACACACACACACACACACACAATTTTTAGGGATAGCTTTTTACAGCAAATTCCAGATATCATGTTGTTTCACCTTTTGGGTATATTAACACATATCTAAATGATTAGACCATTAAAAACATATAATACATAGGACCGACCCAGACCCCCTGAACGAGGGTGTCAGGAGGCCTGGGCAATCTACAGGAACTCTGGTAGTGAATCATATTTATCCCTCGTATATAAATGGACTTTGGGAACCCATTCCACATAGAGGAATACTCTCTCAGCCTAGACACATCGGGGAGGGCCTAGGATCTGCTCCAAATGATATGACAGACTTTGAAGATTCCCCCATGGAAGGAGATAGGGAGCAGAAAGGAGATAGGATAGGGGTTGGTAGGGGGCAGGAGAGGAGGGGAGGGAGAGGGAACTGGGATTGACATATTAAAAAAATCTTGTTTCTAATTTAAAGAAAAAAGAAAAAATATAGTAACCACCATGCAGTGTATGGTACCATAATATGAAATATGTCATTTGATATCATTATACATTCATACTTTTCCCAATTTTAAAAAGCAAAAACAAAACAGCACTTTGGTACTTTGAATTCAGAGTCAAATAGATGCTATATTGGGGTTTCAAGGAGAAAATACCCCTATATACTTATGTGTTTAAAAATACTGGCATAAGTATGAAGGTTTGAATGCATAGTCCCCAGCTGGTGGTACTGTTAAGGAAGGCTATGGAACCTTTGAGAGGGGAGTCTTGCTCTAGGAAGTGGGTCACTGTGGATGAGCCTTGATTTTTTTAGGCTCTTCCTGCTCTCTCTCTGATTCCTGGAGAATGGTTCAATGGTTCAGAGCACTTACTACTCTATCAGAGAACCAGAGTTTGGATACCAGTACACTGGGCACACAAATGCCTGTAGCTTCCAATGCCTACTTGGGGTTGCTTTGAGCATACTTGCACCTAAGTTTGTGTATGCACACAAACACACACATACCTGACAAGTAAAATAAATCTTAAAAAAAAAAAAAACCCAGCAGATTCTAATAAGCCAATGTTCTAACACCTCATTGCGTCATTCAGAAAAGAATTCCAAAACCAGTAACGGTCAGAGACAACCATGCACAGTCCCCAGTGTTTTCTGTGCCTCTTCTGAACAGGTGAACAGGTTGACTTTTGTTCTGAGCTGTCTTTTTCAGGGGTTTTCTAGAAATAGCCCATGAAAACAACAGAGTCTCCCTCCCCAGCAGAGGACATGGCTGTACATTGTCCAGTAAGATGAAGATGGGAGCTCTGTCTGGAGCCAAGTTTAGGTGGGCTGGCTCACAGCCCCACTTAGAAAAGTTTGAAGTTTCTTGTGGGGAAATAGCTCAGCAGTTAAGACCACCGGCTTCTCTTCCAAAGGACCCAGGTTTTATCCCTAGCACCCACATGATGACTCATAACCATGGTTAACTCCAGTTCCAGGAGATCAATAGCTTCTTCTGGCCTCTGCAGACACCAGGCACACATGTGGTACACAGACATACATGCAGGCAGAACAGTCATACACATGAAATAATAATAAAAGATAATTTTAAGTTTTGAGTTTCTCATGCTCATTGTCCCTCAGCTGTGACTCAGTGACTCAAATCCACAACAGACTTCCCCATCTTCACACAGGCATTACTCCCTGTAGGACTTCAAGTGGAACCAGGGCAGCCATGACAAATTTAAGTGATGCAGCCTTACCTTTGAGCTGGAAGTCCTGTCCTCTGCTCTGAACCTATGGCTACTCCATTGTTCTCCATAGTGCTTATATTGTTATCATAACTATGTATTGGAAGGAGGTAGTGATGGGAGATGACATTCTGTAAGTGGAAATACTAAGATTGATAGAAATGGGTTAGTATTTAAGACAGAGCTAGCCAATAAGAAATTCTAGTAATAGGCCAACTGTAACGAGTACAGTTTTTCTGCCCGCCGCCTGGTCTTGTCCTGCTGCTGCGCCAGCCCCAATTAACACACAGAGACTCTGTATATGATATAATTCTGTTGGCCAGTTACTAGTTTCTTATCGGCTAGCTCTGTCTTAAGTATTAACCCATTTCTATGTATTTCCACATGGTCTTACCGAGAGCGGAGGAATGGCAGTTATGTTCTCTCCAGACTCTCCATCTTGGCTCTTCCTTACTATTTCCTATTTCCTCCTTGTCTCCTAGTCCCTCCTATCTTCATTTTCTATTGGCCAACAGTGCTTTATTCATTAACCAGTATGAGAAACATATACAGAATGACATCTCCCTAGCATCGGGTAGAATTTCCTGGTGTTCATCTGTCTAGGTTGTAAGTTATTTCTCCCTGAATAAACATCTATTCGGCCTATTTGTTTATCCTGATCCTTATTTAACCGTGATAGCCAACAGCTTTATATCTAATACAGTGTCTCTGTACGTTAGTTGGGGATGGTGTGGCTGTGGGACCAGGATAGCAACGTAATGTGGGCACAAGAACTTCCACTTAAAACGTAACAAGCGCTTAAAAAAGGGTTTTAGAAACAGGTAGTGCACACCATGGCATGCATGTGGAGGTCTCAGGGCATTGAACTCATGTTATTAGGCTTGAAAACCAGTGCCGTTAGCCCGCTGAGGCCTCCTCTCACCAGCCCTCATTATAGTTCTTGATGCTAACTTAAAAGTAGGCCCCACAAGTCAGAGTGCCATAGTACACATATGATGATCTTTAAATTTAAAAAGAACTCATGAAACTATTAAAATGAATAAGCCAGAAGCACATTAAGCCCTACTTTATAGATTCACCTAAACAAGTATTTAAAGAGGAAAATTTACAAATTCATACAGGTTTATCAGGAATCAAAAAACTTTGAAATCTATCAAGGTAAGTGCTTAAGTCAAGATGAAGAGAAATAATGTCTAACAAAATTAAGAAGAAGTAGTACCAAGCAAGGAAATGATAGTGTAACATTATGATTATAAGAACAATCAATATTGAAGATAGGAAAAACCTAAAAATTGTTCATTATGCTTAGAATTTTCATGGGTGTGTAGGTCAACCCTGAGATTGGTTCCTTGGATGCCAGCCACCTTAATTTGTGTTTGTGTGTCTATGTCTATGTGCGCAGGTACATGCACCCATACATGTGCATCCATGTGTACACACCCATGTGGAAGTCAGAGGTCATTATCAGGTGTCTTTATCACTTTGTACCTTACATTTTTGATACAGGGTCCGACTGACCTGGGCTTACTCTTTTAGCTGGTCAGTGGTCCCTTGGGATCCTGTCTCTCTTTGCCCAGCCAGTGCTGGAATTATAGTCATGTGTTGCCTTGCTGGGTATAGGGGATTGAACCCAGGTCCTCACACTTGCACAGCAAACACGGTCTGAATTTCATGGTCTGAATGTTTGATTCTCAGCTGATATCACCATTTTGGGAGGTTCTGGAAAACTCTGGGGAGTGGACACTAGTTAGAGGTCACTGCCAGGGGTCATGTCCTGGGTAGGTTATCTCTGCCAACCTATTGTCTGTTCTCAGTTTACCTTGCTGTGTATGAACAGTGTCCAGCACACCCTCCAGCTTCCAGAAACTGAGCTGTTCTATCAGGCCTTCCTCACTGCGATGGAATGAAGCCGGGAACTGAAACCAGTCTACCTTTCTTTAAGTTGTCTCTGGCAGGGATTATGGTCTTACAGACACAGAAGCACTGAATACAGACATACAGTTCTCAATGTTTTCTACCTAGTCACAGAGGCTCAAACCATGTGGAATAAAAGCTGATAGACCTGAAAAGGGGAAAGAACACATTCCAGCATCTCTCAATAATTGATAGCAATTGTAGAAAACCACAAAGAGCATAGAAGACCTGACCAAAACAATAAACACCTGTGAATCAATCATTTATGTATTTGTATTTGTAGATCCCACCCAACACAACATGACACACATTTTCTCCACGTGAATATGTATGAGGCAGACATTATTCTAGGATATGAAAGAAGCCACTAGGAATGAGGACACTCTCTAACTACAATGGAATTAAAAGTCAATATTTTTTTTAAAGATTAAGGTACCTGGGAAATAGCCAAGTATATGGAAAATAATACACAAGAAATTTAAAAAAAAACAATTGAACCAGGTGAATATTAAAACATACTATCTCAAATATGGAAATATGCTGATAAAATAATATTTGGGTCATGGAGATGACTAAGCACGTAAGAATGCTTGCCACCATGCCCGGTGATGTCATCTTATTTCTGGGAACCCACATGGTAGAGGGAGAAACACAAGCCCTGCAAGTTGTCCTCTGACCTCCATAGGTGCAGATGCCTCCCTGCCACACAAATACACACACTAAAACAATTGCAAAAGTCAATGTTTGAAGAAAATATACAGGAAGGTCTCAAATCGGTATTATTGGCCTCCACTTTAAGAAAAGAGTGAGGCTGGAGGGTCCTAATCCCAGCACTGGGGAGATAGGGGCAGGGGAATGCTGAGGGGAAGTATGCCATAGCTCCAGAGCCCTGCCTCAAAGCAACAACAACCACCCCTAAGAAAGGAAAGCAGAGGAGGGAAGAAGGAAAGATCCCTAAATAAACTTTAAATTTATCGTAAAGCCAGGGTTCAATCCCCAGCAGCCACATGGTGACTCACAACCATTCATTGTGCCAGTTCCAAGGGACCTGAGTCCTCTTCTGATGTCTTCAGGCATGAAGCATGTATGTGGTGCACATACATCATAGAAACAAAACACATAGAGAAGTTGTTTTTTTTTTAATTAATGGAAATTAAAATACTCATTTTAAAAGAAATCAACAAAATCCATAATCTTTAGTCAGAATAATTAAGATTTTAAAAAAGAAGGGCGATGCCTCATTGGTTAAAGTGCTTGCTGAAGAGTTTGGCTCCTTAGCACCCATAAAAATGCCTCCTGAGTGTGGCAGCCCACCTGGAATTCCAGCCTTGGGAAGGTATATACAGGGACCCACAGAGTAAGTTGGCTAACGAGACTAGTCATACCAACCAGCTCTGGATCTGACTGAGAGACTCTGCCTCAATGAAAAAGGTAGAAAACCATGGAGGATTTCTTTTATCAACCTCCAGCTCCGGCTTTCATATGCATGTGAACCCCTAACCCACCCATACATGTCCACACGCATACATGTAAACACACATACATACATCCACTTATGCTATACACACAAATGAAAATGGAAAAAGACCTGAGTAGTGTGTCACATGCCTTTAACCCCAACCTTGGGAAGCAGAGACAGGCAAGTCTTTATGAGTTTGAGGTCAGCCTGGCCCACAGAGTGAGATCTAGAACAGCCAAAGATTACACAGAGAACCCTATCTCAAAAACCAAAACAAACTGAATAAAAAAAAAAAAAAAAAACCCAAAAAACAATGTACAATGATATCAAGAAACAGGAAAAGACACAAACTACAGATTCTACATTAGCATTAATCTGAAAGGAATTTGTGAACAATTTATGAACATACACACTTAGTAGCTTAGATAAAATGGACCAGTTAGTTGAAACACACAAAGTTCAAGAAACAGAATGATGTAACATTCTGTTGTTAAAAAACAACAACAACAAAAAAAAACTTTTACTTAAACCTTTCTCACAAAGAAAAACTCCATGTTCAAGTGTCATCCCTAGTAATTTTCCAGCAGACAAACACACTTCGGTAACTCACTCTTAAGCCCAATATGACTGTGACATGAAATTCAAGAACAATATGAAGAGGAAAATTCCATAGAGCTAGAGAGATGGCTCAGTGCTCTAGGCCACTTGATGCCCTTAAAGAGGATCTGAGTCTGAATCCAGCACCCAAAACGCAGCTCACAACTGCCTATAATGCCATGTCTAGAGAATGTGACACCCTCTTCTGGCTTCTGTGGACATCCGGCACACATGTCATCCATACACACATACACGAACACACATACATATACATAAATAAAATCTTTTTAAAAGGAAATTCTGTTTCAGGCCCCTCATGAACACAGACACAGAAATTCTTGATAGTATTTTAGTGGATGAAATCTGATAGTGCACCGCGGCCACCTGCTTTTCATCCTGAATGCAATGTTGGCCTAACATTTGAAAACTCAAATCAGTGTCATTCACTGTAATAAGAACAAAAGAAAAAGCAGGCTATCCTTTGATTAGAGACAGAGAAGTGTGCTCTCGGTTCTTACACAAGTACAAGGGGGCTGCAGAGAGCAGATCCATACAGCCTTGCAATGGGTGAGAATCATTTCCCTCACGGACACCTCACTGCTTCTGGTCTGGGACATCCAGGCTGGCTTCACCACCTGTTGGTGAGGGTGGGGGACATATAAATGAGCATGTCTCTGGTCTGTTCTGTGTGAAAGCCCCACCTGCTACCTGATTCCCACATTAAGAAACTGGTTTCACTAGAGCCAAGACAATAGGATTTCTGATGATTGCCTATATCAAGCCCTTCTTCCCTCATTACTCATGCTGACCCTCCTCACCTCTGCACCCCTCAGTGATGGCTAAAAGCCTTTTTATGTAGAGCTATGCTCTGTTGGGTAAATAGTGACTACTGTTCAAGGCAGTCCTCAATGTCTGTGCATGCCGTCCTGGGTGGATTATAACAGCAAGTCTTGTGCTTTGTTTGCTAGACAGTCTAACATGTGCCAACAGCTCTCGCTCTTCTGTCAAATCACCCGTCTATTTCCACAGAATAATCTCCAATTTAGTATTCCTCCAGGGTTCTCTACCCAAAGCTTATTGTTAACGTGGCTTCATCACTGAGGAGAGGGGGCCCGAGGGCAAGATAGGGAAGAGACTTTACAAACCTTGGAAACAGGGCCTATGAGGGAAGAACTGATCCCCACATGTTGTCCTCTGAATCACACATTCATGCCACACACATGGACATGCATGGGCAAATTCTAAAGATTACTACCTTAGAAGCACTGAAGTTTTAAGTTGTTGTTGTTTAGATTTACAAAAAGTCATGTGTACATGTGGATCTGTGTGTGGGTTTGTATACACAAGAAGTATCTGCAGAGGCCAGAAGAGGGTAGCAGATCTCCTGAAGCAGGAGTTACAAGCAGATGTGAGCTACCTGAGTGGGAGATGGGAACCAAATTCCGGTCCTCTGGGAAAGAATTACATCGTCTTAACTGTTGTTGAGCCATCACTCCAGCCCCTGACTTTTTAAACAGTGTGCATGCCATTTGGGGGAAAACATAAAATTTATATTAAAAGAGGGGAAGCATAGTTTGCTGACTGCCTCCACAATCTCAGGCCCAAGTGGCCATCCTGACTTTAGTACTGCTCTTTTTCTGTGGAGTCAGCTCACAGCCCTTCAGTGCAGCAGATCCCAACTAGCATGAGGAACCAGTTTTCCATTCCAGATCTTATCCATGGGATCTGAAAACAGGTTTTGGCACTGTTTTTCTGGCTGTGAACTATGTCTTTCCCAGATTCCAACCTGCAGACTACCAACTCCTTATACCTGACAGAGCCACACAATTCTCAAGCTACCAGTACCCACTGTCATGACTGCCCATAGCTCCTAGACTGCCCTCCAGAAGGGAGGAGTTGATGCATTTCAAGAGAAACCCACAAATACTCCAGGAACCATGGGAGCCCCTGATTGCTCTAAAGGGCTCCAGGCTGTCCTGTCTATGGCAGTATCTCAGATTAGTCCATATTTTTCTTCCCTTGAGGAAAGGCCATTGGGAGAAATCTCCAATTACATCCAGCATCCGGTGAAGGCTATGAGGCAGGAAGTTAAGATGGCAGAGCTGCTGCTTCCTAGGCTACCCAAGCAGGAAGCAAGCTGACACCTTTTATGAGCCAGTCTGGCAAGCAGACTCATCAGTCATGTCAAGGCAAGGCAAATAGACCCCATAAAATCCAAAACTAAAGTCACTCTGACAGTTTCCTCACCATAAAGAGAGAGAGAGAAAGAAAGAGAAAAAGATCAGACCAGCCTATCTCCCAAGGTCTTTGCCTCTCTCATGGCTTGTGACTTTATGACTTTAGTCAACAATGTAAAACAAGAGCAGAATGCAGAACACTTCCTCTGAAAGTTACTGCAGGGTTCTGGGGCAGGGGCAGGCGCTTCAAAGAGGGTAGACTGGTAAGGGAAGACACCCAGGTGCATTCTGATCCACAGAGCAGAACATGCTTGTAAAATGCCTCACTGCCTGTGTGCCTTCCAGCTGGCTCTGGGTGGCTTCCAGACTGGGATAGCTGACTGATAAGAATCTTTCTCATTAATATAACCACACTTTGTCATGTTTGCAGAAGGCTGGGAGAAAATGGAGCCAGGAGCCAGAGGCCAGAAGTTTCCCACACCTGCTCTCCACATCTATGCTCTGGGAGTTTACATGAGTTTACTGCAAGGCAAGTAATTTTAACTTCATATGTGTGTGTGGGGGGGGGACATCATCTATGTAGGGTGTGTGTGTGTGTGTGTGTGTGTGTGTGTGTGTGTGTGTGTATGTGTGTGTGTGTGTGTGTGTGTGTAGTTTTTTGAGACAGGGTCTCTCGCTGGCCCTGAGCTCACCAAGTAGATAGACAGGCTGGCCAGAAAGCCCCAGGGATGCTCCTGTCTCCACCTCCCCCTGCACTGGGATTATAAACTCATGACAACTGCAGCTGTTTTACAGGTGTTCTGGGGATCTAACTCAGATCCTCATGTTTGCACAGTAAGCACTTTATAGACTGAACTATCACCACAACCTTAAGTAATTTTAACTTTGCTTCTCTGGTTTCTGTTGCTGTGAAATACCATGTTTCCATGGCAATGGGCAATGCATTTTCCTTTTGCTACCAGAGGAGGAGGCTCTAAGAGTAGCCTGCAGATCCTCTAACCATACAGAAAAGTTGCTTGTTTCTGTGGGGCAAACACACCCAAGTCTGGATAGACAAGCTACATCATGGAGAAACGACAGCTGTAGAAAATTGGAAAAGCCATGGGCAAGAAAAACATTTTTGGGAAAGCTTGTCAAGTTTGGCACACAGTTTGCAAATGTTGCTCAGGGAATCAGAAATATGGGGATGGGAAGGGCTAAGCAGATGGGTGAGAAAGCTCAGAGGAAAAATAGTGCAAGGAGGGAGACAGAAAAGATTTAGCAATGTGTGTGTGGGGTGACTTATTCTCCTGTGGGCATCCTTCTCCTGGCCTCCTGTCTTCTCTCCCCTTGAAGCTTCCACTGGGTTGATGAGGGCTGCATTTGCTCAGTTTGTCACTCGGCCTGAGCCTTCCATCTTTTTACCCACTTACCTGCCCATTCATTCAGAGGATTTATCCCATACCACAGCAGTCCAGATATTTGTTAGACACACAGTTCATCCAGATGACCTGAACTGAGCTCCCCATGATGGGGTCCACAGCTGAGGTTGAAGACCAGGCTCAGAACTAGGCAGACAAAGTGGAGCACAAGTGTGTCATGGTGGGCTAAGCACATGAGGTGGGTTCAGTACTGTGGAGGAGGGGCATTGCAAACCTCTCCTGAGGAGGACTGTCCTCAAGGGCACTGAGGGCTAGTCGACAGTGAAAAGGGTATAAGGGGAGACAAGGGACACTGTGTATTTGGAGGCAGCTTTTATAATGATCCAGACACCCAGAAGAGCCTGTGTTACTTACAGGTCTCCAGTGAGTTCAGTAACCCAGCTGGTGACTCGCTTCCTGGTTGCCTTTGCTCCAGTGTTTATTAGGCAGCCCCTGTGATAGCATCACTTGCACAGGTAACCATTTGAGGTTTCCTGTTTGGAGTGACTGTCTCTAACTCACTGGTTTCATCAAGATGTAGATACCTTCAGTCACTCATTCACAGCTTCCAGACTGGGGAAACGGTTCAGTGGGGTAAAGCCTGGTAACTTGAGTTTGGTCCTAGAGACCCACACAATGGAAGGAGAACACGAGCCTTTCAGATTGTCCTCTGACCCTACTCATGTGCTAGGAAACGCACATGTAGGCAGAGTTTCTGTCTTCATCAACCAATAAGAGAAACATATATTCACAGCATACAGGACATCCTCCATTGTGCATGTGCCCCCCTCCCCAGCTAACTACATGCAATAAAAAAAAAAACCAGCAACAATGTATTCTGCAGTAACAAAACAGCAAGCAAGAGACAAGAAGCCACAACTTTCTGAGATTCACATTCTGGTGGGAGATAAGTAGTGAAGGAGGAAGTAAGCTTTCTTTGTACTAAGCTGGCTGATGCTAAGAGCTAGGAGAGAAACAGAAGAGCTAGGGCGTAATACATGTCCAGGCAACCAGTTCTGGGTGGCATGGATAAGAAAGTGGCACCTGGGTACTGGCTGGAAGGAAGTGTAGGAGTCATGGGTGCATCTGTGGGACAAGTGTTTCTGGCAAAGAGAAAAGGCAAGCAAGGAGCAGGTGACAAAGAGTGGGTCTGGAGAGTGTGAGGCCTGACATGAGTCTGCAGTTGCAGTGCACTGAGGCAGTGGTTGGATAGGAAGAGAGATGATGCATCAACAAGAGACCAGACCGTGAGGGAGGGGCCTTGAAGGCCATTGAAAGGGTTGGCTTCCTGCTCTGTTCTAGTTGTATCTCTGTTGCAGAGATAAAAACACTCTGACCAAAAGCAACTTAGGGGAAGAAGAGATTTATTTGGTTTATAGGTCCAGGTCACAGCCTGCCAAGGAGGGAATTCAGGACAGGAATGCAGGAACTGAAATGGAAACCATGGAGGGACTCTGGTGGCTGGCTGGCTCAGGCCCATGCTCAGCTAGCTTCCTTATCCAGCTCAGGGCCACCTGCCCCAGGAACAATGCCACTCACAGTGGACTGGGCCCTCCTACATTAATTAACATCAAGACAACCCCCCCCACACACACACACAGATTTGCCCACAGGCCACTCTGATCTGGGCAAACCCTCTCAGTTAAGATCACCTTCTCAGGTGACTTTAGGCTATGCCAGTTGATAGCTGCTTTCTATACAGGGGAAAAGTCAAGAAGTCCTTGAGCAGAGACTAATCAATGTCACCTCAACTTTACCTTAACACTGTCAACCTAAGTACCAGTGTCCATAAGGACAAAAGCAGAGTAAGCAGGAGAATCAGAAAAACAACTCAATGACTCTGGTGACAGATCCTGGGGAACCAGCCAGGTAGGAGCAACAGAGGCAAGGGATATAGAGAAGCGGCCAGAGCTTAGCATACTCAGGAAGTTAAGCCAACAGGACTCTCCAACCAGGTATTGTAGAGTGTTAGGAGAGTCACCCAGGGTAACCAGGATAGAGCCTCGGGACTTAGAGAGGGAAATGAGGCAATGAACGAAGGTCATGAGTAGGCTGGAGAGGGAAACTAGGCTTATTTGTTTTTGTTTTTTATTGTTTGTTTGTTTTTTGTTTTTACAAGACAAGGGTTCTTTGTAACTTTTAGAGCCTGTCCTGGAACATGCTCTGCAGACTGCCTGACCCTGCCTCCCAAGTGCTGGGATTAAAGATGTACAGCACCACCGCCCAGCGTAGGCTTATTTGTTAACTTGAAGCAGAGATAGGAGTGTATGTGTGAAGGCAGGCAGTTCCACAGAGGCCAGGGATGGGAGAATGTATCTGATGCCACAAGAAGGTCAGAGGAGATGTGCATATGGAGAAGGTCATAGGAGTCTGAAATAGTCAGGAGCTCACAGAAGAATCATACCATGTGCCAGCTACCTCTCTCTCTCTCTCTCCCCCCCTCTGTGTGTGTGTATGTATGTCTCTGTGTGTGTGTGTGTGTGTGTGTGTACTTGAGACATGTGTTTGAGACAGTTCAAACAAGCCTTGAACTCACAACCCTACTATTTGAACCTCTCAATTTCTGGGATTTCAGGTGTATGCCAGCATGCTGGCTATAGCTTTCTGCTGACCAGTTTCTTCATTCTGTCCTCTTTTCCAACTCTCTTTCCCAACCCATGCTGACCTGTGCCTATTTCCTGTACTGGCTTCAAATGTAATGGTAACTCTAGTGATCTCTTGGCAAGTGGTAGGAGGTACTCTGTCCTCTGCATAACATTTATGTGTTCGTTTTTTATAGGATGTTTTCCCTAGCTAAAAATATTCCATTATCCCATGCCTTTCTGGAGGGTGGGGCAGGATGGAAAATTATTTCAACATCTCACTTAAAAATCTGCTCAGGGAAGTCAGAGCACTTACCTACTGTGGGTTTGAGCCCTGACTCCATGTGCCCACTGCTGGATGCCCTTGCCAGTGTGTTCAGCCAGACGCTTCCTGTTTAATGAAGGGAAAGCCGGCCCTTCCACCCACTCTTCTTAGAAACTCCCTCTGCATGGCCCAGCCACTTTCTATTCCAGTAGATGGCACGGAATTGAGTTCACAGGGCATAGAAAGTATGACCATCTGTTTCTGTGGGTCTTCATGATGTCATTTGTTCTGAAACACCCTGGTCCCACACAGGGACAGATTCTAAATCTGGATAGGAAAACAAAATCCCAGAAGGGGAATTCCCACCAGGGTAATGTCTGGATTTGAAAGGAATACCAAAACATGGCTTTTCTGAATGGACCAATTGATTAAGGGAGTCACAGTCTTCCCTCACTGATTCCCTGAGCCCTGTTTTTTAAAAAGAATGGGGGAAAGGATAAAGGTCAAGTAAATGAGACAAACTTGTTATCAGGTGAAAGGAGGCTGAAATTTAGGATTTCCATGGGTACAAGAGCTACTGAGTAATGACTCATACATATACATATATATTCAGGTAGACTTCAAAGTAGTTCTATTCACATATCTGGGATAATCAAACAACTGTTCAAAGAAAAATTGACTTGGCAGCCTGAGCTAGGATTTGGTCTGCTTTTGAAAGATCAAAGTCAAGCAGTCACATCCCAACTGGAGAAAGAGTTGGACACTGGAGTAAGGGGACAGAGGCTTCAGAGGACTGAGCCCTTGAATAGCTCAGAAAGGGATGGGGTTGTCTCTGTACACTGAGTGCTACTTCAAGCAGAGCTATGTAAGTGGTTCTCCCTGGAAAGGGGTGAGACCCTCTCCAGGTTTTGAAACAAGGGCTTGTGGAGGTCTTTGCTCCTGCCTTGTTATTTGCTGTTCAGCTCTTGATTAGACCATCAGTGTTTTAGACAAGCACAATAACACAGTTTTACAGAGTTAAACAAATGCAGCATAAACAAAAGTCATACACCTTAAAACAATATTCCCCAACTAAATCCTCTTAAACTGTAAGCTAGCCCAAATTAAATGTTTTCCTTTATACAAGTTGCCATGGTCATGGTGTCTCTTCACAGTGATAGAAACCCTAACTAAGATGAAGAGAGTGGGGATCATAAGGGTGGATTAGAAAGGAGTTAGGGAAAAGAGTAGGGGTGAATATGATCAAAATATATTGTATGTATTTTTGAAATTTTCAAATAACTAATTAAAATATTATATTCAAGTAAAAAGAGCTCCAATTTAAGAAAAAATATATGCCCACCCCTACCTTCTGCTATCACTTTGGCACCATAGCCCTTCCCAGAATGGGGCTCTAAAGTGGCCCACCTGCAGTAAACACTTTCTCATTGATGAGATAAGATCCCTACCAGCAGCAGCTTAAGGGAGGAAGGACTTACTTGGGTTCACAGTCTGAGGAGAGATCATGGTGGGGCCATGGCAGTTGGAGCTGACTCCCCTCGTATCTTGACAGACCAGGAAGCATAGAAAGGACAAAAGCTGGATTGAGCTAAATCTCTCAAGGGTCATCAACCCCAGGGGCCAAGGTTCTATAGCCTTCTACCATAGCAGCACCAGTTGGGAAACAAGTATTCATACACATGATCTCATGGGGAATGTTTTAACCCAATCACAACCTGACTTGGACTTCCAACATCACTCACACACCTTTCCTTTCTCACCTGTGCTCAGGACAAGAGCTGACCAACATGACCTCCACAAACCCTGGTTTCAAAACCTGGAGAGGTTCTCACCCCTTTCCAGGGAGAACCACTTACATAGCTCTGCTTGAAGTAGCACTCAGTGTACAGAGACAACCCCATCCCTTTCTGAGCTATTCAAGGGCTCAGTCCTCTGAAGCCTCTGTCCCCTTACTCCAGTGTCCAACTCTTTCTCCAGTTGGGATGTGACTGCCTGACTTTGATCTTTCAAAAGCAGACCAAATCCTAACTCAGGCTGCCAAGTCAATTTTTCTTAACAGTTGTTCAAACATCCTGTGATATGAATAGAGCCAGCGCTCTAACTTAAACCTCTTGTATCTATTTTTTACCTTAAGTAGTATTTTGTTAATTCTTTGAGAATTTCTTGTGTGTTTACAATGTATTTTACCATATTCACCTCCACTCTTTTCTGTAACTCCTCCCAGATGCACCCCATGAACTCCATTCCCTCCCAAATCCATGCTCTTTTCTTCTTTATAAAAACATAACCCACCTAGTCTAATTTATGCTACCCATATACTCACAGGTGTGGACCATCCACTGAAGCATGGTCAGCCCACCAGGGGCCACACCCTTAAAGAAAACAAGTTCCCTCCCTTAGAAGCCATCAAGTGTCACTAACCCCTCAGCGGGAGGGGGACAGGTTGTAAGCCCCTGCTCTCAAAGCCCTACTGTATCAAGGGGATCTTCTTTGTGAAAAAAATATATCTGTATAAGTATTGGGGGTAGCGCTTTATCTTAAAACTTCAGAAAGATAGCCAAGAGTTTACCCATGTTTGTACCGTGGCTTGTGACTGAGAAATTTCTAGCATCATTATTTGCATAGTTTACTTTTAATTATGTTCATCTGAGGAGAAGAGAGTTCATACACTGCCTGAAGCTTCGTAGGAAGGCCCCTTGCCTGGCATGTGGGAACTTGACCCATAAACTGGATATAAAACTTTCCACTAATAATAAGGACTTCTCCCAGCACCTACAGGGTTTGTACACAGTGGTTCACCCCACATACCTTCTTTCCTTCTGAGAGTCTACACTCTGGCGCCTGCTGGGCACTGAATGTTTATGTGACCACACCCTAGTCTACCCCCCACCCCCACCCCCTACTCCCCAGCACTGAGTCTTCATTGAACTTCCAAGAGACAATACTTCACATAGGTAGACAGACCTTGATGGAGGTATTCAGGATGCCTGTCCTGATCTATGAGGAGAGGGCTTGCCTATGGTTGCTTCTTATTTCTCCCCATATATCCTTTCCATGAGTTTGCTTTGCATCTTTTCACTGTTCTTGAGAGAAAGAGAGAGAGAGAAAGAGAGAGAGAGAGTGTGTGTGTGTTCAGCTTTGTGTGAATGCACATGTTTTCAGGTGCCAATATACATGCCTTCATCTTCATGTGGCAGTCATTCCTCAGGAACTGTCCATCTTGGGGAAATATATATATATATATATATATATATATATATATATATATATATCCCATTTATACAGATAAGCTTTATCATTGGACTGGAGCTTGCCATTTACCCCAATTACCTAGATTGGGTTGCCAGTGAACCCCAGGGATCTTCCTGTCTCATATAATTTTTAAATGCAAAACAAATCATGTCAGTTCTCTTCAAAATTCATAGTGGGATCCAAATGCCTCAGGCAGCCCCTTTTCGTCTCCCTCTCACTGACACCTTCCTTCCTGGTTCTTCATTTTCTCACGCCACTGGCCACCTTACTGTTTTTCAAGCTGCTAACTTTATCCCACTTCGTAGCTTTTCAGGTTTCCTGTACCTGTTGTCTACAGAGCTGTCCCAGGAACTTCGTGTTCCTCTCCACACAATACAGATCTCTGCCAACCCACTTGCTCCCTGGAAATGTAATGGTTATTAATGTGTTTAGTCTTTCATTATGTCTTAGATAATTAAATCAAAATGCTGTATCAAGAACAGAGTCTAGGAAGCCAGCAGATAAAGGCACTTGTCACCAAGCTTGGGGACCTGAGTTCAGTCCCCAGGACTGACAAAGTAGAAAGGAGAGAATCACCTTCTGCACATTGTCCTCTGACTTCCTTCCACATATGTGCTGTGGCAGGTTCACCCCCACCACACACACACACACACACACACACACACTTGTAGACATGCTAAACAAATGTATGTAATAAAATTTTCTAAAGCCTGAGTCTTTCTTTGGATTGGTCACTTGTCTTGTCAATGAGAAAAAGCAGCTAACGGAAGGAGGGTCCAGCATGTAGAGACTTAATAATTGCTTATTGACTAAGAAATAACAACTAAGGTTTACTGAGTATTTACTATATATCAGATACTGGGGAAAGAGCACTGTCTGCTGTTTAATCCCATTGTATGGATGAGGACACTTTAACATAAGTAGGTGAAGACACTCTATCACATGTTGAAGTATACACAGCTACCAAGACTGAACTGGACCTTGATCCCGGCTGGTTCTGACTCCCAAACTCCTGTCCTGGCTGCTGAATTATACAACCCCAGTAATACAGCCTGCCCATCAGAATATTCTGGGGCCCATCAGAATAATTTTAAGATATCTTGTTTAAGAATTTCTCATGTGAGGGTGCTGGAGAGGGCTCAGTGGTTTAAGAATACTCATTGCTCTTCCAGAAGACCCAGGTTGGGTTCCCAGCTTCCTTGTGGCAGCTCACAACCACCCGTCACCCCAGTTCCAGGGGATCTGACACCTTCTTCTGACCTCCACAGGTACCAGGCATGCATGTGGTGTGCAGACATACATGCAGGCAAATCACTCATACACATAAAATAAACCTTTTAATTTTAAAAAAGAAATTTGTACATGACTGCCATAAAAGCTGTTTGCACTGTCCCTAAGTGGTGCAAAGGCCACTGCTGCCTAGAGAAGATCTGTGAGCATGCTGTCAGTCTCCAGGGTTTCTGACTGCACTATTGGTACATAGACTATGAGGGAGGGGATAGAAGGAAGGCAGGAAAGGGAATGAAGTGTTCTACCTCTGGAAGCCTAGGGGTGTGTGTGTGTGTGTGTGTGTGTGTGTATGAGGCCAGTGTCAGATGCCTTCCACAATCTCTCTCCAGTGTTTCCCACTATTTTATGTGTTTTGCCTGCAAGCATGTCTGTGTACCTTGTTCATGCAGGGCCCAAAGAGGCCACACAAAGGTGCTGTTTGTGAGCTGCCATGTGGGGTACTGGGAATTGAACCCATGTCTTTTGGGTTAATGCTCTTAACCACAGAGCCATCTCTTCATACCCCTCACCTTATCTACTTATTTATTATTCTGGAGATTACTGTGATTTTTATTCAATTTAAAATGAATAAAATAAAATAGTGCCCAGCTGGATGACCTGCAGCACTATCTAAGGCCATGTTGACATCCGGGCCCAGGCTGCTGCCATTGACCATGTCTGGGTCCATGGTCCTACTGTAGCCTGGATCTGTATTGATGCTCATGTCTTATGCTGCCACTAAAGGCCACACGGATAGCCAGGATCTAGGTTTCCACCTGTGGGCATGTTGGTGTTAGAGGGCCATGCCACTGCTAGGCCCATATAGGCATGAGTGACATGCACTGCCACCCAGGCTTTGTCTGGACCTGAGATGTGGCCATAGCCATGTGTGGGTCTGTGGCCTTGCTGTAGTCAATACATACTAACCAAATGTCTCAGAAGACTTGGACATTTAAGTCATCAAAATAATCAATTATATCAATTGTTAAACTAGAGTTAAGTCTTAGGATAAATAGGCTGTTTTTTCTTCATGTGATATTAAACTAACCATGATCATATCCATACAATCTCCCATTTTAATTTTCTTAAAAATAAAAAAGGAGGGGGCAGATCTCATGAAGTTCAGGTTAGTCTCAAACTTTCTATGTAACCAAGTACGACCTTGAACTTCTGATTTCTCTAGTTTCCAAGTGCTGACTTCAGGTGTGTACCACATTGCCCTGTTTGTCTGATGCTAGGGACAGATTCGCCAGGCTTTTGTATGGAAAGTAAACACTCTGCCAACGGAGTACCTTAATTTTCCCTTTGTTTCCTCCCCAGTCCCTTTATTCTATGTCTCTTGGTATCTTCACCCATGTTTGCATTAAACTAAATAAAAAAGTTGTCTCCTAGTCCCAAATAGCTATTTCAACAGGTATCTAGAAGAACATATATAATGGAGTGCCTTCTAGTTCCCTCTCCTTTGACTCTCTAACCCCATATAACCTGGACACCTCCCAACCCCACCCCTTCCTGTTTCAGACCAGACTGAAAAGCTATCCCTGATTTAATCTGAGGCAGGGTGGTTTACTCAGGTTCAGATGAACAAGGCCATTCTATGTGCCAGGGTTCTCTAAGAACCAAATCGAAGTCGGTTAAAACCAGTTTAAAGTGGTTCCCAGCTTCCCTAGATCCAGCTGGAGAAAACTAGCCTAAACAGGAAAAATGGTTCCGGAGGGAGACAGATGTAATTCTTCTCAAACCGGCTGATTAAGACCAGATAAACCTGCATCTGTCCTACTCTGTGGATTAGACCTGGTGAGGGCAGAGGCAGTTCTCAAAGGAAGCTGGGCGTGGCCCCCGTGGCAGTGTTAAAGGTAAAGGGTGTGAAGTGATTCTCAACAGAACAAACAGACTTTCAATGAAACCACTTTAAAATCACACCTATCAGAGTGGGACTGCTTTAAACTCCCTCTGATCGGCTCTGATTTCAATAGCTCTACCCTGGCTGACTAGAACCAGCTTTGGCCAGTTTAGACTGGGTTGATCTGGCAGCATTGCCAGATGGTTTTGTGAATACTTCAATTATATATTTATTATGAAGGAAAGATATGGCTAGGTTACTAATGTTATTCTACATTATACCTTTTCTGGTGCTGAGGATGGAACTTGGAACTTCAAACTTCAAACATGCAAAGCACAGGCTCAGAGCCTCATCCCGTGTCTTATAGTCTACATTTTGCTTTCATAAATTATTGAAATACAAAGTTACCTATAGAGGTATACTTACAGGTGTCTGGTCTCTGGACATCCCAAGGAGACCCAGATTTATGGATGTTAATTTCCTTGTATAAAACAGCAGAATGTTTGCATATTTGCATGTGTATCTATATGTAACCTTGACGTTAACTCTAGATTCTTAATCATGCTTAATGAATATCAATTATGCAGAGAGTTGTTGTAACCTTTTGTTTAGGGAAGGACAGAAATCCCGTACATGATCAGTATAGATACAAGTTTTAGAGGGAGATTTAATTTATTTTTAAATTGTGTGTATATAGTCTATACGGGGATCTATGCATGTGTGCAGGTGCCCTGGGAAACCAGAATAGAGCATCATGGGATCCTTTGGTTGTGAAACCCTGATGTGGATCCTGGGAACTGGACAAAAGTCCTCCAGAACTTGTCAAACCATTTTCCAGCCCAGATACAATTTTTACAACAATATTTTTAATCTGTTGTTGGTTAAATCCATAGAGGTAGAACTTGTGGATCTAGAATTGTTTCTCATTGTTTCTGTGTCTGACCTCCCTATATAGTTTTAATCCAAAAAAGGATGTTGGCGCTGAGGCTGGCAGGATGGTTCAGCAGGTACAGTCACTTGCTGCCAAGCTTGATACCTGAGTTTGGTCCCTGGGAACCACATGATGGGTGGAGAATAATGACTACTGAAAATTGTCCTCTGACCTCCTCAAGTGTTTTTTTTCAAATAGCTCTTAGCGGGGTATGCTGACACATACCAATAACCCCAGCACCAACAAGCTGAGGCAGGAGAATCACAAGTTCCAGGCCAGGGTGGGCTGCATACTGAGCTCCTGTTATTTTTTCATTTAAGGACTCCTTAGTGGTTTTAACACATAATTTGTTATATTCACTGACCTACAGATTCCTTTTGACATTAAATTACTTATCCCTCAAATCATTTCTTACACTGTTCACTAGGCCAAGTTTTCATTAACTTGGGAGCAATTTGTTTGCCTAAAACCATTTTCCCCTTTAATTATCTAGAGATGAACTTCCTTCAGTGGAAGAAAACTCTGTGTCCATGTGCCGGCCTTCTCATAGAGATATTTTTGGGAAACTTTTTCTTTTCATGGGAACAACACAGTTGAATGACTTCATCCAAAGTAATTCATGAGGCGCCAGACCCTCAAGAGGGCACATTTTCAAAAGGAAGTGATCCCTGAGGATCTGAGAGGACACTGTGTCCCTGGGCAGAGCCACTGAAAATACATCAGCCCCTGCTCCAACAGCCTTCCATAATCTCAATACACACAGAGTTCTGATAAAAAAAAAAAAAAAAAACCTTTCACATTTTATTTTATTCAAAGTCTTTCTGAACTAAACCATCCATTGCTTGTATGGAGATGCAGACTTCGGGGCTGATGGATGGGGTGAAAATGAATTCAGACTCATACTGACTACCTAGGGGCCACAGATCAGTAATGACATTTATCCAAGAGGCAGAAAAAAAAAAAAAGATATGGAGACTGGACAAAGTTAAAGTATAAGCCAATTCAGGTTAAAGACAAAAAGGGAAAGATAATTCATATGAATCACATTTTAAATATATATCTTTGCCAGACATAAAGAAAATATTAGACTTCATGTTTCAAAACCAGATACCTACCAGCCCTCAAACCAGGCCTAATCTGATCAAACTTGTTTAAACAATTCTCTGCAAATACAATTTTTCTTTAGTTGTTTAAACTGGTTGCAATTGAATTAAAATGAGAACTGCCTTTATGGTCCCAGAGTGACCTTCAGGAAGGTCAGGTCTTGGCCAGACTGAGTAAAACTCCTGCCTCTTATTGTGTCTCCCTACTCACCATGGCCCCATTTCTCTGGTGGCAGATTTGCTTCCAACAATCTGGGAAGGAGTCCATTCATTGCATATGAAGCCCCCAGATGTACCACATATAGTTGAAAGGAATGTGCATCCAGCTGTTAGGCGGGGTGGGCAATAAATATCAGTTAAATCCAGGTATTCTGTATTTTGATATTCTGTAAATTTTTTTTTTCTGATTTCCTGTCTATTTTTACTATTATTGAAAAAGACGTTGTAAATTTAGAACATTCACTATGGATCTGCTATTTATCCACTCAGTTCTATTGATTTTTGTGAGTTTTTATTGTCAACTTAACAACCCCTAGAGTCACTTAGAAAGAGGGAACATTCAGATAAGAGTGACCTGTGGCCATATCTAATCTATGAGAGGTTGTCATGGTAGATCATCATTATGGGAAGGCCAGCCCTCTGTAGGTAGCAACATCCCTAGACAGTATTCCTAGAAGTGAAGACAGGAGACACTTCCAGGTGGAGGGAAAGTAAGAACCTTCAGGCCTACACCTCACCTCTTGCCTAGAAGAAATTCTAAGAAAATATTTCACAGTAAAGGGAAGTGAGATGGCAGAGGTAAACTTGGAACAACAGTAATAAGGAAGGAAGAAGAGTTGATGTGGTAAACATTTAGGAAAATCTAAGTCCTTTAAAATATACATGACAGGGGAAAGGAAGATAGAAGTTATAGTCTTAAGTCATGTGATCAAGGAAGTGATGTCTAGCACCTTGGCCATTTTGTACTGGCTAGAACTAATTCATATCAGCTACCTCCTTTTAAGAAGGATTATTCATGGACATACACTCACTATGGGCCAGGGCTCTTTTAGGATCTGGCCACCAGAGTTGTCAGTAAAAAGATATTTAAAAGCCAGTCATAACCACCAACTCTCTATAGAACTCATTTCTCTTAAAATTTTTGATAGAAAATGATATGGCCCAAGTTGGCTCATGATTATCCATCTCAGCACACTGCTAAGATTATAAGCATGCTTGACTGTGGCTAAGAGACTCACTTTAAATACGTGTGTGTGTGTGTGTGTGTGTGTGTGTGTGTGTGTGTTTGTGTGTACAACTTTCAGAAGTCAGTTCTCACCTTCCATTGGGTCGAACCAGGTTCCTCTTTACTGAGGACTCCAGGCACCAACTCCTATCTTACTGGAGGAGTGTTGTGTTTACAGACACTTGCCATCACATCCATCATTTTATACAGGCTCCAGGGATCCAACTCAAGTCATCGGGCTTGCATAGGCATGCTTATACCAGCTCCAGCTCCCCAGGCTTGGATATGTGATTGTTGATTGACAATATTTTTCTTTTAGCACTGGACATAGAATTCTGAATTAACAGACCTTTCTTTCAACACATTAAAATTGTTATTGTATCTTCTTTCTGCTTCCATGGTTTGTTGTAGGGAAAAAAAGTACACTCATTAGAGTTATTGCTTCCCTGTGTGAAATGAGTCATTTGGTTGCTTCCAGAAAGAAATATTTTGATTTTGTCTTTAGTCAGTTTTATTTCTAATGTGTGGATTCCTTCATATTTTATTCAGTTTTGGATTCATTGAACATCTTCACCTTCTCTGCTCACATTTTTTTTTTTTGGTGAACTGTGGGAAGTTACTCTATCATGATGGTTTATAGTCTTCCCCATTCAACACCCACCTACTGACTTTCTCTCCAGCAGCCTAGAAACATAAATATTAGATACTCTGATTTTTCCTCACAGGTCTCTGAGGTTCTATTTTCATATTTTCTTCTATTGTTCAGATTAGATCATGTCTATATTTTCTATTGATATATCTTTAACTTCATCTCCACTCTATATCTTTAACTTCAACTCCACTCAAAGAATTATGTGTTCGTGTGCGTGTGCGTGTGTGTGTGTATTCATGTGCGTGTGTGTATTCATGTGCATGTGTGTGTGTCCATGTGCAGGCCGAAGGTCAGTGTCAGGTGTCTCTCTCATCACTCACTCTCCTCTTTGGTGTTAGATTGGGTCTCACTGAACCCAGAGCTCACCAATTGTATTACACAGGCTGGCCTGTGAGCTGGAGGAGCTGTGCTGGGATTGCAGAAGCAATCGCAGTGGTGCGCCTGTCTGTCTGTTTACTTACCATTTAAACTACTTTTCATTCAATACATTTTGATCATAGTTTTCCCCATCCTCCAACGACCCTTCCAGAGCCTTCCCACCTCCCTACCCACTCAACTTCATGCTTTTCATGCTTTCTCTCTCTCTCAAATAAAGAAAAAAACCCAAAGTAAAAAAAAAAAAAAAAAAAAAAAAAAAAAAAAAACCCCAAACAATAAAAACAATGAGGCAAAAATACTCCAACAGAGCAAAACAAGACAAAAATCACACAGACAAAAACATGGAGTCCATTTTGTGTTGGCCAGCTGCTCATGAGCAAGGGCCCTGCCCTGGACTGGGACAGTGTCTGTCACTCCATTGTAAGAAACTGGTCTTAAAAAAAAAAAAAAAAAAAAAAAAAGCCAGGTGGTGGTCACACATGTCTTTAGTCCCTTGGGAGGCAGAGGCAGGTGGATCCCTGTGAGTTCAAGGTCAGCCTGATCTACAGAGCGAGTGCCAGGACAGGCTCCAAAGCTACAGAGAAACCCTGTCTTGAAAAACCAAATATAAATAAGTAAATAAATAAATAAAAAGAAAGAAAGAAAGGAAAGGAAGAAAGAAAAGAAGAAATTGGTCTTACCTTTCCCAACAGGTGTCAATTGCAAATGTCTTTTTGTTTAGGGTGGGATTTTGTGTATCCTGTTCCTCTATGCTGGGATGTTGGGATGTTGTATGGTTTGACCCTGAGCAGGTCTTGTACTGCACTCTGCGTTTTACATGGTGCTGGCATCCCATTTGAATCCTCATGCCTGCAGAGCAAGCACTGTACTAACTGAAGCACCTCCACTCATCGATACATATTTAAGTTAGTATGATCATATAATTCTAAAATTTCCATTTGGTTTGTCTTCAAATCTTTGTCTTAGTTAGGTTCTTACTGCTGTGAAGAGATGCCATGACCATGGCAATTCTTATAAATAAAAACATTTAATTGAGGGGCTCTCTTACAGTGTCAGAGGTTCAGTTCAATATCACCCTGCCAGGGAACATGGCTGCATGCAGGCAGATGTGGAGCTGGCTACATCTTGACCAGAAGGCAGCATGGTCATTCTTACTACTTTCAATTTTTTTTTTCTGTTAATCCTAACATCTGTAAGTGTTACAGGTGGGCTTCTCCCCATTATCAGGACTTAATGATTCTTTATACACTGAATAATTTTGGATTATATTGCCATGGTTTATTTAATTTTTATTTTATTTCCCCTCCTGTATATAATGTATGTTTGTGGGTGTGGTGCCTACGTGTGTCATGAGCACTATGGCACCAGAGAGAGGCAGGCAGGAAGGAGATGGGACAAGAAGTACCAGGCTTAGACATGCTTCAGGGACTTGTTTCCTCTAACAAAGCCCTATCTCCTAATACCCCATTCAGTATGAACTCATCAATGGATTAATCTGTCAGTGACGTTAGAACCTTCAGGATCTAGTTACCTCTCAAAAATTAGGTAAACTAGTTGTGGGCTAAGCCTTTGGGGACGCTTTATACACAAACAATAATGCAGAAGGAAGAGGAAGGAGAATGGAACTTGGAATTCTTTTCTTCCCCAGTCAAACTGCTATAGTCTGTTTTATTAGCACACATAGCCTCTTTATTAATTCTTTCAGAGTTCATAATTGCATTGGTTATCCTTTCCTATTCCACCTCTTCTGGAATTATGTTCTCATTTGCTTCTGATTTTGATTTTGTCTTTGAGACAGTGTTTTACTGTGTTGCCCAGGTTGACCTGCAAATCCTGGGCTCACGTGATCTCCTTGCCTCAAATTCCTGAGTGGCCAGGATCACAGGCACATACCACCCTACCTGGCTTCCTTAGGCTTTTTTAAGCCACTGGTGAGCCAGCTCAGGGAATGTAGGTACTTCCTTAGGCTTTTTTAAGCCACTGGTGAGCCAGCTCAGGGAATGTAGGTACTTGCTGCCAAGCCTGATGACCCCTCCAAGATCTAAAGAACAGAAGGAGCGGCTTCTGGAAAGCTGTTCTCTGTCCTCTTCACCCATCCACATCCATGCAGACAAAATAAATAATATAACAAATACATACAACAAATAAATTAAGTCATGTGTTGGAAATGATCTTAGTTTATCTGAAAGATGTTTATTGTCCTCCATGCAGAGAGGAAACTAACAGACTGATTGTCTATAACTAACTAGAGTTAAGGCCTGACTGCTCATCACTCAAAAGGCAACAGCTGGGAGCAGAGAGTCAGTAGGAAGGAGATCAGCCTCTTCCGAGAGCCAGCATTCTGAAACGGAAGGGCTGTTGTTCTGAAAATTCCATCTCTCTGAACTTATTTACATAACAGTATGTGTGCATTGGGGTATATGTGGGCACATGTGTGCAGGTGTGCATGCTCATGTATGTACATAGAAGCTAAGGAAGAGCCTGAGAATCTTCCCTACCACCCTCTAACTTACAGCTTTCAGACATGGTCTCTAATGGAACCTGGGGCAAGGCTGGTGAACCTAGAGATCCTCCTGTTTCTCTCCCAACGTTCTGTGTTAGAACTGTACACATGGCCACACATAGTTTAGTTTTGTACATGGATGCAGGGGATTTGAACTCAGGTCCTCATGCTTATGTAACCATTGCTTTTACCCACTGAGCCATCTCTCCAACCCCTAACAGGTCTTCTATAAGGGGGGAAAGGAGGTGCAAAAAGATTTCATGCTTAATATTTGTCTTTATTGCCCAGGGCAGGAGCCTCCTTTTTATCCCTTTTGTGGGAGCATCTTAATCCACCATTCTCTTGGGACTAGTTCCTGTATTTTCTTTAGCAGTTGTGCTACTTTTCTTCAAGTTAAACCTCACAGCAGTTTACATGCTTTGTGTTAGTTAATACAGGCTTAACAAGTAAGGAAGTGAATTATTCATGTTGATGGTACATGAAGGTCACCAGGTGTTCTGGGTTCTGTAAATCAAAAGAGATTACTCAGCAGCTCTCATCATAATTGCATTACAGCTGCTTGTTAGCATATGAACACTGAGCAAAGGGGGAGGTGACTCTCTCGAAGGATGCTTATATGAGAAAATATGTAGGCTTGGGGATAAGCAGCTCTCCAACTCCGCCTAAAGCAGCTGATGTGCTCATTGTATTCAGTTCTGGCACCATCTATCCGGAGTTAGTATCAGACCCCAGCAATAGGGCTTGAATTCACAAGATGGTCTCCACTTGGATGCCTACCATAACTCTTAGTGGCCGTAGACCAGACTTTCCATAACTGCCTTCCTCAGGTTCAGCAATTTTCCTGATGGTTTACAGAAATCAGAAAAACATTATTTAAGTTTGCATTCTCATCAGACAGGGTATATCTCACAGCCAGGTTAAGAGAAACAGGCTCCTGTCCATGGGGAAAGGGACGTGCTATCTTCCTGGCTTGTGAATTCATTCACCAACTTGGAATATCATCAAATCTCATCTTTCAAGGCCTTGTCTGAGCTTACTCTGTATCTTCCCACCCCATTCATAGAAGTTTGCAGGAAGGCTAAAATTTCTAGCCTTCAAATCATTTGGCCTTCTTAGTGACCAGTCCCAACCTCAGACTATCTAGGGGCCCTCCCTGAAATCCCATTAGTCTAAACTGGGTTGTGTAAAAGAGACCAACTACAAATAGCAAGCACCACTATTCCTTAGGGAATTCCCCCAGATTTTTGTACTTTGTGTCTGAAACCAAGAGCAAAACCCAAATGTTACCCATATCATCCTGTCTTGTGATTCTGCAGTTAGAGACTCTTCCCCAAAGAGAATTCCCCAAAGGAACGAATGCACTCCAAGATTGAACCACAGCCTCACCTGGGTCTATGCTACTTCACTTGTCTCCTTGATTTCCAGGGTTCCCCTTCATACTAATGGGAGGCAGGGATCAGTGATCCAAAAGGTCATGAGAACTGTGAGAGTCTCACACCTAGATCTGGAGATTATCTACTGTGAGATATGGAAAAGGACGCAGGTTGTGGGTCGAGTGTGGTATTACATTTCTGTAACTTTCAGAGGCTGAGGCAGGAGAATTATTAGTCTGTGACTAAACTGGGCTATAGTAGTTCTATGCTAGCCTGCTCTAATTGAAAAATATGTCTCAAAAATAAATAAATAAAAGAAAAACTGAGACTTTGGTGGAATGGGCATTGATATATTTGAACACATCACATAGTATTTAAAGGGGCTTTTAAAATATCCAGTAAATGGGGATCTAGAATGGAGGGTCAGATCAGACTGATGGAGCCATTGCTATTACGCTCAAAAGATGATGCTAGATGGGAAGATAGCTCTGTGGGTGAAGGGCTTTATGTGCAAGCACAGTGACATGGGTTTGGATCTCTGGAACCCACATAAAAATCCAGGTACACATGTGTAAGCACAGTCCTAGGGTGGCAAAGACAGGAAGATCTTTATGTCTCCATGGCCAGATAAATCAACAAGTGTCAGGTTCAAGGAGAGACCTTGTCTCAAAAGCAGGTGGAGAGCAATTGGAGAAGACACCCAACATTACTCGCTGGGGCAGACACATGAACACATGTACACACAAGTCCAGATGGAGTTGCCAGTCTGTGCTGATGTCCCATGTGAGCCAGCTCTTTGAGGAACTGGAGAGAAAACAGCTGGGTTTCCCAAACAGACTGGTTTCATCTGGCATTATAATGGCATTCTTTTTGCCTTAACACTTTCACCGAAGAAGACTAACACCAGTAACCCAATGTCTAACAGTCAGGTGGGTGTGCTATTGTTCTGTCCCCTGATGTCATAGCCTGAGGACAGTGACTTTGAAATGAGTTGTTCTCTTCCAGCCCTTGCTGGCTTTAATGCTGCTCTGCTCACCAAAACACTTATTGTAGTCCATGGCATAGTCAGGACTGATTTTAGCACTGAAAAAAAACCAACCCTACAATCAACAAATGAAAACCCAACTACAATTTACAGTTGTAACTTTATGTGTTGACTGTGATCTGGACTCTGAATTCTGATGAAATGATGAATGGCTGTAGAGTGTGATGGAAAAAATGGTGACAAGAAGGCAGAGTATGCAGGCTTGGGAGATGTGGCTCATGCTGAGCATGTGTCCATGCAAGTCATCACAGGCCCTGGGTCTGTGCTTTTGCTCCTGACTTTTCCTACTTATGGCTCCACTTTTTCCCAGAAGCCTCCACTCCTCAGAGCCTGGTGAGTCCCCCAAGCTCCCCTCTTGGGTCATTTAAGCCTTTATCGGTGGGGCAGACAAAGGCAAAGGTGGTGTTTAGTAATCACAGCAGCCATGGCTTTTGGAGCAATTGGATTGCCAGGTTTTATTACAAAGACTGTCATATTTTATTGTAACAACAGCTGTTAAGAGTCATGGTGTTAGTAATAAATTCCAATCTCGGTAGTTTAATACAATAAAAGAGCCAACAGAGGCTGAAGGTTCCAGGCTCATCCCAGGCCTCTGAGATGCATGCTAGACAAGACACACACAGTCCTGTCCCCACTGGGGACAGGCTGTACACTGATTTCATTGTATATTGACCAATGGTTTTTTGAATTAAAAACAAAGAAACTACATTCCTTGTCCAAAGCACATCACATGACCACCTTCAATCTCAGGGGGACAAGAAGGAGAAATCCTCTCTTGTCACTGAGGAAATGGGGAGCCGCTGTAAGGTGATCTTATGCAAACTTCAAGAGTAACTATTATCACTTGAGTGTTGGGGGAAAATAAAAAAAACAACCTCAGATTCCATGAAGTCGATTTTCCCAAAGCTTGGAAAGTGAGTGGAGCAAAGGTCACAGGCACATTTTCTCTTGCACACTCACAGCTGAGCAAGGATCACAGGTGCACATTCTCAGCACACGCACGTGTCTCCCATGACTCACCTCTTCACAAACCCTTCTGGAGAGGATGGATTTTAGTAACTTCCAGGGAACTTCAGATGTTGACGAGAAAAGTATGACCTCCCAATTAAAGTTAATCTTGTGAAAATTTGTTTCCCTCCTCCTGTTGCAACTACCTGCGGGAAGGAGGGAAGAATGGAAGGAGGTGCGTACCCTTTGACCTGCCCACAATATCTGATTACAGATTATTGGGTGATCTGTGGTTTTTTCCTTACTCTGTGGTATTTTCTATTCACAAGACCAAGTTAGGAAACATTTGAATCTTAATCACCACACTTGTTCTTGCTTGTGTTTATTCTCTGCTTGGTCCCATACCCTTTGATCATCTTAAGAAAGGTCTTGTGACCACCCAAGGATGGCAGTATAGCTAAGCACACCAAGGACACTGCAGTGCTCCTCAGGCTTAATATAAGGATTCAGACATTATGCTGGCCTGCTCCTGTCACCTTGCAGAATGCACTCAGGCAGGACCCTGGTCAGCCCAGGTGCGAAGGACCCCTTTAAAAGAAAGACCGGTGCCCACTTAAGCTCTCTTTGCCGATGTTCCTCTAGGGTAGATGGGACTTTTCCTGTCTCCCTCTTTTCTTCTGTCCTCTCTGTCTCTGTGTCTCTTTTTCTCTTTCCTCCACTCCCCTCCCCCTTCCTTTCTAATAAAACTTCTCCCTTAAGCTCTGTCTGTCTGCCTGGCATGGTTGTCGCCCATCTCAGTCACCCTCTCCTGTCATGGAATCCGCCAAGGTTCCTCTCATACTTTATCATAACACTTAGGATGCTGAACAGGAAGGTCGAGGACATCAGAGTCTGTTTCCACATCTCTACTGGAGCAAAAACTAGCAGCAAGTTAGACCTAACTTAGCTTTCTTTTCAGAGATTTCTGGGGCTCAGCAAGGATAAGTGTCTGCTGGAGGTCATATGGTTAGAGCCCAGCTGTTATTACTAGTCCTCCCATCCCCACCCCATAGCTTTTTTTTTTTTTTTTTTTGTCTGTCTCACTAGGCAGCCTTGAATCTTCTCTTCCATTCCTAGGAAAACTGTCCTGATACCTGCAGGACAATGCAGGGGTCTCTACCTTGTTTACTGGCATCCACAAACCAGAAGTTTTATTAGCTGCAGCAAATAAGAGCAGTGGGTTATTTCCTCTTAATGTGGGAATTTATTGAAGAGTTTGTACATACAGGAAGGTACATGTCCTTCCTGAGCATGCTCAGTAGAAGGACAAGTATCACTGTTCAAAAGGGAGGTTGTTGGATATATTAAGGTCATAAGAGCGCATGTTCAGAAGAAAGAGATGGCAGACGTGAGTGCTTCTGGGCAGAGAGGGTAATAATGAGCAAAGTTTACTCTAGGTGGCCAGAAGGAATGAGTCAGAGTGACTTGGTGACCTTGGCTGGTTCCTCATGCAGGTGTGTTAACAGTCTTTTAAAGGAACAGCAGCTTTCTTTCTTTTTCTTTTTTCTTTCTTATTTTACATGTCGATCCCAGTTCCCTCTCCCTCCCATCCTCGCATACCTCCACTCCCATCCCCCCCTCCCATTCTCCATCCTCTCCCCAGGGAGGGTGAGGCCTTCCAGGAGGGGTCATCAAGATCTGTCAAGTCATTTGGGGTAGGGTCTAGGCCCTCCCTCGTGTGTCTCTAAGCTAAGGGAGTATCCCTCCATGGGGAATGTGTTCCCAAAGTCCTTTCTTGCACCAGGGATACATCCTGGTGGAACAGCAGCTTTCTTCATGCAAGTCTGATAGTTTGCCGGGAAAGATGCCAGTGGTGCATGGTAGCTAACAGCTTGCTGACCAACAGAGATAGGACAGGTGCTACTTATTGTGAAGGGAGACACAGGGTGAGGTGGTACCCAAGTAGCTCAGTTGCTGGGCTCCAGGCTTTAAGAAAAAATGCTTCCTGGGCCTCAAAACTCTTCATGAACACAACTAGAAGCCTGGGGAACAAAGCTGAGTTCTGGTAAGATACATAAGGAATGGCAGAAACTGTAGGTGCATGCTACCTGGTTGGGTCTTGGGACAAATGTGTGTGTGTGATCCATTGGTGTTCTCTTGTTTACTCTCAAAGAAAGAAGACAACTTGATTAGGTAAAGTTTTTTTTTTTGTTTTGTTTTGTTTTTTTGTTTTTTAACATGGGGCTGAAAATACCCAGGTTTATTTAACTGGGCAGTGGTGGTACACTCCTTTAATCCTAGCACTTAGGAGTCTGAGGTAGGCAGATCTCTAAGTTCGGGACCAACTTGGTCTACAAAGTAAGTTCCAGGACAGCCAGAGCTACACAGAAAAACCCGTCTTTAAATACGCACGCATGCACAAAAACAAAACAAATCAAAAAACAGGTTTAATGCATATGATTTTAAATTTAAGGTTTTTAGTAGCAGAGTGTAGCTGCAAATATCTGTGATCTTAGTACTTAGGAAGCTGCAAGGGGATTAGCATGAATTCAAGTTTAGCCTGAATTACATAAATAAGAAAAATAAGTCCTCTCTTACCTCCAGGGTTCCATGAATGTAAATAGGGAAAGATGTACTTAGGAAGAAGCTGGCCCTGGACATGATCCCATGGCTTTGGACTGGCATCTGATTCAAAGGAAATACAGGAGCTGTTCAGGGTCAGTCCTCCACAGGAGCTCTGTGACTATCCCCACATCAGTAAGCAAGGGAGCTTGATCCATGAGCAAAACCTGAGCTATGGGAACTTTGTCCTGCAGCCCTGATGTGCCCTGATTGCGGTTATATGGCAATCCTCCACATTGTGGTAAATGAAAGAAGTGATTTCAAATGCAGCTTGAAATGTTTTTTGAAAAAAGAGAAGTCACATACTTCTCTGAGTATGTCATGTTTTCCCAGATGGATCCACAACGAGCCATGTAATTTCCCTCTTGCATTTTCTGAGCCAGTGGTAGACCTGAGATGGGGAAAGGGCTTCAGAAGGTGTGTGAGCAGAGGCTCTTTTTTTCCAACAGGTGTAGTTACACTTCCCCCATTGTACCGATGAGGCAAACACAGCTGTAGTTTTTTCTATAGTAGATGGCCAGGGACTGATGCTGATACAAGTTTCAAGACTGAATTATCTAACACCAAACCGTTCCTTAAGAACAATGGCTTTCCAGCTTCATGGACAGAGCTGTAGACAGGAAATATTAAAGGGTGAAAAAGAGCAGAGGGGCCTGGGGAAATACATGGGTGGACCATTGTAACACCCATGCAAAAGCCAGGTGTGGTGATCCACATTTGTAATCTCTGTGCCGGTGGGACAGAGATAGGTGGATTCCTGGGGCTCACTGGTCTGTCACTGCAGCCCAATTATTGAGTCCCTGGTCTCAGTGAGAGACCTAATCTCAAAAACCAAGATGGGAAGGGGACTGAAGAGGTGGTTCAGCAGTTAAGAGCACTGGCTGCTCTTCTAGAGGACTTGGGTTTGATTCCCAGCATTCACTTGGTGCCTCCTAACTCTTTGCCACTCCAGCCTCAAAGGACCTAACACCCTCTTCTGGCCTCGGTGGGCACCAGGCACACATGTGGTACACAGACATATGTGCAGGCATAAATAAACAAGGTAAGAAAAAATTAAATTAAAATAAAAAAAAAAATCAAGGTGGATGGCTCCTGAGGAATCCCAAGGTTAATTCCTGTCTCTGCATGCATGCACACACATGTGCAAGCCCACACGTGTAAACAAAAACACAAAAATTAGCTGCACACAAAAAATAACATTTACACCAGGGCAGTCAAATCTAGTGAGGTGTCACCGTTGACCACAGTAGGTGGTCTTTGGAAGTCAGGTGGGATAGAGGTGATTGAGGTAAAGTGAAATCATCAACTCAGACTCCATTTGTCTTCCTGGTCTATGGTTTTTTCCTATATAAGCTGCACCTGGCCAGTGCCTGCTGGCTTTGCTGAATCTCACACACTTGACTAAACATCATCCCTTCAACAAGAACACCAACCAGTTTGCCAAAGAGGGAAATTGCCAGTGAGTCCGAGGTGATAATTTGCAGCAATGTTAAGTTGGTTAGCTTCAAACACAGCAGCTGCTTGCTGGTGGAGCTCTGTCATCCTTCTAGTTGTCTTGGGGGTTTGCAGTACTGACCACAGAAGGTACAAGAGGCACTGTGCAGTGGGTGAAGGATGAGGCCTTATTAGGAGAGTCTCTCAGGAAGCAGGGGAAGGCAAACAACATTCCTTTATAATGATGGATTTCTTATATTTTGTTTTGAGTATTTTCATTACAAGAGAATTGTGGAATGATTTTTTTTTAATTACATTGAATATTCAATGTAATTCAAAACAAAAACAAAAAACAAACAAACAAACCAAAAAACCAAAGGGGCTTAGTGCCATCCCCACTGGGATTAATTTTCTTTTGTCTGAAAATGACACAACATTCAGAAATGCTCATAAGCATCACTGACATGGAATGGGCTAGCACAGAACAGCTTCTTCCATTATTTAAAACTATATATGTCTCTATTTGTTGCTTGGCAGCTACCACTTCAAGCTGTTCCCACTTCTTCACTGGAAGGCTCTCTAATTCATCATCCAGGACAGCAGGGACTCCGGCCCCAGCCTGCAGCTTCTATTGGTTCGGATGGAAGAAGGTCCTAGCTGTTGTAGTTATCTAGTGATTATTTACCTGGCAACTGTTTCCCAGTCATCCCAGCTGACCCTCTGCCTCATATCCCTCATTTTTCTCTTACATTCTGAGCCCTGGATACACCAGGCTGCTTCTTTCTGAAAAAACAAACTTTGCCCTTCTGTCCCCTCTTCTTGTGTCACTTGGCTCATCTTGCCCTTCCTGCTTGCCTCCAGCATCACTACTCTTAGTGAGAAGCAACTTCAGATGGAAGGCTGCCTCCTGGTTGAAAGAGGGAAAAAGAAAAATAATTGGAATGTTTGGAATTCTGAAAGTCGTGCTGTACCAGGTAAGGCCACTTCCATATCTCTGCTGACAGGATGTGGGCAAGAGAGAGTGATCGAAATAGAAAGGTCAGAGCAAGATAATTCGAGGTGTTCCTGAAGCCTCTGGGACACTTCATGGGAATCCTTGACAGTCCCCTGACAGTCCATCTAAATGCCTTGACCCCAGTGATCCCAGAGACTGGCTGCAGACAAATTAGTCTCTAGTCTGTCTTGTAGTCATGTTACAGGTCAAGTTGCAGCCAGCCATAGGCAAGGACACAGACTCAGAATGTAGTTACTATTCCTGAGCCCTGGAAGAGGAAGAAAGGAAATGAGTTAAGGAGGCAAGCAGGAGAGAAAATTTAAGCTGAAATAGTTATGGATAGTTTATTTTTAATTGCACCCTTTTATTTATGTTAGGGGAGCCCACATATACCATAGAGTGTTTATGGAAGGCAGAGGACACCTCATAGCAGTCAGTGCTTCCACCATGTAGGCACTGGGGATCGAACTCAGTTCTTCAGGCTTGATGGCGAGCACCTTCCCTGCTGAACTGTCTTGTGGGCCCTCAAGAAATGATTTAAAACAACAAGTTTACTGGCACTTGAAGAGGCTTTATTGTTGTTTTTATTGTCTCTGACCACTTTGAGAAGGAAGGCTTTATTCTGGATCAATGTGCCAATGTTGTCTTCTCTCTCTTTTGTGTTTAGCCTGGAGCCCCAGCCAATGGAATGTGTTACCCACATGCAGTCATCCGGGTTGAGTTTTCCTACCTTAATTAAACCCCTTACAGACACACTAAAGGTATGTCTCCTAGGTGACTCTAAATCCTGTCAGGAGGACAAGCTCAATCTTCGAACCATGCCTCTGTTATTCCTTTGCTGAGCACAAGCCTGTCTTGACTTTACAGTGTATATATGTTTCCAAGCAGGAAAATGAAAAGAACTTTACAAGCACCATGATGGATCCTAGTGACTCAACAGGAGGGGTTGAAGTGAGGGGTTTATGCACATGTCTGTTTTCTTTCCACCTTGAAATGCTAGCAGCTAACCACGGATTTTGCCCTCAAGTGGATATCCAGCCACTTGACTCTGTGCTATACTGCCATTGTTTCCTCTCAGGCATTCTCAGGCTCCTTAGTGAGGAGTGTGTATACATACATACATATGTACATATATGCATGCATGCATAATACATACATAGCTTACTACTTTAGTACAAATATTTAAAGTGCTCTTATGTAAATAACTCAGCTTATAATGACTGGGGTTTGTTTTAAAGATATATTTTTGTTTATGTGTATGTGTATGCCGGCATGATTGATTGCCATGTGTGGGCAGAGCCCACAGAGGCCAGAAGAGGGTGTCAAATCCCTCAGAGCTGGAGTCACAGGTGATTGTGACCTGCCCACTATGAATGCTGGAAACTGAGCTCTGGTCTCTAGAAGAGAGCAGCAAGCACTTTTAAATGCTGAACTATCTCCCCAGCTCATTGACTAGTTTTGGCTGAGTAAAGAGAACGTTCTGTGATGCAAGCAAAATATTTCAGAACAATGAACACTTCTTAAATAGATCAGAATCGGTCCCGGAGACCCAGCCTAGGTCAGGTGAGTCTGGTCACTAACAATGCACTTTGGTTATGTGACATGTAACATTAGAAGGGGAGGGGAAGAAAAGGGGAGGGGGAGGGGCATAAGGGTATTATTTATTGTCTTTTTTATCTTTGCAGCTTTAAACCCAACATTTTTTCAAAAGTAAAGTGATAAAGAAACCTGTCCTTTGCTCCTGTGCTATCCTGCCGCATCCTGTTTAATAAATACCCCTTGTCCTTTAAGAATTGTTTGTGTCTCTTGGTGCTGGGTAAAAGACCCAGGGCCTCATACATGCCAGGCAGATGTTCTGCCCTCCACCCCAAGCCATGCTTACACTCTTGGTTTTACGACAGTATCTCACTATATTTCCTAGATTGGATTTGAACTTCCATTCCCCCCACCCCCCACCTTAGTCTCCTAGTAACTGGGATTATAGGCTGTATTACTAAACTCAGCTGTATTGTCTTTGCTATTTGAAACATAACTTCATGTAGCCCAGGCTAGCTGCAAACTGGGTATGATCCTCCTGCCCTGTCCTCTGAAGGTGGAAATTGCAGGTGTGGGCTGTCACCTGCTTATCAGTTTTAAATGGGTGAAATGAATTAGAGTTTGAAGTTCTATTTGATCCTGATCTGGACCCCAGACACCAGGATTCTTCTAACTACACACATATCAGGTGCCTCTTATCAAAATGTACGAGTTTGAACCAGCTGGACTCAGCCACCCCCCACCCCCTGCTGTACCCAGGTGCCAGGCACTCAAAATTGGTTCTCCCTCTTTGGCCTCATCTCTTGCTCGCTCCTTTTGCTTTCTTTTTGCTTGGTGGGATATCTTTCTTGTCTATTCCCCCCACCCCCTCTGCTGCTCCCACAAAGCATACCACACCCACTGTCTGATGTAGCCTGGCTCTGAGGTAGGGCGCCTGCATTCTGCCACCGCCCACCTTAGCACACAGGTACACCTGCCCTTCCCCTGCAGGCAGGCTTTTGAGGTAGCCATAAACAAACAGGCTGATTGACATCAAGGGAGAGCTATTCCTGTGCCCGAATGCCTCTTCAATTGTTTAAGGTCATCCTGCCCTCTCTGAAAAAGGAGGGACAGAAATTTTCTTGATTCCTTCTCTCAGCTCTAGACACTTGGGTTGAATTTAAACGTTTTAGCATTGTGTTTGGACTCAAGAAACTGGCAATGGAACCGACAAGGTGGCTTAGCAGACAAAGGCACTTGTGGCCCAGCCTGAAGACTTTAAGTCAAGTAGGCATGCTGAGTTGTTCTGGTTCTCTGGGAGTTTTTCTCTTAGGGATTCCCTCTAACCCTGGAAGCCAGAAAGGAGAGCTTCACTGGAAACCAGCCTCAATCTGGTGGCTGTTCTTCAATACTCAAGGCTGCCCTTTAACCTCCCACAAGCCACTAAGATGAAGGCAGCCTCTAACTCTGAGGCTCTGGTCCTCACTGCCTTCACCTTTGCTCTTCCATTGACAGTCTTGGCCAGCCCTGTCCATGGCCCTCTAAGTTCCAAGATCATCACTCTCCAGCCTCCAGTCCTCTAGCCTCTGTCCCTACCGCCCTCCTGGTGGATGTCCCTCCTCAAGGTTCCCAAGGGTCTAGTAGGATCACTGATTTAAAGGGCCCCTCATCCCTGGGGAGGTGGGGTGGGCCAGGGCCGGCTCTCCCTTAGGCGGCCGCCAGGGGGCGGCAGGGGCGGCTGGAGGTGACAGCGGGAGGCCGCGCGGGAGGGCAGGGCGCGCGGACCGCGCCGCTCTCAGCCCGCAGACTCTGTGCCTGAGCCTTGTGCTGGGCACTCTCTTGCCGCCCGCGCACCCGACACTCCGGGGCGCAGCGGGAGCCCGTGCGGGGCGGGCGGCTGTCCATGCGGCGGCGCTCGGGAAGCACGCGGGGCTGAGGAGGCAGAAGCTCCGGACCAGCCAGGTGAGCAGATAGCACAGCCCGGCCCGCTGTGGTCCGGAGTCCCGGGCAGCCACGCAGCCTGGCGCGCGTGGGTATGTCGGAGCCTGCTGCAGCTAGGGACGTTGTACCTGCTCTTCCCTTCTCTTTCCTTCCTCTTTTCCACTTCCCCCTCCTCTTCACTTTCCCTTCCTCTTTATTTCCCCTTCTTCTAAGAACTTTTCTTCCCCTCCTTTCCCATCCCTCATTCCCTTCCTTTCATCTTTTTCCTCTTCTTTCCTTTTCACTTTCTCCTCCCTCTTCTTTCCCTCTCCCTTCCCGTTTCCTGGGTTTCCTGGAGGTCTGCTCTGCCCTAACTCTCCACCCCTGACCCTTTAACTCTAGGGCCAGGCCACCTAGGGGTGAGGGAAGCAGCCAACTGGCCCTCTTGAGATATGCTGAGCTCAGAGGGAATTCCTGAGTTGCACATGCTGTACTTGTACCCCAGGCTTGCTTCCCTTTGCTTAGCTGGTGGAGTGTCAGCGCCCCCAGAGCCCCAGCCTGGGACCTCCACCACTCTGGATTCTAGAAAGCCTCTGACCTCCCAGGTCAGGTTAGTCATTGCTACCCAGTGTCATTGCTGCTAACCCAAGCGGCCCTGGTGTTTCTGTCAGCCTGGGATATATCACGTGCAGCTCCTAGAACTGTGGCCCTACTATGATTGAAGAGTTAGCTTTTGGCCACCTTGCTCACCTTGAAGTGGGAGAGATCTGGAAATGAAGTTTCATTTTTTTCTTGGAAATAGCTTCAATTGTATCTTGGGAAGAGGGATTTTGAGGCACCCACTTAGCATGTGGAATTATGGGTCTAGTGAGATTTTAAAGTGGTTCCCCCCAGCTTTCTGTGCCGTTTAAAGTGCACCCCTCACCAGACAGTGTCTCACCTTTTGCAGGCAGTAGGTGAGCTGAAGCCTTGGATCTGGGGAGCTGAAGTCCATTAGGATTTAGAGTAAGTGAAATAGCCCAGGAGGCCAAGGAGTTTCTTTGCATCCGAGACAGCCATACATCAGCTGAGATCTCACACCTTTTAGGGCCACTGTGTTATCTTTGCTATCACTGACGTCTCTGACCTGGTAGAGGCGAGACTGACACAGTTGCTGGACCTGAGAGAATCTTAACTGGGTCTCTGGGTACAAAGGAGCAAACATTAAAAAAAAAAAAAAAAAAAAAAAAAAAAAGTGAGTTAAATGTAGCCCTACTCGATTCCTATAGATTTTTGTTGGCACCATAGTTGAATTCCTTTGACAAATGCAACCCTACTCTGAAAATTCGTGTGAGGGAGCAGATGAGAATCCTGGGGCTTTCCTATAAACCTCTACAGGACTGGAGCAGGGGATTCCCAAAGGCCCAGCCTGAAGGATGAGTTTGGCTGGTGGGAACGTGAAGAGCCACCACTGACACAATGATTGCATTGGCTCACTCTGTGATCTCCATGCCCAGCACAGGGCAGAGAGCCATTGGTTCTGCCTTCGCCCCCTCGCCTTCACCCTCTGTGCCATGGCGAAGGAAGGCAAAATACAGTTTGGGAAGAAGGTCAGGGCTTGAAGGTTTGGTCTAGCAATCTTGTCTGTTGTCCACAGAGTCTGGGTATGGCTCTTTCCTTCTCTGCCCTCCACACTGTTCTCTGGGGCATCACTTTTATCCCTATTGGCTGTTGGTATCATGTTCAAGTGCCCGCCCAGCACCCTTATCCCGTTCCCTACATGCATAGCTCATTCATCACAAAGCCCCTTCCTTCTACATTCTTTCATGATATCTCAAATTATTTTCCTGCCCCTACCTTAAACCATGTCCAAATTACAGTAACAATTTCCCTTCCTGACTTGGGTGGCTCTCTTCATTGCAATCCATCTTCTTTCATGCTGACAGATTAATATTGCTGAAATTCTGACTTCACCACATCTCCTTGCAAGAAATCACAATGGCTCCCCAGTATTCTCTTCCATTTCATTTTCCTCCAGCAAATACTTCTGAACATCCGCTGTGTGCCAGGGAGTGCTGGGGGCTTACCAGAGCAAGAAGGTATCACTGCCCTCCTGGGGCTGAGAGGGGTGTAGCTAAGAAATGACCACCCAGGGAGAAAGAATGGAAGTAAAGAAACAACGGGGGGGGGGGGATGGATGAATGAATATGAATATCCATGTGCACATGTAAGCAGAACACCAAGGACTCATGGGCAGAAGAGGGAGAAATTGACACTTGGGCACACATAGCTCTGACAACCTCAGGCCCAGGTTGGTTGCCTTTTGACAGGGATGAGACTATAGTGATGTAGTCTATCACAAATGGCTTGTTATTCTCTCTCTCTCTCCCCTTCTCTCTCTCTCCCTCTCCCCCTCTCCCCCTCTTTCTCTGTTTTTCTCTCCCTGACAAGACTTCAACATGTATCTCAGACTGGCTTTGAGCTGGTCATCCTCCTGTGTCAGGTACTGGAACACTGAGATTATGGGTGATTGCTGCCATGCTGGGCTTAGCTGTGTGTGTGCACTCATGCACTCATGTATGCCACACAGGCCATAGGGTGTCAGTCTGAGTCCCAGGCATATGCCTGTGTTTGCCTGTCTCAGGACTGGTATTAAACATGTATCACTATGCCTGACTTTTACTTACTTAATTTTTAGCAGACCTTAAGAGGTGAGTAGTGGGCAGTTGTGAGTTCAGGAGGGTCCTTACGCCCCCTCCACTTGTTGTTGTTGTTAAAGAGGCCTTTAAAAGCACAGCACATCCTTCTTCTTGCCACCCTCCCTGAAAGCATCTAAGCCTGGCCATTTTGACCTATGGTCTGAACAAGCATTAAGAAGAAAGATCAGAATGCCTTGGTATGAAAACCTCAAGCTGGTGAGGGTATGGCATGGGCTGGAATCTTCCAAATAGGGCTGGCCAGGCCAGGCTAGCCACAGCCACTCTCCTTCCCTAGAGTTGTGGCTGACCAATGACAGATTCTCACTTAACAGTTCTTTATATTTTCCCTCCTCCCACCCCCATCTTATAAAAATGGAATAGTGAGGCCTAGAGGCTGGTATGGTTTTGAAGCCCAGGCATAGGTTCTGTTTGAAGGACTGACAATTGTTGCCCTGTGCTCCAGCTCAGCCATTGAACACACAGCTGTACTATGGTAACCATCCAACCAGCATCCGGTCTTCTCTCCACTTCCTGTCCAGTTTCCCCCTGGGTCCTCTAACGGGCACAAACAGCAGGTGGGCAGCAGTTTTTCTCCTGGTGATTGTTGTCTTGGGGAAAGTGGCCACTTGTAGTTTGTTTCTCTTTCTTTCCCTAATCTTCCAGCTAAGCTGTAGATTTGGGAGCCATGCAGCTAGCTTAGGCGGAAGATAGGCAGTGTTCTTCCTTTGCTTGGGTGTGGTCCATGGAGTCCTGAGCCAGGCTTGTGCCTCTGTGTCTTGTCCCCAGGAGGGTGGCACTGGACAGCTCACAAGCATCCTCCCAGGCCCCTTGGCAGGCTGCCCAAGGCCTGACCAGCAGGGAAGACAGAGGTAATGAGTGATTAATGGGTGCCTCATCTAATCTCCTGCCAGGAGAAATGAAGGACCAGTCATGGGCTGGAGGCTGGTCTTGACCTGCTCCAGGTGGGCCTGGAATGTACCCAGCTCAGGATGGGGATTAAGGCTTGAAAGACAAGAGGAAATGAGATGTTAACCCTTTAGCTATGGCTCTCAGAGTCCTGGCAGGGGAATTATCTTCAGGCATCTGATGAAAAGCTGGGCATTGCCTTTGATTTATGTCAGTGATAACGGCCACACGTCTGACTACTGTGGGGATGGTTGTGGGCCTTGACTCTGTGATCATTTTCTTTGAGGCGAGATCATGAGAAGAGATGATTAATTTCCGTTGCCTGGGGCTGCATCAACTGCTGGGAGACTACCTACTTGTCTCCTTAGAAAGCTGCTGATGGTATCAGTAAGTGGCAAATTTGCAGTTACCGAACATGCTTTTTTCTCCTGAAACAGTTCTTCCAACAGCCTGTCATTTCCAGGAAGATAAACAAAGAAGGCATTTGCCTCCAGGCTAGATACTGTCTCTCCACAATGGAACCCTGTCCACTCCTATGTCAGCTGTGTGTGTGTGTGTGTGTGTGTGTGTGTGTGTGTGTGTGTGTGTATGTGTGTGTAGAACACAAGGTGACAGCTCTCCTGAACCAGCTCTGAGTCCCAGATTAGGTCTCAGCACACTGTAGGCTTCAAACAAGGTCCTTAACCACTGCGTTATTTTCCCACCTATAAAATGGGTGTCATTAATAGTGCAGCAGACACCATAGGGGACATTCTTGGCATTGTAAAGTGCTTCCAGCAGCCCCAGGCTCATACCCAGGCCATGTCAGTCTTAGTTCTTTTATTCTCACCCATCCCCTTAAAACCTCCTCCTCCAGGGCTCACCTTCTGTGAAGTGACTTAACTCTTTGATTGATCTGGCTTGTTTGACCCCTGACCTTGCATGCTTTAAATTCTGGTTCCACCCTCTGTTGCTGGTCCCATGGCCTCCTGCTGCCCTTTTGATTAGACCTCCAGCTCTTGCTTTCTTCCTCCATGTTAGCTATACTGCTGACCTGGATAGTGATGTCAGCCTGGACCTCTGGTGGCCTAAGCCAGTTCTGCTCTCTGCTCATTGCTAGCTTTGCTGTGACCCGGGAGCCCAGGCCAAGTGGATGAGAGTAGAAAAGGTTGCAAAGGCATGGGTTGTGGAGACCATCTGGCCAGGATGCAAATCCAGTCACTGCCCCCTATTCCAGGCTTCCCTGAGCTCCCATCACCTCATCCTGGATTGGTGCTGATAAGTTACACTTACCTAAGGTTTGGTAGGAGGGCCAATCCCCCTATAGATGTGAGGTCTCCTGGGAGCTATGAAGAGCTTGTTGCTAGTTGTGGAGTGAGTGCCAGGTAGAGCCATGATGCAGATTTTTTGTTCTTACTGTTTTGTTTCCTTCTCATTTGGTGGTACTGGGGATTGAACCTATGACCTGATCAGGCATGCCAGGCAAGTGCTTTACTACTAAGATACATCCCCAGCCCTGCAGGGTAAGGTCTGAAGTCTCATTACTAGTGTGTACTGGCAATGCAGCTTTCAGCTTATGGAGAATCCGAAACAGACTCTTGTCTACCCCTGTTTCACATGTGATGCTGGAGTCAGGCCCAGGCCTTTACTCTGCTTCAAGTGCAGAGGCACCCTCTCCAGCTGAGAGGGAGGGAGCTGCTGTGCACAGAGCCCCACATCAGGTGCTGCCTTTACCAGTGTGAATAGGTGCTCTAAGGTCAGCCAAACCTTATCCTGTTCCATAGTACACATAGTGGAGGCTCCTGTAGCAAATGTACAGCAGAGTGACGTTTGAGTTCCACCTGGCTCCTGCTCCCAAATGAGTACTCTGGGAACAAACAGATGAGTTAGTGAATGAAACAAATAAATCCAAAAGCAGGACTCCATCTCTCATATGTGCATAGTATACTAGCTATCTCTACTGACCTGTTTTTTTCGTGTGTGTGTGTGTGTGTGTGTGTGTGTGTGTGTGTGTGTGTGTGTGTGTTAGGCCAGGGTATGATGGTAGGGGTCTTCCTCAAGTAGCCTCCCCCACCTTATTTTTTGAGGTGCCCTAGTTTGCTTTCTGTTGCTGTGTTAAACAAAAGCAACTTGGAGAGGAAAGGGTTTATTTGGCTTGCACACCCTGATGGATCACACAGTCCATCACTGAAGGAAGTCAGGGCAGGAACTCACAGCAGGCATCTGGAGGCAGGAACTGAAGCAGAAGCCACAAGGGTGTGCCACTTACTGGATCACTCAGCTTGCTTTCTTATACCTCCCAGGACTCTCTGCCCAGGGTTGGCACTGCTTACAGAGAGCTGGGCCCTCACACATCAAACATTAGTCAACACAACACTCCATAGACTTGCCTACAGGCTATTGCAATGGAGGCATTGTTTCAATTGAAATTCCTTCCTCCCACATGAACACACACACACACACACACACACACACACACACACACACACACACACACACACAGAGAGAGAGAGAGAGAGCAGAAAACAAGGTCTTTCACTCGACCTGGCCCACTGATTACTAATACCCAGCAATTCCCAGGCACCTTCAGTGTCCGCATCCTCAGCACTGGTATTACTGAGGTGGGCCATCACGCTTGGTTTTTTATGCATGTGCTGGGGAATGTGAGCTCAGCTCCTCATATTCAGCAAGCACTTTATTGACTGAGCCGTCTCCAAGCCCCCCGTACAAGCTCATGTTGTAACTTAGCTGATATACACTTGTCTCTTGTCTTTTTGGCTAACGTGTCTGTGTACTTATTCCTCATCTTTAACAGTTAAAAGAAGAGTTTTTTAGCTTTTATTTCTGTGTGTGTTTGTGTGTGAGTGCACACATGTGGATGTGGATGCCAGTAGAGGCCAGAAGGCAGTGTCAGATCCCCCGGAGCTGCAGATAGTTGTGAATGTGTATTTGGAGCTGAACTCAGGTCCTCTGAACCACCAGCAAGCACTTTTCACTGCTGAGCTACCTTTCCAGCACCCCTTTTCAACTTTTTGGATTCCCATTTCTTAAGTATAATGATGACCTCCATAGCCGCTCTCTACCCTTTTAGGAGCTGGGTTGCTTTTAGTTCTTCCCTAATCTAAAAAATCAGCACACCAGAAAAGGCATCCATTTTGCTTTTCTGTATCTATTTCTGATCTTATGTTCTGCTTTGGAAATCATACCCAGGCAACATAGTGACCCATGATACTCAAGAACCCCATAGACAGCAAGCTCCTGGAAGCCCATGTGAGGGCTTATGAGCTACCCACTCCTTCCTTCTTACTAGTTTTGTTCCTTCCTCAGGACTCAGGTTAGAGGAACTCAACACTCATCGTTTAGCAGGCAGGGAGACTCTTTGTGGGATGGGAACTTTCTGAATTCCACAGGAAGGAATTAGGTCAGTGTTCATGGAGATTCCTTGAAGGAAGGTGCTGGCAACTTCCTAGATTATGCTTGCACACGTACTCATTCCATATGGACCATGGTGTGCATCCATTCATGCATGCTCCTAACCCTCTTCCAGTCCCTGCTTGGCCCCAGGGAGCAATGCCATGTGTGGACCCCACTGCTAGAATGGCTTTGGATAGCATCAGTTGAGAATCAGTTTGCTCTCTTGTACAATGGACCAAAAATATCTGTACACATAAGAAAAAGTAGTGGAGATAGCCTAGTGTTTGCTTATGACACTGTATTAGCTTTCTGTAACTGTAACAAAATACCTGAGGTTATCAACTGTAAGGTTTGTTTTGGCTCATGGCTTCAGAGGTCTTATGGTTTCTTGGTCATATTGTTTCTTGTCTGTGGTGGTACCATAGTACATCATGGCAGGAATATATGGTAGAGGAAGATTTTCATCTTATGGGAGCCAAGAAGCAAAGAGAATTATAAGAGGGTCAGATCCCAATATTCCTGCAAGGTTAAGTCCCATGCGACCTTTCTTATTCCGCTTCTCCCAACCTCTTAAGGTTCTGCCCCCTCCCAGTAGCCTTACCAACTGGGGTCTATGACTTGTGACAGGTGGCACTGGAGAAATCCCCAGTGCTTAAAAACATGTGTTGCTTTGGCAGAGGACCCCAGTTTGTGGTGACCCCACGTGGTGACTCCCAACTGCCTATAACTCCAGTTCTTCCTGGGGACCCTCCAATTTTGGCTTCTCCAAGCACCTGCACTCATGCGTGTATTGCCACACATCCATGTAATTAAAAACAAATCTTTTAAAAGAAAAAAAAAAACCAATGTGTGCCTTTGAGAGGCACATTCAAATCAAAGCAGACATGGAGGCCTCCCATGTTCCTTAATGAGCACGAGGAAACCCTGTCTGTATAATAGGTAAGCAAGATGGTGTTTCTAAGAATGTGGTGGTTCTTACAGCCTTAGGTGGAGATGGCAGATAGGAAAGTCATTATAATAACCACAGTGAATAGCCCAGATGAAAGGGGCTGTACTCAGTGGTGGGACTTCAGAGAGATCCAGTAAGAAACCTTGGGGGAAGAGAAAGGGTTAAAGGAAGTGGAAGCCATTTATACTTTATGAGAATGTCATATCCTTTATTACCTCTCAGAATTGAGACCCTCATAAGTGAATCTTCCTTCCCCTCCCCCACCTAATGAGTACATTGTGTGCATATGCATGACACACATAACCTCCACACACAGTTTTTCTGTGACATTGCTTCTAGTCTGCAGTTATCTGTTAACATTGCCTCCTCTGAGCGTGCCATGATGGTTCCTTTGCTCTGTGAGAAGCTATGAGGTTGCTTCTGTTGTTGCCTTTTTCATCTTCTCACTGGGCTCTCAGCCTGGCTAGAAGCACCATCTGACAAATGGTATCAGGCAGGGATCAGCAGCCTGGTCCTTTCAAGGGATCGGAGAGTTGGCATCTGGGCTTTGCAGGTCATGGATCCCTAATGCACCTGATTAGTGCTGCCTTTTGAGCATGAGTGACACTGCAGACAGTCCCCAATTGAAAGATCATTGGTGCGGTCCAATAAAACTTTATATAGGGGCTGGAGAGGCGGCTCAGTGGTTATGAGACCTTGCTGCTCCTGTGGAAGATGGGTGTTTGGTTCCCAGCACCCACATTGGGTGGTTCACAACTGCCTATAACAGCAGCTCCAGGGTCCCTGATGCCTTCTTATCTCTTGTGGGACCTGTATACATAAACATATATAAATAAAAATAAAATCTTTGAAATGCTTTATGGATATTGTGATGACAGTTTCATCATCCCAACATCCATATCACATGTCAAACCACATTCTCTCTCTCTCTCTCTCTCTCTCTCTCTCTCTCTGTCTCTCTCTCTCTCTCACACACACACACACACACACACACACACACCAATATGTTTGTTGTTCAATAGAGTTTCCTGACTCCTAGACTGGATGACCACATTACTGAAGACTTTTAATGCTAGGAAGAATGACTGAACATACTTGTGTTAGTAACTTGTATTGTTGCCGTGACAAAACACCTGCCGAGAAGCAGGTGACGAGAAGAAAGGTTCATCTCGCTCATATATAATTCGGGAGGACGACCCCAGCTTGGCCGGGAAGACATGGCAGGAAGTGAGGGAGGAGTGGCAACAGGCGCAGGAAGCTGGACTATGTCACTGCATCTACAGTCAGGAAGCAGAAAGAGAACAGCAAGTGGGGATACTCCCTCCCTACCACACACCGCAGCCTACTTTCTCTGAAAGGGCTTTGCCCCTTAGCAGTCCCACAGCCTTCCCAACAGGACCAAGTGGGGGGCAGATTCAAATATACAAATGGATAGGGATGTTTCACATTTAAACACAGCCGTGTCCCAGGGAGTCCACAGACATCATAGGTGTGCCAGTGTCCCTAAGCATCTAATTCAATTCATACATTTTAGCCAAAAAAAAAAAAAAAAAAAAAAAAAGGTTATTTAATAAGCTTGGGTTGTACCAACTTGAGTCATCATAGTAAAGTTTATCACACTTTGAGTAGGTATTGTAGTGAATAAAACATTACACTTTAAAAATTCTTAGCATCTAATGACTTCAGTAATATACTAACCCCTCTCAAGAATCAACCATCTGCAGATTGAATATGTCTATATAATTTATTATTATCGCTATTGTTATTATTTTAGGTTTTCAAGACAGGACTCCTGTGTAGTCCTGGCTACGCTGGAATTTTCTCTGTAGACCAGGTTGGTCTCAAACTGACACAGATCCACCTGCCTCTGCTTTCTGGGTGCTGGCACCAAAGGTTTACACCAGCACTGCCTGGCTCAGATTGCATTTTTAAACATTTATACAAGTATTGAACATGTTCAGACATTCATTCTTGTCTTTATTTACTAGAGATATAGAGTGCAGTGACCATTTATATAACATGTCCAGTACATGAGGCTCTGTGAGTAATCCAGGAATGGTTTAAAATGTACAGGCAGGAGGATGTGCGTAGACCATATATAAATACCATGCCATTTGTATAAGGTAGCCACTTTCATAGCAGTTACATTGTGTAAGATAGTATAAATACCCCCAGGAGTAATTTAAAGTGTATGGATATATATATATATATATATATATATATATATATATATATATGTGTGTGTGTGTATATATATATATATATATATACATATATTTTTTTTTTGAGTAGTCATGGGTACTGTTGGTGGTAGTGGGGATGCCCATGAGCCATCCACCCCAAGAATATTGATGGATGAATGCATTATATGGTGTTTTGGTTCCTGATTGAAAAGGAATTTTCTACATCAGTCTCATTCTACATGAATTCTGTATGATCCTGGAGTCCAATAGCTCTGACTCCTGACCTCCTGGTGGCCTGTGGTAAGGAATTTGGACTTGATTAATCTGGCTGAATCTACCATGGGAGGGCATAGAAGGCGCTCTCAGGCTTGCATTTGGCACATGGTGAATGCAGGATAAGCTTGTTCCTTTCCTCCCAACTAGACTCAAAAGTCCTATGTTTTTGGTCAGCTCCAAAAACACTCTGAGTCTCTTTGAGTTTGTTTCTCTGGTTCTTTCCACATGCAATAAAGTCACTAACCTTTTTAAATGGAAACAAAAACAAAGGCTGTTGGAAAGCCGAGTTCCCCACCCGGGTCACCAGCTCTCCCTTACTGGACAAAATGCAGCTCTGTGTAGACTGCTGGTTGGGGCCAGAGGAGAGGCCCCAGCTCCACAAACCATGGCTCCAGCTGGATGCAGACCCAGCTCTCCAGCCAGGAGGGGCTGCCTGGCCTGCTGGCTGCTCCCACCTCCCCAGCTCCTGGGTGTATCTTGCTTTCAGAGATTCCAATGGGCAGGAAAGCAGGATTCTCTCCAGATGGGAGACCACCAGCCCTGAAGGTGATTGTGAGGCTGTGGTTCTTGGCTCCCAAACTTGCTTTTGCTGTATGTGTTGGATGGAAACCCTACTTGAGCAAGCGTTGTGTTTGTGTTGTTTAGGGGGCAATGGCACATAGCCATGTATGCTTTCTGGCCCGGGGGCTAGCAGGATGTGAAGGGAGGCAGCTGTTGTCTTTTAGCTAGTGAGGGTTTTGTTTTGTTTCATTGTTTCATTGGGCAGGGGGCTGGTGTTCCTCTAGTGCAGAGAGCTCTTTGGTATATCCACAAGTGGTCATGGAGACTGGGCAGTTGGTTTTCCATTTGACTTCCAGTAGTCATTGCCTATTGCCGTATCACTCATTCTTCACTACCCCCACCCCACCCCCACCCCACCCCACCCCCTGGAGACAGGGTTTCTTCATGTAGCTGTGGCTGTCCTGGAACTCCCTCTGTAGACAGTTTGGCCTTAAACTCAAAGATCCGTGTGCCTCTGTCTCATGAGTGTTGGGATTAAAGGTGTGTGTTACCACTGTTCACCTAATTCTTCATTCCTGAATGAACAGTGATTGGCTAGATCATTTATAAGGGACATTTCTCAACTGAGACAAGCCTTCACCCTTACTTATCCAGCAGCCATAAGATGTTCCTTCCTTTCCCTGAGAGTAGCCATAATGACCTTACCACCATCCACAGAAACAAAGACTTGCATCCCTCTTGTCTGCCCCCACCTGTGGACTCAATGGAGGCCATGTGAGGAACTGTGATGTGTGTCATGTTTCATTTTCAGCCTGTTCCCTCCCAGCAGCAGGGCAATGCTAGTGGAGACATGCTGGAGACCAGGAACCACCACTATCCTATCCAGAATCCTGATGACTCTCCCTTCCTCACTGGAGACCAAGTGGGGACTTCTGTCCCCATCTGAGCATGATGAGGGGAAAGGCCCTCTCCAACTTCAGCATGTCAAAAGAAGACAGTTAAATGGACGCTTTAGTAAGATCTTTGTTCACAGCACAATGCCCACGATGTGCAGGGTTAGCACAGAATCAGTCATGAGAGCCAGGAAGATCTTCTACTGAATGAAAAAGGACAATGGATCGAGGCCAGCACTAATCTGACAAAGATGTGAGAGGTGCTCTGTAAAGGTTTAAAAGCCACCGTCATGGAAACACCACAATAAAAATTTACCAATATTCTTAAAAGTAATGAAAGTAATGAAAAAATCTTAATAATGAAAAGGTTTCAAAAATGAACATTTTCTCTATTATCCACCATCGATTAATCTATCAACCATCTATCTGCAAACATCCACCATCTATTGATCTGTTATTCACCCATCTATAAATCAATCAATCACCCATCTAGATGTCCACCAATCATTTACCTAACATCTATCTATCTATCTATCTATCTAGTATTATATGTCTTTCTCTCTGTCAATTGTCTATATATTAGTTTTCTATATCTATCTGTGTAATGTTAGGATTGAATCCTGGGTCTGGCACATGACAAGTAAGTGTTTCACCAGTAAGCCCTGGAAATTTTATTTTTAAATAATAAAATTATTATTATAAACCAACTGTCATGATGTCTAATTCTGGATTGCAAAGTGGGGTCTTTAAAGCAAGCTAATTCTCCTTCATCTCAGATACCTGTCATTTTTTTTTTTTTGTAGAGAGGACATCTGAGAAGTACTCAGCAATTATAAAATAGATAGTATGCTGTCATTAACTACACACCAAACTATGCAATATATTAAGCACCAAGGACCTCTGAGTAGCCTTTGACTGTCTCTTTTGCCTTCACTCTGCTACCATTCACCACCATCTGCACTCTGTTTCCATTGGTTGACTGTTTTAGATTCCACATGTAAGTGAAAACATGGATGTGCCTTCCTGTGTCTGGCTTATTTTACTTAGCATACTATTCTCAAGTTCTATCGTATTGTCCTAAATTGCAAGGTTTCCTTCTTTTTTCAAAGGCCGAGTAGTATTCTGCTTAGTATTTTCTTTATCCATCCTTAGATAATGTGGTTATTGGGAACAATGCTGCAAGGAACCTGAGAGTTCATGCATCTCTTCATTAAATGGAATGAGTACTTTAGAATACATATGAAAAGAATTGGCCTGCCAAAGTTTAGTGTTTTGAAAGATTTCCATACAGTATTCCATTATGGCTGCTCTAACTCCCATCATTGTTATTTGAAAGTTCCACCCCCTGCCATCCACACCAACAATTGTCATCTCAAGTCTGTTGGATATTAGCTATGCTGACATGTATAAGACGGAAGCTCATCCCTGCTTTAGAGTTCATTTTCCTAGTGATTACAGTTGCTAAGCGTTTGTATGTGCTCTTTTGATAGCTGCTATAATAAGGCCCCTAGGCTACTTATTTTGTTTGTTTGTTTGTTTGTTTGTTGTTCTATTGAGTTCTTTTCATATTTTGGGTATTAATTCCTTATGAGATGTGTGGTTTGTAAACATTTTCTCCTAGCCTATAGGCTATCTTTTCACACTGTTCCTTTTTCCTTTGCATGTAAATGCTTTTGTGTCTGGTGTGATCTTTTTCATGTTCTTGCTTTGTTGCCTGTGCTCGGGGGATCAGATTAAAAAAAAAAAATCATCACTCATACCAATGCTATGCAGTATTTCTCCAATTTTTAAAAATAGTTTCTAGCTTCATGTTTAGGTTTTTGATCAGGCGTGGAATTTTTAGAAGGGAAACACATAATAACTGAAATCAGATCTCACTGGATGAACTAAATAGGAGAACAGAGACAAGAGGATAGAAACAACAAATTGAAGATACTGTAAAGCTACCCAACCTGGACCATAGAGAGAAGCTGACCCACCAAAGCTATAGGTCACATGTCCAATATTTGTGCCTGTTAAGTCCCAGGGGAGGAGAGAGTAGTCAGGGCTCAAAGATCCTGGTTGGAATCATTCCCCAAAGTTTTCAAATGTAATATAAGACACATCCTCAACTCGAAGAAGTCTTGTAGCCAGCCCCATCTGTTGTTTTTCTGTCAGCTTAGCAGCAGTACTGATATTGTAACTACATCTATCATTCTATTTACTAATAAAGACTTGGGAGTCAGATGTTGGGGTGAAAACCTGCTAGGTCAGAAAAGCTGAAAAGTAACCAGCTGACCTTCCTTTTTGGGTGGAGACCCAGCAAGAGAAGTATCTCTCCACTTGTCCCAAACCAATACCTCTTGCCCCCTGTGAATCTCTAAATCCCACCCTACTCCTTCCCTTGTGTCTCTGTCTGTATTCCTGGCTCCTCCATCCTCTCTTAGCTACTTCCTGTCAACTAGTCATTGGCTCCACCCCATGATCCAAGGTTAATTTTATTAACACAGTCTTGAAGCTTCACATGGATTTGTGTGGTAGGGTGATGAGAACAAAGTGGAGTGGTTGGAGGGACAGGTACATAGATCATGGTGACGGGTGTGCCTATTCATCTGTGATTGGGCTCATGCGTATATGCGTGTTCATGTGTGCCTTGGGTGCCAATATGTAAGTGTGTGCGCATGCATTCGTGTGTGTGTGTGTGTGTGTGTGCGCGCGCGTGTGTGTGTGTGTGTGTGTGTGTGTGTGTGTGTGTGTGTGTGTGTGTGTAGAGGCCAGTGGTTACTGTTGAATGTCTTCCTCTATTGTTCCACTATATTTGTTGAGCTGAGTTTCTCATTGTTTCTGGGTCACACAAACTCAGCTAGTCTAGATAACCAGCTTCCTCTGGGGATTCCTATCCCTACCTCCCAAATGTTGGAATTACAGTTGCATTGCCATGACTGCCCATTGTTCTTTGGAATTGTCTAGCACTGCCAATTTTCATTTGCGTACTTGTGTAGCAATTGCTTTACCCACTGAGCCATCTCTTTAGCTCCCTGCTTGGAAGTGTAGGGAAGTCAGAGAAACACTGATTGCAGTTGAATGGATCGCAGTTGGATGAGGCTGGGTAGGGGTGGGCATGATGGAGAACTTATTGGAGAGATAATGTAGGGGACAGACTGAGGGTTGGCAAAAGATTGGGGGCCCAAGACTGGAGTGGGGCTCACTGAGGCCTGGGTGAGCACCGAGCTCTCATCTTCCGGAGACATGGCAACACCCCACTGACATTCAGGACTGGGTCTTTTCATTGCTCTGAAATAGCCACCAACAGGAAGTGGATAGGTTCTGAGATCTGGGGCTCCTGGGAGATCAGTGTGGAACCCAGTCACAGAGGTCAGGTCCAGGGAGTTTGTGCTGCTCGTGCTGTTGCTGGCAATTTTTCCAGCTTGGTCTGAAGGCTAGCACGAGCCAGTAAAGGGAGACAGATGTGAATGGAATCTCAGCGGTGCTGATGGGGTTCAAGCAAAGGGTCTGCTAACAGCTTTCTTCTTCCCAAGCCCAATTTCCTTTCATTGTTTTTCTTGAGCTCAGTTCCCTTCAAAGCTTTCTTAGTTTCTATCCTGGGCATCTCTTTGGTATTGGCTTAATCTTTTAATCACTACACCTGATTCAGCTTGGCCCGATGCTGGCTTGTCATGGCTCATGTCAAGGGCTCATGACCTAATTTGCTAGGTTTCTGCATCTCTCTAAAGGCCCACTCAGCTTCTGGCGTACAGGATATAACGGTGGTTGCCACAAATCATTGACCAGATTCCTGTCGCTTAAAAAAATAACATTGTAACACAAACCTGGAGGCGTAGGCCTCAGGAGCAGAGCAGGAAAAGGCAAATTCATTCCCCTGACACTCGGAAGCACAGAGGGCACAAAGTGGACCCAGCTGATTTATGGCTCACACTCAGGAGCAGGCATGCAGGGAACTGGGGAGAGATCCTAGACTCAAGGCCAGAGCTGGCTGGGAATGAGTTGGGCAGAGCACAGCTTACACTTCCCCTGGCTGGAGCCCAGCTGCAGCCTGGGTGTTGTGTATCAGAGAACATGGACCAACCGCTCTTTGGGGAATGTACAGTTGATGTTGAATGCCAGGAGCTGTTTGACATTAGATTTTGAGACAGTAAATAATTAGCACTTTCCTATTTACATTGCTCCATAAGAGTTTGACTTTTCTTAATAAAAGTATATGATTTTTTTTCATTTATGTGAGTGGGGATTGAAACCCGGGAACATATATATATATATATATATATATGTATATATATATATATATGTATATATATCACCCCCCAATAGAAATACCATATTACCCATATCCCACTCAGCTCTGAAGTTTCACGAAGATCTATCTGTGAATGAATGTGTCACTTGCTCTCTAGCAATTTGTTCTTGTACTGTTAACACATACATGAACCCTCTCATTCCTTGGTGTGTGTGTGTGTGTGTGTGTGTGTGTGTGTCAGAGAGAGAGAGAGAGAGAGAGAGAGAGAGAGAGAGAAAGAATATAGAGAAAGAATGTATATGTGTGTGCATGGGCACAGGTGCTCCACTGAATGACAAAGGACCATTGTAGGCAGTGACATGGATCCTAATGAAGAAAACACCTGAATCACAAGACGGGAAAGGTGGTCTGAGTCGACATTCTCCTTATCCCATGGCCACCTTCCTTTGGCCAGAGTGACTAGATCACATGTAGGTGTTGGAAATGAGAGGGCTCACTGTTGAAGGCCCAGGGAAGCCCATTAGAAAAGCTGCAGGAGGAGCCCAGCTGAGATACTCTGCTCTTTGTCCTTTGATAAGCACAACCCATGCAGTATAGTTGTTCCTGGAAGAAGATTCTGGGAGAAGTTGTATGGGGGGAATGTTGGGGGGAAGGCCAGATTCTGCCTCCAGCTGAACTTTCCTGGGTGTTCAGGCTTTAGGAGTTTTGTGGAGAATGCTGCCCACTGTGTTAATCTCAGAAAGCCTTAGCAGTTGCTATAGAAGACCACCATTGCTGTTCAGATCCCCAGCTGTGCAAACTGCCTTGAAGAGACGACTTGGATGTCACCTGCTGTGCCCAAGCACTGTGAAAAGTTAAGACTCAGAAAAAATGAAGAAGTCACAGTGATACAAGGTGACTGTTGCTAGATTAGAGTTCTGTATATGAGACTTAAATAATGTCACCAGACTGATGGACTCCTGTGTGTAAGATGCCAATGCCAGAGGAGAAAGCCCCTCCCCTTTGATCTGAGGCCTCTGAAGTTGAAAAAGGCAACTCTGCAGAAGGAAAAAGCAACTCTGCAGAAGCTGGCGCAAATGGCTCGAGTATTTGAAATATCCTGCCTGCCTGATATTTCGACACATGAATATTTTCCCTAGTTACCTGGGAAACGATTTTCTTTTTAGCATTGAAAACAAATATAAAAACCCTAGAAGTGTTAATGACCACAAAGATGATGTTATCTGTTCTGGCTAACCAACTTTCTCCAGGTGAGAGAGGCGCTGGAAGGGTTTTTCCCTTAATGAAGGACAAAGCCTGTGGTACTGTGTTTGCTTGCAAGTAGCCAGGGAGTTTGCATAGATCTCCACATTTTTTCCTAACTCACATTCTGTGTGTTTCCTCGTTGCTCAGGGTGAGCCAGCCAGGCTGCAGTATGGGGGTGCCATGGGAAGAAATGAGTTCTGTGGCTGAGCTACAGAGGAAAAAAGGGATGGGCCCCATGACGTGGTGGGAGGAAAGACCGTCAGCCAAGGACAGATGTGTTGGGGGAACATTCCTCTGGCTGTCCTCCATAGGGGGGGGCAGAAGCTGAAAATGTGACCAGGTTGGGGCCCAAGGTCAGTTTCCCTGTGTGCCCTGTGACCTGGGGCAGGATTTCCTGAAAGGGCTGTGTGGATTCGTGACTGCATGGAGCAGGCCTGAGAGGTCAGACCTTCCACAGAGGTGGCTTGTGTCTGCATCTGCAGTGCTTGGTGTGTCCATTGCTCCTAGGGCTCTCTGGAGACATTTGCTGATCATGCATAGTAGCCGCTGGAGAGACATAAGATAGTCCTGCTTTCTGGTATGTAAAGCTCTGAGTGGGGAGATGCAAGGATGAACACTTGGGTTCAGATCCCTAGCACTCATATGAAAAGCCAGGTGTGGGACCTGCAACTCTGGCACTGGAGAGGTAGAGACAGGGGGATCCCCAGAGCTTGCTGGCCAGCCTATGTAGCCAATAGGTCAGCTCCAAAGTTGAGTAGGAGGCTTCGTGTCAAAAATCGAGGCGAAAGGCTGGAGAGATTGTTTAGCTGTGAAAACACTAGCCATACAAGCTGGAGGACCAGAGTTTGGATCCACAGAAAGCTATGTGAAATGGCAGATGGGTGTGGCATCTGCCTGTAATTCCAGCCTTGGGTGGCAGAGATGGGCTCTCCACAGAGCAAGCTGGCCAGTAAGACTCGTCATATTGGAAAACTCTGAGTTTGAGAGAGAGATCCTGCCCCAAAGAACAAGGAGGGAAACTGATCAAGGTTGATTCCTCTATCAACCTTGGGCCTTCACATGCACATACGCAAAAAACAAAAACAAAAAACAAAACAAACAAACTAACTAACCCTGCTTGAACACACACACACACACACACACACACACACACACACACACACACACACGGAAAAAAAATGGAAAAAGAAAACAAAGTGAGGCAGATAGCAATTAAAGAAGACATTTGACATGGGCCTCTGGTCTCCACTTGTGCCTACACACCCCGCCAAAAGAAACACATCACATGTGTCATTTGTTCAGCCAGCTTTTTATTGCATGCCTGCCCTGCCCCAGGCAGTATGCCTGAATGTGGAACACTTACAAAGGTAACTATAGTCTCTTGCCTTTAGATGCTTCCTAACTATTGATGAGCGAGTATAGGCAGATGATGTCTGATATCTGTTCAAAGAAAAGATAGAGATAGGCCCTTCTCTTAAGGTTCTAGACCATACCCTCACCTCCTCCCCACCTCTGCTGGCATGCTTGCTGATTATCTTGTCCATGCTAACTGTTGCTGGCATGTCCAGCCTTTTGACTTTGCAAAATAGCATTGTCATCTACAAAGTTCACTCTTAAGAACTATGCAATCTAGTTATATAAAAAACATTCTCATCATAATGGTTTTTAAAGAAGTTTGTGGTTGAATGTTTGGCTGCATTTATGAATGTGCTTGGCTGTGTGTAGCCAGTGGGTTGCAGGTTGTTGCAGGCTGGATGTGCCTAGAAGGATATCTCGTCCTCTGCCTGCTGAGGATAACCCATTCGCTTTAAGCAGGGGCTCCCTTGAGGAAATGAAGCCTCATTTGCTCCCTCTTGCTTCTGTCCCCCATTCACAGTGTTTTCTCAGTTGAGGTGTGGAGACACCTTTGTCCTCTCCAGCTGCCACCTCACTGGACAGGATCTTCTTTTTCCAGTGTCCCTAGACCTTGGTTTCTACTCCATGTCTTTCCACAAGCACATCTGGACCCTTAGTCCTCAGCTCTCTGCCATTCTCCAGTTCTTTTTACAGGACAAGGTTTGTCCATTCCAAACACATTGAGTCCCTTGACTCTGGAAGCCTTCATCCACTATCAACCCTTTTCCCTAGTCCTTGCCCCTTATCCAGATGTCAGTTTCCCAGGTTGGCTGAGGGTTGTACAGCATGCTGTATACCATCTCAGGTGCCTAGTGAAATGTCTGTCCCTAATAATGGAGACACAGGTGGCTGGGGTAGCTGGGACATAGCCAGGTTCCTTCTGAAGTCCTTGACCCTGATTCTTTTCTTGTGAGTCACTTCCTGTACCCAGGGACTAGTGAGTTTGTTTGTCTGGGTGATTGCTTTACATTGTGTGAGTTCCAGGCATGTGTGTGGGAGAGAGGGCTGAGGAGGGAGAACAGGGACCTGGAGTTGGGCCCTTCTGGTGTTAACCTGAGGGGCTGAGCAGGCCCATCTCTTCAGAACCAGATGTGTCAGGTGGGAGCTTTGTTCATACCATGAGAACAAAGCGAAGGAAAAATACTCAGAGTAGGGAACAGTGTGGTTGTGTCATAGGTCAGGGCACATTGGTATCTTTAGGGGTGGAGGGAATTATATTCTGCCCTGGCTTGGATCTACAATGCTGCTTTTTTTGGGGAGGGGTGTCTCAATCCCTATGGCCTCCTAGGGTGTGGGGAATTTGACCGATACAAATTGGGAGACTTGTTCAGCCTTACTGGATCTGAGAGAAGGTGAAATGTCCAATCCCTAGGGAGCGTCCACTCTTACTGTTAGACATTGTGTTCAATGTCAAAGCTGTAAATCATGAGCAAACCTCAAAAGGAGACTCAGCCCCAAAGGAGCCCTTGTTTACTCAACAGCTCAGCCCACTGTTGCCTAAAGTATCTTCCAGGAACCTCGTCTTACCCTGCTCCCCTCCCCCCAAGAGCTAACAATGGCTCTTTCTTGTACATCTCATCAAAATCAGCCTGGCACTGTTTACAGGGTCTTAGTGAACAGGCTTTACTGGGCTTCTCATTTTTTCTTACACACAATCATAGTTCTAATCCATCACTGTGCCCAGCCTTTCTGAGAGAGAACTTTGACCTTGCCTCACTATAAACCACAGTGAGGCATACCCTCCCTATGTGAGATAAATGCTGCTATTTCTCCTCTCCTTTGTTCAGTTTGCCTGTTAATAAATGCTGATCATGACCAACAGAATTAATTTCATGCTGTCCTTATGGGTGGTGGGGATCCACAGCTAGACAACCAGAGCTGGTTGAATAGACCACACCTCACAGAAGCCAGTGTGAACCTTGAGGACATGAGAGAGCTGACAGTTCTCCCAGAGGAAGTTCCTCAACCATCTTTAGGGATGACTAATCAAACCCGATGAGAATCTAGGCATACCAGATCCCAGAACTTTGAAGTCTGAGGCAGGAGGGTCACAAGCTCAAGGTCAGCCTGCATTATGATATGGTAAGGCTGTCTCAAAACCCAAAAATCCAAACCAGAACAGCTGATGAGAAATTAGTCAAAAAACATACTAGAGTAGTGCCCTCCAGTTTTAAGAATTGTGTAGTTTAAGTTTTTTTAAATTTGAATCTTATTTATTTATTTTTCTTATTTTACAATGTAGTTAATTTTTTCTTTTTACATAGATCAAAACATAATTATGCATCTAACTCCAGTGTGTTTGGCTATTTGTTTATTTTTATCTATGGTGACCACGTAAAAATATACTCCAAATATAAATTTTTAGTGGGTGGGCCACAGATGAAAGAAGCCACGTTTTTAATGGGATGCAAGTGGATGCCTTCCTTTGGGAGGATAAAGATCTGAAACCCTAACACGCACAGAGGGAGATAGGGATGGGAGCGTCAGCAGTGCTTGGTTGTAAAGCTGTTTTTTAAGTTGTGTGGATAATTCTATATGCTTTGTGGGCACTCAGGAGATAGCTCAGTTGGTAGAGTGCTTGCCTCAGATGCATGAAACTCTTGGTTCAATCCCCAGCACTGCACAAACTGGGCATGGTGAAGAAAGTTACAAGTTCAATGGCCCTAGGTCCTAGAGTTCTCTTTATGGGCCCTATACATAGCACCCTCCTCTCCTCTCCTGCATGCTCTGGCCCTTATGTTTATTGCCTACTATATGTTGGTCAAAGGTTTTCAGGCTTTGCCTTCGTATGCTAATCTTGATGCCTCCCCATCTCCTGTCTTAGCACTGTGGAAAGAACCCAAGCACATCTCTTGTTGAGTGAATATTTATTAGGAGGTTAGCAAAACTTGCTGGGCCTTCTGAGTTCAGTGCCTCATCTTGATGGGTACCTCCTCTGTAGCCCACAGGCAGAAGATGTGCCAGGATTCCCATGGCTCTTCAACAGATCACTTTGCTGGCCTTCTTCCTGGTAGATCACACCATAACTCTTGGTGGGCAGTCAAGACCAAGAAGGTCTTCCGATACCATGGGTAATTTCATGAGCTGCTGATGGGCAATTAGGAGTGATTACAGCTAAGAGGCTTTCCTTTCTTAACAGCCCCAGAAGGGCTTTTGGGAACTTAAAATCTAGATTCCTTTTTCTTGTGAATAGGCTTGTCCAATTCTCATGATTGTCCTTTTCTTTTTTTGTAAATCCTTATAATTATTTATCTCTACACTCTTGACATCCTGGGAAGAACGTGGAGAGCAACAATCTTTGAAAACTCTGCCTTTCTGTGAGAGGGTGTTGTCTGCCATATGTCTGTCCCCCACCCTGTATTCTTGCTCCATGCATCTGTGTTTCTGGAAAGGAGCATTGGGAGGTGCAGGAGAGTAGTGGGAGGTGCAGGGATAGGTCATTCTCTTCTCCACAGTTCCATCACATTCCATACAAACCTCCCCTCCTGGCCTTTCTAATACTATTTATGCTTTGCTTCCAGACAGCTGGCTTGCTTGCCAATATGTAGAAATTCCATCTGGTAAGGACATGGGAGTAAATGGTGTTTGTAGGTGAGGCGTTCTCTCTACCTAATTTTAGGTTGATGACATGCCCTAAGTGTCACTTTGCTCCTTTTTTGCATAAGTATCACCAGAACTACTCTTTAGTCAGTGTCACTATCCACCAGTGACTGTCCACACACATTTCACAGGTCTCCTCATTTAATCTGCATGACGCCTGCAGTAGGATTACAGGCATGCTGGCCCTATTTTACATGGTGATGGGGTGGAACCCAGAGCTTTGTGCATGCAAGGCAAGTATTCTACCAGGTGACTCACATTTGCAGCCCCCACCTGTGTTATCTTATACAGGGTTTTTGTTTCTATGCTGGGAGGTGAACCCACAGCCCTACCCATGCTAAACTAGAACTCTAGTTCTGAGCTATATCCTCAGCCCTAGGCAGTATTTTTAAAATAGTTTTATTGAGAGATAACTCATATTTCATCAATAATGTAAAAGTCTTTAGTCAATTCACAGAGTCGTGTAATTTCTATTATTATCTGTGTTTTCCTATTCTGAAACTACCTGTAAATGGAGTCATATAACATGCATTCTTTTGTGTCTGGCTTCCTTCATCTGAAGAGCTCTTTTAAAGGTTCATCTATGCCATGGCTTTTAATTGCTACGCTGTACTTTGACTGTATTATACTATACAGCTAGGAAATTGAAACTCTGATTTGCCAAAATGACCTTCTCAGGTCGGGTATTATCCAGTTAGAAGCCACTGGATTTCTAGTGCAGTTTGCCTCATGCCAAGGTGTCATCACCCCAGAACCTGAGGTAGTCTACTGAACATCTCTGTGAGTTGGCACATTGTTTCTGTAACCAAATATAGATTCAACTTAAGGGAAGAGTAGTCTGTTGTCATGGTTGGAGAGGATATGGTCCATCACAATAGGGAAGGCATGCCTGTTGAGAGCATAGTGTGCATTTGGTCATGTGATGCTCACGGTCAGGACCCAGAGAAAGATGAACGCTGATGGTTGTTTGGGTTTCTCTGTTTCCTTTTGCATTTAGTCTGGATTTCCCAGATCCTGGGAGGTGCTGCCCACGTTCAGGATGGTTCTTCTGCAGTTAAACCTCTCTGGAAACGCTTCAACAGATACAGTCAGAGGTGTGTCTTTTAGGAGATTCCAAATGCCCTCAACTTGCCAATGATTAATTATCACAGTCAGGGACTGTACAGAGTGTCCTGGAAGGCTGTTCCCTGGTGTTCACTCAATGTCACCTTCCAGTTGGGAAATCCTGGTCATCATGACTGGGAAGTGGCATTTTTCTTTTAATAGCTTCTATTGTATGTGTGCTTTTATTAGTACAACTGTACTAACATTTATTTATTTGTGTATGTGTGTGTGTGTGTGTGCTTGCCAAGGCGTACATGGTGATATCAGAAGACAATTTCTGTGAGTTAGTTTTCTCCTTCTACCATGTGGGACCTGGGGATCAAAATCAGATTGGCATGTTTGGTTGCAAGTGTCTTTACCAACTGAGCCATCTTGCCAGCCCTCTCACATTTTTTGAATCTCATTTTCTTTACCTGATTGGGCTCTAGGAATTTTTTCTAGGCAAGTGATGCTAAAAAGTAACCATGTTCATTTCTATAGGAGTTGAACACCACTTGAACCTGCAAAACACTGGGGACACCTGAGGAACTTTTGCCTTAGCCTGGACCTGCAGCATCATGGTTTCCCATTTCACAGGCTGTGTCAGGTGAGCAGAAAAATCTCTTAAAAATAAAAACAGCAGTTGGGTTGTGGCTTTGTGCTGTGCCCCTGCCTAGCATAGCCAGGCTCCGGGTTCATTCTCTACTGTAGCAAATAAGCATATCTCCTTGACCCAAAATAGAGCTTGATGTTTCTGTTTTACCTACCATATGGGTTCTTGAACTAATTGGCCTTCAGGTTGTGCGTATCACTAGCATTTGATACTGTAGTCCAGATGTGCAGTTATCTGTAATTCCAACGGTCCTTCCAGGCCGGGAGCTACATGCTGTGGGCTTGAGCGCTGCTGTTTTCTGGGAAACTGTGACTCAAAACAAAATTCATTTTTAGACAAATAATGGGATTATATTAATGAATATTTATCATATCTCATGTAATATAATTACTAAGGAACTTGAAAAGTATTGTGGTCCCCTATGACCACAGGTAGCTCTGGTTGCAATGCCACGGAGTTTGACTTAACCTATCTGGTATGATTACTATCCTAATCTTTTCTGCTCAAAACTTTTGTGAATTTCCACTTTAATTTCAAAACCTGCTTCATATGTTAAGTTTGTGTATATGGTAAATTGAGTAGGTACTGCTTTTTTTTTATTTTGCAGATGAGAAAATCAGTTCTCAGAGAGATTAAATTATGGACATGGACTTGCATTATTTGCAGACTCAGAATAAGGGCTCCAAACATTGGAAATGTAATCCATGTTATTGGAATTGTTTTCAAACTTTAAAACAAAACAAACAAACAAAACACTGATGTGGGACTGGAGCTGTGGCTCAACTGGTGGAGTGCCTGGATGCTCTCTCAGTACCAAATAAACTGGGCCTGGTTGCACAAGGCTATAATTCAAGTTCTCAGGAAATAGAGGCAGGAGGATCAGAAATGGACTATATAGATAGGGCCAGCCTTACATGAGACCCTATCTTTTTTTTTTTTCTTTCCTTTTCCAAGACAGGGTTTCTCTGTATTGCTTTGGAGCCTGTCCTGGAACTAGCTCTGTAGAAAAGGCTGGTCTCAAACTCACAGAGATCTGCCTGCCTCTGTCTCCTGAGTGCTGGGATTAAAGACATGTACCACCAACACCTCTCTGAGACCCTACTTTAATAGAATAAAATAAACTGATGGGATTTTAAAAATTATTTAAGCAGGGTTAGTGAGATGGCTCAGTAGGTAAAACATTAGCCTCGCAAACCTGGTGACTTAAGGTTGGTCACTGGATTGATTACAAGGTAGAACCAAGAACAATGTTGTGCTCTGAAGTCCACATGACCTGTGTAGCATGCACACACACACATACACACACACACACACACACACACACACACACATGCACGCGCACACACACACACACCACATACACACCAATAAATAAGAATTTAAAAATTATTTCATCAAAATCCTATGTGAGATCTCAATATATATAAAACAGACAACTGGGTTTTATTGATAAAAATGAACTCCCTAGGTATAAATTTGGAACATTTACACATTGTCAGATCAGTGAATCTGTTGTTATGAACACCAACATTTGGAGTCAGTATTCCTGGATGATTCTTAAACATCTTCCTCGAATTTATTTAGTTGTTGTTTTAGCTGCTTCATCTCACCAGCATGCTGAACATCCAAAGTAAGGTCTTACAGTTGATGACAATTCTTTGATGAGGTCACCCTGAGGTTTTGGGATACTCTTTACATAAATCCATTGACAGTCTGGACAGAGGGAAAGAAGAGTGTGTCACCTCAAAGCTGAATCCTTAGGGAGTCTTACGGTCTTTCTTCCTCTCTAACCACACAGTAGCCTCAAATGCTGACAACTCATGCTAAAAATACAAATGGTCTATGACATGTTATGATGTCACCATATCCAGTTGCCCATCTGGCTGCAATATTTGCCAAGCAGACTCTTGGAGACCCATGCTCAGCGTTTAATTGAGTGGGTTGTGTGTGTGTGTGTGTGTGCATGTATGTGTTAGTATGTTGTTGCTTGTAAAATTTTACACGAACAGTCATATACATGCTTGAAATCCAGAATCCCACAGGCATTGCAACATTTTTTTTTATTAATGATGTAGTCACAGATATGTCAGATGTCCTCAAGAGGGGACAGGAAAGCGTCCTTTCTAAGCTGTGTAATACCTAGCCATCCACAGAGCAACCTAAGTCAATGCTTGGTTGCCTTAAAATTTGACACGTCAAAATAAAATTTGTTTTGAAATGGAGTCTTATATACCCTAGGTTGGCCTTGAACTCTCAGTGAAACCAAGGATGACCTTTGAGCTCCTGATCTTCTGATTCTACTTCCTAAGTGCTGGGATTATATGTGTGCACCACCATGTCTTGGTTATGGGGTGTTGGGGGTGGAACCTAAGACTTCATATGTACTAGGCAAGCACTCAAACCCTAAATGATATTTCTAAACATACAAATATGTGCCGAATATATGGGAGACCCCCAAAACAGTGCTGCAGAACCACGGGTGAGTGAGAGGCAAGTCAGTCCAGACATTAGGCCTCGTCTGCAGCGTGTCTCACAGCACTGGGGTACAATGAAGTAATAGTTGGTCATTGAACTGGATGGAAAGAGCAAGCAGAGGGTGAGAGGAGGAATGCTCTACCTGGCAAGCAGGTATGAGTGTGCTAGCATCAAAAAGGGCTCCCTAAAAGACATGGGGGTCCTCAAACACATGAGCACCCAGGCAACATAGGCAGAGCACTTCCTTGGGAAAGTCCCATTTTCTAGGTTTTCCTTTAAGCCCTGGAATTGGAATCAATGCCCCTCCTGCATTGATCAGAGCACAGGGAGTGGTGAAGTCACCCCACTCCAAGAGAAGCCTCCCAGCAAGCTCACCTCCCACCTCAGCACTAGCCATGTTTCTAAGGAATTACCTAGACCTCTGAACCTAGCCTGCCTGGGGCAGATGGCAACTGCCGATGGCCTTGCTACCTGGATGGTGGGCTGTGGAGTCTTGGCAAGCCCTGCACTGGGACCTATGGCAAAGACTGTTTTTGACAGGTCTGCTTGATGGATGCTTCATCATCGCTTCTGCTGTCCAGGCTGGAGGAAGACAACGTGAATTATGGGGCTGGGCAGGTGACTCTGCAGGAGCTTAAACTGGAGATTTCCATCAAAGCCTGCCTTAGAAGCCAGACATGCATTACCCATGCATGTCAAATGGTGTGTGTGTGTGTGTGTGTGTGTGTGTGTGTGTGTGTGTGTGGTTATGAGTGTGTGTGAGGAGAGTTAGAGGACAACTTTTGGGAGTCAGTTCTCCCCTTCCACCATGTGATCCCAGTCATCCTTGTGCTCAGTGTCACATGTCTTTCCCTGAGGAGTCATCTCACCTGTGCAACTATCATGTGCACGTTTTCCCTCCATTTCAATATATTTTATATTGTACAGACAAAACCAACTAAACCAAAAGCTATAATGCCTTTTATTGAAATGTTTTTCAAAACGTTCCGGGGGAAGAGAGTTCCGGTGGGAGTGAAAAGTCTGACAAAATAGAAGAGGAGTGGGCACCCAGGCTCATTCAGGCAGCTTCCGTATTTATCAAAGCGACCAGATACATACACAAAGATGGATGGAAGGAGTTAAAGTATTTATCTACAGGGAAAGCAGGTTGCACTATACTTGTGCTGCCCAGAAAATCTCCGAGGAGAAAAAACATTCAAGGGGATTCACAATTCCGACATGCAGCAATTTAGTTTAAAAATCCCTCCTCAGTCTTTGCCAAGCCACAGAACAACAGAAAGTCAACTTCATCCACATCGAAAGAGACAGTGAAGCCCAGGAATTAACATAGACCCCTACTCTGCTCAGAGCTATAGTAATGAAAAGAATCCCAGTCCAAGCCAGTAGCAGGAGAGACATTAAAATTTTAACCCTGAATGCACTGGTTAGTGGGTTGTCAGGCCTGGGTAAGCTCTGGATGCACACAGAAGCTTCAGGATGAGTAAAATCCCTTTGGATCAAAAGATTGGAGGGAGCTAGGTTAAGTAAAATTCGTCTACATCTATTCCAAGTCAGAAAGAAAAAGCGCTAAAAGACACAGAAGTGTTTGTGTTTCTTAGACTTCAAGTTCATGCCCTGTGTATGATTTGTGTGTGTTGTGTGCACATTTGTGTCCATCCATGCATTCAAGTGTGTCTTGTTGAAGCTGGAGCTCGCTAATTCCGCTAGAATGGCTGGCTAGGCAAGCCTGAGGGAGCCTCCACTTTCTACCTTCCCTGTGCTAGGATTTCAGATGCCCCCTGCCAGGACCACACCTACCCCTGGGAATCTGAACTTGGGTCCTCATTCCTGCATAACACTTTACTGAGACTTCTCCTTAGCTCCATGGGTATTGTAGGCACTATTATAGATGTATTTGTTTCTTTCATGACTGATTGAAAGGAAATGAGATTTTTCTCACGGCGGAGTTTAGCAATCCATGATGATGGTGAGCAGCCACCACCAGCCCACAGACCCTGAGTCGTGGAGTGGCAGGTGCTGTTCGCTTGCTTCTCAGTGCGCCTGAGCAGAGCTGACAAACCTCACATTTCCAATGAAAACATAGGAGGAAACAAAACTACTAAATGCCAAGGAGATGGTTACATTGTCAGGAAATAGAACTGATTTGGCCGTTTTTATTTTGAACGGTAGTTTTTGAAGAAATGCAGATGTAATTAGGGCCATTATAGCTAGATGGTGAATTTTATAGGTTTTATGGAGGAGAGGTCTGGATCATTTTAAGGATTTTACAGTCCATGGCCTTAGGTCAAGTGTCTGGTTTTAGTCTTTGAAAACATTAGCTTCTCCTTTCCTTGATATACACTCTAGTAAAGTATTATTACTTTAATGCCTGTCAGCCATTCCTCTTAGGAATACAACCAAAAGGGATTGAGGAAATGAGAGTGAGAGGGGTGGCTGCTCTCGGGGCCTCTTGGGACCACTCAAAAGGACCCCGAGGACAGATGTAAAGGGAAGTGGACTCAGGGAACTGTTTGCCTGTGTGTGAGAGCATCTAAGACAGGGCTGGCTATCTGAGGGGTGGTCATTAGTGAACACTGATCTCCCTGCTGAGAAGAAATCTGTGGTAACTGGAAAGGCCAGGGGTCAATCACTGTCCCTTTATTGAAGGCCAGGAAATGAAGAGGAAGAAGAGGATGGAAGTAGAGAAAAGGAGAAAGAAGAAGTAGAGGAAAAGGAAGAGGCCACTGAGTCAAGTCAACTTCCTAGTATTTCGGACACAGGCCAGCTAGGCACTACCGGTAATTCCAGCTCTTGGGAGGCTGATGCAGGAGGATGGAGAGTTGAGGCTGCATGAGGCTCTGTCTTAAAACAGCCCCTTAAAACAAGTAGAACAAACAAACAAAGAGCCAGACTGGGATTTGTGTTAGCTGTTACCTAAACCACTGCTCAGGTGATAGTCAGTACTAGTACATTAGAATATCGAATGAGTGGCACCCCAACAGTGTAAGGGATAACCCATCTGGGAGTGTAAGATGAAATACCGAACACGGAAAGGGATAATTAGCTTTTATATGAAAGAAATTAGGACAAAATTTTGAATTCCTGACCAGGATAATCAATGACTTAATACAAGTGTAGGTTAAAGCATGGAAACCATATGAATGACACACCTTCAACAGCTTACTTTAAACTTAAAACACATGTACATCCTCACAGAGATTGTTTTGATGTGGGGCCAAGAGCGTTTCTTTGCCCATGAAGCCTTGATTGTCTTTCTTCCTTGCAAACCACACCCATAAGCATCATCCGAGGTTTCTACTTTCAAGCCTGGCGAGAATTTAAAGACATTTGCAAAGCAGTCTGTGGACAGACTTATTCTAGGTTTTAAGGGTTTTCATTTCTTCCCCTAATCATCTGCAGTTATCTCATCTACACCTGATTTGCCAGCAGCTCCCTCCCACCTTGGCTGCTCGCCTTGACCCAGTCCTTCCACAACTTTCAGCTCACTTTTGTAGAGACACTCACCAAATACTCCAGCTGCTGGGTTGTGATCCACAGCTCCACGGACCGCTAGGGTACTCTGTGTAATTGCAGAGCAGTGCTAGCTACCAATGTAAACAGGGGCATGCGAGGGCTACTACATTGATGGGAAAAGTGTAGAAGGATGTCCAGGAAGAGCCTACTGGACTCTCATCTGTGGATTTCTGGTGGGAGCCATCTAAACGGCAGGAGTAGAGGCCAGAGGAAAGAAAATGCATTTCTGGAGGACTGCCCTGGCAAAGTCTACCTATAAAATGACGGCAAGCATCCAGACGGGATTGATTTTATGCCTGGCACAGCCCTGTACCTGGACCCTGTCCTCATCACTCAGTGCTTGATTGTAGGATTTGCTAGAACATTCTGTACTGACATGGAATCGAATGGTGTCAAGGTGTGATTACTGAGATGCCAGCTAGCTATTCCTGCCTCCCCAGGTAACTGCTTTGCTGTCCTCAGGAGTTAGAACAATTGCTCTAATTTGTACGACTCTTTTAGCTTACCTTCCTTTTATTAGCTTTACTGTCTTTCCCAGGAGGAATTATGGGATCCATTAAACAAACAAACAAACAAACAAAAAACATGGGCCTTGTGGTGGTGGCACACTCATTTAATCCCAGCACTCTGGAGGCAGAGGCAGAGGCAGAGGCAGAGGCAGAGGCAGAGGCAGAGGCAGAGGCAGAGGCAGAGGCAGAGGCAGAGGCAGAGGCAGAGGCAGAGGCAGAGGCAGAGGCAGAGGCAGAGTTAGGTGATTCTTGGAATTCTAGGCCAGCCTGGTCTACAAAGTGAGTTCCAGGACAGCCAGGGCCATCACACAGAGAAACCCTGTCTCAAAAAACCAACCACCACCACAAAAATAAATAAATAAAATAAAAACAAAAATAGAAAACAAACAGAACCCAAACTGATGAGGAGTGTTGTATCACGCCTCACTCTGATTTCTTTCTTTCTTCTCCCCTCCATACCCCATCTCTTCGTCTTTCTCTCCTGCTTTTCCTCCTTTTCCTATTCCGTCTTCACCTTCTGCTTCCCCACACCTTCTCTTCCTCTTGTTTTTGTCTTTGAACAGGGTGTCATGTAGCCCAGGCTGACCTCAGACTTACAGTGTAGCTGAGGATGACCCTGTACTTAGATCCTCCTGCCTCCTCTGCCTGAGTGGTGGGAACACAGGGCTTGCTTATATGGTGCTGGGGATGGAGCCAGGGCTCATGCATGCTATCCATACTCTACTGCCAAGCCACATCCTTTCCCCCTCATTTGTCATTCCATGAATATTTCCTATTTCCTGTTTCCTTTTTCCTGTCTACACTCTTCTTTACTGCTCTTACTTGTTCTGAGCTGATGGTTCTGCTGGCTTCAGAGATACATTGTAAGCTGGAGACAGACAGGAATTCACCAAAGAGTTCTGAGTCTTAAAAAGCTGTGGCATGATGGAGCACCTTGCATTCTCAGAGAACATGAATGGCTGCAAGCACGGAGGACCTGGAAATAAGCAATAAAAACCAAGTGCAGTTAGAAAAGTGTCTAAGTCCGTGCTGTAAAATGGAAACGTTTTACTTCACAGAGACTAGGCAGGCCTTTCCCCGAAGCCTGTTTTATTTGATTTGGCTGTAGCGCTTGATTAGATACAGGTTTCCCAGGCCAGGGGGGACCTGCTGGGGGCCAAGTTAAGAGGACACAATTGTACAGTGAACTGTGAACAGAGAGAAAGAAGGAGGCAGTGACATGTCTGGGCCTCTATTGCTGGAAGTCCACTATGCACCAGAGACTTTGTGTGTACCGAAGACTAGCGCTTTGAGTGACACTCATCCTGGGGATGTTGGGAATGCTGGTAATACTGGGGACACAGGAAAGCTAAGAAAACATTTCTGAAGTACAAAACCCTCTGAATAAGGAAGTAGGGGAAAGACATAGATTACATTTAAAAATTGGAATTTATGTGATTGCCGCCGCCGCCACCACCACCATTTCCTCTTCCATTTCCTTCTCCTTATCTTCATCATTCTTGTTGTCTTTTTCTGACAGGGTCTCCTGTAGCCCAAGCGGGCCTAGAACTTGCCCAGTAGCTAAGGATGGCAAAGAAAATGGATACATTAAAGACAGCAAATGGTTAGTGTATAGGGAGAAAATGCTATTATCCCCAGGAGGCTCCAGTGTCAGCACTTTAGAGTTGGGGCTGAGAGTGTGGCTGCCTGCTGTGGGGATTGCACATCAGTGCTGAGATACTGGCGCAGGTTGATTCAGTTCTAAGCTACTCCCTATGTGTATCTTGGGTTGTATTAATAAAATGAGAAAAAAAATGAAGGGGGATTACCACCCATTTTCCTTGTTTTGATACTTGAGATGCTTAAATGATGTTGAGTCCATTGAGGAGATGTGGCCCAGGCAGTGGGGAGACACAGCCTATGCTGGAATTGGATGATTGAGTGTGGGGTGTGGGGAGCAGAGTTGGCCAAGGCAAATACAGAAGCCTAGAGCCCTACTTCCGTGATGTAAATTTTGTGCCATTTCACTGAGCATTGTTTTCTCATAGAGTGCTTGAAATCTACACCAGCTGTGGATTAGTGGCATATCTCTTATTTTGATTGCTGTGAAATGTTGGGTAGTTTTGATTGCAAGGTGGAGCAGAAAATCTTAGGAGGTATGTGGCTCCCTACCTTCCATATTGAGGGGAACTTGTGATTTGTTTGCCAAAGGCCCTGGTAGCCTTCAATATGTCAGAACGTTGCAAGCTGAGAGCGCTTTGCCAAAGCAAACTATCCCAATGAAACAGCACGGGAGCCTCACACAGACACGTCCAGGGTCTCCCGTTCCCCAGCTTTCTTCTGGAACTGGGTCAGGAGGAGCAGGGGTTTGTGCTGGGCTGTCCTGTGCTTGGGAGAAATGTGGGCACAGAGACAGACTGTTAATTAGTGAGGTATGTGTGAGCAGGGTTGGATAGCCCAAGACAGCCTCCGCTGAGCAGGGGTAGGGAACCTCAGCCTTTGGCAGAGCTTCCTCTGGCCCCTGGGGTTGTATATTGCTCCGACTGCTGTTATTGCAGCCCAAAGAATAATTTCCCCTCTGGGGGAATTTATTTTATTTCATTCAGAGCAGAGCCTATTTAATAACTAAGGTTTTATCCCAGAACGATTTTGTTGGGGATTCCTATGTGTTTGAGTTTCACCAGGGCCCAGCTAGCAAAGAGAAGACACATTGGAGCCTCTAAGTGTCTTTTCACTGAGACACATTAGCAAAGATTTCTCTTAGAAATCTGGTGAGATTGCTTTTTGTGGTGGGTGTCACATAGAAATTAAAAATAAAACCACTTATCCTTTAATAAATTCTTTATAAAAGAACATTTAGGAGCTCCAGAAGCTATTTTGGATATTATGAAGTCTGTTCATCCCCATGAGTTCCATCTGTCTGAAATTTCAGAGGTCATCTGGATGGAGAAGCATCACTTACCAATTCAAGGCACTGCTCATTAGTTCCACATACCATTCATTAATTCAGGGCATTATTCATTAGTTCAGCACATTATTCATTAAATGTATCAAGCAATCTCTATGTCATAGGTACTCTACTAGGTATCTGGAATAAAACAGACAAAATCATTGCCTCCCTCCATTTTCATGCTGTAATCTGTGAATGTGTTTGTATATATGGTGTGTCCATGTGTATGGAGGTACATGTATGTATGTGGAGGTGTATGTATGTATGTGGAGGTACATGTATGTGTGTGGAGGTACATGTATGTGTGTGGAGGTGTATGTATGCGTGTGGAGATTCGTGTGTGTGTGTGTGTGTGTGTGTGTGTGTGTGTGTACATATATATGTGTGTGTAGAGGCCAGAGGACACCTCCTGTATTATTCTGCAGATGCCACCCACACTTTTCTTTTCTTCCTTTTTTTTTTTTTGTTAAGTGTTTCTCACTAGGCTGGCTGGACACTAAGTCCCATGAGCCTATGAGCCTGTCTTCCCAGCCTCCTTAGTGCTCTGGCCTTCTGATGGAGAGCTATCACACCTGGCCCTTTTAATGTGGGTTCTAGGGATTGGACTCAGGTCCTGTGCTTGTGTGGTACTTTGTGTGTGCTTTGTTCACTGCGCTATCTCCCCAGACCTGGTGATGCTTTCTAATGAGAAGAGAGAGATGTGTAATGTTACAGGGGTCCAGTCTGGACAAGAAGATAGAGAGGTTCTATGCAGTAACTAGGAATTCTCATGAGAGACACAAACTCTCAGCAGAGACCTGAGCAGCTGAGAGAAGTGAAATCCCCGGGCAACTTGGAGTAAGTTCTGAGACAGGAATACTTCAAATGCCCCTCCCTTGCTCTGTCCCCTTGATGGTCCAACGGAATCAGTGGTTATGCTGCACGGCTCCTCTTGTCACTACGGGTGTGTGACCATAGTATGAGCCAGGGGCTGTGAGGGACAGAGGTATGACACATTTATAGAGCTGCTGCTTGTCTTTGTAATGAAACCACACCAATCTGTTTTCTTTTGAAAAGAGTAAGCAGTGCCAGGCTGTATTAGAAAGTATCTGGATTTGCAGGCACAGGTTCAAAGTGTGTTCCTAAGCATTAACTCACTTGAGGTGGCTTGGACAGGCTATATCATCCCCATTTTACAGACTTATCAACTGAGGCATGGAAGAGAGGGTGATCAACCAAGGTCATGAAACCTAGTGAGTGCCCAAACTGAGATGTGTGTTTTTGATTTCTAGGATAAACTAAGTCTAGGGGAATAGAAGTAGATAGGACCATCTTCCCCCACTATCTTGGGAGCCAATCTCCAGATGTTCCCCCCTGTCACTGTAGCACAGCTTGGGGAGTGGCTTTTCTGGCTCATCGTCATTTTAACAGAAGGTTCATTTTATATGTAGAGGGTATAAAGGTGTCATTGCTTAGGAAGTGTTTGCCTTGAGATTCTCACCAGGCTGGAGATGGTCATTTAGGCTAGGCTGGCTACCCAGAAAGTCTCCAGACCCTCCTGCTTCTATACCTTCCTAGGACTGGAATTGCAAGTCCATGCCACTCAGCCTATAGAATGGGATTTTTTTTTCCAACTACACATCTGATAAAGGTCTATAATCTAAAATATATAAAGAACTCAAGAAACTAGTTATCAAGAAACAACCCAATTAAATAACAGAGAGCTTTCAAAAGAGGAATTCAAATGACTGAGAATCAATTAAAAAATATTCAACATCCTTAGCCATCAGGGAAATGTAAATCAAAACTACTTTGAGATTTCATCTTACATCTGACTGAATGGCTAAGATCAACAAAACAAGTGACAGCTCATGCTGGTGAGGATGTGGAGTAAGAGGAAAACTCATCCATTGCTGGTGGGAGTGCAAACTTGAACAGCCACTATGCAAATTGATGTGGTGGTTTCTCAGGAAGATGGGAATCAATCTACCTCAAGATTCAGCCATGCCACTCTGAAGCATCTACCTAAAAGACACTTTATCCTCCCACAGAGACACTTGCTCACCTGTGTTTATTGCTGATCTATTCATGATATCCAGAAATTTGTAACAACTTAGATGTCCCTCAACAGATGAATGAATAAAGAAAATGTGGTACATTTACACAACAGAGCATTACTCAGTCTTTAAAAAAAATTACATCATGAAATTTGCAGGCAAGTGTATGGAGCTAGAAAAAAAATCATTCTGAATGAGATATCCCAGACCCAGAAAGACAAGTATTTGCTTATATGTGTATATTAGCTTTTAAGTCAATGATAACCAAGCTACAATTCGTAGAACCATGGAGGGTAGGCATAGAGTACGAGACTGGAGGGGACAGATAGATCTCCTTAGAAAGGGGAAATAGAATAGATAATTATGGATGGATAGGCAAACCTGAACAGGAGAATTAAGTTAGGTGAGAGGGTGAAGGGAGGGAATACAGGGAGATAGCTAAAATTAAGGGGTACTTGATGAATGTAGGGAAACCTAATATGGCAGAAACTTCACACACACACACACACACACACATACACACACACACACACACAAGTGATCTATACAAAGCTTCTAGTACTGGAATTGGGTTATATCTAATTGAGATGTTAACCAAAGCGGTTCCATAGAAATCTCCCAACAACCCAGGCTGTTGCTTTCCACAAACTGACAGCAAGACCCAATTGCTGAAGACAAAACCTACACAACTCATCAAATATGGAGAAGTCAAGCTGGTGCCTACATCAAGCCTTTACCCACCTCTATGTTCTAGCATCTTAGGTACAGGAAGGTACTTTGCATTCTACCAAAGGAGAAATGTAAATACTAACCCAGCCACAAACCCTTTGACCTACAAGATAACTTAGTGAAATGGTGGCACAAAGCTTATGAGAGTAACCAACCAATAACTGATTTGATGAAAGGTCCACTCCACGGGATGGAACCCATACCCAGTACTGCTTGGGTGACCAAGAACTAGAGACTAGAGCACCCAGGGTCCTTGGGTAAAACCAATAATACTGGTCTAAAAAAGAAAAGAAAAAATAAACATAGTAGTAAAGTGACTCCCAATGACATTTTGCTATACACATAGATAATGCCTTGTTCAGCCATCATTGGAGTTTCCTCCTGCAACAGATGGAAACAAATACAGAAACTCACAGGAAGCAGAGTGAGAGACCTTGAACACCCACACCTAAATGGGATGTCTCCATCAAATCCTCCCCTCGGAGCTAAGGGAATCCTATGGAAGAGGAGCCAGAAAGATGTAAGAGCCAGAGGGGATGGAGGACACCAAGGAAACAAAGCCCTCTAAACTCATATGAACTCACCGAGACTGTGGCAGCATGTGCAGGGCCTGCATGAGTCTGTACCAGGCCCTCTGCATGTATGTTATGGCTTCTAGTTTAGTATTCTTATGGGATTCCTGAGTGTGCAAATGAGTAGGTCTCTGATTCTTGTGCCTTCTCTTGGGTTCTTTTCCTTCTGTTAGTTTGTCCTGTCCAACTTTGATGTGATAGTTTTTGTTTTATCTTATTATATTTTATTTTTTGTTGTATTTTATTATTATCCCTTTGAAGCCTGTTCTAATGAGAGACAGAAAGGGAATTGATCTGGATGGGAGGGATGATGGGAAGGGACAGGGGAAGGGAGAGGAGAAACTGTAGTCAGGTGATCAGGATAGATTATGTGAGAAAGGATGTTTTAAATAAAAGGGGGAAAAAGACAAAAACTATCCTGTGCCACCATGCCACTTTTTTTTCCCCAAGGGTCTTGGAGACCAACTCAGGTTTTCTTGCTTATGCCTCAAGTGTGGTGATTATTATTTATAATGTATTAAAGCTTACCTAAGGATTCAGAAAACAAAGTCAGCCACAAGCCATAGAAGCCAGGCACACACCTTTAATCCCAGCAGCCAGAAACTAGGAGGTGGTGGTACACACTTTTAATCCTAGGACTCAGGATTAAGAGATCTCTGTGAGTTTAAGGCTACCCATATCTACACAAGATTGATCCAGTCCTAAAGAGAAATGGCTCACACCCAGATGATTAGCACCTGGGATCACATGCCTTTAATCCTAGCACTAGAGGAGTATAAATGATAAGAGCAGGGTCTTAAGTAGTCAGCATCAGGCATTGATTCTTCAGCCGCACTGATGATAGGAAGGCTCAGTATCAGGCATTCATTCTCCAGCCATGCTGAGGATAGGATGACATTCATTCAGTCTCAGGATTCTCCAGCCACACTGAGGAGAGGCAGCAGGATCAGCCCTTTCAGCCTGAGGTAGAGGTAAGGGCTAGTGACCAGATACTTTGCTTTACTGTTCAGTTTGAAGTTTGAACCCCAATATCAGTCTCTGGGTCCTTTTATTCTTCATGTCACACTCAGGTGCTTTTCCAGCTGAGCTATGTCCGAGGCTCAGATATTTAAATTATCTTCTCTGATGGGGCTATCTAGAGAAAAAGGAACTGTCCTAAAAAAACATTTCTTAAAAAGTGAAAAGACCAAGATCAAAAGTTGAGGGATGTTTTTGATAGATGAATACTTTTATTTTTTGTTGTTGTAATAAATATTTTTTAGAGTTGATTGATGACTCTGTAACATCATTATCAAGACATGTTCTTTACTATATATAGGCTTGTGGGTGCCAAACAGTGTAGATCAGTGGTTTACAACCCTCCCACCACTGGGACTCATGTGTGGTGGTCCCCAACCATGAAATGAGGTTCATTGCTATGTCATAACTGTAATATTGCTACCATTATGAATTGTAAAATAAATATATGTTTTGGGATGGTCTTAGGTGACCCCTGTGAAGGAGTCATTTGACCCCCAAAGGGATAGAGACGCACAGGTTGAGAACCACTGGTGTAGGTCTGTGTGTGCATTAGAGAGTATAGTTTGAACATGTGACCGCCATGGGAAATTTACTGGATCGAAATGGTCTAGCTACAGGCTCAGCAAGTGTTAAAACTGTTAAATCAGCTCTTCATCCTTTTGCCTTTAATATTAGATGCTCATATAATTCTGTTGACTTGGTGGCATATTGGATGCTTAGAGGAGGGGTGGGACCATCGTCTAACTCTGTACCCTTGGCTCCCAGATGCTGCTGTGTTCTCATCCCTAGACCCACAGGGTGGGATTTTTGGATGGAACAGTGTTTTGCACCCCTCAGTGATTGAGGACTCAAAAATGTTGGAAATTGATGCATGATTTAACTGCCTTCAGGGTTAAGCACAAAAATATATTCAAAAGATGCAGTGATCCAGGAATGCTCAGAATAATGGCATTGTTGATTAGAAACCTGGACTCTGAGCATTTGGATTCTCCTGTGTGTGTGTGTGTGTGTGTGTGTGTGTGTGTGTGTGTGTGTGTCTGTCTGTCTGTCTGCCTGTCTGCCTGCCTGCCTGCCTGTGTCTGTCTGTCTGTCTCTCTCTCTCTGTGTGTGTGTGTCTGTCTGTCTGTCTCTCTGTGTGTGTGTGTGTGTGTCTGTCTGTCTGTCTGTCTGCCTGTCTGCCTGCCTGCCTGCCTGTGTCTGTCTCTATGTCTCTCTCTGTGTGTGTGTGTGTGTCTGTCTGTCTGTCTGTCTCTCTCTCTCTCTCTCTCTCTCTCTGTGTGTGTGTGTGTGTACCTGTTCACTTGTACAGGGGTGAAGGCCAGAGTTCAGTCTTATGTGTTATTCCTCTGGTACTGTACTGCCTCATTTTTTTAGACAAGGTTGTATACTGGGCACATTAGCGTGGCTGTCCAGGGATCCCCAGGGGTCCTCCTGTCTCTACCTCCCCTACACTGGGTTTACAAGTGCTCCCCACTCCACCTGGCTTTTGTTAAATGTGTATTCAGGGGATGAAATTTACCCCTGTGCTTGATGACATGCCATCTCCCCAGCCCAGGCACCACTGTGTCTCCTCTGACTTGCTATCCACAGATTTTTTTTTTTATCCTTTTTGCCTTAGTTGGGGTTTCTGTTACTGTGAAGAGACACCGTGACCGTGGCAATTCTTATAAAGGGAAAACATTTACGTGGGTGGCTTACATTTTCAGAGACATAGTCTGCTATCATTGTGCTGGGACGTGGCAATGTGCAGACAGACATGGTGCTGAAGAGGTAGCTGAGAGTTCTACATCTTGTGCAGGCAACAGGAAGTGAACTGTCTCACTGGATGTGGCTTGAGCATGTATGAGGCCTCAAAGCACATTTCCAGAGTTACATATTTTCTCAAACAAGATCACATCTATTCCAACAAGGCTACACCTCCTAATAGTGCCACTCTCTTTGGAGGCCATTTTCTTCCAAACCACCACAGTGTCCCATGATACTCACAGAAGATGAGAATATTTATCATCTAGAGATGTAAGCTTGCCAAGGATTATCCAGGTGGGAATGGCAATATCGGGACCCAAGTCTCTGCAGCCAGAGCTTCATACTGCTTTTTATTGCCTCTGGGCCATGCCTAAACAAACAAACAAACAAACATGACTATATCTTTACTTGATGACAAGTCCTAAAAAGGGCTGGTGACAGTGGGCCTTAAGGTAGCTAATCCCCTGTGATACCAAAAGGGCTACAGATGGACAGAATAAGGGCTGTAAAGCAAGCCTGGCCTATTTGGAAGGGAGCTTTTGGGCCAGCTTGAACCCCCTTTTCATACTGATCTTGCTACTCTGCTAACCAGCACACACTGGCTTGTGCTGTGTTCTTCGTGAGGGGTGGTAGACTTCTACTCAGCCGCCTCCACACCTTTGAGAGGGGGAGACCAAGACACCTAAAAGCTACCTCAGACCTGCAAGCCCTGTGAGGAGGTAGTAGGCCTGGGATGTAATCCCACATCTGACCCCTGCCCCCCTTCGCCCCATGTCATGGCTTTCCCCAACTTGGGGCTGTTTCCTCTTCCCTTTGTGTCTTCTCTGGATCTGTCTCAAGACTCAGGGTGTAACGACCTCTCCCTCCTAGGAATGAGACAGTGATGCCAGCTTCCTCTAGGTACTGCCAGGACCATACTCACAGCCCTGTCTGTTGCTCTTTTTTTTCCTAGTGTGCTGGTCACTCTCCTGCTGCTCAGTTCCCAGCTTGTTTGCCCACAGCCCTCACCAGAACACAGAAAGGTAAGTCTTGGATTGCCTTCCTCTGCCAGAGGGGGCGGGGTCACTGTGACCAGGTCTCTTATCCTGGTTCTACCTGGAGGTTAGTCCCAGCTGATTCTGAGTAGAAGCCCCATTTCTGGAATATTCAGCAGCTTTTCCATCTTTTCCCAGGATCTCAGATATGAAGCTGGTGCTCAAAGACAGTCTCTGATCCGAGAGCAGGGAGCTGGCTTTGCAGCCCATGTCTCTGCAGAGGCTTGCAGGCAGAGGGGCTCACTCAGGAGTGGGGGCACTTGGCCAGGGCTGGTGCCCATATAAGAACACCTTCAAGGCCATAGGCAGGGTAAATTGGAGGAGCAAAAGTGATGTGAGAGGAACCCCCCCCCCCCAACACACACACACCTTGCCATTTGGAGCTGTGATCACTGATAGAGGGACCCAGTTTCTACTGCACCCCATCTCCTGCTGATGCTTCCCTTTGAATTCATTTAGACTGGCAGTTCTCAATTTGTGGGGTCAAATGATCCTTTTACAGAGATCACATTAGATAGCCTGCATATCAGATATCTGAGTTATGATTCATAACATTAGCACTACTGTTATGAAGTAGCAACAAAATCATTTTATGGTGGGGGTCACCATAACATGCGTAACTGTATGAAAAGGTTGAAGCATTAGAAAGGTTGAAAAGCACTGCTCTAGGCAGTTGACAAGAACCCTTAATTCAGTCCCTAGAGGCCAGCTATCTAGGCCCACAGGACACGAAGAGCTCACTTCTCCTCAAGTTCTGCCCACCTCTTGTACAACTTTGCCAGTTTGGTATTGCTTGGCCATAGAGCAGGGGCTCTGTCAGGGTTTCCTGAGGAATAGACATGTGACACTTGAGCAAAGCACCTCAGGCCTGTGTCTGCTCCCTGGGCCTTGAGAGAAGAGTAGCTATTTATATTGAAGTGGGCTTGAGCTTCTTTGGTCCTTTGCTAGGAGAGGGTTTTCACAGGGGAGGTTCAGAAGCAAAAATGGACTGAGACAGGAGCATGTGCAAAGGTTTCGCCCTCCTCCAAGCAGGGTTTGGTGTTCTCATCTGATTCATCTAAATTTCTTTTAGATATGGGTTTATGTTCTGTTTTGTTGCGCCAGATTGAAGTCTTGATGGCATCTTGTTCCCCACTGGCAAGACAGCTCCATGAATGCTGTTTTCACACACTGCTGTAACTTTAGATAGAGCCTGGCCTAGTTAGGTGCTCAGTGCACCTAACTGAATAACTAACTAATGGAATGATGGGGACCTGACCAAGGTCCAAACACCGTTTTGCCAGATTGCTTTGGAGATTTATGGCCTCTCACTCTATTGTCTCATCCCCAGTCATAATTTAAATAAGTAGAAGGTTGTAAAACTTATCATTGTGCGCTCAGTTATTAATGCTTGGTATTACTGGAACTAATAATTGGCTTGCCCTCACGGTGTTCTTCTTGTTCTTGTGATGCTCAAATATGTGATCACAGTTAAAAATATGTTATAAATAATCCAATTATTCTGCTGTCTCTCTTTGTCTTTCAAGATAATCTGAATGATAGATATATTGAATCTCAGAGTAAAAGGTTCCCAAATAGATGTTACCTTCATTTTTATTTAAAGAACTTCTTTAATAAATTTCATTTATTGTGAGTCCAACTGTCATCAGAGAGGCTTCACCCAGCAGCTGATGGAAACACATGCAAAGACCCACAGCCAAACATTAAGCAGAGCTTGGGGAATCCTGGGGAAAAAAGTGGGGGGGGGGGAGAGGAAGAAAGGATTGTAGGAGTCAAAGAGGACAAGGGCACCACAAGAAAAAACCCCAGAACCAACTGAGCAGGGCTCATAGGAACTCACAGAGACTGAGCTGACCACCAGGGAGCCTGCATGGGGCTGACTCCTCGGGCCCTCTGTTTATGTTACAACTGTGTAGCTTGGTCTTCTTGGGAGACTCCTAACAGTAAGAGCAGGAACTGCCTCAGACTCCGTTGTCTGATTTTGGGACCTGTTCCTCCTGCCAGATTGCCTCATCCAGTCTTAATAGAAGAGGAGGTGCCTAGTCTCACTGTAACTTGATATACCATGGCTGGCTGATATCTGTGGGAGGCTTGCCTGTCCTGTATATGAAGAAAAACAGGAGAAAGAGTGGATGGAGGAGTAGGGGGAAGAGGGAAGGTGTGTGTGTGCAGGGGAAATGGGAGGAGAGGAGGGAGGAGAAACTTTGGGATGTAAAAACAAAAAAGCAAAAAATGTTGTTGTTGTGTGTGCTGTGTGTTGTGTGTTATACATGCCAAGGGGTACATATGGAGATCAAAGGAAGAATTATGAGAGCCAGTTCTCTCCTTCTATGTGTTGGTCCTGGGGATTGAACTCGGGTCATCAGGCTTGGTAGAAAAACCTTTACCTACTGAGCCATCTTGCTCATCCCCCTCATCTTTCTCAAAGGTTTTCTTTTTACTAATAATGGAGAAAGAAAGGTTTATGAGTAGCTTTAGAATGTTGAATTTAAAATACTAAGCAAAACAGTATCATATCATATCATATCATATCATATCATATCATATCATATGGTACTTCCTTGTCAAAATATTCTTAAGAACTTTGTACTTGAAGGTTGGTTTAAACCCACCCCGTACCATTTATAGATTTCTTCACTCAGGGGAAGACATTGCAGAACAGTTGTTGCACATAATAAACACATGTGTCTTGGCTGCCAAGGTTCTTGCTATTCGTCCAAGAAAAGAAGGCACTTAGGGCTTTTTTGGGTGGTAGGTTGCTTTTCAATGTTTTGTTAGAGCTCTGTGCAACTGTGGCTGTCATCTTGGGGAATCCCCAAAAACCTGGCAGTAAAAGCAGAGCTGGCAGTAGTAGCATCCACTAAGGCCTGCAAGAGGCAGAGTAAGGAAATGCTCATTAACAGGGCCTGCAATACTGTAAAGTGACAATACTAAGGAAATGCTCATTAACTGAGCCTGCAACACTGTCCATAAAGTGTTGTAGAGAATACTCTTAAGTTTTTCTGGACCAGGCTTTCTGTCACAATCATTTAACTCTGATTGGTCGGGGGAGGCAGCCAGAGGCACTGTGTATATGAATAGTCATAACTGTGTGCCAGCAAAGCTTTATTTACAAAAATAGGTGGTGAGCTGAATTTGGCTGGTGGGCCAAAGTTTGCTAACCTCTGCTCTAAAGTCGGGATGGAAAGGAATGAATGGGGAGGGGGTGGGTGGCGGTGGGGCTCAGGATATAGTTCATTCAGTGAAGTGCTTGAGTTTAATCCCTAGAACCCATATTTAAAAATTGAGGAGTGATGACACACCTTTGTAATCCCACCATTGGGAGATGGAGATGGGGGAGAGGGGGGATGCCTGGGACTCACTGGCCAGTCATCATAGTTCACTTCATGAGCTTCATTATCAGTGCAAGAGCTTGTTTCAAGGAAGAAAAATGGTGAATGGTGACTGAGAACAATGCCTGAGGTTTTCCTCTTACCTACACATATGACATACATACATGGGGCACACGTGTGCACATGAATACACAGGAACACACGTGTGCTACACACACACACACACACACACACACACACACACACACACACACACACGTACTTTGGAATTTGAAGGTGGAAATTGCCTCTTCCTGGGACTTGAAAGAACAGAAAGAAATGAGGATAAAAATCATATAGTTTTGATTAAAATGAGATTTATAATTGGTATCCAGTTGCTTTCATTACATAGATACATTCACAATTGAATTCTTACTGACCCATTATTTTGTGGTAAAATTGCTACTGTTGATTGTCCACAGAGAACAGTAGAAAGAATTGGAAACCCATCAAAGGCCAATTCTTTAGGGACAGCATTATTAATTTGCACGTATTATAGTCGAGTATGTATATGGAAGCTGGCTCCTTGAAGGCTCTCTTTTCTTCCTTCTTACTGTGGTGTGTCCAACTTTAGCATATGGAAGTGTTTCCATAGCCTAAGTTATTCCGACCAAGAGACATAATTTGTAAATGCTGTCAAGTAAACTATGCACGTCTCAGCGCCGCTCGGGTGACTGGCTACATCTCTTTAGAACTGTCCTATGTAATAATGCATGCTGAGGGGACCCAGTGCAGAGTGTAAGTAGCTCTTTCCAGATGTTTCTACACAGAAGGCCTCCTATTCTGGCAGGATTGATAACCCCACAGTGGAACACTCACCCGCTCACCCTCTACTGTCAAGGATTAATTGGTGATACTTGGCAGAGGGTGGTAGGTTTTGTTGGTATTGGTGGTTTTTTATTTTATTTTATTTTTTGAGGCTTCATTTGTGAAGAAGATGAAACCAAGAGCAGAGCCAAAAGCATGGTCAAGGCAAATTCTATCCAGGACTATAGAATAATGTCATTTTATGTTAAATGTATTTACTTGCACATGCATGGAGTGTGTGCACTTGAGTTTGGAGGCTAGAGGTTAACCTTGTGTGTTACTCATCCTCCTCCTCACCACTACTACTACTACTACTACTACTATTATTATTATTATTATTATTATTATTATTATTATTATTATTTTGAGACAGGGACTGTCTGTCTGTTGCTGTTTTGGCTAAGTTGTCTGCCTACTGAGGCTCCAGGATCTTCCTGTCTCTAACTCCCCAGGACCAGGCTACAGACATGCACCACTATGCATGCACCAGCTTTTGACACAGGGTGTGGGGTACAAACTTGGGTTCTTTCACCTGTGTGAGCAAGTACTTTATAGATTCAGCTGTCTCCCAGCCCCAAAATATGGTATTTTTTCAGCTTCTAGACATGGACATGTAATTAATTTTAATTGCTCATGATTCTTAAGTTTATTTTTGAAATTAACATTTCTCATTTACCATAGAAAATGTAGAAAGTGATGATGACTGGAAGAAGGAAATAAAAGCTCCCTGCTAGGGCTGCTGGCCAAAGGGACCACACTGCAGCCTGATGTTTATAGAAACTTTCAAACAAACAGAACAGAGACACTACAGAGTGAAGTGGGGAAGTAAAATATTTGCTTTGCTAACTGATAAGCAGATCCTGATGCAAGTAGGGGACCTTTGAATAGGTCATAGCCACCACTGAATCAATAGGATGTGCAGCCACAGACTTTAACTACCCTTCCAACCATATCCCGTGGTTAGAGGCTGAGCAGAAAGCCCATGAAAGAGCAAAAAGGTTTCAATTGCAAACACCTTCTTATATTGTTGATGCTTTAGAAAATGAACACTTCTAGAAGCAGTTGTAGGAAGATATCTTAGAGATTCGAGGCAGACAAATGCTTTAGCATAACCCACAGATCTGGGGATATAGCTCAGTGGCAGAGCATCTGTTTGAATGCATGAACTATAGAAGCAAACAGACACATAAAGTAGAAAAGGATTATACTATATTGAATTTGAAGACTTAGGAAAACCAAAACACACTATAAACAGCCAAAATATAATTATTTGAGGTAACGATAGTCACCATGGTGTGTTTGATGGAAGATTTGTATTTGGAATATACAAGGAAGCTCTGTTGATCATTAGGATGAGTTAAGCAAGCCAATTTAAAAATGGATAAAACAGGAAGGGTAGATGGATGGCTCAGCAGGTAAAAGCATTTGCTGTGCAAGCCCAATATCCTGAATTTGATCCTTGGATCTCACAGTGGCGAGGAGAATGGACATCTGGAGTTCTGACTGTGACTCTCATGGGTTGTCCTCTGACCTCCATTCATGTGTTGTTGTGTGTGTACATACCTATACATGCATGCATGTGCATGCACACATGCACACACACACACACACACACACACACACACAAATTTAAAAACAGGTAAAGTATTGACTACAAAGCACGTATGAGAAGGCATTCAAATGGTCACTAAGTATGTGCAAAGCTGCTTGGTGAGAAACATTTGTCTCTGGATGAATACATTTCAAATCTTGAGGTATCACCACCATGATCACCAAAATAAAAACACTGATAGTACAAGTGTTTCCAGGACAGGAGCTGTCAGAACTCCAATGTGTTGCTGCAGAAGCTGAAAATGGGAGCCACTCTGAAACCCCAGTGGTACATATGCAAGCTACATTTGTCTTTCTGGGACCTACCTATTCTCTTCTAGGTCCTTACCCAGGAGAAACAAAGATATGAGCAACTATGTTCATAGCCTTTGGTTTATGATAACTGCAAGCTGGAAACACCATAAAAGCCCACCAGCAAGAGGATGGCCAGGAGATCGCAGCCCATTAATATAAGACAAACAATCATGGCATCAAAAGTGAACTTGTTTCAAGTTAAGATGAACAGCTGGAGCTAGATTTACCCGCTCACTAGGAAAAACACAAGTACCCTGGGAACTAAGACCAGTGTTGGTGAAATTCTTGGATTTTAGGCATCTAAAGACAGGGATCCCTAAGAGATGGGAAACCCACTAACCTGTCCCTAGGAGGAGAAGCTCAGAGGTCCTTGGAGGGACACAGAACATAGGACTCCCCAGGAGGAGGAGCTCCATGTTCAGAGCTCCTCAGCAGGACACTCTATGACTACAGCTCACACTGGCCAGCACATGCCTGTGAGGAAAGCATCTGAAGCTTAAGAAACAATGACTGGAAATCATGAGGGAAAATAGTGTTTAGTGTTCACCTAGAAATAGGAATATGGGCTGCTCCCAGCCCCTTGACTTGGAAAAGTTCATTTAAAAGGTACTTCAGAAGACCTAGAATACTCTTGCCTCAGAGTTGGGGCTTAAGTCACCCCAAACTGTGCCCCCAAAGGATCCAGTTTCTTCTTAAAACTCAACTACATCCTAGCACAATGCTTGAAAGTGGAAGGGTGTCATGAACTGCGTGCAGGTTAACTCATGGGCAGAAAGCTTGCCTGGCATGTGCAGAGCTCTGGTGGAGTGTTTTAGGTGCCATTTGAAACTCTTTTGCCCTGTGTTTCATTTTGCAGTATTTTCTCTTATCATGTCTTCAAGTTCACCCAAGTTTTCTTCTGAATTGTTGAAGCTTATTTAATCCTATCCTCTGTATTTTCTAATTGTCATTGTCATGTCAAGAAATTTGCCTTCAGTATTTTCTCTTACATAGCTCCCAGGCCTCTGCTGAGATTTCGGAACATAGGGAACACCACTTTGGTGGATTTCAGCATCCTTCCTTTCAAACTCTAAACTCTGAGCTAGGTATGAGTTGGTTACAGGTGATTGACTACCTTCCTCATATGGAGAAAGACACTGACATGTTTCTGCTTCTGTGCTAGCCAGCTTGGGCTTCACCCTGACTGGTGCTGAGTATTCTCAGCTTCCTAAACTCTTTTCTTTCAGTGCCTAGAACTATCACTCAACAATAGCGTTGAATTTTAAGCACTAGCAATGTGAATCAATTGGTACCAATCATAATCAAACTGTCCAAAGATAGTGGCAAAGAGGAAAATTTGAAGGCTCTAGGAAAATAAGGTCATATTTCATACACAGGAACAACATTAAGGATGTGAAGAGATTCCCATCTTTTGTCATTATATTTGTGTAGCAGCATCTTTAAAGTATTGGAAGAATAAGGTTGTGAGTACTAAGTAAAATGAAGATGGAACAATACATTTTAACATGTTCACACAATGCGCCACGCTCCCCTATCAGAATTACTTGAGGAAACTGGGCATGGTGGTACAAGTCTGTAACCTCAGCATTTGGGAGGCTGAGAGGAAGGATTCACGCTCAACTTGGGTTATGTTGTAAGACTCTGTCTCAAGAACAATTCTGTTAAAGGAAATTCTTTTTAAATATTTGTTATTGTGTATATGTAATGGGTGTCTGTGGACATACTTTGACACAGTGTACATGTGGGGGTCAGAGAACAACTTTGTGTAGCTGGTTGTCTTCTTTTGCCTTCACATTAATTCCAGGGTTTGAACTCAGATCACCAAGTTTGCATGGCAAGCTTTACCCTAAGCCATCTTACCATTGCTAAAGAAAGTTCTGTAGACAATGAAAGTATGGGTCTACACAAAAGAATAAATAAGTGCATTGTTGGATACTGTTGGCATCATTTATGAAGGTGAATGTGTTAGGTTATTTCATAATTATGCTGACATCATAGATTGTACTTAGAAAGGCTACATTGGTCATGGTGTCACTGAGCAAGAGAGTCACATGAGGCCACTATCATATGTGTCTGTCTTTGTCTAAACTATTCCTATGTAACATGAGATTATACATGAGGATTTTTTCTTTTAAAGTGTCTTTCAAAGATTGGGTTTAAATGAGAATAATCTTTTGTTATGGCATTTATAACATATGCATAAATAAAATATAAGACAACAATAGAATAGATCCCAGGAATGGGTACATTTAACACTGTGAGTTTCTTTCTATACCATCTGTTTAAAGGCATTTAAATTGGATAAGTTAAATTTGATAAGTTAATCATGGTACTGTACCCCCTAAACTTATTAAAGTACAATTCAGAACAGCTTACAACCAAAAGGAAATAAAACAGAACCCTAAAAATACTTAAATCAACAGAAAAATACGTAATGTTTATGGCTGAAGAAACTCAATATTGAGACAGGCATTCTTTCCAAATTGATCTATAGCTTTGACATCATTCTAATACAATTTTCAGCAGATGTTTTTGCTGCAATCGACAAAATTATTTTAAAATCCCCATGGAAATTCAGAGGACTTTAGATAAGTAAAACTAGCATATTTTTAATTGAAAGGTTTATATTATATAATATTTATCTTATTAGGTAGGGTAATAATTATAATGGTAGTATGTTATTGGCATAGGGACAGACAAATAGATAATAGGGAAGAATAGAGTATAAAAATTGATCCACATATAAATAAAAAACCGATTTTTGATCTATAGCTTTATATATCCAATTTAATATGGTGCTGGAATCATTGGATATGCACATGCCAAAATGTGGACTTCAGTCCATCTTTTTTGTATAATAGTATATAAATTAACTCAAGCTTAATAAATGAGGAATGGAAAGAATTTCCCTTAACATAATAAAAGCCATATATTAAAAAGCTCACAACACTCAATAGTGAAAGAGAACGGTTTTCACATAAGAGCTGGAACAGGCACAGTTCCCCATTTTTGTCACTTCTATTCAACACAGAACTGGAAGTTCTGAGGAGAGACCTCGAGTAAGGACAAAAAAGAAAAGACATTCATTCAAACTGGAAGAGAATGAGGAAAATCATTTCTGAATTCATAAGTACACTCAGCAAAACAACCAGATACCAAGAAGTTACAAACACAAAGATCAGTTAGGTATCTATCTACCCTGTAAATGTGGAAATTGACCAAGGAGGTGGAACCCTGAACAGCAATATTACATAGTGTTTCTGTAATTGAAGAGGACGTAGATAAAGGTAAAGACTTACCATGTTCATGGATTGGAAGGTTTGCTCTGCTTATGATGTCAGTACTACCCAGGGCTATCCCTGAATTGACTGTGAATAGTGTAGCTATAAAAAATACAACTTTGGTACAGAAATAAAAATTTATCTGGAATTTCAAGAGAACAGATAGTAAAAGCAATCTTGGAAAAGATCAAAGCATTAAAGCAAGAGAGCTCATGCCTTTATCTTTTCTTTCTTTCTTCTTTCTTTTTTCTTTCTTTTCTTTCCAAAACTTATTCCAAAGAGACATTGATCAAACCAGGACAGGACTGGTATGAGGACAGGTAGAGCTACAGTGGGGTAGGACAGAAAACCCAGAAATGAAGCTTGAACATTATGTACTCATGTGACATCTACAAGGATGCCAGAATCATTTAATGGGAAAAGGACAATCTGTTTAGCAATTGATGCTTGGAAAACTGGATATTCCTATACAAAAAAAAAAGTGGAATTGAAGCTGCCTTCACTTCATATACAGCAATAATTCAATATGGATCAAGTACCTAAATGTAAGACTTAAAACTACAGAACTCTTAGAAGAAAGCATAGGACAAAATCTTTAAGACAGTGGAATATGTAATGCTTTTCTAGATGTAATACCACAGGTACAATGTCAAAAGAAAATTGGATAATTGGACTTGATTAAAATAGAAAGTGTTGTGATTAGATGGATGACTCAGCGGTTAAGAATGTTGGCAACTCTTATAGGGATCCAGGTTCATCAGCACCCATGTGATGGCTTGCAACAGTTCCAAGCATCTGATGTCCTCTTCTGGCCTCATGGGTAGTGTATCCCCATGCAGCAAACACCACATAAAGTAAAATAGATCTTTTTAAAAAATAACTTTCTTTTTATGTATGAGTACTCTATCTGCATGTATACCTGCCCAGAACAGAGCATCAGATCTCATTATAGATGGTTGTGAGCTACCATGTGGTTGCTGGGAATTGAACTCAGTACCTCTGGAAGAGCGGCCAGTGCTCTTAACCACTGCGCTACCTCACCAGCCCCTAGATTATTTTAAGAATAAAAAATACTGTGTCCCAAAAAGCAGTACCGTCAGAGTCTAAGGGCAATCACAGAATTGGGAAAAATATTTGCAAACCATTTTTCTGGTAAGAGATTGATAATAAAAATATACATAGAATTGTTGTTGTTGGTTTTGTTTTGTTTTGTTTTGTTTCTAGACAGTAGCCCTGGCTGCCCTGGAACTTGTTCTGTAGACCTTGAACTCACAGAAATCAGCCTTCCTCTGCCTCCCCAGTACTGGCACTAAAGGCATGTGCCACCACCATCTGGTTTATGCAAAGAATTCTTACAGCCTAACCACAAAACAACCATATTCATAAATGGACCATGGACATGCATAGATGCTTTTTAGAAAAATATAAAAATGTCCAATAACACAAGGAAGGGATACTTCAAGTTTGTGAGGGATAGAAGTAAATGAGGCTGAGAAGATGACTAAGGAGTAAGGAGACTTTTAGAATGATGGATGTTTACATATGTTCATTGTGGTAGTGGTGTCATGAGTGAATGTAAATTAGGCAACATCAAATTGTACATTTTATGATAAATTTATTATAGGTCAATTATACCTCTGTGATATGCTTAAAAATAAGCTTCTTATGATGTAAACAACAAGTGGAAGAAATATATATACATATATACATATATATATATATACATATATACATATATACATATATACATACACACACACACACACACATATGTTTTTTTGAGACAGGGTTTTCTGTATTGCTTTGGAGCCTGTACTGGAACTCACTCTGTAGACCACGCTGGCCTCAAACTCATATAGATCCACCTGCCTCTGCCTCCCGAGTGTTGGGATTAAAGGCATGCACCACCAAAACCCACCAAGAAATAATTTTTAAGAATTTATTTTTTAAGTATTCTTTTATATGTGTGTGTATGTTCTATATGTGTGTGTAGGATAGTTATGTGCATGTATGTGCAGGCACTCACAGAAACCAGAAGAAGGAATCAGATCTCCTGGAGTCAGACCACCTGGGAACTGAACTCTGGTGCGCTCTTACCACTGAGCCATCTCTCCAGTTCCAAGAAATGATTTTTATAGTCATTATGTTGATTATAAAAACCTAAATACAAAGGGATCAACACTATAATTCCATTTGTATTTAGTTTAAAAATAAAAAGATAATTTGTAAAATTATCACGAGATAATATAACATGAGAACAGTAGGTATTGATGGGGTGCAGGAGTGGCTAGTGACTGGTAAGAGACATAAAAGGTATTAGAAATATTCTAATCCTTGACACAGGTAGAGGCTTGAAAGGCTAACACTCCACATGTTTACAAGGAACAGACCTTATGACTTAACGTATGTTAACCCTCACTTCAAAGGTTAGTGGAGGTGCCAGGGACATATCTCAGCAAGTAAAACCTTTGTAAGCATGAGGACTTGAGTTTGGATCTTCAGAACCCATGTAAAACACTGGGCAGCCATGGCGTGAGCCTGTAATCCAGCGATGATGGAGACAGGTAGAGCCCTAGAAGTTTGGTGGTGTCCATTTGTCTAACCTAGCTGATGTCAGACTATGATGGTTAGCCTATTGTCAACTTGATACTGCCTAGAATCTCATAGAGAGGGTCCTCTCAAGGATTTTCTACATTGGGTTGGCCTGTGGGCATGTCTGTATGGGTTGTCTTGATTTCCCTAATTGATGTGAGAGATCCATCCCAAGTGTGAGTGGCACACAAGTAATGGTCAAGATAAAGGGATGGGAAAAGAACAGGGAGAAGGATGGCTTTGTTTGGTCCACATTTTCCCCGGTGAGTTCTTCTATCCTGTTGTTGCCATTGCTCATTGCTTGGGTGACCTTGGGACCTGCTTTTTGAGGCTTCTGACATGATATTAGTATCAGTGGCCCTTTTAGGAAGCCTCCAGACCTTGAGCACTCATGGAAATACTTAGATTAATAGAAATAGCCACTGATAAGAAACCAGTAACAAAAACTACTCATAACAAGCACCAGCTGAGCAACTAATAGATTCTTGGCCTCTCCAGTATGAGCCAGCCCTAATTAATATAGAGACCCCGTCTTAAACAAAATTAGATGATGCCTCAGGCAGAACTGGCATTCAAGGTTGTCCTTTGACTTCTGTGCACACACATACATGTGCATGCCATACAGATACCACACGCATGCACGCACAGAGTCAGTCAGTCAGTCAGTCAGTCAGTCAGTCAGTCAGTCAGTCAGTCAGATGATCAGTGGAGAAAAAGCAGAAAGACAATGTGTTGAATCTAATGCCGGTACTGATTTGACAATCAAAGTCCCTGAGAGGCATGGGATTGTCCTCTGGGAGTGGCCAGGAGACAAAGATGCTCTTCAAAGAACAGCACAAGGCATGCTCTCCAACAGAAGGCAAGTGTCCAGCCACAGAGCTGTGTGAGGTGGAAGCAGATTCCGAAGCAGCCACTGTGTCCCCTCCAACTGCTTTTTGTCCAGCAGTCTGTGTCTAAAGTTAAGTGAGATCATAGTCTCAAAAGCCTTGGTAAAAGAAGAAGGGTCCAACAATTCTTGCTATATTAAAATTTTGGATTAAAGTCCAGTCACAGGAAAAACCAATCACATTTGCTTCTACCAAAAATGCAACAGTGAGTGTAGGACTTGGTGTTTTGACCTTTTGCAGTGTGCAGAGGAGGCCATCTTCAGGCCTTTAATTCAGGAATCATGGGGCAGGAGTGGCAGTGTCCCTGCAGATATCTGTTTTTATTATTTGGAAACTGACTTAAAATTCATAGGTAGGCTATATAAAGTGGAGCATAGTATAGACAGCACTGGTAGTATTTCCTGATTCGTGACTATGACAAGGTCCATATAGTAGATACTTTTCCCATTGCTATGAGAACAGAAGTCACTAACAAACAGAAAGGTTTGTTTTTGGCTCATGATTTCAGCCATCATGGTAGTGGAGGCATAGCAGGATAGACAATGCCAGTCAGCAACCAGGGCAGTTATACTCTCTTTAAAGGCTCATCCTTAGTAAGCTATGTCCACCACTCCGGTCAGCTCCTGAAGGGTCTGCAGCCTTCACAATAATGCCCCAAGCTGGAGACTCAATGTTCAAAATGGCCTGTTGGGGAGATTTCAGAGTGAAATCCCAGCAGCCTGCCTGTCCTGCTGCTGTAGTTCTCTGCACTTGTCAGGCTTGGCCAGCTTCATGTGAGTTGGTTTCTATTCCCCCAGTCTGTGTAAAGGTCCTGGCCTTCCTAGTGCTGACCAAGAAGATGAGAGAGAAGTCACAATGACCATCCTGTCCATGATGGCTGCGTGGCCTGAGACTTGTGTTGAAAATGCTTGCCACGATCTTGGGTGTGGGAAAGTTCCAGGTCAAAAGTGCAGACATGGTGTTATCTACTCAGGAATCTGAAGCTGGTGACTGTTTCAGCTCAGGAGTTGGAATGCAGCCTGGACAATACAGCTAGACCCTACTTCAAACCAAACCAGAGGACTGGGGATTGGCTAGTCAGATTCTCACTCAGCCTTGTAAATATGAAGACCTGAGTTGGACATCTGGAACCCAAGTAAAAATGCAGTGTGTTCTGGGAAGCAGAGACAGGAGGGCCCTTGGGTTCTCTTGCTGACCAGTCAGTCTAACCTAGTTAGTGAACTTCAGGCCAGTGACAGATGCTGTCTCCAGGGAGGTGGGATGGTATTCTTGATGCTGACACTTGAGACTGTTCCTTAGCCTACAGATACACATGCACTCATGCCCCCCCATGCATACGCATACCTGCACACAGAAATAAGCACACAGATGCACACATGCAGGGAAGAAAAACATAGTCAGGCAGGATGTATTAACAGCCAGTATTTTCGTCTATATTAACAGACAAAAATAAACACCAAGTCAAAGTACGAGCAGAAATAAAGAGGGACATTTATTTATTTGTTTAAAAAATTTATATGATCCCCCAAAGCTCGGGTCACTGATTCTGTAGCTGTGTTAAAGGCCACTAGGAAGGGATATCAGAAAGTAAGCTAGAGAAACTTGGGTGCCCTACGTTTACATGGTAAAAATAGTGTTCATTGACTCTTCTTCCCATCATACTCTCTGCCTGATAGTCATTCTGTTGGTAATTAATCATGACTCAGTTCAAAGGCAAACCCAGAGCTAAACAAAATGGTAGTTTGTTATATCAGAAGGTTTTTTAGTACATAGTTTGCCTGCTTCACAGAAACACAATCCAAGAGCATAAATTCCTTCGTTTGGAAGCGTGTGGCTCCATTTCTAACAGAATTTAAAATAAATACATTATAAATGTGTTATTATTGTCTGAAAGAGCTGTAATGCTCATATCTCAAATGTGATCTTGCCACAAGCAAGCCAAGGAGGAGATATTTTTGTGTGTTTTGATACTAACAAAGTAATTTTGGGACCATAAATGGTTCTAAGAAAATGAGGATTTCATGTGCTTTAATTTTTTTCCTCAAAATTTCCATTCCCTCCCACACTTATGCACACAAAACCCAAACCATAAAAAGGTGTTTTTTTCAATGCTTTCTCAGTTCGCCGTTATGTTATACTTCCAGGCTAGATTACAGTAAAAACAAAGCTTTGACTGACAGAGTAACTTATCACCTAGGCCACAAATCTTAGCCTTTGGGGGGAAAAAAAAAAGAATCAGTATAGGTTGGAGACCACTGTCCTTGAGTGTTTTGAGTGGTCTGTCTTCTCTGAACACTGACTTTGGATCTTGGTGAAGGAGTAATTTGATAAGTGGGATCTTCACATACCAGCTATCTTCCTTGCCTAACAAGGATGCTGGCTCCCTCATGAAGAGAAGCTCTGTGCTGTTCCTGGTTTTACCCCCTTTGTTCTATTTTTATGTGCATGATATATGTTTTAACCCACATTTGTGTCTACATTCCCCCACCCCAGTTAACTCATCATCTGTATCAAGTTCTGAGTAGAACTTCGACTCTACCAGACTATGTGGTTGGTATTGCACTTATGCTTGGTAACTGTGGACCTTGGGTACTGTGCCTCAGTTTCTTCAAGAGCATCTATTGGATAGGTAGTTTTAAGACTTACTTGAGTCACTTAAAAGGAGGTGTTCATAATACCATTAGACTCTTAGTAAATACTGTATAAGCATTCATATTGGTTGCTGTATGACAGGTGTCAGCTCTGATTTACAAGCCGGAACCTCATTGTGAACACATGCACACACATGTGTAGGCACAGGTCAGACTAGTGTATTGGTCTTCATTTTCTACCTGCTTTGAGACATAGCCTTGTTCACTGCTGCATTTAGCAGACTGGTCACCCTGAAAGTTACCAGGGATTCTCCAGGATCCTCTGCTTCCCATCTCACCATCCATCTCACTATTGGAATGCTGGGATCACACATGTGCTGTTGCATCTGGCTTTATGCAGGTTCTAGGACCCAAGCTCAAATCTGCACACAGAGCCATCTATCTCCAGCCAGGAACTTTCCTTAATGTCTTGGTGCCATATCTGCCCAGGCCTAGCAGACCTGCATTAAAGCACCTCAGCTTTGGCACTGTGGTGTTTTGTGCCAGATTATTGTTGTATTATGCACTGTCGGCAGCCTCCCTGCTTTCTACCCACTATGCTGGTAAGATGGTAAGTTAGTACAACCAAGTATCTAGAGACATTTTCAGATGTCCCTTTCGGGGAGGGCTGGATGCATATAAAGTTAGAATCACCAATTTAATGCATAATCACTTCTGCAGGCACAGTACTGTGGACCCCACTTCCTAGGGAGGGTGCTGTTGGCATACTGTCATCTCCCTGGGCATGGGTTTGAAGAATCAGGTTACAAGTGACCCTTAAAGCACATGTTTGGAAAACCTAGGGTACTTTCTGATGTTGCAGTGTGGTCTCCTTCATAGGAAGGCCTCTCTTAAGTGTCCTCCTCAAGGCTGCTAAGATGGCTCAGAGGGTGGAAGTGCTTGGCCTAATGACCTGAGTTCGATACCTGTGACTTCCATGGTTGGAGGAGAGAACTGACTCCCAACAGTTTGACTTCCATATTCCCATGCTACATAACTAACATGTACATATGTATATATACACACACACATATACGTAGATACAAACTGGGGGTGTGAATAATTTTAAAAAGTGTAATTTTCTTTGCAAACCTTTCAGATTCTCTGGAAATAAAAGAGCATAACAGGTCATTTTAGAATATCAATCAGAGCTACCCTCAAAAATAAATCCCAGCCTGTACAGCTTGGAGAATTTACTGCTGATCATCAATAGGGGAAAGGAGGCAGGATCCAGGGCCATGCATATGGGGACATGTGCTGTGTGAAATGGACTAGCCATGAACCTTGTGTAGACCTCTGCCCTTTGCTTAGAGCAAGCTCTGGAGGCTTAGCTAGCAACCTCGGGCCCACATGTAGCGATGGTTGGCTGTTGATGTTTCATATTCACCTTCTAGAACAAATGGTTTTCTTTGTTAGTGACAAGGACATCTCAACCTGAAGACATGAAGTCCCTTGCTACCAAGCAACAGAAACCTGTAGTCAAACCTCTTTATTATTACTGTTATTGTTCATGTACAGTTCCATAAGGCCATTTTCATGCAGGCATACAATGTACTTTGGGCATATTTCCCTATACCTCTGCACCCTAACCCTCACTCACCCCACTCCTGCGTACACTTTTGCCTCCACTTTCATGCCATCAGTACAAACTCAGTTTTGTATATTTATATGGTATAGGACCCTGCTTCTTTTTTGGCCTGTCCCTCTTTCTTTTTAAGGAATACACATAGGTCCACTTTAATTTTCTACTCTATACTATATCCTTTGGCTTTTATATATGCTATAACCCTTTGTCCTTTTATGTTTATGTTATTATTTCTGTGTATAGGTCTAAGTGTCTGCTGTATGTGTGCAGGTGCCCTTGGAGGCCAGTTGAAACTTCAGGAATTTGTGAGCTGCCCAACATGGGTGCTAAGAACCAAATTCTAGTCCTCCGGAAGAGTAGCAAGTTCTTTCAACCACTGAGCCATCATTGCAGCCCTGTATTGTCTCATGGTTTAAACACATACACACGCATGCGCGCGCACGCACACACACACACACAAAACAAACAAAAACCCCAGTATCCGTGGAAAGCACACAGAGAGAATGGAGGTCATAAAATGTCGGAGGACAAATGAGTTGCAGTCTCTGAGCCTACTTCTGAGTATTGAGGAGCAAATTCTGTCCTTACCCTTCTTTTGCCTCCTGTGCTGTTCACATGGAAGATACATCAAAGAGACACAGGGGCCCTCGGGAGGAAAGCTTGGACCCCCTCCCCCTGATGGATTTGTTCATTAGTTTGAACAATGCAAGAGGATAGTGAGTGTGCACTAAGAACAAGGCCTAGTGAGGATGGCAGGAATAATGACTTGCAGCCAGTGGTTGCCCTCTGGCTAGATCCAGGGAGAGCAGTGGTGAGGATGGATCTCCATCCACTACCTAAGTATTTATCCTCGTGTTACCTCTGCATGGCAGGGACTGCTGCTATTCTCTTTAACAGATGAGAGAATAGAGGTTCAAATAAGCCTCCAAGCAGAATCTTAAAAGCCAGGTAAGAATGATTCAGGGGAGCAGGTCTAAAAAAAGAACTTAAAAGGCACATCGAAGGGGCTGGTGAGATGGCTCTGCATGTAATGAGTGTTGTCAAGACTGACAGTCTGAGTTCTGTCCTCCTGGACCTACAGAACCTGCTTCTGAAAATTGTCCCCTCACCCTCACATATGTGCTGTGGCACCCCCATAAATGAATAAAAGAATAAATAAATAAACATAATAAAGAATTATCCAGGGGAAGGAAGGACAAGTAATTCAGGGATAAGGGCCCAACAAACACAACCACTTGAAACAAATGAATGAGATAGTCTTTGTGTGCCCAGGGGGCAGTGGGAGCTGAGGCTCTTGAGCATCATTTGCAGGGTCTGGAAATCATGTGACCTGCTCTCTCTTGGAAAAGCCACCTGGGCCTCCCCACCTTATACCCCACCTCTCCTCCCTCCTCAGGTGGTGGGGCTGCTTGATTGTGTTGTGCTGTCTCATGACCCAGGAGAAAACTCTGTGTGAATGTGGTGACTGAGGTAGCTCTGAGCTTAGACTCAAAGCTGGGCCTCTCTAGGGAAGTCAGGGCTGACAGGACCTGCTGAGCTCTGTCTTCCAAGCTGCATCTCAAGCGATGCTGGGCACACCACTTCTGCTCCGTGTTTGCCCTGTCTCTTGTGTACCCTGACAGCAAGAATGTGGCTGTTCCCAGAAGCAGAACCTACCATAGATCCTTCTGAAGTGGAACAGCAGTTACTGCAACACCAGTTACTGCAAGGCATTGCAGGTGACTGATACATTGCATTTCAAGTGAAGGCTTCTAATTGCTTAGTGAAAAGTGCAGGCAAGTCCAACCCTTGGCCCATGGGTAACTTTGGATGTAGCCAGACACAAAAAAATCATAAGCTTACTTAAAAACACTATGTAATGATTTGTTGGTATGATTTATTTTTGTAACTCAACTGACCTGTTCTTGAGAGTGTACTTCATAGATGACAACATCTTGATGCAGAGTCAAAACACCGGATACACGTGCACAGTCCCACTCGTCAAGTTTCCCGAGGTTGTCATCGCTGGCCTCTGCCTTTGTCTTCAGACTTGTCGGGTGGTGGTTGTACTAGAAAGCCCATCTCTGGCCTCCACCCTGTGTAGAATCAGCCTATAGCACATGGTATAGCTAAGACCAAACCAGAGACAGGATGATTATCTGCAAGTGAGGCAGCAAGGAAAGCAGATGGAGCAAGAACAAACCAAACCTGGATCCCTGGTTGAGCCCCTTGCCCCCGTGCCTTCTTTGTAAGGGCTTATCCCCAGCAGCAGACAGGGAAAGCTGATGGCTATATTGAAATATTTGCTAATAGGCAAGGCTTTCACTTCCTCCGTCCTTTCTCTTCCACTTAAAGCCTTCTAGAAAACAGGGCAAAAGCCGAGAGAGTAAGTGGCCTTCTCTGTGCAGACCCAATTACCCCTTGTATTTTTGTCACTGTAGACCTGCCTGTTAGGTGTCCCCTGCCCCAGGGTGATCCAACCTGATTGACTTGCCCATTGTCCTTCTCCTGGAGCTAGAAAACAGCCCTGGAAAATTAGCATGTTGGAATGGAAGGGGCCTGGGTTAACAAATGCTAAAGCTTGCCAGGTGCTGGACAGTTTAGTCTCTCCAAGATGTGTACGTCTAACGACAGTGACTTTGAAAGGACTGTGGCTGTGGAATTAGAGACAGATGTTTAGCTGGCCATGGGTAGATATTAAATTATATTAAACTATGCAAACTGCGTTTCTCATGCAAGGCTTGCTTCAACCTTACGTCAGCCTTCACATTTGCATCTCTATAGAGAATGAAATAAAAGCATCGTGGTTGTAGCTTGCTCATTTCTATTCATAACTGCGAGCTGCGAGCTTTGGTTATTCTGGCTGTCCCCTACCCTGCACAGTGCAGGCCAGATGATTCCTAAACTTGCAAGGGGTCTTTTTGGAGTTTCCTGCCTGTCTTTTTGTCAACTCATGTTTATAAGGTTCAGGGGGGCAATCCTGGTTATGCCTGCAGGTCTGATAGGATAACACCCCCTTTCCTCTTAAAAGAGACTAGTTTGATGGTGAATTACAGTTAGCCTGTTTGTGCCTCTCAAGTGCTCCTGAGTTAGAAGGGGTAGACAGTTTGTCATGAGTAAATTTAAAGTGAGTTAGAGGTCTGAGGTGGAGGATGTAGCTGTCTAGAGGGGAAAGGAGCCACCTAGGGCTGAGATTGACTACAGAAGGTTAGGTAGGCCTAGGGTGATTCAGAGGATGGAGTTGGCTCAAACTAAGAGGTGAGGTGAGAGCAGAGGGAAGGGTCTTGAGAATTGCAGAAATTTCCTGAGGAGCTGAGAGCCTGCTGGAGAGTGGGAAGGACAGACAGATCTAGGGGCTGGAAGGGCAGATGGAAACACATAGAGGCCGAAAAGAGCTATAGGGTTTCTGGCATGGGAAAAAACAAGGTTGAAAGGAAGATTTAGGTGTGGGGAGATGACTCAGTGGATGAAATCTGGCTACATGAAGACTGGAGTTCAGATCCCCAGAACCCAAGGAAAACCCAGGCAGGGTGGTGGCCATCTGTGATCTCAGCTCTCTGCTCTCAGTGAAAGGGTATTCTCAAGGCTAGCTAAAGTAACAGGAATGAACGAGCTTCAGGATACTGTGCCTTAATACATAAGGTGGGGAGACATTCATGAAGAAACCTCTGGCCTCTACAGGCATGCACACCATGTATATTCAACCCCATCACCCCCATCTGTGCACTTGCATGCACACACACACACACACACACACACACACACACACACACACACACATACACACACACCACACTACACCACAGTAAAGAAAAGAAGACCAAAGAAAGATTCAGTCTACCCTCATCTTGATGGTCACTCAACCACTTGCCAATGGCCAATAGAATCTGGCCCATGGAGATTGCCTCTGCTTATTCCCCACTTGATAGCCACTGCCTGACTTGCTCCCATGTCCTATCTCATTAACTAGGGCAATTAAAGATTTTTACACATGACTGCATGTGGCAAATGGATGTTCTGGTCTCTTGATTTCCGTTAAGCAGAAGCTTCCAGCCAAGAGTCGACATGAGCCTACTGTTTTAACAGGGGTTGCAGTGATTATTTCAACATGATTTTTGACAGGAAAATAAAATCTGAAAGACTCATTTCCAGGAGCCCGTGGTGAAGTCAGAACACACTCAGTCCTCCAGGGGCTGGCAGGGAAAGGCTCTGTGGGGTGTTTATCTGTGCACTGGGTGGTGATCATCTTATTCGCATTTGCTGGGCTATCTCGATGAGAGCAAAAGGTCTGTGTGCCTGATTTCTCCCTCCCTCCCTCCCTCCTGCCTCCCTCTCTCTCTCTCTGTCCTCCCTCCCTCCCCTTCCTCTCCCTCTCTCTGTTCTCCTCCTTCTTGTTTTCTTCCTCCCTTCCCTCCTTCTTTCCCTCTCCCTCCCTTTTCCCTTCCCTCCTCCCTTTCCCTCTCTCTTTCTTTTCCTTTTTCTTTCTCTCTCCTTCTGATCCTTATTTCCTGCAATATCCTTCCTCCTCTTCTTTCTTCCCCTTCTCTTTCTTACTTCTCTCCCTCATTTCTCTTTCCATCACTTTCTCTATTTACGCCATTTTCTTTGTCTTTCCCTCTTTGTATACTCACCTCCCTCCTTTTCCCTTTTCTCTTTTCATTTTAGGGGATTGAATTTTGCTTCTGAGACAGGATCCCTCTATACATCCCAAGCCAGCCAGCCAGCAATGATGCTCTGTTGCTTCTGCCTGCTCAATGCTGAGGTTACAAGTATACACTAACCAACCTAGTGTTTTATTACTTTCTAGTAAGGTCATTCCATACCAACTCTAGGGTCATACTCTAAGCAAGACACTGTCATTTTCTGGCCTCACCTCAGTGCAATCCTGAAGGTCAAGGTACCCTTGTCTAACATAAGCACTGGGCCATGTTGATGAATGCCTTTAATCTCAACACTCAGGAGGCAAAGGCAGATGGATCTCTGTGACTTTAAGGTCAGTCTGGTGTACAGAGTGAGTTTCAGCACAGGCTCCAAAGCTACACAAAGAAACCCTATCTCAAAAAACAAGAAAAAAAGAAAAAAGAAAAGAAAAGAAAAGAAAGAAAGAAAGAAAAGAAGCTTGAAAGGGTTTAGGGACCAGTTGTATGTGTTGCTGAGCTCATTTCCAGGGTGGTTGTCATCAAGCTGGGTCCTCTCATATTCCCAGTGATGCTACTAACAGCAGTGTGGGTTCCTCTCATGTGTCACTTGAATGATCTCTGAGCAGTGCTGGGGCCTGGACTCTCCCTTCAGAGTTCCTGCCTTGGTGAGTGCTAGGGGAGCTTGATATCTTCAAGGTTGTTTTTTGTTTTGTTTTGTTTGTTTGTTTGTTTTTAAACTCCTAGAGGTGAGAGCCCTCTGCACCCTTATAGAGGGCCTGAAAGTTTGCCTCTTATGGGGTGTGGTACTGATGGCTGCAATGCATAGTCAGAGCTGCTTCCCTGGGGGCCACTGGAGCTCATCCAAGCCAGCAGCTGCTGGGCGGTGGGTTCCTGGGCTTGCAGTGTTCAGCAGGCTTGAGTCTGCTTGGTGGAGGCTGTGATAGGATTAGAGATGCTAGATGAATATGGTCAAGTTCCTGCCAACCCCCCCTCCCAATTTGGGGTAGAAATCACTCATCAGTGCTCTTTTTAGCTGCACTCTGTCTCAGGGACCTTTTCCTTTCCCTGTAGCCCTCATTCATCAACACCACCACCCAAATAGCGTTGGGTCACGGGCTTTTGTGTTTCTAAATTGGACAGATGAAGAACATATTCAAAATCAGTCCTCTGAAATGTCTGTGGAATTTGTTTCTCAAGTTCGCTGGGGAGTTCTTGGTCTTGGCTGCAGGTTAGAATCATTTAGGGGGGAAAAGGAACCCCATTGATGTTGGGCCACTCCTAGACCAATTGGATGCCATTGTCTGGAGGTGGAATTGTGACCAGGCAGCCGTAAGCACACTGTGCATGATTCTAAAGTACAGACAGACCTGGTACTATGGGGTCAGAAGCATCTGTCTGGGGCACATGCTGCTAGAAGCTCTGCTGCCAATTCACGATAGTCCCTCATGAAGATCCTGTTGCTCAGCCACCCCTGCCCGCATCCTTTCCCATCAGGCAGAGCAGAAGGGACCTCAAAGGCCATGCACTTACCTACTTTAAGAGGCCTCCCAATAGGAGGATGAAATGAGTGGCAGCCACCAATCTCAGGATGTCAGAAGGAAGTCACAATCTTGGAGCAGAGCCTAAGGCACTGAATGCTAGCAGTAGCAGCTGTCATTCATCTACAGCTTACCTCCTGGAGTTTTCCAAGCCTGGGAGATTGGGAGATGAGCTAAGTTCCCTGGAGAGGAAATGTCTTTCAAGCCTACATTCCACCCTGTTGTTTTTGCTGATCTACTTTCTTCTTCATGGCCACTTGTCATTGCTTCATGAAAATGACCCTTTTTGGGAATCACTGTTCGTCCTCAGCAGCACTTAGCTTTGGACCTAGGACTCCATTGAGCATTTTCTCTGCTTTGCATGGCTGAATGCACTTGTCTTCATTATATTTCTTTGATTTCCTTTCCTCATATTGTTGCTGTCGTCTGCCTGGACATGGAGACTTTCCCCAATGTCCCTTAGCACTTCTCATCACACCATCGTTCCCTTGGAATGGAGCTCTTCTTCCAGGATAGCTCCCTTCCCCATATCCATGGTGCTGGCCTGATTCATCTCCTGAGTTCCAACCCCTCCACAGCAGCTATGAACAGAACTTTCTTTCGTATTGACCAAATTGACCTTATATCTTGACTTTATGGTTGGTGTCTCATATATGCAAGGCTAGTGTTCTGTCACTGAGTTACATTCCTGGCCCGTTTTCCTTATTTTTTTCTTAGAGTATGACCATCTCTTCTAATCTCACAGGTATAGGATTCCAGCTGTGTTGAGACCTACTTTCTTGTGAATAGCCATGTCTAGTCCTTTCCCCTTCCAGCTCCCTCTTAAACCTACCATCCTTGTCTTGGCCTCTGCTGCTTCCTTGTTGACAACCTTCCAGTAGCCACTTAATTCATCTCCCTTCGCTACATTTCTTTCTAGAGTCCTGCTTATAATATGTTTTCTTTTTCTCTACCTGGCTACAGACATCTATTAAGTGCCTTTTAGGTCCCAGACTCAATGCTAAGTAGCCTCACACCATCCTTATGAATCAATGGACACTGTTATCATCATCTTTATTTTGCCTCTGAGGAGACACATTAGAAATAGGGACATTGTAAATGATGGTACAAATATTCCAGTTGACTCTGAGATCTGAGTCTTTTATGCACTATCTTCATATGCTCGTTTGGCACATATGCTTGCTTGTTCCAGCCCTGTGGCTATGCAGTACAAGTGAAGACCAAGCTCCTTGGGTTAGTTTGTAGACTTTCCTACGCCTGTCCTAGTCTACATTGCAATCTCATCTCCTTCCATCTTTCTCTGGAAGAGACAGTTCAATGCATAGGATCATTTTTTATCTCCTCAAATTTTTGCCTAAATCCTTGGTGACATCCAGCACCCTAGAGGCAACATGGCTCCCCTACTTTAGCCTCTTGATCCTTCTCTGCTGTCTAAATTGCATAAGTCCTTGCAGTACAATAGCGCGTGTTTTGAATTCCTTTGGTGAATTTTAATATGAATCTATTGTTGAGATTGCTTTTCAGGTATTCCAGTGTTCGTCCCCAGCAGGGTCATAAACCCTCTAGGACATTACGTGTGTCACTGACTTGGTTCAGTGTCCTCCAGGTCATAGCATGCTTCAGATAAGAGTTGGGCATTTTATTTCATCCTCAGCAATGACAATGTCTGTATGTAAGATGATGTATATAGGGATAGGAGACCCCACCCTATCCCCTGGGGGCTGTTCTGCTAAGGTGCCCCAATCCCCTAGCAGCTCTCCACACAGCTGTAATCATTTGCTAGATTAGTTTTCCATCCTTTCTGGGAATCATTTTTCTTCGTCCGTTTCTGGTTTTAAAGTTTGAGTAAAATGGAGACTTGGCTGTACACCAGGGAGGGTTAGGAGAGAAATGAGCAATGAGACCTCCCCAGCCAAACCTGGCTGAAAACCTCAGACTGACTGCACAGGATTACAAATGACTTTCCAGTGGGATGGGTGGGGCCCCGGGGGATGCTCAGAAGTTCCTGCATTTTCTCAGGAGCCTGGGCCAACACCAGGAGTGAGTCTCAGTGAAGCTCTCAGATGGGTCCCTGGCTGGGTCTTAATTAAGCTTCTTTGTGTGATAAGGGTGACAGTGCCGATAAGCTCACACTGAACAGCAATCAGTGCTGGGCAGCACCACGCTAACAGGCTCAGCACTGACATCCAATGCCCCAAGATATGACACCTATGCCTCCACTGCTTGGCCTTTAGCTCTGGGTCAATCTCTTAGACCCTGTTACTTAAAAGAAGAATTGTATGGTTACTGAAGCTTAGTCTGTCTAGGTTCTGTTTTTTGTTTTGTTTGGTTTGGTTTTTTGTTTGTTTGTTTATTTTTTCTCTCTCTTTAGTAGATAATAAAAATGATGCTCCCAGTCTGTAGACTCAGGTAGCATTTCTCATCACATTTGGCTTAGCCAAGTTGGTTACAGAATTAATAACAACCTGGCTACTCATGTCCTCAAATTGTCAGTGCTAAGGTCACTGCAGAGGCTTGCCACCTCCACATTCTGGCTCAGGGATGAATTTGTCACCCCCCCCCCACCCTACGGGTACCAGGGGAAGCTATCTATGGCAATGTTAGACTTCTGCTTCCTTAGTCATCTCTTCTGTTGCTCTGTGGGCTTGCTGAATCTGGTTCCTCTTTGTCACTCATTCTCATAAGATCCAAAATATGGGCCTGAGTGTGGCCATGCTTAGAGAGACCCCCACAAACCCATTCAGATCCTCCTAGTCCTCTGCAAGGACTTGACTTATGGTACCCTTTAAGTACTTCAAAAATGTACATCCCTCTGACTTTTTTTTTTTTCTGCAGTGTTCCCTAGGGGCTTCCATGTACAATGTTTGCTGTGCAGTATCCAATCTGGTGGCTTCTCTGGAAGCTGTGGGTAATTATTACCCTGTTGAATGTTCTACATAAAATCTGAGCTAGAGGAACTGCCTACGAAGTAGGGGTAAGACATGGCCTGGTGATGAGATCTTAGGGCTGCAGCCACGCACATCTGCTGTGTTCTATAGTTATAGAACTTACGATCTGTACTAGGAGGTCTTTGTTTAAATCAGAAAATGTCCATCAATTATATTTATGTGCATTGATCTGTGCTAGAAGGTAGAAGAGCTACACTGCTTGTGGATGGACCTGACAGAACTCAGTCTAGGGAAAGGAAATGGTGACATCTGTAGGGGGCTATGTGTAGGAATAGCTTTCTGTCACCAAAGATAGAAGATAACTGAGCACTACTAAGTGCAGGGTAGCTTCAGTGGTGTGGAAGAGTACAGTAGGTGGAGGCAGGTGGGGAGGACATTTGTCTAGTTGATTATTTAAATGGGTCTGGGGAAATGTCTCAGGCAGTAAAGTTCTCACTGTGCAAGCATAAGGGTCTGAGTCAATCTTCCAGCACCACTTAAAAAAAAAAAAGTAAGAGTCACTGGGGCTTGATGGCCAGCCAGTCTAGCCAAACCAGAGTTAGTAGTTAGCCCCAGGTTCAGTGATAGACTCTGTCTCAAGAAATAAGGTGGAGAATGATTAAGGGAAATATTCAACATCAGTGTTTTGTTCACACACACACACACACACACACACACACAGAGTAATGAAAATAATTTTACACAAGGTCCACATGTTAAAGACTTGCTTCTGAAAGTGGCACAGTATATTGGAAAGTAAAGGAGCCATTAGGAGATGTGAACCCAGCAGCCCAAAGCAGTGGATCCACCAGATCTTGGACTAAAACTTCCAGAGCTGTGAGATAAGTTAACGTTTTGTTATTCTGTAAGCCAGTTATCTCAGGCATTGTGTTATAGGGATGGAAATCTGACTTACACAAGGGACCAGTGGTAAGATGGAAGTAAACAAAGCTTTCTGATACTTCTACAAAGACCCATCCATGTAGGATGTGCAGAAGGAATTTGCATTTGTAGGTTGTGGGTAGTGGGTGGCCAAAAGGTGGGGTTGGGCTCTAGCTAGTCCTTTAAAGAGATGGGTTGGTTGTGTCTTGAGTTGTTTTGTTGCTTTGTTTTTCCTTCCTAAGATCAAGGGTAAAATGTAAGTTGAGTCTGGACTGGGGAGACCTTATATTGCAGGTTAGGCATGACAGACCATATGGGCCTTAGGTACAGCACTGAAAATCCTATGTCAAGGTGAAGACACTACTAATGAAATGTGGGAGGGTTGCAAAAGGTCAGTAGAGAGACTGTGTCAGGGAGCAACTGAGGATGACAGTAACAACCCTGCTGTGGTCTGGGTGGGAAATCCTCCTTACAATCCTGAGGGAAGGCTCAACCTCCAACACAGTGTCAGAAGCAGAGCATCTGGGATGGGATCAGATCATGAAGGCTCCATCCTAATAACAGGTGAATCTGTTGGTAATTCATGCTTGAATGGCATTATTTAGAGGTGGTGGAAACTAGGAGATGGGGCTCCATAGGAGGATGGAGGCCCCAGGAGCTTGTCCTTTAGAGGTGTACTGTGTTTGTGGCTCCTTGCTTTCATTCCACATTCTACCTGTCTTGAGGTTTACAGCTTTACTCCATTATCCCCTTGCACTAATGTTTGTGTGCCTTCAGGCCCAGAGACACAGAGCCAAGTGACCATAATTAAAGCCTCTCAAACTATAAGCCTAAATTCATTTTCCTTTCAGTTAATTTTCTTACACATTTTGTCTCAGCAGTGAGAAAATAGTGAATACAAATACTAATAATAATTATCAATTATTGGATATTATGAGCTGAATGCTATGCACATGTGATATCTTGCATATTTAATAATTCCACAAGATGAATTCTGTTTAACTAGTAGTGTAAACTAGGCCTACTCATGCCAAATAGCCTCCATGGAGTCAGAGGTCCTAAGTGGCAAAAGCAGTATTTGGACCCAGGCTGAAGTAGGAAAGGGCTATGGATTCGGAGACCCCAGCTAAGAGAGTTAGAATCAAATTGAAACCAAGAAGACTGGATGAGCGGGTTGTCAGGTTTAAGGGGAAGGGAGACTAGAAAGGGAAAGTAAAGGCTCTGTTTTGAGCCTTGGATATCAGGAGAGCATCAAAGCTACCTTCATGAGGAGGAGGTGATCCTTAGGGGTCAGGTGTGAAGACAGACGTTGAGATGCGTTTCAGAAAGGTGACAAGGTGGTGCCAGCAATGCTAAATTTTCTCTGTTGACATTCTGAACAAGCTGTGGGCATAGGGATGCAGGACTAAGGGAAGGAGGAAGCATGTTAAGGTGGGGTTGTCTGGTGGAAGTCACAAGAGGGAATACAGAGAAGCGGGGGGGGGGGGCATTAAAGAGGCAGTCAGTGGGGCAGCTGCTTTGTAGTGGTCAGGATTGCCAAGAATTTCAGAGTGGGGTTAGTGTCCTGCATGAACTCAGGAGGGCTCAGTTCAACTCACCATGTAGTTGTGAGTGAAGGTGCTTCTGGGTGTCTGGCCTTGTGTCTGGAGCAGGTAGTTGAGAAAGGCAAGTATCTACTCTGGAAAGCCACAGGAAGGTATCTTACTGGCATGTGTATGCATGAGTGCATGAATGTAAAAGAAGCTTTGATAGTCTGGTACATTCTGCTTCTTTGTAGCTGGCTAGGTATCCCTGGTACCCAAGAACCCAGATGAGGAGGTGTGTTGGCTCTAGGTGGAGTTTATTGATCTCTCACTTAGTGGTATATCACTATCCCTTGTTATGACAACTGGTCCTTTTGTATGGAACTTTACATACAACCCAGACATTAAAGGACCCTGCTCTATATTTCATCAATCAGAGCAAAGTTCTTTTTTTTAATATCTCAATTTCCAAAACTTGTTTGAACATCTTTACAATTTGACTTGAGTAGTATCAAGTTTAATCAACTAGCATAGACGTTCCCTTCATAGATTCACTGGGAATTCCTGTCATATGATTGTATTAGTCACTTTGCCGAAAAGCATTTCATATCAACCACATCCACCAGTGATGGATCAAGAGCAAGTGGTCTCCCCAAGCCCTTTATATTGGTGCCAAGATACACGAGAGGCAGATTCCAGAATGTAACTCAGCCTCCTTACATGTAAACTCCCACACAGTCACTCTCTCTGTCTTTTCTCTTCAGAGCTTTACTGCCTAGAATTTTATGGTTTACCATTTCCTCCTCAAGATGGTGTATTCAAGACAAAACAGGGAAACTGTGCCCATGAAATCTCAACAATATGGCTATCTTAACAAGGCCTGAACAGTGGCGATACCAATTGACATGCCAATATGGGTGGAGGCAATTAGTGACTGCTGAAAGAGGGAGAATTAATCTTTCCCAGGGATCACCCCCACCCCCAGTTAGTTATCCAGTACCAAAATGTCAGCCCTGAAAATATATGCAGATACTATATAGACTCAACAAGTTATATTTACTCACATATCTACACATATAAAACAATAATAATGTGCCAGGTGTTGGTGGTGCATGCCTTTAATCCCAGCACTTGGGAGGCAGGTGGATCTCTGTGAGTTCGAGGCCAGCCTGGTCTACAAAGCTAGTTCCAGGACAAGCTCCAAAGCAATACAGAGAAACCCTGTCTCGAAAAACAATAAAACAAACAAACAAAAACAATAATAATGTGTAACAATAATTAAAGAAAAATAGGTCATGAACTTGAGAGGGAGCTAGGAGATTGGAAGGAGTTGGAGGGAGGAGGGGACAGAAATGATATAAATGTAGTACACATATGTGATATTTTATAAATATTTTTAAAAGGAAAGACGAATCTTACATTTGTGCTACAAAGTTTTTTTTTCTTTAAAGATTTTAATGAAGTATTTCTAATGGACACATGTTAGATTTTGGTAAAACTTACAGACATTGTCATAAAAATCCATTGTTTTATTGAAAAGCACACAGTTGAAGCTGCTAGGGACAGGAGCAGGAAACAGAAACATTGATACTTTGCCCAGGACCCCATCAAGGACCATTGTGGCTGAGATGCCCTGTGGGTGGCAAATTCCACCAGAGCTGTGTGCAGCCTGGAAGTGGCTGCTGCTTCCGGGCCCCTCAGTGGTTTCCCACTGGAATCTGTAACCAGTACCATGTGATAGTGGCTGTTTGTTTTTAATCAGCCCTATTATATCCAAGTCACAGTTGGAAGACTCATCTGGGGACCCAAATTCCGGGAAACACTTAATCTGGGTTGATGCCTAATTCCCAATGTAGCATCCTGTTGAAAAGAGTGACATACAGCCTGGACTTAAGGCCTCACTAGAGCCTTCTTTAAGCTCAAATCCATGATCAACAGCCTCAAGTAGCTGGAAAAGAAGAGAGGAGAGGAGATGAGAGGGGAGCAGGGAGGGAAGAAAGGGGAGGAGAGAGGAGAAGACTGGGATATAGAGGGGGAGAATAGGAGACTACCTTCTTTGAGGTAGAAGACAGGGCCAATGAGCAGAGGCTTACATAATGGTACCTTTTCTCAGTTGATCCTTTCAGCATCTGTGACTCCAGCCAGTCAGTGCAGCAGCTTCTAGACAAGAGTGATGTTGATTTTGCAGGCTCAGTTTGGGATGAATGCTTCTTTCATGTTCTTTTTTATTTAATTTTTTTGAGAATTTTATACAAGAGTACTTTGTCATTCCACCCCTACCCTAACTTCTGTATTCCCTTTTCAAATCTATAACATTTGCTTTAATTACTCTTTCACTTCTCTCTCTCTCTCTCTCTCTCTCTCTCTCTCTCTCTTTCTCCCCCTCTCTCTCCCTCTCCCCAGTCTATCTAGTATGGCTCATAAGTGCATGTGTTTAGAGCTAGTATCCATTTGGGATTGGATAACCCATCAGGGATCTTATCCCTGGAAAAAACTGATTCTCCCTTTCTCGGTAGTCATTGATTGTCTATTGCTTTCCATCTTGGAATAGGGTCTTTCCCCCTATCCACATTGGCATGTCTGCTGGTGTTATCATTATGCAGATCTTCCTTAAGGAACCATATTGTTGAGATTGCATGAGCACAGCTTCCCAGTCATATCTAGAAGACACTATTTAGAAGCAGGTATCCTGTATCCTTCATTCTTTATGACTCTTCTTCTGTGATTTCCTATGAGCCTAAGGTGTAGTGGTGGCATTGTAGATGTCTATCAGTTGGGGTCTAGGGACTTTTGACCAGCTGGGGGGTCTCTGTGATAGTTTCTGTAATTTTTTAAGCATCTTTGATGAGGAGTAAAAGCTACACTTACCTGTGGGTACACAGATAATAATCAGAATGAAGTTAGACATTATACCGGTTTAGAAAAATGGCAGTAGTAGGTTCTCCTTTAGGGTTTTTCGGCTTCTCCAGCAATGTAGAATACTTTTTGTTAAACATACTGAATCTCAAACTCCAAGCAGCTAGAAACCCTAAGGTATCTATCTTCCATTTCCACAGACTGGAGTTGTCTGTCTGGCACAAACAGAATCAGATGCCTGTTTACTGCCTCCAAGGGCACCTTTGGTCTCCCATGTCATTGACTATGCACTTTGAAAATAGCTGTGGTTTCTAACACGGTGATGTTTCCTCTTCAGGGACTTTAGCCCCTAGTCTGGTTTCAACAATGACTAGCTCTGTCCCAGGACGTGGTTCTTGTTTCTCCCTGTCTAATGGACAGAGCGTTTGCATTTGCACTGGGTTTTTAATGGGCTGTAAGCCCTTGGCTCTGAGCAGGATTCTTGGTTCAGAGCCAGGACAACTTGAAATGTTTGGGGAAGCCAATGTGTTCTGTGGAGAGTTCAGGGCTTGTTTCTGATGCACACATGGCCCACGTCAACCAGGCAGATGGGTAAAAAGTGCTTCCTTGGTGCCACCAGCGTGGCTAAAGTGTGGGTTGTACCTCAGCAAGTAACAGAGGCAGGGCTTCCTTCTCCATGAATACCCGGAGCCAACAGTCTCAGATGAAGCAAAGACTGCTAAGAATGGCTCCTCTGCTCATTCCAGAAGCACTGGTGGGAGCTCCCATTTTGGCTGCATAGAATGCTTGAAATGGACATGATTTCCAGAGAGTTTATCTTTTAGGCATGACCATATATACCTAAGCTGCCCCAGAAAGACAAATCTGCCTTGTTGCGCTGTTCTGAGGAGACTGCTATTACCTTAGCCAATGAAGTGCTGGAGATCAAACCCAGCGGCTCGTGCATGCCTGGCACTAAGCTAAATACCCCCAAATGTCCCAAATGTCTTACCCTCATCAAAAGCCTGTTATCTTTCTGCTCCAGTTATGAGCTGGAGATCCTGTCTAGGGAGGTCATCTGTTTGGCTACATTTCTCTTTCCTCACTCATTTCAATGTTAGCACTTAAGGGGTAGTGGCCAGAATAGTAAGGCACTTTTCAGATGCTTCTGTCCAAATGTCCACGGCATGGGCACATGCTTGCCTGTGTGCACACATATGGCCTGTGTGGTCTATTTAGACAGTTGTAAGAATGTAACATCCTGTCTCAAATTATAACATTTTAAGTTGGCAAACAATTTTATTACTTAATCTAAGTGGTTATATCCAAGTGTAGTTTTATCTATCTGCTGCATTAATATATTATGGAGGAGATAGCTCGGTTGATACATTTGCAAGCATGAAGACCTAAGTTTGGATCCTTCCAAACCCATGTAAAAAGCCAAGTATGGTGGTACATACATATGATCCCAGTGATGATATACTGGGAGGTGGAGACTGTACTCTTGGGCCCCTACCCTGACCTGTGTGTCAAAGTTCTAGGCCAATGAGAGACTGTGTCTCAAAGAAGGTAGAAAGTACATGACTGGCACCCAAAGGTAACCACTGACCTCTGCATACACATTATGCATTTGCATGTGGGATGCAAATGCATATGCACACACACATTACTTAATATTTTTAATTGACTTTTATTTGTTTTTAAATCTATATTTATTCCATCTTAAACTTGGTTATAGTTGTGTTAGAACAATAAGCCTAAGAAATTAATAGCTGGTTTTTGGCCAACAACCTGAGGTATGGTACACACAAAAGATAGAGATTATAGTAGAATGGAATGATGGATGCTCAAAATACTGTGGGTGACTACAGGAGAGAGCAAATGTCCTCACCTGGAGGGGGATTGGGGTAGTTTGCAAGGAGGGCATGAAACTCAGAATTTGGTAAGTTTTAAAGATGGGCAGGCATTTGTCAGGTGCTGTAAACTTTGGGGAGGAAAGGCTTTCAGACAAGAGACATGTTTGTTAAAAGCTTGGTGTAGTTTGGTGAACTATTAGGAACAGGGGTGTTCTGGCAGAGGAGACTTCAGGGTTAAATGCAGGCCCAGGAGTAAGGGCCTTGGGAATTGTATTCAGTTCCAGATGCAGCGAGTGCTCAGGGAGGCCAGTCCACATGGAATTAGGATGCTGTGATTTGCAGAGATAATTTTCACAGTAGACATGGAATTATAGGATGGCTGGATGGCAGGTATATGGAAATGGAAGTGGAAGCTGATTAAGCTGTGGGCTAAGAGGATGGGGAGAAACAGTCTGGAGGACTGGCTGGGATTTGTGTTCAGTTGGAGGAAGAGAGATGTTTGGGACAATCCATTCACCTGGAAACATCACCAAAAAGTTAATTGCTAATACTTCAGCATCTTCCCCAATCTGGTGAGGTAAGTAGATGAACAAGAATGGGTCCCTCACTCTTGAGGGACAGAGAATGGAGAGAAGGCAACAAAAGGCAGCCAGAAGTTTAGGAGAAGAGCCAGGTGTCCCAAAGCCAAGGGGAGAGAAAGTCTGAATTATTGAACATTACTAGGGGTCAAATTCTGAGTGAATTGCTTTGGAAAGCATAAGAACTGTCATTTGGATTGTCAGTTTCCACTGTTTAGGCAGAGGGAGCAAGGGAAAGTAGAAGCATCATAGAACCCCAGCCAAGTGACTGAGCAGAGAAAGGAGGTATTGGACCTTTCACAGATAGGCAAGCTTGGTAAAGTTGTTATACATACATACACACACACACACCTATACACTCATCCATTCATCCTATCTGTCCATCTATACACCCACCTGCCCATATATCCATTCATCTATTCACACACCCATCAATCCAGTCCATCTACCTACCCATCCATTCATCCACTCAGTATTTCCCTAGGGCCCACAAGATGACAGATTGTGCCTGAGATCTTATTAAAGAGAATGTGTTGAATACAAAGATAAAATAAATCATAATCTGCCTGGAGGAGCTTGCAGTGTTTCTGAGAAGATAATTGTTCCAAAGATAATTAGTGCCAGGCATTAAGTGCTTGGAAAGGGATGTGCATAATGGCTCTGGAAAATGGGAGAGGGACCATTTGGCATGGATGGAAAATGTCTGTTCACAGACTGGGAGTAGGAGGCTGGGGGTGGAGAATTCTTTTGAGCCGAGAGGACAACGAGAGCAAAGGCTGGAGAAGAGAAGGGACATGCCCTACATCGTTTATGTTGAGTTTGAGGCAGTGATAGAGTTAAGCCAGAAAGGAAGGCTGTGGGCAAATTCTAAAAGGGAGTAGAATATCATTTAATTTGGACTTCATTCTTTAGAGCATGGGAACCCAGGGACCACTGCTAAACACAATCGTAACAAAACAGGACTTAATTTCAAGAGTAAAGTTTGATGGCAGGGGAGTTCTGAGTGTGCAGTGGGGTGGGCCGAGACAAGGAATCTAGATTAGGGTCCTATTGCTGTCCTTTCTCACTGAGCATCTATTTATTCTGTGTACAGCTCTGCATCAGGTATTGACAAAAAGTCCAGGGAAATGCTTTCACTCTCTCTCTCTCCCCTCCTCCTCCCCCCCTCTCCCTTTCCCCCCCATGCTTGCACACACTCCTTCATTTGTGTGCATGTTCATGTATATGGGCATGAGGGAAAGTCAACAATGACTCTCACACTCATCTGAAGCAAACTGACTCAGCTAGGCCTAACAAGCCTTAGGGATCCCCCAGTCTTTCTGGTGCTAGGATTAAGGCACTCACTCCTGCAACTGGTGGGAGCTGGGGTTTTGAATTCTGATCTTTGTGCTTGCTCAGGAGGAACATTCCTGCAGTTATCTTCCCAGTCCCACAACAGACCTTTCTTATGAGGATCTTTTTGATCCTCACTGAGTTGTAGCGAATAATGCCAGAATCACCCCAGTGTCGATAGCCAAATCACCCAGCAGACTCTTCAGCTGAAAGGTGGCCACCACCAAACTGGCCTTTTGGTACACTTTATTTTGAGCATCACTCATCATTTTCACCATCTTAGTTAGCTTAATATGCAACTAGGTAACTTCAATCGAGAACATCAGGCCAAATGGGCTAACTACCACACCAAAGAACACTCCCAGGCTCTTCGCAGTGACATCTGCTTCTGTTTCCCAGTAAGTGCTCAGCAACAAGGGGCAGGCTCGGTACCCAGGCACATGCTCTGAGTTATGATTTGGTTATAAAGAAGGACAATTTCCATGTGGCTGGTGATGAAAGAGACAGGTCACTTTCAGAAGCAGGGAGTGTTTCCTGTTATGCAGATCACATCCAAATATTTACCTCATTGCATCGCTTGGATGATCCCTGCCTTTGAATTCAGCAGAAATGCATCCAAGGCTTCCTTTGCATTTTGGAATGAAAGATATCTGCTTGGATCCTCTTATTTGCTGGCAGAGGAGCCTTAGGCACATGCTGGGATTGCCTCCATTGCTCTCAAGATATTTGAAGCAGATTAATAAGTGGCAAGGTATGTAAGCATTCTTCCAGGAAAATCCAATGGCTGGTGGCAGCAGATGGGGGTTCCAATCAAATCCAGTTGGCTCATTGGACCTATAGGGCTGTCAGAGCCACAGACATGCTAGCCCCCACATCACAGAATAATGCAGGAATAATAACCTTGGGTCTACAAGATAGCATCTCTACCCATAGTTTCCTACATGTCTACTCTTCTAGCTTTCATTTTTCTATGGTTCATTGACTGCTCAACCTCCTTGCCAAGAGTGTATTTTCCAAAGAACCTTCCTGGCATACATGCTATGTTAGATAGGTGGTGTCTCACAAATGCGTTGTCTTGTGTCATATACTCTGAACTGGCTTCATGTGGAGTGACAGATGTAGAAGTAGGGAGCTTGAAGGTGATAAAATGATATGGCTGGGATATCTGAGGCTGAAGAAAGTAGCCACAAAGGGTGGAGATCCAAAGCCTGGAGGGGGAGCTCAGTTTAAAACTTCCCTCTTTGAGTCTCACCTGAGTGTGTCCAGTGGCCAGTGTTTCTTCCAGGCCAGGGCTGCTTGTTGAAGAAGCATATTCCTGGGTTCTTCCCCCCAGGAGTTCTTGTTTGTTAAATTTGGTGTGAGTCAGGCACCTGCATTTCTCAGCACTTTGTGAAGTGAGTTGTGTTGTATGTAGGTCACCTTGCTGAGTCACCCTTGAGAGACAGGCACAGGTCTAGAAGTGAAAGCACAGGTGTATGCATTATCCTCTAGTGTCTGGTTCTGAACATTGTGTTCAATAGCATGTGTGTGGATGAGTGTGGTGGAGTTGAAGAGCCTGTGATTTTGACTGTAAAGATTCTCTGCTGGGAGGGCGCAGGCTTCAGAGAGAACCTAGAGTAGGGCAGATGGAGCAGCAGTCTCAACGAACCTCACTTGACCCTGTTTGATGACTTACGGCTGGCTGAATGGCAGGGTTTTCCTCTGGACAGCTCATACTGTAGTCAAAGCTTCCTCTTCCTACCGCCCCCCCCCCATTCTTCCTCCTGGCTTCCATTCACTTCTCTTCATTTTCTTGAGTTTTGTGTAAATGCACCCTTTTGTCTGCTCCTGAGATGCATCTGTAGTGCATTCACATGAGAAATTCACCACCCGAGGCGAGATTTCACCCTTCAAGGCCAGAGGTTTTGCTATATTCTTCCCTATCTTCCCTTCCCTCCCTCTCCCCTCCCCCTCTCTCTCCTTCCCTCTCTCCCTCTCCTCCCCCTCTCTCTCTCACTGCCCTCCCGTCCCCCATCTCCTTCTCTCTGTCTTTGTGTATGTGTGTATATAAGCACATGTGGTGAAAAGGCATCCTTGATCGTTCTCTACCTCATGTTCTGAGACAGGGTCTCTTATTGAACTTGATGCTCACCAATGTGATTAGGCTGGCTGAACAGCAAGCTCCTGTCTATGCCTCCCTAGATTACAGATGTGTGTCGTAATACCTGGCTTTTAAATGGGTGCTAGGCATCAAACTCAGGTCCCCATGTTTGTATGGCAAGGGACTGGTCCACCCTGGTAACCTCTTTGAGGCTTTTATATCCATTTTGGTTCAGCAATAATATTATTGCTGATAAATAAGATTTGAGTCCTTTTGTATTGTGTCAGCATAGGCAATCATGATGTGAGTTCCAATCATCCACCTAATAACAAACAAAACTGTAAGAGACATCCTTGATTGGCATGGCCTGACTGGAGCTTCCCTAACTAGCAGGTCCCTGTCCAGAGTCCTTCATAGAACCCAGACTAGCTAAGCCTCCAGCAGATGATCCCACTGTCCTTTGCCATCAACTTTCTGAAATTTTGTTCTCTGGTCTCCAACTCCAAGATGTCTTTTTCTGGTGTTTGCTTTAGGATGCTGATGTGGTCCTGTGGCTAGCCAAACCTCTTTCATGTCTCTTCTAGACCAGGAACTTAGAATGTAAGAGACTTTTACATATGACCCCTTGTCTATGAAGAACAGATGAGAGACTTAATTTTTAGCAAGAGAATTAGAAGCCAGTGAAATGGGACATGATTTTGAATTAGTGCTGAAACCAAATACATTTAGAGTGGTGCCTACTTAGGGGCTTCCTGGTGGCAAGGAGAAATTTCCGGGGCTTTCTGTGAACAGGACACCATCCGCTCTTGGTTTAGTCTGTGCCTCTTACTCCCCACCCCACAGTCTGTTATGAATCTTTTCCTCTTTAATCTATTTATTTTTATTTATTGAGCAAGCAATATTGTAACCATGGCTGAAATTTTTGAAATTACAAGAAAGCTCCCAGACTCAGCTTTGGTAATAGGTCAGATGTTTTTAGTTTTCCATGTCTCCTTCCAGTCTTTGTTCATAGGCGTACAGAACCTTTACATTAGTATAATCATGGTGTAATTTCAAGTTTGTATTTGACATTTTTTTACTTTATATTATATTACAAGACTGCTTATTTCATTGTATTGTTCATGATTATGGTGTTTTGTTGAATCATGAAATCCTAACTTAACTTTATTTGGCCATCTTTTTATTTAGTTATGGATTGATCCCTTATATGATGTGGGTGTGGTGGTATGTAGTTACAGTTCCAATACCCAGCCTCTGGAGGGTCATGTGTTCAAGGCCAGCTATATGGGATTTATATAGTTCAAGATGAGGCTATATAGTGAGACAATCTCAGAATAAAAATGGGAAGGAGGCAGCCATGATGAAATAAAACCCGGCTGTGATGGAGCTGGTGTTTTCTTCCCTTTGCTTCTGGCAAATACACACCAACCATGTGTGTGCATGCATGCATGCATGGTGTGTGTGTGTGTGTGTGTGTGTGTGTGTGTGTGTGTGCGCGCGCGCGCGTGTGCCACAGCATGTATGTGGAGGATATAGGACAATAGGAATTGGTTCTCTGCTTCTATTATGAAGGTTCTAGGTTGAGCCTCCTTTCTGGCTTTCTGATGCTGGGATAAAACAGTAATGGCCAGGGCTTGGGGGAAAGCAGTGTTTATCTCATCTTACACTTCCAGATCACAATTCATCACTGAAGGAAGTCAGGGTAGGAACTGAATGAAGCAGAGAGCCAGAGGAGTGCTGTTTATTGGATTGCTACCCTGTGGCTTGCTCAGCCTACTTTGGCCAGGGTTGGGTTAAGCCCTCCCAGATCAGTCATTAATCAGGAAAATACCCACCACAGACATGCCCACAGGACCATCTGATGGAGGCAGTCCCTCATTTGAGTTTCCTTCTGTCCAGATGCATCCATGCTTGTGTCAAGTTCACAGAAACAAACAAACACAGTGGCCAGAGCAGTCACACCTCTTCCAGCAATCCAGAATAGCTGCTTTCTCTCCTTCAAATCCCATGCCAATGGCAGTCCTGGTTCATTTCACATCTCGTTAGTTACCACAGTTGATGTGTGCCATCATTTGCCATCATTTAGATACCATATAGAGTTCTTTACTGCAGGCCACAGAAACAGCAAATGAAAGGGAGGCCAGGTTGGGATGAGTCTAGGAAGTGAGTAGGATTTGGTTGTGAGTACCATTGAAAGCAATACCACCACAAGAATAGTGTCAGAGCATGGGCAGCCAAGGGAGCTGATGCTAGAGCAGAGGACCCAAACCCACTGGTCTCATGGTCACTCGTTAGGAGATAGCAACTCCAGTTGATCTACTCTGTCTATCTTGGATTCAACTAGAGAGGTCCCATACTGTTGGGGAAATGGCTCAGTCACTAAAGTGCTTATCTAGTACACACAAGGACCTGAGTTCCATCCCCAAATGCACAGAAAAAAGCCAGGCACAGTGGAGAGTAATGGTAATCCCAGTTAGGGGGTGGCAGAAATGGATTGATCCCTGGAGCCAGCCATCCTAGCCAAACTGGGGGATTCTAGGCCAGTGAGTGATTCTGTGTCAAAAAACAAGGAAACAAAGTGGATGATACCTTGAGAAACAACACCAAGGTTGACCTTTGGCCTCTATATGTGCATGCATACATATGCACTCACACACACACACACACACACACACACCCTATGCACTGGGTGGTTTTGTGTGTCAATTTGACACAAGATAAGAGTCATCAGAAGAAGGAGCCTCAGTTGAGGAAATGCCTTCATAAGATCCGGCTGTAAGGCATTCTCTCATTTAGTGATCAGTGGGGGAATGCCCAGCCCATAGTGAATGGTATCATCCCTGGACTGGTGGTTGTGGATTCTCTAAGAAAGCAAGCTGAGCAGCCACGAGGAGCAAGCCAGTAAACAGCACGCCCCCCCCCCCCATGGTCCCTGCCTCTGGGATCCTGTGCTGTTTGAGTTCCTGCCCTGACTTCCTTCAGTGATAAGCAACAATGCTGAAGTATAAGCCTAATAAACCCTTTCCTCCCCAGCTTGCCTTGTGGTCATGGTGTTTCATTGCAGCAAAAGAAACTCTAACACACACACACACACAGAGAGAGAGAGAGAGAGAGAGAGAGAGAGAGAGAGAGAGAGAGAGAGAGAGAGAGAGAGAGAAGGGGAGAGGGAGGGAGACGGAGACAGAGAGTGCTCCTATAATATGACCTCATAGTTTTTAAGAGGAAGAGGGCCTCCAAAGTCTTGTAGGATTATATCTAATGTATCTCTCCCTGAACTCTAGCCCTCACCTCATGGGAGACACATCATATTCTCCAGAGAAGGCTCTCAATGTGGTAGGTGCACTTTGGACATATCCGTTCTGTAACTGTCATTCTACTTATAAACCCTTACTACTCACATCCTTGAAACCCTCAGTGGAGTGCAAAGATTGCCACATTGATCCTATAGTTGAGTCTGCTTCTTAAGCATTGTAAGACTTTGTACTCATGCCATCTGTCCTCCAAATAAAGGGACATAGGAGTATGCCACCTGCCCCTGATAGATGCCCTTCTTAATCACCCAACAACCTGAGGGAGTGTCCATTTTCAAAGTTTCATCCACTAGACCGTGCTGTTGCTCAACGACTGATCTTCAAAGTGGGAACGAGAGCCATGGAAATGCATCCTGTGAGAAGCAGGCTCTGGCTGTGTTGAGCAGTTTCAGCATACGAGGATACGTTTGCCCCTCCCCTTTGCTCTTCCTGTTGTCACCCTTCGGTTTTCCCCTGTTCTTCCAGAGGAGGCTTGTCCCTTTTCCAGGGATGCTGACACTGTTCCTGTGGATATCGGTACCCACTCCTGCCCTTGCCCCTTGTATGCTGCTGTTTTCCATAGTGGGAGATGGTGTTTGCTCTTTGCTTATTCCTGTTTTCCTTTTCTGATCATTTAAGCAATTTTACTGAACTGTTCCTTAGGAGCCACCAGTCTCAGGGGAATGAGGTCATTCAAAAGTACTCACTTTAGTGAACTTCTGTTCAAATGTGCGTAACCACCCCTCAGGTGACTCCAAACATGGCTGAAATTGCCATAGGGCCTGTCCTGGCTATCTGTGAGCTCATAGAAATTTTGCTAACACTGTAACTTGTTTGATTCCTCCTGGAAGGATGACAGACAATAGCTGTTCTGGGTGTTCAATTAGATCAAACTAAAGCAATTAACCCTTTGGTTGGCCCGGGTTCCACATGGAATTACTGGTGGTTGTTAGTCCTGTTATTGCTATGCATATTCTAATAGGCGTGGCCTTGCTGCTGCCTTCGCTATTCATGATCCCCTGAGGCAGCCAGTTAGTGACACGAAGCTGGTAGACTTGGGCAGGTGGGTGTTGGAGCCACAGTGGCTTCTGCTCTTTTCATTCCTGCCACTCTGCTTGGCATGGAAAGATTTTCCAGTTGGGCTCCTCTGGTTAGCAGAGCTAGAGAATACTTAAGTCATAATAAGTTAAAAAAAAAAAAAAAAAAGCACATGAAATTGCAGCATTGTGGATCAGATCTGGTCAAAGAGAATTTTTTTTTTTAATGCTTCAACCTAATGCTTAAAGAGTGATAACTGCAGATTTCTTATATTATCCTACTTTTTGTTTTGTTTTCAACAATTAACATGTTATAAAAACTATTTTAACAAATGTAAATTGGCCTAATTCTAACAGAATCATTTTATTTCATTATATAGAAAGGGTACTTTTCATATAGTTGGACTCTTATTTAGAATTGTCTAGACTCTTCGTATTGTTTCCAGTTTGTTCTTTTCATATAATGATGTGATATCAACTCTTGTATATGTGTGTATAATATATATGTGTGTGTGTGTGTGTGTGTGTGTGTGTGTGTGTGTATGTGTGTGTGATATGTGAGAGTTTGAGCATAGCTAACATAAACTGTGTAGGTAGACTACTATTAAAACCCAGTTCTGGATTGTGTGGCTGGACTCTCACCATGGCAGTCATGGAATTTCAGGTCACTTATTGTAGAGTCACACTGTGAATTTGAGAATTCATGTCAGAAGCATAGGATGGGATATGGTTTTGTGTTCCCTTCCAATAGGATCTTGCCCAGTTTGGGAGCCGGATGCTCAATTAGGGTGGGATTAGTTGAGGAAAGTGGTCCCCTTGTAGCTGCATGTCTAATGGACTATTACAGAAAGCATATTGGTTATCTGTTACGGAGAGATTGTGAAGGGGCAGACAGCACATATCCCTAAAGGCATCAGAAACATCTTCCTGTCTCTGTTCCTTTATCCCCAACCATCCTTGCACTAGGAAAAACCATACATGTGGAATTACCCTTCTTTTGTTCCTATTTTCCACCAACAGAACAGGGAGGGTGGCAGTATCATACAGGAGAAAACACCCAGGGGACTAGAGGAATGGAGAACTGGAATTTAGGCTGCTCTGTGCCTCTCACTAGGTTGACACCATAGCATGTCACAGTTTCTTGGGATCTCAGTTTCTTCCCCTGCATGGAGCAGAATAAGACCAACTGATGGCACATTAGTTGGGGGGTGTGTGTGCTGGGACTGGGGCAGGGCTCTGAAAACATGACCTGGGTGGTGGTATCTTGCCTCTGTCCTGTCATGGGTCTGACTTATATGCCCATGCAGCCAACAGGGAGAAGGCTTGTGTTCATAGCCGCTGGTATACTTTCCTACCTTGTCCCCAAAGCCCAGTGCTTTCTGTTATTTGAACAAACCACTACAGACTCAATGGCATGAAACAGCAGAGGTGACTTTCCTCACTGTTCTGCAGGCCAGATGTCACCAACTATGTGTGGTTTCCCAAATCCCCAGGTGGAGACCCCTTCTCTGCCTCTTCAGCATCTGGTGGCTTCAGGCCCCCTGTGGCTTTTACCACACCCCTGCACTCTTTGCTTAGGTGGTTACATTGCCTTTTCCTCAGCACTGTGTCTTCTCTGCTTCAATGGACCCCAGCCCTTGCCTCTTTGCCTTGTTCTGTGTTCATAAACAGGAGGAAACCCTTCTCTCTGGGTGCTCAGTGCAGTGGGAGCAGACTCATGTACTCTAGTCAGCAGCTGCCAGTTAGCACCTGGGCCTGCCTCCTCTCATGTCTGTCTTATTCTTGCTTTGACCCTGTCTCAGCTGGCTTACCCCACATCACCCTTGCTCTGGCCCTCTGGATGTAGCTTCCCTAAATCAGCTTGTCGATGCCAGCTGAGGTCTGCTAATGACTTCAGGGTGACAACCCCCTTGCCCCTCTCTGCTTGGCTGATGCTTTTATTCCATCCTGCCCTAGTTACTTCCAGAACCTTCAGGAGCCAACTTGAGCTATACAGATGAAATGGGATGACCCAACTCTGCAGTTTTGTTAAAGGAAAGTGACCTTGATTATATGTCAGTAATGTCATGGTGACTGATGACCTGAGGCAAGAGCCATGGGGACAACTGGAGTGCTTACTCATGCTTATTAGGCAGGTTCCTGGTCAGTTCTCACAGCCACCTTGTGAGGCAGGCTTAGTGCCATCACTCTTGGGTGATATCATCTGTGACAACATGTGGCATCCTGGGAGTCAGCCTCGTCAGGTTTGTTCCAGATTATCCGTGGACTGCTTCACCACTTACATAAGACCTTTGAGCTGGCCAAAGCTAAGGTCAGTAAACACAAATGAAGATCCAGTGTCATCTGTAGGCATGTTGGCACTGCATAGAGAAGCCCATGGCTTGTTGAGAAGAATCCATGTTCTATAGAAAGCCACATATTTGCTCAGTGCTCCAAGGACAGGAAAGATGTTCTAGGAGGATGCCTTGGACAGACATGTCTGCTGGGAAGACAGCAAGTGCCAGAACTTGCAAGTTTTGAGAACTGGTTATATCTGAATCCAGTATAGTGACTGGGGACTAGTCACACAGTGTCTCTGAACCTCAGTTTCCCTTCCATAAAAGGGGATTGGTGGACAGGCATAAGACTCAGATTGTGGGGGACATGGAGATGGCTCATTGCTTAAGAGAACTGAGTGCTCTTCCAGAGGTTCTGAGTTCAGTTCCCAGAAACTTCATGGTAGCTCACAACCCTCCATAATAGGATCTGACGCCCTCTTCTGGTGTGTGGGCATACATGCAGAGCACTCATACATAAAACATAAATAAAATAAGACTCAGATTGCATACACAATCAGACATTCAATAGGTGCTTAGCAGTCACAGCTCTGCTGGAACTCCTTCCTGTATTTCCTCTGGGAGGCCTTCTCAAGCCTCCCACTCCCTCCACCCAACCAAGGCAGCCAGTCCCTCCTAGGAGCCTTCTCTTTATGTATTGACAGCATAAGCTGCTGGGCTTAGGCCACTCATGTGGATCTGGGCCTGATGTGGTTAGCTTGCTAGCTTAACATACTCTATGACCATCTGGGATGAAAGTCTCAGTGAGGAGTTATCAAGATCAGGTTGGCCTATGGGCAAGTGTGAGGAGAGTTTTCTTTGTTCTTTCTTTTTTAAATCTATTTATTTTACATCCCAGCAGCAGCAGCAGCAGCAGCATCCTCTCCCACCCTCCCCTCCCAGTCTCTCTCATTCTCACCCCTCAATCCCCTCCTCTTCTGTGTCCATCCAGGAAAGGGCAGGTCTCCCACAAGTGTCAATAGAACATGGCATATCAAGTTGCAATAAGAGGAAGCACCTCCCCATGTATTAAGGCTGGGCAAGGTGGCTCAGAATGAAAAGTAGAGTCCCAGAAGCTAGTAAAAGAGTCAGAGACAGCCCCTGTTCCCAATGTTTGGAGTACCATAAGAGGAACAAGCTACACAACTGTAACATAATATGCAGAGTACCTAGGCCAGTCTCTTGCAGGCTCCCTGGTTGTTGGTTCAGTCTGTGAAAACCCCTGTTATGTGAGCCTTCTCTTAGTGTCCTTGACCCCAAGGACGGTTTTCTTAATTACATTAACTGATATGGGATGACACTATACCTGATTTGGGGCCCCAGGCTGTATAAGAATAGAGAAAGTGAGCTCAATAGTAGACGTGCATGCATTAATTCATTTTTCTCTGTTCCTGAGTGTGGAGATGATGTGATTAGCTTCTTTCTTCATGTTCCTGCTATTTTGACTTCCCTATAATAACACACCTGGAGTTTTATCTAAAGCAAACCTATTATCCCCTAATTTGCTTACCTTCAGGGTGGCTGCCTGATTCTGACCCAGGTATACAGAACATGTCTGTGTTGAGGGAAAAATGTAGCTGTCTCCTCAATGGAAAGAAAAGATAGTTCATTCTGGAGCCAAATGTAAGTGGCCATGGTCCAGGTAAACAGATTCTGTTTAACCCAAACAGGATGTTCAAACATTTGTGACTTTTTTTTATAGTAACGAGGGAAAAGGGTAAACTTAAAATACATTGGTGGGAACACCAGTAGGTGGGTTACAGCCAAAACTCTGCTATAAACCTAAGATGTTATCTAATGACATTCTTAGCCTTTGGGTTGGTTTGAAGCTAAGGAGTCTATTTGTACATTCTAAAGAGGATTTGCCCCAAGGCTGTGAGGTCAAATCCAGAAGTGAGCAAGGGATGGCTATTAAGGGGACTAATAGGGAACCCAAGGTAATTTGAGGTCTGGCACTGCAACATTCCATAATCACAGTTCAGGTTGGTCAGTCAGCCTTGCAGAACCTTTAACAAGTGTGCAGCCTTTTTTTCTTGGAACTTCAGTTCATATCTGCATAACAAGGGACCCTTGATGGGAGTGGCTTGTAGCACAGTACCTAATATGACAGGTCTCCGGGAAGACCAGCCAGCTCAACAAAGTATGGAATTACTCTGGCTAGAGCTTGCATACTGTGATCTTTCACACTTCTGATGTGTATGGAAACATGAAAACTGTCATGATTGCTTGCTAATCATGCCAAACTTAATGCCAAACTTCACCGTCCAGGGCCTCACTTGTGGCTTAGAAGGCACTGGGACCATTCTCTTACCAAATGTACTGACATTGGAGGCTCAGAAGCTTCCTGTTTATGCTTAGGAGGTGGTGTGGGTGTGTGTGTCTGTGTGTCTGTGTCTGTGTCCCTGCAGCCTGGCTCCAGGCCTCCAAACTATTCTAGCCATTGCTTTTCTTGCAGCTAAAGGGAGCCCAGGCTTTGGGGGAAGGAATACAGGGTGAAGTTGAAGAACAGGACTCCTGAAGACTCCATACCTGCCCTTTGAGACCGTAACACTCGTACTAGTAACTTCCCTCATTGCTGGGACAAATAGCCCACAAAAGCAACTTAATGAAAGGTTTATTTGACTCATGGTTTGAGGGTGCAGCCCACCATGGAGAGGAGGAAAGTAGCTGCATCATGGGTATAGTCAGATAGCAGAGTGGATCAATGCCGCTGCTCCGCTATTGGTGTTTTGTCAGTGACCCCAGGCTACGGCATAGTGTCATCCTCAAATAGAGTGGGTCTTCCTACTGTATCTTAATCTAGAAAAACCCTCATAGATAAACCCAGAAATGTGTTGCCATGGTGATTCTAAGTCCCATCAAGTTGATAATAAAGATTAGTCATCACAGCGCTCAAAGCCAGGACTGCACTGTCACTGTCCTGGCTCCTGAACACTTAAATTGTCTCTTATGTCTAAGTTGGTATAGATTGTGACCTAGGCTGAATTATATGCTTTCTGTGTTGATTCTTACTTGTACCGTGTTTACATGAGTCCAGTAGAGAAACTAGCCCTGCCCCAAGCTTCTCAGGTTCAGGTCCCTGAGCATCCTATGTCTTTACAGGTCCCACAACGGATGGCAGTGGCAGAGGGAACCCCAGAGGACAGCGGTGGTGGCTCCCCAGGAGTTTGGGGTTCCTGGGGCCCCTGGTCTGCCTGCTCGCGCAGCTGCAGCGGTGGTGTGATGGAGCAGACACGGCCCTGCCTGCCCAGCTCCTACCGTGGTCGTGGAGGCTCACGGCCCAGTGGCCCTACACTGTCCTTCACTGGCCACGTTGTGTCAGCTGTACGCACTTCAGTACCACTGCATCGAAGCCGTGAGGATCAACATGCTCTGGTTGGCTCCAATGCCAGCCGCCCAGGCCCCACCGTGGCGCGAGGCAGCCGACACCCGCAGGCTCGGGGCCGAGAACATTCAGAGAGAAGGTATGTGCCCACAGTGGTCCCTGGGTCCGTCCTTGCCTTGAACAATAGCAGAGCCACTGCCTTGACTGTGCAGAGTGGAAGGAATTCTTGCCAATGCCCCTTCTGTTCATGAATGGGCAGGTGGAGGCCACAGAGCAGCATTTGGCCTGATCCTTCAGGCCAAGTCTATCCTTTGTTTTTCTTGGGGGGAAAGGTCCTTTACTTACCAAAAACTCACTAATTTGGCTAGACTGACCAGTCAGGAGCTGCCATGATTCCACCTGGCTCCTCCTCCCCAGCTACAGCTGGCTTTGCTTCCCCCCACCCCCATCCCTACCTGTGATCCTCAGATCCTCCTGCTTGCTTACAGGTACTTTACTGACTGAGCCACTTCCCCAGCCACCACAAAGCTTTTTACTTATTTTGCAGCCTCTACAGTCCCAAGGCCATTCCTACCCTGCTCTTTGATTGTAAAATTACTTTTTTAAGTGGAGGAAATTCTGAGATGTCATCAGACATCACACTTCCTGGAGACCTGTGAAGGTGTGAAAGGAGGAGGGGCCCTTGCGGGCTGGCTGGATACAGGCTAGAGTTATCTGAAAGGAGGAGCCTCAGTTGAGAAACCGCCACCATAACATATGGCTGTGGGGCGTTTTCTTAATTAGAGATTGATGGGGGAGGGTCCTGCTCATTGTGGGTGATGCCACCCCTGGGCTGGTGGCCCTGGGTTCTGTAAGAAAGCAGGCTGATAAAGTCATGAGGAACAAGCCAGTAAGCAGCGCCCCTCCAGGGCCTCTGCATCAGCTCCTGCCTCCAGGTTCTGCCCCAGGTCCCTGCTCTCACTGCTTTTGATGATGAACTGTTATATGGGACAGTGAGTGAAATAAGCCTTTTCCTTCACAAGTTGATTTTGGTCATGGCGTTTCAATAGCAATAGTAATAGCAATAGTAATCCTAATTAAGACACCTGGGTTCCAAAATGGCACCACTGTGCTGAGGTGGAGATTGGGGGAGAAGACTAGAAATCACTAGTCACAGGCTGTGTGGGTTTAAAGAGAGGACAGGAGGACAGAGACTTGCTCAACAGTGTCATCTCCTAAACAGACCTGGATAATCACAATGCTAAGTGACATACTGTAAGGATGGGGAAATTTCCTAATTGCCTAATAAAGGTGTGAGCCAGACCTATATTAGGCAATCAATGGCTGCTAAGAGGGAGAGATCAGTTTTTTCCAGGGATGAGACCCCTGATAGATTTTCCAGTCCTAGGAGGTCAGCTATAATTATGAACAATGCTAAATAGACTCAACAGAAAATACATAGATATATACAAACATTTTTATGTACATACATATGAACATATATATAAAATACTAATAAGGAAGAGGTCATGAATTCCAGAGGGAGTCTGGGAACACAGGACACAGGAGGATATGGAAGGGGGAGACAGAGGGGTAGAAGGGATGAAAATACAGTACTCATATATGAAATTCTCAAAAACTTTCAAAAAAAAAAAAAAAAAAAAAAAAAGACAGGCGTGTGAAGAGGTGATCTGTGTTGCCAGTCTTTAGACAGGTTACATGTTTGGAGTCTTAGATACCCCTCAGCTGTGGTTGCTGGATCCTACAATTCTATTTTTTTTTTTTTTTCTAGAAAGTTTCTAGTATGTGTTTTCAATAGGCCCTGGGACTGTGGATGCCTCTTTCTGGAAGCTTAGGGCTCAAGGCATCCTATTTTCTTCCTCACTACCACTGCCCCCCCCCACTTATCTGAGATACCTGTGGCCAATGGGATTTGATTGTTTATATGCGTATGGGTGTCATGCTTGTGTGAGAGCCACATGTGCTCAGAGGCTGGAGATGGCATCGTGTGCCCTGCTCTAGCACTCTCAGCCCATTTCTCTCACTGAACCTGAAGCTAGGCTGGTGATGACCAAGCCCCAGCAACCCTCCTGCCTCTGCCCCTCCCAATGCTGGGATCGCATAGAGGGCCATGCTCAGCTTCTTATGTGGGAACTGATCATGTGAACTGAGATCCTTGTGCTTTCAAAGCAAGTCCTCTTACCCACTGAGCCATCTCCCCAGACTGCCAACGTGTTCTAGAACACAGAACTGTCTGTGTTTTAGAGAGATAACTCGGGATGTATTTCACATATGGTTAACATTCCCTGTATGTTGTGGTGTAGCCACCATGGCCAAACCGAGGACTATTTCTGCAAGTAACCATGAATGCTTTCACCAAATAGAGTGACAATAAGACTCTAAATAGCCTAAACCAAATGAAGATCAAGTTTCCTGACCAGTGAGTATCATTACCAAAAACATAGTAAAAAGACAGAGAAAAAAACCTTGCTTTTCAGAGCTCTTTATTTCAAAACCGAGGTTCCTAAGGCTCATTGCATTCCCATTGCATGCCAGGTGCTGTTCTCGATGCTTTCTGCTGTCATCTGAGCCAGAGGCAAGGAAACAGAGGCTCACTTGAGACTGGCGGGGGTGCTTTCCCCAAGGCTCCAGAAGCAGTGGGCAGAGACGGGATTCACATTAAGGCGGTGGTGGCTCTAAGGAGTTGATAAAGCAACAATGATGCACTCGGTGTCTGGGTCCTGAGGAGTTTGAGTGACAACCCAGAGTTGTAGAGCGGTGTCAGACTCCTAGGTCCTTACTTGGGTCTCTCTGGGGCATCAGATTTTGGGCTAGAAACTTGGGACTGGGAGGGGGTCCTGGGTGGGGAAAGAGCTCTGTGGTTGAGCTTCTAGGAGATCTTCCTGGGGGTGCAGGCTCTGAGCTCACATGCCCCTGCCCATGCTGCAGGCATTTGGCTGCACATTTTGATCCCAGGCTACATTTTCTCTTCTCACTCATTGACAAAGAGCCAGTTGCTGCTTACTGTGAGGTTCCCACTACTCCTTTTTATCATGCTCATGTAATTTGACGTTTTCAGATGAAACGATCCAAATTTTAGCGGGGAGGCCTGTGCTGCTGACGAATGCTGGGTTCCTCCTGGCTCATGCAATCCAATTTGCTTATATTTATCAGTCATTAGGTGCTCACACAGTATATCTAACCCCAAGGAGAAATGTCAGCATGTTCCATGGAGAATTGGCCACTCTGTTCTCTGTTATGGGTTTGAGATTTGAGGCGGAGGCTGTTGGTGTTTAGCTGCTTGTAAAAACTGTTAGGTAGCTGAGCCAAGCAACTGAGAACTTAATTGGAGCCATATAATAAATAGAACTATTCAACCTCCCTACAAATATATGTAAAGTATCCAGTGTATTAGAAGGCCCTGGGACAGACCCAGTGGTAAATACAGACTGCTCTGTGAGACTGTAAGGCTCTTGCTGGCAGGCTGGAGCAGTTGCTTGTACACCTACCATGTCCTCATTCCCCGACCCCACCCTCACATTGCACCCACATGCATGCTTGCTCACCCGCATTCATGCACACACGTGGAGGTCAAAGGTCAATGCTTGATGTTCTTCTTCAATTGCTTTCTACCTTGCTTTTCTGGAAAAAAAAGTTCTCTCCCTGGACCTAGAACCTAGGACTTACTAGTTTGGTAAGAGGCTGGCTACTGAGCCCCAAATATCTCTTGTCTCTATCATCCCCCAACCCTGCCACTGAAGTTACAGGTGCATGCTGCCATATCTGGCTCTTTTAAATGTGGGTTCTGAGGGATCAAATACTGGTCCCTGTGCTTGTGCAGCAGGCAGTTTACTGACTGAATATCTCCACAGCCCAAGTTACTGCTTTTTAAGTGCAATATCCTTTCTGCACAGTCAGTCTGAAATGGCAGCTCAGTTTGTACCCCGATAGAAGCTGATCTGCTCTGCCACTGCAGTAGAACACTGGATTCCAGACCCAAACAGTGTATTGGCTTCCAGTCCTGACTGGAGACTAGGCTCCTTGTCCTGCCCAGCTCTGGAAACCCTCACATCTGCATCATATTCCAAACCTACCTCAGAATTTCTGGGGCTCATCCTCAGACAGGGACAACATTCCAGTCCAGCCCAATTTGGAAGCCACTGATCTTTGGAACACTGTATTTGTTTGGAAAGGACTGTGGAAATTAAACTTGTCTTGCAGAACTTTCTAGTTTAGTGAGTACATATCACAATCACTTATAGTATGTACAAGCCCCATCCTCTCCTTATCTACTGGAGATTCTGCTCTTCTGGTGTACATATCAGTGGTATAGGGATAGAACCCAGTTGAGAGCCACTGCTCTGGAGGGCTAGAGAGGACATGTGTACAAATGTCATTCGGCTTAACGTGACTATATAGTAGCAATCACAGTAATGGGAACAACGTTAAACCCTGGCTCATGTGCAATGCATTTAACACACCTTCACATGTCTACAAGGCAGATATGAACCGTTCTTCACATTTTACACACAGGCCCATAGACTCTCTGAAGAGTGTGGGAATGTACTCAAAACCGCCCACATCAGAAGCAGCAGCTGGTTCTGGCACACAAGGTCTGGCAGAGTGCAGCCTATGACTGATTGCCAGGGCTGAAAGGAAGACGGCAGATAACCAGCAAATGTGGTCAGAACAGCTGCCTAAAGAGCAGGCAGTCTTGAAAAGTGGAAGGAATATCATAGTCAAGATTTACTCTGAGTATCTCTCTCAGAGTATTCAACTCCATTCATCAGGAAACCCCTCTTGGCATCTAGTCCTAGGCACCAAAGAGGTTAAGAAAGCCAAAAGCCACAGTCCGTTTTCTGGGAGTCCTTACACTGTGGTGGTAGAAGATGAATAAGCTCTCTAGACCCTGCCCATGCTGGATGGTGATAGAGGATGGGCTGAGGGAGGGAGCAGTCAGGAAGAATGTCCACAGCAGCTAGGAGTGGAGCCTGCTCCTACGAATAGAATTTGTTTAATGAGATAAGTCTGGGCCCTTCTTTATTCTATTCGCTTCCATAGCAGGTCTTTTAAAATGTTTTCAAACACACATGCACACTGTAAGTTGCACTCTAAACCCTTAAAGAGGCCACCCCTGTTAGAGCTCTCTTACAGGCTTTGAGATTCAGAGTTTAAAGTTCTTGACCCTCAGTTGTTTCCTATCTCTCATGAGGTTAAGAATAATAGAACTGATTGTGATGGTTAATATTGTTACCAACTTGACATTGTCTAGAATCACTAAGGAGACAAGGCTGTGGGTATGCCTGTAAGAGATCCTCTAGAGTGTGTTAAGTGAGAAAACTTACCCTGACTGTGGGTGGCATCATTCCCTAGGCCGGCATGCTAGGCTGAATAAAAAAGAAGGGCACGGAGCACCACCATCTATCTCTCCCTGCTTCCTGAGTGTGCATGCTATGTGACCTTACACTCTACTGCCATGCCTTTCCTGCCACAATGGTCTGCCTGAAGAACTGAGTTCATATCCCCAGTGCCCATATAAAAGCCATACATGGCATACACATCTGTAACTCCAGCTCTGGGAGGTGGAGACAGGAGGAACCCAGGAGCTTATTGGCCAGTCTTCCCCAACCTGTGAGCTTCAGGTGTAGAGAAAGAGCATGCCTCAGAAAGGTGACTGAAGAAAGAGTCTAACACCAACCTTCCACAATTACATGGGTGAACGTACCAGCTCACACATATACATGTCACCCCCCCTACACACACATACACACATGTGTATGTTGTGTGTGATGTTAGTCAAGTCCTTTATCACTAAGCTACATCTTAAGCCCTGTTGTATATATTTGAACTCAGTTTTTTTTTTTTTTTTAATTGGAGGGGAAAAAAAAGAGATGGCAGAGTTGATATAATAACAAGGTTCCTCCCAGGCTCCCCTTCCCTCCCAGTCATAAGCACTTATTTTAAGAAATTATGGGGGAAGTCTTGTGAAAAGTGTCTTCAGTTCCATGGGTGCGGGCTGCCACACTGCTGTTTGCTCTGGCAGGACTTAACCTAATACCTTCCCCTGCTCTGCCATCCATTCCTTCCCCTTCAACCACATCAGGGGCACAACCTTAGGAAGTGAGGAAGAACCAGGCCCACGTGCCTTTATGGAATCCATTGGCTAAGACCTGAATGTTGAACTCCTTCTGCCCGGTGCCTCCCCAGACTGCCACTGCCCTGACTCAGCAGCTCAGGGATGTCACTCTCATGGAAGGCATTTCTGAACAAGTTGTAGGGACAGAGGGTGGGGAGCCCTGGCCCTGGGGTCTTGGCTGCACCCAGGCTGTGTTACCTAGATCTCCTCCTAGACTAGATCTCATTTCCTGTTGGGCTTCAGGTTTCCACCTGACCCACTGAGCCGTTTCCCTATCACCCCATCTTAGTCATCTTTAAGTATATAGTTCAGTGACATTAAGTGCATTCTTCTTGGTGTGAGGCCAGTTACTACCATTCATTTCCTAACTTGTTTCATCTTCCCAGACAGACTCCAACCATTACACAGTAATTCCCACTTTCTCCTTACACCAGCCTGGGCCCATACCATTTTATTTTTTGCCTCGGCACTTTAACTCTCTTGCATAAATGGAGTCAGGTGTTATTTGTCATTTATGATTGAATTGTTTCACTCAGCCTAATGTCTGCAAGGTTTGTCCATGTTGTCATGTTACAGACTCCCTTTCTTAGGTTGAATAATACTCTATTGCATGTATGTGCCACGTTTTGTTTATTCATTCATCCCTCAATGGGCACTGGGGTTGCTTCCAGGTTTTAATTGCTGTAAATAATGGCTGCCATGAACACGGGTATACAAAGGTCTCTTCATGGATTCACTTTGAGTTCTTTTGGGTGGATGCCCAGAAGCAAATTGGAATCACACTATCTTTCTATTTTTCATTTTTGAATTATATTTATCTATTATCGTTGTGTGTGTGGACGCACAAGCATCTGTCCTGGCATATATGTGGAGGTCAGAGAACAACTTGTGGAAGTCACTGTTCTTCCTTCCACGGTGTGGGTCCCAGGGATTGAACCTGGGTCTTTAGGCTTGGTGGCAGGTGCTTTAACACACTGAGCCCTCTCAGAAGCCCTCTAGTTTCAATTCTTTCAGAACTGACACACTGCCCTCCCCAGTGGCTGTACCAGTTTATGTCCCCATAACAGTGCACAGGGGTTCAAATTTCTCTGTGTCCTGTTTGTCTGTGCACTCATATGGAAGCCATCCTAACAGTTCTGGTGGAGCATCTCATTGTGGTGTGGATTTACATTTCTTTTCATGCTCTTGCTGGGCATTTATGTTTCGTCTTTGGAGAACTGTCTCCTGGTGTCCTTGGAGAACCTTTCCTTGAATAACATCAAAACCACCATGGTTGTCATCCCATTCTCAAAATATTTGTACAGTGCAGATGCCATCCAGAACCAATCCCTGGTCCTCAGAGTCAAGAACACAGCCTGTGTTGATAGTTTTTAGTCAATTGATTTCAGTTTCCGCCAAGACAGTATACAGAACAGCAGCCACTTCCTCCAGGACTTCAGGAAATTTTTGAGATCCCTGGCTGCCCAAGGGCCTGCTCTCAGGCCTTCCCTCCTCATGACCTGCAATTCTTACACTTGCCTTCACTGGCCTGTTGGTTTGATTACACCTGTTAGCCAGCCAGAACCTGAGAAAGGGGCACTCAGTAGCTTTTCATCTCCTTCCCAGCAGGCACTGCAGATCTCAGCTTTTACATCTTAGAGATGTACATGTGGGTGTTCAGACATGTAATACCATCTGGAAAAAGAAGGGTCTCTCTTCGTGTTTGTGTGTGTATGTGTGTGTGTGTGTGTGTTTGTGTGTTCCTTTGGATGTTTTGGGTATAAAAAAGACTGAGAAGCATGGGCTGCCCAGAACTCCTTTGAGAAATGAAGCTCATTTCCTTTTGGAGATGCCCAGCCAGGTCAGGATGCCCTGATCCAAGCTCTACAGACAGACTTGAATGAAGGGATGATTTATCATCAGATATCAATTACTGGCATTTTGTTTTTACTTTATTATTTCATCATTTCTTTGGTGTGTGTGTGTGTGTGTGTGTGTGTGTGTGTGTGTCTGTCTGTCTGTCTTTGTGTCCCATGGCATTTAATTAGGATTGCAAGAATGAACATGAGTGGGGGTTATTTACTTGAGCAAGGGAAACTCACTTGTGGCTGCACCACTGAGGAATGTGATCCCAACCCCCCACTACCATCTTCCCACCTCTGCTGCCAACCACTGTCTGTTAACTGTCTAGCTCTCCAGGGAAGTGGAACTTTATGAGTCCTCTTCCCCATCCATGATTGGCATGTTGATGGGCCCAGTCTCACACAGGCAGCCTCTGCTGCTCTGAGTTCATGAGAGCAACTACTGTGCCATGCAGTTACGGAGCAGTATGGCAATAATCTGTGGAAGCCTAGGCTCGGGACTATTTATTAAGGAATGAAATGGTAATAACACACTCATGAATACAGAATGAAATGGTGCAGCTGCCTCTTTGTCCACCAGGAAAGGATGGGGAAAACTCCAGACCAGGTCAGGAACCCCTCTACATCCAAGAGGGAGCATGAACCTCCTCACTCCCTCAGAGAAAACCACACCCATCAGGCAGACCCATTCCATTCCCTTGGTCCTTAGACTGAATGACCAAATCCCCACAATTTAATAGAGTTTAATAGAGTTATGTATCGCAATGTAGGAGAACAGAGGCTGTGATTGGCTTGAATTGACAGGTTTGGGGTCTCTGTCTGACTCCATCATTTTCTGGCCTGTGTCCTGCCCACATTGCCCAGATCACAGTGTTGGCTCTGCTTCTGCCATCTCATCCCCACCCCTGTCAGGAAAGCAGTAGTTATTGGCCAGTGAGCCCAGGCTTGCTTCTTTAGTCCTGATGATGGTGTTCCACTCACCACAAACATAATTGCTTAAAATGATGAAAACAAATCATAAAAAGAACTCTTCAAGCCAGACATCCAAGATTGAGTTGCTGGCAAGACTATGTTCTTTCTATAACTGCAGGGAGAATTTTCCTTCCCTTTCCAGCTTTCCAGAGGCCACTGCAGCCCTCTCTTTATAGACCCCCTCCCTTTTGTTAGCTAATAGCCATCTGGGAACCTTTTGTTACACCCAGGTATAAAACATGGCTGGGCAAGAAGAAGCCTGCCAAATGCTGTTCTTTGGGAGGCTTTGTTTTCCATGGCGTTAGGCAGTAGTGAGTTATGGTAATAGGTGGATGGGGGCAGTATCAAGTATGTAATATACATTATATTGAGAAATTGTCATGTTATTTTTGAGCTCACTGAGATGTAGGATGTAGCTGAATGTGGGAATGGGCCTACCACCTCACCAACTTCAGACCCAAGCATGTTTATGTCAAATGGCCTTCAAGACCCCTTATCTGGAGATGAGCTGCCACTCCCCCCAAGCATGTGACACGAATGAGCGAAGAGCAAAAGAAAAGGCATGCGCTCTTGGGAAGAAAGTTGGGAAAAACCAGAGGAGTAGGAAATCTGCTATGAGGCTATCTCCTAGGAATGACAGAAAAGCTTCACCCATGATCCCTCAATAATATGGCTGCCTAAATGAGGACTGAACACAGCCAATACTAATTGACATCCTAGCATGGAAGGGAAAAATCTTAGGGGGCTCTAACCTTAGACAGAGAACTAAAGGCAGGTAAGAAATGCTGAGTGTGGGCAAGTTACTCTTCCCCAGGGATGAGCCTCCAAATTGGTTATCCAGTACCATTTTCTCAGTCCTGGAATCATATACATATAAGCAGCATTAAATGAACCCAGTTGGTTGTATTTATTTTTGTGTATGTGTATGCATGTATGTGTACATATATGTATATATAAATACATACAAATGTATACACACAATTAAAAAGAGGCCATGAATTTGAGAGGAGGGGGGGTTGGGAGTAGGTGGAAGGCATTGGAAGGAGGAAAGGGTAAGGAGAATAATGTACTTTTATTTTAATCTAAAGAATTATATATATATATATACACACACACATATATATATATATATATATATATATAAATATATTTTAAAAAGATGTTGTACTGATGAACATATGAACTCACAGAGACTGTGTCAGCACACACAGGACCTGCACAGGTCTGCGCCAGATGGGAAACAATTTTTTAACCTTTTATTAAGTTTTAAGTGAAAAATTTTAGGTACCCACATTACGGGCGCCATTTTGTTACAAGTAAGTTTTCCCATCAGCCTGTTCCCACTGCCTCGCTAGCCCCAAATAACATGCAGAGACGCTGTGTTAGGTATAATACTGTTGGCCTCTTACTAGCATTTCTTTATTAGCTAGGTCTGTCTTAAATATTAACCCATTTCTATTAATCTAAATGTTTCCACATGGTCTTGGCTTACTGGAGAAAGGGTCCAGAGTTCTGCTCTCTCTGTCCTCCATGTTGAATCTCCTCCCTACTCTCCCTGAGTACTCCTTGGCATTAAGGGCAGACCCCATGCCAGCAGTAGATGGCCAATACAAAATGAATTCAATGATATATTTGAAGATAGTTTTTTCCCTTATAATGCTTTGTCTGAGAATTTTTTTAACCTTACAGGTGTCTTGCATATGTTTGTGTGTGTTCTTGGTTTTGTACTTTAATGGGATTTCTGAATGTGTGTATCTCTGGTTTATTTGTGTTTCTTGTACTTTTTCTTTGGATCTTTTTTCCCCATATTTGTCTTATTCAGGGCTATTTGTTTTTTATTATTATTACTATTATTATTTCTTTTCTTTCTTTCTTTTTTTAGACAGCTTTTTGCTTTGTAATGAGAGACAAAGAAAGGGTATGGGTTTGGATAGGTAGGGAGGTAGAAACAATTTGGAAGGAGTTGGGGGAGGGGAAACCTTAATTGTATGAAAAAATATATTTCAAATATATTTTTAAAAAGAAATGGAAAGAAAACACTTTGTGCCCTTGAAAATGGTTAGAAGGCAAACTACTTCCAACACAGGTTCCTGTCATTTATATCCTGTGATACAAAATCGGAACAGTGGGAGAGACCAGCTGAAAGGTTAGCCATTGGAAGTGCGGCTACCACTTCTCAGCCATGGAGAGAAAGCTTAGTTGGGAACCCCAACTGACTGCCTCAATGGGGTTTCCTTAGTTTCTGCCGGATGTTTTGAGCATCCAGCTTGATGATGTTTTTTATCTATTTGCCCTTGCTATTTATTATTTTACTTCAGCTTGTGAAAGTAATAAGTCCCCTTATTCAAAACTGAAAGTATGGCTGTTATAGATCATTCTCCAGACCATAAGCACAGTGTTATATCCTTGTACTAGCCTCTAGTATAATGACCCTTAGCCGTATAAGTGAAACAGCTGTTTTGGGATTCATTAGCCCTTAACAGCAGCCTGTGATACAGCTCATGATCCTGGGTCTGAGCCCCTCATCCCTAGAGACTGGACAGCTGTCTGGTGACCAGGCCCTGTAGGTTCTTTTCTTCAGCTTCTTACAGCCACATTGCTTTCCCAGCTCAGCCTGCTCTTTGCTCACTGCAATAGATGCTCTGCTATGTCTGTTGCTTCTTTCTCATTGTTACTAGTTAGCCCCTTGCCTATTATTACTGATAGTAAGCTAAGGCTACTTTAAGAAAGCTCTTTATAGGACTAATATTGCTACACCAGTGGCGCCAGTACAAGAGGTATCTCTCAAAGCTCACTGTTTATGTAGTCAGAGAAGAGGTGCTTGGACCAATCACAACACACCTTGCATGTTAATGAAGTTTTGTGTTTGGGCCAATCATAGTCTTTCCTCCTCAGCCCCAGTTAACCACAAGCTCCCTGATAGATATCCAAGGAAATTAACCCCACTGTGGCTTAAGAAGAAATTATTTTAAGGTCACCTACAGTTCAGCTAGGCTTGTTATTGCAAAGTATCTAGTATAAACTGTTCCAAGTGGAAGGAGCTGAGGCTGGGAGCTGGTGCAGTCAGCTACCATCCTTGTGTAGTTCTCTAGTTATGTCCATGAAGTGTTCAAGATGGCTGGTGCCAGCATAAGGGTAGTTTAATTGGCTGTTTGACTAATGATCCTTTACCCAGAGTAGCCAAAGCAGCATAGATTAGGATACCAGCTTCTAATCAGGGAGTCAAACTGCCTTATCCTCCATCACCTTTGCTTACTTACAGGAAAATGAACATGAGAGGGAGTGATCACAATAAGAATTACTATGGTTAACTCTAATAATGGTTTTTAATAGAGTTTAACAATTCTTAACATTTACATACTTAGTACTCCAGGCAGCGATGGCTTCCCTGTCCATCTCAACATCATTACAGTCTCATACTCTACCTGTTATTTCCTCCTACTGTTATTTACCTGTCTGCCCTTCTTATTGGACCTGTGTGATTTCAATGAGTTATACTGACAATCCAGAACAATTTTGTTCTAAGTTCCTAGGCTTAATCTCTACTTTTCCACTGTCTTTTAAAGATTTATTTTATTTTTAGTTATGTATTTGTGTGTTATGTGTGCATATGCACATACATGCAGGTGCTCACAGAAGCCAGAAGAGGCTGTCAGATCCCCAAGAGCTGGAGTTTTAGGCAGTTGTGAGCAACTTGGCTTGTTTTTTGGCTGGGATTTGAACTTAGACCCTCTGTAAAGGTAGCAAACACTTAACTGCCAAACCATCACTGCACCCTGTTGGCTTAATCTTAACTGCAAAGTCCCATTGCCATGTAAGGTAACATTGACTGATTGATGCATACCCTTGAGACTGACTAGCCAGCCTATTGTTGTTCTATAATATCTCAAGATCATTAGGATTTCCAAGTGGTAGAACAATTTCCATTCAAGTTGGACTATCTACCACCCTTCTACCGTATGCCTTGTTGTTTGTGGAATTAGGTGATATTTCTCAGAAAAACAAAGAGGGAAAACCACACATTCCCCACTCTTACCCTTAAGTATTTTTATTCCAATTTTTGGTATTAATTAGGAATGGTTATAATAATGAAGTTAAGATAATACATGCCCAAGGCATGGCCCCGCATCTCAAAGCCACAGCTCAGTTCCTAGTTCTCACAAAATGCTTTGGTTCTGGGTAAGTCACTTCATTTCTCAGTCTTAGTTTCCACACTGGTGAAGTAAAATGGTTTTGTTGTTAAGGGCTTTTATGTGTTACAGTGGCAAGCTATTGTATTTGTTTGGGTCTCATGTAGTCCAGACTGACTTTCAGCTCACTATGTAGCTGAGATTGTCCTTACCTTCTGATCCTTCCTGCCTTAATTTCCCATAGGGCTGAGGATCAAAACCCATGTTTATGCGTGTTAGGCAAGTACTTTACTACCAGGGCAGTTCTATCCCTAACACCAGTTACCATTTTAAATGACACTACTATTGCCATCCAATATAAGAGGAAGAGAAGGTAGCTAGGAGATTCAGCTCATAGGCATGCTCTCAGGTATCCTTCTGGAACATTTGGCAGTTTCTTTTTCTCCTCTCTATGCATGGGTGTTACAATTCCTCAAATCCATGCCTTCAGACTTGTGTCTCATCCCATGGATTTTTCTTAAGTGCCACTCACTTCCTCTGGTCTCTGGGGGTGGGGGCTTCAGTCTTTTTGCACTAGAAGGATTCCTGTTTCTTACCTTGTTGAAGTTCCTGGAGCTGGGAGTCATTAGACCCCACTTCCTGTCTCAGATTCATCATTAGCTGATGGCAAGACCTAGGGGAATTGCTTAATGTAATCTATAAAACATGGATAATTACATGTCCTTTGTCTACCACACGGGCGTGTCATGGGGGGCGGTCAAATGAGGTAACAGCTGTAAAAGTTCTTCAGAAAAATATAAAACTACTCAAAACAACATGATGTAGCTATTTTATATCATTAAGCAGATAATCTTTGGGAGTTGTTTTGTAACTTCTTGTATGTATGTGTTCAGGCATGCCCATATATATGTGTAACTTATATGCATGTGCTTATGTGTTAATATGTGAGCATTTTTTAAAAAAGTTATTATTTATGTGTATAAATGTGTGTATATTTGTGTGTGCACATGCCTACGTGCCACATGTGAAGGCTTCCCAAGGGAAGAGAGTAGAACCCCTGGAGTTGGAGTTAACAGCCACTGTATATGGGTGCTAGGAACCAAACTTAGTTTCTCTAGAAAACAAGTGCTCTTAACCGTTGAGCCATCTTTTTAGCTCTGTGTGTGTGTGTGTGTGTGTGTGTGTGTGTGTGTGAGAGAGAGAGAGAGAGAGAGAGAGAGAGAGAGAGAATGAGTGTGTGTGAGAGAGAGTGTGTTGTGAGAGAGTGTGTGTGAGTGTGTGTGTGTATGAGTCTGTGTGTGAGTGTGAGTGTGTGTATGAGTGTGTATGAGAGTGTGTGTGAGTGTGTATGTATGAGTGTGTGTGTGTGTGTGTGTGTGTGTGTGTGTGTGTGTGTGTTGGCTAAGCTTCATTAGCTTTCAAACAGGCCAGACAGGACCGTGTCTCCATCACAGGGTTTCTTCATCCATTCCCACCTCTCCCTGACCAGGTCCTGGCTGTAGGTAGCAATCATTTGTTTTGCAGATCCTCCTTTCCTCCAATTGTAAGCTATGTTTTCTCATTATTAAATCTGGGGTAATAAGTTAGTTCTGCCCTGAGGTTCCTGGGACTGAGGGCTCCCTTCATGATAGAGAGGAACATTTTCTGTTAGTTCAGATTCATGGAGCAGCAGTACTCTGGTTTCCTGACCCTCCCTAGACACCTAGGGAGTTTCTATATTTGGTACAGGGGTCAGTCAGAAACCATATAGTAAGGGGAAGGGAAGTCTAATGCCTTGTCTGTGTTTCTTTTTGAAAAAAATAAAATAAAAAATAAATCATCTTTGGCCACACTGGGTAGGTAAGGAGAAAGCAGGTCCAAGTGTTTGCCATGTGAGCTTCATGCTTTGGTACTGTTGTTGTTGTTGCTGTTGTTTTTCTTCCAAGCAAAGATTTGTTTCTTTCCCTTTTGAGTCACGACTACCACGTGGCCCTTAAGTTGTTTGACAAGAAGTTCCCTGTGGATGCTAAGCAGATAAGCAGTTTCATGTGCTTTGTTTCTGGATGTGAGACCTTAGTCCTCAGTCTGTCACAGGGCTGGGCTTACCCGTGTGTACATTTCTGCCTGTAGGTTAGGGAAGATTGGAGCCAGATCTTGAAGCTTGGGTTACTCTGATCCCAGACAAGCCTCCAAAGAGCCCTTGTTCACTCCTCGTGGCATTTTGTTAAGTGTCAGAAGTATTCCATTAGTTATCAGAACAAAGATCACATTCGCTGTGAAGAATGCTGTATTGAACCCTCTCCAAGCCATTCAGAACTGATTCAGGAAGAGAGATACAGCAGGCCATGGAAAAAGCCTGCCTACAATATTTGTGATCCAGAGGGTGGGGAGCCTGGCTTAGACTATGGAACCCTGGGGCTTAGGGGCACACCTAGTGGTGGCCTCAATTGCCTGCATTAAGGATGGAGGGGAATTTCCTGTGTGAGTAACTAGTGTTTCTTTCACAGGTGCTGTCTGCCAAAGCCTGCACATGCTGCTGAATCTGTCATAGTAATGGCATTCATTTCTGTGTGTTACTTTAGTATCGCGCTTCCCTGGGACACTGAGATGCGTTAAAGATGGACACACTGTCTTGCCATGGTGTAGGGCAGTGTGAGACTTGAGTGCAGGGGTCCTGACCCCGGGGGACCTGTCCTTCCCACTGCATAGCTCACAGTGCACATGCAGGTGATATCACCACAGGACAGGCATGGGGAGTGGCTGCTGTGGTTACTGTATCGCTCAGCCTTTGGTTGGTGCTTATAGCCCTCTGGCAGCTCCATGTTTCTCAGGTCCCTGTTTTCTTATCAACCTCACAGGCCCTCCTCTGCATGTAGAGTTCTTTGCCTTATTTCCCTTCACAACATGAAGCAGAACACTTGACACAGAGTGACAGTTTACTCTGCACAGGAGCCTGAATAATCCTCTTCTTCCCCACCAAAGCTATCAGTCCCTAATACCCGGAATCTATAAATGCTTACTTATTTGGAAAAGGGTTTTTGCAGATGTGATTAATTTAAGCATCTTGGGACAGGGGGGTGATCCTGAATTATCAAAGTGGTCTTTTTTTAAAAAAAAAAATTTACAGTTAATATTTTAAGTCAGCATACAAAGCAATGGATTTCATTATGGCATTTTCATACACATATCTTAATAAACTCTGACCTTAATAGGAGAGGAATCATAATGGTGGGGAAGAGAAGGTAACAGAATAGATGTAACATCAAAGTAGATTTGACATTTGAGTGGGAAAAGAGCAACAGGAGGGAGTGTGAGAAGGAAAGGGAAGGGCAGTGGGGGAGGGGACTTGAATGCAATCTTGAGTCCTCATAAGAATGGGCAGATAGGGATTTGATAAGCAGACACAGAGGACAAGAATTAAAGTTGAGGATGCTGCTCACAAAGACTGGAAGGACCTGATCACAAGCCTAGGGTTGCTGGCAGTCACCAGGTGCTGGAAGAGATAGAAATAATAATAATAATAATAATAATAATAATAATAATAATAATAATAATAATAATAATAATGTGTTACATGGTAGTGGTGATGCATTATGGAAAATGTATTTTTAGGATTTTGTTGCTATGTGGACATTGTAGAGTCTGTTACACAAACCAAGATGACTATGTCAGTAGGTGATAGACTCTTACATAACCACTGTTGTGTGTCCTTTACTGAGACACTGTGTGGCACAGAATTGCAGTCCAGAGGGATCAATGTCCTGTGGACGCCTGGCTTTTAGTGAATAATGTATCATCTCTGGGGCTATGAGGGGTATTCACTGATTTTGTGGGAGTTTTCCTGAGTAGCTAAGAAAACCATGTCACCATCTGAGGCTCTGGCTTAACTTTACAGTGCTCACGTCTAAACCACTTACATTGTCCCTCTCTCTTTTATAACATGAGAAGCATTTTGTGGTTAGATAGATAAGTGACAAGCCCTGAGTCCCAGAACATGGTGTGTGTGTGTGTGTGTGTGTGTGTGTGTGTGTGTGTGTGTGTGAGAGAGAGAGAGAGAGAGAGAGAGAGAGAGAGAGAGAGAGAGAGAGAGATCTGCTTTCCCAGCATCAGGATTATAAACACCATGCCTTTGTGGGGGGTGTTATTTATTTGTTTTTAATTTGAGTTCCAGGCTCAGATCCAGGTCCCTGGGCTTGTAAGGCAAGCACATTACTAACTGAGCTATCTCCCAGTCCAAGCCCCTGTTCTTAACTCTGGACTCTACTGTAGCTGCCTGGTCCAGGCCAGGCCAAGCCCCCTGGGGCCTATGTTTTGCCTTTCAAGAACACAGTATTTTCTTCAGTCCCTCATGAGCCTTTTTGAAACTTGTAGAAACATCTGATCTCCATGGGCCCCTGTGGATGCAGCAGCAATGGGCAGACATTTCCCTGTTCCTCAAGGAGTATAGCATGTAGTCCATTTCATTCTAGTGCTGAAGACATTTTCTTTTTGTCTTTGGGAGAAACAGGGAAATTTTTTTTCCTTTTTCTAGTAACTTCTCTTTCTAAGTTGTCCATCATCTGTTATGAAGGTGAACTTGGCATTTAAAAACTGTACCATTTTCAGTTGCTCATGTTACTTGAGAGCTTACCAGTCATCCATTCAGTAACATTCATTAATATAATAAATGGTATCTGTGCACCACAGTGTAACCAGTTTGGCAGGCTGTTTAATGTCTCGTAGCCTCGGTTTCCTCATTTAAACAGAAGAGACATGACCTATTTCACTGTTCTTGTTGATGGTTAAAGGATGGTAACACACATAAAGCACTGACAGGTGTTTGACATGACAGTTATTTGAATACTGCATATATTATTTAAATGCATGATGCTAAATGTTTTTAGAGATCAGGTAAAACTCTAGGAAGAGTATCAGTCACTGACCTAACGGTAATAGATGCACCCTTACATTAAAGGGAGTCCTGTAATGCAAGGAAGATTCATAATTATGTGTGATGCTTTTCCATATTTCTGATGAAGAAAAAGATGAAGTGACGTATGGTAATTGGACACATAGAAAATGGTGTCGGGGCTAGAGAGATGGCTCAGTTGGTGAAGTGCAAGCATGAGATTCTGGGTCCCAAACCCAGAAGCTGTGTAAAAACACAGGTGTAATGGTGAGCACTTGTCATCCTAACACCGATAGGAGAGGAAGCAGAGATGGGAGGACCTCAGGGGTTTCTGGTGAGCCAGCTTAGCCTGGCAGTTCTGGGGCAGTGAGACCCTACCTCAAAGTAACAAGGAAAGAGGGAGAGGAATGAATGATACTCAAGGCTATAAATAAACACACATGTGCATCCATATATATGTGTGCATATATACATGTATGCACACATGTGCACATACATGTCCATGTACACACACACACAAACCAAGAAAGTAACATACAAATTCACAGTGGGAGAGACATCCAGAATCCCTTATGAGCCTGACGTGTAAAAGATTCTTAGAAACCATAATTCATGTTAGAATCATTATCCTTGTTGTGTTAATGAATTCAGCAGAACTTGCAGATAATCAGCCTAAAGTTTTCTTCAGGCTGCAGAGGGTCAGCTGCAGGGGCAAAGGGCACTGTTTGAGAGGCCCCAGAGGAGAGGGGTTAGGAGCCAATGTTCACTCAGTATCTGCCCTAGCCAGGCCCTTTGCCCTACAGGTAATCCCATTCAGTTCCCCCTTAAATCCCTGTAGTTCCAAGAGCCACTGGAGCTCAGATTACAGCCCACATTGGCAGCAGCTTGGACTCCCAAGAGGGCTTCTCTTACTCATACTAGAAGAATGAATGCATTCACTATTCTTTTATGCCAAGCCATTCCATAGCTCTCTGTGTCATGTTTAGTACTCCACCCCTACTGTGGTCCTCACATTGAGGTCAGAGGCTCTGTCTTTAACCTCCATGGGAACCACCACTAGGGAGTAGCCCTGTTGTCATGCCTTGTGCTCAGCACTTCCTGGGAGTGATTTCAGAGTCTGTACACCAGACAGACGGAACAGGCATGGTTGTCTTCTGTTAGCTGCTGAGAAAGGAACTGTGCGGGGCCTTGCCCATGATTACACAGGTCATGAGGGGACTAGCAGACCATGCAGATGGAATATCCACCTCTGTGCCTGTTAAACTGGTACCCCCCCCCTTACACCACATTCAGGAATGCCTTGCTTAACAGAATATAGAGTGTGAACACCATCTTTGCTTGAATGTCTCTTTCTCAGAACTCTACTGGTTCATTTCTTGCTTTTGTGAAAATCCTAAAGGATGCCTCATCCTCTGGCTCAAGTCATTTACCCAGTGAGGACACACTGTATTGCAATCTTGGGTGCCCATGTGTAATAAGTAAACTGTTTGGCTCTAAGCACCATCTTTGCTGCTCTTTGACCATTGATTGTTTTGCTATATGGAAACTAGTTTCTCCCAAAGCTGATTTGCTTTTCCTTATTCTTCCCTTTGAGTCACATTGAGTAACACACCTCAGAGCAGTCCTGGTGCCCCAGGTCCCTCCACAAGCCCCTATCAGTGAACATAATGTGACTTGCTTTTGGCAACATGGCTGATTTTGCAACATGATTCTGGAAAAGAAGGAGTTTGAAGACAATGTCTGGAGTGGGAGTTGAAGTCTCCTCCATGGATTCTTCCCGTGAGGACTGGGTCTGTTCTGAAGGTTGCTACTTTGCTTTATTTTGGAGGGTGGTAGTGTTTGGGTACCACCCCATGAACTTCACCCACTCAGCAGGCAGTGGATAGGGTCACCAAAGGTAATGTCTTCTTAAAGCTTGGCTTCTTCACCCAAAATGAGGCCATTTAAACTCTTTGTCCTGTGGCTAGAGACATGCTCAGCAGTTAAGAGTGCTTAGTTATCTTCCAGGGGATCTTAGTTCAGGTCCCAGCACCCATGTTAGGTGGCTCACAAGTGTATCTTCAACTGCGGGGAAAGGTATCCAATGCCCTCTTTGATCCTCATTCTGGGAACATCCTGGAATGCTCCTGTGTAACAGCTTTCATTTACCTTTAGTGAAACACATTCATACCCGCCCCCCCCCTCACAAGTCCCTCCCTCTGTCCCTGACTACACAGGGTGTTGGGGGAGGGATCCTTTCTTTCATGCAGGTCCAGAGCAAGCCTGTCAGTTGACTGTCACACTGTCTTTTACCCCTCCCCTCGCCTTATCCAATTGTGGGGAACAGAGGCAGAGCTGGTCAAAACTTCATGATGGGTTTGCTACACAGTAGTCATCCAGGAAAGCAATGGTTTTCATCATCTTAATTTTTATTTCACTGAGTGGCTAGATTTTTGCCTCTTATCATTTGCAGAAGCCAGATATTTTATTGCCCAGACCCATCCTGGCAGGAACTGAAGTCTTCTGAACTTCTAAAAGGACATCTGCACTTAACCCAAAGCATTTGCTTGAAGTCGCTTTGAACTTGGGCTGCCCATGATCTCCTTTCTCCTTTGGCAGATGGTGGAAAAAGAGCAGGGAGCTTCAGGGGAAATAATGCTCTTCCAAACCTGGGCCACAAACCCCTTCCTGTCCTGCTTTGCTTCAGATAACAACTTTTGTACTCCCTCTTAACTTCTTCCCTATGATTTGGAGCTCTAAGAACTTTGCAGATAGCCACTGGCCACCAGTCTAATTTTGCTAGCTCCCTTTTCTTCTACCTAGGGGCTTAGGATTGTGTTGACTGGTTTATTGGAACACAGAGCCTTCAGTCTCTATGAGTTAGTCTAGAGCCCACTGGTTAGAAACGCTGAGCATTTGAGCTCTTTGCCTCCCATGTGTGTTATTTCAGCAAAGTTTTAGAGTGCTTTCTGTGTCAGACTTGGGGCTAGCTTGGATTATACACACTGGATAAGCGGTAGCTAAGCTTGGATCTGCAGAAGCTAAAGGTGTGTGAGGAAGCTGGATCTTGATGTCACAGGCAAGGGTACACGAGCTGCCTGTGAGAACATTCATTATGAGGGAAAGCCAACCAGTAGTCCATGTTCATGTTGGACCTAGAAGGTTGTTCCAGTGTGCAAGTGTACCAGTGAGACAGAATTCCAACTGAAGTCTGGTTGTTTAGGCCCTGTGTATGATCCATTGTGGATGGGGTTCAGGATACTGGAGGAGTTGAAGACTAGAGAATAGATTAAGAAAATTGAGCACTAGTGATGAAGGGACTCAGATAACGACTAACTTAAAATCCTCCATATTTGAGCTTTGTTCTTTAACCAGAGATGAGTCACAGAAAAGTTTTGTTTGTTTGTTTGTTTACTTTGTATGTGTGTGCAATACACAGTGTGAATGTGTGTATGTGCAACTGTACCTTGGGTGACCCATCCATAATTTTTTTTTTTTTTTTGAGACTGAATCTTCACAGGGTTTGGAGTGCATTGATTCAACTAGACCATCTAGCCAGCATGCTCAATTTCTACGTATGTATTGAGAATCAAATTCCAGTCATGGCATTTGGAAGGCAGACATTTTATTGATGGAACCACACCCCCTAGCTCCCATTAAAGTGCTGTACAAAGGGTAATGCCTATGACCAAGTCATTGCAGACAAAATTAAAGTGCAAGAGGTTTCCAAATTGGGTACCTGGTAGATGGGTTGTTTTCAGCCATACAGCGATTGTGGCTAGGTGTGCTTGTCTTCTCAGAAAGTAGAGGGATGAACATTGTAGGATCCTTACTCTGCTTTACATAAAGAAGTTTGGGTCCCCAGGAGCCTCACCCAGGTATAAGATTTGATGATGGTTCTTTTGTTTTGTTTTGGTTTTGCTTTTATGTGTTTTTTTTAATAAATTAAATTCATTCATTTTCCCCCTCTCTTCTCTCCTACCATTCCTTCTATCCCCCAGCTCCAACCCACCCACTCCTCCTCTGTTTCTATTCAGAAAGGTACACATCTTCCATGGGTGTCAACAAAGCATAGCATATCAAGTTGCAGTAAGGATAAGCACCTCCCCTTTTATTAAGGTGATCCAGTATGAGGAATAGGTTCCTGGAAGCCAGACAAAGCATTAGGGACAGGCACTGCTCCCACTACTACGAGTCCCACAAATAGATCAAGCTACACAACTGTCACACTTATGTAGAGAGCCTAGGTCAGTCCCATGCAGCCTCCCTAGCTATTGGTACAGACTCTATGAGCTCCTGTGAGCCCAGGTTAGTTGTTTCTGTGGGTTCCTTTGTGATGATCTTAGCATCCCCCCCACCTCTGTTTTTGATCTCTGTTTTTGATCTTTCTGGGAGTACACACATTCTCTGCTGTAGACTACACTGTAGAATAATATTTTGGCTTCTGATCATTCCCACCCCAGCCTTTGGGGTGTACACAAGTGGGTATTGCATGTCCCTTCTGGAGACATCTGCGTGTGTAAGGATTAAGAGTTCTTTCTTTGACACTGAATCAGGACAGTTCTGCCATCTGCCAGGAGATACCTGCTTCCATTTCCAAATAGATATAAATGGTTGGATTGAAAGCCCTTTGTGTCTGTGTGTGTACATCTTTAGTTTTTTATTTGAGATATCTCCACTAGCCCAGGCTGTCCTCAAATTCACTATGTATCTAGAGATGACTGCATTCCTGTCCCCCTTCCTCCACCTCCCAAATGCTGAGGTTACAGGTATGTGCTACCATACCTAGTTTTTGCAGGAACCCAGGGCTTTGCATGTGGCTAAGAAAGATGTCTGTCAGCCAATCTATAGTTCTAATCCCTAGAAAAGCCTTAAAATTGTTTTTGTTTTTAAATCAAATTTATCCGTTGAGGGTTTCATGCATGTATGTATATAGTATGTTTTAGTCCTTCTTCCTCCAAATCTTCCAGATGTCCCAGGAAGTCCCCCACTCAACTTCATAACCCATTTGATTTTTCTTCATACTCATTGGGTCTAATTAGAGCTGCTGTATGTTCATGGTGTAGGCCGTTCACTGGAGCATGAGCAACCTACCAGAGGCCACGCCTTCAAAGCAAAGGGACTCTTTCTCAGTTGCAGCCACCAACTGCCAATAACTTGACACTAGGGGTGGGGGGTCTCCTGAGTCCCTCTCCACCCACACTGTCATGTTGACTGGCTTGATCCTGTGCAGGTTTTGTGTAGAAAGCCACAGCTGCTCTGAGTTTGTGAGTGTGTTGCCACGTCCAGAAGGTACTGTTCTACAACAGTACTAAAAGCCTTTTTAAGAGACAACATTTGACTGATGAACTGTGAGTGACAGTCACCACTGCACATCCCATTTCCCTCCTGCTTTTCCTAGCTTCAAGGACCATGTGGGAGGAGGAGAGCAGTCAGGTGCCCATGTGTGTCTTGAGCCAAGAGTAGAGGCAACCCTCAGACTCTGCATCTCTGTACTTGTGAGGTTGTGATAGCCTCACATTTCCACATGCTGTAATTTGGCCCTAAGACTGGGGTGCAAAACACTGACTTGGTGTTTTTGCTTGCTAGAGAATGGTGAAAAGTTAGAATGTGGTGGAAAGAACCTCTTCTACTCCTGTGGGCATTCTCTATTAGACACAGTATGGACCATGTTTTCAATAGGATCTGGCACAGGATCTTCCATCCACCTCAACCTCAGTCAACTCACTGCAGGAGGATATGATCTATCCCCAATCACCCTTGTCGTCTTCTCTGGGGAAGACTTATTTCCTCTAGCAATTTGACCACTGTACCTGTGTGCAAGGAATGTTTCTTCTCTGATGGTGCAAAACCCTGGACCTCCCCAGCAAAGCCATGCAAGGAGACTTTGACCCATTCAGGGCAATAGAGCTCTTAGGTGGCCCCTCTGCAGAGTTCCCACCCCCTCAGCGCTCAGGCTTCTTTCCTGAGGTTTCTCGAAGGTGGCAGTCACAGGGGCATTGTTCTCTGGGGTGTTGGGTCCTTGAATGTTATTAATGTTAGCACAGCTGAGGGGCTGGGCCTCTTGCAGGGACCTGACTGAGCTGTAAGTGAGCAGAGAATAGAAATAAACATGGAAAATATAAGAAATAGAAACAGGCCCCTCACTGCCCATTCTAAGCTATGCTGGGGACTAAGAGGTGGCAAGCCATCTATTGGTTAAAAGTGCTTGTGTTAGCTTTGCCTGAGTGTCTTTTTAGCTAAAAAAAAAAAAAAAAAAAAGATAGACATGCATAGGTTGGAATTCTAAATTCTTCACTCCTCTAAAAAAAAAACGTATGTGTATACATTTGCATGTTCATGTGTGTTCATATATACATATGTAGCCTAGATGTTATTTCTTAGCACCTTTCTTTCCTTCTTTGTGCTCTCTCTCTCTCTCTCTCTCTCTCTCTCTCTCTCTCTCTCTTCCTCTCTCTCTCTCTCTTTCTTACTAGCCTGAAATTCACAAGTAGACCAGGTATCTGGTCAGCAAGCCTTAGGGGTCTGCCTGTCTCTGACTCCCCAGTGCTTGGATTACAAGATCACTTCATTGTGGCCTTTTAAAATGTGGGCTCTGAGAATTTAACTAGGGTCTGCACGCTTGCAGGGAAACTACTTCACTACTAAGCTGTCTGTCCAGCTGTGTTTTCTCTCATTTTGAGAACAGAGAGTGTGTTCCAGCTCTAGTCCAAGGGCCTACTTCTCCCACCCAACAAAGAACATGGAGAGAGGTGCCCTCATCCTCAGGACCACAATTGATTAATGCTCTTCAAGTAAAATATAGTATTCCATTTTATCTTAGCATATTTTATCACTACTCAGCCATTTGGCTACTTCATATCAAAGAAACGAAACAAACGCAATAAGGAGGCTTGCCTCCCCTGGATGTCAGTGACTGGAGCCACTCATTTGTGCTTTTACCATTTTCAGTGGTTAATTGTTATTTTTTAATTAAATTAATTTATATTTGTATGGGTGTTTTGCCTGCATTTAGATATCTGCACCATATGTATGCAGTGTTTAAGGAGGCCAGATCTCCTGGAACTGAAATTATAGAAGGTTGTGAGCCTCTATATGGATGCTTGGGATTGAACTCACATGTCCTCTGCAAGAGTAGTCAGTTCTCTTAACCTCTGAGCCATCTCTCCAGGACATTGGTGGTTAGTGAAAGTGAACACCCATTATGGTAGGCTACAGATAAATAAGACCTAGTCCCCAGGGAGCCTACATTCTAGTGACTCGAGCAGGAATGTAACCATCCACAAGAAAAGATGACTGTACTATGACAGCTCCATGGGGTCCAGTGGGAGGTCAAAGAAGGACATGTTTTCTGTGGCAGACTGCACTGGAGTTTGGATCAGGCTGAGTGTTGCTGAGAAGTAGGTAGGTGTGTATTTCAGACCCTAGGCTGGGAAGGCAGCATGAGCAGAGGAAACAATACAGACCAAGGCTGGGAAGGCCTGTAGAGAAACTGCAGGGACAGTGTCAGAACTAGACCATCCAGGGCCTAGAGTCAGACATAAGGCTTGATGATTAGTACTGTGGGGTAGTCAGGATACTCTAACTGTGATGCTGTCTTTACAATTGAGTATGGGTTTATCACTGGGCTTAGAGTGAATCAGAGATTAACAGCACTGAACATAAAAAAAAAAATCATCATTAATGGTTCCGGCTGTCACTTGCCTGCCCTAGAGGGCATCTCCTGAAATGTCACATCCTAGTGTTTCACTGGGCAGTGACCTAGTTCTGATCCCATTAATAGAAAGGATGGCACAAGGATCAAGTAGCCTGTTGGATGGTCCTAAGCTAGTTGGATTGCCTCTTTTTCACCAGTGGCAGAGCTGAGTTTCAAACTCATGATTCTTGGCTTCAGGGGTGTGTGTCTTAGACCACCGCAGGATTGTGGTTTTCACATCTCTGATCTTTGAACTGTAACTTTTCTGCCTTATTGCTGGTTCTAGTTTCATGTCTGTGACAAATACCCTGACTAAAAGCTGTACAAGAGGAAAGGCTCTATTTGGCTTACAGGTCCAGGTGATGGTCCTTTATTGTGGGGAAGTCAAGGTAGGAACAAATCCTTACAAGAGCAGATCGAAATGAGTATATCCATGCTGCCTGCTTGCTTGCTCTTAGCTAGCCTTCTCCATTCTTACATAGTTCAGGGCCCAGTTTAGGGAATGTTGTCACCCACCATGGACTAAGTCTTCCTGTATCAACTAACAAGGCAATCCCATAGACATGCCTACAGGCCAATCTAACCTGTTTAATTCTGCTCTTCCTGGGTCAGATGCTGTGGGGTTGACAGTTAAAAGTAACCAGCACATTGTTTAACTTTTTAACAATTAGCCAAAATTTTGTCAATTTTCCTAAAGTAAAATTCCATAGCTTGGTTCTGACAAAGCTTAAGAATAAGTCAATCTATCATTCCCCTAGGCAGCTACTGCATGCTCTTCTAGAAGGGTTAAAAAGTCACATGGGGCTCCATGGCCACATCTGTGCTATTGTCACAACTCTGTGTAAATTTACCCCATTCCGTGGAGGCCCCCTGGAAGTAGCCAGATGGTCTCTGTCTTGGTGAGGAAGAGGCCACCCTGAACCACCAGGATTGATTGCCCTGATGGGTCACAAGGAAAACAAATACTGTCTCAGCTAAGTGGGGATGACTCTGTTGCTTAACTCTATGTTAGAAGTCAAGAACTCAGAAATCAAATTACTCACAATCATGTCTGACTTGCTTGCTTGTTGTAGTCTGTTTACCAGAATTAAACTACCATTTAATGCTTTCACATCATTGTCTTTCCAAAGGTGGGGTGGTTGCAGGATATTTTGAATAGTTGTAGAGTAATTGGAAGAGCCACCCTCCCTGCTCCTCCCACCCCACCACAGAAGGCAACGGGAATACAAAACTAGACATTTGTATATTCTTTGGGGTGAGGGTCTGCTTTGGGGAATATGTCTCCATAGTCATCCATCCCAGCTTTCTATGCTGCCCACAACTCTTATCAAGCAGAGAGGCTTCATCAGTGTGTGAAAGCAGGGCAGCCTGTCCACAGTCAAGTAGACCTGTAATATAGACCACAGACACATGGGGAGCTTTTCTCTTTCCTTCACTACCATTGCTATCTTTTTCTTCACTAAAAACAATCATTTCTTATCTTAAATTTTGACCCCTTTGTTTGGAAGTTCAGTTCTGTGACTTTGTTCCTCAAAGCTCTGGGTCGGTGGGCCATCGGCACTGGATTCTCCTGGGAGACTGTTGGAAATGCAGGGTCTCAGGGTGTATCCCACACCTCAAACCAAAGCACACCCCACCCTGTGTGTGTGTGTGTGTGTGTGTGTGTGTGTGTGTACATTCACATGAAGAGTTCAGAGGTCACAGAGGTCAAAGCTAAGTGTCTTACTTAATCACTCACCCCCTTACTTTTTGAGATAAAAATCTCTTCATGAACCTGGAGATCACTGAGCCAGCTGGAGTGGCTGGCTTCTGAGGGTATTCTGGAGGATTTAACTTAGCTTCTCATGCTTGCACGGCAAGAATTTTACCAAGTGAGCCACTTCTGTACACCAGAACCTGCCTCCCAACAAGCTCGTAGGCAACAGCAACTGTGAGACGTCCTACTCTAGTTGTCTGGGTCTCTCTATTACCTTCAGCTAGAGTCTGCACTGAGCATTCACTTTGGGGCTAGATTTCAACTTTGGTAGGCTTTCAGAACTTAAAAACATACACACTCCAAAATTCCTTCCTTTGCCTCTCTATGATGTCATTCATTTTACCTGGCCTGCCACAAGAAAGAAAAAGGCAAATTGGGTCCAAGTCCTATATGTATTCTAAGACTAACTTCTTAATGGCATCTGTTAAAGCCTCCACCATTAACTAAGTCCCAAGTGTTGCCAAGATTAATTGAGAAATGCCTGAAGGTAAAATAAATACTGCAGCTTAGTTTAATTCAAAACCATATCAGCCAAGAATGGAGGTGCAATTAGTGATAAAGATGTTAATAATTAGTTGTGCTCTGTTAAGTTTTATATTCGCGGTTATATAGAGTGGAGAAAGAATTTCCCCAGGAGGGCAAAAATCAATGTTTCACCTTGATTGCTATTTTAATGTGCTTATTTTAATGGGGCCATCCTGTAGAAACCCTTGGGCACATTTCCAGTTTTACATAAATGTAGAATTAATTATTATGGAAGCATATAATTTTAGAGTTGGAGCAACCTTGGCGGTCATTTAATCCAGTTTAGTCATTTCTCAAATAAGGATCGAATTGCTTAAGTCTTCCGACAGAGTACTGCATGCTGGGCTTCTCTCCTCTCAGTGACCAGGGCATCTTCTCAGATCCCTTGGACATGTGTGTTCCACTTGCTTCAGAATTCCCCAAGACACTATTAAGTAGCTTATTTCTAAGGTTCTTACCCTAGCCTGCAATCTGCTCTGGTTGCTTTTGGTTCTAAGACTGAGTCCTGGAACATATTCCTGGTTCACTTTTGTTTATTTATATTATTCTAGCCCTGTCTTTTGTCTACAGTAGTTGCATAATAAATTGGCATGTATGGTCTGGAGAATGTGTCATCTTCTTGCAGAGGACCTGAGTTTAGTTCCCGGTGCCCACATCTGGAAGCTGACAACTTCCTGTAACTGCAGCTCCAGAGGATCTGATACCCTCTTCTGCCTTCCTGCACACAAGTAAAAATAAAAGATAGTGAACTAAATTGACAGGCAGCAGAGTTCTGGGCCTGACCCTGATTTTCCTTTGCAGCCCTGGTCCTGAGGATGGAAACGAAGCCTTGTGCATATGAAGGACATTCTCCATTATGTAGATATTCTATACCAGTGAGCCACATTCCTGCTTGTTAGAACTAACTGTATCTTCCTACTGGTGGCATGAAATTGGACACAATGGGAGTATTTACACCATAGAAGTGGGCAAAAGCTTTACATCAGGGCTTTTGGATTTGTAGAAATGCAGAATTTAAACATTTATAAGCATAACCACTGCATATGTGATTTTCACAAGGTCTCAGAAGGCAGTGGGTCTTTACAAAGCTAAAAATTCATGTCAGCATGAAGACAACTCATTGCTTAGCTGGATTTCCTCAGGAATTATGGAATGGTAGACAGTCATTTAATCCTCACTGGTCTTTAAAGATCAATGCAGGTTGGGGCTCAGGACAGTAGGAGAATGTCATGGCTCAGGCTAAGCTCCATTTACCCAAGAATGTTCTTTGAATATGCATAGTCATGGAGATCATGGAAAATTTAGGCACAGCTGAGTGAGGGGGAAAAAAGTGAGTGGGAAAGTAACTGTTGTTGAAATTGCAACTTTATCTGTACAGGTCTCAGAAAACCTGAGTAACTCCTTATGACCTGCAGAAGTGCCCAAGCTCATGGTGTAATAAGCTTATATTGAGCACATCTTGTGATTCTAACCTCGCGCATTACCTGCAGGTCTTCCAACCACTGATTCCTACCATTCTTCTTTAGTGTCTAGGGAGCCTCTGCTCTAGCCAGCTTGTCTTTTCTGGGCTCTTGAATTGGTATACAGATTCACATGACTCTGTTGGTCTTTGTTGTGTTCCTGTCTTTAGGAGCAGGACCCGAGGTCCCATTGGCCCTGGCAAGTACGGCTATGGGAAGGCTCCCTACATCTTACCACTACAGACAGATACCACACATACTCCACAGAGGCTTCGGAGACAGAGGCCTTCATCCCGCCATTCCAGGTCCCAGGAGGCATCTGCTTCTAGGCACAGCTACAGGCCATCAGCCCACCGGTTCTCCCACAGTGGACCTGTTTACCCAAGAGACAGTGGCTCTCGTTCTGGACTGCCAGCTTCTGAGGCCTCTATCTATCAGCTGCCGTTGACTCATGATCAAAGCTATCCTGCAGCGTCAGGTCTCTTCCATAGCCCTGAATCGAGCAGCAACAGTGGTGCTAGGCCCCATGGAGCAGCTCAGACCTTTCCCCAGCATCTTCGATCTACAACCATCTCATGCATTGGCGCCTATCGACAGTACAAACTGTGCAACACCAACGTGAGTACACAACACCTCAGTCCGGGCTTGGAGGAAGCGGTTTTTCTTCATTTCTGATCAGTTGGCACCCAATACAGGGGAGATTGAGGGAACCATGTTAACAGGCTTTTATCATCTCTCTCTTTCTTTTCCCTCTATGTAGTCACCCATATGTGTTGTGTGTGTGTGTGTGTGTGTGTGTGTGTGTGTAAAGTTAATACACAGTGGAATAACTTCAATAATCATGTAATCGTGATATTATTAATTGTTCATTTCAGGATAACAACTTCAAAAGTCTCAGCAGGGTATGCCAAAGTGATTATATGATTTTGTATGTGTGTACCTGTTTACATGTGTGCACAGGTGTGTTTAGGGCAGAGACCTGTGTCAGATGTCTTCTTCACCCATTTTCTACCATACTTTTTATTTATTTTTTCTTGATAAAGATGTATTTATTTTTATTTTCATATATGTGTGTGGGTCTCTATGAATTTGTATACATCATGTGGGTACAGAGCATATGGAGGCCAGAAAAGGACATCAGGTCCCTTGGAACTGGACAGCTGTGAGCCGCCTCATGTGGGTGCTGAAAACCAAACCTGAGTCTTCTGGAAGAGCAGTATATATGTTAACTGCTGATTCGTCTCTCCAGCTCCTCCTTATTTTGGGAGAGCAAGGGCTTGTTGAATCTGATGCTTGCTGATTCAGAGATTTAGATGGCCAGCAAGCCCCAAGGATCCTTCTTCTGTTCCTGTGTCTCCAGCACTGGGATTATAGCCACACACCACCACATCCTTTTGTGGCAAGTGTTTTGCCAAATGAGTTATCTCCTTAGCCTCAACAATCTTTATTCTTTGCTCATGAGTCTATGGGTTAAGTGAAGTTTGGCTACCAAGGAAGTAGATGTTCGGGGAGGAGCCACCTAGAAGTCGTCTTAGAGGCTCCTTGCTACTCCATAGAGAAAACATTTCAGGTAATGTTCCACAAAGAAGAAGGTGGGGAAATCATGAAGAGTCCCATCTTAGGGGAGAAACCTGGACAGCTAGGACAGGAGATGCCTGCAGAATGCCCTGGCCAGCAATTACATTCTCACTTGTGGGGGTGTTTTCAAAGAATTTAAGAATTTGAATAGCTGTCATGGTGTGGATAGTCTGAATACTCACCTTGGATATTATTCATTAAGTACTTACTGATCCCTCTTTCTTCCCATATTTCAATAATCTCTGTTTTTATTCATAACTCACCTCAAGCCAGGCATTGCACATGCTACTTTTCCTGCTTCCTTTAATCCTCTGCTTGACTATGAAGTCGTTGTCCTCTCCATTTCACAGTTGCAAAGTAAGGTTCAACCACTTGGGCAGACACCACAGCTACTGGATAGTTACAAACTGTGTCTGATCCGGTGCGCGGCTTCTAACGGCAGTGTCAAGCCAGGGAGAGAAGAGAAAGGAAGGCGGGAATGCAGAGAGGTTAAGTTTCTAAGCTGCTACAGTTTTCATTAATAATTTAATCTGCCTTAATACCCGTCAGTGGTTAACAGGACAGCTGGTACATATTAGCTTCAATTTCCTCATTAAAAATCTATTTCCTGCTATGGAGTCTATAGAAGTGACTTAATTTGTGATCTTAATAATTCCTCCAAACGCCTGCCTCGCCTTTTCAGCCTGTTCCTTCATGGTGAGATCTCAGGGATTATTTGTTCCTATAAAGTACTCATTTTTCTAAAGCCATAGCTAGCCAGCCAGCCAAATTGCAGTGAATTCCGTGCCATGGAAGATGAAAGCTCCATTGTCCTATTGGACTGAGGATGGAGCTCTGTGGTAGAGCATTTGGCTAGCGTGCATGAAACTCTACATTTGATCCTCTATAATGAAAAAACAAAGTCAAATCTACTTTCTAGTGTTGTTATGGGGATCAAATGAGGTGTCATTTAAAAATATTTTGTGAATTGAAAAAGTAAGGAGTTACTTGCCTCCAGGATCAGATGTGGCTCTTGTTTGGAATAAACACTGTTCTATTAAAATGAAATAAATTCTTTGGTAAAGTAGAACACATTCTCCCATTGACAAGTACATTTTATGATTTTGAGTTCAAAGTAAATCATAAGGAGAAATGAAAGAATAGAGGATACTGGGAGTAAATGTGAACCATCATCTACTTAGCCCTTCTTTCATTTGATCTGTGCTTTTAAAATAATTAAGTGTATATATATATATATATATATATATATATATATATATATATATATAGAGAGAGAGAGAGAGAGAGAGAGAGAGTGCTTTATGTGGGGGAGTCCTTGAGGAGGCCAGAAGAGGGTGTCATATCCCTGGAGCTGGAGTTACAGGAGTCATTTGAAGTAGCTACTAGAATCTGAACTGGAAAAACAAGTGATCTTGGCCCATGAACCATCTCTCAATAAATATCAATTTATTATCCAATTACTGTTTGCAAAATAGGGAGCTTGGACCAGGCATGGTAACATATGTCTTTAATCTCAGCACTTGGGAGGCAGAGTCAGGCTCATCTCCATGAGTTGGAGACCTGCCTGGTCTACATAGTGAAGGCTCCATAGAAAGACCATGTCTCCAAAAACCAAACCAAAACAGAGAGAAGAACAAAAACAAACAAACAGAACAGAACTAGGAATGGTACAGAAAGACAGAAGTGGGCCAGTCACCTCTCTGGTCCCTTGGTCGCTTGACTTGCATTTTAAAAGTAGACACTCTGCTAGATCCATGCTGACAATAGCAGGCCCACTCTCATTAGGTAGAAGCCATGGCTTCCCTGGGAGCCAGAGTAAATACAATGAGGAGACTGAAGTGCAGAGAAAGATTCATCTGAGTTTATTCATGATGTTGCCTGATTTTCTGGGGTAGTATGTTGCCTAGGCCAGCTGTGAACACACTATATAGCAGGGGATGATCTTGGACTCTGCTGAGATTGTAGATGTACACCACCATACCCAGTGCTTTGAACATTTTTAAAGTAGGAAATTGGTAATTCTCCAATACAGAACAAAAATCTAATGCCCTGTACCTTACAGATTTCATTCCATAATTTTTTGTTGTGAGAATTTATATAGTGCATGCCACTGTCCAGGCTACACATCCTGCCTGCCTTTATGAGGAGATATCATCTCCCATGGCTCTTGATATTGCCTATTTTCTTTTTATAAGCTCGGGACTTCTTGGGACTTGCACCATGGCCCATGAATACTTAAAAACTTCCCCTTTTAAGGAGTCTTCAGGCCATCTCTGGGTATGATGACCCCCTGGAAGGTTCTTTGCTATTTAGTATAGACTCAAAGCTTCTTATGGTGAGACTATACAAAGAAAACCTGGAAAAGAGAAAGGTACATGGGACCAAGTCCAAAAACAGCCAGGCTCTGGGTGCTAAGAGTTTGGAATCTCAACACGGGTCCTTCATTGATGAAGCCTGTGAATTTTCTGCTATAGACTCACTTCTCTGTAATAAAACTATTGGGAGGATTTGGTCAGATAGCCATTCTCTATCTCTTTACAAAAGAAAGTAGATTGTTTATATGCATATTTATATGAATTCTGATGGCTATGTTTACCACTATATGTTGAAGAGAACAATCCCAAAGTCTGAGCTCCTAGACTTCAGCCCCTTTTCTAAGGCTTTTCTAAGGCTTTTCTAAGGAGAGCAGTCTCAACATCCTAGCATCCTAGTGCCAATGGTATCAAGTAGATAACTTACGGATGCCCATGAAGAGATGAAATGCATCCCTAAATTGTGTTGATCTTCCTACTCCAAGAGGAAAAGGCCAAGGACAATATTATAGAAAACATTATCTAAACCAACGGAAGATGCAGGTTAGTCCTTAGGTCCTCTCCAAAGATTAAAAAGAACAAATGCACTTTCAGTTCTCTTCTGGATAGTATCTGGGAGAAGAGAAACACAGGATATAATCAAGTACAAGCTGTAAACAGCAGTGTCTCAACTCCATCCTTAAACTTGCACTCAGTTTTGATGCCCCCCCCCCCATTTCTAAGGTTCTTACAACATGGTGCTCAATTTTGAGATGTATGGTAATAACTATGAGGAGGCCAGATTAGGGGCAAATATTATGCAACTATATATATCAGAACCCTGTCTCTTCTCTGTTCATGGCCCCTCCATCCACAGCACAATTGTCTAAAGCAGAGATTCTCAACCTTCCTAATGCTGTGACCCTTTAATACAGTAAAATTCCTCATGTTGTGGTGAACCCCCCCCCCACCATCAAGTTATTTTGTTGCTACTTCATAACTGTACTTTTGCTACTGTTATGAACTTTAATGTAGAGGTTTGTTGGGGGACATGGCCCATGGGTTGAGAACTGCTGGTCTAAAGAGCTTCAGGGGAAGTCCTGCTTGCATGTACTTGTTTGGCATTGTATGTGTTGCTAGAATACTTGCCAAGCAGGGGAGAATCCTGGGAGCACAGAGTGGGGGCCCCAAGTTGGGGAAGACTCTACTAAATAGGGGATGGTTAATCTAGGTTTATAAAGATGACCAGCAAAGACAAAAAAAGAGCATGTGGGAACATAGAAAGGCTTAGCCAGGGGCAGAAAGAGGTAGGCAGGATTGTGTCAGGATCTCAGGTGCTTACCAGGCTGTGGGTGAGCACCGTCTTTTCCCTGCCCCTTCCTCCTTCCTGCTATGAATAATCAGAAACCTTTAACTGGAATGGATCTTTTAACAGATCAAAATCCAGCAACCTGATGTGACCTTTGCTTGACTTTTTAGATGCATGTGAAACATTTTATGTAGAGTGAAAGTCAGAAAGCAGCTTAAAGTGCTGTGCATGCTTAGAAGAATTGGGTAGCAGGATCTGAGTCCAAGTCCAGTTCAAGCTTCTCACTAAAGATGCCTGGAGTTCCTGTGGGGTTTTTATTGTTGTTGTTTGTTTATTTTTACTTGTTTGTTTTCCTTTAAAGAAAGCAACTACCTGTCTTGTTTAATTGGAGATTAAAATTAATTACAAGGCTGTATGGGATAGTACCCATGGGTGGCCACTAACTTGGGTGTTGAGACGAGTATCCTTGGCTTGGAGAGCCACTTAACTATCTGGAGTCCCCCGTAAGGTGCAGAGCATAATAACCTCCACCCCTTAAGCTTATGTGAGGTTCCCATATGGTCATGTATGGAAATGTCAAACGCAGCTGCAGGCATTTGACCACTGAACCATACCCCCAGCCCATCTGTATGTGGACAGGTTGAAATCTCCAAATGGTGATCATTACTGGACCTGGATGGAGCCAGCGAGGAGGTGGAATAGCGGAGGAATGAGTGCTGGTGCAGGGGCTTTTGGCAACTCTGCTTTCTACTCAGGGGTCTTGGAATCTCTATGGTAATTTTGCGTTTATATACATACTTATATAATGTATATATATGTATATATGTATATATATGTCTATATACACATGCACAAAAGTTATACATATGAGTTGTGCATACATATGTACTATTTACAGTTAACATTTTCCATGCTTATAAAAATATTGTATAGGATCAATGAAATGATTCAACAGGTAAAGGCACTTAACACAGATTGTGATGATCTGGGTTCAAGACCCAGGAGCTGTGTAGTAGAAAAGAAGAATTGACACCCTCAAGGTGTCCTCTAACCTCCACATGTTTATTCTGGCCCATGCATGTGTGCACTTGTGCACACATACACACCAGGGTGGTGGTGGGGAGATGCTTGTATACACAAGTACACACACACACACACACACTAAATAAAATGCAATGGTGTTTTTTAAAGTGGTTCAATAAGCAATGAATGTAACCACTTTAAAATAAAGTTGAACAAATAACAGCATTGTAATGTTAGAGATAGGTTTATCTGGCTCAGAAGATGTAACAGTTAGTGCTTAAAAGATGTAGTTCCTAGGCCAGGGAAATCTTAGTCTGTAAAGTGCTTAAGGACGGTGATCCCCAGAGAGAGCTCAGATAAAAAAAAAAAAAAAAAAAAAAAAAAAAAAAGCTTGTCTTGGAGATGTGCACATGTAACCCCAATCTTGGGAGGCGAATTCCTGGAGTAGGGTGGTCAGCTAGGTAGTCCTAATCAGTGAGCCACACCAGAATGAGACCCTGTGCCAAAAAAAAAAAAAAACAAACAAACAAACAAAAAAAAAAAAAAACAGGATAGCACCTGAGAAACAATACCTGAGGTGGTATTGTCTGGCTCCTACATAAATGTGCCTACAAGCATGCACACACCAGCACACATAACACACACTTTCACACACACACACATACCACACACGGTTCCTGTGCCTGTCTGTTTCATTCTATATCATTTTCTATATCATTTTCTAAACTTTCCCCATCACCCTTTGACTGAAATGATCCCTTTCCTCCCATTTCCTCCCACTCCATTGATTCTGCCAGCCACATGTTTTTTTTTTGTTGTTGTTGTTGTTTTGTTTTGTTTTTGTTTTTGTTTTTTTTACTTTCAGTCATAGTTTTAGCTACATCCAGTATGTTGATTTATTTTAAAAAAAGAAAAATCTATCACCATTAAAAGGATGCGGGGATGCGGACTCCTTTTTTTTTTTTTTTTTTGTTCTTGTTTTGTTTTGTTTTCATTAGACATTGAATGTCCTATTGGCAAACACCTTTATCGCACCCCCAGTCAAGAGTCTTTATCTTTCTTGAGTTGGCCTATGCAATCCCGAAAGAAACTGTGTCAGTCTTCTCAGTACCCTCGTAGCCACAACACCTAGCACAGGGACTGTTTGCTTTGGAGTGGAATTTCAAACTCTACCAGGCAGGCATCAGAAGCTGAGAAGCCACCCTTGTTAACGGAAGTGTAAGTTCCTTAGGACGGTATGCTTTCTCAACTAGTCAGTAAAAACTTTTTTTTTAAAGTATTCTTATAGGTATAGACACAGATAATTTAAGGAATCGGAAGTACGTGAATGACCTGAGACAGGGCCTGTTTGTATGTTTGTGTGTGCAGAGAACTTAACAATAGAGGACTCTGACTGGGGATGTGGCCTAGTTGGAAGAGTGCTCGCCTGTCATACATGAGGCTGTGAGTTTGATACAAGGACCTCATAAAGTGGATATAATTTTGCCTGTCATCTCAGCACTAGGGGGTAGCGGTAGGAAGAACAGAAGTCCAAGGCCATCCTTGGCCACATGATGAGTTCAAAGCCAGCCTGGGATACATGAGACCTTGTCTTTAAAAAAAGAAAACATTCTTCTGGGTGAGCGGATGGATTTGGTTACATTGACATGCTTTGGGGCTTTGACCTATGCCCTGGAATGAGAAGGAAACTTCTTCTGGGGGAGCATTATGAGCTTCTTCTTTTGGATGAAAAATGATGCTCTTGGGGATTAAGAAAAATTCAGATTATAAATGAAATGCAATGCCTTGACTTCAGATACACCATTTCACTGATTATGGGAGTGGTGTGAGGTGGTAGGGGACCTTCTGAAAGGCAGAGGTAGAGCTGGTCCTGTGTGGCTTGAGAAAAGAGATGGTGAACACCAACAGTGGTAATTGGGAGGGCATTTTGGCCTGTGGATCCTTGTTCTTCAGATGGAGGTTGAATCTCATTTTCCAGCTATAAAAGAGTGAGTAGGAGAATGTTTGCCAAGAGTGCCAGTCTTCCAGTTGCTTGCTCATGGGTTTGGAAATGTGGGGTTTGTCTTTGGTGTGCTCCTCTAAGCTCCCATTTACCAAACAGTGCCATGAGCTGGCAGCTTCGGTGCACACTGAGTTAAGCCTCACCCAAATCTCTGGAGATCAGGTGAAGGCAGGGATGGATGCAAAGTTTGCCATGCCTTGTGATAATTTAGCCAATAAGAAGGTGTGTGTGTGTGTGTGTGTGTCTATATGTGTAAACATGTGCATGCAGGCATGTGCTTACATGAGTGATCATGTGTGTAGAGGTCAACTTCCCATGTCTTTCTTCAGACCTTTTCCTCCACCTCTTTTTTTTTTTTTTTTTTTTTTTTTTTGAGACAGGTTCTTTCAATATCTGTTCAGCCTGTGAGCCTCATGGATGTTCTTTAGTCCCTTTGCCCCATGTCTTTGTCCTTTTAGTCCAGGGGTTTACAGGAATGTGTATTACTTTGGCTTTTCATAGTGGTTGGGGGGGGGGAGGTCCTGGAGGATCTGAACTCGGGCCCTCATGCTTCCGTGGAAAGCACTTTTCTGACTGAGCCATATCCCCAGTTCCCTAAGTCAGGTTTTTACCTGAGCTACACAGCATTTGCTAGCTTTTGGGGTTACCATCTGTGTTTCAGGTAGGTCTGGCTACCTGTCCTCAATAAGCTAATTAAAAGAACCAAGTTGAAAGTGGAGAATAGAAAAGTGTTTTTATTCAATGCAACCACATTGGGAAGAAAGAGATCCAGTGGAACCCCCAAGTCACTTTTCCTCTTGGGGTCCTGAAGTGAGAACAAAGTTTAAATAGAGGGCCAAGGATGTACATTGCATGTCTAAGCAGTCCCACCAAGGTGTGGTCCTGCCCACCAATGACCCATCACTATCTTAGCTGCAATTTTATCCTGTAGGGTGGTCTGTTAGAGCCTAGTGAAGTGTTTTTCCTAGAGGCATGTCCTCTGATGGGTGCCTTTTCCTCCTCCAAGCATCACATCCCAGGGATGGTGTGTCTGGTTTCTTTGGTGTCCTCTGCTTCAACAGTCCAGTAGTCAGATTGAGAGGTGTAAGTGTCTCTGAGGAATGTCTTCATTTCTACCAGCCTCTTTCTCATGAAGGCACAGGAACATTTCTAGATTTCTTTTTTACTTTCCTTCAGGGGAGAAGTTAAGTGTACCCTCTGTTGCCATGGTAGCTGAGCTTTTGATTGAATCTAGAATAACTTCAAGGATTAAAAAAAAAAAAGTACATATCTTACCCAGGCAGATTCAATGTCAAATTTCTTGACACCATCTTCACTGGGCACAGTGCTCCTCCTCAGGAGAGCAAAGTAATTTAATTACCAAAAGGTGAGTGTTGGATCATTGATGGTGGCTTGTTGAGCAGTGAAATTAGGCACTCAAAGTTGTCAACTCCGATTAACCAGTGTCACTAGAAATGTAGCCAGAAGTTCCATAATTCTCTGTGAGTCATTGCATCCCCGGGCACTTGTGAGACAGGGTTTTGGAGAGGGCATGCACTGCTTTATAAGGATTCAGTTGCATCTTCATTTTTCTTCCAGTAAAGGTCCAGTGGAAACATCCCTCCCTCTCTGGGGCGGACAGGGGCACTTGAGGGGAGGCTGTCTCCCCAAGGGCATTCCTTGGCTGTAGTGCTCCAGCCTTTGCTGGTTCCATCCTGAATAACCCTGTTCTCTTTCTACATGGCTTCCTCCTCCACTACCACCCCCCCACACCAGTTTTCTGGTTGAAGACTCTAAGAAACTATGCCCCACGGGCAAGACTCAGTTCTCTGTAGAAAACCTGCCCAAGGCTGGTTTACAGTTTAACACACACACACACACACACACACACACACACACACACACACACACAGAGAGAGAGAGGGGGGGGGGACTGACAAGGTAAAGGCTGACTCAGCCTATGACATCAGTAAACAGTAAAAATCTAACAAATCTATCTGTAACCTGGAAATTTTAACTTCACAGAGTGCTAAAATGAAGAGATTATATGCTGATAATAAGAGACAAGTACAAGCAGATGTAATCTCCAAAAGAGACATAAAACAGGATTTCCCTGGGCTGCTTGGTGTCATCCTCACTCCTTAGGGCTGCAGCTGCATCACCAAGCTTCCGAGACTGGGGCTGACCTAGGCTTCCAGAGCTGTCCCAGTGGTAGTCAGTGAGGGCATTAGGTGCTTGAGTCTCCCTCCCTCCCTCCCTCCCTCCCTCCCTCCCTCTCTCTCTCTCTCCTTGGATTGAGCTCAGTGTTTTAAATAACATTTGTATTTATCCATCAAGAGTTCCCACAATGATCATCATTCCCTTCCCCTGGATCCCCTTCCATCTCCCTACCCACCCACCTCCCGCCTCTCAAACCAGTGAACCAGTGAGTCTGGTTTGTGTTGGCTGACTTCTGCTGAGCAGGGGGTCTGCCCTTGGAGTGTGGTTGGTATACCAGATGTCACTTCCTCAAAGAAACTGACTTTCCCTCCCCCAGTACCAATCAAATGTGAAATAACTCCTTGGCTGGGTGTGGAGTTGCCTGTCCACTTCCTTTCTCCATGCTGTCATGTTTGAACTTGTGTGTGTTGTCATGGTCACTGTGAATTCATATGTGCTTCAGCCCTTTATGTTTGGAAAATGGTATTTCCTTGAAGCTGTTCCACTCTGGCTTTTAAAATCTCCTCCACTTTCTTCTTCAGAGATTCCAGAGTCTTGAAGGGAGGAATGTGATGTAGACATCCCATTTAGGGCTATGAATTCTGTCTCTGTGCTTGCAGAGTGAGCACATTGCCAACTGAGCTATCGCCACAACCCCAAGAAGCAGTATGACACATCTTGTAGTGGCTCTTCCTCTCCAAGACAGTGCTGAGGACTGCTACAGGTCATTTGTCCTTCCTTCCTTCCTCCCTCCCTCCCTTTCTCCCTTCCTTCCTTTCCTTTTATTGGAAAAAATTTTTTTTCTCACATAATATGTCCTGATTATGTTTTCTCTTTCCTCTTCTCCTCCCAGTTCCTCCCCACCTCCCTTCCCATCTGGATTCAGTCCCTTTCTGTCTCTCATTGGAAAACCAATAGGCTTCTAAGGGACAATAATAAAATAAATATGGGTATATTCCCAAGAGTGGTATAAGCTGGAACTTGAGGTAGATCAATTCCCATCATCCTGAGGGACTGCCACACTGACCTCCATAATAGCTGTACACATTTGCAGTTTCCTCAGTGACACGCCTCCTCCAAAGACCATACTTCTAACCCTTTCCAAACAATTCACCTACTGGAGAACAAGTGTTCATAAACGAGCCTGCAGGGCCATTCTCATTCAAAGTGCCATTCTGTTCATAGAGGCATAAAGCAGACTATCTCTGTGGTCTTCAGTTTTGACATGTGCTACCAGGTTAATGAAGGGTGGCTTCTAGCCAGAGCCTCACCTCGGAGCAGCTCAGCATCATGCAGGTGTGGTTATGCAAGAAACAGACATTTGGTCATTTGGTATGGTCTGTTTCTGTGGAGAAAACCTGCAGGACAATGGCTGGTCTGGCTGTGGTCAGTCTCTGGGCCCTGCCTCTGTGTCCTGTGGGAGCTTGGGCAAGGTATACCAGTTCTCTGGCCTCAGTCCTCACACCTATAGGTTAAAGAGCTTTATTTTAACTCTCTGCAGACCCACACTTCTGGGTTAATTGATCTAGAGAGAGACTGGGGTGGGTGTGGCTCTTTATTGCTGCTGTACAGCCTGGGCCTGGGACTGGTACAACATCACCAGGGAAGCGCTCTTAGTATTGAACCCTCTTCCCACCTGCAACTGATATAGGGCCTAAGACGCTCTTTTTAATTTATCAAATGATATTTCTGTTTGTTGACTTTGTATATTTGAATGCCTGCCAGAAAATTTATATAGAGGTTAGAGGATAGCTTACAGGAGTTAGTCCTTAATAAATTTTCTGTATTTCAATAATAGGTTTCTCTGTGGACACAGTAAGCCATATCAGACCAAACTGAAAAAGTAAAAGAACAGGTTTATTTGAGCAGAGCAACTCCCAGGTGAGTTCTCCAGCCCCAGAGATCGGGCCAGAGAAGTCACACATCTAAACTGAAGCAGGGAGCTTATATACCCTGTAGGTGAGGGGTGATGGTGTGTCCACCATACTAAGCACTTGAGGTGAGGTCTTGGGCTTCTGGCAGCTTTAGGGGAGGAGCTGCCATAGCCACCAAGAATATGGAACCGAGCTTTTTTGGTGCCTTTTCTTTCTTTGAGGTTCTCTGAGAGGGTGGGGTTTGGAGAGAGAGAAATGGAGCAAGGAATGAGCAGAAAGCTCCAGCTGAACGCTTTTCTCCTTCTGCATACGGGTCCCAGGGGTTAAGGGTTTTTGCCCACTGAGCCATCTCACCAGCCCAAGAAGCTCTCTCTCTCTCTCCCTCCCTCCCTCCCTCCCTCCCTCTCTCTGTCTCTCACTCTCTCTCTCTCTCTCTCTCTCTCTCTCTCTCTCTCTCTGTGTGTGTGTGTTTAACAAGTCCTAGTGTTTTTTTTTTTGTTTGTTTGTTTGTTTTGTTATTTTGGGGTTTTTTTTCCCCCAGACAAATGTGGGGACTGATGCAGAGACAGTGACTTTTCCAAGTCACTTAACTGATCACTTGCTAAGTGTACTTGACTCTGGAAAGGGAACATGAAAAGCATCCTCTTCTGAGTATGCTGGCTCAGGCCTGCAATTCCAGCACTTGGGAGAGGAAAGCAAGAGAGCTAGGAGTTTTAGAACAGCCTCGGCTACAGTGTCTACCATGAAGTTACGGGCTATGTGAGACTTTGTCTCAAAAATGAAACTAATCTTTTCCCGGGGATGGCTGCTATTGTTGGGAACACGTGCATGTTCATAATCAGGGGGGCCAGTGGGTAGGCTTCCAGAGCTCTAGGAGATGGCCACCGGGACTTAACAGTCCCTGATGGATTGTAAGAGCTCAGCTGACCCAGTCTCTCCCCTCACTGATCCCTTCACATTCTGCCTAAAATGTGGTCTTGTTGAATATGGTTTTCATCAGATCAAGGTTCTGGCTACCCTGAGATCAGGACCATCAGCTTCTCTCCACCATCGCCTAGGAGGGGATGGCTTCCTCCTGCTGAGTCTCATTCTTCTCTCTGTTCTTTCATCTTCCAGAAGATCTTATGCTTCTGAAGACATACAGCAGAATTCTTTATAAACCTAGAGGACTTTGAGCTGTTAGTTTATTCCTGAAATTTATGGTACAGTGCTCTGTAATGTTTAAGAGGCCAGGGGCTCCTTTCCCTTCCCCTTCACACACACACACACACACACAAATATACACATATACACATGTATACACACACACATACATTTACATGTATACAGAGATACACACCCCACATACACACATGTACACACCATTTAAACAGGGTGTAGCTGGGTTTTGAAATGACAGGTCATACTTTACCAACAAAGTGAGTTAGTGGTTCTGATCTTTTACATCTGTTCAATCTCACACACTGATGTGTTCGCCATTTGCAGTCTAGATAGAAATACGCCACATGGAACTGCCTGTTTTCTTTGGGTATCACAGTCTCATGGATACACGTGATAAGATCCAGAATCATAGACCTCATCCTAGAGTTGTGGGTTAGAAATCACTCGGGAAGGTCTCCAGGCAACAAGATCTCTGAGTGATTTTCCTGCATGTTGGGGGTTGGGAGCTTCTGGGTTGGAGAGGAGACAGAATTCAGACAGGAAAGGATGGAGAAAACAAGGAAGAGAACACTTGATGGCACCACCCTGTCTGGATTGAAACCTAGGTTCCTCCCAAGCTCCATGTCACCTCTGTGCCTCAGCTGGCCCATCCATGAAAAAAAAATCTATCTTTGAAACTACGACATTTACCTTGTTGGTGACTGTGAGGATTGAATGAGTGACATGTGAAATACATTTGAAGAATGCCTGGGCAAGGGCTCTGGATGTGTTAGCTGTGGACATTGTTCCATGCCAGGTGAAGGACATGAACAAGGAGGGACTTTGCGAGAGAGGGAAATACACTTAGTGGTCCAAAGCTGAAGGCTCTGCAAATGGTTTGCAAGAAATTAACCTGGGAGGATTTTGTTTTGTTCAAAGAAAAGAAACATTCACATTCTCACAATGGTTCTAGGCTGCAGTGAAGCCTGGAGATCTGCATTAGATTTTTCTCATGTGTGATTGTGTGTGTGTACATGTGCAGGTGTGCATGTAGGTGTGTGCATGTACATGGATGCCAGAGACCGATGTCTAATGTCCTTCTCTATTCGCCTCAGCCATGTCTTTTTATTATTTGTACTTTTGATAATTTAACTGCAACATCTCTCCCTTCCCTTCCTTCCCTCCAAACTCTTCCATACCCTCCTCCCCATTCTCCTCCAAAATATAACCTCTTTTCTTCGCAAATTGTTATTACATGCATATATTATTTGTATATATTCCTAAATATAACCTATGAAGTCCATATAATATTACTTGTATGTATATTTTAGGTCTGACCATTTGATGCTGGGCAACCAATTGATGTGCTCCCTGGGGAGGACCATGTCTCCCACTCCCAGCTTTCCTTGGTTACCTGTAGTCCTTTGTGTAGGGTTGAGGCCTCATGGGCTTTTCCCTGTCCAGTGTGGCTTGTCCATTGGTGTCATCCTTGTTCAGCATGTTGGTGAGACTTCACAGATATAGGTTCTGATATGACTAGGATCCAGTCTCCCAGGGTATCTCTGACCTCTTACAGTCTTTCTGCCACCTCCTCTGCCATGTTCCCATCGCCTCCCACTGAACCTGGACCTTGCCAATTTGGCCTGACTGGCTGGTCAGTTATGCCCAGGGAGCCTCTGTTTTCTGCCTTTCTGGTGCTGGGTTTCTGAGTATGTGCCGCTGTTAGAAGTTTCTGGAAGTTTCTTCTTTTTAAACATGCCTTCTAAAGCATCCCAAATTCAGATCCTCAGGCTTGCTCTTTACCACTGAGCCGTCTCCCAGCCACTAAATCATTTATTATTTTTTATTTGCTTATGTGTTTATTCATGTAGTACTAGGGTATACAGGACTAGGGTACTACAGACTAACCTAGCAACTGCCTCACTCTAAAATTTAATAAAGACCAGCAAATTTTCAGGAACTCTGGTTTCATTAGAGGAGGTCTGGTATTCAAAGTTGAAAGGTTTCCTAAGATTTTAAAAGCACAGATATTAACTGCATATTTTATATCTGCTTTATTAGGCATGCCCAGAAAGTGGTAGAAGTATCCGGGAGGTACAGTGCGCATCCTACAACAACAAGCCATTCATGGGGCGGTTTTATGAATGGGAACCATTTGCAGAAGGTAAGGCAGCTGGGTCTGTTCCACTGACTCAGCTGTGTCAGTAGAAATTTTTATTATTATTATTATTATTATTATTATTATTATTATGTCATCATCATTTTATCTATTGTTCCAATTATGTCATTTTCTGGTTGGTCCTGGATATGTTCAGGTGGTCCTAGCTAGAGAAAATGTGACCCTTAGAGCAGAGTGGACTGCAGAGGTCTTCACCAATTGTTGCATAGTCCAGAACACACTTGGACTGTCCTTGACTATGAGGTGTGGCTGAAAGCAAGCAACATCAGAGAATGGCAGGAGAAGTGGGCCAGCGCATGGTTTGGGGAATGAATTGGTAGATAAAGCATGAGCAAGCTTAGAGCCAAGATTTATTTTTATTTTTATTTTTTTAAGATCTATTTTTATTTTATGTGCATTGGTGTCTTGCCTACATATGTGTCTGTGTCAAATCCCCTGTAACTAGAGTTATAGATAGTTGTGAGATAGCATATGGGTTGTGGGAAATGAACCCAGGTCCTCTGGAAGAGCTGCCAGTGCTCTTAACCGCTGAGCCATCTCTCCAGCCCTGTATTTTGTCTTTTCACCTTGATACCTGTTAGAAGGGCTGGTATGTACGCTTAAGAAAGCATGCAGATTGATAATTATTCCCACATGAGGAGACCTCTCACATCTCTTCCAAACACAGAGATAAGCCAAGGTGATGGTCAGAAGTGGGCAGAGCTTCTCAATACTGTTCTGCATACTGGAGTCAATTTAAAATTCACATAATAGCATGGAGTGTGAACTAAGCTATGTTTAGTTCTGAGATGTTTCCTATAAGGTAGTCTTGGCAGCGGTCCAGGACAGCTTATGGGGATTCTATACTGGCAGCTCATTGGCTGGAGGAGGAGTCCTACTACCTTGAAGATCTTTGCCTGGGTGTCAGTTCTTGGTCTCAGCCCAAGTTGCTGGGGTGCCCCCAAAACAAGAGTCTAAAACACTGCAATCATATCCAGGACCTTGAAAAATGCCATGGGAAGGCTTGGTACTAAGATGTGCTCATGTTTGTGGGAAATCTACTCCCTCAGGGCCAAACCAGTATCACCTAAGGAGATATTAAGGTGCCTTTCCTGTCCCTTGGTACCAGGCAAAAAGAGATGGAAAGCCAACTGCTCTGAGGATGAATACAGAATCCTTACTGTCTACATGTTTCCAGAGGAGAGTGTGTGAGTTGTTAGGTGTTCAGATTGTCCTGTGACCTCAAGGTTGTTAAGAACAAATGACTATAATTGAGATATGGTATCCAGTCAAGAAAGGTGTGTGGATGAAACATAATGCCAGTAGAATGCAAATATGAGAGAGAATATGAGGTCCTGGGGCAGCAAAGAAGGGAGGGTCCAAGGTCCTGGGAAAGCAAAGGAAGGAAGGTTCAAGTTTGGGGGAGCAAGGGAAGGGGGGCCCAGGGTCCTGGGGGAATCAGGGAGGGAAGAGTCCAAGATCCTAGGGGAGTGAGGGAAGGAGACTTAAAGGGAAATTTGAACCTCTGGATGGAAGTTGGTTCTGATCTTTTCCTTTCTTCAATGCTATGTTGAGTTCCAATATGGATCCTGAATAAGGAGGGCACTGGTGGGAAACATGGTGAAGTAGCAGCATGTGCCTAGTTCAGATGGTAGCACTATGCCAGTGTCTTAGTTTAATATAAGCCTTCCATGGTTTTATAAATAGGAACAAGTTGGGTGGGGGTAGAGAAGACTACTTTGTGCTACTTTTGAAACTGCTTTGTCAATCTAAACTGGTTTCAGATAACAAACTTTTTTCATAAAAGGATTGTGCTTTCATTTAGCTTTGTCTTATGATATCTCTGTGTGATTTTCTGTGAAGTCTTTGTATGGGTAAGGAAGAGTACACAAGACTAAATTATGTAACCCCACCCCCATCCCCTTATGTATCAATCCTAAAATCTCAGTATGCAACTTTTATTTGCAAATAGGGTTGGGCTGTTGCAGATATAATTACCTAGGCTAAGGGGGTGGGAAAAGATGGCTCAGCAGTTAAGAGCACTTGATGCTTTTCCAGAGGACTGGAGTTTGGTTCCCAGCACCTAAGCTGGGCAGCTCACAACCACCTACCACCTGTACCTCCTGTTTTCAGGGGTTCTAATGTGTTATTCTTTATTCTGAGGGCATCTGCATTTACATGTCCACATCCCCACACACAGATGTAGACATCTGCACATAACTAAAAGTATACTAAATCTTTTAAAATAATTGCCTAGATTAAGTCTATGCTGGCACTGGTGGGCTTATGATCTTTAGTGGATGGGGTTCTCATCAGAAGAGAAAGTTCACAGACATATAAAGGATACCAAGTTATGATAAAGGCAGAAATGTGCCTGCAAGCCAAATGACAATGGGACATGTAACCAAAGAGAACCATCTGATCGACCCAGGCCCACACAAGACAATGTTCTCAGCCTGAGCCACGGGGGAGCCTTCTAGAAATGTTAGAGCTTTGGTCCTACTCCTAAACACTGTGATTTAATTGGTCTTGGATTTAACCTGGGCATCTAGAGTTATTATTATTATTATTATTTAAAGATCCCCTGTGATTCGAACTGAATTGAGAATGTTTGGTTGTTTTTGTTTTTGTTTTGTTTTGTTTTTTGAGCAGTGTCCTTGCATTGTTGCTAGGCTATGTATACCAGCTATTTCATGTTATTCACTGGGAAGAAAGATGCATTCTTCCCAGAAGAGCAGAACAGCCTACTCAGTGCTAGGTGCGTGCCACTGTCCCTCTGGAACTGAAGCTGGACTGGATCTTTTTTGCTGGGACAAAGTGGTTAAGAGCTAAATGTTTGTCCTGACTCTATAGCCAGGCAGACCTGGTTGAATATGAATAGCTCTATGTAGACCGCAAAGAAGTCACAATGCCAGTATGTCCATGTGTTGCAATTATTCCTGTGGAAGCTCATTCTCACCCAATTTAAGAATGATTCTATCTTTCTTGCTTTCATCTCCTCCTCCTTTGTTCTGGGCCTCAATCAAAAACCTGGAGAAACTAGTGTAATACTCAGAGGTAGCCATGAAAGTGCTTACCATGCAAGCATGATGACCTGAGTTCACTTCTCCGAACCCATGTTAAAAGCCAAGCACAGTGTATATTTGAAATTCCACTGTTTGGAGAAGAAGACAGACTCTAGGGCTTACTGGCCAGCAGTGCTCATAAGAGGTCCTGTCTCAAAGAACCAGGTGGGTGGCCCCCGCAGTTGACTCTGGTATCCATTTGCACAGCCACATGTGTGTCTCAACCCATGGAACACACACACACTCACACATACTCACAGAGAGAGAGAGAGAGAGAGAGAGAGAGAGAATAGTATGCTTCTCCTTACTGCAAGACACATCCAAAAGAGTCCAGGATTTAGCAGCTATCTCCTACATCATTACATTGTGTTACTAGAAAATTCAGCTATCTTTTATAATATTTATAAAAATGGTGTTGTTTCTCACAGACCCACAAGGAGACAAATGGTTACAGGAGTTGCATTTACTTTGGCTTTGTTTAAATAATTCTTTTTCAGTTTTTTTTTCCTGCTAAGACTCTCCTCTTAACTTTATTCTTCTTCCTTTCAAATGACTCCCAGGCTGAGCAGTGGGAGGAAGGCAACGCTGGTGTTTCTGTGTTGTGTTCAGGCTTGACGGCTGGCTTTTGCATTGGGCTCTGGGCTGTGTTTGTATGTCTTCTGCTATTCACTTGTGCCTGCTTAGGAACACAGCTGCACTCATTCAGCCCAATGCCACATAGAATAGTAAAAGCAGAGAACAGGCTCTGATAAACACATTAATTTCACCAGATGGTTCTTCTTGGGCCTTTAATCGCATTTCCTGGATATGATGACCTCGCCTCAGATAATGCCTCTAGGAATTTTTCTCACAGCCCTGTCACAGGGTAAAAGGAAAATCAGCTTGCCCCGTGTCTTCTTTGGAGCTGTCATCTCAGCTCTTTTATTCTCATCTTTGGCTTAGATAGTTCATTATGTGGTCACCATACCTAGAATGGAACAGTTTAACAAGAAGACTTGAATATTGGGGCAAATTATATTTGCCCCATCTCTTGTTATATATGATGGATATATCTCAGGTCCCCTGTAGGTGCTAAGACATTGGATAATATCAGGTCATCATGCTACTCAGAATGGTGTGCAAGTTAAAATTCAAGAATTGCTTACTTCTAAAATTTCCCATTTAATAATCTTTCAGTTACTATTGACCCCAGAAATTGAAACTGGAAAGTGAAACCATATATATAAGGAGACACCATTGTGCCTATTTTCATTCAAGAACACTGGGGCTGCTAACATTCTGGTGTCATATTTTGTTAGGTTGTTGTAGTATAGACAGCATATACCACCTTCCCTTGTTTGCTTATTCATTCCGTGGTGCTTGGAATGGAACCCAGGCCCTCATGGGTGCTAAGCACCTTACCACTGAACTATATGCCCAGCCCAGATAGCAGTGTTAATTCATTGCCTTAAGTATACTGAGAGATGAACTCAAGAGAGTCGACTTCTGAAAGTCTGAGGTGAGGCTGAGTCAGGAATGGGAGTTTGTCCACTGACAACATGAACAAAGCAATTACATTTGATCAGGAGTGGCTAGCATATGCTGCAGTAACATCCCCGGTCCTAATGACTTAACAGAAAATTCCTCTTGCTCAGACTACATATAATGCAATATGTGTCCTACTCATTTGGAGTCCCTAGCTGGAAGAAAAAAAAGTGCATCTCAATTCAGACTTCTGAGATAGGACAAGGAGACATATGATTCCTGCACCGACTTTGTGTGTGTGTGTGGGGGGGGTTCCAGACAGGGTTTCATAGTGTAGCCTTGGCTATCCTGAAACTCACTAGGTAGACCAGGTTGTCGCTGAATTCACAGAGATCCACCTGCCTCTGCCTCCTGAGTGCTGGGGTTAAAGGTGTGTGCTGCTGCCACCATTCAGCTTCCTGCACAGATTTTTTTAAAGCTTCCAACAATAGTGGTCCTCACTGTTTGTGCTCACGTCCCATTAGCCAAAACAAGTAACATGCCAGCCTTCACTTCAAAGGGAGCAGGTTGCCATCATCTTACTGTATTGAGAAAGGGCAAAAATAGACTCTTAGTGACCAGATGTAGGGACCAAGACAGGCACAAAGCTCCATTGAATTGCTTTCTTTTAAGTCCCAGTGACTTTTGTCAGGCTACTTGCAGGAATAGAAGGTTTTATCCCAGGGAATACTACTGGTAGCATTTCTCTATAAAACCATAGCATGCCAAGGGGCAACCTTCAAGATCTTCCCATTGATTAGGTCTCTGTGGTAGCAGATGTTTATGATATCTACCATCAGAACGTTGGTGCCAGGTTCCTAGGGGTGCTCATTCCCTTGCTAGCCATGTTGTTGACAAAAAATAAATCAAACAAGCAAAAAATGAGAAAAAAACCCCACCACTAACAACAGCAAAATCTACATGCAATGCTATCAAAACCATGAACCATGATGAGGGAGGCATAGAGTAAGTGTAATGAGTTGACATGAGGTGTTCTTTAGTCCTTAATCCTTGGGATTTATGAACTTTCAGAAATAGCAGGGAAGCCTTAGGGCAATGGGAGGCAGTTCCTATTCCCCAGTGAGGAATCTAAAATGGCCCTACAAGATCCATTCTCCAAGCTCTTTCATATATGCTGGGGAGAATACCTAGCAAGACTGGGCCATGCATATGCTTTAGAGATGGGTGTCATGGAGAACAAAGTAAAGTGCACAGGGCAACCTCTCTAAGAAGATGGAAGGATAGTTTTGGTTTCTTACATGTTCGTTTTGAGTTAGTGTTGACCTCAGCTAAAAAGATGCCCAAGAGAAGCTGAAGGTGTGAGACTCTAACTTAGAGAGATTGCTGAGGTCTGAAGATTCATATATTGAGTCAATCACCTCCAAAGATGATTGGATAAGACCTTCAAGAGAATTTAGAATCATAAGGTAGATCACATAGGGATCAAAAATTAAGCTTTGTATCACAGCAAGGATGCAGAAGTAAGAGACTTGGGATTGAGGCAGTATCTTTGTTGGTAAAGAGCTTGCAAAGCATCTATGATGCTATGGTGGTTTGAAAGAAAATGACCCCCAAAAGGAGTGGCACCATTAGGAGGTGAGGCCTTGTTGGACTAGATGTTGCTTTGTTGGAGGAAGTGTGTCACTGTAGGGGTCAGGTTTTGAGGTCTTCCATGCTCAAGCTACACCTAGTATAGGACACAATTCATATCCTGTTGTCTGACAATCAAGATGTAGAACTCTGTGCTCCTTCTCCAGCACCATGTCTGCCTGCATGCTGCTATGCTTTTCACCATGATGGTAATGGACTAAACCTCTGAAACTGTAAGCTGTCCCCAATTCAATGTTTTCCTTTATAAGAATTGCTATGGTTGCTAGGTGGTGGTGGTGGTGCATGTCTTTAATCTCAGCACTCAGGTGGCAGAGGCAGGCAGATCTCTGTGAGTTCAAGAGTAGCCTGACCTACAAAGAGAATTCAAGACAGCCAAGGCTATACAGAGAGACCCTGTCTTAAACAAACAACAAGAAAAGAATTGCCTTGGTCATAGTGTTTCTTCACAATAATAGAAATCTTAACTATGACAGAACCCTGGATCTGGTCCCCAGCATCTCATAAACTATGCATGCTAATTCATGCCTATAATCATAGCAATTGGGCAATAGAGGCAAGAGTAGCAGAAATTCTGTGTCAGCCTTGGTCATCTACAAAAATGAAAAGCTAATAGTAAAATAAAATAAGAGGCTCAATCATTAAAGAAGATCAGAAAGGTGGTCCAGTGGATGGGAAAGAAACCAGAGTATAATAATCCCAGGATATTAAAAGAAAAAAATATGTAATTGTATATGCTAATGAAATTCATTACTTATAATGTTTCCTTTCATGTACTACAATGAAAGTTAAGGACTGGGTGTTTTGGGCCCTCAAAAATTCATATATTGAAGTCCTAATCCTTATTTTGGTTTTTTTTTTTTTTTTTTTTTTTTTTTGGCAATAGGACTTCTAAGAAAATAATTGCAATTAAATGAGATCTGATGGGTGGGGGGATCTGAGCAGATAGGATTAGGGATTAGCATCTACATAAGAGGACTACATACTAGACTTTTATCTCTGAAGAGGTGTGAGCATGTGACACAGTAGTGGGTACCAACAAGCCAAGAGAAGAGGCAGGCCCAGGGGGAAAGCCCACTCTGCTAGTTTGATGTTAGGTTGCCAGCTTTCCAAATCATGAGAAATAAATTTCTATCATCTAAGCTATCTAGTCTGTTATTTTATTTTGCAGGTTATGTTGACTTAGACAATGAGGATCAAATAAGATTATTTTTTTAAAATTTGTACATACTTTATTGAACATGTGCTATGTAATTGGCATAGATCTAGGTGCTAACTCCACCTCATAGTAACTATCTAGATAGTGTTATGTTCCTCATTTTGTACAGGAAAGGGAGATATAGAACAGTCCAGTTATTTGCCCTTGACCAGCCATCTAGCAAATAGTACAGCCTCTCAAACTCAAAGTCTGCCAATAGAATCTTCACTCTGGTGTGGATGGGGCAGGAGAAATGTTTCAAAGACACAGACAATGCTTCAAGAAGTGAGGGAAAATGAAAACTCCAAAAACAAAACTGGAATGGCCCATTGCCCATTCAAGAATGTTCTAGAATATTGCCCATTCCCGACTGGAGAAAAGGTTAGGGGGATAGCCATCTCATAAAAGAGTCTGCTATGAAGAAGGCATATTGAGAGTGTTCAGTGGTTTAAGAAGAAAGAGAAAGACTTGTTGAGAATGGTGGAGAGAACAGAATGACTGTGGACCAAGAGAATGAGAGTCACACAGAGGAGCAAGGATGCCTTGGAAGCCTATCTGCAAACCTGTTATGTCCTAGCAGCAAAGATGATGAAGAGACACCATCTTTTCTCCCTACAAAATGTATGCTATTACTTCATTGCACACTCTTAAGGGAAGTTTCTTCACCATGTAACAAAAATTAATTTATTTAAGACAAATGAAAGGAAGTATATGTCCATTGCAGTGTTTTTCAAAAAATGTGCATAGTCCTTTTTTTCCACAAGAGATCAACTGGAAACAAACCAAGTACCCATCAACAGGCTTCTACATAAACTAGTTGTACATTCACCCAGCAGAGTATTATTTGGCAATAAAAATAGAACGGGCTACTGATACATATAAAAATCTAGTTGAAGCCCAGAAACATTATGGTGAGCAAATTCAGCCAGACATAAGAGAACACACTGTCCATTTCCATTCCTGTGGTGTTATAGAAGAGCAGGGCAGGAAGGAAGGAGTCACAATCAGATTATGGTGAAAGAATTTCAGTGTTTGCCTATGCAGGTGGCGGGGAGGGTTAGCTAGAAAGGAACATGATGGAACCTTCTGGATTGATGGTGTGTTCTCTGTCATAATAGAGATGGATGTTACGTAGGAGTATGCATTTTTCCAAACCCATAGCACTGTGCCCTTGTAACCCAAGTATTTTATTGTGTAGAGTTATAGTTTAAAAAGTTATTTTGGGGCTGGAGAGATGACTCAACAGTTAAGAGTACTAGATATCTTCCATAGGATTGAAAGAATGAGATTTGCACAGAGGAGCAAGGATTCACTAGAAGCCTATCTATGAACCTGTTCTGTCCTAGAAGCAAGGATGCCAGAGAGACATTATCATTTCTTCTTGCAAAATGCATGCTATTATTTCTTTTTGATTCCCAGCACCCACGTGGCAGCTCATAATCATAATCATCTGGAACTCCAGTTCCAGGGGATTCAACACTCTACAGGCAGCAGGCACACATGGGATGCACAGACATATAAGCAGGCAAAACATTCATATGCATAAAATAGAGTTTTTAAAAAAAGAGATTTAAAAATATCTTGTCAGGCAAACGGGATGACTTAGTGACTAAAAGTACTTGCTGCCAAGTCTTGTAACATTCATTTGATCCCTAGGACCCACATGGTAAAAGGAGAGATGTGACTACTACAGAATGTCCTTTTGACCTCCATGTATGCATCTACACACACACACACACACACACACACACACACACACACACAGAGTTAATTCTCTTTGCCCTTCCTTCTCCCTTTCTCTTTTCAGTTCTGGAAGGTGACTTTATAGCCAACCTAGTGACATACTTGTGAAAATTATTCTAAGATTTCTTAATCCCCCACCACCTTATTTGATTTTGACTTCTGAAGGGAGCCTGTGGTGGTTTGAAGAATGGTCCCATAGGCTCATAGATTTGAATGCTAGTCCCTAGAGAGTGGAACTCTTTGCTAGGATTAGGAGGTGTGGCCTTGTTAGAGGAAGTGTGTCATTGAAGTTTCAAAAGCCTATGTCAGACCCAGTATCTGTCTGTCTGTCTTCCTCCCTCTCTCCTAATTCTGTCTCCCTCCTAACCCTCCCCCCATCTCTCTGCCTCTCTCTTTGCTCTCAGCTGCTGCTCCAGCACACACATGCCACCATGTCCTCTGTCATGATAATGGACTGAACCTGTGAAACTGTAAACAAGGCCCCCATTAAATGCTTCTAAGAGTTGCCTTGGTCTCTTCATAGCAATAGAACTAAGACAGAGCTCAAAGATCACAGGTAAAAATAGCAAACAGGATTGCAGCAAGCTAAAGTGTTTCTCTTCCAAAAAGAGTCAGTCAAGAGGAGGAAGAGGCTCTGGGCATCAAGAGCCCATGTAATGCAGGCCAAACAATTTAAACCATCCAAGCCCATGCTTTATAGACCAATCAGTTTTCTATAGCCCCAGAGGTCTGCATTTGCCCGGGCTCGTAGGTGGGGTGACAAATGGCAGTTAGATTAGGTCACTGGGGTGGGGGTTTCACAAGCAGTTTATGAAGTCAGATAAGGGGCAAGGAGTGTGAGTTTCACCTATTTACTGGCTGAGGACAGGGTTTAGAATTTAAGGTATTTAGTATTTTTAAACTTCTAGCTTCCTGGGGTCATTGGAGAATTAGTATTTATTTTTCCAACCTTACAAGAGCTTGTGTCAATTTATGTAAGGAATGATGATCCAATGTTCCAACAACATGAAAACAATTCCATATAAAATAGATAGAAGGCCAGCATAGACATTTCTCAAGGACATACAAAAGGCCAACAGATATATCGTAAAGTGTCCTACATCACTAAATACTAGGGAATACAAATTAAAATTTCAAGGTGACATGTCCTCACACCCATCAGCTGGCTGTTAGCACAGAGGTTGGCTACCTGCCTGGCATTAACAGAGAGTGTTAAGGATCTGAACTCTGGATATCAAGCTTGAAGGATGAATGCTGCACCCATTGAGCCATCTCCCCAGCCCCTGAGCAGGCGCCTTCATTTCTTTGGAAGATGATTGGAATTATGATCTAGCTTGGGGTTGGTGACCTTCCATTCTACTTGCTCTGTGCATTCCTGAAGACTGTACTAATGGTCTCCCTATGTGTGGATGGGTGAGGCTGTGTGGCTCCCATTTGCCTCCAGTCATTATGCTGGTGTGATTCTGGTTGAACAGTGTGCATTTACACATGGGCGTGGGCTGCTGCTCTTTGTGTAAGAGGGTGGCCTCTGGTGCTCGGGAAGCAAAGGGAGGTCATGGTGATTCTCTGCCTTCTCTGTGGCCTTACTCCTACTCAATGGGTTGGCTCTTCTCCTCCCTCCCCCACATAGGATTATGAATGTGGAATGCTTCTAGAACATGTCTCCTGCTTGCCTCCGGACTACTCTCACTAGCTGAAGAGGAAGGGGAGTGCAGGATGGGACCTGTTTCTCTAAGTCTTGTCACTGGGAAGTTTAATATATGGAAAAGGAAAGATCACTGATGGTAGAAAATTGCCCCAGCTCTGGGGTGTTCTGGAAGATGTAGCTGATTCTTGTAAAAACTTTTTTCCTGGCACTTGAACCAGTGTCATTCTGAGTAATTAGTGAAAAACAGCCGAAGGGTGTGTTTCAACATCTAATAAGCAGATTAGTCTCAATAAGAGTAATCCTAAGGATTTGAAATCAAGCATAGAACTTAAGCCCATTGCAAAATATTAAACAATGAGACCCAATCCTGTTGTTTCCCTGCTCAGTGTTCTGCAAGGACTGCTTCACATATTCCCTGGAGTGTGACTGTTCACGATGGGCATAGGGAAGATGGCTCAATAAGTAAAGTGATTTGAACCTGAGTTCAAATTCCCAGATCCTGCAAAAAATCCAAGAGCTGTGGTGCATGCATATAGTCTCAGCCCTGCAAGATGGGAGGTAAAAACAAGAGGCTCCCTGAAGATTGAAGGCCAGCTAGCCTGGCCTGCTCTGCAAAGTCCTAGGCCATTGAGAAGTCCTGTCTCAAACCAGAGGAGGAAGGTATCTGAGGACTGACACCCGAGGTTGTCCTCTAACTTCCACATACATGCCACATCCATAGTTTTGCATACATGTGCTCATGAACACACAGAGATACACATTGCATAAGCACAACCTCCTGGACTGAGAGTAGTCCTGTGCCTCAGGGGCCAACAAGGAATCTCTCCCCTCCTGCAACCAAGCTATGACTGATTCATTTTCTTTCAAAACAAACAAATGTGTTTGTACATGAAAGACTGTCAAGACTTTTCCAGGAAATCCTGGGGCTCTCACTTAATCCCTTGTAGCACTCTCTACTCACTCTCCCAGAGGCCACCAGCTTGTAGGTCAGAAGAGGGTGCCCAGAAGGAGTAGTTGGACTTTTTGTCATACCTTTCATGGATGCCGGGGAATGCCTGTCTGGCCAGCATTAAGGGGATTTGGTAGTGAAAGGGTTTACAATTAGAAGTTGACCAACACATGGCCAGTGTATGTTTAAATTGGAAGCTTAGCTCTCCCTTTACATACTTATCAAAAACATTCTCTCCCACTGACATAATCCATCCTCCAAAGCTGTTAAATAGGCCCATCCCTGTCTCCATTTCTTAGAAATTACAGAGAACATTCCATGATTCAGTGGGACTTGCTTCCAAAGGATTAAAGGGAAAATCCCATGTATATCTGTAGTCCAAGGCAGAAGAGCGAGAATGTTCCTTCCCCCACCTGGGTGAAGTTGGCCTCCATGCATGCTTATCTTATCTTTACAATTTGCCCTGAGGTGATTATTTATATATAGCCTGGCTACCCTTTGCAGCCCTGTTGAACTGAAGGCCCAGGTGTCTCCACTCAGATCTTTTAAAGCAGCCAACTTTTTATTCTGGATTCTCCTTTTGCAAAGCTATAAATATTTCTCCTTTCTTCATGATTGTTGGGGTACAGGGCATGCATGCTGTGTGTTTACCACACGGGCTGTTCTCCTTAGCATATAGTGCACTCCTCATAGGTGGCAGCTCTGACTGAGTATGACTGATGAGCTAGGCTCAAAGGATTGATTAGTGATGTCTTGCTGGACATGGGGGTGGGGTGGGGGCAAGGGGGGGAGAGTGGGGATACTAGCACACCTGCAGTTTCAGTTCTGCAGCTTTTCAGCTTGTAAAGCTAAGCATGCTGACCCCACTAATGCTTGAAAATTTGGGATGAACCCACACCCTGTACTCTTTATTGAACAAGGATAGGATTCTTTTTATTTTTGTACTTTGGGGAGATAGAGTCTTATGTATCCCAAGCTGTCCTTGCACTCTTTATGTAACAGAGGGTAACCTTGAACTTCTGATTGTCCTGCTTCTATCTCCAGTAGTGCATGAACTGCAGGTGTGCTTGAGCACCCCAGCTTGTGTGGTGCCAGGGATGGGAGCCAGACTTTAATGTATGCCAAGAACACACATGCTAAGCAATAAGCTACATCCCCAGCCCCAATAGTGTGCTTCTTTGATGTTCAAGATGTTAGCCAGTTAGTGCCTTAGGTATCATGCAAATGTCTATAGTAAGCTTCTGACTTTTGAAATTCAGTGATGGGGGAAAGGTAGTGCAAGTGACTATGAACACACACCATTATAAAATGTTGAACATGTACTCACATTTTAAATGGATATTAAAATCCAACAATAGGTATCTGACAGTAAAAAGACTTAGACAGACTGATGGTCAGAGATAGACCACCTTTCATAGTGCAGTTGTGTGTGTGTTTGTGTGTGTCTGTATGTGTGTGCATGCGAATGAATGTTCATTTGGGGGAGAATACAGATGCATGTATATGTATGTGTGTGCAGAGGTTTGTGTCAAACTTAAATGTTATTTCTCAGGCATTGTCCTTCTCCTTTGTTGAGACAGAATCTTTCGTTGACCTGTAGCTCACAGAATAGTCTAGGCTGGCTGTAAACTTAGGTCTGTGAGCTCAGGGATCTGCCTGTGTTGCCCCCACCATCCCCGCCCCCAGCACTATGATTTTAACTTTGCAAATTTGTGATGGAGACAGTGGGTCTACAGGAATGAAATCAAGGTAGTTTGAAAACACACCATCCCTGAGGTACACCTTTTCATTCTGCTTTTGACTAACTTCCTGTCTGCTTCTGCTATTGTTTCCACTATAGCAAAGTAAAATGTGCCAGCAGCCATGATTTTCGATTGTACTGTTCTGCTTCCAACACAGCCTGGAGAGCATTGTCATCAGATTTTGAAATCATCATCACCTGTTAGTTGCAGTCTAGGCTTCATCAGCAAGTAACTATTGAAGGTCCCTTTAACCCCAGTGCTTTGTAGCAGAATACAGACAAGGATATAAACATACATGCATACATACATACATACTTATTTCTCCAATGTTGTTCATTGTGACATATGTTACCCAGAACTACAATTCACAGCCATTTGTTGTTGTTGTTTTTTGTTGAATCCAAGAGGGCATATCTAGACTTCCCCCTTTCCTTTTCATTTTGTGACCGTCACTGTTTCAGCTAGGTCAGTCACTTTTGGCTGCTGACTGTGTCCTCTGATCTCAAATGGCCTCTCTGAAGTAGGCATAGTTTTCTGGATCTTTGGATGCTTAGTCTAAGATGGCATCGAGCCTGTAGTCCACCTCCATGCAAAGCAGAAGTAGTTCTTGCAGCTCCATTGCATTCTATTGCTTCTGTTATTGGGTAGTATTTAGTTTTCAGTGTGTATGTTTTCATTTTCATGTCTTGTATGGCCGACAAATGCCATTACTACCACCACCACCACCACCACCACCACCATCACTCACCATCTCACATTAACTCTGTGAACTGACACGATTGGCCATGACTAAATGGTTCAAAAATAGAATAAGGAAGGGCAGGGGAGTGTAGTTCAGGTGCTGGAGTCCTTACCCACCATGTACAAACTCTGGGCTTTGGTCCCCAGCACAGTGTATAAACAAAACATGGTGGCACATTCCTTTAACCCCAAGACTCAAAGAGGTGGAGGCAGGAGCACCTGAAAGACCTTCTTTGTTCAGTAAGGAACATTTTCAAGCTGTTAGTGGGATCACTTGCTAATTATTGTATGAGCAGTGTTTGAAATTCAAGGTCAAGTTCCAGTCCAGCTCAGGATACATGTCTCAAAAAAAAAAAAAAGCAAGTTCTTATGAGTACCCAAATAAAATGCATACCATTTAGTATTAAGGGAAACAAGAAAGAAAGAGATCCTCAAAAGGCACCCTCTGAATTCTAGTGTTGAACTCAAGATTTGAAAAAGTGTTAGTGCTTCATCGTTGACTAATAGCCTAGAAGTCAGCAGAACTTATGACTGCTACTAAGAAACTAAAGAAAGTCTAGAGCCTGCATGCTCCACTTTGCCTCTGATTGGTCGGCGGTGTCTCTGACATCCTTCCAGCTTGCTGTTTCTTTGCAAGGCCAGGAGGCTGAGGTGAGTGAGGCCCCCCATGGTGTGGAAGTTGACTTTGGGAAGAACTGGAGGTGAAGTTTAGAAGGGTCGGAAGGGTCGAGAGACCCAGAGAATGATGGGTTAGAAACTCCAGGGTGGCTCAACTCATCACAACAGGACAGCAACAAGAAATTGGCAGAGTCATCCCACATGGTGATTCATGAATTCAGTTCCCATCACTTATATCAGGCAGCTCACAGCCACCCGTGACTAGGCTCCTAGGGATTTTATTCTGGCCTTCACAGGCACCTATGATCATGTGTACATCCCTCCACACAGACATACATATATGCATGAATACATATGTACACATAATTAAAAATATACTATTTAAAAATAGGTGAGATTTACACAAGACAGTGGAGCTTTGGGTTTGGGACAATTTGTTGGTAACTACTGGAATCTATGACCTCTCTGTTCATAAGACCTGCCATCATTTAAAAAGGAAGACAATGGAGGAGTGAGCTCTTACATTCCAGCCATTCAAGTACCATCTTAATGCCAAACAGGTTAGAAGAGGGAAGCTGATGAGATGTGTACAGCCCAAATTCCATTCATTAAGGTTATGTAACAGCTCATCATGTAATAGCTTTGGCTTTCGTCCAGGAAGTATGTAGGTATTGGGCTTTGTGTGCTTAATAGACCTCCATCAATCAATCATGGCGCCATGTCCAACACCCAGTTGCTGTTTGTTTAAGCCGGCTTTGGTGATTATATAAATAGCTTTAGCAACCTGCTCTCCCATCCTTGGTGATAAATGGCACCTTTTAACCATCCTCCAGCAGCATGTGATCCAAGGGTGTTTATGGTGGGTGTTCTCATGGCATCTCCAAGGCAGGGAGTATAAGGCATCTCACTCACCTCCTTGAGCCTCTGCCCTTCTCAATTAGCTAGTGTCCTGCTTTGTGGAACCTGGCAAGGACCATGTCAGGGGCTGCCAAGTGAAACTGTGACTCAGAACTGGACAAGTGGATTGGAGTTCACACAGAAGGCAAAGGTTCACCCCCACCCCTGAGAAGACAAAACATTGCTTGGCTGTTTCTTAAAGCCATTCTTTGAACAAAGGTCAGGGCCTCTTGTGCCCCTGCCTTTACCTCCAGAGTCCTGAGATTAGAGGCATGCACTAGTGTACCTGGTTTATGCAGTGCTTCAAATAGAAACCAGTGTTTCTTGCATACTAGGCAAGCTCCCTGCCAAATCTTGGGGCAGCAGGAAGAGCAGCCGTGGTGCATCCCTCGGCACATTCCCCAGCCTCCCGGGGCCACAATTTCTTAGGTGGAAAAAAGACATTTACATTATGATTCATAACAGTAACAAAATTACAGTCATGAAGTAGCAATGAGGATAATTTTGTGGTTGGGGGTCAGCACAGCATGAGGAACTGTGTCAAAGAGTCTCAGCATTGAGAAGTGTGAGAACCACTGAGCTGGCTTCTTCTATTTCCTTTCTGTGTTCCTTTCCTCTTTCTCTGTTGCTCTTTTTCTCCCTCCCCTTCTTTTGTTTTCTTTTTCATTTCTGCTTTTTCTGGTGTTTTGAGACAGGGTCTCGTGTAACCTAGGCTGGCCATAAACTTGCTTTGCAACCAAGGATAACCTTGAGCTGATCCTTCTGCCTCCTTGTCCCAAGTGCGAAGATTTCAGACACAACATGTGTGGCTCTGTTCTTTCTCTTCATCTGGACCTTTGTCCTCTCTCCCTCTTTGTGTGACTTTCAGGGCTTGGGGTGGGTTCTTTTTTGGGTGGGGTGACTCAACAAAGAGTGAGTACCAGGAAGGTGCTTGGGACTTCAGTTTGGAGGGTGAGTCCAGTGCATCAGCTCTAAGTAATTCTGTTGCTGAAGATCAAGTAAACCTCTAAGCTTAGTGCTTAATCAACACAGGCATACAAAAGTGCAGACTTGTGGCTCAGGTAGCTAGCATGTCTGTAGTCAAACTTGACCAATCAGTTGACTTCTAAAAGTCACCCCTTAGATTTTTTTCTGTGTATACATACATGCTCATGTGTTTGGAGACCAGGAGTTGGTGTTGGATGGCATCTTCAATTGCTGCACTTTATTTTAGGGGTAGGGTCTTTTGAACTCAGAACTCACCAATTCAGTTAGAGTGGCCAGCCTGTAAATCCCATGGATCTTCCTGTCTCCAGGGATTATGGGCACCTGCCACGTTAAAGTGGGTTGTCTGGATGATCTCACTCACATCCTCATGTACTTCTCTGGTTGCTTGCCTCCCCGGGGGCAACTCCTATTATTCTTGCCTTAGTAAGAACGATGGAATGCCTATGGGTTTCACAGATACACCCTTGCTCAAGGAAACCTAAGTCTGTTTAGCTCCTCTCTGTGCAGCATGCAGGTCACTCACAGATTTGCAGCTGGAGATGTGTTTCCCACAGGGGTCTGTGGCTGTCATTTGGCTGATCTGGGAAATCAGTGTCTCCTTCCCAGAGTAGCCTTAGACAGAGAGCACCACAGCTTTGTTGCTCTCTGCTCATGGGTACATTTCCAACAGTGCTTGTTAACTAACTAAAAATCATTTTGTGTTGTGAAAAATGGCAGTTAAATCAGAGACATTTTTTAGTCAGGGAAATTTGAAAGTACGGTTAACTTTTCGGCATAAGGCTATGGACAGGAAACTTGTACGACTCTCCATGGAAATGTGATTCAGGAGAAAGCTGGGAGCCTCTATAAACATTTTTGTATTTGTGAATCTGGGAATTTGAGAAGGTTCCGGATATATGCCTCAGGAATGTCAAGAGTCTGCTATAAATCCAAATTTCCAAAACAGATAAATTATTGAATGACTATGCAGATTGCAAAGCGATTCTTCATTTTATTAAATATTTACTGTGTGTCTACCCTAGCAAAGTCCTTGAGTAAATATGACTGGAGTTTGATTTATAGAAAGGCAGCATATACGGTGCTTTGTGACACGATTTGTTGAGTGGAATTGCCTTTGCAGAGCTTTGGAAAAATTTGAGATTATCAGCATGCCATTTCAAAAATGTTTGCATATATGAGTGGGGTTCATTCAGGAGTTACTGATTTGTTTATTACTGCCAGGAATTTTGTATTATGAGTGACAATTCTAAAGCTGTTTGACAATAAAGGTTCTAGATATGGTTCCATCATAGTCATTTATACCATCCTTTATCATGAAGCCATGTGAAATAATCATTACAAAGTCCACTGTTGAGTCTCTCTGCTCCAGGACAGAGGCCTATCAGTAAAATGGGGGTAAGTGAAATTTCTCTCTGTTGTAGTAGGAATTTTTGCCCTGGGAGACATTTAGGCAGCATCTACCTCCCTCTTTCTAAGATACCAATGACAAACCAAAATTCAGTTCTACCGAAGTTCCCCTGTGGGCAACCTATGATTTTATTGGTCTTACTTCTAGAGCATGGATGCTACTGATCAATTTGGGTAACCCCAAAAGAGCTGCTCTAGCATGAGTGATGGCTTCCCCATGGCTATGCAGATAAAGTCCTTCTCAATTACTCCCCCTCCCACTTAGATACTCTGGCTCCTTCTGAAAACCTTGAAGTCACTGAGTCACATGGAGTTAAGGCAGACTTGCACATGAGTGGCTGGGAGAAGTTACTGGACACTTAGGAGAGGGAATATCAACTGTCAGCAAGTCCATCTAAGGTGACCTTTGCAAGAAGGGCTGTGGCTGACACCCTCTCAAAGGTTTTGGAGATTAAATGAAATAATCCCTGTTCCTGGTACCTGCTCTATAAATATTAGCTATTCCAATAGTATTGGTAATATTGGTATTTGCTCATTACAAAGATGAGTTAAGCTGGGTACTGTTTGTTTCCAAAGGATATGCCTGTAAGTCAAAGATTTGGGTTCTTCCTCATGTCCCAAAGTTCCTTTCCTATGCTTTTATCGTCATCATCATCGTTGTCATCATCATCATCATAGTTTTTGATTGAGCAGTTCATTTCCTTTACTTTATTTTCAAGTGCCAATATTATATCATCTATATTATCCATTCTACTGGCAAGATTTTGCCAAGTTTTCTAATTGGGCAATTGAATTTCTCAATTCCATCTTCATTTCTGCCTAGGTTTTCTACAGTATTTCTCTTTGTTGATTTCAGTTTTTAAGTCCTGAACTGTGTAATTTTATTTACACAGTTTTTCTGGGACTTCAATCAGGAACTTATTCCCATCATTTTTCAACTGTGCAGAGGTTTATATGTGCCTTCCTTAAAATCCTTGAATTCTTTGATCATGTTTAAAATTGTCCTTTAACTTCTATGCCCAGGGTTCTCCTTGATAACTCTCACTGTAAAATATTTCTATAAAGCTAGTGGTCTTTACAGGAGAACATATTACTGTCATGTTTCATATATTTGTGTTCTTGTCATGGGAGCTGGCCTGTGGATTAGGGTGTGTATGGTGAGGTTCTTGCCTATCTATGTTGAATGGAAGTGTGTTATTATTTTCCCTGTTCTCCAAACTTAGTTAATTTGACATCAGAGAGGAGGAGATTGTTAGTTAATCCCCCAGAGAGGCTCAGTGTTGATTTTTTGAACGGTTAGATCAGCATGATTTGAATTTAGTGGGGGGTTGATCAAGGGTACAACTTCAGTTCCTAGCAAAGTCTAGGATTGAACTCACCAAGAAAGCATCTGAATATGGCCCCTGGGTGGACCTGGGCACGGAAGGGTATCCCAGGGTGAAGGACATGGTACTGGGCTGTGACTAGAGATTGCATGACTGTGCTCCTATCTGGGCCTGGGTGTGGAGAGCAAATCCTTTTTAAGCTGCTTCTTAGCAAGTATTTTCTCACAGCAATGAGAAGAGCAACTGATTTGACATCTAAGCTCCACTCCTTGATGTGAAGTGCACACAGGCCCACAGTGAACGTTCGCTCATGTGCTTTCTCACTGTTTGACTTTATGACGTTCTTACTCCAAGCAGGTGCCTCATCAGGAGTTGGCTTATGTGTTGACACTGCCCAGGATCCCTACCAGTCCTTTATTCTATTTATTTAAATCTCTTGCAGTTTTTAGAGCCTGGCCCAAAAAAAAAAAAAAAAAAAAAACTGAACAGATCTGTGAAGGATTCTTCCTCGTCCTTCTCAACTCGCATTCTCTCTCTCTCTCTCTCTCTCTCTCTCTCTCTCTCTCTCTCTCTCTCTGTGTGTGTGTGTGTGTGTGTGTGTGTGTGTGTGTGTGTGTGTGTACACACATGCGCACATGCCCATGCAGAGACCAGAAGAGGACACCAAGTGTCCTGCTCTATCATGTTCTACTTACTCTCTTGAAGCAGGGTCTCTCACTGAACTTAGAGCTTGCCACTTTGGCTTGACTGGCAGTCAACAAGCCCCAGTGATCCTCCTGTTACTGCTGCCCATGGCACTGAGATCACAGGCATATATATACACAGCCACATCCAGCAAGGGCTGTCACCCACAGAGCCGTCTCCTTAGTTCTAGTATTTCCATTTGAAAAAAAATGTATTTGAGTTAAAGACATGCATAAATAACTCACTGCCTGCAAAATACAACAGAGAAATATAGAAATAGAAAGTAAAAGCAAAGGACTGGGGGTGTGGGTCAGCTACTGGGATGCCTGCCTAGCATGTTTGGAGCCCAAGGACCTTGTAAATCTGGTGAGTGGTAGCTTATGCTTATAATACCAGCACTTAAGAAATGGGGGAGGAGGAGCAGAAGTTCAAGGTTATCCTTGGATGCACGGAAAGTTTGAGGTCAGCCTAGGCTACATGAGACACGATCTCAAAAAAGAAAGCACAAAAAGAAAAGAAAAGGGGGGAAGGAAGGAAAAAGCAAAGTGCACACATAGCCTGTGATGGCTGAATATGTATATTTACAGAGAGCAATAGAAGGAAATTCATTTTATGGAACACTGAGTCAATATTTAATTTTTAGAAAACTATACTATAGCCAAGAAAAATCAAGTATAATCTACTTATTATCCCACAGTGTTTTTATAAAAACCTATAGCTCTAGACTATCCCCCAAAGCTCTATCTGTAATAAGCATTATGGGGTAATATGAATGTTCTTACATTCTCCTCTGATATGCATGAGGACATTTTTGTTTTATATCCAAAGCAGTTCCAGACACTATCAAGAAAAATCTGATTTCCTGTGGTAAAAGAAAGTGTATTCTTAGAAAAAGCCCTCAGGTAGAGAGCTTAACATGAGATTAGAAATAAAAATGTTTAAAATAGCCTTTCAGAAGATGAGCATAACTTGCTGGGAAATGGTCTTGCACATTTTTGAAACAAGAATGAACCCTGCCACCTAAGAGTCAATGACCAGCCACTCTGGAGCACATGTCAGGAGGGTCACCATGCACATCTCCAGTCTCCAGTGCTTGTGCTGGGCTTGGGGCAGCTTTTCCTCATTGATAAAAGGTGCCAGATGTTAAGTTTGGAGGGAATACAACAGCCTCCTGTCTTTTAAAACAAACAGAAAAGGGATTTCTATGATGGAGGCTGAACATTCTCTCTAAAATCTTGGGAAAACAGTTTTCTGAAGAAATGAACTCCTCCCCTCCCAAATTTGGTAAATTGATACAGTATATATAACATGCTTTGTAACTCCCGGTTTGTCCAGCCTATGGGTAGCGTTGTTGTGTGGCGGAGGAGAGCTATTAATATTACCCAAGGCAAAATCGTAGGCTTACTTAAAAATGTGGTATTAAAAAGAAAAACTTTTATTTGGAATCTATGTGCAGGTTTCTTAAGTGTGAATTTGATAGGTGATGCTGTAGGTGATGCTGTCAAGTTACAAAGTCAGAAGTTTAGACACACCTGATAGGTAATGACTCCTCAACAGTAAACAATGCTAAGAGATAAGACAATTCTCATCCTGCCATTTGACCTCATTTGAAGGGAAGCATCCTGAGGAATCCAAACCTGTTTCAATTGGTAAATGTGAGTGCCTATTGTCCTGGGGATCTGTGAAGAAAAAGCAACTGAAACCATTGTAGATAGGATCTTCCTTGTACCAGGAAACCATGATGCTTGGAGGCATCTGATGGCCCACTGTGGTCTAAATAAAGATGGGGGTAGGGAATCTAAATCTGTGTTCTGAATTCCTTACTGTCCTGCTTCCTGCCAGTCAAAGGCAGCTGAAAGCCTTGGTTCAAGGGCTCCCTCAGACAGAGAACAGGGTCAGTAAGGGCAGAGTGAATCTGGGGGTGCACACAGAGAATAATGAGCACAGTAAATGCATCTGGGTGGGGAAGGTTTCCCCAAAGATGCAGGGAATACTGTTGTTCAATGTGTTTCTCCATCTTAAAAAATCACAGTAGCATCTGTACCCACGTAAGATAAAGTTTGTATGCACCCCCATGGAGAGTAAAGCTTGTATGCACCCATGGAGGATAATGCTTGTATGCACTCATGTAGGATAAGGTTTGAATGAACCCACATAGGATAATGCTTATGTGTATATGTTATTATGCTCTTTCAAGCTGACCACTCTGTGCTATTTCTGGGGTGTGTGTGTGTGTGTGTGTGTGTGTGTGTGTGTGTGAGTCTGTGTCTGTGTGTTTAAGAGAGAGAGAGAGAGAGAGAGAGAGAGAGAGAGAGAGATCCCTTGTGCGCTATGTACCTTGTACCTTGTTTTTTGAGACAGGGTCTCACTGACCCATGCTCACAGACTAGGCTAGCTGGTTAGCTAGCCCCAGCAATCTGCCTGTCTCTACTTCCCCAGTGCTGGGATTACAAACACACCCCACTGCTCCTGGCTTTCAATATGGTTCTAGGGAATGAACTACGGTCCTCATGCTCGCACTGGAAGCACTTTACAGCCTGGGTTGTTTCCCCAGCCCCCATAGATGCATTTTTGACAATGAAAGCAACTTTTCCTCTTAGGAAAATAGGCAAATGTTGCCAGAAATTAGAAGTAGAGTACTGCCTTGCAGCCTCTTTGCTGCATTCAAGACAATGGTTGTAGTTCAGTCACTACTACAATGTCCTCTATGGACAAAACCCTGCCTGTAGTCACTGACTATGACAATGGATCACCCCAAGGCTCCCTTGTTGACTCTGGGGGAGATACTCCAAGCATCTCTTGGGTACTCACAAGTGTTAGAGGTGGTAAAGGCTGCATCTCTTGATTTAGACATGAGAATCATTTCTTTTTTTTTTCTTCCTCCCCCTGGATGGATTGTCCTGAAACACAGCAGTTCCTATAACTTCTAGAAATAATGGTGATCTGGAGCATGGTTATCTCAAAGCTAGTGAGCTGGAGATGGAGACAACAGCTTAGGAACCACTCCTTCCCTTGTTCCCTCCCTCTTTCCCACCTCACTATCTACCCCAGCAAAGTAGTAGCTCTGTTTCATGGAACTCCATAGATACCAGGGCCATGCTTCTTTTGGTTTCCTCTTTTGCTCCAAGATTCAAAAGGCAATTCCAAATTGGGCAATTTCCAAATGAGCATGGGGCAATCAGAATATAGTCATTTTTGGTTCCTGGGTCCCTGTTTGACAGGGAAAACAGGTAAGTGATTATGTGCTTTGGTGTGAAGACTGATGTGTGTAGTTCCCTGGTGGCCCTGTCTAGCCTTACTGGATGCCTTCTCTGTTCCAGTGTTCTTCAGTTCTTTACCTCAGAGCATTTTCTTAATTCTGCCTGACAAGGGAAAAGTGGTTAGGTTTGCTTTTCTGTGTTCCAAGCCAGATGACCTATCTTCCCTGAAGAATCCAGAACAAGAAAAGCAGACAGAGGAATACCTCCGCACCAGACTTGCACCCAGCCCTAAATGACTTAATATTTTTTTTTTCTTTTTCTTGGGAGTTGGCATATGGAGAAGAGTATTGGAAGGTCTGTGTGGGATTGTACCTTAGTGTACATTGTGGCATACCGGTGATAGCTGGTGACAGTCCCAGGGCTTCAGTCTTAGCCTGGTTCTAGGGTGGTGTGTCTTCTCTTCCTTGCTAAGTAGTTCCTCATGAGTCTCCTAGTATCCTTTGACTCAGTGGTTCCCAATCTTCCTAATGCTGAGACCTTTTACCACAGTTCCTCATGTTGTGGTGACCCCCAACCATCCAGTCATTTTCATTGCTACTTCACAAATGTAATTCTGCTACTGTTGTGAATTGCAATGTAAATATCTATGTTTTCTGGTGGTCTTAGGAGACCCCTGTAAAAGGGTCATTCAATCCCAAGGGGTCAGGACCCACAGGTTGAGAACCACTGCTCTTAAATAGCTAGAGTGACTTCTGTGTTTGCAGCTGAGCAATAAAGTATCTTGTGAGTCCCCAATAACTGCTGTCATTGGAAATATCCCAAACTTCTCATGTGTGTGCCATTGGAATCCTGCCCCTCATTTGTTCTCATGTGATGTCTTTGGAACCGCCTCAGTAATCCATGGATGGTTTGCCTTAAAAAAGAAAGAAAGAAACAAACAAACAAACAAAAGAAAGAAAAGGGTTGAGGAGCTGAGGGGTTGTCTCAGCCTTTGTAAGCATAAGGACCTAAGCACTTATTTCTACACTAGGGAGGCAAAGAGAAAAGGGTGCTTGCAGCTTTGGTGGCCAGCCAGCTTAGTCTAACTGATGATTTTAAAGCTAGTAATAGACTCTATCTCAAAGGAGATGGATGGCGTTTCTAAAAATATAACCCAAGGTTGTCCTCTGCCCTCCACATACATGTGCACACACATGAATGGACACACATATGTGCACACATTTATTAAAAATAGTCTTGTTTATAGCCATTTCCAGCTCTTACAAAAGTCTTGTTGCTGCCAAGAGGAAGTAAAACATGAGGTTTATTTCCAACTCTGATTCCTAGAAAGGCGGAGACACACCATTTATTTTGAACATTATATAAATGTCTAGTTAATGGTGCTGTATAAATTACTTATACCTTTATATTTTGCTTATGAGTCATAAAACAGTCAATAGCATACTGAGTCTTGCAGAAGGTGGCCAGTCAGATTGTTGCCACTGACAACTCCACCCACACTCTCCTTCACATGTGTGATTATACCATCAATGATCTGTCTTGAGAGTCTGCTTTCATGTATTAAATTTTATTTACAAACACATGCATGGTATTAAAAACAACCATGTGAAAAAGCTCCCAGGGAAAACAGTATTCCTTGCCAGTTCTGTCCTGTCCCCCAGAAACCAGTTTCCTGCCCCCTGTGCTTTTTCTTCTGCCGTTTGCCTCAGTGTTTCTAGACAATGTAAATTCTCCATTTAAATAGTCCTGCTTGGTTTCTTAGAGGGTAGCTGTGGCTTTAGACTTTATACATAAACCCCCAACCCCAGACTCCCTACCTTTCCCTTCCCTTCTCTGTATCATTATAGCCGAGCTTTAATTTGTTTTCCATTTCATTTTATTCATAGAGGTGTTTTGATAGAATGTATGTCTGTGCACCATGTGCATGTATTTCCTGCAGAGACCAGAAGAGGGCACTGGACTCACTGGGGCTGGACTTACGAGTAGTTGTGACCTGCCTTGTGGGTGCTGAGAATCAAACTCCAAGTACAGCCATTGAACGTAACCACTGAGCCATCTCTCCAGCCCCAGTACAGCTAAACTTAAAGAGTCATTGTTTACATTATTATGGCTGAAAATTCCAATTACTATACCTCTTTTGTATGTTATCATTTTGGTTTATAAATAATTTTTAAAAAATGTTTTGGTCAGGGTTCTCCAGAGATATAAGACCAATAATGTGTATGTAGGCAAAGAGATTTATTAGCAGGGATAGGCTCACATGATTATGGAGACTAAGGAATCCCTGGATGTGCAGGGGGAGCTGGAGACCAGGAGAGGTAACGGTGTCTGTCCTTCCAGTACATGTGCAAGAGAACCAGTGATGGCAGTCTGAAAGCCTGTAGGCTGGAGACTTGGAAGAGCTGATGTGTCAGCTGTAGTCTAAAGGCAGGAAGGGACCAACCCACCATACAACTGTCAGAAGGAGGCCTTTGTGTCTCATTCAAGCAGGGGTTAGTGTTTTATCCTATTCTAGCCTTAAGCTGATTGGGTGAGGCCTGCCAACTCAGGGTTAGGGCAATACAATTGGCTTTATTCAACATACCTATTCTCATTTTTGCTGTTCCAGAAATAACCTCAATGACAAACCTAGAATGATAGACCACATACCCGAGTACCCCAAGACCCAATCACATCGACACAGAGATATTTAATATGGTAATGTATTTTTCCAAGTGCACTCAAACACAGAAAATAACCTATCATTCAAACTTGGTTTCTTCTTTCTGTGCATATGTTCTTTTGTGTGTTCACATGTATGTGTGTGCATGTATGCATGCATGTGTGTGTGTGTACCAGTGTATGGAGTTCAGAGGACACAGCCTTATGTTTCTCAGTAACTGTCCATCTTTTCTGAGACAGGGTCTCACTGGCCTGGAACTCATTGAGTAGGCTAGGCTGGCTGGCTCAGGAGCTCCAGGAGTTGGCCTGTCTCCATCTTCCAGGGTTGGAATTACAGGCTTGCACCACCATGACAAGCTTTTCAAGTGAGTACAGGGGGACTCCAAACTCAGGTCCCCATGCTTGAGCAGAGCTGTCTCCCTAGCCCTCGCCTTTTCTGTTAGTTTTGATTCTGTATTTCATGCCACGGACTCTCCCCAAATGTCTGTCATCCTTTGGTGATTATCTACATCAGACAGCAAGGCGGTAGAAGCCAAATGGAAAGTTCTGCGTGCATGGCTGGAGTCCTTGGCCAGTGAGCTTCTCTTGTGGAGAACAGATTTTGAACTGTGCTGATTTGTTGGAACTACACACACATACATGTCAGTAGGTGGATGCCTTTCTTCTGAGGCTGTTCACTTTCTCCAGAGGAGTAATCTCCTGCCTCCAGAGGTGGACATAGAGCTGGCTTTCGGGTGTGCTTCACCCACCTCTGTGCCAGCATCCTGCTCTGCAGCCCCTCCTCACCTTCTCCAACCCATAAATTTATTGTGTATTTAGAGAAGGGCCTGGGGAACACATAGTGGTCTGGCTGCATAAAGTGGGCTCCATAGCTCTGTTTTCCATTTTGAGCCTAATCCCTATCCCTCCTGGTACCTATTCTTCCAGAGGCTGAGGCTCTGGGGCTCCATGAGGCCAGATGCTTTTGTCTGGTGTGGGTACTGCATTTATAACTTAGATTTTATTACTGTTCTTTCACCCACTTGTCATCAAGATTGATGATGGAGAAAACCTTTTTTTTTTTTTTTTTTTTTTCATAGATACCTCCTGTTTTCCTTTCTTTTTCCCCACTTGGCTTCTGTGAGCTGAAGCATCTTACAGTTCTTTAGTTGACCATTTCTTAGGGCTTTGGGGAGAAGAAGGAAGTTTATTTAACCAGAAGAGGAAAAATCTAAGCTTGCTTTGCAGGCATAGGGGGTTGCTTCCAGGGGGGTCCTCGGGCCACCACGAATCCAGTGCTGGGGCATTTGGAACACATGTGCTGTCTTTGCTTTTCTTGCCTCAGATGTTTGTTCACCCACCTTCATCTTCCTCCCCTCTGTATTTTTCTAGCAAGAGTAGTTTTCCCATCTGTCTTCCAGTCGGTGTTCATTTAATCTTTATCTCCTCTCTCTTAAGGCCAGCCTTCCTTCCCACAGCCTAAGCCTGCTTTGGTTCATGACTTGAGCTTCTGTTTCTCTGTCTTCTTTTCAGTCCCAAGTGAACTTGTGCAGGGAACACCTATAGTAGTCACCCTCAAGCTCTGTAACATAGGGTCCTCACAGACGTCAGAGTTCTCTTGCTCTAACAGAGCAAGCAGGGCATGGCCTGAACATGCAGAGTTGGAGTGTCCCTTTTCACTTGTGCCTTCTGATAAGGTGATCCTCATATCAGACCACTGGGAATCCATGAGGGTGGCTTAGTTCATTGGGCCCAGGAACATCGTGTTCTAAAAATGTACCCCAGCCTGATACAGGCTGCATCTCTGAGTGTAGAAGATGCCATGGCTATCTCTACAACACTTGCTTCTTGCCTCCACAAAGTCTATATTCACATGGGGCTTTCTGATTAGTTCATAATGTAAATGTCTGGCTCACAATGTATGACCTGAGTTTATCCAAGGCCCAAACAATTATCAAACATTCCTCTTAGATAGAAGACAGATTTCTTTCCCTTGGCAATGACTTCTAACTGAGCTATATTACAGGATGTTTTACATTCTCTTGGTCTTGTAATAATACCACACCCAATCCAGTATTTGATGCTTTGGTGGCTACTTGGAAGGTTGTTATTTTTAAATATACTCTTAGTCTGAGGGTTCTATATGTCTATGACAAGTACAGTCCTGTTGCCACCTTTCCAGACTTTTATGGCATCTGGGAACTTGCATCAAGTGGAGGTGGGGACCAGATTGGAGTGGACACACACACCATCTGTGAGTCAGGGAAAATGGGACTCTCATAAGCAGAAAGGGATGGATGCTCTTGGTGGATAACCTGTAGGTAAACAGAATGGGTGGTTGAGGTTTCACATTAATCAGGGAGGAAATCTTCTGGAATCATCTCTTGCCCCGTTATTTAATGTCTTCCTTTCTGGTTCCACTGTGATCCTGGGAGCCTGGTATGACTGCTGCCCTTAACAGATCAATAAACAAGGTGAGACTATGGTAGGTGAAGTGACCAGTTCAGGACCACCGTGTACTCTCAGGGCCACATGTCCCTGTGTGAACCCAAGGTTCCTAGCTCCTTTCCCTACCCCAGAACTGTTTCCTTTGCCCTTTCATGGATTATTCAAGAAAAATAAGACCATTTCTAGCTGTTTCCAGGAAAGGAGGCATTAGTGGGGATTTGCTCATTGAGGCTGGTGGTTGATCCTCTGACTGATTTCACCTAATCTACCCTTTTCCAGCAGTTTCCATTTGTAGAGAAAGATGCAGATCCATGGCCTGCTGGCTCTGTAAATACACATTTTCCACCCCTAGTGAGTCATTTCCGCCACTGGGCTGTTGTTTACTCAATGTCAGATATGTATAATGGAATTCAGTCATTCTCAGATCATGTATTAATACATGGAGCATGCATTAATTACTGTCCTCATTGCTGAGGTCCCCACCACCACCACCTCCCCAACAAAAGCAACATGAGGAAGAGTTTCTTCTGACTTACGGTTCCAGGAGATCCAGTCCATCACAGTGGGGGAGTCACCGTGGCAGGAACTTGAGGGAGCTGGTCACACGGCAGTCACAGTAGAGGAAGATGAATGCAGATTCTCAGCTTCCTGTCTCTGTTGTCTTCAGAGCAGGACCTAATGCTATGTATAGGTGCTGCCTACATTAGGATGGAGTCTCCCAGCTCAATTAACCCAATCTAGAAACCCCTCATTGACATGTCCTGTCTGTCTCCTAGTTTCTTCTAGATCTCATCAAGTTGACAGTCAATATGAGCTATCACAAAACATCAGAAACAAGGACATAAATACGAAACACTGACAACTCTAACTGAGGAATAATTAGACCTCATAAAACTCATGCATTTCAAATCTATAATTGAGTAATTTTTTTAGTCAAGTTTTGTGCAACTGTCACCATAAATGGGTTTTAGAATATTATCATTATATTAGTCAAGTTTCTCTTGTCTGCTTGATCTCCATTCCTGCTGTCTGCTCCAAGGTAGCAAGTAATACACATTTTCTGTTTCTATAGATATTCATCCTCAGGACATTTTATGTTAGAATAATTATGAGATACATGATCTTTTGCATTTGATTTCTTTAATATGATGAGGTTGTGGCTCACTGATGTTGTAGTATGCATTAACAATTCATTTGTTGTATTCAGTTGTAGGAATATACTACATTTATCTATACATTCATTTCTTGAACATTGACCCACTCGATGGGCTTAGTAATCAATGAATAAGGCTGCTAAGAATACCCATACACAGGTTTTTATTTGTTTTGTTTTGTTTTGTTTTTTTGTAAGGACATATGTTTTCATTCCTTTTGAGTATACAGCCAGAAGTAGAATGGCTGGGTCATTTGGTAACTCTGTGTTTAATTTTTTGAGGAAAATTCCCAAAATGACTGTACCATTTTACATTCCTACAAACAATATAGGCTTCTCCCAGGAGAACTTTTTTAAAAATTCTCATTACAGGGCCCTACTCCCCTGAGGTCTGGAGTGGGGACCAGGAATCTGAATCTAACAAGCCCTCAGGTGACTCAAATCCATCTGGTAGTAGACCTGTTTGAACACACTTGGATTGGGTCACCTCTGAAGCTTGCCTGAGGCCAATTGTTCCTGTTAGTTTGTGCCTTTAGGGCAAGACACAGGCTTCTGCCAGGTCTTTCTTGGTTTTTGTCTTGGGGTCAGAAGAGCAGTTACAGGGAACAGGGCTCAAGGCTGCTCCAGACAGCTTGTATAAATCTGTGTAGCACCTGCCCTGCATTATCCCCAGCACAGGCCAGAGCTCTGCGTCCCTGGCTCATACACATAAAACTTTATCGCAGGTTTTTATATGTTATCACATTGTAAAAGTGCTATAAAATCAAGGGGCTAGTGTTCAATGCATCTAAAAATGTCCTGTTCCTCTAAGCCACAATCTTAGTTGCTGTTATTTTGGTACAAGCCTTACCCCAACCCCTGTCATTTATTAGCTGTGAGTAGGTTCTTAATGGCTCTGTGACTCTGTCCCCCTTTCTTTCTGCACAGTATGGTTGATAATAGTGACATCAGGGGTCTGGTGAGGGTTCAATGAGGTGACCTGTGCAATGTGACTGCAGTGGAATGGTCTTCTTTCTCCTCACTCAGCTATTTGCCATATCCTCTTCCACTATTGTGCATGCTGTCCTGTGTTGCTGGCAGCCACATGTACAGCTTTTTTCTAATGAGTTAAAGTTCACATAACATAAAAGTAATCAATTCCCTTCATACCTTGTCCCCTGCCCTTTTTTTCTACCTCCCTCTTTTCCCCCCCTCTTTCCTTTTTTCAATAGAGTCTTGCTTGCTATGTGGATCAGGCTGGGGTTTTTGTTTGTTTGTTTGTTTTGTTTGTTTTTTTAAGATTTATTTATTTTATGCTCGGGTGCTCTCTCTGCATGTGTGCCTTTATGCCAGAAGAGGGCATCAGATCCAACTATAGATGGTTGTGAACCATCATGTGAGTGCTGGGAATTGAATGCAAGACCTCTGGAAGAGCAGCCAGTGCTCTTAAACTCTGAGCCATCTCTCTTGCCCCCAGGCTGATCTTGAACAGGTAATTCTCCTGCCTTAGAAGTTCTGGGATTATAGACACATATTTCTTCAAAATACATATTATTGCCACCGTAGTGGGTATGAAGTGTGCCATTGTTATTTAGATTAGCATTAATCGAAGGAGTGACTTTTTTTTTTGTTTTTGTTTTTGTTTTTTGAGACAGCATTTTTCTGTGAAACAGTCCTGCCTGTCCTGGAACTCACTCTGTAGACCAGGCTGGCCTCTAACTCACAGAGATCCACCTGTCTCTGCCTCCTGAGTGCTGAGATTAAAAGTGTGTACCACCACCCCATTGAGTGTCTTTTCATGTGCTTATTGGCCACTGGGTTTTTTTTTTTTTTTTTTTTTTTTTTTTTTTTTGCAGAAATGTCTTTGGCCCTTTTTAAGTCAGTTTGTTGTCTTTTTATTATTTACTAGCAGGAGTTCTTTATATAGTTAGTTATATATTGCCTACTAATAGGGATACACTCTGAGAAATGCATTGTTAGAGGATTTTGTCACTGCAAACCTCACAGCATGCTTACACAAACCATCCCTGGGCAATATCATTTTAAGGGGCTCATGTGACAGTTAATATTGTCCCTTTGGCAGGATGTAGGCTCTCCTGGGAGACAAACTTCTGAGTATGTGTGAGGGAGTTTCTGGATGGGCTTACTAGAGAAGGGGAGACACATCTCAACTGTGAAGGGTGGTGCCAGTCCACGGGCTGGGGCTCCAGAAAGAACAGAAGAAAAAGTGAGTTGAGCCCTGTATTCTCTCTCTGAGGTCCTCGTGCTCCTGCCCCCATGCCTTCTGTGCCAGGATGGCAAGTGTGAGCCAGAACAATCCCTTTCTTCTCTAAGTTCCTTTTATTGGGTATCTCATCACAGCAACAGGAAAAGTAGTTAGTACAATTGTGGTCCTGAATATGGTCATCATTGACTAGAACTTGTACCCTTGACTATATTCTGAGTATCTGACCCTTTTTAAATACACGATTTTCAAGCATCTCCTCCATTGTCTTTTCACTTTGTTGATAATGTCCTTTGGCACTTATTGATGGCTGTGATATCTAGTTCTCTCTTTTGTTGCTTTTGCTTTTGCTTTTGAAGCCCTGTCTCAGATCCCGTTGCCAAGCCCCAGGCTGTAAAGATTTACTCCTATCTTTTCTTCCAAGAAGTTTATAGTTCCAGTGATTAAATTTACATCTTTGATTATTTTGACTTAACTTTCATATGTGGTGTGAGGTAAGGGCCCAACTACATGTAGCTGCTTGGTTGTTCCAGTGTCATATGTTGAAGAAAATAACCTTTTTTCCTTTGAATATTCCTGGTAACTTTGTCCCAAAGCACGTGAGCACAGACTTCCAATTCTACTCTACCGATCCACACATCTAACCTTTCAGATGTTCCTACTCTGTTCTTTCATTATCATCTTTTAGCCAGTTTTCATTGTGAAGCATTAGTGCTCTTCGTTCTTCTCTGTTAGCTGGCAACAACACTCCTCTGCAGGACCCAATAGCACAAGGGTTATTTTCTCCTTGACCAGGGTATCAGCTATGTGCACCTTAAAAGCTACCCTCCCCTCTCTGCTCCCCTCCCTCTCTCTCCCCGTCCTCCTCCCTCTGCCTCTCTCTCCCTTCCTTCCCCTTCCCTCTTTCCCTCCCTTTTCCCTTCCCTCTCTCTCCCTCCCCCAGCCTCTCCCTTCTGTCTCTCTCTCTCTCTCTCTCTCTCTCTCTCTCTCTCTCTCTCGTGTGTGTGTGTGTGTGTGTGTGTGTGTGTGTGTGTGTGTGTGTGTGTGTTTAATGTGATGAGCCTTCCTTTCTATTAAAGGCTGCCCTCAGTATTTCCTCCTTCCCAGAAACCTGGAACTGTATGGCTAATTTCCCTTTGCTCTGGAGCAGTGCTGATGTTTCATTTCAATCCCTGTTGCCTTGCCTGGAGGAGAACTTTGTTTCTGGGTCTTGAGTAAGAACTTGGCTTCAAGATCCAGCTCTCCTTGTGAGTCTCTCCATTCTGATCAGGACTCTCAGCCCAAGGGCCCTCTTAGGGAAAGGTGCCCAGCTCTACCTTTTCGGCCTCCCTTACCTGCCCTGGTGTGGGTACTTCCCCAGGTTTCTGAATGAGACCCCAGGAGGCTCTGCAAGTGGATGGCAACTGAGGTCATTTTGACCAGGAGTTTCTGTGGTGTCCTCCAAGTCATCAACATGCAAATTTCCCAGCATTCCCCTAGGGAGAAACTCCCCTGATGAAGAAGAGCAGGGACTCAGCCTAGAGCCCTCTTCTGACATCCAGGCAAGGGGCGACTTCTTTCCTACATTGTTTCTATCTGACTCTTGGGAAGAACATGACCATGAAATTCAGAAAAATACAAACTGACTCCCGCTCAGGCTCTATCTTAAACACAATTTTAGATGCTAGGAACCTGACACTCTTTCTCTCATAGGGACTGGGTGCTAACTCTGTAGGATTGATACTCAGTTCAGATGAAAGTCAAGGTAGGAAAGCCATGGGGCCCCACAGCTGGCAGAGGGCCTTAGATACTCTTTCCGCCCCATTCCTTCATAGAGGACTTTCATTGTGCAGAATGTCTGTATTCCCAAGAATTCATGTGTTCTTTCCCCATTGTCCTGTCTTCCTGGGTCCCCAAATTAAAAACAAAAATGAAAATTGAAATAAACAGATTAGAGAGACCACTTTACAAGCCCTACAGAAGCAACTGAAGATAGACAGGCCACATGTACTAGAAATAAGTTGAGTGTCCTTTGCCATCCCATCTCATCGCTTTCATATACACTACTAGAAGCTGTTACTTCTAATTTCCCGCTTTCTGGTTCTGCCCTGGCCTGAGTGGGACTGTGGGGACAAGAAGCACAACAGAGAATAACCAGAAAAGGCGCTATGGGGGCATGGGTGGCTCTGTGTGAGTCTGGTCTGAATATTTTGCCATATTTTGAAGTTTAAAGCTGTAGGTCATAGTCCAGTGTTTACTTTCAGAATGCTTGGTGGGTAGATAGGAACAAACTGGGGATCTGCATACTTAGTATTCTTGGCATATTTGTTCTGCACTCTTCAGAGGGTGGAGGGGGGGAAAAGGAAGACCTCGGGGCCGCTGCCTCTTTTGTTGTTCTGGGAAGCTCCCCTCTGGTTGGAAATTTACAGGCCACATGAAGCAAAACAGAACAATGTGCATAAAGGGGACTCAATTTAGCATCTTGGTGATCATCCGCATACCATGCCTCCTGGTGATGGATTGCCATAAGACCTCCCTCTTCAGGTTTTCGCAGCATTTGCAAAGCCTTCCTTGAAAGTTTTGGAAACCAGTATGTTCTCTCTCCTTAGGTTTTCCTAGCTGTTGGGGTCTTTCAGAGCTGTATGGGGATGGCAGGGATCATGGGATAGTTGGATACCAAGGCACACATGTAGGTGGAATTCAGCATTTAGGCCTATCACTTATCGTTCACCTCCCCTGAAAATCCAATAACATTACATGTTCTTTTTGATTGCTTTGTCTGGTTTTAAACTCTTCGTGTGATGTCTGGCAGAACTCGATTAAGTACCAAATTAAGAAATTACAAGCACAATAATAAAATAAATGGATTGTGCTGATGAGTTCTAAGAGGAGATCAAAGGACCTTTGATAAACATCTTCCCCAGGAACCAATGCCCAGCTCCTGAAATCATAGCTGGGGGTGAAGATGGGGTAGGAGTGGGTGGGGTGGGTCTGTTTGCTCCACCATCCTTCAAAGAATGTTCGTTTATTTCCCTTTTAGGACACAAGAATTTGCTGGCTGAGGTGATCCAATCCAAACAGATTATGTTTGATGTAAAATAATCTGGGTCTTTGAATACAGGACAGAGAGCCACTTCTGCCCTCAGATCACTTTCCTCCACCGAACTTACACTGTTCCTCCATTAAAGGCTGTGATTGTGTATACTGTTGTTTGTTTTTGAGCAGAAGCACAGACTGGATGCAGTATGGGGGAGAGTCCACTCCATTTGGACCAGTCAGAAATTACTAATTGTTCTTCCCTTCTTTGCTATTTGAATTTCCGTGCCAATTTATTTTGTTTTCTTTGAATGTTTTCTGGCCATTTGTGTCCTTTTAATAAATTGTTCCTTGATTTTTATTAAAGGGTCGCTCTTTCCACATGCCTTTCATTTGCCTTCAGTTTTGTAGCAGAGGGGCACTTTGTTCTCTCCCATTCTTTACCCCATAGTGAATTATTCGAGTTTTCTAACAGTGATGACACATTGGAATCCATTTCCTGGCATCTTTCAAAAATGATTGAAGTTTATCTCCTAACCCTATATTAATTGCATTGATCTAGGGCAGAACTGTTGCTCTAGTCTAAGCCAGTCACCATTTGTGCTTGTGTGATTGGTGTGTACATGTGAGTATTTGCACTTCGTTTTGTTGTTGTTTTGTTTTGTTTTGTTTTGAGACAGGGTCTTGCTTTGTAGCCCTGGTTGGCCTGAAACTCATAGAGATCATGCTGGCTTCTAACTCCTGGTGATTCTCCTGCCACCACTTCATGGGTACTGGGATCGCAGCTTGCAGGCATATGCATGGTTCTCTGTCTTTATTAGGGGCTGGACAGAGCTGTGTTGGAATGGATATCAGCACTAGTGGATGTTGGGGGTGCACAGAGTAGAGCAGACATCCAAACAGAGAAATGAAGACCCAATGGGTCAAAGGGAAATCTAGAAGGTTCAACAGATCACTAGAGACCAGCACAGGCACTGGAATGATGCTATAGCTACAAGGCCCATTGTTAGTTGGCAGCTGAGCAACAGTTCCATAGGGCAATGAGGTTCTGGGAACTATGCAGAGCAGACTCCAATGAGCTTGAAGCCTGAGGTAGGTGAAAGAACTATTTCCTGTTCATTCAAAATGCAAGTAGGCTGGTTTAAGAAGTGCTAGGGAAACAGGCACTGGAGATTTGAAGTCACTGTCTGCACACATATTCCTTCCCACTCCTATGCATCCTTTCCTTGGATCTGTAGGGAAGTATATGTGACTAGAAGGGAAATGGCATGTAATGATCTGCTAGTCACTTCTAGATTGACGGAGCTCGTGAGTTACAGAGCCAAGTGGTGCCAACTTTCTTCCAACACCATGGCCCACTGAAACCTCACCTAGGAAGAGACTTTCTTCCCTTGACTGTTCTTCATTGTGCAGTGGGCTCAGGAGGGCCTGACAGCCCATCCTCACACCTGTGAGTCCCTAGTTTGGTCCTAGAAACAGCAAGCTATAAGAGGAGGAGGATGCCTACAGTACTCTTCATGAAACTCTTGGCCCTAAGCTCTCAACCAGGAGGATATGCTAGGGGAGACACTGGGGTTTATGGGCTGGGTGTGGTGACACATTGCTTTAATCCCAGCACACAAGAGATAAAAGCAGCCATATCTCTATGAGTTTTAAGTCAGTTTGGTGTACACAGCAAGTTCCAGGCCAGCCAGAGACACAGAGTGAGACCCTGCCTCAAAAAGTAAATAAATAAAGTAAAGCAAAATAGAGCTGTCCAGATTTGTGGCAGGATGGTACAGATGATACTCGAGTGTACTAGTTCTGAGCACTGTGCATTTGCCATCACAAACAGGACAGTGGCTGGGACATTTAGATAGCATTCCCACAGACTCTGATTAGAGTGTGGAGGCAAAGAACAGATTGTCAGCCCAGGCTAAGTTTTACAAATATCTGGCACACAGTGTTGTCTGCTTTGGCTTAGGAGAGAATGGGAGGGAAATGATATAATGTGCTCTAAGTTGCAAAGGGTGATGTGTGAGGTGCTAGCTTGTAAATGTGAAATGCAGACATGCTGGTCTGTGGGTGAATCACTACATTTGAGACTTTTGTTTTGGTTTTGATTTGGCATTTGGGGTCTGGGGGACTGTGGGCTTTGTAGAAGTTGGTGTTTGTGTTTTGATGTGTTGCCTCTTCCAGGATCTTGTATTTCTGGCTTTTGCCTCTACATTCACTGCACAAGTCTTCTGCTTGGTTTCATCCACCCTACGTACTACTTCATCTATCCTAGGTACTGATGCCTTGGGTCCTTGGGGAGGCTATTTTATTTGCATTCAAGGTTTGTCAAAGCCTTGCACCATAACTCTGGCATGGTTCACTGGATAGTGTAAGTCCTTTAGCACTTGTGGGCCTTGTGTTTTCTGGTGCCACTCTGGAGTTCCTTGGAAGGCCTAGACTTACACAGGCCTGTCTGGTTGCTATTCTCTGCTCCAGACTTCCTATGACCTTAAATAACATATTGAGAAGGACGTGTCTCCAAGCAAGAGCACTATGAAAACTGCTAAAGATGGGTTCAAACTATGCATCCTTGGCACTTTTGTGGGTAGGATGCCTTCCACAGTGACATCTGAACATGGAAGTTGCTACAGAGGTGAACTTGCCCAAGACCAATGTAAAGACCTATGTCACATAAAGGCTAAGGCCTCTTTCCTCAGGGACAGGAAGGAAATTTTGTCCCTTCTGGTTGAGATCTGCTGCCCCTGTCCAGACAAGGAGCAAGGAGGGGGAGGTAGCCTGTATGCCTTTTGGAGGATTGAAGATTGCCATGGCAACAATGTTCCAGACCTAAAACTATCCTGGATAGAAGTCAATAGGTGTGCCGTCTATTCTGAAGGCTGCCACAGAAAGAAAAATAGCCCCATTCCAGATACTGCTTCCAGTGATACTAAAATATTTGATATTTCTCTGCATGTTTAATACTGTTGAGCAGGACAGTTGCCAGTATTTCACTAAAATTCCAGCCCCACATCTCTGTTTTCTTGTTTCTTGCCCAGCCTGAGGATCCTCTCAGCATTTCCCCTGGGGTTTGAAAACATACATGTATTCCCTAAAATTCTTGAAATTAGTTTTTGGGGTTCAGGTGCTACTGATTTTGGGGATGCCTCAAGGGAGGTCCCATTGCTCTCTAGCCTGGTCTATGGCAAAGTGGATTCCATGTAGGGGACCCCCTGCTCAAAAGTAACCAATAGGCCCCATCCCAGGTAATTAATCTCCCTAATAGACTTGGGGATTTATGCAAAGTGAGTGGCAGAATATAAAAACTCATTAATCATCCTGGCATCGTGAGCTCATGTTGTTATGAAGTAAATATGCTTACTAAGTGGATCCAGATGCTATCAGATATGTGTTTCCAATAAAGGCTCTTCTCGCCTTGGCCACAGCAGTAAACACACAGGCTGGTTTGTAGCACCTCCATTGCACATGCCCCGATCCTTTCTTTTAACCTCTTGCCTAGACATCTCAACACTGGTGGAATGTTTCCCGATAAGGATTCTAGGGAAAACTTTAAAAAGCTGGAAGATGTTTCTCTGCATCCAAAGTGCTAAGGGGTTATGGGAAAATGGAAATCACATGGTCGGTCTTGTACCAGTTTGGAGCAGAACATATTGCCCTGTTCATCTTCTTGTCTAACACATCAAACTATGAATTCCAGTCCAGGTCATTACCAGTCCCCAAGAGGACATGCTTGAGTCTTAGAGGCCCGTTGCAATCTGTTGTGTGCGGATGGAAAGGTGGGAGCTGTGGCAGTTGCAGCCAATGCCCAGGTCCTTGATGTAGGTGAACTGTCTTCCCAGCACCACCCCAGGATGGGCCACAGGGCTGCAAGGCAAAAGGGGAGAGAATTCAGAGTGAGTTCAGAGCAGTGGTTACACAGGATATGGAACAGCACATGGGAGTTCCAATCCTGACTGCTGTTTTCTGGCTGCCACTGCCTAAGGTCTTCTGCCCCTCTGAGCTCATTTTCTCTGTTAGTTGGAGTTGTTAGGAGCATTAGTGAAGTAGTTATCATGAACATCCAGTACCTATGGTGCACCTAAGGTATGGTAGCCATTTTTATTTCTCTTCTTTGAAAAGTCACTCTTAATGGAGAGTGGATGTTCTAATTGGCTTTATACTGCTTTGATGAACACCATGACTATAAGCAACTTGAGAAAAGGAAGGCTTATTTAATCTTATACCTCCAAGTCACAGTCAGCCGGGGCAGGAATTCCAGATAGGAACCTGGAAGCAGGAACCTACTGTAGAGTAATTTGCATTACCAGCTTGCTCCCCATGGCTTGCTGCACTTGGCTTTCTGATAAAACCCAGGACCATCTGCCTGGGAGTGGTTCTTCCCACAGTGGGTTGGGCCCTCCCACATCAGTCATTAATCAAGAAAATGCCCCACAGATATGATTGAGGCAATTTCTCAATTGATGCCCCCTCTACCCAGATGACCTTAACTTGTGTTGACAACAAACTATCCAGCATAGTAGGATTGTTAAGGTGGAGTGGATGAGAAGAAAGAAAGCTCTTTGCCTTTTATACCATTTCGATGCTCTTATGGGCCACTAATGTGGAATCTGTTCTCCTGAGGAGGGGCTCCCTCACTGCCACCTTCAAGTCCTACCTTACTGCTCTCACTTACAGTGTCCTATGCTCTGCAAGTGGCCAGTACTCGCCACCATTGTATGTAGATGGCTGGGGCGGATGCCTTTATGTCAATGCTGGAGGAAAAGTGAGGATGCTTACTAACTCAAAGGGAAGTAAAGGCTCAAGGCCATTCAGATGTGAGGGCATGGGAACCCTCCATTGACTGATAGCTTCTTTTATGGCCAGTTTCTTGCTAAGCTATTCATACATTTTATTTCATTCTTACTCTCATTCCATCCTGAGAAGTGTGATCACTGCTTTCAGGGATGCTGATGTCACACTGAGGGTGATACGGTTCAGGAGCCCATGCTCTTCCCAGGACACCCAGAACCCATGTAAAAACTGGATGCCATGATGTGTTTCTGTAGTCCTAGTTAGGGGGAGGATACAGTGAGAGGCCTTGCTTTAAAAATAATGTGGAGAGAGATATAAGACAGCACCCAACATTGACCTCTGGCCACCACACTTAGGCACACATGTATGTGTGTACTCACATGCATCTGTGCCTATCCACTCTCCCACAGCACCATCCCTTCAAGTGTTGCCCTAAGACTATAGGTTCCCTTTTGTTCTTGGGGACTGTGGGACTCATGAGGCTCCATCCCTAGATAAAGAGCTACAGTCAATCAATGCCTGCTATGAGAGGAGTCAGTCTTCTCCAGGGATGAGTGCCCGGATAGGTTATATGACCTCAAGTGGCCATCCCTAAACACATGTACATAGGGGAAACACTAAATGGGCTCAGCTGGTTGTATTTATACAGTATGTGACATGTGTGCATTCATGCTTGCATGTGCATGTGTGTATGTATGTGTATGTGTGTGTGTGTAAAATGTAAATACAAATATATTTAAAGAAGAGGTCATGAAATGAGAGAAATGTGTTGCGGTGTATTTTGATTGCATTCTGACACTCCCCCCAACTGCCAATAAAGTTGACCTTGAATCAAGGGGTAGAGTTAGTGATTGGCTGGCCAGAATTAACCATAGAGTCTTTGGCCCACCCAGATTAGGATAGAGAGACACAGGAAAGAATAGGGAGGGGCTTTTCTATCTAGAAAGCATGGAGAGGTAGGGTCAGCCGATCGTTTCTCCATTGCTCTGTGGATCTGTCAGATTGTTTACTCTAATATCTGACACCCAAGTTTTATTTAATTAAAAGTCATCACTCAGAAATGTGAGTACAGGAAGAGTTGAGGGGAATTAGTGTGGTGTGAAAATAACGTGAATACCATAGTCATGTATGAAATTCACAAACTTAGTAACAAAATAATTTTTTTAATTAAATAAAAATATGTGCAGGCTACCAGGTGTGGTGACAGGTGCCTTTATTCTCAGCACTTAGGAGGCAGAGGCAGGCAGATCTCTGTGAGTTTTAGGCTAAGCTGGTCTACATAATGGGTCCCTAAACAGCTAGAGCTATACAGTAAGATCATGTCTCAAAAAAAAAAACAATGTATGTGTGTGTAGATTTACTTATTTCTTTAAACTTTTCCCTCTTCTGAAAAGTTTAAATATTTTTGTATAATTTCATACATGAACAAATTAAATTTTGGTTGTTTTTCTCTATACCCGTCTCTTATCTTCCCTTCTCCTTGTTTCTCTTGTTTGGAAGTGAATTTATAAGGTGCTTTTCTGGGGTATATTATTCAGATCTAGGACTGAGAGAAGCTGGAGAGATACCTCAAGTGAGGAAACACTTACCTTGCAGGCACAAACTCTGGATTCAATACTTAGAACCCATGACAACAAAAAATAGAAAAACAAAAAGTCCCAGTCTGGGTAACACACACTTGTAATTCTAGAACCAGGCAAGTGGAGGCAGGTGGATCCCTAGGTCTCATACTCTGTTAGCCTAGCCTCCCTGTTGAATTCCAAACCATTCATAGAGAGATCTCAAAACAGCCCAGGGGGATGGCCTTGAAATGACCCCTGAGATTCTCCTCTTGTCTCTTCATTTATACATGTGACACACATGCACACACACCTGCACACATACAGGAAAAGAGCCTGGACTGAGCCTAGGGAAAGTGATGTCTTTTTCTTCCCACATGGCTGGAACTGTCCATCTTTTTATCCTGCAGTGTTCAATTAGGTGGTTTGCAGTGTAGTCACTGTGTTGTGTAATCATTGCTAGAAGCTAATTCCATAATTTTATAATCATGGCCAACAGAACCCTTTTTCTCCGCCACACCTCTTATATCCTGAAGCCATTTGGCTTCTTGCTTCTTCTGTGAACCTCCCTATTGTAGGAATTTCATATAAACAGAATTATTCAGAATAGAGCCATTTGTAACTGGCTTCCTATTTATTTAGCTTGTTGCTATAGACCAACAGTTTTCCATGTCATGGCATGTATGAGTTCTACATTTATTTTAATCACTATGTAATATTCCATAATATATACTATTCTCCATTCATCTGCTTATGGATGCTTTCTACTCTTTAATACCTGAACTCAGTGCTTCCATGAACATTTGTGTATGAGTTTAGCATGGCTGTATATTTCATTTCTCTCAGGCATATTCCTAGGAGTGAATTGCTTGGTCGTATGGTAACTCCATATTTTCCTTTTTTGAGGAACTGCCAATCTGCTTCCCGTGGCAGAGACCACTTCACATGTCCACGAGCATCATATGAAGGTTCCAACTTCACCTCCTTGTCAGCATTTGTTATCCGCCATCTTTCTGACTTTAGCATTCTTGGTGAGGAGTAAAGTCATAGCTTACTGGTGTTTAATTATGCCTTGCGCTAGTGTCTCGTGATATATAGTTTGTGTATTTACTGACCATTTGCATGTCTTCTTAGGGAAGATACTTATTTGAATTCTTTGTCCATTTTAAAGCTGGGTTCTTTATCATTGTTAAATTGTATCTATTCTTTATGTACTCTAGATATTTATAAGATCCATTTTCAAATATTTTCTCTCAGAAGTTATCTTTTCACCTTCTTGATTGTGTCAATATTTTAAGTTTTGATTGCTGGTCTGTTATTTTCTTTTCTTCTGCTAAGTGCTTGGTTTGTAAGAACTCACTGTCACAATTCATACATTTTCTTCTAGGAGTTTACCTAAACCTTCTATGTGGTTTTGGTCTCGTGTGTATTTGAAGTTAATATATGTGTATGGTGTGAGGTAAGGGTCCAACTTCATTTTCTTGCACATGGCATCCAGTTGTTGGAGTCTGTTTTTTTTTCCCACTAAATGGTCATAAAATCATCCTCTCTATGTCTCTCTCTCTCTCTCTCTCTCTCTCTCTCTCTCTCTCTCTCTCTCTCTCCCCTTCTCCCCTTCTCCCCTCTCCCTTCCTCTCTCTCTCTTTCTTCTCTCCCTGTCTTTTGTTTCTTAACAGGTATGTATGTGTGCAGGTCCTGGTGTGGTGAGAACACAGGCTAGGCTAGCAAGAAGGCTCCAATGCTCTCACCTCTGCTTTACTCTCTATTCTACCATTTATATTCTGAAGTGCTGCTGGTGCCCACCTGGGCAGCTCATCTGCACGCTGCACGCTGCATGGGCGCTAAAATTTTGAGTACCTAGTCTAGCTGCTAGATAGACCAGCAAGATGATGCTGGCACCACTGTCATTTAGGGCAGTGGTTACCACACAGTGGACTTTGAAGCTCTCCCTCCTCTAACCCTAGTACTTAGACTCTTGCAATTCTCCCTGTTTCTTTATCTACTTAGCATAATTTCATTTTATGAAACCAATACAGACTTATGACTCTCAGGCCATGAGGTTGGGAGAGATCTGTTAGAAACTAGTTATCACTAAGTTAGAGCAAATGCCTGGGACATTGTGTAAGTGCCCTCATCGAAATGCACCAATTATCTTTTGCCTGTTGCATCAGCTCAGATTGAGTTAACTGTTTAAGTAGTAGACAGTCCCACAAAAGAAAGTAGACTAAAGAACACAAGTGGGGTTCTCCATGATTTAAAAATGTAGGGGGAGATAATCCAATGCTAGAATCACAGCTGCCTTAGACCTGGAACTTTCCAGCTCATCACTTTAGGGAGGAAGGGAGAGAAGGACAGAGGGAGAGAGAGAGGTAGGGACTCTGGGTATTGAACCCAGGACCTTGTGTACAGCCAGCTAATATCAGCTAGTGATCTACCACTGAGCTACATCCCCATGCATCTCCCATCTACCCTGGGATTTGCTCCTAATTTATAGACTCCCAAATGCAGTTAGAAGTCCAGCTGTTGCATCTCCAATTCAAGAAGCAGGATAGAGAGGAGGGGACCCGTGAGGAAAGAACTCAGAGCAGCTTCTTCAAAATGGAAATTCCCAGGGAGTCTCCTTCAGGTCCTTCTCCCACATCCCACTGGCCACATAGGCCTCATCTGGCCATGCCTAGCTTTAAGAAAGGCCTAGAAATGTAGTTGTAAAAGGGGAAGGCTGTTGGCTCAGCTGAAAGTTCTATTTTTACGAAAGATACCACGTGTTTGGGAAGACATCCAACATTCTCTGGCATGGGTGTGTTATTGAATAGCTCCTAGAACCTGACCTATTCCAAGAAAAATTTTTAGCTAATTAGAGAGGTGCTATACCTTGGAGTCACAGTAGTCTTGGACTCCGAAAATTCTGGGATTTACGTGGGGGATTGGCTGATTTTATTTCCAACGTCGCCTTATGTCTGACCTCCACAAATCCTTTTCTTACACTTCTCAATGATGACTCTAGTGTCAGATGTTGATGTCACATTACTGTCATGTGCATGTGTACACTGCCATCAGCTCCTTTTCCGTGTCTAGTAAAAGGCCTCGCATTCTCCCCATTGCTCCAAGCCAAATGTTTATGAGCCACCTCTGTTCTCCCATTGCTTTCCTTCATTCCATCAGCAATCCTGCTCTCTCCTCCTGGGTGTGGCTGTATCTGTCCTCTTTTCTCCCCCTGTAGGATGCCAACCACTTCATGGTCACCTCCCCCTGCCTGTCCTGCTACCGTTCGGTCCTCATAGCCCATCTTCATGCAGCGCAGTGGGCAGCTGCCATTTCCTTCGGTCATGTACACTGCACTATCTCCTTCCTGGTATATTTAGGAAACAACCCAGAATTTTTTGTTTCCATGACCTCTGTTCAGAACTGAATTATGCCACTTCTTGTTTATATTTTTTAAGCCCCAATTTCCAGTTCAGAATGTAAAATGTAATTGGCGGTAGGACCTTGGGGTGGGGGGATTTAAAATGAGTCTACTCAGTCTGACTGGTGTCCTTGCAAAGAGGCTGGGATGTGCAAAGAAGAGACAGGCTCCAGGAACATGTATGGAAGGAGAGAGGCTTCCAAGGACATGGCTTTGCTGCCACATTGCCTGTGGACTGCTAGCTCCTAACACTATAAGAAAATGAGTTGGTGTTTGCTAAGCCAGACACCTACTAGCATTTTGTTATGGAGGCCTTTGCAAACTAGAACAACCTTCTGCCTTCTGTGCCATGGCTAACCTCTGGCCAGTGCCAGCCTTTCTTTGCTTGCTCTACTCTGCTCACTGGCACTCTGTCTCTCTGTTTCTGTCTCTGTCTCTCTCTCTCTCTCTCTCTCTCTCTCTCTCACACACACACACACACACACACACACACACACACACACACACACCCTTTCTGCATTTGCTGTTCCTGCTTCTTGTAGTGAGCTGATGGCAGGTCCCCCCATGGCTCCTCCTTGTCTTTCATATTCCCCTGCAAGGCTATCACTATCCTATTTTATTTGTGTTGGTGTGATAAAAACACTTCTGCAAAAAGAAACTTAGGGAAGAAAGGGTTTAGTTTAACTTAAAATGCCAGGCTTACAGCCCATCACTGCAGGGAAGTCACAGTCATGAGACAGCTGGTCACATGATATCCACAGTTAAGAGCAAAGAGAAATGAACGTGTGCATGCTTAGTGCTCAGCTGATTTTCTCTACTCTTACACGGTCCAGGGCCCCCAACACAGAAGATATACTACCCATATCCAAGCTGGGTCTTTCCATATCAGTTAAGATATTCAAGATAGTCCCCCACTGAGACTCTATTCCCAGATGATTGGATATTGCATCAAGTTGACAATCAAAAGGAACCATCATAATAGCTTTACACACTGTCATATTACCCTGCCTATTTTCTTCGGAGTGCTTCCAAGTCTCTGGATGATTGACTTACTGCTCTACTAAAGCAAAAGCTTCCTTGTGTCATTCAGTTCTGTGCTGTTGTTCCAGCACATATTATAGCACAACATGTAGCACCTGCTGGAATCCAGTTTATACTTGGGGATGAAAGAGTCAGTGTATGACAACCTTAGTGTTTATATGTGGACAACTGACGATTCTTAAACATTCTGCTTCAAGAGGAAGAGACTGCCATTGGAAACTTCTTCTTGGGAGGATCCTGTTATCTTTTACTTTCCAACTTTCCAAATTTCCATGCTAAAAAGCCCTGCCCAAATGCAGCTACACATCGAGTCATTCTACACATGGAATCATTTCTCTCCACTTTAGCAGATAGGTGCAGGTAGAGTGGCTCTTATCTGCTTGGGACCAGAAATGTTTGGGATTCAATATTTTTATATTTGCATATTCATAATGAGCTATCTTGGGAATAGGACCCAAGTCTAAACATGAAACTTGTTGGTGTTTCGTGCACACATTATAGCCTGAAGGTATTTTTAGAACACATTTTTATTAATTAAATTTATTCATCCATTTTACATCCCAGCTGCATTTCCCCCTTCTTCCTCTCCTCATTCCCTGCCCCTGCCTCTCCACACCACCCCAAACACACTCCTCTGTTTCTGTTCATAAAGGGGCAGGCCTACCATTGGTGTCAACAGAGCATGGCATATTAAAGTTGAGGTAAGACTAAGCTCCTCCCTTTATGTTAAGACTGGGAGAGGCAACTCTGTAGGAGGAATAGTTTCCTGGAAGCCAGCCAAAGTATTAGAACAACCCCTGCTTCTACCACTAGGAGCCCCACAAATAGATCATACTACACAACTGTCACACATATGTAGAGGGCCTAGATAGGTCCCATGTAGGCTCCCTAGCTTGGTCCAGATAGACTACATTTTTGATATACTTATGTTTTGACTACAGACTGTCACAGAGGCCAGGTATGGAATTTTCCACCTGCATTTCAGAGTTTTGCATTAGGGATGGCCAGCCTTCACTGATGCTAATTCTGTTGCTTTCATGCCATCACTTGTGTCATTGCTAGAATCCATTGTTTCTGTCAGGTAGACAGAAAACACAAGTGCCACCAACCAAAGCAAACCAATGCCATCATTTAAATTTGTCCCATTTACCCAGTGCCCATGGTCAGATGTGTGGAAGCTTTCACTGGAGAGAGAGAGGGAGAGAGAGAAGGAGAGAGAGACAGAGAGAGGGGGAAAGAGAAAAGAAGAAGAGAGAGAGGCAGAGAGAGTTTATTTGAAGGGGCTTTGAACACAAATGTTCTGTAAGTCCTTAAAAGTGTTTTTGTTTGTTTGTTTGTTTGTTTTGTTTTGTTTTGTTTGGTGTCTGAGAAGGGATTGGTGAGCCACTGCAGCTTTTCTTAACAGGTTAGCAATGGGTGCGGTTGACAGAGAAAGAAGTTGAATTGTGCTTTAATTTTTTTCACTTGTTTGTTTCGGGCTGGACTAACATGTCAAGGCTTAGGCTGGGTAAATTTTGCTTTTGATCAGTTACTCTAAGAAAAATTCCTAGTTTTAGTATTTTACAAGAACTAAGAAGCTATGTTTTCTGCCTCAGACAAACCACACCTACATCACAATCTTGTTTATGTCCTAAGTGTCCCTGTCATATGGTTGCAGTGTATCACAGTGTGAGTTTGTTATTTTGAATGATAAATATACCTCCTGTATGTCAAAATTCACACAAAAGACTCAAATAACCTCTTTTAAAACTATTTCTGTAAACAAATGCAACATCTGAAGTCTTACTTTAAAGATGGTAGCCTATAAAGATGTTTTTACAAAATGTATTTTGTGTGTGTGTGTGTGTGTGTGTGTGTGTGTGTGTGTGTGAATGCACACTCACACTCTCACGTACATGCATGCTTTGGCTCATCTGTGGAGGACACAGGACAACCCTGGAATCAGTTCTCTCCTTCGACCACATGGATCCTGGGGATTGAATTTAGGTTGTCAGGCTTGGCAACAAGTGCTTTCACTCCTTGAGACATTATGCTGGTCTATTTAGCTACCCCTATGTGTCCATACACCCAGAGACTATCAATTGGGATTGAACAGCCTTTGTGAGCACTCATCCCTTGAAACAGCTCAACCCCCATTATCACCTGTATTTCTTCATCTAGAGGTAGTACTTCTGGAATTTCCCCCACCAACACTGTAATATCAACTGGTATTATCATTGGGTCATTCTTATTTAGGCAACCATATTGTTGAGAGTTCATAGGTGCATTGTTCCTTTTATTCCTAGGGAACACTATTAAGCAGCGGGCATCCTGGGCATCTGGCTCTTAATCTCTCCACTCCTCTTCTGGGATTGTCCCCCAGCCTGAGGTGTCACATTGCATTGGAAATGTATCAACTAGGGTCAGGTGCCCCATGGACAGTTAAGTTTTGACTGGTTGTGAATCTCTGCCATAGTCACCATCAGGCTGGGGTGGCACACAGGCTATGAGATGATAGCCAGACTTGGGGGTTGGAAATGGCACCCAAGAGCCTGGATTACGTTTTTTTGATGGTATCAAGATAAAAAAAAGAAAGGTACAGGAACAAGCAAAACCTCTGTTTAATCCCTTGGCTAGCAGAAGTTGCTGTCAGAGCTGGACTATCTACTCTTGCTCTGTCAAGGGTGGTCCTATAATATTGGCCAAGGAGAAGTCAGTGATGCCAAGTACTACTTCTGCCAAACAATTTGTGCCAGCTCCTATTTGTTTTGCTGGGTCAGGCTCCTGTGTGTCTGTGGGTATGACTTAGAAATATTCTTCATGGTTTCCTAAGATTTTCTGAGCTAAATCATCACCTCATAGAATTGTCAATCATAGTCCCTCTGAGACCAGCATCTGGGTGGATGGTGTTCTCTTTCTCAGTTGTCGGAATTATGCAGTAAGTGTTATGCTCAGATCACAGAGTCCCCCAAAAAACAACAAGGATACCGAATCCTGTATGTAAAAGCAAAGAGTCTTTATTCAACCTCCAGCTTGGACTCTCTGTCTGTCCATCTGTCTGAGCAGAGAGTGTCTAGCCAAGGTAGGTTAGGGTTTTGTTGTAGAAGAGGTTATGAGTGAGGGGATTTCCAGAGTTCAAGACCCTGATTGGCTAACATTTGTCTAGGGGTGTGTGCTTAGGCTAACAGACATCAGGTGATCCTTTCTACAATGGTTGGAACTTTAGGTACTTTCCCCTTGGGTGGTCTGTTCCTGGGTGATGGTGGTCCCACTTTGTGGTCTCTCCTGGAGTCAGGTGCTGCCCCAGGGTAAACTGAAACTTCTAGTTGGTCTCCACTGAGCTTTGGCATGGCAGCCATGCATCCAAAGGGTAGGTGTGTACCAAGTTGCCCTGGACCCCACAGTAAATGAATAGAGTGTGAACAGAGAAATGACAGCTCTATCAGAGGTCGAGGAGAGGAGTGGGGATCCTTGACTGTGTCCACTTTACAGGATCAGTATTACATGTTCATGGCTTCTGTTACATGAGCCCTAGATTGTGAGTCATGATCACCCTATGAGCTAGAGACTCACAATGGCTGGTCTCTACATTCTTCTCCCTGGTGGACTGTATGTTGGGGAAGCTAGTTATTATTTCAGTTGTACAGTGGTTAGCATAATGCAGTGGAGGAAGCATACTTTGAACCTAGCCTGACAGCACAGAGGTTAATGATGAGTCCTGCTAGTAGACTATGATTATGTGTTCTTACTTCTTTAGAAATTGTTTGCTCATTCATAAAATAGTGTGGTAGCCATTACATTTAACTGAAATGCTGAGGATTATATGGCCTAATCCAACACTTTATTAAAAGGGTTCTTGATCATTGAGTTTGAGCAGGGTGAGCCAAGGAGGGCTTAAATGAAGAGCTGGATGTTTCCTTTGTAATGATTAGATTGTGTGTGTCCTAGAAAGTAGGACATGTTCTTTCTGGGGTGAAATAATCCATGTTCTAAGGACTTCCTTTTTGCTATGCAGATGACCTCTTGATCTCTTCCCCTTCTTGTTAGGCAACCCTTTACTTAGGAATTATATCTCCCTCCCTGTTTTTGTTTTGTTTTGTGCTAAACGGTTTTTTACCATGTAGCTTAGGCTATTCTCCAACTCATAGCCCTTCTTCCTAAGCCTATCTAATGCCAGGATTACAGTTATACAGTAATTATGAATTACTTTTCACGGAAACATTTAAGTGGTCCTATTGAAGTGTTTCTCAACTGTTTTGATCAACTTTCTGCATTTTAGGATGGCTTCTGATTATTACTGATCTCCCCCGATTGTATTGACTGTTCAAATACATGTTTAGAAAGTATTTTACTTGCAATAACAAAAAGTGATTAAAATATCTTCCTTTTATCCAGCAGCCAATTACATGTCTGCATTAGGCAAAGTGCTCTTTACAAAAACATATGACTTCATTTAATTTTCATGACAACTCAATAGGTCAGAGATATCTTTGCTTTCAGAGTGAGGAAAACTCTCTGGTGGACTGGTATTTCAATGTGGACATGCCTCATTTTGACCCTATGTTTTACAGGGTTGCAGTTCCCCTTGCCTTACAATTTGGTAGCTATGGATAACACTTAGTAGTAGTTACTGTAATTTGGTTTTTTTGTACTTTTATGATATTAATATTTAATATCAAGGCTTTCAAATATAGAGAAAAGACATGAAGGGCTAGGAATATAGTTCAGTTGGGAGAATGCTTGCTTCTCATGCACAAAGCATCGGGTTTAATCTCCAGCATCATAGGAAATGGGTATAGTGGTACAAATAATCTTAGCACTTGGAAAATAGAGGCCAAAGGACCAGAAGTTCAAGGTCATTCAAGGATCTGAGATACATCGAAGACCCTGTCTCAAACAAACAAACAAACAAACAAACAAACAAACAAAATCTCACTGTGTTGAGTGAGTGCAATTTCACTATGTTTGATTTAAAATTTCAAAGATATAATTGCAATTAAAACCCATCTCATCATTTTATCTTTATCAAGAGCATAAACCTCAAGCTAAAAGTTAAAGGTACATTTTTCCTAAATGATTTTACATGTTGGCGGCTTACATGTACATAGCAAAATAGGTGTTATTTCTTCAATATGTTTTAAAATGCTATGTTACCTAAAACCTTCTTACATTTTCATTTGCCATTTATTTTGTTGGTAAATGAGGTTGGTAAATGAGGTTGAATAAGAATAGCCCCATAGACTACTGTTTGAATGCTTGGCCCATAGAGCGTGGCACTGTTAGGAAATGTGGCTTTGTTGGAGGAAGTGTGTCACTGTGGGGGCAGGCTTTGAGGTCTCATATGTTCAAGCTATACCCAAAGTGGCACACAGTCTCCTTCTTCTGCCTGAAGATCAGATGTAGAACTCTCAGCTCCTTTCCAGCACCATGTCTGCCTACACACTGCCTTGCTTCCAGTCACAACAATAATGTATTAAACCTTTGAACTGTAAGCCAGCCCCAACTAAAGGTTTTCATTTATAAGGGTTGCTATGGTCATGGTGTCTCTTCATAGCAATAGAAACCCTAACTAAGACTGCAAGTGTACTTCATTACTGATGTGTGATTCTACAATGTATGAACATTTAACAGTTCAGTAAGTTAGACCTCCATGGATGAGCTTGTAGGACATTTCTGTTTACTAGCCTTCAGAGTACACTGCCTTCCTTCCTCATATACATGAATGAAATAACTATACACCAGTTTTCCAAATAATATGTCTTGCAAAAATTTCCACTATACCAATGATTGGCAGGTTTTTCTACAGAGGTCTAGATAGTAAATGTTAGAAAAATATTAGGCTGTAGAGTGTTGCAGTTACTGAGCTCTATTTTTACAGTATAAAATCGGGCAAACTAGTACATTAAAACACAGGTGTGGCTGTGTTCTATTAAACATGTGTAAAAACAGGCAATAGACCACATTGTAGCCACTGAGACGTAATTCACTGACTCCTATTCTAGATCATTGCTTATTTTTCTTTTTGTAATATTTTAATTATGCATATGTGTCTAGATGTGGGTGTGTGTACATGAGTGTAGGTGTTTGTGGGGGCCAGAAGAGGGCATCAGACCACTTGGAGTTAGAGTTATAGGAGTTTACGAGCTTCCTGATGTGATTACTAAGACCTAACTCAGATCTTCTGCAAGAACAATGTGCACTCCTGACCACCGAACCATCTCTGATGCTTCTGCTCATTTTTGATAATGAAGTCATTTGTTCTACTGAACTTCTGCTTGAATGGGATCAATTTTCCTAGTGTTTTCCTTGTAGTTTGCACTTTTAGATCTTTCAGAAACATTCAAGATTTTTTTTTAATTAAATAATTTTTCCCTACTCACACTTCTGGAGCTTGCTTTATTTTACATTTAAATTTTCATTTATGTGAAATTGATTTTTTTGTGTACTATTCACTGTGCATATGATTGATATTTTTTCCCTTTCTTTTTAAGGGATGGTCTCACTGTGTAGAACAGGATCTTCCTGCCTCTGCCTCCCCAGTCCTGGGATTAAATGTTATTTTTTTTTCTTATAGCAGCACTCTTCACTGAATGGTTTGCTTTTCCCCCACCAATTTGTCATGTTTCCTTAGGCATATATAGATCTATTTTCAAAGAACACACTGAGCGCTAAGTTGCTTCCTGATGATTATCAGCTGTGTGTAGAATCAAGCCAAAAATATTAGACCCTCCAGTTGGCCAAAAATTTGTGTGTTCCTGAAAACCAGTCACAGGAACTTAGCATTAGCAGTCTTACCAGAGCAATATGATAGGGTCTCAGATACTTACACACCTTGGGTTTTCACCATGGTAGACTCACTACTGTGACAGACAACCCACAAGTTTATATGAGTAGCTGTGAATGTCTTCCATCTCCCTTCACCATTTGGGTCCACTGTTCCTGGGGGCCTTTGGGACCTCCAGTGCTTCCTAAGCCGTGAGACTTTAGGGGGGAATAATAAGCCTCTATGGAGTTTTCTTGGAAGTTTCAATGGCCAAGGGAGTTGGCGTATCTTGCTATGGCCCATGTGCCATTAAGCTGCAACTCAGCCAAGCCAGATGTCTGCACCCAATGAGAGATTCTGAGAAATGCTACAAGTTTGGGAAGAAATTGATTAGATAAGCAACAGGTAAATAGGACCATTTCTTCAAACCCAGAAGCCATGCATCCTCAAAGCAGAGTGTGCTTGTTGTGTTCCCATGGCTTCTCAGCATCTAGCAGTTACCTGGGTTAGGGTGGGACAGTGAGACAGGGAAGAAGGGAGAGAGGGAAGGAAGGAGAGAGAATAGGAGTAAGAATGGACATTAGAAAAGAAGAACAAAGAGAAGGGAGGGTATAGATGGGAGAAATTAAACTTACAGGAAGACCCAAGGAGATCATCTCAGACTTTTGTGGAGATGGTCAAGCAATCACAGATCTGCCTTGATGGAGTGGAGTGACAGCTATACTGTGGAGGTCTGGGTGTTCTTTTGTCTCCTTAGATTCAATGATCCCCAACATTGGTACTTGTTGGAAGGTAAAGGTCCATGTCATGCTTTTAAACTTAGTTTCTACAAGTCCTGATGGACTATAGAAAATTGAACATTGAGAGAGATTTCTTTAGTTTTGGTGTCAAAAATAAGGCTTCTTGGAGCTGGAGGAAGCTACCCCAGTACAGTTGGATTTGGCTGCTCATTGAAGTTCTCTAAGAAGACAACATAATGGGTGTTGGGGCTAAAATCTAGGAATTCAGTTTTAAGACCTTTGTTTTATTTTACTATATTTTGTATTATTGTTTTGCTTGCTATAGAAGTCCATTTTGGGAACAGACACAAATTATCATATTTCATGTTACAATAGCAATAGAGCCTCATAAACCATTCCCAAATCTGACATTATATTTTTGTGTAACACAAAGGAGTCCTTGGAATTGCCTTTCAAATTCCCTCAGAAAGTGTTGGCAGAACCCAGGGATTTAAAATGATGGGGTGGGATGAAATGTTTGGACAGATTAGATTGCCTAAGTGTTTGTTTTGTATGAGTGGTCTGAATACAGCTTGGGGATAATTTTTAGAGTTGGGTATTGGATTCTAAAATAGTTGAAATGAAAGCTCCAAGCCTCCACTTTCTTTGTCTCTGGAATAGACATATGATGGAGAGAATTCAAAGTGATAATTCCTTAAAAAGCAAAGGAGTATTTGCTTCCTGTAAACCCATATCCATGGCTACTAGGTAGAATAATTTTGAAGATGGTAATATATGCCCATTGGGAAATTTGTTTCTATTTATAATTCTAAGCCATCATTTCAACTTTCAAAGAATTCTGGGGGTGGTGGTGTATATATGCATGCACAAGTAGATGCATGTATGTATATGTGTGTATGTCTGTGTGTGTGTGTGTGTGTGTGTGTGTGTGTGTGTGTGTGTGCATGCACCCACAGGTCAGCCTTCTTAGATACTGCCCACCTTGGTCTTTGACATAAGGTCTCTCCTTGGCCTGGCATTTGTTAAGTAGGTTGGTCTGGCTGGCCAGTGAGCTGAGTGATCTGCCTGACTCCCCACCTCCCTAGCTCTGAGATTATTAGCATATGTCACCACGCTTAGCTTTTTTACATGGCTTCTGAGGCTTGAACTTGGGTCATTAAACTTGACAGGCAAGCACTTTAGTGGCTGAGCCATCCACCTAGTCTTCACCTACACAGATTCTTAACTGTGTTAAATGAAGTAAGTTACCTAAACTGTTTACCTTGTGTTTTGTCAGTGCAGGGTAAATGTTAGTGGCTCTACTGGCCCCACTATTGTTGTAGAGAGATGAAACAATGGAATATAGAATTAATATGCCTGGAGCTAGGGTATTTTTTACTCAATGCTTACCTGTCAGTGGCTTTGGAGTGACGGTAGAGAGAGAAAGGATTCAGAGGGCATGGTATGATGTCCTTAATCTGCTGGGCCACCGTAGCTCTTGAGGAGACTGCTCTAGTTAGTTTTTGTTAACTTGATGCCTGTAGGCAGGCCTGTGGGGGCATTTTCATGACTAATTTCATGATAGGTGGGGGAGGCCAGGGCTTGCTTACTGTAGGTGGTACCCCATATCCCCCCCAGGTCAGTGCTCCTGGGTTGTAAAAGAAAGCAAGCTGGACAAGGAAGCCAGGAGGAGCGAGACAATAAGCGGCATTCCTCTATGGCTCCTGTTTTAGCTTCTGCTTCCAGGCTCCTGTCCTCACTTCCCTCAGCTGAGACAGTAATGGAGGTGGTTAGTGGCAGAGAAGTGAGAAGTAGTAAATATGGAACAAGAATCCCAAATCTCTTAACAAGTTCCCAAATCCTTCTCCATCGAAGCCTCTTTTAATTTCCACTCTTTTCTAAAGCACTGAAGAAAAACAGAGCAGTTTCTACTCCCCCTTTTCTGTGTTGTGATCTGGGGCTGCCACCTAGGCGGGGACAGCTTGAGCTTGAGCCTTCTCAGCTCGATGTGAAAGGGTCAGGTGAGAGAAATGGGTAAGCAAAGGAAAACACACTCTTCCCTATGGGTTCTCAGAGCTTTGACCTTATTAGCACGAATTGATAGATCTTCAAAGGGACAGTGCAGTAACTGTCTCTGCCAGAACAATCCCAGCAGCCCTTTCCAAGCTGGTGGCAGTTGCTGCTTTACCCGAGCTATCCAAGACCCCACTGTTCTGAGGGTGAGCTGGGGAATATGCTGTCTCAGGTTGACATCACTGAGCTCCAAGTCTATCAGGCGGTGGGTGCTGTGGGTGAGCTTCTACTTCTATAGTGTGGCTTTGAAAGAGTGCTTTACCTGTTCATGTCCCAGTGAAGTCAGTCAGAAGAACTACCCCACAGTCTAATGGAGTGAGCCCGTGACACCTTCCGTGTGTGTTCTGTGAGGCCTGACTTCACACAACGCTTCTGTGCTTAGGAGGGTGCTGTTAACAAAGATAACCCAGGTTGGAACTTCTCAGAGTTACTGACCATATTCAGGGTTTCTGTTTTGTGGTACCTACCCTGCCTCAAACCAATCACCTTTCTCCTTCCATTGGGGACCCCAGCAAGGAGGTTTTGTGTAACAAATTATTTCCTCCTTTTCTGGTTTTCATGAAACTTTAAATATAGCTCAGCTCACACATTTGGTGTTTTGTTTATCTTTAATTTCTTTTCATATTTTTATTTGTATGGGTGTGTATGAATGTGTGTGTGCGTGTGCATGTGTGTGTGTGTGTGTGGGTGTGTGTGTGTGTCAGAGGACAACTGTTGAGTGTTAGTCCTCAGCTTCCAGCATTCTCGAGCACGTGTGTATGTGTGGTGGGTATGTGTGGTGTTTGTATGTGCTCATATGTTGATGAGGGTGTGGGGGGGGGTCAGAGGACAACATTCATAAGTGGATTCTCTCCATTTGCCATGGATCCTGAAGTGGAACTTGGATGATCAGGTTTATACAGCATTTTTACCTATTGTGAGGTATCCTGCTGGCCATTCACCTTATTTTTGAGATAGGATCCCCAGTGAACCTAGCAGTCACTGATTTAGCTAGACTGGCTGGGCAGCAAGCTCTGAGGTACCTCCTGTTCCTACCCCCTTCCCTTGCTCTCAGTGCTGGGATTGTAGATGCCTGGTACCTCATCCAGCTTTGTACATAGATGCTGGGGCTCAAACTTGGGTTCTTGTAGTAAACACTCCACTGTCTGAGCTGTCTCCTCATGCCCAACTCTCTTTCATTTTAAGTTGATGGGCAGTAGACTTCTAAAACCACCCATTCTACAATAAATACCATTCTACAATAAGCTATCCCACAACTTAACTGTCTTAAAACAACAATAAGTATTTATCTAAAAAAAAAATGTCTGTGGGTTTAGACTTCAGACATGTGGGTGGTGGTTCTGGGTCTGTGCCTCACTGGGGTATTCGACTCTGAAGGATGCACTTCCATAGTGACAAAGATCACCCATGCTGGCCCTCTGGAAGAACAGACAGTGCTCTTAACCTTTGAGTCAACCAACACAGGTCAAAATATCCAAAAGAAGAATTGCATCTGAACTAACATGCAGATCCTTTCCTCCTGTTACCATTTCCTACACAACTCAACCTAACATTCTATGTGCCAATCATATGTACATTGTATCAGCTGTTGCAAATCATCTTGGGATGTTTGAAAGCACACTAGACAATGTATGGTAACATATGCAAATGTGAGCATGTTATAAAAGGAATTTTAACACCTGAGGATTTGGGTATCCACAAGGCCCCAGAACTATGACCCCATGGATTCAAAGGGATCACTGTTCTGCTGGGTGTCCATCATAGGGAGCCATTTTGCCACCAACTCTCACAACCAAGACTCAAAGAATATGAAAATAGCAGAGAATGCTCAGCCTTGCCAGAAGAGGGGGCCTAAGAGTTAGACAGATGATGGTGTCTTAGAGAAGGGGCTGCTAAGTCTCAGGGAAGACAGTTCTCGATGGAAAGTATGACTGTGGAGCCAGCCAGTGAGGAGCTGAGGAGGCAAGGTGCTGTTAGCAGGCCCACCCTCTCCTCTCAGCTCCCTCAGACTATAGAGCTAAGCTGATTTGCAGTCTAGGAAGGTTGTCACAAAGCTATGAGCATCATAGCAGCCCCTAATGTTAGAGTGAATGAGTCCCGAGGCTATAAAACTGAAGCCAATAGCTAGGGAGAAATGAAAACAAGAACCAAGAACTGCCTTGTATTCTTTAGATAGAGCATAAGCACAACACAGTAATCTGACTTTGAGCATGCTCACAGAACCATCTTTCTCATGAGGAATATGTTTAGAGGGTTGGACAGATGGCTCAGAATTTGAGAGCACTGGCTGCTCTTCCAAAGGACCTGGGTTTGATTCCTAGCACCCACAAGGCAGCTCACAACCTTCCCTAACTCCAGTTCCAAAGGATCCAACACCCTCTTCTGACCTCTGCAAGCACCGGGTGCACAAGTGATGCACACATATTCATGGAGACAAAACATGCATACACATAATTTTTTAAAGATTATGTTTAGGATAAGATATATAATCCAGCATTCACAAAGCCTTGTGTTCTGTCCCCAGCACTGCGTAAGTCCAGGCATGGTGGTGCATGGCTGTAATACCAGCCTCGGAGAGGTAGAGGCAGAAGGACCAAACATTCAAGATCCTTCTACTGCCAGGTCCAAGCCAGCCTGGGATATATGAGATCCTGTCAAAAAATGTTTATTATATGCACTTTGAAAACTGCAGATAAGTGAGGAGAACATAAAGATAATGTGTAGCCCTAAGTTTGAACTTAAAGACTGTTATTTAAAATGAGTCTCTGTTCTTCTAGTGATAGGAATACATTAATATCTGTCTGTCTCTGCCTGTCTGTCTGTATTGTGTGAAGTGGTGTTATTCCCTGCTTTTCCTATGGAGCATAGTGTCTAAGGTGACCCCTATCATGAGCAATTTTACCGCAGTGCCTTTTAGCCTGCTTTGCATCAATGCCCCCATAAGACACCCTTCTATTACAACTATAGACTTTCGGAAACACCTAAACACCGTACATCTATTTTTATATTGCAGTGCTTTAGAGGGCTGCAGATAATTGTCATAGCTGCAGTTTCCCTTTTACCTCCACTGAGCATACATTTGCCCTTCTTGACAGTACATGCACTGTAGTTATCGGTTCAAATTGCTTGGTGGCATATTCTTAAGTGAGTGGACAGTCGCTTGTATAATGAAGCCCTTTTACTGAAAATGGGGATTATGTCCAGACCTGAGCTACTACAACTTTGTCAGAGACTCCTCATGCTCACTGTGAATCTCTTCCCTCATCAGGAAGAGAGGCATTCTGGTCTCCAGCCTCCACTGACTCTCCTTAGCTTCAAAGGTGAGCTCCTGCCTTTTTTTCCATAGTCCCTGAACACTTATCTGACACCAGCTAGCCTCAAGGCTAAATAATTAACTTTGTTTGTGCCAAACTCAGCCCAGGGGGAGAAAGGAGGCACGTGTAGGGCTGAGAAGGATACAGACAAATGTAGAGGATGCAGAGAGAACCATAGAATACTCTTAGCCCCACAGACTTGTCCAACCCATGGCATGTTGGTTGGCTGGACCAGTTACAGCTACAGATGTAGCTTAACATATGATTGTAAAGTACTTAAAACATTATGAGATTTTTTTTCTTTAATACTTATTTGTGTCACTTGATTGCATAGTATGCTGGTGTAAATTTTGCAATGCATGATGTTAAAAGATTAGACTCAACTGAATGGGGTTCCAAGCAAGACACAACACAAGAATCAGGCCTTCTTGGAACTTGAGTCACATTATTTGTGATTGCTTCAAACCTCATTTAACCCATCTATACAGTAAGTAGCATAGTGATGATGACTAGTTTGTTTTTAATTTTATTTTTCGCTTTAGCTATGTGTATAGGTGTGGGTGTGTGGATGTGCACATGTGTGCAGGTACCCACAGAGGACAACAGAGGATGTCAGATTCTCTGGAGCTGGAGTTACAGAGTTGTGATCTGCCCAGGATGGGTGCTGAGAACTGAACTTGGGTCCTCTACCAGAAAAATGCACGCTATTAACCACTGAGACAGCTCTACATCCCAAATACTGACTGATTTTTCAATCTTTCCATGACTGGGGCTCAGTAAAAGGCCACATTCAGATCAGAATGTGATCAGAGGAAATGGTAAGTGGGAGCTAATTGACTGTCTGAGTGTGACAGTAATTAAGCAAGAAAACCTCTAGGAATTCTAAAGTAGTGTTCCATGTCCAGGTGACACTGTAGGTTTATGATGACACCAAAGCCAAAAATAAAGTTTTTACTGGGATTCTTTTTTTCTCTCTCTCCCCTTGAATAGTTCTAATGATATACATGGGAAATATATTATGGCAAATTCTCTAAGGATTTCTGTCTTCGTAATAAACATTGCCTTCTAGTAGAACAAGAACATCTGTGTAATAATTCCATGTAACTTCTTTGCGAGCTGCCAGGTGAAATGGATGGTGTGGGAGAAAGGTGGGGCTTGACTCCAGACTCCGCCACTAATGTAAGCTGGGCCAAGTGATTGAACTTCTTCAAGTCTCAGTTTCCTCATCTATAAAAGGAAAATAGTAATTAATATAGACCCTAGGGGTAGGTAGTTCTGGGGACTCAGTAAGTAAGTGAATGTTAACATCTCAGCTCACTATCTGGTCCAGGGTGAGCACTGAATTAAGTGGTAGATAAGGATGACAGTAGTGCTGATGATAGTGGTGGGAATGGTGATGGTGGTGGTGATAAATATGATAATGGTACCAGTAGTGATGGTGGTTGTGATAATGGTACCCATAGTGGTGAAGGTTGTGATTGTAGAGATGGTGATGATAATCATATCCATGGTGATGGAAGTAGAGATGGTAATGATAATGGTGCCATGCTGGTGGTAATCATGAGGATGATAGTGATAGTGTTGGTGGTACTCATGGTGGTGATGATGATGGTGATTATTCTCTTGATGATGGTGATGATAGTGATTTTAGTGACATCAATAATCTCATTGATGGTGATGGTGGCAATAATGATGCGAGTGCTGATTGTGAAGATGATGATGTTGGCAGTGTCAGTGATGACGGTGGGGGTGGGAAACTGATGTGAGGAAGGAAAGATTTTCTGGTTGCATTGCATTTGTAGTCAAGATGCAATGGCTGGGAAAGATTACTTAAATTTATTTGTGAAGAGCACAAACCCCACCTCGCACCAAGGCAGTCAAAGACACAGAGCTGTGTGGGGCTGACAGCCACTGTGCAGCATTTATCTTCTGTTCTCACTGTGATTTTGAATCTTGGTGAACTTCAAGTATCCACCTGTGAAGTCAAACAGCCCTCCCTTTGTTACCATCAAGAGTGAAGGAAATCCTGTGTGGGAGAGCATGTGCTGGTAGGTTGGTCTGCTAAGGATTGGTTTTGCTCACGATCAAGGTTTTCAGTAAACCAGTGAGCACCAATAATCCACTATGTTCCATTTCCTTCTTTTAATTGTTTATGGTGGCCCTGTCCCCTTGTAAAGTCATCATGGTCATGGAGGGACTCACTGTCCTCCCCTTGCCATTACTCCCACCAATCCTCGTGTCCTAAACTCTGCCTCCTCCTGCCACTTTCTCCCAGGAAGCTTGACAGCTACCTTCTCAGGAGTCTTCTTGATGGAATCTCTCCAAATCTTCCTACTTACAGGGCTGGTTCACTTGCTGTGTGATGCTTGGAAATGGATACTATTATCTTATTGCACTTGCCTTATCTCTAGCAAATTTCAACTCTCTGAAGTTAAGAATTCTGTTATATTTATTTTCAGAGTCCTGTCTCCTTTCTTTTATGACATCTGTTCTCTGCACAACCTCCTCAGATTCTTTACAATGTGAACATATAAGGACTATTCAGTAAATACAACTGTATTTATTTATTTTTCTCAATAAATTCTCCATTTTCTCTCTTTTTCTAATTCACCTCCCATCTCAAGTGCTGTCAAATATACAAAAATAATAAGCTGTCCTGTTTGTGTATTTAGTGGCCCTCTTGCAAAAATAAATGTGTTACAGGGTGAGGCCTGAGGCAACTTGGATCCCATCTGAGCCTTGGGCCACTTTGATTAACTCAGTCCTGTCTGTGAATGAATGATGATGTCTCAATTTAAATAAATGTGCCCCAGCAAGCACAGCCTCTTTACCCACAAGTTTATCTAATTGGATCCTGCCCCTGTGGCCATGCTGACTGCATGTATGCTGTTCCCTGCCAAGCCATGAATCAACGGAAGAAAGTTCAGAGCCCCAAGCCTCTGAGAACCTGTTGTCAGCTTGCCACTCAGTTCATCCGTGCCTTCTTGCCCATTCTTCTTGTCTCTTCCCTTTTCTTTTCCATCTGTTCTTCAGTCACATGACCAGATGCCCCTTTTTGCCTGACTCTACCAGCCAGTCTGTCTCATAACCCTGCTGAAGGACAGCACTGCAGAGCTCCTGGGTGAGTGGGTGCTGAGGGGGGAAGCTGACCTCTCCTTATTAGGTTTGTGTCGTTCTCTCCTTCCTTCCAATGCCCATTTCAGGCCTGATGATTCTGTTGATCAAATTTGCTCATTTGTTCACTCATTCGGCCAGTTGGCCAATTTAACAAAATATCTGTCAAGGATCCCTGTGTGCCAGATGGTATTCCAGACCCTGGGGATCAAACTGACAGTTGCTTGCTCCCCACCTTGTTTTGCTGGAACTTTTTTTAGACTTTGAACCTTGGACCAATTCCACTTTCCGTGGCTTATTAAATACGTGGAATGACACAGTTGTCACTGCATACCAGAGATCAGGGTTCAGTAGACAGAGGAGAGCTCCATGGTGCTATAGCATGTGCATTTTATGGTTTATAAAACAGCTTTATGGTCCTCCACAGGTGTCCCATGTGATGAGCTCGTCGTGTTCCCTAGGGACTCTGTGGTGTCAGAGACCACCAAAGCAAGGCTTTGTGGTTCATGTTATTCAAGCTTGCCTGGCCTCAGTTTCTGTAACCTGGTGGCTCTGATACTCAAGATCTAGATCCTGGGACTGGGGAGATGGCTCAGTAGGTAAACTATTTGTTGGGAAAACATCAGACCCCAGGTTTGGACCTTCAGCACTCACAGAAAGAGCTGGATATGGAAGTGCATGCCTGCAATCCTAGTGCTGGAGGAGACAGAAGAAGCCAAGTGTGCCAGCAGGCAGTTGCAATGAATTGGTGAGCTCCCTGCCTTCTAAAATAAGGTGCAGAGTGACAAAGAGAGACATCTGAGGTTGACCTCCAGCCTTCAGAAGCTATGAACACATGAGGGCTCACTCTCACATGCACACACATACATACATGCATACACAAAAGATCGAGCTTGTTTTCCTGAAGAGCTGTTGGCCTTCTGTAGCCTAAATCTGAACCGGAGCATCTGAGAAAAGCCAAATTTCCAGTGACAAGTTCCAAATGTATCTCCATGAGAACCTTGGCCGCTATCTGTGTGTACGTCTGTGGGTGTTGTGCTGCGGCCTAAAATTAAATTTAGATAAAAATCAGGAGCTAAAAATATCACCAGCTTTCCTGACAGGTTGTATCCATCATCATGGGAGGACAATCAAGGATCTGGCTGCCTGGTGACAGGGAGTGGGCTGCAGAGGGTAGGGTCAGGCAGTGGCTAGAATCTCACTGACTAGAAAGGACAGAGGTTTCCTAGGAAGGTTGAGACAGACGGTGGGAGGCTTCAGCTTCAGCAAAGCACAAAGTATAGAGAAAGGTAGCCAGACTGCTGAGTGAAGCACACTGACCTTGACTTACTTCTAGAAGGTTCCTTTAGGGGATTTTGCTTAGAAAGAAGCCCTAAACACTCCTTTGCTACTTTTCTAATAACCCACCTTAAAGAGTTTCTGCTGCCTAAAGGCACACTTTGTTGTATGTGTTGTGTCTGTGTGTGTGTGGGGGGGGTGCTTATATGTTCTCATGTTTTTGTATGCCCCTGTATATGGGGGACTTACTTGTATGTGAGTGCATGTACAAGGAGACTAGAAGTCAATGTCTAATATTTTCCCCAGTTACTCTCCATCTTTGTTGTTGTTGTTGTTATTGTTATTGACATAGTTTCTCACTGAACCAGATACATTGGCTGGTCAGTGAGCTCCAGGAATCCACCTGTGTCTGCCTCCCCAGAGCTGGGGTTTACAGGGATTAACTGGTGTGTCTAGCTCTTTACTGGATCCTGGGGATCTGAACTCGTCTTCATGCTTATCCACAAGCATTTGACTGAATGGACTGTTTCCCCAGCCCCTAAAAGGCACACTTTAATGGAGTGAAAATGTAAACATTCAGTGGCTAGAACCTCCTGTTAGATACCATGAAACAAAAAAGGTGGCACCGGGTTAGAATACAGCTCTGCTCAGATGACTGGTGTTTTCCTGCCCTTCCAAGTCCAGAACAGTTCCCTGTGACACTGGGGCAAAGTTACTTATATGTCTATAGTACCAGGGTACCTTCAGTATTCAATGATTAACACAAGTGCTGTGGTATTGTGAGCTCACCTCCAGTGTGGCCACACTAGCACCCTGCTCCACCCACCCACAACTTTCCTACCAAACAAGGAATGGCAACAGCTGCCTCTGAGCATGCCCCTGTGGTCACTGAGAAGGGTTTGGTTTCAGTCAAGCAGTCCCCACTCACCCTGTGACCTCTGTGAGGCACATCTTTCCTGAGTCCCTCTTCTCAGAAGCAGGTAAAGCACAAACTGTCTAAAGTCATTAAAAGAATTACATGAAGGGATGCAGAGATGGCACAGCGGTTAGCAATTCTCTTGTGCAGAGGACCTGGGACCAGCTCCCAGCAGTTGTGTGGTAGCTTACAGCCCATCTGTAACTTTAGTTTCTGGGGACCTGACTCTCCCTTCTAGCTTTGGCAGGATCCTATACTCACGTAATTCACATAAACCCACTTTGACACATATATAAAGATAAAAATCAATAACTATTCCAATTACATGAGAGTTGGCAAGATGGCTCAGTGGGTACACCAGAGCCAGCGAGGAGAAGAAAGCATCAAATTGCTTCAAACTGGGATTCTGGACAATTGTGAGCTACTATGTGGGTTCTAGGAATTGAACCCAAGTCCTCTGCAAAAACAAGTGGTCTTAACCACTGAGCCATAGCTCCAGCTTCATAAAAATACTTTACAAATAATAATTTCATGAGGTCACAATCAAAATACCTGGTATAGAAGCTATTTAATACACTGAGGTAGTCCTACACTGCCTGGGCAATAGAGGAAACATGTTAAAAGTTTCCAACAAGGAAGATGGGCTAACTATATGCCCTTGAACAAAAGATGAAGTTATATCTTTTGCAAGAAAATGGAGATGCTATACTAAGTTAATTAAACCAATTGCAGGGAGACAGATACACATACACACACACACACATACACACACACACACATATATATATATACATATATATATATATCCTCTCCTTTGTAGTTCCTAGATTTCATATACATAAAATCACATATGTATACATGTGTGTATATACATGTACATATATAAAGTGAGGTAAGCTATTTTTTTTAATATGGTCTCATGTATACCAGGCTGGCCTCAAACTCAGTATGTAGCCAAAGATGTCTTTGGACTTCTGGCTCTCCTGCCTTCCCCTCCTGAGTGCTGGGGTGGCAGGCATGTACCACCACATTTGGTTTACATGGTCCTGGGCATGGAACCCAGAGTCTTATTCATGTTAGATGATCACATAACACATTGAACTATATCCCCAGGTCCCTCCATAGAATTATGTAGCTCAGTCAAAATCCAGTGTGGGGCTATATTTCACTGGAAGGCCTTGGGAAAGTTGGTTCATGATTCTAAACTTTAGTTTCTTCTTCTCTGAAATGGGAATAATGTCAGTTTTCTGAGTCTCCATGAGGGTTAGATGACATAGTTCATGCAAATCAATTAGTACCCAGTGCCTGGCACGTAGAACAGACCTCTGTCATTAAGCCATTTCCTTCCTATTGTCTCATGTTTCTGACACTACCTTGAATTAAAGTTCTGTGCTGCCCTAACTTCTTGCTTTGTAAAATACTTGTGTTTGTGTCCTCTCTGCTGCTGCTGCCATTACTGGTCCTGTTTGTCACTGAGACTGAGAAAGAAGCTAAGATGGTACATAACTTAAAATGGACATCAGTGGACAGTAGACAGTATATGTTTGAATGACTCAGACACAAGCCAGTTTCTCAGGCATCACTGGCCATGAGGCCTTGGCGGCCTTCTCTCCCAAAGGGATAGACAGATTGAATGCTTTCCCTGTACTTCCCTCAGTGGCCTTTATCCAGCAAAACTGTTTGTTTTCCCTTCCAGTTTTCTGCTAAGACATTTAAACCATGCTGATTGGTTTTCCTGAAGTGACAGTGGCTATCTCTTCAGCCACTGGGGTACAGAAGGCAGTGTGTATGGCCTGTGGTGCTGATGGAGGTCAGGCTGCATTGTCCCCTTGGCATTGGAGAAACAGCTCTGAGATCTCCAACTGGGGCAGCCAAAGAGAATTTTGATGTGGTAGTATGAACATTTGATTTCCATCTGAAGACACTTGGGTCTCTTGCAGCCAAAGTTGCTCAGGAGAAATGTAACTTTACGTTTTTACTTTTGACTTTGTAGTTGGCAAGACTAGTCATGTATCCTCTGGCTCCAAGTTGCTAGATTCACTGTTATGAAATTATTGTCTTGAAACACACTTACTAAATGCCCAAACTTGTAGAGTGAGGCTCTACAGGCACTAGGTGTGGGGAGGGCAGCAGAGGGTCTCCCTCCCTGGGATGGTACTAAGGCCTGCCTGACCCTTAAGGTAGAAGGCAGGAGGAACCATTTAGAAACCAAAGGCATTTGCTCTGGTCTCTGCTCAGTGTTCCTCAGTCATGGAAGCCAGGGATGTGGAAAGGTATACTCATTCTCAGCGAACATCTCAGGACCCTGTTTCAGGGCTGCCTGTGGAAAGGATACATGGAGAGCTGGTCTTGAACTGTGTTACCTCTCTCACCTTCTTTATGCCATTGAGCCAGTTTTTGTCTCATGGGCTTTTGCTTCTCCATCTGTGCGAAAAGACGACACAGTTCTGTTGTCAACATCTTCTAAGAACCTGACGCCAATATGGAGTTAAACATGCCAAGGTTTTATTAGGGGAAACAGATGGTTAGGAGACCAATCAGACAGTAACACAAGCCTGTCCTCCATCAAAGGAGGGAGGGGTCAGAGGTCGGTGGGAAGTATTCTCAGTCACCAAAGCCATCTAGGAGTCTTTTAATCAAGTAAGCTTCCAGAGGAGTCCTGGGTCTCCTGGGAATAGGCTTGCCTCTGTAGCCTCCTGGGATCAGACATTGCCCCTGGGAACAGGCCGTGGGAAGACCAACTTGGTGCCAACACTGCTGTAGTAATGGATTTGGAGCATAGCAGATGGGACTCTTGCCAGTTTCAGGACCTGCAGTCTGAGGTCTACAGAGTGTTCACTCTCACTGGGTGCCATGCATAGCCATACTGCTAAGTGGCCGTGAGGATAAGAGGAGAAAGGTGTGAAGGATGGCATATCTTACTTTAAGGGTAACACCTCTCTATGTGTGGACATTTGAGGACGTGAGATAGAAAGGAATTAATCCAAGGGTGCAATGAGCAAAGGCCCATGTTGAAGTCTTTCAAGTTATTTACTTAATTTAATCCTCCACAGAACCCAAGAAAGCTGGCTGCCTAAGATCAACAAGGTAGAAAGCAGTGTGCTTGGATATGACCCATGCTTACAGTCTTGTGACCTTATGGTCCAGTTGTAGTCACAAAGGTAGACATAACTAATGCTGAGGGTTGTTTCTGTCTGCTGTGCTATGCTAAACCCTTAGTGCTTATGAACGTGCCTGTATACAGAAGGTGCTCATGAGGTGTTAGCATGGCCCTTTGAGCTTGGGGTCCAGTCTAACTGCTCTAGATTCCTCAGGCCTCTGTAGTGGCACTGATTCTGTGGTGAGAGTGGAGTACTTGGGAGAAAATCATCCTTCCCCACTTTTCTGCCACAAGGACTTGGCAGAAGTAGCCACTTGGGCACAGATGCCTTTTGGACAAAGATGCAGGATGCGTTGACATAGCAGCCCAGCCCAAGTGTGTGAGCTTCCTTTCTCTGTAGCTATGAGGCCTAGCTTCCAGACAGGCATGTGTTCTGTGGGTAGGTCCAATTAGTCCAAAGTCCCCTTGTTAACTGTCCATATAACTGTTACTGTGTCATGGTAGTGGAGAATGTCTTGGGGATTCCAAACAGCTGCCCGCTAGCTTCCTGTTTGTTATGTGTGGCCTCTTGGACATTAGCTTTCTCACCCTCGACATGCACTAATTAGGCTAGCCTTGAGTTTCCTTGGCCAGGAGCCTTGCCATTCTGGCATTTACAGCTTTGGACAGGAAAAATGAGGGTTGGAGTGGCTGGCAGCTGGCACAATGCAGAAGGGCAGAGATGTCAGTGAGCATTCCCATGGCACTGGCACGGGCATTTCTGTTTTCTCAAGTGTCAGCTAGATGGAGCTCTGAGTGGTGGTGGTGGCTGTTGTTGAGGACACAAGAAGTGTATGGCTCACACTTCATTCATGTTGTCTCCCACTCAGTGAATTCAGCATTTGTATCAAATACCCAAATTGTGCTTCCTTTGTGTGTGTGTGTGTGTGTGTGTGTGTGTGTGTGTGTGTGTGTGTGTACCTATTGATGTATGTGTATACATAGTCACATGTGTGATAATATGGCTGGGTGTCTTTTTTTTTTTTTTTCAGAACCCAATGCCTGTTTATTACTATCTGTGCAGCAGTTAACATTTCATTTAGCTCTGGAGATGGAAATCACATTGCATGCTTGTCCAGAAAGCCCTTTCCTGACTGAATCATCTCCCTCATCTCCTCAGACACACAGTTTTTAAGATAGCATCAAGCAGACAGGAAACATTTCTTAGGCAATGCATGCTAGAGAAATGTTCGCTTTAGTGGACAAGATAACACTAAAAGAGCTTGCGGCTCTCTGTGTCCCTCTCCCTCCCTGCCTTTTAGTCTTTGTCCTCAAATAGCATGCATCCTCCAGGTCTCTTCTGCCAAATATGTGGATTCCGAGATGAGTAAGATGTGACCTCTGTTCTCAAGACATGCCCAATATTGTAGTCACGAGTTGAGTCTTAAAGGGGCTGTTGGTAAGGGTTAGAAGTGACATGGAAGACAGATGGCATGTTGGAATACATGCAGCAAACAGGAAATAGGAGCAGTGTATCGGAGACTGTAACCACCATAAACTGGGGCTCATCTAGGTCACACGAGCAGTCAAGAGCTTATTTGTGTGGGCTATGTGAACCATTTTTCTTTATGACACATAACCCCAAACAGGGAATTCTTTCCTACTCAAAAAAGAAGCAGAATCTAAGACTCCCTCCCATCTCCATCCTGAATGCAGCCCTTGGCTCCTCCAGGACCCCTTCTCTAGGAAGTAAACTTCTGCCTTTCCAAAGCCAAGGTCAGAGCAGAGGTTAGGGGGGAAGGGTAAGACTGCCTGTGAGTCTGCCAAGAGATATTGCCAGATGCTCACTAAATATCCGTATAAAATCAGTAACTTTCACTTTTATTATGAGTTATCATCACTCCTTATTTTTCTCATGACCCAGTTCTTGGGGCAGCTGAAACAAGGCTGTTACCTCGGATCCACAGAGAACATCCCCCAAGGCCACATGACACCATACTTGGCACTGTCCAGGGCTGTGTCCCAAGGCTGGCCCAACAAAGCAGGTGGCTCAGCATGCCAGCGTCTGACCCAAGCACCGGGCAAACAGCAGCTCCCACACTGGCTCACAGCATTAAGGCTTTGGCATCATCTGGGTTTGTTATAAGATAGATTTGTGGCCTTCTCTGTTCTAAGAGCTGTCAGCAGAGATGGGAGGAGGAAAGGGCACATCCTTCATGGAAGCCACACCATCCATCTGGGACAAAGCGGGAAGATATTACGAAGCTACTTTTGAAGCTGGGCAGTCAGAAATAGAATGTGGCCTAGTGACAGACTGCAACAGATGGGCCAGGGCTGGGCCAGATTTCAGGAAGGCCCTGATTCCCAAGCAGAATTACTGGAGTTCAGATCCTGGGCGGGTGAGCACACTCTTGGCATGCAGCAGTCCTGTGTGACTTGGGCTGCAGTCATCTGTGAAACACGTTGGATCTGAAAAATGAGTCTTGGATCCTGGGCTGTGTTAGCATCCGAATCATCTTTTGTTAATTATAAGACAGTACATGTGACATGGTCAGAATAATGCCTGGCATATAGCTCATGCTCCAGAGGCAAGCACATGCCAGCATCAGCATTTTCTTTTGGGTGGTGTCCCTGCCTAAAGCAGAGCTGTCGGTTTGAGAAGCAGTGTTCCGAAGAAAGCAGACCTGCCTACTAGAAGGTTGAAATATATATGCACTCCTAGGAGAAACTCTAATTTCATTTTGTTTCTGTAGAATCTTTACTCCTTAGGATCCTCACTAAAGTTAGACTGTTTTGAAAAGAGGCTAACTATTACATCTCTAGAAGTTGTGCTTTCTAGGTAAAATGTGTGCCTAACATGCACAACGCCTTGGGTTTGATCATGACACGGGATAAAAGTGCATGGCTATAACCCAGCACATAGGTGGAGTCAGAGGATTAGAAACTCGGGGTCATCCTTTGCTACATGTCAATTTTGAGGCTAGCCTTTGGTACATGAGACTGTCTCATAAAAGGGGGCGGGTCTTTCAAGACTTCCAGGATGGGGGCAGAAGTGTAGCTCAGTTGGTAAATTGTATACTGAGCATGCATGAAGTCCTGGTCCTGGGTTCCATCCCCAGCACCGCATGAACTAGGAATGATGGTGCCCACCTTTATTCTGGCACCTGAGAGGTAGAAGGATCAGGAGGAGGTCAAGATCATCCTCAACTATATTGTAAGATAGGAGATGTCTTTTAAAAATCCTAGGGTAATAGTCCCTTCTTCAAATGACTTGACAGATTTAGATGACTCTTCCTGGAAGGCATCACCATACATGTGGAGTGGGGGGGGGATGGGAGGGTTGGGGGCATGAGAAGGTGGGAGAAAGGGAAAGAGGGAGGGAGGGAGAGGGAACTGGGTTCTATATGTAAAATAAAAATAATAAATTTTATATATATATCAGGGGTTATCTTACTTGTAAAAAAAAATCCTAGGATAAGCCAGATGTGGTGGTGCACACCTTTAATCCCAGTACTGGGGAGGGGGGCAGAGACAGGTAGATCTCTGTATTTGAGGACAGCCAGAGCTATACAAAGAAACCCTGACTTGAAACATGCACCCCCCCCCCCAATCCTAGGGTATCAAACAGATTTAATACAGAATCAGAATTGCCTTTTGAAAGGAGATCTAATTTGAGGGTTAGAGGAAAACAGTGCAGCTTCTGATGGGTGATGTCTGTCAGGAGTGTAGGAGAAGGGTGTGGGGCCCTATCTACCAACTCTACCCTTACCAAGGACCTTCTTAGGCCCAGCAGTCTTGGTAAGATGGTGTCTCTTCTGAAGACTGCCATTCTGAGGAGCAGCTGAGATGAGCAGCTGTGTATTGTGCTGGGCTTGTTTCCTGGCTGTTTGTCTTTTAACAAGAGGTCACTGGTGAAGGTTCTTCCACATCTGCAGGGAGCCTCCCACAAATGAGGATGTGTAAAATAAAGCCACAAAATCAAAGTCTGAGCAATGCTGGATGGAGTTTCCCACTCACAGCCTTCTCCTTGTAAAGGGGGTATGAGGGCCAGCCGTAGAGACAGAATCTGGCACAACTGGAAGAGTTGTACCCCGGCAAAACACAGCAAGGAACAGAATCTTTATACTGAAAAGTCACCTTGGTGGACAGTTTTGGCATTTGAATCCAGAGGGGAAGTGGGGATAAAGCAACGGCCTTCCATGCTTTGCTCCTCCAGCCTGTGTGAGGGCGGCACCTGCTCTCTCTCCTCTTCCAGAGACACAAGCCTCTAGAATGTATTTAATCAGTTAAGTAATTTAGGACAATTGTTTTTCAACTTTCAAAAATGTATTGTGTATGTTTATGGGTAGGTATTCATGTTCACACGTGTGGTGTACATGCATGCATGTATATCTGTGTGGGGACCTGTGGTCAACCTTAAATGTTGTTCCTTAGGAGCCATCCACATTGACTTTTTAAAAAATTATTTATTTTTGTTTTAAGTGCATTGGTGTTTTGCCTGCGTGTTTATCTGTGAGGGTATTGAGTCCCCTAGAACTGGAGTTACAGACAGTTGTGTGCTGCCATGTGGGCGCTGGGAATTGAACCTGGGTCCTCTGAAACACAGTCAGTGCTGAGCCATCTCTCCACCTCTCCCCCCCCCCAACACACACATTGACTTTTGAGACAGGGATGGTTGATGAGGTTAGATTTACTGGCCAGAAAACTGCTGGGATCACCAGAACTGGAATTATAAGTGTGTTCCACCATGTTTAGCTTTCTACGAGCGTGCTAGGGTTCCAGTACATCCTTGTGCTTACACAGCATGCTATTACCGACCAAGCCATTGCCTCAACTCCCACTTTTAAAGCAAAGGTCAGTTTTTATGACTTTGTGACAAAGGTCTTATAGAAGTGGCATGGAAATAAGTACTAAATTATAAATACCTTCAATTGAAAATTGATTGCATCTTGTTAGATCCAAAATTTAATTTCTGTTTAAACACAAGAAACAACTGGGGGGTGGGTGGTTGCTGCATGGCTTTGGTTCCAGCTCTTGGGAGGCAGAGACAGGTGAATCTCTGTGAGTTCAAGGCCAGCCTAGTTTACACACCCAGGACAGCCAGGGCTATATAGTGAGATTCTGTCTTAAAAGACAAAACAAGAAAAAAAAATTAAACCCAAGTTATTAAAAAGCTAAAATTTCTCACTAGCAATATGTAAAACATGGGATTTTCTACTTTATCCTTTTAACCTTTAAAGAAAGTAAGTGAGCATTTGGACGTAACTGTTTATTATGAAGATGAAGGCAGGTAGTCTAAGCAGTTGGTATTAGCACTAGTCATCAACTGTAGTCCATGTTTAGCACATGCTACTCTTCTTTCAAGTACCACGGGTTCAAAGAACAATGGCAACTGATTCATTAGACATTCTTTTGATTTTAGTGCACGCGTGTATGTGTGTATGTGCGTGTGTGAGCGCGCACGCGCTCACATGCACAGGTACTGGTACTTTTCTTTGGTGTGATATCTTGAGAGAATGGGAGAATAAGGAAGTGGTCACCAAGGTCCTGGTAGCCAGAGGAAACTGCGCATGTGGATGTGAATGGGTGGATGGATGGGTGCAGTCTTCAGCCATTTCCCTGTTCCCATGCTGAAAACCAACTAAAAGATTAACGTGGCAAATTCCCAACCCAAGAGAGAATCATGGGAAGTGGTAAGAGCTGCAAATGCCACACAAGTAGTGGACTCTGCTGGTGCCTCCAGACTGATGGCCCAGAGGAACCTACCCCTTGAGGGGGCAGCAGTGTGTCCCATCAACCCACCCCACCCTCACCCCTTGGAAAAAGTGCTTACCTAGTGAGCCAAACCCGGCTTCACTAGAATCAACTGGTTAGCTATAAGGAGCCATTCTAAACTGGTCTGACCTGGTGAATAACCAAGAGGTTTCCAGGCAGGGCTGGTATGAGAGAGCACATAGCCACTCAGCCTGGCAACCCATCCTGCCAAAGCAGTGTTCACTGCTCTGTTTACTGAGCTCTGCGAGGTTCCCCGAACCTAGGCTGGAAGGATGGGCCCTCAGCCAGGCTGGCAGATGCACCTTTGTGGGCGCACACAGGAAAGACTTTGGGCTACCCCAAATGATCCTGATAGAGGGCTGAGGTCTCTGGATGCGTTCTGGGCTGGAGAAGTAGGGACTGGTTTGGGGAAACTGTGACATGGGCAGAATGGCTGACTTGAAGGTGAAATGGGCTCCGCCCTGGGTTCTCACTTCCTAGAAGGAAGCTAGAAACAGTGGACTTGTTTCTAGATGACCCCCTGCTTCAGTTTCTTCCCCATATGAACTGGTACTGGTAACTTCTTTAAAGGGTTGTGAGAATTAAACAGAAAAATCTGTTTCAAACACCCAAGAGCAGCCTGCAGAGGGGTCTTCCCTATGGTCCCTTCCTTCCCCATTCAATTGTTAAACTGTCCTGTGTCCAAAGACTCCCTTTTCATATTTTCCCAACAACTATATTCAAAGAATGCTTTTGAAATTTTTAAAGATGTATTTATTTTTCTTTTATGAGTATGAGTGTTTTGTAGGCAAGTATGGACTTACGTGTCCAGTGCCTGAGGATGCCAGCAGAGGGCATCAGATCCACTGGAACTGGAGTTATAGATGGTTGTGGGCTGCCTTGTAGTGCTAGGAAGCAAACCCTGCTCCTCTGCAAGAGTAGTTGTTGCCCCTAACCACCACTGAGCCATCTCTCCAGCCCCTGTCTCCACTAAAACATTCATTTTGTTTATGAAATTTTATATTTTTGTTAGCACATTTTATATATATATATATATATATATATATATATATATATATATATATATATTTGTTGGGTATATTGTGATGCTTCAGTCTGCACGTGGTGTATTGTGATCAAAACAGGATAATTAGCATATACACCAGAACAGACACTTATCATTTCCTTGTGATGAAGTATACAGTATCCTAAGTATCCTATCTCTGGGGAATTTAGAAAGAATGCCTGCTTGTAACTGTGGTCACCCCCTAGTACCGCTATCCAAACCTTGAACTTTGAGTCCTGGCATTTTTCCCTAATTAGCTTTGTGCCTTAGTCCCATAGTCTTGGCTGTCCCCGAGGTAAAGGACTCTGGGGTGAGTCTGCCCTTTCTGCTTGCCACTCCTTGATTGTACAGGAGAATTGGAAAGTAAAAGGTATGCTTACATATTTCATGAGAAATGCTCCTTGGCCCTGGAGTAAGCCACCCTTAGGTATAAGGAAGTTTCAAGTCTCAGGGTAGACACTTACGTGGAGCCTAGATGTGGCCATGAGGTAATGCCCAGAGCATGTGGACAGTTGTAAATTAACATGTGTGCTTGTTCTGGGGCAAGGTCCTTTCTGTTCTGATTTCTCCTTTTATGGTGTCTTTAGAGAAAGGCAGGGAGGCTTCCAGGCAGTTGCCTGGGAATTTACAAACACAGGGATCCAGCACTTTAGGACTGGGAGTTTGGCTTGTTTTTGAGCTGGTTCTGTTTGCACTTGGCTCATCTCTGAACTGATCACTCTGATCACTCTGAGGTGATCAGAGAGAACAAGGTCTCCGAAGCAGCCTCCTACAGTGACAAAGACTTGGTAGGAAGAGAGGAGGGTGACAGGGACAAAATAGAAAGGACCAGAGGGCTAGAACTGAGGAGCAGAGGCTGACAGGGGCCGGGGTCAAAGTTCTGGGTGTTATCAAAGAATTGCCTGTCAAGGGACATTGGCAGAAAATGTGTGGAGGAGCAAACTGTGCCCCCCCACCCCCCACCCCCCACCCCCCACCCCCCGGTGGCCAGTGTTCTGGTTTGCTTCCCTGTTGCAGTGACTAAAACACTCTGACCAAAATCAACCTGGGGAGGAAAGGGTCTGTTTGGCTTCTACTTCCAGGTCACAATCCACCATTGAGGTTAAGTCAGGTCAGGAACTCAATCAGGAACGGAAGTGGAAACCATGGAGGGATAATGCTTGGCTGTTTGTTCGTTAGCTTGTTTTTTGAAGGCCCATGCTCAGCCTGGGCCTATCTGCCTAGGGATAGTACTGCCCTTAGGCTGGGCCTGCCATCGATCATCAGTTGAAACAGTTTCTCACAGACATGGCCACAGGCCAGTCTGATCTGGGTAATTCTTCAATTGAAGGTCCCTCTTCCTTGGTGACTCTAGGTTGTATCAAGTTGATAATAAAAACTAGCCAGCTCAACCAACAAGGTAACAAACAAAGGAAAGGACCCAGGGCCCCAAATCCCCTTAAAGAGCATGTCTCTCAATGGCCTAAGGGCCTTGCAAAGGTCACTCCACTTAAAGAGTTCACCCCCCCTCCATTTGCACCCCCTTCATGGGCCTTTGAGGTAGGTAGCTTCAGATCCAAACTGTAGCAGCTTCAGTCTGTGAAATGGGAATCATAAACAACCTACCTCACAGGTGTGGGCATGGTGAGCTCATGGCAAGCAGGCAGGAAGCTTACAAGTGTCTGAGCTTAAGTAAGTAGTATTGAGGTGGATCTGATTTTCCAGGCTTGGTTCGGCATCTGGAGGAGCCTAGCACTTTATGAACACACTGTGTATCATGAGTCTCTCTGACTGGACTCAACACTTAGCTACACAGTGTGTGCTATGCGAGGTTGGGTCTCTTATCCCTGCTTCATAGACCATGACACTGTGGCTCAGAGAGCGTAAATGACTTAAGGGAATGTTAAAGGCCATAAGTGGCAGAAGCCTGGGAGGTCTGCATGGGAACTTGAACCAGAGAGGCTAGTGTATCATCCTCCTTGTAACCAGGAACATCAAGTCTCAGATCAAGCTCTGAGGGGTGATTGTGTTCTTGCCCTCGGAGAGCCATAGCCATACTGGTCCCCCACTGCCCTGCCCAGGCCAGCTTTAATGAGCTTCTGGAGATTTGTCATAGCTGCATCTAGGCATTCTCTTGTGGTGTAGAGCAGGAGGGTCTACACTGTTCTCCAGAGTGTGTGGGTAGGTGTGCAGTGATGGCCTCACCATTAGTGTGTAGCACTCACTGTCCTATTTTGTTTCCTTCTCCATTGTCTCTCCTCCCTCCCTCTTTCCCTCCCCTTTGTCACTCCCCCTTCCTCTCCCTCCTCCCTTCTCTCCTCCTTTATTCCTTGTCTCCCTCTGTCTTCCTCCTTTCCTCACCTCTTTCCTATGTCTGCCTTTCCTTTTTTTCACTTCCATTTACTGTATTTCTTCTAGAAATATGATTTTAATGTCCCAATCTTTTCCTAATGTACATTCAGTATAAAGAATGCAAACAGTATAGTTGAAAGCCAAGAAGCAAACAAGGGATTGCTCCAAAGTGTTACCACTGATAATGAACTTGGTAACAGTACGATAACATAACTCTGGACATTTCTCTGGTAGAAGAGGGCAGAAGGGAAAGCATGAGGGTAAAGAGAAACATCGAGAAAGAAGAGAGCCGATGAACTCAGGTGGGAAAATTGGTGCATCATTTGACTTGACCAAAATGCTTTTTAAAATATACATTTAAGGGCACATGGAGATGTTCCGTTGATGAACTGTTTCCTACACAAGCCTGCGTACCTGAATCAGAGTCCTGCTTGAAGCTGGATATGTGGTATCTAATGATCCCAGCATTCCTGTAGTGATGTGGGAGGTAGAGACAGGAGACTTGCTGTTCAGCTAACCTGTCTTATGCAGCATCTAACAATAAAGAAACCCAGTCTCAAACAAGGTGGAAGGGGAGGGACAATACCATGGTAATATAAACATGCACACATACAGGAACCTATTCACACATCTCCTACAAAGATTTAAAAAAATAGTACATTATAAAAGGATAGTAGAATATAATTACTAGCATCTACTAAATCCCATTTTCCTTCTGGAGTTTACAACACAGGGTAACTGATGAGTTTCAGATCATGTTTTGGGTAGCAGGAAAGGCCTCCATGGAAGCAGGAGGATTCCTGGCATACATGACGAGGACTTTTGCTCAGCTCAGCTCTAGCCTGTGGTTCTCCTAGATACCTGGAGACCCTGTGCTGAGGAGCCCAAGATGTAAGAAACAGCAACAGAGGTACAGTTTTTGTGGACCCTTCTCCTCTAACCCCACAGTGGCAATGGTATCTTCCCTCTGAGTTTTTTCCCAACAAGAATCCCTCTGTGTAGATGCTGTGGTGGGACAAGACTCTACAGGAGCTACAGAATGGGCTCCATCTCTCCTGTAGTCCTCCCTGGTAGATGTGCTGAGCAGAGGAAGCCCCACAGTTCAAGCAGTTCCTGAAGGTCCCTCCTCATTGGACAATGATGAGCTGGTCCAGGGACAGCAGCTGGTTGCCTCAGATGCCCCATTGTTCCTGGTGAACTCTTCAGCCTACTATTTCTGTGTCTCTGTAACTCAAATATCTTCTGCCTTTCTTAGTATTGAGCTTCAGAAAGTATCTGAGGCCTCTGGTTTATTCCTGAGGCACTCTACTCTGAACCTTCTCTGTGCAGTTCTATATATAAGAAGTGGCCTTGACTGAACCTAAGGCTTTTGTGCCTACCTGCCTCATGGTATCCTAACTGGGAGGCAAAATCAGCACCCCCATCTGCTAGTTACCCTAGGTTACCCTTACCTCAGGGCTTAAAGCAATAGGACTTCTTCTGTATTCCATAGAGCAGAAGCCAATGACCAAGGGTCAGGAGGGCTGGTTACTTCTCAAAGATCTCTGGGTAATTTATTTTCTTGCTTCCTAATATCTAAAAGCCCCAGACACCCTCAGCTTTCTTGGACTTCTAGATGAACCACTGCACCTTCTGCCTCCATCTCCCCCCTTTTTATTATTACTTTATTTCTTACATCCCAATCCCAGTTCCCCCTCCCTCCTCTCCTCCTGCTCCCCCCACACACTTCCCATCTGCTCCTGAGAGACCTCTTCTAGGAAGTCTACTAAGTCTGTCCTATCAACTAGTTGAGTTAGGGCCAAGGCACCTCTCCACCCACCCCCCCCCCACATTCCTGTGTCCAGGCTGGGCAAGGTATCTCTCCATATAGAATGGGCTCCACTACGTCAGCTTGTGCATTAGTGTTAGGTCTTGGATCCACTGCCAGTGGCTTTGTATATTGTCCCAGTCATACCATTGTCACCTATATTAAGGGAGTCTAGTTCAGTCTTATGCAGGTTCCCCATTTGTCAGACCAGAGTCAGTGATCTCTCACTAGCTCGGGTCAGCTGATTCTGAGGGTTTCCCCACAATGGTCTTGACTCCTTTGTTCATATTATCGCTCCTCCCTCACTTCAGTTGTGCTCTAGGAGCTCAGCCCAATGATTAGTTGTGGATTCCAAAGCTGCCTCATCTTCATGTGGCCTTTAAGATCTTTTCTGCTTGTCTTTATGATTCAGATCACCTCTCCTTTCTCTTTTAAGGACTCAATGTAATTGAATATAGGGCTACCTTAAATAGATTCTTAACCTTATTCTGCCTGCAAAGACCGAATGATGCGTGTTTCATGGGCCCCAGGCATAGGAAATGGGCATATTTGAGGGTTAAGAACACCATTTGACTCACCACATTGACAACTTCTTGGGAATGTTTGTGCTATCTCACCAGGCCTGCAGGCAGGTGCTGACTAGATTCCTGATCCTAAGCCCTTACATGCATTCATCTTGTGTCCTCTTTGACACCTAGCCCATGCTGTAAGTCTTTTCTTTAATTGTATCTTGCCATACGAGCTAATTTAGGTATAACAACTAATTGTGGGAAAGTTTCTCTGGGCTCAGGTATGGGCATCAGTATATACTTGGGGAGAAAATATAGAAGCACCTAGTTGTATCATGAGCTGAGCATTCAATAGGATTTCTCATGATAACCCTAATAGTGCCACCCCCATGAGCCTATAGGGGCCAATTACATTCAAACTACCACACTTGGTGTCTTAGTTTCTTCCCTGGAGCTGTTATCACAGAAACACACACCATAAATAAAATAAATAATGTGTGGGGGGGGTGGGTATGAGCTTCTATTCAGTAGGTCTGAGACTTAGCATTTTGATGAGCTGCTGTTTCTTTCTGCCCCTAGACCATACCAGCAGGTCCTGGATGTCTGAGAATGGGATTGGTGTGGGTTTGGACTGGGATAGGCAGTCTTACTCTTAGAGGCCACAGGGGCTTTGTAACTACAGTGGAGACTCAAGTATTGGCCAATGTGCAGCTGGTGCTGCGACGCGAGCGTCAGGACTGGGGTATGGTCCACTTCTCCTTCTCCGGAGTGCAGGGTTCCGGTCCATTAATTTTAACGTAATGCAAATCGGTTTATGGAAGTGCTGACATGCTTCTCTTAAAAAAAAAAAAAAAGAAGAAGAAGAAGAAAGAAAGAAAACTGTAGTAGCATGGTAATTAAATCTCCATCTATATTTTATTCTAACACATTTCAAGTGACTCCTTGCCCGGTAGTGTGACAGACCTCCAGCCCTATAATTATGGAAACTGTAACTTTTAAGGAGGGGGGTTGTGATGCCAAAAAACAAGGTGGGGTACATTAACTTAAGCTTCATTATTTTAAGCAAAATCCAATTTTAGCCTTGATTTTGACCACAAGAATGTAGTCGCTTGAAATATCCTGAAGTCCTGCTTTCCAGTAGATGAAACAAGGAATTTTTAGTGTCGTTAATGTCTGTTTCTTTTTGATACCTTTGCTCTGAAGCGCATGTTGTTGGTGGGGAGCCAGTTACCCACCCAGACAGTCATTCCTTTACTGAATAGAATTAAGTTGGGAGTTCAAAGCTCTGAGTTCTGGACCTGAGGCTGCCAGGGGACTGCCTGACTGGTTTCCCTTCTGGATCTTGAGCATATTGAAAGCCAGTGTTAGAATGTCTAAAGTGAACATAAGGCGGTATGTTTGGTTTTGAGAGGGGGGCTATTCTTGAGCTCACTGTGTAGCTGAGGATGATCCTAGAACTTCTGATCCTCTTGCCTCTACCTCCTTAGAGTTGGAATTTCGGGTGTGTGCCTCTCCTCCCAGTTCATGAGGTGTAGGCATGAAACCCAACGCAATGTACCCTCTAGGCAAGCACTCTGCCCTTTGTGCTACATTCTTGCCCCTATAGTGAAAACACTGAGTTATTCTTTCCTTTCGTTCCTCAACACAAGTGACTACATAATCTGCCCAATGTAGGCTCTTGAATGAAAACTCCAAAGGTGGATTTCTTTAATTTCTTAGAAACTCAGCTAGCTGGGGAACCAACATAGGACTGAACCAAGCCCCCTGAACGTAGATGTCAGCCAGGAGGCCTGAGCAATCTATAGGGTCTCTGGCAGTGGAACAGTATTTTATCCCTAGTGAATGAACGGACTTTGAGAGCACATTCCTCATAGAGGGATACTCTCTCAGCCTAGACAAATGGAGGTGGGCCTAGGCCCTGCCCCAAATGACTTGGCAGACTTTGATGATCCCTCATGGAAGGCCTCACCCTCCCTGGGGAGTGGATGGGGGATGATATGGGGGGGTTGGTGGGGGCATGGGAGAATGGGATCCAACTGGGATTGATATAAAAAATAAGATTGTTTCTAATTTAAATAAAATGTAAAAAGAAGGTGGAGAAGGAGAATAAGAAGAAGAAGCCTGAGGTAGCCTTGGAAGTTTAGAAGCAAGGCACAGAAGAGGATGAGAGAAGGAAGAAGATGAGATGAAAAATCCAAAGTTAGTGACAAGGGTGTGCCACCCCCAAATATTGGGGTAGGGGACTTCACGAAAATGTAAATGCACTGTTGTAGGCAAGGTACATGGCCAAGTTCCTATACTTACGCATTAAACCTGTTGGTAAATCTTCTAAGAAACCCTGTAGTGGGGAGTGGAGGTTTTATTGCCTTTAAAATGATGTGATGCGTGAGGCCACTCACGCCCTTGTGTTCAAAGAACATCATCTGACAAGCCTGTCGACACATTGTGCTCAAAACAGCTTTGCTTTGAAACCTAGCTGGGGTACCAATGACCTCTGTTTGGAAAATCCTTTCCAGGGCCAGCTGTGCTCTGGGAGGATCAGTGGGTTATTGTGGAAATGCCCTGGGGAATAGGAGCAGTCCATTCATTCATACTGTCAGCAACAGCCTTGCACCCCAGTGCAGCCTGCATGGTAAAGTGATCACAGGATGGGAACACTACAAGGTTCTAGGAGCGTCTGGTCCAGCCTGACTGTTGTGGATTAGAAGGTGGCAGCTCTGTTTGTGAGAGGCAAGACTATCTGATGCCAGTGCTGAGTTGAGCTGTCTGCACACTGTTTTATGGCCTTATTCCAAACAAAAAGAAAAGGGAAAAGGGGAAGGCCATGAGGAGAAAGATGAGAGGAAGAAGAGGAAGTAAAGAGGATTGCAGGAGGAGGAGGCTGTAGTGGCAAAGTAAAGTCCCTTCTTTAGGGAAAGCATCTATAAATGAAACACACATGTGTGACAAGTCCCCATAAAGGGTTTTGCTTCTGTGGATTGGCTTTGTCCTCTCAATACCAATTTTGCTGTCTGCTTATGGGTTTCACTTGACTTTCAATCTTGTTGCTTCTGCCAGCCACCTGCTCTAATTTCCTCCCTGGACACAAAACTAAGAAGGTCTTTTCTTTTTTTTTTTTTTCTTCTTTTTCTTCTTTTCATTTCTCTCTCTTTCTCTCTCTGTGTGTATGTGTGTTCACACATATGTGGGCCAAGATTGATGGTTGGGATCATCCTCCGCTGCTCTTCCATCTTCTCAGCAAGGCAAGGTCTTTCAATCAAATCCAGAACTTGCCAATATAGATAGCCTTGCTAGGCAGCTTATTTGGTCTTTGTCTTTTGAGTCTGGGATTTCAGGCAGTAATGGGGGAACCCAAACTCTACCCCTCACACTTGTAGGGCAAGTACTTTAATCACCAAGACATCTCCCCACAACTAAGGAAGCTTTTGATTTTCCTGAATGCTATTGAACTACTCCTCACACATATGCCTTACTGTCACCTTCCATATGGACCTGTAGAATGTTGTCAACAGCTCCTCCTGGGGTCTTAGGGAGACTTGCCCTAGGGACTGGAGATGGGGAGATGGAGGCCATCTGCCATTTCCTGGGGTAGAAATCATTTCCTCTATGGCCAGGTTGAACTGGTGCATCTCTTTGCTTTTGTCTCCTAACTCCCATTCAGGGCCATCAGAATTCAAGAGTCATATCGCCTAATGCTGATAACTTGTTTATTCTGATCTCCATTAATGAGATCTTTCTGGCATTCGACTTTCCACCCACAGCTTGCAAGCCTTGCAAGCCCTGGTTCTTTGGTTACACTTCTCTACACATTTGTCCATCTACCTAATACAAGCCCCTTTGAAGAATCATGACAACTCTATTCTTCTCACATCAGTCTTAGTTTCCCCACGATGCCTTAGTAATAAAGCCGGAGAAAAGGTTTTCCACATGCATTTATGCTTGACTGCATTGCGGTTTGAATGGAATTGATGTGATGCTTTCCTGTCTTCCTCATCTGTTTAGCATCCTTTCCCAACCAGCAGCAAGTTGAATGTCCATTTGGAAAGACTGAAGCCTCCAGACCTGCATGGTGTCCCTGATTCTGTTACATGCACTTCTCAGCCAGGTTGAGGTTTGATGGTTGATCTGCGAGGTAAGGTCCTGGCTGGAAACACATGGCCTGAGTTTATCCCAGCTCCTGCTGGTTGCCAGCCATTCCCTCTGACAAAGGAGACCTGTTTCTTTTCCTTAGCAACGTGTTTATATAGAGGTGAATTACAGAATGTTTCTCACGGTTACAGCCCCAAAGCTGGATAGCAACATTACTTTGTATACTGGATCCTTTACAGATGGGATTGAAGGGTGTGGGTCTTCAGAAGCCAGGAAATTTAGAAGAATATGGGGGAACTTGCTAAGCCTTCCAGACAGACACCCTTGGATTTGCTGGTATAGTTGGGTTCATTTCCAAGAGTGTTTATTGAGATCCTATGTTGGTCTGTTAGGGATACATGGGTCCTTCTCTTAAGAGCTGAGATGTCTGGGGAACAGAACTGAATACAGTGTCCTATGTGCTGTGATTGAGGTTTATAGGCTTATCCATCAAGCTCTTGTGAGCCTTGCTGAACAGTGATGAATTCTAACCCAAATTGCTAAGACTGGGCACAGGAAAGTTCAGCAGTTAAGCTGGTCCTTTAAAAAATTATTTTATATGTATTTACCTATGTATATTTGTGTGCCACATGTGTGCCCCAGCGTCCAGGAGGCCAGAAGAGGGCATCAGACCCACCCCCCCAACTGGAGTTTAAAGCCGTTGTAAGCTTGGGTGCTGGGAACCTAACCCAGGTCCTCCGCTAGAGCACACAATGCTTTTCACCTGTGCCCTAGATAACTTTCCATTTGGATGCATTGGTGGAAAGATATTCTGAGAGAAGGTAACAGTGTGTGTGATAGCTCAGAAGCCCCATAACCCTAAAGAAAGATGCTGCTTTTGCAAGGTTGATCTAGAAGCTGGATGGGTAAGGCTACGGGAGGGTCTAAGCTGCTTTCCGGGGGCCCTGCAGGTGATCCTACATATTAAATCATCAATCTCTCAGATCTAACAGCCCACTGCTTTAGTAATCACTGTATGGCAGTGAGCCTCTTATTTAGTGTGTGTGCATATGCATCCCTCTCTCTCTCTCTCTCTGTCTGCCTGTCTGTCTGTCTCTCTCTCTCTCTCTCTCTCTGTGTGTGTGTGTGTGTGTGTGTGTGTGTGTGTGTACATGGATGTAAGTGCACACAGGTGTATGTGTATGATAGAGGAAAACTTCCAGTTAATTCTTAGTTTTCACCTTGTCGAGGCAGATTCTCGTTAGTTCTGCCAGTGCACTGTGTTCCCCAGGCTAGCTGACCCATGAGCTTCTGGCTGATTTTCCCATCTCTACCACTCATCTCAACGGAGGAGTGCTGGGATAGCAGCTGTAAGCCGCCATGCTTGGCTCATCATGTGGACTGTAGGGGCAGTCCTGTATGGCAAACACTTTTACCCACTGTGCCATCTTCTTACACACAACCAGTCTCTTCTCATGTCAACCGATGTGCAGCATAGAAGCAGTGTTGCTGCCCTGGAAGGTCACTCTGTTTTCATCCTGGGATGAACTCTATGTGAGCAGTGGGAGGAGAGGAAATCAGGTTGTCACTCTGCTACAGTATCTACAGTTGGTTTAAGCTAAGTTGAAACCGATAATAAATGAGCTATGACAATAAAAGTTGGCTATGCTATTTTATTTCCTTTTAAAGAAAGTTCTTATGTAGTCTTTAAACTAGTTATGTAGCCAAGAATATAACCCCTGGAGTTCCTGACCCTCCTTGCCGCTTTACCTCTCAAGTGCTGGGATCATAGATGTGTGCCACCATATCCAAGTTTATACTGTGCTGGGGATAAGACATGGGTCCCCAGGCAAGCTAAGCAAGCATTCTACCTACTGACTTATATTTCCACCCCTAAATGTCCAGTTTTAATTAGCACTTTTGTTCATTGGTGCTATAGATTGTACACAGGACCTTGGGCATAGTTGGCCAAGTATCTGATCACTTAGCCAAATTCCCGGCCCTTCATGAACACATTTAACCTGCTCATAAAACAGTTCATAATATGGTGTTTTCTTCTTGCTTACTGGAGCAGGTCAGATCAGATGGGAAAGAACACCCACACCTCAGTTTCCTTTAAAGTAGTTCAAAGGTGTTTGCAGGCTGGGGATCTTAAACCTGAGGCCACCTGACTCAGAAGGAGTCACTGATGAGCTTCTAGGGGATGGAGGACAGACTCTAAATTATACATAGAATACTTGTGTTTTAACATGCTGACACATATGGAGAGTGCAGGAAGAAGGCCCGTGCTTTCATACCAGTTCAGAGGATTTGTTAATTTTCCGAGTACCAGAGCCATTGGTTTATATGTTAGCCATAGAGTGCTGGCCCTGCTGCTTCTTCAATGCCTGCAATGGCTGCATAGAAGACATGGGCTTGAGGAGCATTGAAACTGAATTCCAAAGCTGCCTCTGCCATTTGCTGTTGTGTGACCTTTTACCTGTAGTTCCCCACTCAGAAAGGAATAGGAACATGTGACAGGGTCTGTCACCTGTGAGCAGAGCAGAACAAATCCCCAGGTGTTGAGGAGAAAAGAAACTGAGGCTAGAAGTATCCAAGGAAATGTCGAAGGAACATCATGGATGAAGGAAACTGAGAAGCCAGGCATCCTGAGGGAATCTGAAGAAGAGGGTCTAGGACTAAGGCAGGAGGGTACCAAGAAGGAAGCTGGCAAAGTGGCTTCAGACTGAGCTAGTTTGATAAGGATGGAGACTCAGCTTGGACTTGTTGTTCAGACCCCACATACTAGCCCTCCAAATGGTGACTCAAGAAGTATTTGATGGACTGAGCACTCTATACAAACTTACTGGGTACTCCTCGGGTGCTGGGCAGAGCCATTGATGTCATGTAGCTTGTCTGTGGGTCTTGATACTAGCTACTTGGACTCTAGTTCTACATCTTCCACCCAGGTCAGTTGCTCATAATCACAGAATGAACCACCTAAATAATGTGATGGCCCAAGGGGTGGCCATGAGCAAATATATGACCTAACCATGTTTAAGGAATAGAGTTCACATGAACTTTACATGCCTTCAATGCAAAATAAATCCTACATCACCACCCAGGCAAGATCCGAGCTGTGGCTGGTGGTTGATAAATCTGTCTATTTACACCTATGACTCTGGTTGTTTCCTATGGTGTCTCCCCCTTAAACTTTCCTAATCCCATTGCTGATTCTTGATGTGTTGTTTGAACCTGAATTGATCTGTTTCCTTAGCCTCCTGGGTAGTGGGATTCTGGACAGAGCCATCACACCAACCTTGCATTCCTTATGTCTGGAAGTTACCAGTGCTCCTCTTTGGAGAGTAGGTAAATCTATACCACCTGAAAATACTCCTTTCTTACCCTAGAGAATCCTGTTGTTTTTACATGGAAACATGAACACATTTTTCTCAAAACAAAGATACCATTTGCTGAAGGCTAACCCTAAACCTAACCCTAACCCTGGGTTAGGTTCTTTTAGATCCATGACCTTCTTGAGAGCAGAGCTTTCTTTATGGAGGCTTCCATTCATTGCAGAGTAAACTACATTCCAAGAAAAGGTTCTTTATTTACAAACTGCTGTCATAAAATGATGATATCTCAGGCCTATTGCAGAGGGCAAAGTGTTAATCCCAGCCCCTTGCATCCAACTCACAAGGAACTCTCTTTTGCTTGACATTGGTTCCTGAACCTGATAACTTTCTGAGAAAGACACACTTCCCCTGGCTTGTTTGGACTTTGCACCTCTCCTACAGGCATATGTGTATGTGCATCCTTGAGTGTGCACACTTGTGTTCAAAAGGAAGGCTCTATCTGGTTGCCTCTCTAATTGTGAGATCTCCCTTTCTATATAGAAGTTTTTCTTATTTATTGTCTCAGAAAAAAAATCGTCCTTGGAGCATAGTGGTTGCTCTACAAAAAAATTGATTTTTTTAAAAAGTACAGAATAATAGCAAGAAGGGGGCGGGGCTGGAAAGAACTTTAGCAACATGGCAACCTGTCTCATGTCAAGCATTCTGCAGCTGAAGAGGTCCTGGCCTTTGGTTCCTCAAAGCTCATAGAACAATATCTTCTTTCTGGGTGGTTTCTCTGCTTCCTGGACACCTGCAGTCCTGCTGAAGTTGGATGGACTCTATCCTAGCTTCCCAACATGAGGGGTCTGTAACTGCCTCTCTCTTAGCTCCTTCCCCTAACCCCTTGCCTAACCCCAGATTTCTATGCCCACACAGCTCCATCCCAGGGCAGTCTTCTCCCCAGAACATGAGCAGCACTGAGTGCCATGAAGACGCCAAGAGACACAGAGGAGGGACCACAGTCAGGTCCAGCAGAGACCTGACAGCAACCTCAACAGTGTAGACAGTATTTTCCTGTGAGCTCAGGATGAACACTGGAACCACATGTCATGGTTGCACCATGGGACATAGTAGCTACTCTGAACATGCAGTGTGTGTGTGCTATTGAAGGACAATGAGTTCCTGAAATGTCAGTGAAGGCCCTTTGTCAGCCAGCAGGTGGGACAATGACAAGAAGTACACCTTTTCTCCACTCTTCCTGCTACTCTCCCTAGCTGGGCTCTCAGCTCACCATGTCTGGGTTTGAAGGCCCTGCATGGGCAGGCAGCCTATTATAGGCCATTTGCCACATGGACTGTGTGTGTTTTAGTCTCAGACTCAGGCTCCTCCTTCCATCGCTGGGATATCATCAGCATGGTCTTTCCGGAAGCATGTGTTTCTTTACACCATCCCTGGCCAGGTGGAAGTTGACAGGCTTGCTTTGTCATGCATGTTTCAGCATATTGACCAGTGGAACTCCCTGAAGGCCAGCTTCTCTGGAGGGTGTGGGTTGCAGCAGCCAAGAGCCGTGGGGGCAGCTGCCAGGTTTAGGGAAAGTATTCACTGCATTGGGGAGCTGGAGAGGAGCCCCACACCCTTGCCCCTGCTCCCTCTTGCTTTCCAGCCTGCAGTTTCAATATGGGCGGGGGCTGGATTAAGTGTCTTGGCAGACTCCAGCAACCTTTCTGGCAGAAAAAGGGGACTGCACATCAGGATCACATTCCAGATGTGGGGATGGAGATTTGGGAAGGATAAAGGAAAGAGAGTGAGAAAATTAAATGTGGCGAGAAATGGATTTTCCCTCTCTGCTGTCTGAAAATAATTGAGTTAGATTATTTTGTAAAATAATCTGTTTTGAGGCCTGTTTCCCAACAAACTACCAACTGCCTTACTATTTGAAAAGTGAGAAATAATTTGTGTTGGCTCTGGGCTGTGATTACTACCAAATACTTCCATCTTGGATGATGTTCCAAGAGGTGGCTTTGGTGTCTGTAGAGGGTGGATTTGGCTGACTGTGGAAATAAGACCTGGAGGTGTGGGCTCTTTGGGAAGGGGCAGCCTGGTGCCGTTTCTCAGGCTTGCCCTGCCTGGATACTCTCTTTCCTATACACAATGCCCATCACACTGTTTTCCCAGCCTCCACTGTTCTGGGCTCTGAAGGGCTTAGTCAAATGCTGTGGAGCACCCTCCCCACCCCCTTACTCCCCACAGGTGCAGGTCTTGCTGTAGCTCCCCTACTTCCCCACCCCCCCCCCCCCGCCCCTTTCCATCTGTGCCTTCAATTCTGTCCTTGGCCCCTGTTCTCAGAGGTTTAGCAGAGAGTTCCCATGATAGGCTTGCCATTACAGTTGAGACAACTGTATTATCCATCCAGGGAATATTCAGTAATTGTTACTTGCTCTACTTTGGATGGGGAGAATGCTAAGACAGGACTTGGCACCTTCTGGTCGACAGAAATCCCATTAGAGGGCTGGGGAGCTGGTTAAATTGGTAAAGTGCTTGCTGTGTAATCACAAGGACCTAAATATGATCTCTCCGCCCCCATGTCAAAAGGGAGGGCATAATGACAGGCACCTGTGCTGCGGAGATAGAGATGGGTGGATCTCTGGCTCCCTGACCAGCAAGGCTAGCTTAATAGGTAAGCTCCATGGCAGACAAAAAAATAAATAAACAAGGTGTTTGGGAAGGAGAGATGGCTCCAAAGTTAAGATTACATACTACTCTTCCAGAAGACCGGAATTCAATTCATTCAATTCCCAGCTGCTACTAGGGTGACTCACAACCACCTATAACCAGCTTCCGGAAATCCAGCTTTCCCTGTTGGTCTCCCTGGGCACCTGGGTACTTATGTGCATCCTCCCCACCCCCATAAGTTAAAAAAAGAAAAATGAAGTGAATGACACCTGAAGATACCCAAGGTTGATCTGTGCCCTCTACATACATGTGTGTCATCCCTCTTGGTACCATGGCCATTGCTGCCAAAGCAAAAGATTTGAGAGCTAGTGGTTTGGGCCGTGATCTGCAAGTGTGATGAGACTGCAGTGGCTATAGAGCAGCTGGGAAGCAGAGTAGCTGAGAGGGGAGTTACTGGCTAGAGTAGAGCTTCATTTTGACCAAACCCTCCCTGGTCTGTTAACAGGTGCCCAAAAGGACATGTGTCCATAAGGAGGCCCAGTAGTGAGAGGGAGAGCCACAGAATTGTCCCTAGATAAATGACTGGAGTTGGAGAATATATTTACTTTTGTATGATTTGAATTTTGAACCATATCAACCTCTTTTTTTTTTTTTTTTTGAAAGAAATTAGAATCAACAAACCACTAAAACAGGGCATCAAATCTGAGAGTGATATTCTTTGCATCCATCCACTTTATTAGGACCAGAGTTTCCTCGTCTTCATCTAATTTATTATCTTACCCATCTTTCCTGTTACTCCCTTTCCTGACTCCCCAAAAGAAGGCCAAGGTTCATATTGTGTGTGTTTGGAAATGTGCGTGTGAGTGAGTATGTGCGTGAGTGTGAATTTGTGGTCCCTGGGGAAATGAGCCTGTAAAGGGAAGGTGAAATCACCATACTGTGGATAGGATAGGATAGGATAGGATAGGATAGGATAGGATAGGATAGGATAGGATAGGATAGGATAGGATAGGATAGGATAGGTAGGACAGGACAGGACAGGACAGGACAGGACAGGACAGGACAGGACAGGACAGGACAGGACAGGACAGGACAGAATGAGTAGTCCAGGCTGATTGGTAACAGTAGAAAATGTTGGGTACTATTTTAGAAAAAGGGTAAAATCATAGCTCTGTTTCAAAATAAAATGAACATGTCTGAGATTTTATTTAACTGGTGAGGGACCCTGTGTGGTATCAAAGCTGGTTCTGAGAGGACAAATGTGCCATGAGGAATGCTGGAGGAATTTGCTGCCTTGGTAAAGCCGGCTCCCTGGGGAGCAGAGATTCTCACAGTTGCCTCTCTACTGACAAAATTCATTTGCATTACTATCAGTTTCTACAGTTTATGGAGCTGTAAAAGTAGCTTAGTTAAAAACAATGAGAGGCACAGACCTATAAAAGCTGATGATCCAGAAAGGGCTTTTTAAACAATTCTTTGTTATTCCCTGGGAAATATACTCAGAATTCCTTCCCCACCCCCAAGGTTTCTACAAATAAACCTTTCAGATGTAGTATTCAATGCTTTCTCATTCTTCTGGACTATAAAAGATGTGGCATCTATGCAGAAGGTTTTAGGACTGGTTTGATTAAAATGATGGGCAGCTTTAACAGGTTCCATGCATGTGCAGGCCAGAGGTCAATGTCAAATGTCTTCCTCATTGCTTGCTATCTAATGTTTTGAGACAGGGTCTCACTGTGTAACCTTAGCTGGATCTCACTTTAGAGATAGGGTCTCACTGTGTAGCCTTAGCTGGATCTCACTCTGTAGCCCTGGCTGGCCTAGAGCTTGCTAAGTACCTGCCTTCCTTCTGAGTGCTGGGATTCAAGGCACACACCACCAAGCACAGCCTCCAGTTTCCTTTCTATTGTTGTGGTACTGACCAAAATCACCTTGTCTCGGAAAGGATTGATCTGGCTTACACTTCCAGGTCAGAGTCCATCATTGAAGGAGGTCAGGACAGGAGCTTAGGAGGAACTTGAAGGCAGAAACCATGGAGGAACACTACTTGCTGGCTGCTCACAGGCCCATGCTCATCTAGCTTTTTTATACAGTCCAGGACCACTTGCCTAGGGAATAATGCCTTCTATAGTGGGTTGAACCCTCTTTATCAGTTAACTCAAGATAATCCTCCAGAGACAGACTCAGATAAATCTGTTAGGGCAATTCCTCGATTGTGATGCTGTTCTCAGGTGACCTATATCAAGTGGGTAAAGCAAGCTAGGGCATCCAATGAGTCCCCACAGGGATGGGATCACACATGCTCACTGCCACTCCAGCTCTTTACTTGGGATCTGGGGGATCAAATGCAGGTACTTATGCCAGCACAGCAAACACTTTATTGACTGCATCATCTCCCCAGACTGTGACAGTTTCTTGAGCCTATAGAAGAACAAGGAGAAAGAAGAAGAGGGAGATTCATTTGCCAGGAGTCATTCAGGTGAGGACAAGTTTTAACAATGGAATTTGGAGAGAGAATGGACATTTCTGTCAGAGGCACCAGGGATAGAGGGTTGCCATCAGCAGTTGGAGGAGTTCCCTTAACCTTGTAAGGACTTTAGCTCAGGTAAAACCAAATCTTCAGCTTTGGGATGAGCCAGCATGACCCTGCTCAGTTAGGGAGATGTAGGATTCTTTCTACACTCTTTCATCCATCCTCATCTCCGTTCATGAGTGGAGGAAAAGCTCGTACTAGCACTGCTGTGAGGTGGGTAGACCTGGGAAGCTGCAGTTTTCCCATCCCAATGGGCTGGAGCTGGGATGAACTCAGACTGTAGAGGTAATGGCGATTTAAATCATACCAGGGAAACCAAATCCAAGAACTTATCAGACACACCCAACCAAGCGAAGGTTGTAATGCCCTCATCTAGACCGCATAACCTTATAGACATCTAACACATAGATGGCATGGCCCCACAACAGCCTGTCAACTGATGCCTGGAGTGTGTCTCAAGGACCAAGGATTCCTCTACTTGGCTCTATCCTGCACTGCTGACAAAAAGCCTACTCAACAACCTGTCTATTTACCTGTTCACCATTCTGGCCCTGGCCCTGACTGGCTGCTTCCCACACCAGCCTTTCCTTTCACAGCTGAACTTTACAGCATCAGTCTCAAACCAGACTCCAACAGCTCCATGGCAGCTCCCCGCCAGCGCTGGTTCTTCCTCTTACCAGTACAGGTTCTTTCTCAGCCCATTTCAGAACTCTGCACTGAAGGGTGTTTTTTGTTTTGTTTTGTTGTTTTTTTTTTTTTTTTTTTTTTTTTTTTTTTAACTGCTTACAGTTGTAGTCTGTCATGAAGGGAACTCAAGGCAGGAACTCAAGGAAGAGACTGGAACAAAGGCCATGGAAAAAAGGTGCTTACTGGCTTGCTTCTCATAGCTTGCTCAGCTCACATTGTATATTACCTGCACGGGGGTTACTGCCCCACACGGGGCTGGACCTTCCTCTATCAATTGGCAGTTAAAGAAAGGCCCCACAGACTTGCCTATTAGGCAATCTGATGGAGGCATTTTCTCAAATGAAGTTTCTCTTCTCAGAAAACTCTAGCTTGTGTCCAGTTAACACAAAACCCAACCAGGATACTGCTAAACTTTGTACATGAATTCTGCCATCCTGTGTGACATAAATGTGTTCATCTATGTTTTTGGCACAGTGCACTTAACATAGTACATTCTCGAACCCTTCTTAAGAACCACTGATCTGTGTTCTCCTGTCGACACACACACCCTTTCTCTGGCTGTTTTTCTTAACGATCCACTCTGAACCTCTCCATTGGAATGGTGTACTTTTTCATGGAATCCTCTTAGGTGCTTTAAACAGACCCAGACAGACTTTTTCTCCATCGTGTTTTATGCCCGGTGCACAAGAAACGTAGCTCTTGCTTTGGCCATGTCCAGGACAACAACGCCTTTTCTTCTCATTCTGCAAGAGCATCCGGTCTTTTAGATTTCCCAGACAGGGATTAGACCTAGCACTCACTATCCCATTAACTGTAGGGAAACTCAACTAAGCCCCCTAGTGGTTTTCCTTATCCCTTTTCCTTTCCTTGAGGGAGAAGGACCCACCCGGCACCTCTTTGCTTTAGCAGAGAAATGCCAGCAAAGCTTCCACCAAGAAAATTCCTTCCCAAGCTCTCTTTGCTCACATTTCCCTCACCATGAGTTAGGGATCAAGAGCCGGTTGGTGAGCTTTGGTTAATTTTTTTACAGTTCCTCCTGTTGTAGCGGTGTCTTAACCGAATATGAATGGCCTTAGTCTAGTGTCCCACTTCACAGGCATGGCCTCCATGCTGTTGCTACATTTGCTGAACAGTCATTCTGTGCCAGGCCCTCTTTTATCTTTGTGACAACCTCCTTTTTAGGACAAGAAAAATTAAGAGATTAAAGGATTGACCTAAGACTCCTCAGATAGTTAGGGTTGAGGATGGGAACAATCTCTAAGTAGTGTCTGGTTTTAGTCTTGATGGCCTCTTTAATCAAAATGTTATTTTAAAAAATGCCTGTGACTTACAAGCTAATGAATTAAAACACATTTTAAAAATTTTACTGTCTAATGCCCAAGTTCTTGTCCTTCTGTTGTATGAGAAATGACGAGTAAGGCAGTCCTGATTTTGAGAGTGTGGAGAGTTCTGTGCCGTGACCTAATGCATGGGCAGATTTAGTGACTGAGCATTTGAAAAGACCGTTTGCTTTCTTCTTGTCTGGGTATAAGTCTCTGAGGCTCTCTTTGAACTTGGACTTTTATGACTTCTCATTCAGAGGGATCACACATGGTGTTTCAGAGCCACTTATGACCCCAAGTAGTAAATATCATTGAAGCACATAGACATGCTGAAAGTTCACTTTTAAGAATTGTCTACTGGAGCTGGACAGTGGTGGTGCACGCCTTTAATCCCAGCACTCAGGAGGTAGAGGCAGGCAGATCTCTGTGAGTTTGAGGCCAGCCTGCTCTACAGGGGCCTAGAGAGATGGATCAAAAGTTAGGAGCACGTGGTACCTGTGAGAGGACCCTGGTTTGATTCCTGGCACCCAAATGGTGCCTCACAAACACCTGTAACTCCAATTTTATGGGATCTAAAAGCCTCCTTCTGGCTTGCACAGGTTCCAGGCACATACATAGTATACATATACACATGCAGATAAAACACATATCATATCCAGTAAAATGCACTTTACAAAATGTAATATATAAATAAAAATATTTATATATCTTGTATGTGTGGGTGCATGGATGCCTCAATGCGTTGCCTCTGTCACTCTCTACCTATTCCTGTGAAGGTAAGCTTTCTCCATGAGCCTGGGGCTCCTGTTTTCTCAATCAGTCTGGAAGCTAGTAAGCCCCAGTTGTTGTCTGTCCCTGTCCCCTCAGTACTGGGGTTACAGGCATGTCCAAGATGCCCAACTTGTTATATGAGATGCATTTGATAGGTGCTAGGGTCAAAATCCTGGTTCTCACATTGTGAAGAAAATGCTTTTAACTACTGAACAATCCCCTTATTCCTTCCACTTTATTTTTAAAAAGTGTGGGTATATGTAGCCATATGTATGTATATATGTATGCATTATGTGCTCTGTGTGTGTGTGTGTGTGTGTGTTCATGTGTGTGTTATGTGTACATGGAGGCCAGAGGTTACCCTCAATTGCTATTCCTCATGAGCTGTCTGTCTTGTTTTCTGAGACAGAATTTCTAAGTAGACCTTATGGCTCAGTCATTAGGTTAGGCTGGTTGGCTAGTGACTCCAGGGATTCCCTGTCTCTGCCTCCCCAGAGGTGGGATTATACTGCACACATTACCACCCCTGCCTTTCCACTGAGTACTAGGGATCACTCACACACCCTCATGCTATAGAGCTCTCTCCCAGCCTTCTGACTACATTTTCCTACTACATTCCCTCTGAAGAGCAGGAGCTCTTCCTCCTGCTTCTGCAACAGCTTTGGATAGTCAATCAGGGCACTTGAGTCCTTAGCCCAGTGTTGCCGAGGACTTAGCCATGGGGAAACTGCCCTTCTGTGAATACAGAGTCCAGGCGGATGTTCTCAAAATCCATTGTCTTTGCAAAAGCTGTGACTGTGTGGTGGATCTCTCTGTCTTTTCATCTTCAGGGTCACAATCAGGTCATGGAAGAGGGTGTTGCCACTGAAAGTGAGGACATTTTGGAGAAAGTGTTGTGCACATACAAATGTGGGACCCTGGTCGCTGGAAATTTAAAGTCATGATTTTTAAATGCTGCAAGTGCTGGTGGACAATCAGTTGTAAAGTCACCAAGTAACCCTCCTTGGGATGTTTTATGAACACTGGAAGGAATTTGGTTCCAAGCTAGGTCAGAGGGTGGATTGGAATATGCAGAATGCTACCTTGTGTTTTGTTCTGTAGAACAGCTGTGCATAGGCTGAGTGATGCATGGCCTCCCCATGGGGTGATGCAGACATATGTTTCTGCACTTGGCACTTCGATACCCTGGTCTGGGAAGTGATTGATCTCTCAAATGGGGGATATAGTGGGAAGTGTAATTTTCTTTGTAGAACACTAAATTTTCATGGTTTTTTGCTTTCAAAGTCAAGTAGTCCTATCTTCAAGGGAGACCAGATGGATATGAGGCCAGGAGGGCTGGTGTGTATCTGTTGTTTACAAACCCTTCAAAAGTGAGACAGGGGATAACTACATTATGTGTGTCAGTGGATAGACACAGACATGAAGGGTAATATATACTCATCTCAATTTGCAATGCAGAAAGTGTTCTCTAGGCTAGGGAGATAACCCAGTTCAAGGGATCTGACTCCAGTTCCCAGAACTCATAGGGGGAATGGCCAAGCATGGTGGTATACATTTGTAACCCTTGTACTGAGGAGTTAGAGACAGGTAGATCAAGGTTCATTGACCAGCCAGCCTAGTCCAACTAAGTAAGAGTTGGGCCTGAGCCAGTGAGAGACTGGGTCTCAAAAACAACAGCAACACTGGGTCTCAAAAACAACAGCAACAAAGACAAAAACAAACAAAAAAAAATCACTACCACCAAGGTAGATATCACCTAAGGAACAACAGCTGAGTTTGTTTTCCACATGCAAGCACACACAAGTGCACTTGTAAAAGATGGACACACACACACAGCAGAGCTCTGGGAATCCCTGCAGCTTCCTGGGAGTTGTGCTAGATGGCAACAGAGCAATGCCCTAAAAAACAGTGAGTTGTAGGAAAGAGGTTTCTTGTCAGAATGTCAGCTTACTCGCTTGAAATAAAGGCAGTGATGGCAAACTCCTGATCCCTGTTTATAACCACGCAAAACAATTCTTTAGACAACCCATTAGTCAAGCAAGAGACTACTCACAGATGGTGGCTTGGGCTGGGAGTGGATGCCAATGGTGGAATAGTGGCTCATTAATCTTCATCCACAGATAAGGTGCTGGGCATCGGTGAGCCCACAGGCTGAGGTCCGGTGTGATTAAAGGGCTTCATGTTGAGTCCTGCGTCTGTTAATCAGAAGTCACAGGCCACACCAATGGTCCTCAGAGAGGATCTCACCCAATCTCATATCTCTTCACTCTTTTTCCTTCCCTGCTCTAAAGTCAAAGCAACTGGCTTTAGAGTGTGCCCTCCATCACTGGATAAACATTACCTCCTGGGCCCGGCCAGATAGCCCAGTGGGTTAAGGCACTTGCCATGCAAACATAGACACCTGAGTCTGATCCCCGGAATCCACTTCGCAGTAGAATGAGAGAGCTGCCTCTGCAAATTGTCCTCTCACCACCACATGCCCACCATGATACACATGTCCTCCTCACATGTCACGTACACACACATACAATGATGATAAAGAAAAAGGAAGAAAGAAAGAAGCAAAGAAAGAAAGGAAGGAAGGAAGGAAGAAAGAAAGAAAGAAAGAAAGAAAGAAAGAAAGAAAGAAAGAAAGAAAAGGAAGAAAACAGTCCACTAGGACCCAAGCATCCCAAGGAACATCTGTGGACATGAGAGAGAATGTCTTCATTTAGGTGGGTAGTCTCCAGATGGGGAGGTAAGATAGAGTTGCATGTGAATGCAAATGCATACAGAGGAAGAACAACACAGGGCAGGAAGTACATTCCTCCCCATCTCCCTGCCTTCCTTTCTCTCCTGTCTCCATGCCCCAGTGGCTATGCCATCCTTTGGGTAGCCTTCTCAGACCTCCCCAGACTTGACTGGCTGTTTCTGCTCTCCAGCCAGTGCTTGCCACATTGCCCCACCTTTCACACTGAACTGTGTCTGCTGGTTCCAGTGTTTGCATCTCTTTTACCTTCAGCCCCCATAGTGTGACTCTTGTGGGAACAGAGCCTTTGCCTGTCTGCGTCACTCTTGCTGGGGTGTATGTGTTCTGACACTGTATGTAAACAACATGGATGATGGTGTATGAAAGTAGAGAGAGGTTGCAGTAAAACTAAGAGGAAGGATTCCATCTGGCCTTGAAAACTAAGTTAAAGAGATAGAGATGATATAGTTACTTAGGGTGCTAGTTATCAAAATATGGCCCCTGGACCAGCAGAAGGACCCTAGGATTGTGTTAGAGATGCACATTCAGACCTAACTCCACACTTACTAAATCTGAGACTCAAAGTCGGGAACCTGGCAGCAGAATTTTAAGTTCTCTGGGTGACTAAGGTGTGCATGGAAATTGGAGAACCATTGGTCTAGCTCCTGGCAAGGATAGAGACACACCTCCATGCTGTCACCCAAAGGAACCTCAGGACTCTCCTTCAGGGAATACCTGCCTTGCAGTGGGAAAGAAATAGAAGCAGGGTAGTAGCCAAAAGCAGGGAATCACCGCAACTGAGAGGGACAGGAGAAAGAGAAGGGACTACAGCAGAGGGCTGTGGTTTTAGGATGGGAATTTATGACCAAAACTAACAGTGTCTTCAGGAAGAGCCGTGGCTGAGATGATAGCAGGTTGCCTGTGTCTGGGAACAACACAGAACCCCACATCCTTCAGCAAGTGTGTGTAGAAATTGCTAGAGGCTGGACTCAGACTTGTCCAGTCACTGTTCCAGTCCAGTATTTTCCCCCTTTGATAGAATAATCTTAAATATTAGCTATTATGAAAGTATACTTTGAAAAATGGCTCTCCTATTGTGAGTCACTGCTTAATAACTCTAATTATTTCTTCCAGAGCCAAGAAGGTAACCTATTTGGAGCTGGTTATTGAGATCAAAAGCTTTTTGAAGGCTTCTGCTCCTGGGTTAGGCAGCTGTGGTCTGAGGAAGGGGGTGGTCACTTAGTGTTTTTCATTGTTTTCATTCCATTCTGGCTGATGTTTGTGGAGGATGAGAGATGGTAGTCCTGATCGGGCAGGTCCCAGCTGTCTTGTGTTTTATGGCATTTTGTGTTTTCATTATCAGGTGTTCTCATGTCTAGCTTTGCTGTCTATGCGCTCTCCATTCCTAAGAGGACAGTGTTGTTCCCCACCTCTGACTCCACCAGATTTGTTGTATAGAAGGTGGCTGAAGCAAATTGGCCTCATTACATATGTGTGCCTTTCCCTCAAACCTTCATACATAGAATGAGATCATCCCCATCTACTCACTGTATATATAAAACGAGGGTGGCCCAGGAATTAATTTAAATTCATACTATGACTTTAACATGGGTAAGTAATGACTTATGAATGGGATTATGCATCCATTTACTTTTAAGAAGTAAGTGGGGCCTATGAGACAGCTCAGCATGTAAAGGTACCTGCCACCAAAACTGAGCACCTGGGTGAGATCCCTGGTACCTGCTTGGTGGTAGGAGAGAACCAACTCCTAAAAACTGTCCTCTGACCTCCACATACATGGCTTAGCAAGCACAGCAGACACGCACACACAGATGCACATACACATACACACACTCACACACACATGAATACATGCACACACACACAGATGCACATACTCACACATACACATACACATGAATGCATGCACACACACTCACATACACACACAATTCACATACACATGAATGCATGCACACACACATACACACACTCACACACATACACATACTCACACACACACACACATGAATACACACATACTCACACACAGACACACACGAATACATGTACACATACATGTACTAAAGAAGAGACTGTCCCCATGATCTGGATGTTCCAGTACATAAGATGATCACCTTACTTTGATCTGATGGTAGGATTATATCATGTTGGGATTACAAAGGAGCAGACTCACTCACCTCATAGCCGGGAAGCAAGAAAGGAAAACACGAAGAAGAAGGGAGGGGTTCTGCAATCCCATTCTGGGAACCCCACCCACCTCAACATACTGAAGACATCCCACCAAACCCCACCCTGTAAAAATTCTGCCACCTCTCACTAGCACCACCTTGGGAAGCAAGCTGCCAACACTTGAGACTTGGAAGACCTTAAGATCTCAACTGTAGCGGGTTGCTTCTGAGGTGCTCCATTGAGGTTGAAGACTGCCAATAAAGAACACTAGCATTCAAAGGACAAGAACTCTGGCGACACCAGCTACACCAGAATAGCAAACACAGCCTTGCCCTCGCCACCCACATTTATGAGTCTGTTTACTTTTTATAATCAAGGATGAAATAGGCAGTTATTGAACAGTTTGCCTTGACAAATAAAGGCACTCAGGCTGTGAAAAGCTAAGAACACAGTTCAAAGGAATGCCAGCCCACTGAAGTGCAGAAACCTCTGACCTTCAGGCAGATAATTTCCCAACTCGGGGGTTTGCAGGGATTTTCAGGGCCGACCTAAGGGTATCCTATTGTCAGGGAAGATAGATGGGAAGGACCTGTCCAACCCAGGGGCTGGAGCTGGGGCGTCCTGAAAATTTCATGGGGATAAACATCCCCACCAGTGACCTCAGAAAAGGAAGAGGGAAAGACAGCTGCTTTCAGTCGAATAAAGACCAGTTTGGGAGAGAAACTAGAAAGTGGATATTTGCATAGATTTACAGGGAAAACAAAATGTAATTCTGTGCCTTTAATGCAGATGTCTGTGTTGTTTCCAGCAGATGAAGACATTCATTCCCATATGAAAGGGAATTTTGACAGGTATCCCAGCCCCAGGCTCCCCTCTTTAGAACAGGATTGTTTGTTCCTTAGTAGAGGCAGAGAGAACTTTCTAAAATGTGGGCTTCCTTGTTTTAAACCAGCTAGGAATTCCTTGGAGAGCTTCAGGGCAAACTGGGCTTCTAACCCAGGGGTTAGCTTTTGGGAGGATGAAAGCTTCAGGCTGCTCTCTTGTTTAAGGTAGATTTGGCCATCATTACTAGTGTGTGGAAAGTGCAAACAGTAGAGCATTCTGGTCTCCTTCCCATCAGCATGCGTTTACATTACCATACTGAATACTCTATATGAGTCAAGATAGCAAGGCTTGGGCTTTCCTTGTCTTTCTTTTATTTTTTTCCTGTTAAGAGTTCTTCTCTTCTGTCTGCAGGCCTTGGGTCAAGTTTCTAGAGCCTGCCTGTATTCTGTTTGGGGGCCTTTGAGGGCTTGGGTAGGCGCTTTTACCACAGGTTGGAAAAGTTGAATAGCAGAACACTGGGGGCAAGCAGCTAGGCTCAACTCATTACCATTTAAAACAACAACTCCCGCCCAACTGCTGAAGAAAGGGCATCTTGAGACTTTGTTGTCTGGGCGACCACAGGGTTAGGGAAACATTTTCAGATCTGCTGTAGGTCATGTTTTTTCTCTTGCTACAAATCAAATGGCCTCCACTGGCTTTAAGATTAAAGAGGATCTTTGGGGGGGGGGGCGTTGTTTTTGTTTGTTTTTAATTTTGGCTTTTCTTCTCTGGTCTTTTCATAATGACTAGATACAAAAGAGCTCGAATTTCATTCAATAAGATTTTCAGATGATGGAGATAGACTCAGATTTTAGGGCAAAAATAAATTCCAGGAGGAGGTGAATAGGTCTAGGGATGTAGTATGCCTCCTAGTATCTGCTTCATTTTCCCCAAAGCATTGTGTCAGTTAAACAGAGACACCACTTTTGTGGTGACCTCAATACATGCTAAAATAATTTTTAGAAAATTTTAGCCAGGAGTTGGTGGCCAATGCCTTTAGTCCCAGCACTCGGGAGACAGAGGCAGGTGGATCTCTGTGAGTTCGAGGCCAGCCTGGACTACAGAGCAAGTTCCAGGACAGACTCCAAAACAATACAGAGAAATCCTGTCTCAAAAATAATAATAATAATAACAATTTTTTAAAAATTTTAAAGGAAATAGGAACTGGGGGGCATGTAACAAGTCAATAAAGTACTCACCTTGTAGACATGAGGAGCTGAGTTGGATTCCCAGAACCCACATTAATTAAAAAAAAAAAAAAAAAAAAAGGCCAGGCGTGGTGGCTATGTACTTATAATCCCAGTGTTCACCATATGGGGGACAGGTGTATCTACAGGGTTGGCTCAACAGCCAGCCGACCTGCCTATTCAGTGAGCTCCAGGCCAATGAGAGACACTGCCTGGAAAAAAAAAATGGGGGGGGGGGAGGGACAGCCCCTGAGGACTCCACTCTACAGACATTTGCACACATATACACACATAAAGAAATCTACCTGGTATTATATAAGATGGCCAGCAAGGAGAGAGTTCCCTGGTTAAGGGTCAAGGTCAACTTCTCTGTCTCCTGCATATAAATGAGTGGTGTCTTCAGCAGCAGGATCCTATTTCACAGTTTTGATTGACAGTAGCCTATGTTGATATCTGCATAAGATCAAGCCAGTCAAAATTCTAGCATGGATGGATGGTGGATGGATCCCCAAGCTTCCATGCTTGGCAGGGGAACTATTGGCAGTTGATGGCTGCTAAGAGAGAGAGAGAGTCACTTTTGTTTGGTGATATGGTCACTGGGAAGTTGCCCATACCTCAGTAGATTTTCCCACAGCCATGGGCATATGGGGAACATTAATAGACTTTTTTAAAAGGCATGAGGTTGAGATGGTGATGGGGTAAGGGACACTGGGTGGAATTGGAAGGAGGTGATGGTGGAGGGATGTGCTCAAAATACATTTTTAAATGTATACAGTTTTCAAAGAATAAATAAACTATTGGGTGGTGCACACCTTTATTCTCAGCACTTGGGAGGCAGAGGCAGGCAGATCTCTGTGAGTTTGAGGCCAGCCTGGTCTACAGAGTGAGTTCCAGGACAGCCAGAGCTACCTGTCTTGAAAAAAAAATCTATTTTGTTAATTAGTATATACAGCAAAGATTTAGTCAAGGACTCTGAAGCATGCAACTCAGATTCCCGGTGAGTACAGTTTATTAGAAGCATCTATCTCTCTTGCCAGCCAACGCCCATCTTCCACATTCCTCTTGGTTCAATCAGAGGCCACCTCTCCTCAGGCTGGGAACCCCCTAGCTGCAGTCCAGCCAGGAATATCTGGACTTTCCTTTGATCTAGCTTCCCCCCCCCTCCACATAGAGCTATTTAAGCTCTCCAGGGAGAGGCAGGCACATTTGTTTCTTGGCCATGGACAGTTAAGGACTTTTTTGGTTTCCATGCATGCACAGAAGACAGATCAAACAGCGCTCTGGATGTCCCACATCCTCTGTAAAACCAGAGGCTCCAACATGAACTCACTTTGCTGCACAAGAACCACCCCTTGGAATTGTCTATCAAGAGGCAATCAATTTGAGTTTTTGAACAGTAAGGTCTTCTTAGATTTCTGCAGATGAGCTGCTGGATTCTATCCCCTTACCTTCCAGTGAGTCATTCATTTGGCCAGCAAAGCTGCAGAGACTCACCGTGTGCCAGTGCAATGTGATAGAGAGTGTGCTCAGGTTGAGCTGTGTGATGTGCAGATCAGGAATGGTGCACACACCCATCTTCATAGTCACCTCATTGATGTTAAGTCAGTAACATCGCCTTGTTTTCCAAAGACCGGCTTGGTTCCTGTCTTCCAGACGTCTGGAAGGTTTTTGGTTATTCAGCTTCTTGTATTTGCCCAGCTTTAGATGGAGAGGGGACAAATAGAGTGAGTACACAGATGCCTGTAGAGCAGAATGGCCTGCAGGGAGGTCACCTGCAGTTATTAGGTCTGGCAACTGGTAATATTTATTCGTTTGATTGGAGTGCTCACTAGATACTTTGGGACACATGTGGGGAGGTATGGAAAAGTTTTAGGGCAATGATTCTCAACCTGTGGTTGAGGTTGCACATCAGATACCCTGCCTATCAGATATTTACATTATTCATAATTCATTATTCATAAATGTAGTGCAACAAAATAATTTTATGGTTGGGGTCACCTCTACATGAGGAACTATATTGAAGGGTTACAGCATTAGGAAGGTTGAGTACCACTGTTTTAGAGACTTGTATGGACTCTAGCATATTGGTTTCTTTTTTAATGTAATATACTTAAATCGTACTGTCTTTGCTATTTTCAAATGTATGGTTCAGTGGTATTAAACATGTTCATGCTGTGCTAGCAATCCCTGGAACTCTGTCAGAACTGAAGTGTCTCCCATCAAACAGCAGCTTCTTGGGACTGGAGAGATGCCTCCATGAGTTAGAGTACTTGCTGTGCAAGATTGAGGACCTGAGTTCAGACCCCAGCAGCCATGTAAAGATGCCACACGTGTGTCTGTAATACTCTCACTGGACGAGAGGGAAACAGGGATTCCTGGGGCTTGCTGGCTACCAGCTGAGCTCTGGGTTCAATAAAAGACCATACCTAAAGAAAATATGGTAGAGAGTGATCAAGCAGTGTACAGAACTTCCACTCTTGCCTCTGCATATAAACATGCAGGTATATTCACCTATGCATGTGCGCACGCACACACACACACACACACACACACACACACCCATTCCCCCTCTTCCCCTCCTACTCTCCTTCTCTATAAGTCTGGCTACTCCAAATGTCTCATATAAGAGAAATAATACAGGATTTGATGCTATTTCACTCAAAATAATATCCTCACATTACATCCATATTGCAGCATGTATCCAAATTCCCTTTTTAAAAAATGAAATAATACTTCATTGCATATTCATTTTGGTTATTCATTCAATTTTTGGATCCTTTGGATGCTTCTATGGACATAGGTGTATGCATATTTCTTCAAGGCTCTACCTTCAATTTTTGGGGTATATAGCTAGAAGTAGAATTGCTGGGTCCTGTGGTAATTCTTAAGTATTTTTGAGTAACAATTCTATCGTTTTGTATAGTAATATTATTTTACATTCCTACCAACAGTGTGGTTTCTCCACATCCTTGCTATCTTAGTTACTTTTCTATAGCTGTGAAAAAAACACCATGCCCAAGGCAACTTATAAAAGAAAGCATTTGATTTGGGGCTCACAGTTCCAGAGGGTCAGAGTCCATGCCCATCGTGGCAGGGGGCATGGCAGCAGGCAGGCAGGCATGACCCTGGAGCAGTAGCTGAGGGCTTACAGCCAGTCTACAAGCATGAAGCAGAGAGAGCTAACTGAAAGCTCCAAGCCCATCTCCAGTGACACATCTTCTCCTCAAAGGCCACACCTCCTAGTCCTTCCCAAACAGTTCCACCAACTGGGGACCAAATATTCACATATCTGAACCTATGGAGGTCATTCACATTCAAACCACAACACTTGCCAAAATGTATGTTCTGTTCTGTTTTGGTTTTGCTAATAGCCATCATGCTAGGCATGAGGTGATTTGCATTTTTAAAAAAAATAAACAATATTCCTAAACTACCATCACTCCAATTTTGGGTAAACAGATACATATCAGAAAATGTTAACAGCTGCCTTTATTCATCTATTCTCAAAAGACAAACCAACAGTGTAAAAGTCCAACTAGGATGGACTCAGTAGAATCCAAGTCAAAGGCTTAAGAGGACTTATATATATATCTAATTTGATTACAATGGATGTCTTAGTTTCTTTATCTATTGTGGTAATAAAATACCACAGCAAAGCTAGCTTAAGGAAGAACAGATTTCTTTTGGCTCACAATTCAATACAATTCATTATGTTAAGGCAGTGTGGCCTTAAAGGCAGCTGGTCCCATCATACCCTCAGTCAGGAAGCAGAGTGAGATGAATGCTTGTGTCCAACTTTCTCCTTTAAAACATTATTCATTTGTTTATTATATGTGTGTCTGGATATGCATGTATACAACATGTACCTGAAGTACCCACTAAGGCTAGATGTGCATTGGATCTCCTAGAACTGGAATTACAGGTGATTGTGAGCCACCAATGTGTGTGCTAAGAACTAAACTCATCCTCTGGAAGAACACCAAGTGTCCTTACCTCTGGAGTCATCTCTTGAGTGCCACTTCCTCCATTTTATAGTTTTTGACCCAAGCCCAGGGAATGGTGTTACCCAGTTTTCTTGTAATCCTTCCTTACTTCTATTAACTTAATAGATAGAATCCTTCACAGGCTCCCAGAGGCTAGAGAATCTCTAATAGGTGTGTCTGTGGGCTTATCGCCTGTGTGTTTCCATATCCCATCAACTTGACAATTAACATGAAACATTGCAATGGGACTTTACTTTAGATGAACTGGTCCTAAGGGTCTAACTGAAAGAGGAAACCCAGAATAGATTAGAGAAAATTTGAAGATTAGGATTGTTGGAAGGCATGTGGGCTGCACAGATAAGCTACCAGTGTTTGCCTTTCACTACTCTGCAGAGATTAAACACAGTCCCCACTTTGCTATAGCTTCCCCTTACCTAAAGGCTTCTCAGACTATGGAAGGTCTAGATCCAAACTAGTGCTTGCCCATTGATCTGTCAGACAGGAGGAATTTGTAATACCAAGTTACCCTGTAATTTTTCTTGGATTCTGATCTGTGTAGTACAGTAGGAAGGAGAATAGTTAATCATTGGGATTACTTTGTCAGAAATACCATCCTTCTATCATAAAATATGCTGGAGACCCTGAAGGTCTCTCTTTCCTTTTCTAGATCCTCTGACTTTTAGATAATTATAGCTGGCTACATCTGTCCAAAAACAATGCAGAATATCAGGCTGTGGCTGCACAGTCAAGGTGAAGTGTGTGACTGAACCTAAGAAGAAGCATCATTGCAAAGTTCCTGGGCTATTACTGCATACCATATGCATGTACTTGCTTGCCCGGGTATGTGTTGCACTTGGTGTGTGTGTGTGTGTGTGTGTGTGTGTGTGTGTTTCTAGTCTCACGCCCTCTATTTACATTTTTCATTAGCATTGAGAATACTTGCTGGTGGGGGACATTTGCTGAAGGAAAAGATTAGTTTAAAAATCCCATGTATTTGTTGCTTTTCTATTAACTACAATACATGCCATGACCAAGGCAACCTATAGAAGAAAGGTTTATTTGGGCTTATGTTTCCATAGAGAGAATCTGTAATGGTGGACAAGGCATGGCAGCAGGCAATCAGAGCAGGAAGGTGAGAGATCATGTCTTTAACTGCATGCAGCAGAGAGAAAGAGGTGAACTGGAAGTGAGGCTAGGCTGTAAACTCACAAAGCCTACCACTAGTAACGTATTTCCTCAGTCAAGGCCATGCCTTCTAACCCTACCCCCGATAATGACCAGGAGGAACCAAGTGTTCAAATGCCTAAGCCTTGGGGGACATTTCTCTTTTGAAACACCACATCCTTTGTGAAGACTGTACTTACCATCTAGTCATGGTGGGACACATATGTAATCCTATCACTCAGAAGGATAAAGTGGACAGAGAGTGAGTTTAGGCCAGATGGGGCGACACAGGAGATCTTGTCTCATAAAACAAATACAGGGATGGCAAGGTGGTTCAGTGGGTAAAGGTGCTTGTCTCGAAGTCTGATGACTTAGAAAAGAAATGTCTCCTTCTAGTTTGTCCTCTGACCTCTGCACATGTGTGTTAGTTCACGCTGGCACCCAGGCAAACAAGCATAAATATATAAATATATGAATACATAAATAAATGTAAAACAAAATAAACAAGTTGTATCTATCAGTGGGTAATGGTTGACCTTCTGGAGTTGGTGGCCCTTCAGACTGTAAGATGGAAATGATCTCTGTGTAGGTCCACTGACAAAGTAAAACTTGAAGGTGGCTGTTTGCAGAACCATGAAGAGAAAGGAAGTCATGAGCCCTTGAGCAGAGTTCCCAAGGTTTGGCTACCAAGCACCTGGAGCCCTGAAGTAGAGCCAAGATACCACGGAACTGGCCTGTCTACCCTTCTTCCAGGCATCTTTCAACTTGGTCATGCTTCCATGATAATTGTCAAAGAAAATGAAAAGTTCAGACAGCTCAGAAACGTTCTGGCAATAGCCTAACAATTTACTACCTTCTGGCCAGGGAAGACACCATAAAAGCAAAAAAAAAAAAAAAAAAAAAAAACTGCTATCTGCTACCGATTGACGCTATGTAACCACATTCCACTGCTTCCCTGGTCATCCGGTTTCAAGACAGAAGAAAGAAGTTTGTTTTTATCCAGTGTGTATGTGTGAGCCTTTGAGATAACAGTACATACACATTCTGACAGATAAGAATGTAGCCAGAACTTGTCTGGTGGCACAAGCTCAATTAGTGGCAGAACTCATATTTAGACCTAAGAGCCACATGGAATTCACAGCACCACACCCTGCCCATATACGGGTTTGTGTGTGAAGCCAAAGGTTGATCCTGGATGTTCCCTTTAGCTGTTCTCCATCTTGTATTTTTGCATGTGTACCTACCTGGCTTTTACTAACTGAGCTGTCTTCCCGCCCCCTTTTTCCTTCCTGCCTTTGTGCCTCTTTTCTGTCGTTCCCTTGTTGGTTGTTCTGGGTCTAACCAGCACCTTCCATGCTACACTTCTTTGAAGACAATGGCAGTTTGAAGAGCCTCTTGGGCCCTAAAGGCCTTGGCTCTGCAATCAGAGTGCTGGCAGCAGCTAGTTTTGCAAAAGTGGCCGCAGGTCTCAGTTAGCTTGGAAGGGAAACTACACCTCGTTTAACTCAGTGGCCACCATCCAAATTGTCCTACGGTCAAGGAGCGGGCTGCTTTTCATGCCTCTTCTGCACACAGCTTTTGTTTTTCCTCTTTGTCTGTGCCCATCTTTTCTCCCCAGATACCACAAAATACTGTTTCAGCCTGAGGTTTCAATTAGGTTCTGGCATGATGTGTTCATGGCACTCTTTGTGTGGCCTGAAGAGAACATCCTTCCTGGGGCTTCCTTTGAGAGGGAGCTGTGCTGCCTGTAGAATTCTCTTTTCATGCTGCCACAAGGGCATCTCCTTTCTCATTTATCCAAACTCTTGTTTGTCTTTGGAGAAGAAGATGCTGGCCTGTGATTGTGACTGGGGTGGACTGACATCCTTTAAAGAAAGCCAGGCTCACTGGGGGGATTATTTCTCTCCAGCATTCATTGCAGTGAATGGGGAGCTTGAATGTTAGGGGCTGCATTTGCTTGCTAGGTAGTGGTGAAGGGAGCAGCCGCAGCCCCCCTTCCTACCCCCTCCCCACTTTAAGCCTCCTTTTGGTTGTGCAGATTTTGGAAGGAACGTGTTCTGCCTGTAGAGAAGGCCTGAAAAACAAAACAGGACAAAACCAAAAAACCACTGGGGCCCAAAGTGGTCAATGTTTCCAACCCCACAGTAGAAAGAACTGTCTTTCACATTTGCCCTGTACAACCAAAGGGCCAAGCCAACAGAAGCAAGCCTTCGTTCCCAGGCTCCCTTAGAAGTGCTGTAGAAGACTGCTGTTGTAGGCTAAGGAAAGGGGGCATTGGGGGCGTCCTTTGTGTCTGCTCCTCAGTTTGTGCATAAGCTGTCTGGCTTGCTGTGTATTTTGTTGTGAAAGCTCTGAGACCGTCTGGGATTGGGGCTATTCAGCCCCCTCAGAATAGAGACATGTAAATGAGTTTGTTAATTCAACTGAGCAATGGATTAAGCTTTTTTAAAAATTTGTTTGTTTTGTTTTGTGTTTTTGAACTCAGTGCTGGTTTAGGCAAAACAGGGAGGCATGAAAGAAGCCCCAGAGGTCTGCCTGTGACTGTGAACAGCCCCACACTCCCTTCTGAGCCTCTTCTGGCATAAAGGACAACGATCAGACTAGCTGGTGTTTGTTTGTTTGTTTGTTTGTTTGTTTTACATAGGGTCTCACTGTGTACACCAGGATGACCTTGAACTCACAGAGTCTGTCTGCCTCTAACTCCTGAGTGCTGGGATTAAAGCTGAGCACCACAACACCCAATTTGAGTATTTTTTAATTACGTAAGTGTGTGTGTGTGTGTGTGTGTGTGTGTGTGTGTGTGTGTGTGTGTGTGTGTGTGTATCCAAGTGCATGTCTCTTTGGAAAGCAAAGGTGTCAGGTCCCCTCTGGAGCTGGCATTACAGGCAGTTGTAAACTGCTTGATCTTAGTGCCTTAGTGCTGAGAGCTAAACTTTGGTCCTCTGTAAGAGCAGCCTGTGCTCTTAACTGCTTAGCCACCTCTCCAGCCTCTTCTTGCTCTGAGGCTGGGATGGTGACCAGTGGGAGGGAAAGATATCAAGTTGCTAAAAGGTAAGATTTTTGTAATTAAGAATACAATACAGGCTGGAGAGTTGGCTGGGGTCATTAAAGCACTTGCTCTGTAAGCCTGAGCTCTAGGATTCAAGTCCAGAAAACCCGTGTAAATGCTGAGTAGATGTGGCAGCTTGCCTCTGATTCCGGCCTCTGAAGATCAAGGCATCCCCAGTGCAAGCTAGCAAGTCAGACTAGTTTTATTAGAGAAATCTGGACACGCATGGTTTGTTTATGTTGCTTTTGATGGCTTGCTTGGGCTTAATACCAACAGACCCCAGAAGAGACATACCTATGTACACTTATGAGTACACACATGTACATATAGGCATAAATATACATACATTGACACAATTCATAAGCCTGTTAATCTATACTGACCATACACGTAATGTGCATGGATATGGATATGGATTTTACTAAGTTGATACCTGGAAGTGAGTGAGCTTGTTCCTATGGTCTCACTTGAAATGCTACCATCTCCTGTGTCTGAGAGTCTCTGGCTGAGATGTTTTCAGAGAACATTTTGTACCAGGGTTCACTTCCTTCTTACAGCTTTTGACAGCCTTAGTCAGGCCTCCTAACAAGAACCCCTGCCACATGGCCTTTTGGAGGGTGTGTGCCTGCTGTATTTTTCATACATATTACCCGCTCTGATGGACATGCTTTCCCAAGCCATAAGAAACTCGTTCTGAACTCCTGTTTCTGCTGAAGCTGTCAGGCTGCCTTCCTGACAGTGAGCCAAGCTGGCTTGCTGCTGACAGAACTCCTTTCAGACTTGTCGTTTTTATTAACTAGAACATTTGAAGATGTAACACTCCACGTCACACAGCTTGAAGAGTATGAACAGCATGTTGTTTTTTTTTTTTAACTCCATAATGACATTTGTTTTTAGTCATTTTTTCCCCCAGCATTGGATTTACTGTGACATGAGAGAAAAAGGACACATTTCAGAAGGTTGGCTGACTTAGCCAAAGTTGACTTAGCTGATTCCCATGAAATGACGTGTCCAGGAACTCACTTCATACAGGAAGCCACTGCTGTTTCCAGATCTCTCTGGAAAAGTGTGCAGAAGGCGAGCCCTGGTACCCAGACTTGAAAGAATTTTCTCTGCTCTTCCTACTTCTGCAGACTATCTGCTGTCAGCCAGGCTCTACTGTCTTTTTCAGACATGGAGAATGTCTCTCAGCCACTCAGGTCCCCAGCCCTGGGCACATCTCTAAATTTAGTGTGGTTTGGGTCCCCAGCCCCGGGCACATCTCTAAGTGTGGGTATAATTTGAGAGTTATCCAAAAGGTCACATAGCAAGGGCTTGTCCTGCTTATGGAAGTATTGAAAGGTGGTACAGCCTTTGGGAAGTGGGGCCAAATGGGAGACCCATAGATGATGGAAGTGAGTTCTCAAAGGGGATTGCAGAGCCCCATCTCACACCCACTCTTTCCCTCTCTTCCCTCCTCTCTCCCTCCCTCCATCCCTAACCTTCTCTTGCCTCCAAGCCTCTCCCCTTTTTCTTTTTCTCTCCCTTCCTCCCAGTCCTGTTTTGGTTTATTTTCAACTTGATATGTTAGAGTCATCTAAGAAGGGATTGTAATTGAGAAAATGCCTCTATGAGATTGGCCCGTAGGAAAGGCTATAGTTCATTTTCCTGATTACTGACACTTGTGGGAGGGCCCAGCCCATTGTGGGTGGTGCCACCTTGGGCTGGTGGTCCTTGCATGCCATGAGAAAGCCGGCTGAGCAACTCCTGAGGGAAATCCAGTAAGCCACAGTTTTCCGTAGCTTCTTCGGTTCCTGCCTCCAGGTTACTGTCTTGAGTCCCTTCCCTGACTCCCCTCAGTGAGGGATGGTTATCTGAAAGTATAAGCTGAAATGAACCCTTTCCTCCCCAAGGTGCTTTTGGTCACAGTTTTTTACAACATCAGTAAAAACCTAACTACAATGCTTCCTCTTTTCCTCCCCCCTCCCCCTTTCTCCCTCTTTGGATTGAAATACAACCTTTTGTTCTGACATTACTCTGCCCACTATCCACTGCCCTCCCTAGAATTTAACTTCTAAAACTACCATCTAAACAACCCTGTTCTGTCTATAAATTAGTTGCCTTGATTATTTGCTTACAGGAACACAAAATTGACTAATGCAGGGTATTCCCATAATACCCTTCTCTCCTTCCCTTCCCCTGTAAATTCCCATGGTTATAACCTCACGTTTTATGTGACTGTTCGGTTGATATCTGTATGCTTCATGAGATAGATTATGGTTGCAATGGGACCTGGTGTCCTTTCCTTATGTCCTTAACAAGTACTGTAATAACTAGGAAGTTGGGCTCTCAAATTGAGTGAGTGAGCTCACAAATGCACGAGTATCGATTTTCCCACAAGGATGGAGCTTCTGAGAAATCGTCTAGCATGGTATGTGACACCCAATAGTGACAATAAATCACATGTGAGCAAGTGCCACTGCTTACATGATACCATGCCTAGTACTTACAAGGGCAATATGTACTAACAGGAATGAATTAACATAAAATGACAATGAACACTGGGACTTTTGTATCTCAGTCAGACCTGGATTTATTTGTGGAGGCCACAAACATGCCACTGCATGCATGTGGTTGGTAGTTAGAAGACAACCTGGGATGTCAGTCCTAACCTTCCACCTGGTTTGAGACAGGGTCTCTCTTCTAATTTGCTGCTGTGTACTCCAGGGAAGCTGACTGACCTTCCAGGAATGATTCTTGCCCTTTCTTCTGTCTCAACATAGGAGCAGCACTGGGATTATGGGTGTGTGCTGCTATGCCTAGCTTTATATGGTTTCTGAGGACTCAAACTCAGGGCCTCGTGCATGGGTGACAAGTGCTTTGTCGGCTGAGCCCCAGCCTCCTACTTCCTAATATTGTAGCTTTTTAGCAAATTCACCTTTCAGCTTCAAAATCCTCATCTGTAAAATAGGATGAGTTGTTAGGATAACGTGGAGTGGTCCACAGGCAGTGCCTCCCAAGCACACTGCATGATACAAGCCCCTTCACCCTGGGCATCATTATGATCTACTCAGCAAATCTCTGTGCATTCCAGTGTGGTGAGGTCGTTGACCATGGTGACTCTAGGCAAGGCCTCTAGCTTTCCTGAGTTTTAGTTTCCTACTGTGCAGAATGAGAGGATTAGGACATAGCTGGGTTCTTTCTAAGTGTGACAGTAGGGAGACAGCAAGATCAGAGGGAGTGACTGGCAGAGCAAGTTTCCAGGAACTGGTGGCTGAGCCACATCTGGAAAATCAGATAGCACTTGTTTTAGGCGGAGACTAGGACACAGGGATGCCAGCCAGATGGGAGAGTTGTGCAAAGCCCCAGAGGTGAAGAAGGCACATGTGACATTTAGGACAGGATGGTAGCAGGAAGGTGGCTCCCCAGGAGTGAAAGAAGACGTACATTGTAGAACCGGTTTCCTGAGAAGGAAGACTTGGGGATCACACTGCTTGAACTAGATGAGTGGGAGAAGTCAGGAACTGGCTAGGAAGCCATGTGTCCTCCTGACAGAGCGGACAAAAGCCAGGGCTGAGATTGGCAGGGGGAGTGAATGATGAATAGTCAAGGGAGAATCTAGAACGTATGAATGACACAGCTGGTGCCAGAGTAAAGACAGGAGGTAAAGGAGGTTTCCAGAATGCCTGTTGCCACTCGCAGAAATGCGCTCCACCCTTGAGGAAATCAGAGTGTGCTCTAGAAATGAGCATCAGTGATTGACAGCCAAGCAGAGGACTTCTTGTCCTCTAGCTGAATGCAGGATTGAGTAGAGGCAGCCAGGGGCCAGGATGGAGGGATCAAAGAATGGGTGACAGCCAGCTCTAGTGCTTGGCGTGGGAGTGGACCCATTCATTTCTGCAGCTGTCCTGAAATTGATGGGGTATGCTGGGAGATTGGGGAAAGAACAAACATGCAGCTTTAGAAATCCAGAAAGGAAACGGACTACTCTACAGGCTTAAGATCAAGACAGGAAGCAGGCTCTCTTTACCAGCTGCTCTGCAGTCACAGAAAGTCCTCAGCTATTTGGTACATAAATGGACATGGGTGTGGGTATGTAGCCTGGCTTCTGGTAGATGATCTGGTAGGTAGTAGTACCATGGTTATAAGCCAAACGACAGCCTGGGGCTTCCAGCATGGGATAGTTCAGGTGGAATACTGTGCTAACAAGGGTTAATCTTCTGGTGGCTGTGAGTGAGCCACTCAGCTTGTTCAGACTTCAGTGTCTTCATTCTCTGTAGCTGGGTCAATGTATAGAGAGTCTGCCATGTAGTAGATGTTCAATGAAGTATAGGCATTAAAAACTGTGGGGCTGGGGACGGAGCTCACTTGGAAGAATGCTTGCTGGGCATATGAGTCCCAGATTTGATCTCAGTACTACTAAAACCCAGACAACGAAATTTAGGAGGATCACAAGTTCAAGGTCATGTTCAGCTATATAGTGCTATCTTAGTCAGGTTTCTATTCCTGTGATAAAACACCATGGCCAAAATCAAATTGGGGAGGAAAGGATTTATTCCAGCTTGTCAGAGCAAGAACTCGGTGCAGGAGCTTGGAGGCACGAACTGAAGCAGAGGTCATGGAGGAGTGATGCTGACTGGCTTGTTCCTCATGGCTTGCTCAGCCTGCCCTCTTGCAGCACCCAGGACCACTAGCCCAGGACCATAGTGATTATGACTCCTCCCACCTCAATCATGAATCAAGAAAATACTCCCCAGACTCACCTACAGGCCAACCTTAGGGAGACATTTTTCTCAATTAAGATTCCCCCTAGGTTTGTGTCAAATTGACAAAAGTAAGTTCCAGGCAACCTGGGCTACACAAGACCCTGTCTCCAAACAAACAAAACTGTAAAGGTAGACATAGGTCAGTCAGATAAATATACCTGCACATGCTAGGATACTCAGAATTCTCCTTTGTCTGGTTCCTGTAAGGTGTGGGCCATCCCAGAACGTTCAGCCAAGAACTTCCTCCTTGCAAGGCCTCTAGATAACTGCAGTACTGGCTGGCTTGCAAGTCCACAACTGCAGCCCTTTGTCTAGGATAACTCTGGCTGTGCATTCCCGGAGTGTGCAACAGAGGCCTGGGGGGCCAAAGTAGGCCCCTTCTTCCCCCCAGATCCACCAGTATCGGTCAAAGGGGCTGGTCCCCAGGGGTAGTAATAGAGCAGCAGTACTGACATTCCTGTGTCTTGTTGGAAATGTAGATTCTCAGGCCCCGGGAGAAACTATTACATTAGAGTCTTGGGTCTAGCATTGTGCGTTTTAACAAGATCCCCAGTTAATTCGAGGTGTGTGACATGAGAGTCACTAAACCAGCATTAACGGGAGATGTAAGTTAGAGTGATGAATGGTGCAGAGAGGAACTTAATATGAATGGGATTTGGGGCCAGTGGCTTCTCAGGGTTTTAAAAAAGATAATTTTCAGAGGCTGAGGAAATGGCTCAGGCAATAAAGGGAGGACCCCAGTTCCATCCCCAGAACCCATTTAAAGCTGTCATAGTGGTCCATGCTTAGTCTCCCAGGGCTGGGATAGCAAAGATAAGTGATCTCTAGACCCTATTGGCCTCAGCCTGGCTCAGTGAGCCTCAGGTTCTGTAAGAGACCTTGTCTCATTAAGGTGGAGGAGCTGGCAGAATGGCTCAGTGGGTAGAGTCCCTTGCAGTGAAGCTTGGTGGCCTGAGTCTGGCCCCAGAAATCCACATCAGAAGAAGGTAAATGATTCCCACAAATTATCCTCTGACCCACCCCACCCTAACACACAGTGGGTACATGCACGCAAGAATACACACACACACACACACACACACACACACACACACGTTTTTGCTGATTGTCTCTAATCCTAAGCCTGTTGACTGTCATAGAAACAAGATTGATTGGGATGCCATATGCAAATGTCTAGAGCTCAGGATCTGTGCTTGGGATGGGAGGTTAGGATACTACACAGCTGATAAGTGGGGTGTTTTGCATTTAAGCTCTCATGGTGGAATGTTCTCCAAACTGTTTCCCTATTCTGAACAGGAAAGCTAAGAATCAGACAGTCTCACCTCTCTGCTCTTCTGCCTTTTTCAGAAGAGTTTTACAATTTCAGAGTTGCATCAGGACCTTTAATAGCACTCTGTTCATCTGATTTTCCATAGCTTTGTCCTGGAAAATGCAGTCTTGGGCAGGATCGGGGGCTGTCTAAAGTGCCATCATCCAGGCTAGAAGTCAGAGTCCAAGAGCAGGCAGATCCTCTGTCATAAACAGGAATAACACATGGGTCATGTAGCCACTGCTGCTTCTGGATTATTTGCTGGGACCGATTCCAGAAATCTCTGTCCATAGTTCTGGTACAGGCAACACTTTTTATTTTATTTAACCCCTCACTCATTAACGACCCTCATCTACATGTGTCTAACTCATTTACTTTCTCTCATCAGCATGGGTGAGGTCAGCATCCTGCCCTGTCCAGGTTTTATGGGCTGCATTCTCAAAGCTGCTCCTCTTGAACAGGGCTATTGAATATTTCTTTCCCTAAAATAGCACTTGAGCCTGAGAAATGAAGGCCCAGCGCTAAATTTGGTGTGGACTTGGAAAGTCTGAATGGATCTGACACGAAGCCCAATGCTACCCGTTGTCCAAGAACGGACTTCAGTTCTTGTGTGCAGGAGCACTGCTTCACACTCACCTGAAATGCTCTACCCCTGAGGAGCCAAAGAATGTGCAGTTGCAGGAACAGCTTGAACCTCACCTCCTGCTGCCAACCTATTACCTTCCCAGCAGCCCCTTTCTCACTGATCACTTCAGGCACATCAGGCTTTCCTAAAAGTAGTTGTTTTGCTTTCTACTTGTGCAAAATCCCTAGAAAGACAGCAAAGAGCTTTGTCTCTTGTGTTCCTTTTGAACAGAAGCGAGAGGGGCCTGCCGCTCTGGGCCCCAACAGATAAGGAGTCCATTTCTGAGCCTGGGGCTTAAGGTTATCTTTTATGTCCTTTGAAAGTTAATTTTTCATTTTTATTTAAACCTGTGCATATCTTAGAGTAAACTAGTTCTGAAACCTTGACCCTTCTCCCTTACTTATCATTTGTTTTTTTATTTATTTATTTATTTTTATTCAGAGTAATAGTCTTATTACGAAGACTGGCCTCAGCCTCCTCAGTGTAGGATAGCAGGTGTGTTGCCTGTACGCACCTGTCTGGGTGGGACTTCGCTCATCCCAGTCTGCAGCATTCTCTGCTTTCTCTTGACATAGATCTTCCATCTCCTGGATACCACGTCTCCCATGTTTTTGGGTTTAGTCCTTTATTGTGAGAGAATGAATCTTCTAGCAAGAGTCCATGAGAGGCAGCTTACAATGATGTGGTCCTAGTGTGAGTTTGTTGCTGTCGATGGGAGATGCTTCTTTCTGGGTCTTGTGTAACCTTAGAAGTCATGTGAATTGGGTCAAGAATGCAGGGCCCTGAGCACTCTAGACCAGATCATTGCTCAAAGTTGTGTTTGCACCGAGCAACTTTAAGGTAGGAGATAGGATGAAGAGCAGATTAATCATCATCCCAGTAAAAGCAACGGGCCCTTGAGCCCAGTGTTCTCCAACTGCATTGCAAACCTCTGTGTGCCCAGTGTCCCATGAACCCCTACTCAATGCACATGTGGTACTTGAGATGAAGGAAGACTGAGCAAACCTGCTTCTGTTCTATCCCTTGCCTCCTTGATCTCTGATGTGAGAGTCTTCTATGTTCTATTTGTGCTTATCATAGCTAACTTATTCATTGTAATTAAGTAAAAGTCAAATCCCATTTCTGGCACCATTTCCCCATGGACCTAGGGAAATTTTCTTGGGCTGTTTATTTGATGGTTTCCTGTAAATCTGGGAAGATAACTATTTCTGCACCTCCTGCATTTTAAAATTTTATATATTATCAACTCCCCAATTCAGTGGCTTTTTGTGTATTTAGATTATATATGTATAATGTCTCCATTCTAGAAACTCAGAAAAGTCCCATCATCTGAAGAAAAAATGTCCATGTCTGTCAGCAGCTCCCATACAACCCTTCTCTTTAACCCCTGGCACCTCTAATCTACTCTGCCTCTGTAGAACATTTCACTCAAATGGAACTATACAATATGTGGCTTTATATGACTGGCCTCATTCACATAGCATAACGTCTTCAAGATTTTCCCATGCCACAGGATATTTGAGTTCTTGGAAACAGCATATTTTCCTTGTCATTTATCAACCGGAGAATATTTGGGTTGTTTTAACGTTTAGCTTTGATGAATAATAATATAATGTTCCTATTATAACCTGAATGCTCACCACCCAAAATTCATGGTAGAATCTAATATTCAATGTGATGGCATCCAGAGATGAAACCTTTCGAAAGTGCTGTCGTTTTGATGTGGCTTGTCACAGATAAAGCTCCTGCTGAGGTGTGTCAGTGTAATGATGAGGGAGGTGGTGTTCACACTGAGGTGTCAGTGTAGTGATGTGAGAGGTGGCATCACACCGAGGTGTGTTGGTGTACCGGTGTGAGAGGTAGTGTTCACAGTGTTCACGCTGTGGTGTGTCAGTGTAGTGATGAGGGGAGGGGGAACCTTAAAGATTAAAGTCTTTTTTCTGAGACAGGATTAGTTCTTGCAGAAATGGATTTGTTTTCTCGAAGAGTAGCTTGTTCTAGTTTCATTTCTGTGCTATGATAAAGAACCCTGACAGAAAGGCAGCCCAAGGGAGGCAATGTTACAGCCCAACGCTGAGGGAAAGCTGAGCAGGAATTTAAGCAGATGGCCACATCCCACCTGCAGTCAAGAGCAGAGGGAGAATAAAGGCGTGCTTGCCCGTGGACTCAGCTAGCTGTCTCTTCTGCTGTTAGAGCCCAGTTCATGGCATGGTGCTGCCCATATTAAGGGTGGGGTCTTCTTACCTCAGCTGTAATCAAGACAAACCCCACAGATGTGCTCACAGGCGGATAAGGTCTAGAGAATCCCTCATTCTGATTCTCTTCCCTGGGTGATTCTCACCTCAGTTGACACATTGTGTCAGTTGACAGTGGGAACTAACCTGATTCGGGGGTGGTCTTCTAAGGCCTCCTGTAGTGGTGCACACTACTTTTCCATTCAATGCTATCCGTTTTCCTTTGGGGTTCACTGTAATATCTTCCTGATAGATTAACTGTTTGACACAGTAAAATGTGACTGGTAACAGTTTTCAAGTTCATTTGGTCTGCAATTAAGACAGGCATTAAGATAGAACCACTTCAAAGCTGTTGGTGGTGGCAAACACCTCTAATCCCAGTGCTCAGGAGGCAGAGGCACATGGATCTCCGAGTTTGAGGTCAGCCTGGTCTACAGAGTGAGGTCCAGGACAGCCAGGGCTACACAGAGAAACCCTGTCTCAGCTGGGGGTTGGTGGTGCAGGCCTTTAGTCCCAGCACTTGGGAGGCATAGGCAGGCAAATCTTTGTGAGTTTGAGGCCAGCCTGGTCTAGAGAGCTAGTTCCAGGACAGGCTCCAAAGCCACAGAGAAACCCTGTCTCAAAAATCCAAAAAGAAGAAACAAAAAACAACAAACAAAAAAACCATCTGAATTGTCTGTGTACAGGGTGCTTTTTCAGAGTACTATACAGTCATTCTGGAAAGTGTGGCTGCCACTCCTAATTCCACTACAGAGTGACTGTTTGCAGGTTCCCCTGTCCCTTCTTTCCAAAGTTCCCCCTGGAGATTCTAAGTGCTAAGCTCCAACCAGTCAAGTCTTGCTTTCTTGGGAATTTTGTTTCCTGTATTTCAAGTGCAACTGTTAACTTTTTTCTGTTGTCTTTGTATTTTTGGAGTTTTATATATAATGTACAATATATATTATGTGTCTGTATCGTGTGTGTGTGTGTGTGTGTGTGTGTGTGTGTGTTATATAAAAGTACACAGAGGCTAGAAGTTGATGCGGATTTCTTGCCCCTTCATTGTGGTTTTTTGGGGGTTTGTTTGTTTGTTTGTTTGTTTGTTTTGAGGCAGGATCTCTCAGTGAACACAGGGTGTAATGGTTGGTTTGACTGATGGTGGGGCAGCCCTGGTGAGCTGGCAGTCTCTCAGCCCTAGAGTTGTAGAGACTCAGGTTTTATGTGAGTGCTGGGGACCCAGGTTCAGGTTCTCATGCTTTTATGGCAAGTATGCAACAAGCTGGGCATCTCCACAGCACTGGGTTTATTATTTAACAAACAAACAAATCAAAGACAAAAGTCAAACTGTTGTGTGGAGGATCTTTCCGGGGAATAGAACTCAGTGAGTAACCTAACTCTTCCAGATGTTTTAGCAGGTCAATTCTTTAGCTATCGGCTGCCCTATTCTAAATAATTTAGATTTTTTTGTATGTTTTTGAGTATTTTTCTTCTGACCAAAGGACTTTTTAATGCCAGGGATTCTGATTCTTGGTAATATCCTAAACACAGCTAAAGAGAATGCTTGTATTTGGGATATGTTATCCTGCAGGTTTTTCCTTTGTGGTGATGGGATGGAAACAGAGAATCCTTTGTACCAGGCAGGTACTCTACCACCCAGCTCCCTTCCCACCCAGGATTATCTTTTAATTTTAGCTGTGGGACCTGGATACCACCATTGGCCCAAGTAAGAATGTCCATCACTCCCCAGATGTGTCCCCAGATTGACAGTTTTTGAGAGCAGTGATTTCAAAGCTTGACTACAGACAAGTTTATCCCCAGGGTTTTAGCCTCAAGTCCCAGACTGACTGACAGCACTGGCTCCAAAGTGTGATGATGGATGGGGTTCATCCCCGGGGTTTCAGCTTCAGGAGGTCTGGGAGCCACCTTGAAGAGTTTGCATTTCAGTAAGTCCCCAAGTGGTACCTGGTGCTGAGGGACCACCACAAACAAATCCAGGACCACTATTTATGTGGGTAAAAGGGTCAAGCAATCTCCATGGGAATCAGGAGAGCACTGGGAAGCAGAGGAGGACAGAGATGGGGAGAAATAGGCAGGAGGGATGTGGGAAAGAAATGTGTTCCCATTGGCACTTAGCCACAGCTGCTATACTAGCTGGTGACTTCTTTTTTGATTCCTCCTACCCCTGCACTAATAAACCATAACAAATCTGCTCAGAGAAAGACCTCTTTTGTGTGTGTGTGTGTGTGTGTGTGTGTGTGTGTGCTAGGATTGAATGTTGGGATCTCCATATGTTAAACATGGGCTCAGCCACTGAGCTCCACTGTCCTAGAATTGTACTTCCATTCCAGAGGGAAAAATAGGAATGGCATTGCCTTGCTTCCCAGCCTTCCTTCTGAGCCCTTCGAAGATAATCCTGTTTAGAACTGGGAAGGTTTTAGGTGGGGGGGGGGAGGGGGGAGAGAAGGAGGGAGGAAAATGGAGAGAAGAGAGGGAGGGTGTGAGGGAGGGAGGGGGAGAGAAAAAGGGAGGGAGAAAGAGAAGAGAGGGAGGAAGGGAGAGAAGAGAAAGGAGAGAGGTGGAGGGAAGGAAGAAGGAGAGAGAGAGAGAGAGAGAGAGAGAGAGAGAGAGAGAGAGAGAGAGAGAAGTATTATATGTATGTATATGCAGGGTCCAGAGGAGCCAGGGTGATGACATCTGCTGGGAAGCTCCAGGATGCTCTTTTAAGGTGACAGGCGACAACAACAGGGCACACACTTCTCAGGAAGTCATGTGAGCTCAGGCTCCAGTCATCTCTCAGGTGCATGTCTGAGAAGAAGGCATCAGCATGTAAGCAGCAGGAGCAGGGGTCTAGCCCACTGACAGGTTGGAACTGTAGGTAGATTGAGTCCAGGCCGGAAGCCGTTCTTCTTGTTGTTTCCATTTGGTGGTTCTGGGGTTAAAGCATCTCCTGTTTAACCTTCCTTTTTATTTCTTTCTTCTCTGTCTTAGTTAGGGTGACTGTTGCTGTAATGAAATACCATGACCAAAGCAGCTTAGGGAGAAAAGGGTTTATTTAGCTTACACTTCTATATCGCTGTTCTTCATTGAAGAACGTCAGGACAGGAACCCAAACAGAGCAGGATCCCGGAGGCAGGAGCTGGTGCAGAGGCCATGGAGGGCGCTGCTGTCCAGCCTGCTTCCCATGATCTTCTCAGCCTGCTTCCTTCCTTCCTTCTTTCCTTCCTTCCTTCCTTCCTTTTTAAGATTTATTTATTTTTATAACTTTCTTTTTATTTTTCATTTATTCTTTGTGTCTTTCACCTCATGCCTCCTGATCCCACCCATCTCCCCCCTCCAACTAAAATAAAATTTAAGAGAAAAAGTAAAAAGAAGAGGGGGAAAAATCTCATCATGGAAGCTGCAGTGTGACATAATGAGTATGCAATAAACCCTTTTATCCATACATTTTTACATGCAGGCATTTATAGCAAAGAATCATTGGTGTGGTTCAAGGCTTCCAGTTTCTGCTACACCATCAACACTGGGCTCTCTTGGGACTCTTCCTGAACATGCCTTTGCTGCCCTGTCATTGAGATCCTGTGGCCCTGGGTCCCCAGGACTGACACCCTCCCACCCCCCTCCCCTACCCCTGTGCTCCACAGGTGGGGTGAATGCTGGGATGGGCTAACATGTAACCCTGACTCTGGGCCTAGGTAGTTGCAGGATTGATCAGCTTGCCAGCTTTCCCCTGTCTTTGCTATGAGGGTTAACTCTCCAGCATTGACTTGCTAGTTCACCTCTTGCAGCAATGAGCAAGGGGCGGGGCCAGTTCTCTGGCTCTCCTGTCCTCAGGGTTAGTCTCCCACACCTACACCTTCAGGGCCAGCTCTACTGTGTTGCCCAGGTGAGGTGTAGGGGCCACTCTGCAGAGTGTTGCAGCTGATGAGCAGGGACAGTTCTCCTGCCTGCCTCAGACATTGATGGGTGGGGAGGAGTAGATTTCTTCCCCACCCATGATGCCACATGACAGATGAGTAATGGGGATGGCTCTCCCACGCTCACAACTTCAGGGCTGCCTCACCCACACCTCCACCAACAGGGTGGTGTCTGTTGTGCTGCCCAGGTTGAGGTACAGGGTCTGCTCCCATGAATGCTGCAGTGAGTGGGGGACAGAGCCAGCTGTCCTGCTTTTATGACCCTAGTTTAGGGCCAGCTCTCCCATCTGCCTCAGGGGTTAATGGCAGGGTTGGGGTGTGGAGGAGCAGCCTGCTTTCTTAAAGAATGCAGGACCACCATCCCAAGGATAGCAACAGGGACTGTGAGCTGGACCCTCTCCTACCAATCACTAATTTAAGAAAATGCCTTATCTCCAGAATTTATGGAAGAATTTTTCCAGTTGAGGTTCTCTTCTTTCAGATAACTCTAGTTTGTGTCAAGTCGGCATAAAACTAGCCAGGACATTCTCCAAGCAGCTTTTTACATTATGGTTGCAATTATCAAGAAATAAAATTGTAGCTGGTATGTATGGCGATATGCACCTTTAATCCCAGCACTAAGGAAGCAGAGGCAGGCCAACCTAGTCTACAGGGTGGATTCCAGGACAGCCAGAGCTACACAGAGAAACCCTGTCCCAGAGAAAAGTGCAGTGCACCTGGACAGCCCTGGCTAGCTCATCACAGAGTGAGGATCCATAAGAAAGGAATAAAATAAGAGGCTGGAGAGACGGCTCAGTGGTTAAAAGTGCACACTGTTCTTGCAGAGGGCCCGAGTTTGCTCCCAGCACATGTGAGGTAGCACACAACTGCCTGTAACTCCAGCTCCAGGGTTCTGACATCCTCTTTGGCCACTATGGTCACTGCACTCAGATGTAGTGTTCATGTGATAGGCCTTGCTCTGGCTTGCATTCTCTTACTTCTACCCATCTACCCCCACCACCTGGCCCTTTTTTTCAGTGTTGGATCTAGATCCAATTCCTCACACCTGCCAGCTCTCCTCTCAACCCCTGAGTTTCTTTTCTTTCCGTTTTCTTCTTTTAAAGGTTTATTTATTGTGTATACAACATTATGTCTGTATGTATCCCTGCAGGCCAGAAGAGGACACTAGATCGCATTATAAATGGTTGTGAGCCACCATGTGGTTGCTGGGAATTAAACTCAGGACCTCTGGAGGAGCAGTCAGTGCTTTTAGCCTCTGGGCCATCTCTCCAGTCCCTTAGCCCCTAGGTTTCTTAAACCAATAAAATAATTTGGTTTGGAGGTAATTCCCAAAGATGCATCTGTCCTGGTATTCAGGATTCTTTGAGGTTAGTTTTCCAAGATTACCCATTCTGTTGTCACATGGCCAAGCAGGAAAGCAGTCTCTGGGCTTGTAAACTACATCCCAGCGCTCGCAAAGGATTCAACCTTCCCTGAACCCTGTGGTTGCAGAGCCTCCCTGTCCTTTCCCGTTCGTTAGTGGGACTCAGTGACTGTGGAACAAAAGTAAGTTCATTGCTGCGAAGGGCAGGCAGCCACTCTAGGGAAAATATGATGTATTGTGTTGTGTAGGAAAAAGCCAGTATTACCAGATACAGTAATCTGGCTTTTAGACAGAGACATGATCCCTAATGTGCTGTCTGTGACTAAGTACAGAAATTATATTGTCTTCAAAATCAGGTTTTAAATCAGTGTGTGCTTGCCTTGTCTGTTTCTTTTATATATGAAATATATTTTACCTAAGCATATTTTCTTTTTCTTTTGGAAACAACTAGATTGCTTCTCGTTACATAGTTAGCACACGTTGAGCTCCTATTGTGTACCAGTCTCTGTGTAAAATGTCAAAAGTATAAAAAGCCCAGGGAAATACAGTTGTCAGGTGGCAGATGAGAAGAAGACAAGAAAGCATGTGTTAATTACTGTCCTTGTGCTGTCTCAAAAATATGTGAAAAAGCAACCTGGGAAGGGATGATTTTTGTCCTTGCCAATTGCTTGGGGGTGTAACTGACCATCGTGGGGAAGAGTGCTAGCAGGGGGTGATGTGGTGGTGTCGCCAGTCGGGAAGCATAGAGAGAAGAAGGCTGATACTCAGCTCATCCTTCCTTTTTTTTTCTTTCATATCCAGTCCAGGTCCTCAGCCCGGGAGATTCTGCCCCCCACATCTAGGCTAGGTCTCCCTCCTCCCCAGTAATGTCACTTTGGAAAGGCATGTGCCTGCATGCATACCTGTGCTTATGAACAAACAGATAAATAAACAAATGCATTTTGAGAGTGTAAAAAGATGATATAACCTTGTAGGTCTTTTTGTTTGTTTTGGAGACAGTATTTCACGAGTCCCAAGCAGTCTTTGAACTCACTGTGTGTCCTGCTTTGCTTCCTACTGCTGTAATAAAGACCATGATCAAAAGCTACTTGAGGAGGAAGGGGTTATTTTATCTTTTAGCTTGCACTCCATGTTGAAGGCAAATTAGGACAGGAACTCAGAGCCGGCACTGAAGCAGAGACCATGGAGAAATGCTGCTTACTGGCTTGCTTCCAGGGTCACATTCAGTTACCTTTCTTACTCCTCCAGGGCCACCTGCCCACGGGTGGCACTGCTCATACTTCTGGGTTCTTCCTCATCAATCAGCAATCAGAAAATAAAAGGTCCCACCGACAGGCCTATAGGCCAATCTGGTGAAGGCATTTTCTCAGTTGAGGTTCCCTCCTCCCAGATGAGCCTAACCAGCATACTATATAACCATGGAGGTGACCTTAAATTTCTAACTTCAGAGTAGTGAGATTACAGGCGTGCACAACTATGTCCTACTTATGCCATGCTAGAATCAAACCCAGGATCTCATGCCTGCTAGGCAAGAATCCTACCAAATGATCAGAACCCTAGTCACATCCCCAGCCTTCCATGTGGCTTTTAAGTTCTAAGAAAAAAATATAGCAAAGCTTAAAAATTATATACTCACCCAAACTGCCAATTCATAAAATATAACAACAATAAAAAAAAAAGCATGGTGATGTGTAAAAGTAGAATCTTTACTTACAATGGTGAGACATTTCAAAAGCCCTTTACTGCCTTCTGTCATCGTGGGATCCCTGCCATACACCAGTAGATGAAAGCGCAGTGTCTTCCCTGAACTCTCAAATATGGGAGGTCTAAGGGTTTTCTTACAACTGTAAGAAGTACACGAGAACAGACAGAAAGTGAGTTGGTGGCTGCCAGGCTCTAGAGGAAGGAGGAACTGAAGAAATAGTCAACTGTAACTGGACTTGTCTTGTCCCGCCAGGTCCTGCCACACTTGAGACCCAAATAAACTCATGGATGCTATGTTAGTTATAAAACTGTTGGCCAATGTCTAGGGCTTCTTATTGGCTAACTGTCTTAATTATTAACCCATAACTATTAATCTATGCATTTCTACATGACCTTATCTTACCAGAGAATGCCTGGCACATCCTATCCTCCCAATCTCTGCTTGGTATCTCTCTGTGGCGTCTCTCTGCCTGCCTTTCCCAGAATTCTTCTCATATGCTAGTTCTACCTATCTTCCTGCCTCTATGGACCAAACTATGTTTTATTCATCAACCAATAAGAGAAACATATATACAGAAGGACATCTCCCATCAGCTAACAGGAATAAGGCTCCTTTTTGGGGTAATGAAAATGTTTTGAAATTTGATTATGGCAATTGGTTGTACAACCCTATGAACATACTAACCCACTTCAGTCAAAACAGTTAATTTTATGTTATGCGACGTTTATCTCCATAAAAATTACAGGTGGAAGGGTGAGGACTGGTTCTCCAGAAGTGAGGTCACTCATATCTCGTGTCTGTTCTTTATTCTTTTGCTAGTAAAGGGCAATCGCAAGTGTGAGTTGAACTGCCAAGCAACTGGCTACCGCTTCTATGTCAGACAAGCTGAGAAGGTCATTGATGGCACCCCCTGTGATCAGAACGGCACAGCCATCTGTGTGTCGGGACAGTGCAAGGTAAGTGCCATGGACTTGGGAGTGTGTGGAGTGGGTATTTAACCTGTGACTGATGGTTCTCCAGGACTGAGATGGCCGGCTTGTCAGCTCAGTGAGTTTGATCTTTGTGAGTAGCCCTGTGTCACACTAGCTTCTCAATCATTAAGTGATTTATTTTCACACTGCATGCTTCATAGGGGCTTTGACACTTGACAGTCTTTCCTGGTGAAGTCTAGTTCTCCCTCCCCACCTGTGAAGTTGGGGTTGTAGAGAGGGCATGGCTGTCTTAGTTGGAAACGGATGGCGCCAGTGTGGGGGCAGCATTTTAAGAAAATGGTGTATTTTATCCTGCCTCCCCCGCATGAGGAAAGCTTCCAAAAGAAGGTTGTTGAGTGCCTTTTATAGCAGAAGATGGGCTTTAAACAGGATGTTTCCCGTCTCCTCAGACTGAAATCTATTCTACAAACTCCCCACCCCACATTCAGTGGGATGCTCCATGGCGACAGAAAGTGACATTTAGTTAAAAACGTGCATCTTAAATAAGAGAGAGCAGACTTCACAACCACATATGTCCCTACCTAGTAGTCCTCTACCTCCTTTCATCTAGAGATGTATCTCTAAGCTAAGGCCTGATTGTTGCCCATTCAAAACAGGCTACAATGCTATTTCAGTTAGTGCTCCATAGCCTTCAGGATTGACTTTCATCAAAGGAGAAGCACTTTGGTTATCGTGTTTTTGAATGTAAATCTCTGTGTGCTTAATAACAGAGCTAATAAAGTACGATTTATTTATCTCTATGTACAACCCTCTATATACATACATACACACACACACATATGTGTATATATATATTCATGTGTATGAATGTAGATGTATGCCTCTTATACAGCACATGTGTGGAGGTTGTTATGCCCAGATTGTGAAGTTCCCTCCAAAACCAACAAGGAGACTGAGTCCTATATGTAAAAGCAAAGAGCCTGTATTCAAGCTTGAGCTTGGACTCTGTTCGATGAAGCAGTTGAGAGCAGAGAGTGCCCAGCCTGGATGGGGGTAGACTTTTTTGTTTTGTTGTATTTTAATTATTAGAATAGAGGTTGGGGGTGAGGGGATTTTCAGGGTTCAAGGCCCTGATTGGCTGACATTTGTCAGGTGACCCTGTCTACAATGGTTGGAATGTTAGGGGTTTCTTTTGGTTCCTTCCTCCTAAATGGTCCTTCCTGGGTGGTGTCTGGGTGGTCTCAGTCTGTTGTCTTTCCCTGGAGTCAGGTGTTGCTTTAGGGTAAACTGATAACTTAGGCCTACTTGAACCTTGGCATGGCAGCAGTGGCAGGTGTGTACCAGTCTGCCCTGGGCCCCACAGAGGGCAGAGGACAACCTTGGGTGTCAGCCCTTACCTTCTACCTTGTTTGGAGACAGGGTCTCCTGTTCTGCTGGTATTGCAACCCCGCGGTCCAAGCTTCCTGGGATTCTGCTTTCTCCATCTCCCATCTCTCCATAGGAGCACTGTACTTCCACATCTGGCTTTGTGTGGATGCTAAGAACACACATTCGAATTGCTGTTCCTGCTTGAATAGCAGGTGCTTTACCCAGTGAGCCATCTCTCCAGTGCCTCACCCCTGATGGCTTAGAAACCTCTTTCTCTTGCTGGTATGAATTGGCTTTGCTGTAGAGTTCAGCCTCAGCATCCCATCGTGACAGATTCCTGCATTCTCAGTTCCCAGAATTATATTATGATGTTAATCTGCAGAGAAGATCCATCTATTAGTGCTATTTTGAGCTGTGGTGATGAGAAAGTTTCAAATAAAATGTAAGAGAATGTACTGAATGCAATGTTGGTATCTCCGATGGAGAGTAAAGGAAGCTGAGAAAGATGAAGGTTCTCCTTGACATCTAATGTGAATGGAATGTTTTTGAAGGAGCCAAATCAGTAACAGGTCTTTCTTTGTACCGCCAGCTCCCAAATAACGACACTAAGACTTTTTATTAATTATGAAAGCTTGTCCTTAACTTAGACTTAACTCCTTTGTATTAATCTATATTCTGCCACATGGCTCACTACCTCTTCTCAATACCATATGTCCAACTTCCTACCTGCCTGGCTGGCAAATCTTTTGCACCACAGATTCTTTCCCAGAGTTCCTATCTATCCCTGGACGTCTGACCTATCCTCTTTTGCCTAACCAATCAGAGGGTGCTTTAGTCAGGTGAGGCTAAACAGACACATATTCACCCAGTATAAAGTGTTGGAACTGCGAGGTTTACCATGTGCTGAGCCTTGTGCTGTATGCTTTGTATTTGTGTGTGTGTGTGTGTGTGTGTGTGTGTGTGTGTGTGTGTGTGTGTGTGTGTGCACGTTACATACAGATGCCAGAGGTTGACAAACTTACCTTTCTCCGTTGATCTCTGCCTTTGTTTTTGAGACAAGGTCTCTCCCTTGACCTGGAGCTCACTGATTGATAAGACTAAGCTGGCTGGCTCGTGGGCTGCAACTGTCCACTTATCTCTGCCTACCCAGCCCTGGGACTAATAGGTACACAACCATTTCTTTGCCCATTTTCTCTAAATTGTCTCTTCTCTTTTGCTTATCAGCTTTGTTTTGTGTATTCTGCTTAATGTGCTCATGCTCTCTCCCTCTCTCCCTCCCCCCTCACTCTCTTTCCCTCTCCCTCTCCCTCCCCCCCCCCTCTCTCACACACACACACACACACACACACACTTTTTGAGTATGTATATTGGCATCCATTTAGAGGTCAGAGGACAACTTGGAGGGATCGATTCCCTCCTTCTACCATGTAGTTTCAGGAGGATTGAACTCAGATCAAAAGGTTTGGCAAGAAGCAGCTTTTACCCAGTGAGCCATCTTGCCAGCCTCATTGAGACTCTGCTTAGAATTACACCTGACTAATTGAATTGGGTAATCTGTTCTAAACAGTTGCAGGATTCAGCCTGGAGACAGGGTGGATGATTTCTCATTTACTTGAATGCTAAGCTCACCTGCCCCACTGGGGACTCTGATTGCTACTCCAGGAAATCATTCTAATGGTACCTTGTGCTGGTGACTAGTAAAAGCTCATCATGTTATGTCAACAGTGGCTGAGTGCCTAAACCAGGAAGACAGTTATATAAGGGGTGTGTATGTGTGATGCGTGATGGTTGTGTTATAATATTTATGATTTAATAAAGCCACTGGAGATAAAAATGCAAAGCCAGCCACAGTTCTAGGCAGGGTTGATAGACACCTTTAATCCCAGGACTCGGGAGACAGAGATAAATGGATCTCTGTGCGTTCAAGACCACCTGGGCTCCACAAGAGTGAATCAATCCAAAAGAGTAACAGAGCTCACTCCTTTAATCCCAGCAATAGGAAAGTGGAGACAGTGATATGGGTGAGCAGAGGGAGGAATATGAGGCAGGAGGAGACAGGAACTTGGGGCATTTGTCTCTGAGGATTCTTTGGAGAGCATTGTCTCTGAGAATTGGTAGAGACAGACTGGTCTGAGGTAGAGGTAAGAGCTAGTGGCTGGCTGCTTTGCTTCTCTGATCTTCAGCTTGAACACCAATATGTCTGACTTTTTATTACTTGTGTTGCAAATTGGCATCCAACATGGGGCACAAACTCATGACCCTGAGATTAAGAGTCTCATGTTCTATCTGTTACACATGATCATATATATTTTATCTTCAGTGGTTAATTTTTAAAAAATTATTTAACACATTATCTTAAATATATGAGTGAGTAAGCAAACTGGGAAGTGTTGGTAAACCTCTCCTGAAAAGTAGCAAGAATACATTTAATAGGGGACTATAACTTTGCAAGCCCTCATTCTGCTCTCAAGATCCCTAAAATCTGAATGATGTGAGTGGACCTGGCCATAGGCTGTTCCAGCTGACTAGCAGGTGACTCCTGTGGTATGTGCCCCTCTGGAACCTTCCTACATAGTCTTAAGAGGGTGGCCCACCCTGAGAGAGAAGAACTTTCTTGGGAGTAGCTCTGCTCCCCTGCTAGAAACTTCAGACAAGCTTGAAAAGTCCATGTGTGAAGCAGTGTAGGGTAGCCAGTCTTCCAGGACTCCAGCAAATGAGGCATTGCCTGTGGCAATCTGCCTTAAAAATTTTAAAGCTGAAACTGAATATAAACTTGATAAATATCCCTAGTTATATATTTCTTTTCTATTAGGTATTCTTTCTCTCATTTTTAACCACTCAGACAACTCCCTAACACATTAAATCTGTCTTGATCCCTTGATTAATATATGCTTGATTTTACTAAAGCACACTTACACACATATATACATGGACATTACAGGGCTCTCTTGGGTCCTGTCTTCTTGAAGGAAAGAATTCAGTCTAGAGACACAGTCAGAGCAGAAGTTCACTGAGCAAAGCAAACACTCAAAAGAAAATCTGGGAAACAACCCAGTGAGTTCCGTGCCATGAATGTTAAAGAACTTTTTTTATGAATATTCATGTGGCAGGTTGTGTATTCATGGTATAAGGTGACCCTTTGCCTTCCCAAATCATGATGGACAGGAGATCCCTTTTAGGGGATTTCCTCTTATGGTCTTATGGGAAACACACTACGAGTGAGGGAAGTGCAAATCATGTTACATTGAAGTCCAAGTGTTTTGAGGGCACAGACCCTTCCATGGCACATGTGTATGGGAAACTACTCTGATGGCTTGGTCACTGACACGACAGGAACACTGAGTCTGCAGCTTACATCATTTCTAACCACAAAGGGCTATTTTAACCAAGAGGCCCAGCTATCTCAGCCGTGTAAGACACAGTAGTAGTCTTCTTCAGTCGCCTCCTATCTCTTTGCCTGCCGGGTATCACTTACAATTCGTACTCACCTTCAGCACTACACATAATTCTCCATTCAACAGCTGGCAAGATCCCTGCCACACACTGGGGCTAAATGTTGGCCCCCAAACAACGGAAAAGACTAACACAGTTCCTACCACACTAAGCTTGAAGCCTAGCAGAAAAGAGTAATAAAAAGCCAGCTGAGTGGCAAAATAATTACATAGTTGGATGAGTTCTTGGCAGTTACCAGGGTCCTGAAAACATGAATAATGTGGAAAGCCTCATTAAGTGAAGTATCGCAGGGAGGTGTCAGGGCCCAGTTGACAAGTGAAGGTCTTACTGTTGACCTCCAGATGCCAGAATGGGGAGACCTGGATCAAATGAGGTGCTCAGAGGCTGGCAGATGTTGAGGTGCCTGGTGTGTGCTCGCCCCTGCTTTTTACCCACAGTTAATCGGGTCTCTTGATGGGGCTATCCTTAGCTAAGGAGGGCCCTACATCTTTCTGTGTATGTGCACATGTGCTGATTTTAGCAATGGAAACCTCCATTATTAAGTCATTGTCTAGGTCTTGACAGACTCCCCTGGAAACAGGGTGATATAATGAGCCAACAATAGAATATGAAGTCATTCTGGATGTCCAAAATGAAACTGGGTCTATGGGTAAGATTGGGGACAGGATGTCCAGAGCTTCCCGTGTGGTCATGATGGCCTCTCCTAGGTTAGAGTACATGAGAGATCAAGATTCATGGCTCTTTCCCATGACTTTTTGAAGAGATAAGGTCTTGCAGTGCTCTATCTGAATGGTAGGGTGGTACCTGTCACTTAGTTCTAGAAAAGGGAGGGGAACCTCCACTGAAACCCTGCCCCTAAACCAAGCACAGGTTAGCACTGTGCTATCATCTGTCTTGGTACTGGGGCTACCATCTGTCCTAGGACAGAAGCCAAACAGCTACACAATGCTCATTTGATACTATCACACTTATAGGTTCTGTCCCCAAAGGATGACATAAAACATCAGGGGTTCAGAGACCTCTGCTGTGTCTGGACAGCCCATGCAGCTGTCCGGGGGCTAACGGGTACTGTGAAATACACCATGACCAAAAGCATGGGGAGAAAGGGTCTATTTCAGCTCCCAGTATAGCATGAATGGAAATCAGAGCAGGAACTCAAGGCAGGAATCTGGAAGCAGAAACTGAAACAGAGGGCATAGAGGACTGCTGCTTACTTGCTTGCTCCCCATGGGGTGTTCACTTTGCTTTCTTATGTACATCAGGACTCTCTGCCTGGGGTGGCACTGCTCACATTGGACTGGGCCCTCCCACATAAACCATTAATCAAGAAAATGCCCAACAAACTTGCCCACAGGCCCATGTGATAGAAGCAGTTTCTTGATTGAGGTTGTTCTTCCTAGATGACTTCAGCTTGTGTGAAGCTGGCAAACACTAGCCAGCCCAGGGGAAGTACCCCACTTTTTTTGGGTCCCTGTGCATAAGCAAAAACAACCCATGTCATCTACTGGTAACTTGTGGGTTCCTTTACATGTTTACAAGTACCTGACAAGCTCTCAGAAGCAACATAAGAGTGTCTACATCTATTGGGCCGGAGGGAGAGATGGCTCAGCAGTTAAGAGCACTACTCCAGAGTTTGGTACCCAGTATGCATATCATATGACTTATCATTGCCTATAATTCCAGCTCAGGGTATCCAACCCATTCTAGTCTCTGTTCACATCCACACTTTCATCATATGTGTGCACGTACATGTGTAAACACACACACAAATAAATCTTCTTTTTAAAGAGGATGTATATGTGTAGATTGCAAGTTTAGTAGCTGGTGCATGGCAAATTGCTCCCTAGAGTTATTGACAGGGACTCCACTCCTATCACCAAGTGAGGCCGTTTTTCAAGTCTAATAAATGAATAATGGTGCTTCTGGTCAGTTTTGTTTCTCTCTGTCTCATTTTGAGTGGGATAGTATGTCTTTACGCCTTTAAGGACCACTGAGAGCCTTGATTAGGATGAAGTGAGTGAAGTGCCCGGGATACAAAGCTTGAGGGGGCATTGGTTGATTGGCAAGGTCTTCTTAAATGCATGCCCCAGACTCGTGACCTGCCTTGCCTTGGTCCAGCCTACATGAACCCTCCTGAGCTGGACATCAACATTTGGTCTGTCCTCCTGCAGCCTTTGCCAGTTCTTCTATTCAACTACTGATGATTTATATACAAGGCATTTCTTTTTTATGTTATAAATTGCAAAAAATATTTTAGGGGGTGGGGCCAGGTAGCCTTTTGACCCGGGGCTTTGATGAGGGGATTTACTTCTAATTTTAGCACTCAGGAGACTGAGGTAGGAAGATCATGAGGTTGAGGCCAGTCTAGGGTATGCAGAAAGACACTCTCTCCTGTGTTGATAGTAATGTATAGTTCTATGCATTTACATTGTTACATTCTATAGTAATCCAACTGTAATTTATTCTGCATGTCTTGTGAGGTGTGGATTTTATTTTACCATTTTTCCTGTGACTATTCTCAATTGCTATTGTTGATGGTCTTTGAGATTTTGTCTCTGTACATACATAACTGTTTTGGACTTTCTCTGCTGTTCTGTTGTTATACTGTTGGTTTATTCATACACACCTACTGAACTATACGATTTGAAAGTGAAATAAAGCACACAGGTATGTTAAGGTTAGGAAAGACAACCTGCTCTCTCTGCCATTACTGTTCTTACTGATTCTAATGGAATCGCTGTTTTCTGTCTCTCTGTCTCTTCATCCCCTCCCCTCCCCCTTCTCCAAACTAGGCTGGTGTGAAATTTGAAATCCTTCTGCCTCGGTCTCCAGAGCGCTTAGAATACCAGTGCACCAGCCTGGCTTCTTATTAATATTGTACTTGTACTTGATTTTGAAAAAATAAATTCCCAAGGCTTTTAGGGCCATGATGGCAAGAATAAAATTCCAGATGGTTAAATGAGGATAGGTTAGATTGAAGGTCAATGGGTAGTTTTGGCTAAACAAACATAATTCATATATCTACTTGGTTTTAGAAAAAACTGGATTTTTGGGATGGGGGAATCACTGCTCCTCTGGACAGCAGGGTTCTTGAAGTAGTTTACTGTCTTTCAGTAAATGGGCAGTATCTTATGTTTTATTTTATTTCATATGGGTCATATGTCTGTCTGCACCATGTGCACACCTGATACCTTGTGAGCCAGAAGACAGCATTGGATCCTCTGAGATTGGTTGCAAGCTGCCATGTGGGTCCTGGGAACTGAACCTGGGTCCTCTGGGAGAGTGCTAGGAGCTCATAACTGCTGAGTCACATTTGCAGTCCCAGTATCATTTCAGAAAATCCTACCCCTTTCCTACTTTCCCTTCTACATTTCCTGGTGAAATACAAGTCTTGGCCTGGGTACCTTCTCCATGTGGTCTCTCACATCCTTAGTAGATGGCCTGAGGAAGAGATGTTGTCCTGACTCCACAATAAGGAAGGGGGGGGTCAGTGATGGCCACCGGTGCAGTTAAAGAACAGAAGATGGTGTGGATCCGTCTGAGCATCTGGTTTCCAGTTACAGCCTTGTTTTTCTCATAACACATCCTGTGTATTTGTCTCCTGTGAGAGCTGTGATAAATTGTTCATGGGTGAAGTAGCTGGGGAGGGGTGCTCATGAGTCCATGCGTGTTCACATGCCCTTGCCTATACACATCTACGCGTGAATATGACAGTCATGCTCAGGAATTGTTCTGTCCTGGAGGGCTCGTTCCTCACATGCTGTCCACCTTGTCTGAGACAGGATCTCTCTGTGACATGCAGCTCACCAAATAGGCTAGCCTAGCTGGGAAGCAAGTCCCAGGGATCCACCCACTTCTCTTCCCATAGCTAGTACTGGAATTACATGCACATGCCACCACACCTGGCTTTCTTGGTAAAGCCTAGTTTCTGAGGGCTACACTTGGATCCTCATTCTTGCACAGATCTGAACTCACTTTCCAACCCAAAACATGCCCACCCTCATTGTGTTCCCAGTCAGTTTGTAGGAGTCTAATTTAGATACTTCATTTGCGTATGATGTGAATTTTTGAATACGTTATAAAAATAAAACACAGTTAATGATGCTCCGCGTGCTCTTCATTGTAGAGAAGCCCTTAATAAAAATATTTGATTCCCCCAGACTGCAACTGGGATACTATAATATTTTAGCAGAAGCCTGTGTGTTTCAGTCACACATCAACATTGACTTTGGGTGCTTGAGGTAATAACTTTCTTCCAGGATCGGTGCATGAATTTTTCTAGAACTGGTTGATAGTGACATCTAGTGGTCAATTATGAATCTGCATGTTCTTTAAAACAATCCAGAAGGAAACTATGATAAATTACTGTTTTCATTGAGAGATGGCAATAGATTAAGAGAACAAAATGAAATAAATGGACAGCGTTCTGAGGCTAAGAACTGGGGACACTTGACCTAGAAGAGTGAATTCTCTTCATGGCAACACCAAGAGCCTTAAACAGCACCCAGGTACTTTATACACAGAAATAACAGCTGCCCAAACTTCATTCTGAATTAATAAGTTAAGTGTTTAAGATCAGCCTTATGTTAGCACTTCCTCAACAAGATGTAGGCATCAATATACAATTCAAGTGCCTCGAGCGGGCCACACATGCCTCTGAGAATCAATCTGTAAACTCAGGAGGCCAACAACGCTGCATACAATTTCCGAGAATTAAGGGAGATCGCTTGCCCAGGGAAGGGTTGGGATCAGCATGCTGTGGGTAGTAAGTACTGGGTGACTGTGTCCTGGGTGATGGTGGTAGCGGTAATGTCAGGTGAGCAGTGCTGTGAGGATATGTCTAGGTTCATCTGTGTGGGTAGCAGTGACCGTGGTGTCTGTGTATGGACATGGTCCTGGGTATTGTGACTGGACTCTGGGGTCAGAGAGCCTCAGGAAGAAGGAATAAAGAATGTGTGAGACACAGATAAAGCTCCCAAGACTCAGGAGTAGGGGAGGCTGCTGTGGGGAAGGGAAATGAATTTAGATGGAGGGCTTGAGCAGACCTGGGGAGTGTTCTACCTGGCCCGAGAAGATAGAGTGCTATTGAGTAGGAGTTACTCAGGTACCCTTCTCAGGCTGGGTCTCCTCCATTACGCCATTTAGTTGTCCTGAGCCTCACTTCTCACTTCTGTAAAGTGGGGTGCTAACAGTGCTGATACTACAAAGGTTGTGAAGGTTACACACAGACGACATGGGCGTGAGAGGCCCTTGGCATGCTGCCTGACCCTTGTTACTCTCTGGAGGGCAGGTTCCGGCCCCTCTCTCCCCCCTCTGCTTAGACTCGTTCTGCCTTCCTCTGCCAGGGCAGCATCCCTGAGCCTGAGCAGAATCATTTGCTCCTCAACGTCTCCGCTCCCCACCCTCACTGGTTTCTCCTGACCTTCAGATGTTTCGCACACCTGAGCACCCTGATAAGCAGTGTTGAGCTTGAGGACAGAACCTTCATTTTGAAAGCTTAAGGACAATTGATAGAATTGACTAACAAGTTGATAGAATCAATTAATATGTAGAAAATGCGGGGGGGGGGGTGGCAGAGACAGGGAGGCCCATGTTAATCTGGGCCAACTTCTCCTACACTCTTTCTTTAGATCTGAAGTCTTTCAAAGTGCAGGGATGGACCGGGAAAGCAGATTTTCCATTATTCTTACTGAATTCCAAGTATTTCTTTTTTATGATGGCAAATTTAGTAATTATTATTTTTTAGACACGATTTCTTTATTTAAAAACAATCTTTTCTCATTTTACCTGCCAATCCCAGTTCCCACTCCCTCCCCTCCTCCCTCTCTCCTCAGAGAAGGTAAGGTTGACTCCCCTTTCCATGGGTAGTCAATAAAGTCTGGCACAACTATTTGAGGCAGGACCAAGGAAGGTCCTCCCCCCATATTTAGGCTGAGCAAGGTATCCCTGCAAAGAGAATGGGCTCCCAAAACCCAGTTCAAGCACTAGGGATTAATCTTGGTCGTGCTGTCAGTGGCCTCACAAACTGCCAGAGACACACAACTGCCACCCACATTCAGAGGGCCCAGTTTGGTGCCATGCAGATTCCCCGGCTCTCTGTCCGGAGTCAGTGAGCTCCCACTAGCTCAGGTCAGCTGTCTCTGCGGGTGTCCCCCAAATGATCTTGACCCTTTGCTCATATCCTCCCTCTTCAAAGTGTTTCTTTAGTAGAGGGCAGTTGACATCTGTCCTGTGTTCCCTCCCTCTGTCTTGTCTGACTTCCCTGGGTTCTCATAAATACTGTTCAGAACAAGAAGGTGAATGGAGATGTCCCTTTTCCCCAGGATCTCTTGACCCAGCTTGCCCAGATGACCAACTGGGGTCTGACCCTGTAATAAACAAAAAAACACATTCATTTATGTGCAAGAGGACTCCTGGTGTTGCTTGGCCATTAACTTGGGTTAGGGAAAGGACATTGCTGACTTTTTCTAGAAGGAAAATGCCCTTCAGTTCTCAAGAAAGAAGAAAGGAAGGAAGGAAGGAAGGAAGGAAGGAAGGAAGGAAGGAAGGAAGGAAGGAAGGAAGGAAAAAAAGAAAGGTGTGGTGTAAAGCACCACCCCTATGTGTGTTCACTGGTCAGGCCCCCTGCTGGCAGTTTTCAGAACTGCACCATCCTTTTTTTTTTTTTTTTTTTTTTTTTTTTTTCTTCCAAGATGTGCTTTTTGGAAAAGCATTAGGAAAAAAAAAAAAGTACATTCAAAGCCATGTTCTTCCCATTCGCTCTGAAGCATGCGCCACTTAGCTAGCACTCTGTGTTGGATTCAAAGCACAATGAGTAAGTGAAATTTCAAAAATTTTAAAGATGTGTAAAAGATGTTCTTCAAAGGCTTGCTTATTTGTTTGTTTGGAAGAGAAGAAGGTCTGAGGCAAATGCTAGAGGGAAAGATAGGTACTTTCTGTCAACTTGGAATCTTACAATTCCATAATCACCCAAGATCAAGGCTTTGATCTTTAGCCAATACAGAAAAATGCTAACATGGCTGAGATGCAGCACGCTGGAGAAAATGCTTGTCTGGCAGGCAGGAAGCATTCCCAGCACTGCATAGCAGTGGACACCTGTAAACCCAGAACTACGGAGGTGGAGCCCGGAGGGTCAGAAGTTCAAGTCATCCTCTGATACATAGTAAGTTCAAGACCAACCTGGGCTACATGAATGAGAGAGTGTCTCAAAAGGAGGAAAAAAGTCTTAAGAAATATATGTAAACAGCGTTCTTAATTGGTCTAAATAAAAAACAAACAAACAAAAACAATAAACAAAAAACCAAACCAGAGTCAGATATAAAGAAAATGCTGAGAGGTCAGAGAGAAGGAGGAGGAAACCAAAGCTACCTTTATCTCCCAGCAGAAAAGAGAGGGAGTTCCTATTCCTTCCTGCTTATAGCTTCTCTCTGCCCAACAATCTTATTTCTCTCTCCACTCAGCCATCTCTCTCCCTGTCTGTCTGTACAGACCTCAGACCTCTATGGTTAGCTAATGGCAAGCTCCATCCCTCTGATCTTCAGACAAGCTTTATTTGTACAATCATGATGTCACCACAAATATAGGTATTGGCCTCTCCTGTGTGGGGATGCTGTCCCTTTTCATGGCAGTGTTAATACACTGTAAATGCACAGTGACTAGCCATGCAGGCTGACTGTACCAGACTGACAAGCTGGCTAGGTTGGTGCAGAGGTAGGGATGTTTCTGTTAAGCATAGACGTGGACAAGATCAGCCCTGCACCCCTTTTGCTGCTAAAATGCCACAAGTCAGGCGTTCTGAAGAATTCAACAGAAAAATCTAACAAAGCAGAACAGAAATGTAGCAAGAGAATCAGTGTGTCCTCTGCAATCCAGACTTCCCTGTTTCCTGGGCTCCAAACTCAGCGATTTGCTTCTATACACTGACTCATAGCTCCTTCCTTGAAACCCTGGGGAAGACTTTGCCCACAGAGACCTGAAGTTCCTTCCATTCACAAATAGATGGCGCTCACACATTGAGTTGGAACTCAGACATGGATAACTTTTAACTGCCTAGAAGAAACTCACAAATTTTTGAATAAAGGTGGTGAAAAGTTCAATATTAGTGGCTCTCAGGTGTGTCTGGGTGAATGGATCTGGTTAAAGGAGAAGTGATGAAAACCGAGGACTGCCTGTAAACACACCCTCACTACAACCATGCAGGCAAACCTGTAAACACACCCTCACTACAACCATGCAGGCAAACCTGTAAACACACCCTCACTACAACCATGCAGGCAAACCAGGACAGAGTGGCTGCTAGCTCCTCTAGGGCCTCAGCACTACCCAAGGCACCCAGAGAACCCTATTCCATGGGTAACAACTGGAGCAAGAGAGACGTAGGTGCCAGTCTAGGTTTTGCCCTTACAATTTTTGCAGTCTTACATAGGGCAATTAACATCTCCATGCTTTAGAAAAACAGGTTAGTAAAAACAGATCTACATTATAAAGTCGCGACGAAGACAGGTAGTCCCATCGTCTGCTATGCTGAAACTAGAAAAGATAAGTAGCCTAATATTTTCGTGATGTTCTGACATGAAAGTCCCAGCAGTCAGTAGTGGTAATTACTCCTTTCCAAACCAGCACTTTAGAATCATGATAACCAGATTGTAAAAAAAATGCATTGGGACCAAAGCAAGACTTGAGATTTGACCAGAGAACTGAGACTCAAGCTGAGATAGTACGTTTGGAATAAGGTTTCACTGGAAGGATTTGGTTTGTACCCAAAACAGAAATGACTAGAAAGTGAGAAGTATGTCTTTGGAACACCATCCCGCATCCGTAAGATCCACTAGGCAAGCTGGGGATGTCGCTCAGCTGGTAGAATGGTTGCCTAACATGCACAAAGCCCCAGACTCAGTCTCAGGTGTCCCACGAACAGGGTGTGGTGGTGATACTTCCAGCCCTTGGTAATTAGCTACAAGTGGATCTGAAGTTTGAGCTCATCCTCAACTATGTAAGGAGTGCAGGGATACATAAGAACCGGTCTCATAACAAAGAAAGATCAGTAGCCAGTCTTCACCTCATTCTGTGGTCAGCTTCCACCACATTTCATAAAAAAATTTAGAGAGAAAAAAAAATCACTTAAGATTTGAAGTAGAAAGAGAAGCGATGCGCAGCGTCAACGTGATACCATGGTGCAAAGAGTGGACTGGAGCTCTGACAAGGGACAGTCCCCCAGCATGGAAGTGAGTAGCCCAAGGGAGTTGTGTTTATTAAATCCAGATGAAATCAAAGGCAGGAAGAAGGAAAGGAGGATTTGAACTTGCGACAAATAAATCCAGCAGCTCATCTGAAAACTCAGGGGGATAGTGGGCCTGTCACCACCACAGTGACACTGAAGGATGTGTAGTCATAGGGCTTCAAGTCCCACCAAACAGCAGCAATGGAAACCACGTGGAGGCTCACCCAGCCAGTGCCCCGCAGGAGGCAGCTGGAGACTCATCCTTGCTCTCATTCCCACTCAGCAGAGCTGTGCCCGCACAGGGAAAACTGGAGCCCAGTAGAATAGGCGACCCCCAGAAAGCATTGAACCTGGGCTCACGACATTCACGTTCACATCCAACTTTGCTCCCATGTAGACAAGTGGTTTCTGGTCCCAGAACGTCTGCAAAATGGAACTCGTCCTTCTTACACTGAAGGCAATGAATTAGCCACACATTGGGCTTTATGGCATAATACATGTTTGTAAGTGAGCTAAGTTGCTCATAGCTCCTGTTTCTACCTGATAGATGTGATGGAGGCATGGGCATGGGCGTGAGGCAGGAATAGCATCTCTTCTTTAAGTTAGTTGTCAGTTTCTGACTTTCAGATCTTTTCTGTGCAATTCTTAGAAAAACTCCACTCTCTGGGGGTGGGAGGGGTCGTCTTTCTGCTCAAAAGTCTCTTCCCTTCCAAAGCTCCATCAGATCTGTTCCCCTGGGTGGGATCAGGGTGAGTCAGAGTATATATACTAGGAAGCTTCACAACACTTTGATCACAGAGGAAGGGTGTTGGCCCCAGCCCTTCTCTGTGGGCTCTTGCTGGCTGGTTGGGTCATAGTGTTGTGGGATATGCCCATGGCTCTGAGCAACCCCTCTGTCCTCATAGTATTTATCTCTCTAACTTTAGGTATACCCACAGCACAATGGAGGACTGATGGGCTCTGACCTCTGTTATGCTCCTCCTTCCTAATCAGCTTTACCTCAGCTTGCCCATCCCCATGGCTGCCTCCTCTTTCACTCTCCGGTGGATCCAATGGGATGATGGGATAGTATTTGGAGAGGAAGCCCTGAGCAAGCTATTTAGGTTATGTGTCCTTTGAAGACAGAGAGATGGCTTGGAGGTTAAGAGCACTGGCTGCACATCTAGAAAACCTAGATTCAATTCCCAGCACCCATGTGACAGTCCACAACAGTAACAGGGACATTTGATGCCATCTTCTGGCCTCCTTGGACACCAGATATGCAGGTGGTACACACACATATACATACATAAATTTGAAAAAGAAAGAAAAGATAACAGAAATCTGTCTGATTTCTTTCTCCCCACTCACATCCACTGCACATACTTGTTACTCAGTGACTGTTTCCTGTGTTTTGAATTGAGTGACAGCTATGAGCTTGGGTACCATAAAAACAAAACCAAGCTACATTACCGTATTGTCTGTATGTTGATGAGGGTTTCCTGGTCCTGAAAGAGGGAAGAATGTGCCATTGAGGTTTCTCCCATGAGACTCTGATGGGTATACACATTTTAATAATTGTCACTAGGGTTAGGATGGTGGCGCAGTGAGTAAGAACACTTGGCTTGCAAGTACAAAGACCTGAGTTCAAACCTGCAGCACTTACATGAAAAAGCCAGGTGTGGCCATACACCTACCATGATCTGCAGCTCCGTTGGGATCAGGTACAGGAGGATTCCTGGGGCGTCCTGGCCTACCAGCCTGGCTCCAGGTTCAGTGAGAGACCCTGACTCAAGGTTCTAAGGAAAATAGTAGCAGAAGAGGGCATCCAGTGTTCTCCTTTGTTCTCTCCACACATCATGGGCATGTGCACCTGGACACACATGTGTGCATACAAGACACACAAGGAAGAAATAGATAGTGTGAAGGTTTGTTACAACAGAAGCATCGAGTGGAAAATGACTCAGCGGAGTGTGCATTTAAAACACTTCCTTCTCCTGCTCCTCTAGGACAGGAGTTTACGGGGGAATAAAGAAAGGGATATGGTTTAGTGCTCAAGTCAAACAAGGCAGTTAGTATGTCGATGTAACTGGATAGCTTTGAAAGGGAGGTGGAATCATCCCTGGCGTGGGTCTGGGAGCTTGGCTGCCAAAGAGCGAGGCTGCCTGGCCTCTCTCCCAGCCATGAGGCTCCAGGGCCCGAGGAGCCCAGGCCCCATGAGTGACACCTCGCTCTTCAGACACTCTAATTTATAGTTAACGCCTTTTAAGCAAACAAGAGGGAGGAAAAAAATCTGGTTCATATTACAACAACTTGCAATGAAGGGAAGTCTGGGAGTTCAAAGGAAAAATGTCTCAGGAAAAGCTTAGGCTGTTAAAATTCATTTGGAGTGGCCAGGAAGGTAATTGGAAATTAAAACTAAGGCTCCATGTGACTCTCTTTCTCTCCCTCCCTCTCTCTCTTTCTCTCTCTCTCTCTCTCTCTCTCTCTCTCTCTCTCTCTCATCAGCAATCCTTGTCACTTAGTTCATGCCAAAGAGCAACCAAACAAATTCATATTTGTTGCTAATACTTATTCCATTGAAATATTTAAGGTCCCCAAAACTCAGTTAAAGGGAGAGAGAAGAGAGGTGTGTATTCTCATTCCTAAGCCTACCTTTGGACCCTCTGTGGCTTTGCTTTCTGGGGGCATGCATTTTCTCTGCGTGGACTTGGGGTGTTTTTCTCTTTACCTGAATATGCCTTTGCAGCCTCTGTTCTGTGGGTGAGCTTGCTGGGTGGTTGTGTATCAAGAAAGGAGAACGATCTCAGACTGAAGCCTGACCTATTGCTGCAGAAAGGAAGGTGTTCATCAGTGCCATCACTGGTGGAAATGTGCAGGGCTGCAGATTGTATGGATGACTGTCTCGGTGTTTCTGTTGCTGCAACGATGAAACACCATGAGCGATAAGCAAGTTGGGGAGGGAATGGTTTGTTTCAGCTAGTCAGGACAGGAACCTGGAGGCAGGACCTGATGCAGAAGCCATGGACGAGTGCTGCTTACAGGCTTGCTCCTCAAAGCTTGCTCAACCTGCTTCCTTACAGAACCCGGAAGCATCATCTCACAGATAGCACCACCCATGATGGGCTGGGCCCACCCTCGTGAATCACTAACTGAAAAACATGCCCTTCAGCAGGATCTTATGGAGGCATTTTCTCAACTGAGGTTCCCTCCTTGAAGATAACTAGTGTAAAGTTGGCATAAAACTAGCAGCACAATGTCACATAATGAGGCTCATCATTTAGACTGAGGAGTGGTGTTTCAGTGATGTGTTGCTCTGGGGGAGAGCACAGGGAAGTACCACCCAGCTTCCCTTCAGTCACTGTGTCTTAATGAGCAGCTAGCTGTCTTTCAATCCACCACAGCAGCTCATCTATTTAGCCAAGTCAGTTTTATTAGTATCTTTTCTTTTTGTTATGACAAAATGCTGGGCAAAAGCAACTTAAGGGAGGGACAGTTTGTTTCCGCTCAGGGTTTGAGGGTACAGCCCACTGTAGCAGGGAAGGTGTGGCAAGGCGGGCCTGAGAGGGACAGTCAGGAAGTAGAGGGTGATTAAGTGCATCTGTCCAGCTTGCTTTCTTTCTCTTTTGCATTCAGTCCAGAACCTTAGCTCAGGGTATGTTGCTGCCCGCAGTTAGGATGTATCTTCCCACCTCAGTTAGCCCCATCTAGAAACTCCACCACAGACATGCCTAGAGATTTGTCCCTGTGTGTGTCGTTTCTCAATCACGTCACAAGCCCCTCTTCAACTATAGTTTTCCTTCAGCTTCAGAAACCAGGCCATGATACATTGCTGTTCTTCTTAGCAGAATGATGCTTCCCCCAGTGTGAATGTGCATTTGGGGTATGACTCTCATAGGGACGGAATGGATGAGAGGCACAGTTGGTGCCTTCACCACAGGTGGCCCTGGACTGAGGCAAAGGGCTCACAATACCTTGTGTTTTATTCTGACAGTTTTGTTTCTCTTTAGCAACAGAGGCTGTTTCTGAGCCCACCCAGACTCTGTGAGATAAGCTGCCTTTCTTTGTGAACCTGCCAAAGAGCCAAATGTCTGTTTCAGTCCAGTTTGACCCACTGACCTTTCAGCCTGGGCCACCTTCTGCAAACTAAGTCCTTAATCCGAATCTCTGCAAGAGTGGCCATGCTGTTTTGCAGTTTGGGATGGATAGGAGGAAGGCATGCTTATGTCCTCTCAGACTTCTTGTGGTTTACTTTTGGGGCACTTAAATAAATTGATTGGAAACATTCCCTATTAGGCATCCAAAGAGCCCCAGGGCAGCAGTGCTGTTTGTTCATTTATTTTTCCACCGTGTATATTCCCCTCACTTCACACTGTAGGCTGTCTTAGGCCTGTAAAAATTTATTCCACTTCCAGAGAATTTTTTTTTTTCCTGCAGCAGAAGACTCCACCTGAATATATTGGTAAAACAGCCAGGCGTGGTGACACACACCTTTAATCCCAGCACTCACTTGGGAGGCAGAGACAGGAGGACCTCTGTGAAGTGGAGGCTAGCCAGGGCTACAGAATGCCATTCTTGGTAAGATAGTGCAGGGGTCATGCTTCCTGCAGAGCAAACCAAACCAAGTAAAACAAAATTTTCATCACAGTGACTGTGATGGGAATGCCAGAGTGTGAGCACATTACCTGACCATTTCGCCCAACCCCAGAGTAATTTTACAGAGTACATTATAGTGTGGTAAATAAGAATCTGGGAAACAAGAGACTGATGGATGTTTATTTGGGGAGAAATCACTTACACCAGAAACAGATGACCTCTGCAGATTCCCATCCAAAGATGACTCCAGATACTCTCTATCTTCCGACCAGGAAGCAATAGAGAGAGCTGGGGTCCAGGACCCCAGACCTAGTCCCCTCAAGTCACACCTGCACCTGTCCCCACACCCCCAGTGGACGTGGTCAGTGCAACAAGTGTGGGCGGGATGGATATCTCACTATAGTACATTGTATCACAATCCTAATTTATTTCACGGGTGGAAACCCCTAACACACAGTAATCTATCTGAGGCTTTGAACCTGGTAGAAGTGGTTGGGAGAGCGACTTCCAAGATTGGGGGCACCGCCCCAACACTGCACAACTTTGGGACAAATATTTTGACATTAATACATGAGGAGATATGGGTCATCTGTCTTGTTACATAGAGAAGAATCCTTAGGATTTGGAGCTCAAAGGGTTAGTTTACATTTTAGTGTATTTGTAGTAATATCATAGGCAACGTTCTTCCCTTTCTAAGCATCAGTGTTCTCCCTGGGGTGAAGGCAATGCATTTTGGGAAGGACTGCATTAGGCCAGACCAGACTGCTGCAGCGTGTGTGAAGCGCTTCATGCAGTCCAGTGTACCCTGCCGGCACTTAATAAGCATTCGCTGACTTCTGAACATGTACTGCCTCACCTGTATAAACACAGTGCCCACTTCTGGGAGCTGTTATTAAACTCAAATAAAGCAAGGTGCTAAAAGAACTCCACGAGCAGCAGGGCACAGTATCAGTATGACAGGACTGTGTGATCACCCTCTCAGAACACTGGACACCCTGAAGCTTTTTACAAGAGAAATAAAGATAGAACATGCTGTCCAACCCCTTAGATGTTATTAGAAAAGACTAATGTCTGTGTTGAGGAAAGTTCAACAAACAAATCAGAACTCTGCCGCCTTTCACAAGTTACCGCTCTGGGTTCCCTCCCTGGCATGGGGGCCCATTTTCTTTGTTAGCAGCTGCTCTGAAGTCCATGGCCAGGATTGCCTGGCATGAACCTCTCCATTGAGCTGGAAGTTTATTTGGAGATGAAGGAACAAATTGACAGAGCATCATAAACTCAGCTCTCTCTTTGCGTGTGTACACATCCGTGTGTGTGTGTGTGTGTGTGTGTGTGTATGTGTGTGTGTGTGTGTGTGTGTGTGTGTGTGTGTACTAATGCAAGCGTGTGGGGAGGGATTACACACATGTATTAGGACATGTGCAGGCCAGAGGGCAATGCAGATGTTGTTTCTCTGGTGCCATCCACCTTTCTTGACACAAGATCTCTCACTGGCCTTGGCCTCACCGAGTAGGCTAGGTTGGTTGGAAAGCAAACCCTAAGGATCCACTTGCCTCTGCTATCCTGCACTAGGATCGCAAGTTCACATTACCGAACTGGCTTTTTAAATACAGGGTCTAGTGAGACTGAGCTATATATCTCCCCAGGCCCTAGAATCATATCTTTTGTAGAACACCCTAGGCTGCCTTCTAGTGTATATGTTCTGAAATTCCAATAATAGGATCAGTGGCTAGCCCATTTCTGTCTTAGTTTCTTCAATATGAACATACCTTACTACCACTTCCTTCTATTATTCCTTCTTTTTTTAGAGGCGGGTGAGGGGCAATGGATATTTTGAGACAGGATCTTGCTGCATAGTTTAGATTGGCTTCCAGCTCACTGCATAGTCCAGGCTGGACTTGAACTTGTAACCTGTCTTTCTACTCATTTTCCTCAGCCAGAAACTGCTGGGCTTATAGGCATGTGTCACCACACCCAGCTCCAAACAATCTTCCCTATCCACTGGCGCCAGGCTTTAGCTTTGCACATCTTCTGACCATTGACCCTTGAGATTTCTCCCTTGGAACAAAATCAAAATTGATATTCCTTCAAATATTTGAAACCTCCTCTCATGGGGGTGTCCTTGGTTTACTCCAGGCTTTGCATTCCATGTTAGTTCAGGCTTCTCTTCTTAGGACGGTCTCCAAATCCCTTTCACGTTGAGATCCATCTGAAAGCATGGTATCCATTCATTTGTGAGACAAGTATTCGCTGAATGCTGTCTATTGACAAGGCACTGTGCCAGGCCAGATGTCTGCAAAGGACAGAGTGGAGCAAGTAAGATTGTTCTTCCAAATCTATTGATTTGGATGCTGTATTTCTGTTATTATAACTAAAGATTCCATTGGCTTCCTTTTACAGCCATGTCAAACTGCTGGATTATCTTTGGCTGTGATCAACTAATATTATCTGTGTTTGTTGAAGGGAACTGTTGGCAGTTCGAGACATCCCAAGTCTATAGGCATGTAATTGATTTCTTTGAACCTAAATAAAAGACTTCACATTTATCCCCATCCAATTCTTTCTTTGGTCCAGCTCCTTGTTCCAGCCTGTTGAGCTCATTTTGATATTTGTTAACTCTTCAATCTGGATTTCATCGTATTGGTTATTTCTCCCAGCCTTGGGTCCTCTCTGGTCTTGATCAGCATTGCCTCCTTCCTTTGGGGTTTGTATCCAAGTCGCTCACTGTAATGAGGAGTAGGCTAACACAGCGACAGCACCTTTTGGCAGGCCCCCTGGATGCCTTCTTTCCCCTTCCTTCAGCACTCTTGGAGAACAAGTTTTCAGCCAACTCCGAGTCACCCAAATTATACTGTCATCTGGTCTGCATTTCTCCATCTTGTCCACAAGAATTTCCTGAGAGACTTTGCCAAATGCCTCGATTAATCAATACATTCTGGGTCTCTGACATTCGCAGTCGTCAGCTGTTGTGATCTGCTTCTTACTCCAGAGGAAGCAAACGGATAGAGAAGCTGGGAATTGTCTCCTGTTTCAGTTCTCCAGCCCCCAAATGAGGAGGATGCTAGGCTCATTATGGTACATCTGCTGGCCGACTCTTACTCAGACTCTAGGGCCATGTCTTACCTCATTGCTTGTATCATAGACCAGGTGTGATGCCAAGTCTGCCAGCTCCCAGTCAGGCCTTCCTTCTCCTAACTCACTTTTAGCCTCATTCTCTCTAGCATGACTCCAACCTCAGGGTTATGGACTTTTCTAACTGAAATCCTCACCAAACAGGACTTTATTTATTTATTTATTTATTTAAAATGCATATTTATTATGTACATAGCGTTCTATGTGCATGGATGTCTGCACACTAGAAAGGGGCATCAGATCTCATTACAGATGGTTGTGAGTCGCCACCACAGGCTTGCTGGGAATTGAACCCAGGACCTTTGGAAGAACAGCCAGTGCTCTTAACCTCTGTGCCATCTCTCCAGCCCCAACAAAGAGTTCATTACACAAGCTCCTGCACAAGATATGTCCACTTCACATCAGCGCATTTGAGTACACCCTGCCTAGTTCCCCACACTGCCCAAATATGAATCGGGGGCAAGCAATCATGCAGCTTGGCTCCATTTTCGAAGAAGGCCCTTTCAATTTGGGCTTCTTCCATAACCCAAGCCATCCAGCTACAGGCATCAGAGCCGCTGACTGTATCCTCTGCTTTGACTTCAACCTGATTGCACAGTACCACTTAGGCTGGCCTCTCTCCTCTGGTTCAGATCTTGTTTTTGTCTTGTTTTTATCATGCATGTCTTCCAATGGGTCAGTCACTGTAGATAGAGAGAGGAATCATGTTCCACTCTGACATCTTTATCTGTCTGGAAGATCCAGAAAGGCAATGGTGAGTGAGGTGTTGAAGAGACAGACTCCAGTCAGCAGGTCTCTTGAGTGTCCGTGTGTTAGTATAGCATGACCTGGGAGGAGGGTGCTCTCTCTTTCCCTGATCTGTGGCCCTGAGATGAAAGCAGAATTCTTGGAGATGTTCTTTGAAAAGTACTTGTCACCAAGTGCCCTAATTCAGGATGATTGTTTACAGGGAGCACTTCCTGTCTGTGTCACTTTCTTTACAAGGGATACAGGCTTGGTGGTTCCCCCCTCCCCTGGACACCCACTGTCTCCAAATTATAATCTCATCATTTTACCATGTGACATTTTCCCTTTTGAAGTGTAATTTTTACTCCTCCAGATCAGGAACCACAATGCTATCGTTTCCCCATTGTTGAGAGTCACACACTTACTTAAGTGTGACATGCGTTCTTGAGAAATGTCCTTTGGGGAGTGAGCTGCCAACCCCCCAGCTGTTCCTGGTCCTCAGTTAGCAAAAGAGAAGAAAATACCCCTTCCCTTGAACCCTCAACCCCTACTTGGAAAAATGAATGGATGGGGTTTTGTTTGTTTGTTTGTTTTGTCTCTTTGAGACAGGATCTTATTCTATAGCCCAGGTGAGCCCTGAGCTCAAAATCCTCCTGCCTCGGCCTTCCAAGTACTGGAATTGTAGATGTGCCCACCCCCATAACTGGCTCTGCATGTTTAATATTAGTACATATGCCCTAATAATAAAATAAGTATACATATTTAAAACTTAGTAAAGTTTCTATTTGTGGGTGACACTTATCTGAATAGTTTCTTTTCCTTGCTAGGTAAATGACCGAAGATGGAAATCAAATTCCCTATTCTTGCTAGCATTTAACTTAAGAAATTTTAGCTGTTCGCCACTGAAATTGCTTTACTAAATCAGCCTGTTTCTGCTCATTTTCAAGCATCCATTTTGAAGCAAACAAGGCTTGTATTAACTTCAGAGAGTCCCCCCCACCCCCAGGAGTGTGATGTGACTGACGCCTTATTACATAAGGGTGATACACAAAGACTCCCCTTTGAATGCTGCAGTGCAGGCAGACCCCCACTGCATCTTGGCCTGGACTCCCGGCTTGACAGTTGTGTTACAGTTAATTAGGGTGCCTGTGAGAGGTAGACAGGGACAGACAAAAGGCAGGATTGAAAGTCTGTTCCTGCTACCTTTGGGGGCTTCAAGTCCCTTTCTGTGTTAGAGAACTAGCTGGTGGATTTATGTCTTACTTTCTCCCTAGCGGCTCCTGTTGACTTCATATTTAATGAGTCCAGATGAAAGAGGACTCGCTATTTCAAATCTGGGTGACATGCATTTCAATTCAAGACCTGCATTTGCCCAGACTGTGACCCAAGCCATTCACATAGAAGTCAACTTTGTCAGTGCTTCAGTTAAGTGTTTCCCTCTGTGGAGGGATCAGGCTCAGGTTGTTTGCCCAAGCTTGTTTTGTTGTTTCTTATTTCAAACCTTCCTGGTATCAGTTGGGGAGGAGAGGGACCTGGACAGGCTTAGGCGAATTAGTATGAATTTTAAAGATTTGTATTTTTTTAAGTGTATAAGTGGTGTTACCCGCATGTATGTCTGTGTACCATATGTGTTTCTGGTATCAGATCTCCTGGAACTGGAGTTACAGAATGCTGTGACCCACTATGTGGGTCCTGGGACCTGAAGCCCAGTGTTTGGTAAGAGCAACAGGTGCTCTTAACCACTGAGCCATCTCTCCAGTTTCCTTTACATGGGTTTTTAAGAAGGGCAAACAGTAGACTGGGAAGACAGCTCAGTGAGTAAAGTGCTTGCTGTGTAGGTATGAGGACCTGAATTTACTCCCAGAACCCATACTAAATAAATAAATAAATATCAGGAATTGGTATAAAGGAGCCACTCTACCTTTTCTCTGGGCCAGTTTTCACCCTCCTGCTCCTGAAGAGGGTTTAGTAAGGCCCAGCTGTGAAGATAAAATTTTTTCCCTTGCAACAAGAAACAGGTATAATGGCATGCTTGTAGAGAAAGATGAATCCCTGGGGCTTCCTTGCTGCCAGGCCAGCCAATCCCTGAGGTGCAGGCTAAACTGAGAGACTGTCACAACAATAAGGCACAGGGGACCAGGAAGGTGGCTGGGTCTATAAAGCCTTCTGTGCAAACATGAGGACCTGAGTTTGGACCTTTAGCACTAGTGTAAAAAGCGGCTCTTGCCGCACATCCTAATGCTGGGGAGAGAGACAAGAGGATCCCTGGGATTATTGGCCAGGCTAGTTCTGCACGGTCGGTGAGCTCCAGGCTTCAGGTTCAGTGAGACTCTGTCTCAGAAACTAAAGTGGTGAGCGATAGAGGAAGATGCCTGACACTGACCTATGGCCTCCACACGTGTGTGTACATTTATGCCCATACCCATATACACATGCGCATACACACAAATGAAGCCATGGCAAATAAGAGAGTATCTATTTCATGCGTTTGTCAGCCTCCCATTTAGGATGATGTTCAGGATTTCCTTGGCTGAACCACGTATATGGGATGCCCTATTTCCCCCAAATCCTGAAGCATACTTCTTCCTTTTCTCCTTTTCCACCTAATTAACTGGGGAAAGAGAGAAGAGGACACAAGCCTGAGAGGCAACAGGGGCTCAGGGAAGCAGGAAGGGACCTGGGTATACTCTCCCCTGTTCCTGGAAGGACATGTGCATCAAAAGTCTAGGCTCTCAGTTGTACTCTCCCACTCTTCCTTCTTCACCCCTCAAGGGTTCCCTTGTCCTTCTAGATCCTTCTTAGTGCCCACTGCTTCCCACCCATGAAGTCACCGTTGCCTCCTGCCTACGTTGCTCAGAAGCTGTAATGGTGTCCCTGCTTTCAGCTGGTCTGGCCTGTGCTCTGTGCTACTGGTCAGATGTTTGTGCAGAAGGCAACGATGACATCAGAGGTCTCAGGTTAAATCTGGAGTGCTCATTTCTCACGGACTACAAGGAACTCTCTACCTCTTAACAAGTCTGCGGCCATTCAGGACCAGGCCTCTGCTCATGTCCCAGTCTATGTAGCTCCCTTTCAGCTTTAAACAAGAGCTCGTTCCTCTCTGAGTTTATACCTTCAGGAGCCTCCTCTTTCAGCTCAGAGGCTCTGTCTGCAAAAGAGCCTTCCCTGGCCAGGTCTTCACTCCCATGTCCCCTGTGAGGCTCTGCCCTCACCTTTAACCCAGACCTCCAAAAGGGGGATAGCCTCCCACCTCCAAGGATCTCATATGGAGACACCTAGATGCTCCAAAACATCTCTGGCTTCCAGGGACTTCTAGAGCTTTGCTTTGTCTGACTTGCCCAGTCTGCAGCCCCGTGTGTTGCCATGGCCTCTGTCCTCATCCATAAAGCCACCAGACCCACTTTACACAAAACTCCACAAGGCATTAACTCAATGTCTTGAAGTTTGGGATGATCATAAGGCACAGAAGGGAGTGAAGATGTCTTTTCCCTAGCCATCCTATGTCCCAGAATCATGGCTGAAGTCACTATAACAAATATGGGTTGACAGAAGAAAGACACATTTATTTACTAAAACTTTTACGTGCTTCGGTATTCCTTGCACATGCCATCTTTGTAGTTCTTTCAGTTTAAAGTGCTCAGTATGCTAAGGTGACATATTTTGGGGAAGCACATCCAGAATGCCATCAGAGGTGACCTTAATAAATGTTCCTTACTGGCATGCCTCCTTCTAGTCATTTCTTCTCATTTCCTCATAACATTTGATTTAGCTATCACTGAAGAAAATAAAAATACAGTAGGCAGTGACTAAAGAAGTCTCACACTGAACAAATCCAGAACTGAGAAGTCCAGGGCAGTCGTGCTGTTAGACCATCTTCTGTTGCCTTCCTTATGTCTGGCTTCTATTATCAAGATCACACCAGCCAAGGGGATTGCTGCTCCTGCCTTCCACACACAGTCCAGTCAGAAAAATGGGTATAGATTCTCACAAAATGTCCAAGGGGAAGGCTAGAGAGATGACTCAGTGGTTAAGAACACTTGATGTTCTTAAAGAGAACAGATTTGATTCCTCGCAGCCAGTTGGGCAACCCACAGCTTCCTGCAACTCCAGCTCCAGGGATCTGATACCCTCTTCTGGCCTCCCTGGGGCATCTGCACCTGTAGAAACATACACAAACTATTAAAAATGTTTCAGTGTTGAAAGTTCAAGGAGCTGAAGGTTAGGCTCAGGAGTAGAGGTGCTTGCTCGGAATCAGCAAAGCCCTGGGTTCTACCCTCACCACTACCAAAGCCCTAAAGTGCCTCCCAAGTTTGACACATTACTTCTGCCTCTGTCCTACTTGCCAGAAGTTAGTAACATGACGACGTTAGTATCATGACAGTCTGGGAAATGCATTCTTTATTGTAGCCACGTATATGCTTCACAAAAAAAAAAAAAAAAAACCTGTTAGTTCTAATATTATGGAGATAAGGAAACTCCATATGGTCCGGGGGTGGGACAGGTAACCTGCAGACTGTATCACACCTGTATCGATAAATTCCCACCTTCTTTTGATACGTGGTTAGGCTCATCTGGGACCACATAGCTGAGGATAGAACATGAGTGTTTCTCCCATAAACCCACGGCCCACTTTCAAAGACGATGCAACAGGTCAAGTTTCCCACTCTTACAAGCCACACTGACCTCTCGTGAACTGTACTGCCCAGGACCCATCAAGATGTCAGTGGTCCTTGGGTGCCACACACCGCACCACACACAGTACCTGGGGGTTTGTTGGTTTTTTCTTGTTTGTTTTCTTCAACAGGGTTTCATGTGTCTTTGGAGGATGACCTTCACCTTGAGCTTCTGACCCTCCTGCCTCTACCTCTTGAGTCTAGGCTTATAGGCTTGTTCCAAAACACCCAGTTAATGTGATCCTGGGGATTTCTCTCAAGGCTCCACACAGACACTCTACCAACCGAACCACATCCCCAGCCCCACACAGCTCTTCTCTTCATACATAAACAGTTTCTCATTGGGTCACAGCCTTAGATCACCCCAGCTCTCAGTTGGAATTACAAGTCATACAGGCACAGCCCAGCAGGCACAGTGAGAGAGTAGTGTGGCCCTCCATGCTCAGTCCCCTAGACACATGCCAGTGGCTGTTTTCATAGCAGGGATACTGCTAGCCAATGACTTCTGACCACCCCTTCCGGTGAGATGACGTCCAGCTGGTATCTATCTACTACCGTAGCATCCATATGAGGATGTTTAGCCAGATGTGTGTTCGTTTCATGCTTTTCACATCTGCATCAAATATACCTTTGGAAGACTGCCTTTTTATGGGGAAGAAGGCAGGAAACCCAGAGTCTGTTTATCTCCCTCCCTGTGTCTGTCTTTAGAGTACAGAGTGGGACCTGACATATGGTAGACTTCCTATCATTGTTTCTTTTTTAAAACAGGGACATGAATCAACGTTATGTGATCAATAGAGGACATACAAAAATAATTGAAAGTCTAAATGGAGAACCACACATTGTATATCACAGTATGAAAGTCTAAATGGAGAACTACACATTGTATATTACAGTATAGATAAAAGATATACAATATGTACATTAAATATATGTATGTATGTGATGCATGTGACTGACAGGTTTAGAAACTTGCTCAAGCTCACAACCCCAGTAAGGACCTGAGAGAGGACTTTGAACTCAGTTGTAGAGTTCCAAATGTTTAACTTGTATTTGAAATTAGCAGACTTTTGTGTCTCTTTAAATTTTATTTATTTATTGTGGTGTGTGTGTGTATGTGTGTGTGTGTGTGTGTGTGTGTGTGTCCTATGAGGATGACATTTACTAGCATGCTGATGGCCCCTCAGGGGTCCAGGCTCCCTCCAGGGTTGTAAATATGCTTGACGTTGTCCACTTCATCCTGAAAACTGAGCTCAATGCTCAGTGCTCTGCTCCCTCCCAGTCATGATCCTCCTTGACCAGGCCATCCCCAAGGTGTTCTGAGGGTTCTCAAGGGACATTTTTGTCCCCCTAACTCTTCCATCACTCCTCCTGCTAGTCCTTTGTGCCCACCTTATCTCCAGATATCATGGCAAGTACTGTCAGGCTCAGCCATGCTTCAAATCCTGGCTCAGCCACATGCCTTAGAGAAGTTCCCTGGGCGGTTTATGTCTTGGTTTACCTCTCTATGTGACAGGATAACAGAGCCTTCCTGACAGAGAGGTGGCAAGGACTCTCTGGGCTCCATCCATGCAGGCACCAAGAATAGTGATCAAAGCAGAGTCCAGGGTACTAGAGCAGTTAAAGGGTTTTGTCCCTGCCCGGCCACATCTGTGTGACTTTGTCAACTGTCCTCTGTTGAATATTCATAATAATCACACCTGCATTATTGGACACATGTTATGGACTTAGTTTAACCAAGTACCTAGGATGCTACAAGGTATACCCTATACCTTCAGTCAATTTAGCTGCTTTTAAAGTTGTCGTTTGTTTGTTTTTAGAGATGGGACTTTCTCTTTGAAACCAAGGTTGGTCAGAAACTCAAAATGTAACTCAGACTAGCCTGGAACTTCTATTCCAGCCTCCATAGTACTTACTCACTAGATGAGCCACCACACCCAGCTAATGTCACTACTATGAATTTCAGTCATATTCTTCTTTACCAGCATGGGGAGTTGACCCACTCTGGAGGAAGCTTGCTGAATGTCTGTTAAAGGCTCATCCTGACAGGGGCAGGAACCCTTTCCAGCAAGGCTCAAATATCCCTAGGAAACTTTCATTCTGCCCACATGAGTTCCCAGGCGAGTTCTTGGTGAGAACTTCCCCAGTTGCAGGGAGACAGTTCTTTGCATTTTGTAGTGAACAGAGCCTGACTTCTCTAATGGGCAGAGCTCCTCAGCAGACAATCTGGGGTTGTCTCCCTAAGGACTTTCCCCTCTATTCCTCGATGAATGTTCCAGAAACAAACCCCTCTCTGGATGCATTGTTGGAAGTCCAGTTCCCTGACCTACATGGAACTGTGTCTTGGGTTTTAAGAGCCGTTGGCTTTCACAGCTGGTTCACAGCATGTTATTCTCATAAAGCCCATCTTAATTGAAACTGTGACTGGTGAACTGTATCTAAATTTAGAAAACCTCCTCTGAGGAGGAAATGAAACCTTTGCAGCAGGGGTGGAGTGGTGGAGGCCATGGGAGTTGTCTTACGTAACCCCGACAAGAGAATACCTGGGTTATGCAACCATACTCCATGCAGATGCTGAAACTGGGAGGTCAGTTTTGAACAATGCAATTCAGGCTTTTTGTTGTTGTTTTTGTTACAAAAATGAGCCTTAGGAATCCCCAGCTTCCTTATCCATGCTCCAGACAGATAGGGCTCTGGTCTTCCTTTCCCATAGGATGCATCTATGAGGACCCAGGAGCATCTTCTTGGTAGACTTCCTACTTCCCTAATGATAGCCTCCCACATCACTGAAAATGTAAACCTGTATGTATGTAAAGCTAATCATGTGTCTGTGGTTAAGAATGTCATAGAGTATACTAATATAAACTTAGTCTATGTCAGTCACTCTGAATGACTTATGTTAAAACATTGTATTTCTTTTTTTAGTGTGTGTGTGTGTGTGTGTGTGTGTGTGTGTGTGTGTGTGTGTGTATTCCAGGATTCCATATGTAACACCTGCACATGGAGGTCATAGGACAAACTTCAGGAGTCTTCCCACCATGTGAGTCCTGGGGATTGGACTCAGTTATCAGGCTTAATGACAACTTTACTCACTGGCTCATCCCACTGGTCCCCAGTGTGACTTCCTAGAGTAATCAAGTGATGCGGTACACATCAGATGTAGGAGGTTGCTGCCTATGCAATACCAGCATACTAACTGATGGGAACACCTTTTCTTCTTTTTTAAAGAGAAGGAATGAATTGTAAAACTACAGCATAGTCGATAGATACATCATGGGTTAGCACCAAGCTTCAGGTTATATTCATAATTGTGTGCATTGTACCACATCTTGATGCAAAAGGTGTGTTTGGAGCAGCACCACCAGAAACACATTCAAAATATGTTACACTGTGAAGCTGTAGTGTTTTGACAAAACTAGGTGATTTTCAGCTCTATTATAGTCTTATGGGGACTATTCTTCCATATGCTATTCATTGTTCAAAACATCATGATATAGTCTACAAACAGTTTTCTCTTCTCTTAGAAATATGTATGCAAATTAAGTCCCCCAAGTAGCACAGTTCACCAAGGTAAGCATACAAACAATGTGTAATAAAGATACAGGCTTACAACGTAGTGTCTCAAACCCCAGAGCTCTGCAGGAAACACAGAAGGGAAGGAAGCCAGCACTCCACCCGTGCCTGGCAGCCATGCACAGAGCCAGCTTTGTGTATAAAGGTGTCCCGCCACCAGCTCCATCAGACAGCAGCTTCTTCTTCTGGTTAATGTACTCTTGGAGGAGCAAGGGCAGCTGTGCATCTGTGTAGAAAATGGCATTGCGGCCATTTGGAAGCTGTGCAGAGATAGAGGAAGTTACATAGCATGCCACAGGACACAGGTGCTGAATTCATTTTTCCCAAGCAGACGGCAGCTTGGGTGCCAAGAGATGAAAAGATGGGCAGACAGGAGTGGGATGGGGATATGGAGGCCACATTGGAGACCGCTGCCCAGTATGGAAAAAAGAAACAGAAGCGCCTTGCTGTATATGAGTACCCAGCTCCTCCTGCTTTCAGTCCTTTCCAGTTCCATCATGTCACCCTTCTCCCTGGAGGTGGAAAGTGCCCTGGCTTCCCCACCATGTAGCCTAGGTCTCCACCCCTTGCACCTCTGGCTGAAAGTTCTACCACGAGTGTCTCTAAACAGTACTGCCATCTTCCCTCCCCTGACTCCATCCTGCTTCTCTAGCTATATTTCCAAATCTCCGAAAATCTTCACTTGAGGACTGGGCTCTGCACCTTAAAAAATAATTGCTGTAAAGAGGGCTGAGGAGGAGGCTCAGTCATGTGCTTAGGCTGTGTTCAGTCTCCAGCCTATGTGAAATAAAGCCAGGAATGGTAGCACATGCTTGCAATCGCAGCACCAGAAAGACAGAGACAGGCAGATCTTGGGCTCCCTGGCTCACCAGCCAAGCCTACTTTGTCATTTCTAGACCATGAGACCTTGTCTCAGAATCACTTGCTACCACACATACATGCACACACACGAACACACACACACACACACACACACACACACACACACACTTTGCTGCATGCTCCAGGGCCCGGCTGCCTTAGGCATGTGCAGCTGAGCTGCTCTCACAGATGGTTCTAAGGTGCAAGGGTGGAGTTGGATGCTCAAAGGAGTACTCACCCTGTCCCTGCTTGCTGTCGTGGCACTGTTTTATTTTTCTCAAAGGTGGGCTCCCCACTTTCCACAGCAGCATGTAATGATGACCCCAGGATACACTTCCTTCAGCTGTCTTAGTTCTAAGCACGTGGCTGCTTTGGGGTCCTTCACACCAAAAAGCTGATAGCCAATTCTGGAAAGTACCTGAGTCCGCACAACAATATCTTACACTTTAGCTTCTTTCTTCCCTTGATGCTGTGATAATATACTCTGGCAAAAGCAACTTCACGGAGAAGGGATAATTTTAGCTCACTGTCTGAGGTGCAGCCCTCCATGGCAGGGAAGTCAAGGCAGTAGGGACTTGAAGCAACTGGTTATGTTATGTCCTCAGTAAGAAGACAGCAGTCAGAGCATTCATCCTGCTCAACTTGCTATCTTCTGTCCAAAGTTAAGATGTGTCTTCCCATATCAATTAATGTGATCAAGATAATCCCCCTCAGACATGTCTAGATGCACATCTCCCAGGCAGTTCTAGGTGCTGTCAGGTTGACAGTCCACAGCAGCCATCATACCTTATGCTCACTCTACTCCTGGAAATGCACTCTCATCTACTTCCTCAAATATACATCATCTGGTATCTTGCCATGTATTTATCTAAGCCTCCTTGAAAGTGGGATTTGACATAACCAGAATTCTATCACCCATAACTAGTGTGTTTATAAGTGAACATACATATATAGTATCTGTAGCAAACTGTCTGCTAAATGGAAACATGCAAATTTTTTCCAGACAACACAATTTGGTGGAATTATCCCAAAAGATGAATGGAATCCAAGTCACGGTACTTTGGGTAACAGTATCACAAGCAGTAGAGGGGTTTAGACCTACAGTTCTCAACCCGTGGGTCTCCCTTTGGGGGTTCAACAACCAGTTCATAGGAATCTCATATCAGATATCAGATATCCTGCATATCAGATACTTACATTACAATTCATAATAGTAGCAAAATTATAGTTACGAAGTAGCAACAAAGTAGTTGTACAGTTGTGTAGCAGTAGGAACCACTTGTTTGGACCCTGGGTTTCCACAGAAGAGGAATTCAGATCTAGGTATGTACAAGGAGCTTCAGTTGCAGGCAGCAACCAAAATTCAAGTCCTTGTAGCTTAAACACATCTACTCCTGGGATAATTATCAATCTGTAACCAAAATAACGACTGCATTTCTGATAATGGGAGCTCTTGAGCAATCTACTGAGTGGCTGTGAGAGACAAGAACCATACGGGGCCTCTGCAGGCACTAGGCAAGGTGTTCTGAGAGCCTGTTCCCTCCTGGTCTTTCCCAATGGGCCATTAGAGAGGAGGACTTTTCCCCAGTTAACTGAGATGAAAGTTTCTGCAGTTGTTCTACAAGCGAACAGGGTTTTAATATTTCCTGAAACCACAGGGCTGCTTCATGTCCAGTAATTGAAACAGCTTATGATCCTCAATGCCAGCATGCAGTGCCCCCCCACAGTGACTAACAGTCCTGGGGGAACAGAAACACGTGTGGGGAAATTAGGCCATGTATGTTTGCAAGCTCTGGTCTAGCTCTGTAAATGCTAGCTGGCCCCAGTGGCATTTTCTTTTCTTTACTTCCTTCTTTCTCTTTTTTAATTGAAATGTTTTCATTCTCCCCTGCACCTTAGAGAGGTACTATGTAGATGTATTCTGCACAGATTCCTGGGAGACTTAGGTAATAGTCACTGTGTCCGTCTATGCATCCATATTATTTGTGGTATCCAGAGCCTATGGTTTTGGTGACAAGCCTCAGTCCTTTTTAATTGGCTTTTCTTTCTCCCTGACACTCATGAAATTGCTTTTATTGGAGGCTGTGGTCTCCTAATCATGGCTTCTGGATTGGGGGTTTTATGGGCAGATCAAGGACAACTCATTGAGAGCGAGTCATGGGAGAGAGGGGAATTTGACCTTGGCAAACAGAGGGCCATGTTTGCACACTGTGCTCAGAGGCTGAGGCAGGCAATGAGTTTTCATTAGTTGATGCAATAAACAGACAGATCTGTGGAAGAAACAGGCCGAGCTCTTTTTTGTATGCTGAAGGGGCTTTGGTTTAACTTTTGGAGCATTCTTCAACCTGTAGTTGCCAGATTAAAAACAAAACCAAACAGACCTGTAACTTTTAAAGAAGTTTGTTTTCTTGGCCAAGACAGTTACACCTTGTCAACTTACAGTCAGAAGTAAGTAAGTATGTATGTATGTATGTATTAATGTATACGTGTGTGTGTATGCACGTGCGTGCGTGCGTGCATGTCTTATGATGAAATAAGTAAAATTGCTGTAAGTTTATCTTTAATAGAAGTAAGGAAGGAAGTAAAAATATTTATATTCTTTCTACTCAGAGAAAAATGCTGTTAAGATGTAGTGTATTTCTTTTGAGGTATATAAACACACACCTGCATTTATTTTATGTTGAAGGATTCACTTTGGTTTTTTTCTTAAGATTTATTTTTATTTATGTTTCTGTGTATGTATGCATGATTGTGCATGTAGAGCCCCATGGAGGTAGAAGAGGGCACCAGATCCCATCAGAGCTGAAGCTGGAGTGGTTGTAAGTTCCCTGATGTGGGAACCAGACTAGGGTCCTTTGAGACAGTAATACCCATTATTAATCCTTGAGACATCTCCCATCCCTGATTCCCACTGGCGTAGCTCTGTCTATTCCATGTTTTCTTCTTAATGCATCTCTATGCAGAAAGAGATGTAAATCACTAACATTAATGGTAATGAACATTTAATACTACATCATTGCCTTACTATTCTGTTGCCATGACAAACACCACCATGAAGGCAACTTATAGAAGGAAGCACCTAATGGGATCTTACCATTTCAGAAGATGAGTCCAGCAATACCATCATGGTAGTGGGCACAGCAGCAGACAGCTAGGTGAGCAGGCAGGCAGGCATGGTGCTGGAGCAGTAGCTTAGAGCTTATGTCTGATCCATAAAACAAGGCAGAGAGAGAAAGAGAAAGGAGAGACAGAGAAAAAGAAAGAGATATGGAGGCTGGGAATGGAATGGGCTTTGACTCCTAGTGACATACCTTCTCCAAGGCCACACCTCCTAATCCTTCCCAAACAGTTGTACCAACAGGGGACCAAGCATTCAAATATATGATCCCAAGGGGATAATTCCAACTACCACAATCAGATATTACTTATTAAATTATCTAGTTTTTAAATTTGGATCATGTGTCAGTCAACCAGTGTTATAACAGAGCTGTGTAAACCATACCAGAATCTCAATGTCATACAGAACTCACCCTTAATTTCTTGCTCCTAAGTTTGTACGATGGCTGAGATGAGCTCGACTGATGGTGGGGCAGGTGAGAGAGCCTGTGCCATGTTTCTCTCTTGTGCCTTTTGGAGTTGTCTCATAGTGACACTAACTAGCGCTGTATATTCTCATGGTGGCAATGGAAGTACAGGACTGCACGTCCATCCACATTAGTATTGCTCAAGCCTTAGAAGGCATTTGGGGGCATGACTGCTTCATTGGTCAAAGTAAGATACATGCTCAAATTTGGTCCCCAGCCTTGGGTCAAGGGGAAGAAAGTACCCTGGGTCTAGGAGAAGATATTCAACAGACAGTAAATCTAAACCTATTCTACCACAAGTTGTCTCCATCTCTCATTAATGAAAGTGTTTTCACTAAGCCTTCCATTCATACCATTTATACACCCAATTTACCTTTAAAGGATAAATTAACATAAGCAAAATTTGGTCAATGCATTATATAAAATTCTTATTTTTATTTTTAGCCAGACATCTCTAGTTAGCTAAGTGGTTTGTGGGATGATTTTTTTTGAGGGAGTGGTGTTCAGCAAGCTAAAAATGAAACAAGACTAAAGATCTAGATTTTGTTGAAAAGGGATATAAAGCTCTCGGAACAATTGCCCACCTGCCTTACTGCCAATCAAAGTCATCTCAGCCATCATGTAACCCCAGGGCAAGAAAGGAGAGGTGAGCTCTGTATGTCACTGAGATTCTGGAGTGGTTACACAGCTATATTATGGCAATAGTTGACTGACACACAATCAGTCAATTGGAATTTACATGTAACCTTTTAGATTTTGTGAATTAAGAAGCCCAAATACATTCTAATAGAGAACCAAGGACAAAGTACTTGGCTGATCCTAGAATGCTGTGTTACTGAATTTACACAGAAAAAAATCCGAGCTTCTAAGTGTATTTAAGAGTTACTTATTCATACATATGTACATCATATACATATATGTGCACATAAACAGTACCTTGTTAATTCTTACAAAACTTTTTAAAATACATATACATTGAAGCTAGAAAATGCAGGATGATTGTTTTACAGCGTGGATGGGTAAAACATTCCCTGGATTTCAAAGCAGGGAGAGTGTGTTTCCTGCTAACTCACACACTATACAGAGACAGGAGCTGATATCTGATACATTCCTGTCTTTTTTCCTTCTGGAGGAACTTTTTGGTTCTTCCTGCTTTAGTCTCTTTCTCCTTTTCATTTGCTCATTGAATTTTTAACTGTCCAAAAAGAAAAAAGGAAAGGGAAAATGAAAGAAAAGAAAAATCCTACATCGTATGTACACATGCACATATACACCCATGAGTGTGTCCACTCCTTCCTGAATGTAAGTATCTATTTACAGAGTGGTTTCTCCCCTCGTTAAGGCAATCAATCCTTCCTTCTGTGGACATTTACAAGAACACTGTGGCTTCTAATAGATAAATGTTTGGGGTAGACTCAACCCGAGGGAATATTGAGAAGGCAGAGGATTCTTGGTGTATTTCCAGCCACTGATTGGAACCTTTTAGCATTTTAAAAGATTATTAATTGGTGTGGGGGGCTGCTGCTAGAGAAAGAAACCCAGGGCCTCAGTCTCTCTTGCTAAGCAATCATTCTACCACTGAGCTACATTCACAACCCATTTAACTTTCAGCAGCAGGAAAACCACCCCAAACCTTGAGTCCTCCAATTCTGACATCATGTGGCACCCACTAACAAAACATGAGGGCAAAATCAATCCCTGCTGCTTTTACCATCAGCCCATCGAGGCATTTGATTTCAAGAAATGGTAAACAGTTTATGGCAGCTTCAGCCAAGAGGGATTCATTTCCCTGCCTTAACAAGCAGTCTAGAAGTGGCACAGTCTTGGTTGGCTCAGTGGTCAAGCAGGGATACCATTTCTACTGATTGTTTTAGTGTCTCTCCCACGGTCACTGGAGGAGGTGCCCGAAGCTACAAGGATTACATCTGAGTTTACAGCACAGAGGAGAAGGGAAAAGGCAATGTTGTAACTTCCCCTCCTCCCCCAACTGCCCCCTCCACACACACACACAGAGAGAGAGAGAGAGAGAGAGAGAGAGAGAGAGAGAGAGAGAGAGAGAGAGAGAGAGCCATTCCCTGTCCAACAGAGCTCATTTTACATCTCATTGTCCATTCCTATCCCTAGTTATATTGAAGAGTGGGAAAATGAGCATTAAGTTCTAATTTATTATGTGTATGATGTGTATATGCACATGGGTGAGTGCATGCCATAGTACGTGTGTGGTGATCAGAGGACAATTTCGTGGAGTTGGTTACCTTCTTCTAACTTGGTATGGGTTCTGGGGATCAAACTCATGTCATCAGGCTTGAGTGGCAAGTACTTCTACCTAATGAGCCACCTCACCAGTCCATAAAATGACAACTTGATGTTATCTCTGTTTTACTGTTGCACCCTTTTATTCAGAAGCCTCATCCTAGGGCGACTCTGTTCTGATCTGGATCCTTTCCCTTCTGATAACTCCAACTGACTGCCATAGAGGGGTTTCCCCAGTCAGTTTTTGCTGGATGTTGTGAATGTCCAATTTGATGATGTTTTGCTAACCATCCATCCATCCATCCATCCATCCATCCATCCATCCATCCACTACTTGGTATTTATTATTTTACTTTGGCCTACTGTGTACTTAGTTGTCTTAGTTTGCTTTCTATTACTGTGATAAACATGATGACCAAAAGCAACATGGGGAGGAAACTTTGGCTTATAAGTTCCCGCTTATTGTCCATTGAGGGGAGCCGAGGAAGGACCTTGAGGCAGGGACTGAAGCAGAAGCCATGGGGGAACACTGCTCAGCCTGTTATACCATCCAGAACTACCTGGCATTGCCTGTGGTGAGCTTGGCCCTCCCTCTTCATTCATTAATCAAGAACATATCCCCATAGACTTGCCTATAGGCAATCCGATGAAGGCATTTTCTCACTTGACATTCCCCATCCCAGCTAACTAAGGCTTGTGTCAAGTTGACAAAAACCCAATCAGGGCATTAGTAAACTCACTCTCAAAACTGGCATTGTAGCTCAGTCTCCAAACCACACAAAATGAAATATCCAAGAGCTTTCAAGTCTGTGAGAATGGACCCATCTAACAGATTTTCTGAGCCAGGGCTTTCTTGGGATCTGAAGCTGGGGTGGAGGCGAGACTAGTCCCAAGAGGAAACTTTCAGAATACGTTCCTTTGAAACTCCTAGGGTTCTGCTGGCCAGGGGATTCCTTCCTGTCTGCTGATTTCTCCTGATTGTACTAGCACCTTTTAATTATGAAGAGTGTCTACATAGGATGTTTTTTACTTAGCTGCGTTAGTAACCTCAGAGCAGCCCACATGCTGCTGTTTCCATGAGCAGCATCAGAAAAACAAACTAGACACAAGTCTCTTCTTAGTTGTCTTTCCAGTGAAGAAACTAAGGTTCAAAAAGGTCATATATTTGGCTCCAAGGTGCTCAAAGCCTAGCCTTGAACCCAATCTGTCTTATCCTGAAGTTGGGTTATTTTTTTATTAGTATATACATTTCATATATTAAACAATTTTGTTTATGTGCATAATATTTTTATCACTCTACTTCCTGTCACTCTCTCTTATGTCTCTCCCACTCCTGTTGATCTCTTCTCTTCCCATCTATAGGTACTAATGTTTTCACCTCTTTTATTTAATGACCCAATGGTTATATTAGGGCTTGATAGGAGCATGGACACCTTTCCACTACTGAAGGAAATGTCTCTCTCCCCACCAGTATTCACTAATTGTACATATCCTCAAGGACGAGATGTGCCATATGAGCTCTTCCTTGCCCACAACAGCATGTTGATAGCCCAACCATGTGCAGATCTTGCATGGTGGACCACAACTGTCGTAAGTTTCAGGGATACCATGGCCATGCCATTCCTCAAAGTCAGCATTCCATAGTAACCCGCACTCACCCCATATACACATTCCTTTCATCTCTTACAGTCTTCCTGCCAATCTTTTTCAATGTTCCCCTAGCCTTGGGGAATGAAATAAATGTCCTGCTTCTGACTGAGCATTCAACTGTCATTTAGTCTAGTCATATTGGCCAATTATGAGCCTCTGCACTTAACCCTGCCCATTGCCAGAAAAAGCTTCTCTGATTAAAGCTGACAGCAGCAATAACCTATAGGCACAAATATAGTTATTTAGAAGGCAATTTGATAGACATGCTATGTTTACTTAACAAAATAGAAGCCGTCACTTCTCCATTAGAGTCTATGACAGTTCCCAGCCACATGATTTTGACCAGGTTTACAGTACCAGATAAAAAGTTCTTCCTCTGGAACAGGCCTCATAGCAAAGCAAAAAGTGGTTGGGTGCCTCAGTAACAGACTCAGTCATTAGTACCATTGGGAAGATCCTGTTAAGGCATTGTTCTTAACCTCAGCTTCAACAAGGGGTAAAATCCTGTCCCCACCTTCTCTCTTCTCATTTAAATACATCTTATGTAACCCTCCTTTTCACTTTGTGAGCTTGAGGAAACTGAATCTGAAACATGACACAGCCTGTCCATGCAACGGAATGACACTTCATTGTGAAGTAAAACCTGGAACTAAGATTGCCTTCCAACTCATTTGGAAGCATTGGGTTTTTAAACGTCCTAGGTCTATGACCTGAGGAAACATTCAGGTTAGTCCACTGAAAATATTCCATGCTCCCTGAAGCTGACCTCTGCTCCAGCCTTCTGCTGTGCTGAGCATTGTTTGAGGATCTTCCAGGAGTGTTTCCAGCACTGTCTTCAAGCATGGCAGCTCTCCACTCTTCCCTTCAGCTGCTCTCGCCAGCTAAAGCTTCCAAATGTGGAAGCAAAAGGCCAGGCTGAGGAAAAGTGTCAAATGAACAATCACCACTGTTACTTCTGCCATCTGGGAAATTTCCCCTGATTTCCTTTTTCATAACAGAGTTATGGTTCACCATTATTGGCTTTATTTATCTATTTATTTATTTATTGGCTCAAAATGATTGTGGTTGAGTGCTAGGAAAGGAGCTTAATGTAAATTCATCATTTAAATGCTGTGTGTCATTAGAACAAAACTGAGCTCAACCATGGCCTCCTGACTGTTGGGCATTGCCAGTCTTGCTGGGGAGAAGGAGGCCTAAGTAGAATAGAGTTTGGAAGCAAAGTTGTAGACCCTAGACCTATTTATCTATGGAAGAGGAGACCACAACCCAAGTAATTTACTCAAGGCTCTGAACTCTTTCGAAGGAGCAGAATAAGGGCTAGGAGGGTAGTTCAGTTGGTAAATGCAAGCAAGAGACCCAGAGTTAGATCCCCAGGACCTATATAAAACAGCTGGGTGTGGTGGCATGCTCTCACCGTCCCAGCACTGGGACATGGAGACTGGCAGTTCCCTGGGGCTTGGGTGCCAGTCAGCCCAGCCTACATGGCAAGTTCTGTGTCAGTGAGAGATGCTCTCTTAAAGACTTGAATAGATGGAATCCTAAGGTTGACTTCTGATCTCCACACACATGACCTCACGCTTCAGCACACCACACACACACACACACACAGAGAGAGAGAGAGAGAGAGAGAGAGAGAGAGAGAGAGAGAGAGAGAGAGAGAGAGAGTTTCCTACGTTGTTTTTTCATAAAGTGGCACGTTGGTATTAATAAGCATTTTATGTCATTCCTCAGTAGGTGGCTGTGAGTATTAGGAGCATAGACCAGTCTCTTTGCTCATGCTCTGTGACCACTCTAGTTAACTGATGGGTTCCTTTTTTCAGACTGTGAGAATAATTATTGTGAAATACCATTTTATGATTAAAAATGTTCTACCTGGTCATAGTAGTTTCACAGTAATTACTTGTGGCAAATATCTTTTTTTTTTTTTCTTTAAGAAAATAAATGCTGAACAAATTGAAAGTCAGATCATTTTCCCGGCTCTCTTGCAAAAATAGTTGTGCAAGAGATGATTCAGTTTGGGGACATGAGACATTTTATATGTATTATACATTTAGTCTTGAGTATCCTTAATACCTATTCCTGTATGCTTTATGCTTTGTTTCTGTTACCATAATGAAGTACTCTGACTAAAGGCAGATTAGAGGAGGAATGATTTATTTTCTTATAATTTGAGGTTATTGCACATCACTTCAGGGAAGTGGAGACAGGAAACTTCAAGCAGCTAGCCACATCACATCCGATCAAGAGCAGAGAGAAAAATGAAGGCACCCAGGCTGCTGCTTGCTCAGGAGCTCCCTTCACTCTTACACAGCCCAAGACACTCGTCTGCCCCCTGCTTGCCCAGGAATGATGCTGTCCACAGTGCACTGGGTCTGTTCTGAAGACAGGCCAATCTGATGTGGACAGTCCCTCAACTGAGACTCCTTTCTCAGTTGGTCTAGGTTCTTCCTTGTTGAATGTTAGAACTAATCCACACACCACATCATAAAATAGCCCCTTTTGTAGTCAGAGCTGAACTGGTGTCCATCTTCCTTTCCAATCAACGTTTCTTTCATTCTGTTCTGCCTCCTGGGGAGATTTTAAGCCCCTAATTCTTTCATTAGCAGCCATAACTCCCCACTTCTTGGCTGGCTTGGGAGTTCTGGGTCTAGTGGTGTGACCCTGGGAAAGTTAATTTTTTTCTAAAGCCCCGTTAGAAAATAATGGGAAGAATAGTGTTGCCCCACAGGGTCATTATTGTGTGACTGAAATGAGAAAGCCACATCCCAGAACACAGCCTGTTGTATAATTACCATTTGGAAGCAAGTGTCCACTCTCCCTGTGTTACTGCCTTGACTGTAGCTTGCGGGTTTGCTCACAGCTTAACGAAAACTTTATGGGAACGTGTTGTCCACATCCTCATTCTGTTTCTTTTCTGGTTTTCATCTCTCTCTCTCTCTCTCTCTCTCTCTCTCTCTCTCTCTCTCTCTCTCTCTCACTCTCTCTCTCTCTCTCTCTCTCATTTATTTATTTATTAGGTGGGAAGACACACCATGGTGCATGTGTGAAGGTCAGAACTTACGAGAGTCAGTTGTTCCATTCCATCATGTGAGTTCTGGGGATTGAATTCAGGTCTAAAGGTTTGGCAGCAATCACCTTTACCCATTAATCCATTTTATAGTCTCTATATATCCCTGCAATCCCTGCCTGTGAATTCCTATGTTTGCTGAAATGGCTGATGCTTGGTGGTGGCAGTAAACTTGTAGAGTGTAAGCCAATTCAATAGAGACCTTTTTTTTCTAGAGACATCCCTTTGCCTTGGTATTAAATTGATTACTAACGGGGAGGGTACCACAGAACCAGCTTCTATGTTAAACTCTGCCTTTCTGAAAACACTACCTGTTATCTCTCCACTAGTTCATAAAGCTTTCAGGTCTATTCTGAGAACATTCCTAAAATCTAATTATCTTTGGTTATGGACGTGACAGGCTACCGTCACATTTAACTGCTTTGCAATTGCATCAAAATCGCAGCCAGGGCCAGTGATATAGCTCAGTTGTAAAGCATTAGTCTACCATGTTTGAAACCTTTGTTTCAACCCCTAGTTCTATAATAAATGAATAAATAAATGAAATATGACTGTATTTCCTCTACTTATTTTGTGTCACCTTCAAGTTTTTCTTTTTTATCCTGATGTTTTATATGATGTAGGTGGATCTCTCTCTCTCTCTTTCTCTGTGTATGTCTTTGTGTGTTTGTGTGTCTGTGGATGAACCAACCTATGTATGTGCTTAGAACAGGAAGATTTGTATCAATTCACACCTCACTACAGGAAAAGAAATTCAGTGATTTTCCCTTTGACTCAGGAATCAGTGGCTTTTGCTAACACCTGTGGACTAATGTTCAGCCCCACAACTCAGTGGAAACTGCACTATGGAAGACCATCGTTAACCTTGTTCTTGCTAAGATTACAGCTTCTGGGTCTCAGATTGACTTGATTTGATGAGTGCCTTAAAAGCTACAGCATTCAAGAAATTGCCAGCAGAATATAGTTCCCAAAGTACTGTGATTTAGAGTAGCTCCTGTTTGACTTGTATCTACAGTTGCCACAGTAGCTAGCGTAGAATCTTGCATCTAGATGTCTATTTAGTTTCAAGAGAGAAGAAACTGTTGCTGTGTGTATATATTTGACATAATCCTATTTTAATTTAAGAACATGAAATGACTCAATTCAAGTATTATTTTGTAGCCTTCAGAAAGTTTTGAAGCTCCTTGTAGGTGACTTTCATATTTCTTAAACTGTCTCCTGTGTATTTATTTCATCTTTTTTTCCCTGCTAGCATGAATTTGCTCCAGCATAGTTCAAATACACTACTGTATATAACTATGAAAGATCTTGGATTCTGTAAGTTACTATTTCACTTGTTTGTTTCTTTTCAGTATTTAAGGCTAATAATTACACATCTTCTAGTCACAATGATCTTACCTGTTCCTGGTCATTTTTTATTTAAATTAGAAACAAGTTTTTTTTTTTTTTTTTTTTTTTTACATGTCAATCCTAGTTCCCTCTCCCTCTCCTGTCCCCCACCAATTCCCTATCCCCTCTCCTTTCTGCTCCCCAGGGAGAGTGAGACCTTCCATGGGGGATTTTCAGAGTCTGTCATATCATTTGGAGCAGCGTCTAGGCCCTTCCCCATGTGTCTAGGCTGACAGAGTACCCACCTATGTGGAATGGGGTCCCAAAGTCCATACTAGGGATAAGTACTAATCCACTACCAAGGGCCCCATAGATTGCCCAGGCCTCCTAACTGACATCCACATTCAGGGGTTCTGGGTCAGTCCTATGCTGGTTTCTCAGCTATCAGCCTGGGGTCCATGAGCTCCCACTTGTTCAGATCTGCTGTTTCTGTGGGTTTCTCCAGCCTGTTCTTGACCCTTTTGCTCTTCGCTCTTCCCTCTGTGCAACTGGATTCCAGGAATTCAGCTCAGTGTTTAGCTGTGGGTGTCTGCTTCTGCTTCCATCAGCTACTGGATGAAGGCTCTAGGGTGGCATATAAGGTAATCATCAATCTCATTATCAGGGAAGAGCATTTAAGGTAGTCTCTCCACTATTGCTTAGATTGTTAGTTGGGGTCATCCTTGTAGGTCTCTGGACATTTTTCTAGTGTCAGATTTCTTGTTAAACCTATAATGACTCTCAATTAAGGTATCTTTTTTTGCTCTCCTCTGTTCTTCCCCCTACTCAATCTTCCTGATCCCTCATGTCCTCATCTCCCCTCCTTTTCTCCCCTTCTCTTTCTCCTGACTCCCCCTTCCCCACCTCCACCCCCACCCTTGTTCCCAATTTGCTCAGGAGATCTTGTTCTTTTCCCCTTCTCTGGGGGACCATGTATCTTTCTCTTAGGGTCTTCCTTGTTTCCTAGCTTCTCTGGCAGTGTGGATTGTAGGCTGGTGATCCTTTGTTTTATGTCTAAAATCCACATATGAGTGAGTACATACCATGTTTATCTTTTTACTGGGTTACCTCACTCAGGATGATTTCTTCTAGTTCTATCCATTTGCATTTCAAGATTCCTTTTTTTTTTTTTTTTTTTTTTTTTTCTGAGTAGTTCTCCATTGTGTAAATGTACCACATTTTTTTTATCCATTCTTCAGTTGAGGGGCATCTCCACATCCTCTCCAGCATAAACTATCCTTGGTGTTTTTGCCTTTAGTCATTCTAACAGGGGTAAGATGGTATCTCAGAGATGTTTTGATTTGCATTTCTCTGATAGCTAATGATGTTGAGCACTCTCTTAAGTGTCTTTTAGCCATTTTAGATTTCTCCATTGAGAATTCTCTAGTTCTGTACTTTTTAATAGGGTTATTTTATATTTTGGTGACTAGCTTCTTGAGTTCTTTGTATATTTTGGAGATCAGATTTCTGTCAGATGTGGGATTGGTGAAGATCTTTTCCCATTCTGTGGGCTGCTGTTTTGTTTTATGACTGTGTCTTTTGCCTTACAGAAGCTTCTCATTTTGAGGAGGCACCATTTATTAATTGTTGATCTCAGTGTCTGTGCTATTGGTGTTATGTTCAGGAAGCAGTCTCCTGTACCAATTAGTTCAAGGGTACCTCCCACTTTCTCTTCTAAGAGGTTCAGTGTGGCTGGATTTATGTTGACGTCTTTGGTCCATTTTGCACTTAAGTTTTGTGCATGGTGATAGATATGGATCTATCTGCAATTTACTACATGTCCAAATCCAGTTATGCTAGCACCATTTGTTGAAGATGCTTTCTTTTTTCTATTTTATAATTTTAGCTTCTTTGTCAAAAATCAGGTGTCTGTAGGTGTGTGGGTTAATATCGGGGTTTCAATTAGATTTCATTGGTCTACCTGTCTATTTTTGTGCCAATATCAAGCTGATTTCAAGACTATAGCTCTATAATAGAACTTGAAGTCAGGGATGGTGATGCCTCTGGAAGTTCCTTTATTGTACAGGGTTGTTTTGGCTCTCCTGGGTCTTTTTTTTTTTTAATATATAAACTTGAGTATTATTCTTTTAACCTGGTCATTTTTTTTTAATGTTCAGTTCTTTTCTTATCCAATTACATAGGCTACAACCTCCAATACAATGTTAAGTAAAAGTTAAATCCTTGTCCAATTCCAAATATTATCAAAAATGTTTCCTGCATTTCTCCTTTTTGCATAATATACATTCTTAGGAAGCAAGCCAATTTATTGTTATTATATTAAGTTAGCACTCCTGTTTTTTAAATGTTCCTATCAAGAACAGGAAGTGAAAACTGATGTGGTGGAACATATCTGGTACCCCTGGGAAGCAAAATTAAGGGGATTGCCTCGAGTTTGAGGTCAGCCTTGTCTAGATAATGAATTCTAGGGCATCAGATGCTAGCCACACAGAGAGATGCTGACTCAATCCTCCACCCTGAAAAAAAATTGGAAATTAAGTGACAAATTAATTTATTTATCTCCAATAATTAAATGGTCTTTATTCCTGTCATAAACAACACCTGATTGCCATAGTTCTGTCAATATACTGGAGTGTTTGTTAATATCGACTTTGTAAGTTTTTACACCAATATTACACATTCTTCTTTTAGTGCTCACTTTGGAATATGTGGAGAAATGTCTTAAATATAAGTTCTTGAATAGTTTTGATAACTTTGGCATTTTCGGCTCTGTGAAGCTGGATAGAAGTCCTTCATGGAACCACCTGGGTCTGGTCCCTTTTAGGGAAGAGACTCCCTACCAAGGATCCCCTTTTTATTCCTTTAAAGGAAATCAGTCTGTTTACATTTCCTCTTCTGGAGTCAGCTTAGGCCAATGCTACATATATACATATATACATATATACATATATACATATATACATATATACATATATACATATATACATATATACATATATACATATATACATATATACATATATACATATATACATATATACATATATACATATATACATATATACATATATACATATATACACATATACACATATATACACATATACACATATATACATATATACACATATATACATATATACACATATATACATATATACACATATATACATCATATATACATATATACATATATTTTAACATTGTCCCATTCATCTAGGTTTTCATGTGTGTTTGTCTTGATTTTAGTAAAGTAGTCTTTTATGGTTCCTGCTTAGATCTTGTAGTTGTTTCTTTAGAACATTTCTTACTGTGAATGTTTACTCCTCCCCTTTCCCTGATTAAGCTAGTTAGCAGATGGCTATCTTGCCCTCTAAAAGCTTTTAGTTCTATTTATTCTATTAGTGAGTTATTCCATTGCTCTACTACCTGATGTTATTTTTATTAATCACTTCCTGCAGCTCCTCCTCAGTTTATTTTTCCTATTCTAACCTCCAGTGCCCACATTTTCTGTGTTCTTTCTCTTACTGTTAGTATATCCAGGTTTCCAGTTTCCACTCAGTTACCTTTCAGTTGGCTGGCGTTTATCTTCTAGGAATTCCTCCAGAAGGGCTCTTGGGATTAGTATTCTCTGAGTTCCTGAATGTTAAAGCATATTGTCCTAAAATGTGATTAAGACTGTGTATAAAATTTTAAAAAATAGGAAGAGCTATAGTGTGGAGGTGGGCATTATGGGAGTGGGGCTGGATGGAGACAGATCTCCAGAAGTGCACTGTTGTTAAGGGTTTATGAAATTACCTCCTCTAAAATCTCCCTTCTCTTCTTTATGCAACCCACTTTACACTGCTGTTTGCTATATGTGTCCCTTAAAAAGAATCCTGGTGTGTGTCAGGGGCCTGAGAGATGGTTCAGTGGTGAAGAGCACCTACTGCTCTTCCAGGGGAGCCAAGTTCTGTTCTTGGCATGCATGTTGGGCAGCTCACAACCATAGCTCCAGCTCCCGAGGATTCAGTCCCCTCTTCTGGCCTTCATGGGCACACACACATGCACATGCATGAGAGCGCACACATGCACACTCTCGCGCGCACACACACACAAATAAAAATTTTTAATTTTTTTCTGTTTGTCTCCTGATTATACCAGAAATGGAAGATGACGGGCTTTTTCCTCTTAATTCTCAAGTTTGGATTATTTCCACATGAACTAGGGCAAGGACTGACTTGTGTTCACAGCAGAAGTCCACTTGTGTCATTTCAAACTTGGTTTTTTCAATTTAAAAAATTAAACACATACACATTATAGGGGATTTGGATCCTGAGAAGTATAAAAAGAAAATTAAAACCACCATTGCTGTTAAAATCTTGTATGTTTCTTTCTAATCCTTTTTTCATGCTTACATATTTTCTTTCCCTTAGGGAACTGGGATTTCTCTAAGTCCAGATTTTTTCCCCCACACAAGTGTTTCCCCATATCCCTAAGAAAAGGTCTTACTAACCATATGAAGTGTTTTATATTTCAGATTGGTAGAAATATAGGTGGCTCTATTTTTAAATTATAATTTGAACTATCCAGGTTGGCAAATTATAGTTTATAGACTAAACCCAGCCACTGGTGTTTGTTTTTATCCATAAGGTTTCTACTGGAACACAGTTATGCCTATTTATTTGTTTATGTATTATCAATGGCAGGCATATTGATAAAATGATGACATTGAGTAGTTTCATAAGAGACTGGCCAAGCCAAAACATAAACTACCAGCCTTTCAAATAAAAGTTTCCATTGAGTTGTATGACAGCAAAAATCTTTCCACATTTATTTCTGTGCACATATGCATATTTTCTCAGTATTGTCCCAAAGAAATGGAAGTATTTTGGTCAAAGGGGTGTGAATATCTTCATGGCATTGCTAACTGTCCATCAGAAAAGTTAATACACTATTAATTCTTATGAGAAAGCGCAGATCTGTCCCTTTGCTCACAGCCATGATGACAATGAGCACAATCTTATTTGTGTGTGGGTAAGGGCTGTGGACAAGCAAGTGTAAGTGGATGCAGAGGCAAGAGGACATCCTCAGGTGTCATTCTTGGGTGCATCCACCTTTTTTTGAGATGGGGACTTTGACTGGCAGTGAACTCACTAAGTAAGCTAGACTGGCTACAAGGTTAGCCTCAGGCTCTGCCTGTTATAGTTTCCCTAGAACTAAGGTTACTAACACACTCCACACCCAGATTTTTTTAAAGTGGATTCTAGGGCTGGAATTCAGATCCTTATGCTTGCAAGCAAGCAATTTACCAACTCAGCTATCTCCCCAGCCCATAATGTCTTGTTTCTTCCTGGATATTGATGAGGTGAGATGTTCCTTTGTTATTACCACCGGCTCCATTTTGATTGACCCATTCATGCCTTTTGCCTGTTTCCAGGTTGGGAGGTGGTGGTCCTCTCTTGTTGGCATGGGAGACCCATTTATACATAATGGGAATTGTGCTCTTGATGCTTTGAGTATCGCTTTTTCTCAAGACAGTGGTACTGTAGGGTTGGTTCTCACAGTTGATAGGACCCCATTCCTCTAAGGTAGTTTGGCATCTCTCACAGTTGTTCTCTCTCTCTCTCTCTCTCTCTCTCTCTCTCTCTCTCTCTCTCTCTCTCTGTGTGTGTGTGTGTGTGTGTATGTGTGTGTGTATGTGTGTGTGTGCGCGCGCAGGTGCACTATGTGCACATACATGTGGAGACCAGAGAACAACCTTGGCAGTCCTTCCTGGAATGCCAGCTACCTTCTTTGTTTGTTTTTTTTCAGACAATCTCCTACTAGCCTTCTCTATGCTTGCTGACTGGGGAGCCTTGAGGGTCCACCTGCTCTGCCTCCTAGCATTGGGACTGAGAGTGTGGGCTAACACACATACCTGTGGTGTTGCTTTGAAGGGACCCCCTGAAGTATGTTCAGGAGGGAAACCAAATGGCTGAGGCCCTGCCACTTTCAATGCAAACTCACTTCCCTCCTCACCCTCCAAATTCCTTTCCCTCCCTTAATCTGAGAATCTGGCATCAGAAGGAAGTGTCTTGTTTTTTCTTTGCTTTGCTTAGGCCTAGAATTAATACAGCATTTCTTCAAGACAGACCCCCCCCCCCACTGCTTTCCCCAAGAAGTCCTTAAATCAGTTCCATGCACGAAGAGCCCAGTAACAAGCATCATTTTGTTTGTGGCAAGCATTATTTCTGAATACACCGCATTTGTGTGTGTGTGTGTGTGTGTGTGTCTGTGTGTGTATGTGGTGTGTGCATGCGTGTGTTCAGACACTGTGTAATGAGCTGTTAAAAGTGTTAATCACCATGATGAGTTAAATTGCCCCCTCAAAAAACTGCTCCAGGCCTCAGACTTTCAAATAAAAACTGTGACTTGGGATAGGCTTCTTGGCTGAGAAGAGTCCACAGAAAGGTTCCTCCAAGACACATGGATGTTCCTTATGTGTTGAGAGACATAAGCTGCCTGGGTTGCTAGGGTAACACTGGGTCGGGAAGCTTCAGTGGGGTTTGCAGACAAGCATGTGCACTAGACTTGCTTGGTCTTCTTTAGAGTCCCCATGCTCCAGGGCAGTGTGATAGTAGCAGGAGTCTTGTGTCAGAGCCAGAGGTGTTTGACATTGAACTTTGCCACCACCAGTGGCCTCTACTCCGAGTTCTGTACATGTCAATGTATGAGTGTTGGTATGTATGTGTTTGTGTATGTAGGTACATGTGTGTATGGGTGTGCCAGCATATGTATGCATGTGGGCATAGGTCAGAGGACAGCCTCAATTGTTGTTCCCAAGGTGGCATACGCCTTGTTTTGGAGACAGAGTCCCTCACTACCTGGAACTTGTTAAATGGGCTAGACAGGCTTGCCAGGGAGTCCAAAGGTTCCACCTGCCCATGCCTTTCCATTGCTAGGATTGTAAGCACACAATACTGTGCCCTCGCTTGTTTTGAAGTGGGTTCCAAGTATCATACTGGGGTCTTGATGCTTGCATGGCAAGCACTTTGCTGACTAAATGGTCACCAAGCCTACAACTTTGACACATTTATATCCTTCCCTTTGAGTATGACCTGGAGCCATCTCAAGTTTAACTTCTTGCATGAAATCTGTATAATATATGTGGAAACACAACCATTGTCTCTATTGTATGGTGGAATAAATTAAGGTTCCAAGACCCTTTGTGTACTGATGTGCATCATATGGCTGATGTAGGTCAGCATTTAAATATGAACCAGGGCTTAGTTTACTCTAGTACTTCCAGACTTAGGAATGGTGAAATGCAGTTGAGATACCCCACAGTTTCCAGCTGGTCTCTCTTCATTCTGGAGATAGTTTCTGCCATCAAGAAAGCTGATATCTATTGCATTCTCACAGTGGTCCAGCCATTTGTCTGGGTGCCTTCCATATAGCCTATGGTATTAGCCAAAATGCATGTGACAGAGAAGCTGTGGCTATCATCACAGCATTAGGAGTGGTGCCTCCAGAAGCATCCTCATGGGACATAGCACTACTGCTTACAAGCTTGGCAGAATGAGAACTTGGTCCTGTGTGGCTCCAGTCCTGGGGATGTGACATCCAGTAGCCTTGGCTTACTTATAGTTTGAAAGTTCTGAAAGTCAATTTTTTTTCAAGTGCTAGGCATGGTCCCCAGAGCCTGGTGCTTTCTGGCAAGTATTCTGCTTCCGAGCTTATGCCCCCAGCCTAAGGGTCAGCTTTCTGAGGAAATTATATATACGGATAGGAGGTTTGGAAAATGACACCCCAAGTTTTGAGGATTTAGACTTTCCAGGTAAGCTCTTCTTGACTGTGTTTGGAGATTGAGGCTGTTCAGCGTAGGTGTTATTTAAGCTATGGCCACCACTAAAATGGAAAGGGGAGGGCTGGTCTGCTCTCTGTCATCATCTTCTCCTCCCGATCCCACCTGTGCCCTGGGGACCTGTGCCCTGGATGTGCCAAAGGTCACAAGTTGCTATCCCATCCCACAGATTAAAAGGAAATGCAACAGCTCCTAGACAAACAGGTCTTCTATTGGAGAATTGGAGAGAGGGTCTTGTATAGCTGAAGCTGCAAGCCTCAAATTCAGTATGTAGCCTAAGATGACCTTGAACTTCTGATCCTCCTGTTTCCACCTCCCAAGTGCTAGGATGACAAGTGTGTACCATCATGCCCAGTTCATAGAGTGCTGCAGATGGGACCCATGGTTTCCTGCATGCTAGACAAGCACTGTACCAGTATCCCCAGTCCATGGCACTGATGGCTCATAGTGTTTCTTAAAACTTTCAAGAAACCTAAGTCTGTATTATTTAGTGTTTTCTCTTCACCTTTCTCTATTCTGGCTTCTTCCTTCCACAACCTCATGATGGACCCCAAAAGAAATTCCCTTTGGCTTGGTGCCAGGACATGCATTGCATATTTATTTCTCTGTGAAGTTTTGCCTCTCTCCATGAAGAAGCATGGGCCGTTACCAAATCAAAGTCCGACCGAGGACAGAAGCCTCCATACATTGGGGCCAGTTATTTTTGGCCCTTGACTTTGTACCAGTGCTAGTGAAATGTCACAGCTGGTTATTAAAAAATCCTGGGTCAGGGTTATATGCTATTTATGTCACATGAAGCTGGAGGAATAAAACGCTCTCAAGATAGGAAAGCATTTTATAAATCGGCAGCTTTGGGGGTGTATTTTTCTCTTGCAGGGCCTAGAAAGTGATTTATGGTACCTGATGAGGTGCTGGGAGACTGGACCTCTCTTATTCCCCTACTTAATGGGCCAAGCACCTTCCCAAGTATTGATACAGCTGACCCAGCTATGGCTCCTGGCTGGGTGAGGGGAGGGAGGCTGAGGAAGCATGGATGATTTATAGATTTTCAAAAAGCAAGGAGATGTGGGAGAGACCTGGGTTTCCTCGAAAGGTAGAAATGGCTAACTCTTCAAGGGGACAGCTGCTAGTAGCAACCCAGCCTTGCTTTTCTTGTTGTAAATTTGAGGCTTTGGGTGACTTTTAAGAATGCTAAAATGAGTGATCTCCTCCTACTGCTTGTAGCCTTGGCAGCCCTGCCCTCAAATGCAGGGCCCTCCATCCAGACACTCAAATTCCTTTCTCAGGAGTGCAGAGCCCATCTCCCACAGCTGAGTTCTGCCTGGGACAGCGGTGGCCTCTGAACATGGGCTATCCCTAATATTCTGCTTACCTGTAACACTCTAAATGGAAATAGGATCCTAACTGTCATTTCTCTCTGTTAAAAAACAGCAAGGGAGGGAACAGGGCTTTTTTTTCTGTGCTAAAGGCTTCTGAAATTCACAAATCCAACAGGTATGGATTGTATAATGCCAGGGTTGAAATGAAGGCCAGTGTTCTTGTCCTTGTGTTGAATGGGAATCTATAGTGAGGGCTGAGGAGTTAGTTCCTCAACCGGTAAAGTTCTTGTTGTACAAGGACCTGAATTCATTCCTAGAAGTCACTCAGCGAAGCACTGTGGAGGCAGATACAGATCCCTGAGCCCCACTGCCCAGCCTTTTGAGCCAAGTGAACAAAGTCAGGCCAGTGAGAAACCCTGTCTCTTGAGGAGTGACACTTGTGGTTGTCCTCAGGCTTCCATGCGCACACACATGCAGGCACACACAAGTCTGAACTGTGAATCCTCCCATGTACCACAGAGGATCGAGTCTAATGCTTCACCCCAGAGATCTATTTCACACACATGCTTCCCCACTCCCAGGGTCTCACATGGCACCCTGTACTTTTCGGTTTTTAGTTGATTTCTTGGCCTTCCCTCTCCAGGAAATGAATGTCTACCTTATAAGCTTATGGCATTTGTCAGAGGGACCAATTCGAAGTCCAGATCTTGGAGGTGCTTATACTCTGAAGGGAGAGCCAGGGTTCCAATCCTCTCCCTCCTGTGCAGCAAAATAGCCAACTCTTGATGGTCCTGCCTGGAGGAGACAGCTACTCTCTAGCAGGGAGAGATGGGTTATGGCTAAATACCCCGCTTTGGCTACTTGAGTTACATATGCCCCAGTTCTGTGGAAGACTGAGGTGTTCTTCAGTTAAGCTGAAGTAAGCCAATTTAGGGATGTACAATTACACCTGTAACTAACCTGAGCTACAGCTTTTGATCCTGATGTCACTTCATGGCAGAACAAAGTAAGTTGTGCATATTACATTTCACTTAGAGTACAATACAGCACTGTTGGAATCAAATAGGGTATTAATTAAAATTAGTATCAAATGCATGGACAGAAGACTCAAAGAAAACCATCAGTTCCAAAGGAGGTTTTCGTTTGTTTGTTTGTTTTATCATTTTACTTGAAAGGAATGGGAATATGGGCAGCCTCTATCTTAATTCCTCTTCATTCTGACACCCTCAGTATGTCCCTTTCAATAGCTTGTTTGAGGGTCCATGGTGGCTGATAGAGCTCCTGTTTACAGACCTGCACCCTAGGTGTCAGGCTAAGGGAAGAAGAGGAAAACTAAAAGCATATTCCTTAATATTTGCGTTTAAGACCTTTCCCTGGAGAAGGGAACAGAAACTTAAATCATCTGCACAGGCACGCTGGTCATAAAATAAAACTGGCATTCTATCCTCAGGAAGAGGCAAGAATGGGTATAGGGGAATAACTCAACGGCAGCATTAACAAAAAGAGCCTGATGCGCTCTCTGCCTCTCTGGTTGGGTGTGTCAGTGACAGACACTAAGACAGGGAGAGAAGCCACCCTGGGAGCATTTTCTAAAAGGTCTCCCTTCTGGATGGAGTACCAAGTTAACGGCAAGAAGAAAAGACGAGAGCCCTGGGCAAACTTCAGACCTTCCCATCCTAGGATTGAGAACATCAGCTGACCCTGTCCTCTAACTCCAGACAGAGTTCAGCAGAAAGGAAGGTGTTGCTCAGGTTCTGAAGCTGTCACCCACAGGGTGATGTGACACTTCTGCAGGGTGGACCTTTCTACAGGAGGATACAGTTGGACCAGTTGGAATGTTTCACAAAATGTCTCATTAGTAAGGAAAAAGAAAGGTTGTTTGGTTATATATCTGAATGTGTGTACATATCCTTGAAGGACTGTAGGTAGATACATAGGACATAAAAACTGGGTGTGGTGGCACATGCCTGCAATCCCAGCCCTGGAGACAGGAGGGCTGGAAGTTCAAGGTTCAAGATAATCCTCAGCTCCATAGCCAGTTCAGGACCAGCCTGGGAGATGTGGGAGTCTATCTCAAGACATAAGCAGAAAAGAATGCAAACCCATAGGGTAAGTTTATATTCTAGGACCTAACTAGCTGCTTCTTGGACCAGGGAGCCTATGCAGACAGCAGGGCTAGCCAAAGGGGCTTCATGGGTTATATGTGTCCCCAGTTCATGAAGCTTCTGATAAGACTTTTAAAATTACTATTATGTGGTTTATTACTTGAAATGCTTCTTTTTAATGAGTGTATGCTCAAGTTGTTATACAAAGAAATAGGCTTTGTGGTGTGTTTGTTCTATCATATACTTTGATCATGTCACATGACTCTTGACCTCACTCCTTCTTCTGCTAACCCCTCTTTCTTCCTGCTTAGTCACATGTTTTATTTTTGTGGTGTGTGTGTGTGTGTGTGTGTGTGTGTGTGTGTGTGGTCTCCAATAGCCAAGTTATGGCACCAGTCCAGATGTCTGCCAGCATATACAAAGAGAATGTGAGGAATATATACAATGGAGTTTATTCAACTATAAAGATAATACATACACCATTAGGGGCTAGAGAGATGAGGTGGCTCAGCAGTTAAAAACCCATACTGCTTTCCCAGAAGACTGGGATTTGGTTCTCAGCACCCACTGGATGACTCAAAACTGTCTATAATGCTAGCCTTGGGGGTTTGTTACCCTCTTTTATTCTCCTTGGGCACTGCATGTACATGGTACACAGACATTATGCAGGCAAAACACCTTCACACTTAAATAAAATAAATAACTTTTTTAAATGCACATTATTTGCAGAAAAAGTGGTAGGAACTGGAGCTCATCCTATTGAGTAGAGTAAGTCAGACTCTGAAGGATAAATGCCCATGCTCTCCCTCCTATATGGAACCTGGGGTGGTTTTCTTTCCATTTATCGGCATAGATCATCAGCCTCTCCGTGTAGCAGTGGGGGCTACAGATTTCTCAGGATGAGTTTTTAATGCCACATTTAACAAAATAAATGCGTCTGTGAATCAGGGATTGCTCTGGGACCATCAACTGAATGAATTGTAGCTGAGATCAAGTCGGCCATGCCAGAGGGTTTCTCAGACTGAAGAATTCAACATTGTTTTTCAAGGGCTAAAATCATATTCAATGGCATCTGAATTCTTTGAGAGAGGAGGCCAAGTGTGAGTGAGCCAGTGACTTGGGTGTTTAGCCCAGCCAGGGCAGCAGGAAGGGAGCTGCTGGGAATCTAACACTTGGTGCACTTGGACAATTAAGTACTGCTTAGCAAATAGAAACCCTGCTGCTGGATCAGACTGCTCCAGATGATATTAAACTGTGTAACACTTTGCAAACAGAAAGAACCCAGGAGCATAATCCACGCAGCATCCTCATTTATCATGCTTTCCAGGGAATGACTGGATCTTGAGAAAGCTGATTACTTCTCCCCTAATTAAAAATGCTAACATTTTAGGGCTTGTTGCAAGTTGAGACCCAAAGAACCTTCCTGCTGTGTCCAAGTGCCAGCAGCGGATGTTAGAATAGTATAGCTCTTTTTCTTTCTTTTTTTTTTTTTTTTTCTTTTCTTGCTCTCATACTTGGTAGTTAGTGATGTCTGGTTAACAGTCATTGGGGGAATTTTATTGTTCGGTTTAATTTTTTTTAATCTCTTGATTCTTCCCCTCTGTGGAGGTCTTTCCCAGACACACTTCTACACTGTCTATCTAGACACCGCCTTTCTTCCTCTTACACTTCAAGTCCGAACTTTTCCAGTGGCTCCAATACGCTGCAGGAGCCACCAGTCATGCTCTGAGCCCCCTCAGTTTTGCCTTTCCCATAAAATCTCAGGGTTGTCACAAGGTCAGTCTTCACCTGACAAGGTCTTGGTCATTGGATCGGCAAACTCAAGAGTACTCCTTGGTGTCGAACTGATGGCAAACTGGATTCTTCATGCTACGTTTTCAGCCTTTCCCAACTCATCTCTCAAAATCTCTAAGCAGAGACTTTCAGTGTCTAATCACTAGAGTCTGCACAACTCCTCATCAGCAGCGCTGCCCTCCTCACACTGCAGTTTTGCCAACCTGTGGCCTCCACACAAGCAGCTCTTCTTTCTGAGCTCTCCCTCCCACAAGGCTCTGAGAAAAAGCCTTTCTCTGCTGTGGCCACCCAAGGAATAGCAGACTTTCCAATGCTTAGAGTTTAAATGCCATATTATCCCCCCAGTACAGTCTTACTGTGTCACATAGGAAATCGTGTGTTATATTGCCTATACACTTAGTTTTATACAGTTGTGTATGTGTACAGGTTTGTGCATGGAAGTGCATATGTGGGTGCACAGGTATGTGCATGCATTTGGAAGCCAGAGGTTGACCTTGGGTGCTAGTCCTTGGGTTGTTTATCTTTCATTTTGTTTTGTTTTCATAGACAGAGTCTCTTTGTGACTTGGAAATAACCAATTTTAGTTTAGTCTGGCTGGCCAGCAAGGTCCTGGGATCTGCCTGACTCCAGATACCCAGCAGTGCTACCTTGAGAACAAACCACCATACTAGGCTTTCTAACATGGGTTCTAGGGATTGAACTCAGGTCCTCCCCAGAGCCTCTCACATACCAGCTTAGTACTCTGCCACTGACTTACATTCCCAGCCCTAACTTTTCCTTTTAATTGTGAACAGACAGACAGACAGACACACACACACACACACACACACACACACACACACACTAGCTTTGCTCTTCCTGGAGATTTCCTTGGCACGAGAGAATGTGGGGTGGGGACAACTTGCAGGAGTTGATTCTCTCCATCCACCATGTGAGTATGACTCCCAGGGATCAAACTCAGGTTGTCAGGCTTGGCAGCAAGCCCCTTTACCCACTGAGCCACCTCTCTAACCCCAGAATTGAGTCTTATAATTCATAACTATGAGACATTTTTCTTCCGCACAGATTTACTATCTAACAGTGACACACTTGTTGATGATAAGATAGTATTTAGAAACCACTAAAGCACTCTGACTCAGGCCCCTCCCCCGTTTTCTTTAAGAGCAGCAGCTAATGCATGCGCCGCACTGTCGTTATCTCGAATAGTTTCTGTATATGGTTGTTCCCAGTGAAAAACTGCTGTGTGTGACTAAGCCCTTACTTCACAAAGGCAGAAGCCAAGATGCACATTTACCAATGAACATTTGCAAAGGCCACATGGCTGCTGTGTGTCAGTGAGGGATCATCCGGCAAAGGTCCCCAACATGGCTTCTGTTCATTTCATTTTCTATCTCTCCTTTCTTGTCCCCACCTCTCCTATTCCATGCTGTTGATTTCTAGTTCCAGCACAGTGAGCTGTTGACTATCCTCATGCCAGTGCTAGGTAATGCCAAGGTCTCTGGGAGAAATTCCAGCATGACAAGGCTGAGTGGCTAGAATAGTCCTGTGAACTGGCCTAACCCACTACACTTTCCTGGTGTCTTTAGAACAGCTGACATCAGTAGGGAAGTCTGAATTTAAAGGTGGCAATAATCTCTCTCTCTCTCTCTGTCTCTTCCTCTCTCTCTCTCTCATACACACACACACACACACACACACACACACACACACACACACACACCAAGTGACCTTCCAGGACCATCTCCTGGCTCCTCTTTCTCATCTCTGCATCATTTAATTAGTGTATGTCCCATCATTTCCACCGCCAAAGAAGGAACGTGTCATGCAGAGAAACACACTGACTGCACTCTGTTTAAAATCCACCCAGGAATGTAGAACTTGTGCAAATGTGAGGCTGAAAATGGGGACTTTGACAGTGATGAATGTCTGGAATAAAGTAGAGCTAATCCACAACTGATCTCATGAGATGTATTTCATAAACTTCTAGACCATTTGTGGGACCTGGACCTTCATGAGGGCCCCCTTGTACAGGGATCAACGGCAAGGTGGCTGGAGTTGATATAGTTACTGAAAGGAATGGGCATAACTGGGGCAGGTCTGCTTAGATATGTCTGAAAATATAGCAGTATTTCAGAGTGCCCTTGGCACTTTCTAGGTGTCTTGGAAGTTAATTAGGAATAGTAACATAAATCAGAATACTGGGGTGAAGAAATGAATAAAAATAATGCATGTTCTTGCAGGTGGACTTTGTAGTAGAGAACTGTTTGAAAGGCACTGAGACCCAGCTCAGTGGGTAAGAGAGCTTGATGAATAATGGTGAGTTCAAATCAGGTATGGCCATGCACACCTGTGTCTCCAGTGCTATGCAGGGTGGAGGCAGGAGAATTGGCGGGACTTCCTGGCTGTCAGCCTTGCTCCAGGTTCAGCGAGACACCTTGCCTCAAGAAAATATGGCAGCGGTAACAGAGGAGAACACCCAGTGTCTTCTAACCTTCACATAAGCATGAACAAGCACCACACACACACATACACACACACACACAATTGAAAACAATCTAGCAGTCTTTATGAACCACAGGTAAAAAGGAACAAATATGTCATCCAGAAGCCAGTAAGAAGGAGCTGGTGAGATGGCTCCAAAGGTAAATGTTTACCACCAAGCTTGGCCACTAGAGTTCAATGTCTAGGTCACACATAGTGGAAGGAGAAAATAGACTCCTGCAAGTTGTCATCTGACCTTTGTACACCTGCACCATGTCACATCCTCCCCAAATAAAAAAATGTAATTGTAAACTTTTCTTAAAAAGTAGTAAGAGAGCTGTTTTAGCAATGGTGCAATCTACTGCCATCCTAACCTGAGCTGCACAAAGTCCTGATAGCTTGTGTCCATGCTTCATGTGCTAGAGAGAAGCAGGAACCTTGAAGAAAGGTGAGAAGACTAAAGATATTGAAACCCTGTGTCCTACAGCACCAGGAGAATCAAAAGAGTTGGTGCAGCATTCTGAATCAACATAGATGCTGTGCCATGGATTTAATGCTATATGGGATACCCTCTCTATACATATATAATACAAACATACAATATATACATGTAAAATATGAGCAAGATGCTCTACAGAAGATACATTCAGGCTCCATGTTTACATGGATAAAGGTAGGACGTCTTTCAAATGGGAGTTGGAGAGAGAAAATGAATTATTTTTATAAATGAAGAATTTTTTGGACAAGTGGCCAAAATATTAGCATCTTCAAACTGAATGTTCTAGTATTCTGTTCCCTGTGTGCATCAGGGTGCTCTGCATACTCAAACCTGTGTAGTCAAATGGACACCTATAATTTATTATATGGTATGTGAACTTATATAGAATATAATATGTATTCTGTTTTATACATATGTACATACACACATAAATATGTATATGCATGTGTGTGCTCAAGTGTGTGTGTGTGTGTGTGTGTGTGTGTGTGTGTGTGTGTGTGAAGTTACATGAGTCTAGTTGAGCATACACAGTTCAGAACCAACTTCCAAGTGGTGGAGAGTGCCATAAGCCAAGTCAGTTTGGGAACCACTGAAATAGTTCATGATGTGACTTGAGAAATGTGACTAAAGCTCTCTGTGGAGAATCTGAACTGAGGTTGAATGTGAAGCCTACCATTTGCTCCTCAATCTGCGTGTTTAGTACACTTGCCCATTATCACAGGACCCAAAGCAAAGGCCTCATGACCTGGATTTTGTATGGAGCTGTTCTACCTTGGGATCCCCAGCCCACCCTTTGAGAGTCCATCTGATCCACAGCTGAAAATGAACCAAGACATCATCTCTGCACTGTGTGGGCAGCCAGCAGAACTCTATTAACCTTCCTAGGACCCAGTTCAGGGACGTCTGCACTCAGGAAACTAGAGGGCTTCCCCCAGGTCACCCTTAGTCAGGAAGAAGGGTCAGTTTAACCTCTCTTTTCATGGTGGAGATTGAACCTAGGCCTTGAAAGGCAGGTGTCCTGTTCTTGAGCACTAAGCCACACCCCCAGAGAAGAGTGCCACCTCCTTACTAACAGCTGGAGTCATTGGCCTATTTAACTGCACTTGATTCAGCTTCAACTGAGACAAGCATGGTATTCATGGAGTCACCCTCCTTCCCATCTCTCTCAAGGGAGCAATGTCAGACACCAAGCACAACAGGTCTTTGCACTATGACATCTATGAAAAGTATGACCATACCAGTGCTCATCATGAGACTGGACTCAGTGCCTTAGTGAGTTGGGGTTTAGGGAAAGAAGCAAGGAGCAGAAAAGAATGAAAAGGAAGGCTTTGCAAATTGCAGAGCAAACTGTATTTCCCGCTTCAGCAGGAGCCCTGAGGTTGGCCATGGTTTGATATAAGCAAGCTCTACAAAGCTCTACATCCTTTATCATGATGACACAAAGACTAGCACTCCAAAAGCAAATCAGAATGTAGCTCAGGACCTGGCCTGTGGTAAAGCCCAAGTCTGTGCCCAATGAATAAATACGAGGAAATGAGTACCCACTGGAGTGTGCAGGGTTAAAGACCGTTAGTGGTGAAGAAAGTCACCATTGTTGATTTTAAGAAGCACCATGAAATTTTTATACACGTGTGTATGTGTGTGTGTCCATGCACATGTGTATGTTCATGCATGTGTACATGTGTTTGTGTGTGTGTGTGTTTCTACATATGTACATGTGTGGAGTCCAGAGGACAACTTTGGCTATCATGCTTAGGAAGCCATTCATCTCATTAGCCTGATGCTCCCTTGAAGTTCATTGGCCAGAAAGCCCAGCATCCTCCTGGCTCCATCTCTGTAGTGCCAGATCATAGGCACATACTGCCATTCTTGGCATTTTTACATGCATACTAGGAACTAACCTCAACCTCATGATAACAAGGCATGCACTTTAGCAACTAGACCCCAAGATCCACAAACTAAGAGAACCTCTTGACTAAATGAGGGGATTTACTTCTCCTGAACCATTGCATCTCTGTAGCCTGTTCAGGTTTTCAGTCTGTTCTATGTATCATGGTCTTGATGTTTTGGAAGAATGTGGTTGTGAACTATCTCTAGTGATGGGTTCTCAGGCATTTTCTAGAAATCATACTAGGGCAATGGCTTCCAGGGAAGAAAACCACAGAGGAGAAATACCTTCATCACAATTTTAGAGTGTGCATGAGGTTACTAGAGATATTAACATTGATCTGCCTTTAACTGCAGTCCCCTCTGTACACAACTGTCTTGAGGGTTTCAGAGGTACTAAAGGAGCATTAAAAGATGTCTTTCTGGACCTCACTGAAACTCTGTGCCCATTAGGATTTTGTTTGGCTTTCTTACCAAGGAGGGAAGAAAGGTTTTAAGAGGTTTTCTGAGGGCTTGGGGGAAGGAAACTAAAAGAGCTGAAATGCTAAATTAGATATAGAAAAAGAACAAGATGGCGGCCAAAAGTAGACCGCCAAATCAAACAGGGCCAAAGTTTGTGACTAAAATAGCAAATGTCAAAATGGAAAAGCCATGGTCAAAAGCTGAAGTTTAAAAATAAAGAAGAGGGAGAGAGTTTCCAACTTTAAAAAATTTTGCAAAAGTAGAGGAAATTTAAGTGGTTCAAGTTTGCATAGGAATAAAAACAGAGATGGAAAAGTACATTTCCAATAGGTAAAGCCATTTTTAAATGAAATGCCAAATGATACAGTTATCTGATCTTGTAAAAGGAAAGTGCTATAATTTAGGAAGCACAAACAGCCTTTTGGCAGACCAGAGGTGATTAATAGCTATTAGCTCTGGCTTAATGAGGAGGTTGAAGGAGCATCCAGAGGACTAGAACTCAGGCCTGTTTTCTTTGCATAATCAGGAGGGCCAGCTGTTTGTTTGGTTTTGAGAAACATACAGCAAAGGAATTCAAAAAAAGCTTAAGAAATCTTTTAAAAATACCAGGTCAGCAAAATGGTGCTTTGTTTATTCATTCTGAGGAGCAATGTGCAAGAAAAGTGTTTGCTGAATGTGGCCCATGCCCACAGTGTCATAATGAGTGTTTTCTTTTGTTTGGGAGAAGTCACGGTGACCTTGTCCGTTCAGGCGTGCTGTCAAGGGTTGGTTTCCACCCACCAGAACTCATGGTACAGTTACTTTATAGCTAGTTCTTGATTCACTCCCATTTGTGGCTTTATTGATTTATGTCTTAGGAACCAAGTCTATTGTAAGCAAATTTAATTGTTGTCACTGTTATTTGCTTGCTTGCTTTCTGAGACAGGGTCTCATGTAACCCAAACTGGCCTGGAACTCCTTAGGTAGCTGTGGATGGTCTTAAACTTCTGACCCTCCTGCTTGCATCTTCCAAGTGCTGAGATTATAGGTGTGAGCCACCTGGTCTATGTGGTGCTGGAAATTGCACTCAGGGCTTTGTGAATGTGAGGCAAGCACTCTCCCACCTGAATTCCATCCTCAGCCCTATTGACAAGTTTTTATTTACAGTTTTCGTTTTCCCCTGTGTAATCCAGGTGGTAGCCATGTGTTTTGAAATCGCATCTCTGTTAGGATGAATGATGGTTTGCTTTTCCTTCTGAAGCCTTCAGGGGTGTCTTCCCATCCACATGCCTCTGCTGCAATGGGGCCTTCTGACCTCCTCTAGAAGGTACAGCTGTGCTCTTCCATCTTAGATTGTGTTGCTGATTAGTTAACAAAGGATGGGGAGAGGGTGTGTGAATATCTCAGCAAACCATGCAAGTTATGCTGACTCATGCATACTTCCTAGACTGTGGGAGGGACAGTATGAGCATTGAATTGTTATCTTCAATAGGAACACCACACACACACACACAGAGAGAGAGAGAGAGAGAGAGAGGTGGGGAGGGAATCAAACTTGGGTCCTCTGGAAGAACAACATCTCTTAACTACTGAGTTATCTGTCAGCCTCCCAATATAATTTAAAGCTTAAATTTTTTGTAATAATGTGTGTATGTGGGGGCTGGTATGTGCACATGTGAGTGTCAGAGCCACTAAGTCTAGAAGGTGTGGGGTCCCCTGGAGCTGGAGTCACAGGCATTTGTGAGCTTCTCCCATGGCTCATTTTGAAAAGCAACACACACCCTTAGACATTGAGCCACCTCACCAGCCCACCTCCCCAACCCTGCCTGTATCAATTTTAATAGCCTCCTAAAGCTTTAAACTTGTTTTGAAAATAGCCTTCTAGAGGAAACACTTGGAAGTCTTTGAGCAGTGATGCTGCTGGAAGCAACAAGGGAGCTTTTTTTTTTTTTTTTTTTTTTTTTATAAAGGGAACCCCTTTTCAAAAGTGATGGGAGCTAGTGTCTGCAGACTGTGCTATGAGCCTATCGTTTCTGTGTTGGGAGACAGTTCTCTGTGGTGGCTCATGCTGATGCTTGCTGGTATGTATGCCAAGATTATGAGCCACGGCTGCTGCTTACTTGAGCCACTCTCCAAGGTTGTGTTTGGAGTGAGCCATCTTTAGAAATATGATCTATTTCTAGGGTGAAGAACAGGCGTGCTCATTTTTTTGTGTGTGATTTATGTGTGTGCATGTGTCTGTGAGTATATGGACAAATGTGTAAGAGCATAGACTACAGAAAAATAGTGTTGACTGTCCTACTCTATCATTCTCTGCCAGTTCTTTGAGGCAGAGTCTCTCTCTGAACCTGAAGCTCACATTTTCTCAACTAGGTTGGAAGCTAGTGAGCCCCAGTAATCTCCCCCTCCGCCTCAGAGCTAGGGTTGCAGGTGTGCACATGATGTGATGCCGGGCTCATTGCGTGAGTGCTGAGCTCTGGTCCTCATGACCGCTCAACAAGAGCTCATAACTGCTGATCCACTTTCTAGGCCCAGGGTTTATTTATTGGTTGCTGTAAAAACATTATATCTCCAAGTTCTGTGTCCTTCTACTGCAGTGCCAACATGCTGCACAGACAGCCTGGAGTGTCCAGGCTGAAGCCTGTGGACCACATGTGTCCCAGGATAGCTATGAATGCAATCCAACACAAACTCATAAACTTACATTATGAAAAAAGTTTGTAAGTTGATGGTTTGTTTCTCACATGTGAACTTTGTAGATGGCAGCATAGAGTAATGATGCCAAAAGGTTGGGCATGGAGCTGAAGAGATGGCTCCAGAACCAACATAAAAAAAGCTGGGTGTGGTAGCAGGTTCCTATAATCCCAGCAATGACAGTGGGATCCCTTGGCCTTGCTAGCCAGCAGTGCAGATAGATCACTGATCACAGATTCAGTGTGCCGCATGAATAATAAAAGCCCAGATGTTGGGGTTTAGGCTAAAGATCAGAAAAGCAAAACAGACAGCCACTAGCTCTTACCTCTACTGCAGACTGAAAGGGCAATTGTGTCCTCTGATTGCATCTCCAAACTGCATTGCTCCTCAGACTACCTAGACTGCTGTGAGTTCCTGTCTCCTCCTACCTTATATTCTTCTCTTGCCCAGCCATATCACTCTTGTCTCCACCTCCCTAATGCTGGGATTAAAGGCATGTGATCCCAAGAGCTGGGATCAAAGGAGTGAACTCTGTTCTCTTTTATACAGATTCACTCTCATATAGCATAGGGTGGCCTTGAACTCACAGAGATCCATCTGCCTCTGTCTCCTGAGTGCTAGGATTAAAGGTGTGAGCCACCACTGCCTGGCCTCTGTGGCTGTGGCTAGCTTTGCATTCTGATGTTCAGGCAAGCTTTATTAGATCATAAACAAAATATCACCATATCAGTGAGAGATCCTGCCTCATAAAAGGTGTTTGAAGAACACATTCAATATTGACCTTTGGCCTCCACATGAACACACACACACACACACACACACACACACACACACACACACACACGATGCTGGTAGGCCTTTCCACCTTAACTCAATGGATCAATGGACTTGGGATAAAAGTGATGCGAACATATGTGGATGCCCATGCTGCCTGCTGAACCGTATGAAAGGAAGACCTCTGTCATCTTGTTCAGCCATCTCGGATCTGTCTGTATCTGTGAAACCTTACCAAGTTGGCCCAACCTGCACGTGGGATAAATTCAACCCCTGTACCAAATGCTTAGTACATGCTAGTTATACAGTGACCCTTGGGTAGCAAGTCCATCAAGACTTTAGGAGAAAAAGCACCCCCTTAACTTTATACGAGTAGGACTAGAACCTAACCTGGGTCTTTTAGACCTCAAAGCCTCCAAGTTTTATCAGTTGTTTCCCCTTCATTAGATCCACTAGTAACTAGAAAATACTTGGTGTGAAATGAACTGAGCACTTGAGATGTGCTGGTCAATAAGGAAAGTCATTGACCTTAATTACAGGTCAGGACTACCATCTGTGACTTATTTGGAGGTCCCATCCACCAAGCCACACAACTGGCTCATTCAGATTGAATGAAAACATCTACATCGGCTATTGTGGTGTTTCACTGGCTTTAAAAAGAATTTTTTCCAGTAATATTCTTAAAAATGAAACAAATACAGTAGTAATCATTCTACTACACATTGGCAGAAAGTATTAAGTTCTCTGAACTGGAGTAAAGAAGGGGTAATGAAGAGCCCTGGGGACATGTGACGCTACTGTACTAGCATAAGAGTCTTTTTATTGATTAAAAACAGAGCATTGCCCATTGATATAAAATCACTTTGTTGGAACACCCAGCGAGCTGCTTGCTCACGGGACTCAGCAGTGTCCAATGTTTAGAAAGCACTCAGCAGTTGGGAGGCCTAATTGTGACTTGGGATTGGTAACCATTTCTCCCAGTGAATGAGAGTTGCCTGTAGATCCCTATGTCTAATCCACAGGCTTTACTGAGTGTCTATTGAAAGGGCAGACACTGCACTAGGCACAAAAGACACAGCAGTGCGTGAATCAGATTTGCTGCCCTTATCAAGAGTAACAGATAATAGACAAGTACACAAACAGCAGATATTGGTGACAAGAGCTCAAAAGGATGTCCAAGGAGCAGGGCAAACGGCTCAGCGAGTTGATGCTCGCCCCTGGAACTCATGTAAAAGAACAGCAGGTACCATGGTGTGTATCTGTAACTTCAGTACTCTGCTAGTGAGATGGGAAGTGGAGAAGGAGACTGCTGGAAGCCAGCAGGCCAGGACACGGCACAGCAGTGAAAAGACAAGACAGACAGAGCCTGCTTCAAAATAAGACAGAAGGAACTGACTCCTGAAAGTTGTCCTCTGACTATACACGTGCCGTGGCACATATATGCCAGCTGCACACACAACTAATGTCTTAAAACGTTAAAGAGTATTTAATTAGGGACTGAGAAGATTGCTCAGTGGGTAAGGACAGATGTGTAAACGTGAGGACCTGGGTTCAAATGCATAGCTCCCATGTAAAATGTCATGTGTGACACCAGGCAGTGGTGCCACATGCCTTTAATCCCAGCACTTGGGAGGCAGAGGCATGCAGATCTCTGTGAGTTCAAGGCCACCCTGGTCTACAGTGTGAATTCAAGGCCAGCCAGGGCTGTTACATAGAGAAACCAGATCTGAAACAACACACAAAATGTCGTGTGTGGCTACATAGGAATGTAGGACCACAGTGCCAGTGTAGGCGGGGTGGAGACAGAAGAATTGTTGTGGCTTTCTGACTGCAAGCTTAGCCCCAGGTTCTGTGGAAAAGCTGTCATTGAGGGTATAAGATCGAGAGTGATAGAGGAGGACACCCGAGGTCTCCCTTCACCCTCCAGATGTGTGCATCTATGCAGGCACACATGCATACATACATGCCACACCTTGAAGAAGCTGTTTTAGATTATGTGGTCGGTGTGGTCCTCACACAGGCATGGTGTGTGCTGAGGACCTGAATAAAGGGAGGGAGCAAGTACAAGAGACAGCATCACACTCCCTGGGTCTAGTACAAGCATGAGATTGAATGAAACGAGCCAGGTTTGTTTGAAGCCTGCCCTTTTTTTCTCCATTGGGCCTAGGTCTCCCTGGAACCTGTCTCTACTATTCAGGGGCCAGAATTGAAAGCAGTAGAGCCTCCCTGTAAGAAAGGCTGCGCCAAGATCTCCTTATGAACTTAAGGTGCTCTTACAGGGTGGAAAATGGGTTCTTGCCTGATTTAACAGATCTTGCTACTTTCTAGACTCTTAGTGAATGAGTTGGTGTTGGGCATGTGTTTACATGACTTGGGAGAGAAGTTTGAAAGACAATGAAGATGGATACATTGTGGACCCTGATTGAAGAGGAGTGAAATGATGAGGAACTGGGGGGGGGGGGTTAAGGGACAGGGAAGGGCTGTGTTATCTGTGGCCTGGTCACAGACTCTGTCTTCATGTGAATTTGGGATTGAACCACGGTAGAAGCTGGGAGTATCTCCTCTGGGCTTTCCTCTCTACACACTGAAGAAGGCATGGTAGTTCTCTCCCATGTTAAGGCAAGCCTTGGCAATTAAGGTGAGGATAAGGATTTTCTTTAAAGCCTGAGTATTCTCACTGACTTGAATACCATAAAGTTAGTTATTCTTTCCAGAAAAAATATTTAAACATACTTTCATAAGCTGAAGATGTTACTCAGTTAGTATATTGTATGTGCCTGTCATGCATGAAGCCTTGGGTTCCATCCCCCATACCATGTAAATCCAGGATGGTGACACAAGCCAGTGAAGTTCAAGGTTGTTCTTCGCTACACAGCAAACTCAAGGCCAGCCTGGCCTAGGAAAGACCTTGTCTCAAAAAAGAAAAAAAAATTTCATTGAAAATATTTGGGTGTTTGTTTGGTTCATATTCATGAATGATCTGTGTAGAGAAGACCAGATCGCTAAACACTCTCACCCATCACCCCCAACCTGGCTTTGGCTTTTGCTTCGTTTGGAATGTTGATTCCAACCATAAATCATTTAAGCATCTTTGATGAAATCACTGCTCAACTTCCAGAGTTCTCTGTCTCACGATGGTTTCTTGTCAGGTTCTGTGTGATTGCAATGAGGTTTAGCAAGGCATGATCAGATGCCAGCGCACCTGTGCTGTTCCTTAAGGCCAGTCCCATAGCCTCTGGAGCACCAATAAGAAAAGCCCTGGGATTTAGTGCACAGGCCCACAGAGCTGGTGTGGGGACTGTATTCAGCCAGTGTTTGTTAAGGATCTTTATCAAAGGCCCTTGGCAGGGCAACATCCATTAATATTTCAATGTGCAGATGGGGATTTGTTGATTGGCACTTCCCTATAGTTCTAGAATGACCTCTTGTTTGACTCCACATTCCCCTCTAAAGACTACATTTTTATTCTTTTGTTTGTTTGGGGGCTTTAGAAGTATTTTATACATCTGTCTGTCTATCTGTGTGTGTGTTTGTGGGTGCATGCATATCATAATAAGGGTCAGAAGACAACTTATGGGAATCGATTCTCTCCTACTATGTAGGAAGGACCAATCCCTGGGATGGCAGCAAGCAGCTGTAATCATGGAGCCATCTTGCCAGCCCATATTTGCATAAAGAATGAAAATGAAGTTTTTTCATGAGCACCAAGGATGAATAAAGGGCAAATTACTCTGCTTTGCCTCATGTGTATTTCTTTTGTTTGAAGGTTCCTGTTCAACATAGTCCTGGTACCATGAGTAGAGGCCTAGCAGAGTTTGAGTACTGTGAGCAGAGGCCTAGGAGAGTTCTGGTACAGTGAGCAGAGGCCTAGCAGTCACCAGCTAATGTTTCTCATTTTGAGATTTTGAGAGTTCATGTGAAATGCCAAACTTCCAGTTCAGCTCGAGGGTTTTCTCGAGCACTCCAGCAAATGAGTCTTTTTTTTCTTTTGTATTCTGTGTGTGCACATAGGCATGTGTGTGGGCTTGTGTGACCACGTGGGCACACACCTGCTGTGGTGCACGTGCAATGGTCAGAGGTCAACCTCAAGTGTGGGTCCTTGACTTCCATCTTGTTGAGATCAGATCTTGTTGCTGTGTCTGCTAGGCTGGCTGGTTTGTAAGCTCGTGGATATTCTCCTGCCTCTGCCTCCTATTTCACCACAGGAGTACATGGATTTTAGGTGTGTGCTCCCATTCCAGCTCTCTCTGGGTTCTGGGAATTAAACTCAGTTCCTCACATTCGCAGGACAAGTGTTGTTCATCGAGCCTTCTCCTCATCCCACAAACCACTTTTAATGTTGCCCCTCCTTCAGCCCATCAGCTCTGCCAGAGCTCCTCTGAGGTTTACCTGACCCAGAGATTGAACCACTTCAGGGGGGTGGTATTTCCCTGAGACCCCTGTGTTTACGGAAACCATCATAGATGACAGTAAAACATATAGAGTGGCCATAGTTGAAGCTGTTTCCACTGCTTCTGAAGTGATTGTTTCTCTTCCACTGCAATGTGAACTGAAGGGAAGGCAGCAACAAAAACCATGGGTTTTAAGTTTAAGCTAATATTTAACATGGGATAAGGACCGCTGGTAAATATTGATCTCTCTTCCCTCCTGTTTCCCTGGGGGCTCAGCCTTTCTACTCAGGACATTAAACAGTTGTTTATTTTTCCACCAGCATTGTAAAAACAAGACCAGGATTCTTTACCAACTTCTCTCCCCGTGTTTCTTTTTTAAAGAAATCAAAGCACTCAGTATGCCACAGGACAGGATGACTATGTATGTGTAGAGTGACACCCATGCACAGTAGGCCCTATTAGGTTCCCATGCTTTACAGGGGCCTGCTTCTTTGTTCGGTGCAATCGTAGAATGTTAGCTGTCACATGCTGGAAAAAGCACTATTACCACAAGGCTTAGGCCACGAGAACCCTGTTTTATCAGACCCTTCTGTGGGGCTGGCATTCTTCTGTGTCTGCCAGATCACTCATGGCCACCAAGTGCTAGAGTAGGAGCCGGATTCTAAATCATTTTCATATTTAAGAAGTAAATGTAAATAAATAGCTGTGTGGGAGTATGTTCTAGCTTCATTTCCATGGCTATGATAAAATGCCCCAACCAAAAGCAACTGAGGAGAGAAAAGAGTTTATTAGGCTTACAGCAGTAAGTTATAGTCTAAGTTATGGTCATTTGGGGGAAGCCAATGCAGGAACTCGAGCCTCTGGTCACATCACTCCTCTGGTCAAGAGCAGAGAGAAGTGAATTCACGTATGCTGCTGTTTGTTTGCTTGCTTCTGTTTCAGGAGCCTCTCCTGGGGAATAATGGACTGGGTCTATATGGACAGACAATTATCACAATTGCCCACAGACATATGGACACAGGCTAACCTGATCTATCTACAGACATGGTCACAGGCTAACCTGATCTATCTACAGACATGGTCACAGGCTAACCTGATCCACACAATTCTCAATTGAGGCTCTCTTTTCAAAGGTAACCTGATCCACACAATTCTCAATTGAGGTTCTCTTCTCAAGTGAGTTGGCAAGCTGACAATTTAAAACTAGCCATCACAGGGTAGGAACTTCCATATTAGAGCATGCTGGTTGTTTCCTAAGAGTTAAACATCTGTAAAAGGACCACAAAGACCAGCAATGGTTCATGTGTTACTCTGAGCCCCTCCTCACTTCAGAAGTGGCAAGTCCTGAACATACCTAAACTTCTCTTTGTGGCTTATGTTGGCCTTTAAAATAAATAAAAAATAAAAACTGTAGTCCACTGTTGCTGGCTCTTTGGCTCTCTCTCTCTCTCTCTCTCTCTCTCTCTACTTCTTCTTCTTCTGCTATCCTTTTTATCAGGATATTTTATCACTGAGGAAAGTAAGAGGACAATCGCTAACCCACTTTCCATGTCTCTAGAATGGCCTGCTCTATTTATTTCATAGGAATAGAATCACACAGCAGTATGCAGTCTTTATGATTGGCTTCTTACACAGAGCAAAGTATTTTCAGAGCCCATCTGTGTTATAGTGTCAGTACTTCATTCCTTTATGTGACAAAATATGATCCCGAATGTTGTTTTTGTTTATCTACTCACCAACTGATTTTCATTTGTGTCGGTTTAACTTTTGGCTGTTGTGTTAGTTCATTGGATTACAATGACCCAAATTTATTAGGCTACATAATTTATAAACAACAGATGTCCATGGCTCACAGTTCTGGAGGCCAGGAGTTTAAGATCAAGTATCAACAGATTCAGTGTCTGGTGAGGGCTCAGGCTCTACTTCACAGATGGTACCTTCTGACTCCATCCTTGTACTGTGATGGGACACACAAACCCCACTGAACTCATTAATAAGGTCTCTAGCTCATTTGTGAAGGCTCATATGGTAACCTACCATTCTATGACTGCCAGACTGTTCTCCATAGCTTACATACTATAGTTTGAACATTGCCTTTAATACAAGTAGCCTGAAGGCAGTTCATGTGATATTTTAGCATTTCATGCATGGAACAGACATAGTTGTTGTTGGTTTTTGAGACAAGGAAGGTCTTGTGTAGCCCAGGCTACACTTTGTAGCCAAGGATGACTTTACACTTTTGATCCCCCTGCGACTACTTCCTGAGTGTTGGGATTATCAGCATGCACCACCACACTCATTGCATATGGTACCATGTGTGCCAGGCAAGCACTTTACTCCCTGAGCTCCCTCCCCAGTCTATAGAATTCCCTGTGGCATAGGGCAGCATTCTACCTACAGGGCAGTACACCTCCATCATTTCCCATTTAGAGGATCATGCAGCCATCATTTCCCATTTAGCAGATCATGCACACATCTCTTTATCAACTGGTGAGTGTCAAGGCTGTGTTTATCACAACTTGGGCCTTATAACAATGAACACAACAGACTGAGGCTTTGTTTTACACAGCTTATGTGATGTTAGTCACACCATCAAGCCAGGCAGTGCTATATAGTACAGGGTATCCTGTGATTGAGACTACCCAAGCTATGAATCTGCCAGTTTTCTCCTCTTACCCACTCACTTTGAATTAGAGTACTTGTGGAGATAATGGTATGGTATATGATATATGAAGAATGTTGTATTGGGAATGTTTCCTTCCATCATTATCTTTCTGATGCACCACTACTTATTCAAGCATTGTTTAAATACCCAATTCCCAGGATACAGGGATGGTTCAGAGGTTAAAGCACCTACTGCACAGTCAAAAAGACCAAGTTTGGATTCCTAAGTTGCTCTTCATTGGCGTACTTTATCACAGCCGTGTGGCGCAGAAGAAAGAATCGCAGCAATTCATAGCACAACACATTTTGTGCAGCACTGCTAGTGGCTTCCCAAGATGGAAAGCACTGATGGCATCATCCATTGTCTTACACATAGCGGTCACATCATCCTTGCACTGTTCTCAGCCCCAGTTTTGGTCCTCACTTTGAAGGGTGTAGGAAAGTATCCTCAGAGCCATTTTAATGACAAAGGACTTGTATACAGAATATATAAAGAACTCATAATCTGAGTAGTAAGACTAACAACTTAATTTTTTAAAGGGCAAAAGGCTCAAATCAGTGTGTAGCATGGGAAGATATATGAATGGCAAATAATTGTGTAAAGATGTTCAATATCATAAACCATCTGAAAAATGAAAGTAGAAACTTGGCTGTAATGTCATTCACATGACATCCCTAGAGAGAATAAGTGTTGGAAAGGATAGGAGATGAAAAGCCTTACATACATTGCTAGCAGGCACATGAAATGCCACAACCCCATTGGAGAAATGACCTGGCAGTTTCTGTTCTAGGATTTACTGAGAAGATATCACCATGCACACATATTGCTAGAAAGATGAAAAGAGATGGAATGTGGATATGACTATTAATACCAGCTGTATTTATAACTCAGAAATGGAAACACACCAAACATCTTTCAGTAGGTGGCTGAATAAACAAGTTTTGGTTGATGAATAGGTAAGATACACTCGGCAGCAAACAGTGTGGATGAATGGGTCTCAGAATCATTGTGCTGATTAAAAGAAGGCAGCATAGGGACTAGAGATGGATCAGCAGTTGAGGGTTTACTGCTCTTTGAGATCTGGGTTTCACTCCCAGAACTCATACCATGTCAGATGCTCACAGCCACCTGCTCCTCCAGCTCCAAGGGATCCCATGCCCTCTTCTGGCTTCATATAAATAAAAGTAAAAGAAGGAGAAGCTACCACCAGAACAATGGAGGTGATCTGAAGGATTCAACTTGCCTGCAGCTCTAGAATACATTAGTTTAGGGAAATGACTTGAAATAAGTAAGGGGTAGTTCTTCAGGGATAATAGAAATACCCTACATTTTGATTACAGTGTTAGAATCACGTGTATAAACAGGCCACATTTGTAAATATTTGTCAAAACACAGCAAGCTACACACTTAGTGGCTTGTGTCATGTAATGTATAAATCATCCATTTACAAAATAAACAGGTTCAAAAGGCCAAGAAACTTACTTAATTCAAGAAGGAAATAAATGAAGGTGCCAGTGCTTGAACATAGGCCACCTAACTTCAGAGCCAGAGACTCACATTGGTGTGGAAAGCAGGTGAGCGATATCAGGCTCAAGAGGAAATGGGGGAAAAGCACTGTCTTGGGCATGGCAGCTGAGATGAGAAAAGCCAGCTCTATCACAGCCACCTTCAGGAATAATTAGGAGGGCTTGACAGATAGAGCAGAGACCAGCATCATCCTCTGAACAGCAGAGTCTTTCAGAAGAGCAGGTATTAAGGTTGCTCTTCTGTAGGAATCCACCTCTGATAATAAATAATAAACCTGTGCTTATTTCCACCAAGGTTATGTCCTGGTTGTTCTTTTTGCAAGAGAACAACTCTACCTTTACAACCCAATTCATTTTATTTATTACTTTATTCATTATTTATTTGGGATGATGCTACAGCACATACGTTAATGTCAAGGATGGCTTGTGGGTTCTGGGGATCAAATTCAGGTCATTAAGTTTGGCAGCCATCTCACCAGCCTTGCATTACAAATCTTTCTTTCTTTTTTCTTTAAATTTGAAACAAGGTTGTTTTACATGTCAATCCCAGTTCCCTCACCCTCCCAGACTCCCCTATCACCCCCACCAAATCCCAGCCCATCTCCTTTCTGCTCTTCAGGGAGGATTGAGGCCTTCCATGGGGAGTCTTCAAAAATCTGTCATATCATTTGGAGCAAGGCCTAGGCCCTCCCCCCATGTGTCTAGGCTGAGAGAGTATCCCTCTATGTGGAATGGGCTCCCAAAGTCCATGCGTATACTAGGGTTAAATACTGATCCACTACCAGAGGCCCCATAGACTGTCCAGTCCTCCTAACTAACACCCACATTCAGGGGGTCTGGGTCAGTCCTATGCTATCAGACTGGGGTGCATGAGCTCCCCCTTGTTCAGGTAAGTGATTCTGTGGGTTTCTCCAGCCTGGTCTTGACCCCTTTGCTCATCACTCCTTCTCTCTGTAACTGAATTCCAGGAGTTCAGCTAGTGTTTGTTTAGCTGTGGGTGTCTGCTTCCAACAGAAGGTTTTAGGATGGCATATAAGGTAGATGTCAATCTCATTATCATGGAAGGGCATTCAAGGTAGCCTCTCCACTACTGCATGGATTGTTAGTTGGGTTCATCCTTGTAGATCTCTGGGCATTGAGATGGCTCCGCTGTTAAAGGCTAGGCTCAAAACCAAAAATACAACCCAATTCTTAAAACCTTTGTAAACATATTTACAAAGGGGCTGGAGGCATAGTTCCACTGACAGAGCACTTGCCTAGTGTACATGAAGCCCTGAGTTTGATTCCTAACTCTGTATAAACTGGGCGTGATAGTGTATCTTTCCCTGTTATAGGATGTCTCAGCGAGAAGGAGCGCTTGCTGTACAGATATGAAGACTCAAGTTTAAATCCTCAGCACCCATGTAAAAAGCTGTGCACAGTTGCGTATCTATAATCCCAGTGCTATTGGAGGCAGAAACAGGAGGATAAGTAGGCTTGTTGGTTACCAGTCCAGCTTCAGTTTCAGAGAGAGACTGTCTTAAGGGAGTAAGGCAGAAAGTGGTAAACCAAGACACCCAATGATCTCCCCCAGCTTCTGTGTACACAGCACCCACATGTAATACCTACCACAACACATATACACTACATTCACACATACACCACCCTTTCATATACACAGAGAATATTCCAGATATAATCAGTGTATATCTATTGCAAAAAATAATAGAAATATAAGCCAAGAGACTTCATAATCCTATAACAATAAATGACCTTTTATCATTTCTAGCAAATAAATTTTTACAAAAATAGACTCAGAGCATGTATACTTTTATAAAGTGCCTTTTAATCAGTAATCAAAAACACTTCTATCATAGAATGTATACGGACAAGTTCATACACTAATAAATTGGTATTGGGTATATGACTTCATATATGATTATATTCAAACATTTTAAAATAAAGTCTTACCTGTTATGTATTTAAGGTTTTGGTGAATTTTCTTTATTGTATTTGTTTTTCATTTTTCCAACATGTTGGTAGCCTGCTGTTTCTGTCTTCGCTGTACTTTTTTGGAAGTTGCTCGACTGCCCTTCCTGCCCTTCCTGCCTACCCTAGTATTGTTATCATCCTTCTCAGGTCTTTGATGAGATTGAAGATTAGACTGTCACTATTATTGCTCTCGTCCTAAATAAAAATATTAGGTACAAGGCTTAAACTTTCCAGTTTAGGACAATTCTATTATAATCTCTGCTATGCCTTCACCCTTGGACTGAATATGTAGTTCTTGCCATTTGCTCTTGTTGCCTTACTGGCAATAGGTCTTAAGTGTGTATGTTCTTACTTTTCATTCTTCTAGAGCATACTTGATATTTACTGTTGGTGTATATAGTTTTGTATCAAGCCTAAATCTTTTCTTTAGACTAAAAGGGGAATTATAGTGAGATATCCACTCTGTCTGCATCTGTTGCACTGACCACGCCCATTAGGTCACAGATGCAGACAAGACCATGACAGGGTAGGCTCGTCTGGGGTCCAGGGCCCCAGCCACTCTCTTGGTTCTGGTCTGATCAAAGAGAGCAGCCGGGTGTGGGTCCTTGGAGCAGAAACTTGCAGGTCATTGTTTCTTGTGTAAGTGACTTCTCCCAGAATAAAATATATAACCCATATTTTATCCTTGTCCCATGTATCTTAATCTGTGCATCATTAACTTACTGCCCTCCTATGAAAGAATATCTTGTTGCCTCAGTTTTTTCAGAATTTCTTTAAAGAAAGTTCTAGAAGTCAAATGAAAGACTTTGCTATCTTTATCTGATAATATTGTCAAAAATCTCTTTTTAAATGGCTTTATTGATTTGGGTACTCAGTAGCAGTGAGTGGATGTTCACTGAACTCAGGAGCAGCACCTTGGTGCTTGTGTTAAGTATTCTTTCTACCCACAGGAACACAATCTCTCAGATCAGTTAGAAATCCATCTTTGATATTGGCCAGCTCCAACCCTCAAGTGATGCCTTTTGTATTCTGCTACTTTATGGAGAAAGATGGTTCTTTCAAACATTCTCATTTGAACACATGTGTGGGTTGATGACTGTAGAAAAAAATGGGGGAGCTAGAAAAAGGAGTGGCCTCTGGTCCTAGTGCTTCAGTTGTGGGGGATGGCTGTAACACTCTATGTAACACTCCATGTTCATGGCTGTGTGACTGACCTGATCCTCTGGGCTTCTGGGTCCGTACCTCTAGGGTGAGGGACTGGGGAGGACATAGACTATTTGGTTCTCAGTAATGGCACCCTGTAGATCGCCTGCTGTTTAAAGCCTTGTGCTCAAAGGCTGGGCCTGTAAACTGAGTGTCAGGCCTTTGAAATACAGCTGTGTGGGAAAGGAAAAGTCCCAGCAGCTAGTTTGCCTCTGGACCACAGTCCTGTTCTTTGTGAAGTAATGAATTGTGTGCTGGCTCCCAGATTATGCCAGATTGCCTCCGGTTCTGCAAGTGGCTTTTTTCAGGAACGGTTCCCATTGCCGGAAAGTGAGTGTTAATTTGTGTCTTGGCTATCTTTCAGGGCACACTCTGGCAGAACCCTGGCATCTTTTTCAAAGGATCAGCAGATGTAATGGCTTGAGAGATGCTCTCCTTGGAGGAGGACAAACTCTGCACATTCATGACCCAGTCAGAGGCCAGGCTTTTACAGAGCATTCATCCTGGGCCTATGTAGGGTTTGGGACCAAGTGGGAACACTCTGATCATCATAGTATAGGAAACAGATTCCTAAAAGCTTGCAAGGGGTTGTATTCTTTACAAAAGGACCTGCAGGCCACTAAAACAGTCCATGTGGCATCCCAAGGAGATGTTAGCAAGGGGAGAAAGGAGAGAATCCAGCAGAACGACATTTGAACTGGGCAGTTTATGGTTTGCAGACTTTGTGGGCATGCCTTGTCAGCGCTACACTGTATTCTGGGATGTCACCATGACTGTCTTCCCAGTATTGATGGTGAGTGGCCTGATGACCTCTCCAACAACCTCAGAGCTCAGTCTAACCATCTCTACTCTCTTACTCAGATCACCCTATCACAGCTCCTTTCTCTGCTCACTAACCCTCAGGTAACAAAAACTTAAAACTTAGTCTTTTTGGAGCCTCAGTGTATTGGTGTGTGTGTGTGTGTGTGTGTGTGTGTGTGTGTGTGTGTGTGTGTGTGTGTGTGTGTTTACTGGGTATGAATTCCCCTAGTCAGCCTCAGGTGTCATTCCTCAGGAGCTACCCACCTTGTTTTGGAGCAAGGCTCTGTCCCTGAACTTGGAGCACCCTGTTTGGACTAAGCTGACTGACTGTCACTCCCAGGGGGGCCATCCTCTCTCCACTTCCCCAATGCTAGGATCGTGAGCACACACCTCCATGCATTGCTTGTCCACATGTGCTGGAGATCCAACTCAGGTCCTCATGCTTGTGCAACAAGTGCATTACCAACTATACTTGCATCCCATCCCCAGATTTGAACCACTCATATTAAAAAGAAAAATCCTGCCAGAGCTGGGAAGCTGCTCAGGGGTCCCTAGAGGAGGACAACACTGTAGCAGATGCTTCTAATGTTGGCTGTGAATGTTGGCAAATAGGACAGACCAGACCTTCTCTTTACTTAATTATCCAGAGATTGCAGGCAGGAAAGTTCAGGAAAAGTGGATCTGGGAAGCCTCAGAAGAGCAGGAGGCTCTGGGAACATGCATGTGCTGTTTGATTGCACAAAATAAGTCATTTCCTGGGAGTATGAAGCTGAAAGGTTCCTGTATCCTTCCTTCAATCCTTAAAACATCCAATTAGGCTATGGAAAATTTAGTTCCTCTAGATAATTTACACAAGACGTTAGGATACTTGGGGATCCTGCATCTGTTAGCCTTAAGCCCTGAAATATGGGATCAGTTTTCATCAGGCAGGCCGCATGATGAGCCAATACCTTTTCTGGGCAAAGGAAGGCAATTTCACAAAGTGAAGTTTGCACCTGGGTGGGATGGTAGAGCTATCCTATGGCTAGCTAACCTTAGTGTAATGTTTCCATCTAACCATGGATCGTAGCTATTAGAACAGCTGTATCTTAAAGCTGCATGGTAGATGTGGTGAACACGACCTCACGGGTCCTCACCACACCCCAGTGATGTGATTTTTCTGCTTCCTCCTTGTTTCAGTTAGAAATTGAGTCCCAGAGAGGTGAGTTGTCAAAAGATACAGATATAAAGCCAGATGTATCTAATCAGAGCTATGTGGTATTTGAACCCCATCATCCCATCCTCGTTCATCAGCTATATTCATTGAGGATTATTGTGGGCCAAGCACTATTCTGGGCTCAAGAGATTCCACAATGAGCAATGAAGACACAATCCAAGCTGGAGATTACTTGGTAAAATGCTTGCCTTGCAAGCAGGAAGAGTAGAGTTTGAGGCCCAGAACAGTCCTCTCTCTCTCTCTCTCTCTCTCTCTCTCTCTCTCTCATACACACACACACACACACACACACACACACACACACACACACACACTTCTAAGGCCCATTTTTAAAATCCTAATGCTGAAAGGAGACAAGCATATTCCCGAGGGTTGCTGGCCAGGCAAGGTCCGTGCCAGTGCGAGACTGAATTTAAAAAGATGCATGGGGCTGGAGAGATGGCTCAGAGCTTAAGAGGATCTGGGTTCTATTTTCAGCATTTACATGGCAGTTCCAGGGTATCCAATACTATTCTCTGACCTCTGTGAGTACCAAGCATGTACATGCAAGCACAACACTCATATGCTTTGTGGTGGCAATTCTTTGTTGTCAACTTGACTCTATCTGGAATGAACTGCAATTCAGATTTTCTGCTTGGTTTGAAGTGGGTAAATCCAGACCTTTAGGTAGAGTGGTAGGAAGACACATCTTTGATTCAGATCTTGAGATGGGGAGACAGACACACCTGTAATGTAGGCCACACCCTCTGCTGGAAACCTACATAAGGACATGGAAAAAGGGAGCTCTTGCTCATTCCCTGCTTGCCCTCACCTCACTAGTACATCCATTTCTTCACTGGCATTGGAGCCTACTTCTTTAGGATTCTAGCATATACAGAAGACCAGCTGAGACACCTAGTCTTGTGGGACTGAGCAACTACCAAACTCTTGACCTTTCCATTCACAGCTAGCCATTGTTGGATTAGTTGGACTGCAGCCTGTAAGTCATTCCAATGAAGCATATAGATATATGAGAGAGAGAGTCATTCCATAAGTTTTGTGACTCTAGAGAACCCTGACCAATACATAAAATAGTAAATGTTTGAAATTAATTTAAAAGGTGGATAGCACCTGAGCTGTCCTTTGAGTTCTACACACACATACATACTCAAATACACACGTGCACACACGCACACATGCACACACACATGCATGTACATGCATGCACAAATAAATAAAACAGAATAAGAGTATGTGAGTGGGGTTCTGATATGATCACTCTGTGGTATGGATAAGGAGAAGGTTTTTATTGTAGATAAGAGAGAGAAAATATCCAAATGCATCTGGAGGAGTCCAGAGCAGAGAGGAAAAGTAGACTGGACATGGCCATGGCTATCTGCAAGTGTGGTGGTTTGAATAAGAATAGCTCCTGCAGGCTCACATTTGAATGCTTAGAGTGTGGCATTAGGAGGTGTGGGCTTGTTGAAGGAAGTGTGTCACCGTGGGGTGGGCTTTGAGGTTTCAGAAGCTCAAGCCAGGCCCAGTAGCCTTCTCTCTTCCTGCTGCCTGTGTATCTGGATGTAGAACACCCTCAGCTGTCGATCCAGCACCACGTCTGCCTGTGTGCCACCATGTTTCCCACATGATGATAATGGACTAAACTTCTGAAATGTAAACAAGCCTGGTGAAATGTTTCCCTTCGTAAGAGTTACTTGAGGTTTGGGGTTGATGCTCTGGTGCCAAGGGAGGGAGGTTAAAAACGTTCTGTTTATATTATCTTCCCTCTCAGTCAGAGCAGGGACTCTGAGAAGCCAGCAAGGTACAGTTAGTGAAAGACAAAGGAATAGTGAGAAGAGTGTGGCTGTAGAGGGCTCGCTGCCATGGTGTGGGTGGCAAATCACAGTATTGGGAGCCGTTCATCCCAAGTATATCCAACAGTAAGCCTTTCTTGCAGTGACTTAATTCTCACAACAATTCTATGTGTTCTGATATAGTTAAGAAGTTGGCCTCCCAACAGATTCCTGCACCATTTGGTGTTTAAAGTGTGTGTCTTGCCCTAGCTACTACCCGAGCGTGCGCACGCGCACGTGTGTGTGTGTGTGTGTATGTGTGTGTGTGTGTGTGTGTGTGTGTGTGTGTATCTGTCTGTCCCCGCCCCTCCCCTTCCACTGACATAGTCTCCTTTGGCCATTACGTTCTGCTTCAACACCAGCACTGGAATCAGCCAACCATGGCCTGAAACTACTAGTAAAGATGAATCTTCCTCGTTCAGTAGTTTCTCTCAGGCATTTTGCCACAGCAATGACAACCTGACCTGCACACAGTTAAGAGGCACGTTTTACATAGGAAAACAAGGCACAGAGTTGAGAAACACTTGTAGCTAACTAAGCAGTATGGCTGTAAAGACAGACTTGATTTTGGAAGTCAGAGTGGGAATGAGGGTTTCTCAGAGAGTGACATGGGGTCAGCTCCCTGAAGAGAGAGGGGCTGCTGTGGAGGTTAGAGAGAGCAGTGGGGGGGGGGAGTGTGATGGAAGCGAAAGAACGTAATCCCTGGTCCCAATTGCTGTGATTAACGCAGGGATATTTGAACTTAAAGTTCGCCGCCAGGAGCTGCTGTGGCCTGCAGTTCCCATAGAGTGGCACCAGGACCGCCTTCCTTGGAATGGTTCTCTGAGGTGGCTCATGGGGCAATGATTTCCTTGCAGCAAGGCAGTGTCTTGTTCCCTCCCATCCCAATGCCCTTGGCTCATAAGAAAGCTCAAGTTTACACAGACCTCTTCTCTGGAAAAGGAACTGTGGCAATGGCTAAGCCTTCCATGTACCAGATCCTGTGCTGGGCTCTGGGTATGCACAATCCTTCCAATAAACACAACCTTCTTGTTGCATAGTTGCTATCCTTTGCTTTGCTAATGAATTCCACTAAGCTCTACACAGGTTCCATAATTTTTCAGAAGTGATTATGTAACTGTGCTGGCAGAAATGAAGATGTTCTAAAGAGATGTTGTGCCCCTCCCTTGGACCATCAGACTGTCAAAACAGTGGTCCCATGGAACTGGAATTTCCCCAGGAATTTCATGCTGGGAGGAAGGAACATGATGAACCTGCTACCAGTCAGAGAAGGAGCTTGCATCTTGGAAAAAGATTTCACGTGGTCCTGACAATGTGTCAGACCACGTGGCAGGCAGGAGAGACTGGGACCCAGACATGATAGGAAGGACTGCATCCTTACCAAAACTGCTTAACTCTACATAGCTCTTGCCTTCTATTTAAACCTAAACTTCACATCAGGATCCTAAAGATGGATTTGGGGGCAGATGTGCACTACTTTATTTGTTCCCTTCCCAACATCACACTGAATGAACCTCCTCACTCTGCTTTTCACGGTTACTGGCATGTTTAATTGGCTTATGGGGATGGGTGGCTGAGCCTAGCTTGTTAGGGCTGCCTAGGATCTGACCCTAACAAGGCTGGTACAATTATGTAATAAAGATGTACTTGAGGTTTGGCTTCTGATAGCTGAGCACCACAAAGTATAGCCTCATGAACTTAGCACTTCAGCGGGCTGCTGGAGTGCTTCCCAAGAAGTCTTGGTACACCAAAAAGAAAAAAAAAATACAAAAGGCTGCTGCAACACCAGGTGAGAAACTTGGACAAGAGCAGCCAGCGTCTCTTTATGTGAAATGTTGATAGATGGAACAGCAGTGCCAGGAAAAACCTTGGAGGTACTGGCCTCTGGGGAAGGCAAGGATGGGAGGGTAAGGTGATGCAAATACCCAGAAGTCATTGCTTTTCTTGTTTTCTACCACTTAATCTAGAAGCCACACTGTTTGAATATGTCATCTTCATTTTACCCAGTAAGCACCCCAAAATCTGTCTAATTCTCCAATCCTTCCCTCAAACAAAACAAGCGGTGAAATTATGGACAATTTCTGTCTTAGTTTCCCACAATTTTAAATGAAATAAACACACAGGGCAGAGTTTCTCTTCTGTTACTGTAAAATATGCTGATCCCAAGTGACTTAGGTAAGAAAGGGCTCATTTTGCCTCACAGCTCCGTGTAGATAGAGTCCATCATGGTGGGGGAGCCGTGGATGGCAGCAGGGACAGGAAACTGGCTGGTCACATTTCATCCTCACTTAGGACATAGACAGAGGACAGCAAATGTGACATGCTCTAAAACCTCAGTGGCTGTCCCCTGTGACTTACCTCTTCCAGCAAGGCTCCACCTCCTAAAGGCCCCACAATCCCCATACAGCATCAACCAGCTGGGGACCAATTATTGAAACATGTGAGCCTGCGGAAGATACTTCATATTTAAACCAAAACACAAGGCATCTTTAAAAGAACAAAATGCAAAATATCTTTAAAAGAACAAAATACAAGATATCTTTAAAAATAAAATACAAGATATCTTTAAAAGTAAAATAAGATACTTTAAGTGTCATGTTTAATTGAATCTATTTCATCACTTTAAAAAAATGCATTTTTGACAGGTGTCTATTCCTATTTAAAAGTGTGGCTAATGGTCAGATCACACCTGCTATGGGCTCTGTGATCGTAGCTATGATTTGATCATGCACCTGGTCCTCTGACTTGACGGTCCCTAGCCACTTAGGGCAACTGGACAGCTGTGGAGGGGCCTCGTATTTTCTGCCAAGTAACCCTGAGAGAGAGGGTGATCTCTTGGGCTGCTGCCAGTGTCTGGTTCTATTCTAAAGTCACTCACTAACAAGCCAGTCACTTTTCTTTGGCCTCACCTGATGGATGGGGTTCTGCAGTAACTCAATGTTTCCTTGAGTTTCTTGGAAGAAATTCTTACAAATACAGGGCATTTGTTCAGTGTTTGGAAATGTGTGTTTAGTGCCTACCTGTCCCAAATTCAGCCTACTGAGTTGGCTGAAATTCTTTTGGGGGAGAGGGGGAGCTAGTGCCTGAAGGAATGATTATAAAGTTAGGGGCAAGTGCCTACCTGGATAGTAACCCAGTCTGTGCCTGTACGGACATGGCTTTATAGATCATGACAGCATTTTTAAGGAACCATGGAACCCAGAGAGTCACCCAGCTAGAAATGACAGTGACAGGCCTCAGACTCCTTTCTTGATACTTTGTTAGGACCTATCTAAAATAAAACCCCATGTGATAATTGTATACTTGTCTCCAAACCTTTCCAATTTATTTATTAGCATTGCCTGGGTTTATTTAACCAGTATGTTTCACAACAGTGCGTCAGTTAAAGCAAATTCAGAGCTGCCCTCTAAGGCTGGAGAGAGCTCAGTGGTTTGTAAAGCACTTGCTGTGCGAATTCCCCCAATCCCATGTAAAAGCCAGTCATGGTAGCACACACCAGTAATTTGGGTTATCCTAAAGTGAAATTAAAGGCAGAAGCAGGGGGTTCCTAGAAGCTCAAGGCCCTCTAGCCTGGTGTGTACTGCAGCAAACAATACAAAAATCCCTGTTTCAACCCAGGTTGAAGGCAAAGGCTAACATCTGAACTTTTCTCTGACCTCAACAAATGCACCTGAGATAGGCACACACACACACACACACACACACACACACACACACACACACACCATGTACCTGTCTTCCAGTTGCTTCTCAGTGTGTGGAGGCCGGGACTAGAGTTTGGATCCTCAGTACCCAAGTAAAAAGCCAGTTGTGATCACAAATGCCTGTAGTTCCAGCAATAAGGGGCATAGACAAGTAGATGCTGGGACTCACTATCCAACTAATCTATACAAACCAGTGAACTCTACATTCAGTGACAGTCCCTGTCTCAAAACCAAGCTAGAGAGTAATTGAGGAAGATACCCAGTGTCAACCTCTGGTCTCCACAATTATGTTCATACACACAAACACACACAGGTATGACATTTGTCATTGAATTTAAAGCTCAGACCTATCTGTGATGCCCTGAAGACTCCCTAGGACTAACCTGAGGAAGAGGAGCCCACCCCATTCAGCTGCAAAGACTCCTGGATACCTTATCCAGGGTTAAAGCCCCTTTCACTGTAAAAGTCTAACTTTTCTCCTTGTAGCCCATGACAACACCATGATATATTACTACCTGCTTGAACCAAGTTTCAATTTGTTCTGATTCATTGCCTGCTTCACAGTCCCTCTAAAATCTCAGTGTATGGACTTGACTTCCTGGTGGTTCCCAGAGAGAAGGGAGTCTAGGTTCCAGAGAATGTGTCTTCATACACACAGGCAGCTTCCAGGATCCCTGCAAAGGCCTCCTAAGCCTTTAAATATTTCCTCTCTTAAATCACACAACATCAGCACAGGCAGAACATTGTCAGGTCCCTCCTTCCTCCTGTGGAGACAGTCATTTGCTCTCGAGGCTAGACAGGCTGTCATTCTTGGCAGTTAGTTGCATTGTGCTTTTCTTGGGTTTATTTGAGTGATGTTTTTAAAGTTATGTTTGGGGAGGAGAGGGGAGGTTTTTCCTGAAAGAAATTATTTCTTCAGTCTGCATTGAAAACATGAGTTTGAATCTCTTTTGGCGTGTTTATGACCTGGATGACAGACCAGACATGTGAAAGGAAGCTTTATCCATCACTTGTGCCAATGCCGTGGCTTTTATTTGACATCTTTCCATTTGAGCGATGTGAATCCCTAAAACCAGCCCAGTGATGGATAACCACTTAACAGGACACACTGCTATTCTGCCAAGCTTTGGTCTCTAGGTAAAATTTATTTTTTCTTCAACCTAGAATAGGTCTCTTAGTGTTTGCTGTGTGGTAGGTTGTTGGGAGCAGGTTATGGGCATGGCACCCAATGAGGCACAATATGTCATGCATCACACACCATCAAGTTAGCACATGTGAGAAATGGCCAGTACGAGGGGCCATATGACCCTCAAATTATGTTGAAACTCCATCCCCATTGCAATAGTGTGAAGAGATATAGGATGTTTCCAAGGTAAATGGGTCACAAGGTCTGTCCTCTTCCACCTTGTGGAAGCCCAGCAACAAGGCCCCACTTCCTCAGGAGACACAGGCCCCCACCAATGCCAGCTGACAAATCATTGATCTTGGCTCTCCTGGAACTGTGAGAAATAATGTTTTATGTTTCACTAATTAGTCAGTTTCTGCATTTTTGTAGAGGTAGAGGTGGAGTGACTTATTTATTGAATGACGCAGGCACTTCCTCTCTTGACTATAAGAAAAAGCATTATGGGCAGGGCAGTAAAACAATACTTTCCAATGGCAGGGCTGCAGAGTGGAGAATGTGACAACAGTGGCAAGTTCTTGTACCTTCCTAAAATTGATAATCAATGTTATATTTAATACCCTTAGGTACAACTTTTGAGTATATTTGGAAGTGTCTTATAGACACACATGAAAAGCTTGCAAACTAATGGTCCACTCAACCATATAAGACTTTAAGGAAATCTCTCTCTCTCTCTCTCTCTCTCTCTCTCTCTCTCTCTCTCTCTCTCTCTCTCTCTCTCTCTCTCTCTCCCTACCTCCTCCCTCTCCTTCCCTTCCCAGACCCCACTCCAGTAATCTACCTTTTTTTTTTTCTTCAATTTTTATGGGCTTTTTTTTCATTTTTGAGACAAGCTAGCTTCAAACTTATTATGGCCAAGGCCAGTCTTGAATTTCCACTCCTGACTCTATCTAAGAGTGGTAGGACCACTATGTGCAGTTTATGAAATGCTAGGTAAAGATCAAACCCAGAGCTTCAGACTTGCTGAACAAGCATCCCACCAACTGAGCTACAGCCTCAGCCCTGAGAGAGTTTTTGCCAATTTAACAGTGGTTTTATTGACTTGTGCTGTAACATCTTGCCTAATGTGGACTAGGTGCAAGCCTGGGAAAGATCGTGGGGTGTCGGATTCTCCTTGTGTCTTAGTTACTTTTCTAATGCTGTAATAAGACACTATGACCAAGGCAACTTACAGAATAAAGAGTGTACTGACTTTTGAAAACTCCAAGCCCACTCCCAGTGACACACTTCCTACAACAAGGCTACAATAGATCTCTTAATTCTTCCCAAACAATTCCACCAACCGAGGAGCAAGTATTGAAAGACAAGAACCTGTAGGGGCCATTCACATTCAAACCACCACACCAGGACTTGGGGAAATCCTCTAAGTTTCAAAAATGCTTCTTCCTGGAAATCATAAAAGTTGAGTATGAGAGGCAGCAGAGTTTCAAGTTCACAGTCACCCTTCCACCCCTGCCACTATCAGAGGCCATGAGGGGGATCAGAGGCAAGTGCTTTTGTGTGTGCACTGAGGTACTTTTATGAAGGATATGAGTTGTGACCCTTAAGAACATTGGCAGCCACCTCTGGAGGGCTTGTCAGTGATTTCCATCCAGGCTCCACCGTAGTGGGGTAGCAAAATGCCATGGGAAACACCTAGACCTACCTCCACCTCCATAATGCTGGTAGTCATCCCCACCAAGGAAATCAGCCTCCTCATCTGGAAAATGGGCATAAAATATCATCTCACAATGTTATTAAGTAAGGTATCTGCAGAGCAGGCATTCAATGAATATTCTCTTCCTTGCACCTGATAATGTAAGCCAAGACTCACTCACCAGGCCACAGCTTCTATTTCTGGGTATAAAATAGCTAAGTATTAGCTGTTGGGATGATGAGGCAAGCTTCTTTAAGGAACTCACCCATTTCTGGGCTGGATGTGGCTGAACCAGAAGCAGAGGGACATCTAGGTGCTGGATAGGGCTGGTATTTATACCTCATAGAGAGCAAGGAAGAAGTCTGGCCTGTGGAACACCTTGTGACAAAAATACGTCATTTAAAAAAAAAAAAAAACATACACAGCACAGGGGTTGATACGCCTGTTCAGGACAACCTGACTACTGTGGTGGAGACCACTGGGTTGTTTGTCAGCCCCCTGCCTATGTCTATTTCCTCCTGGCCTCCCAGCCCTTTTGTAGCTGGATAGGGCCAGTGAAAAGTGGACCCAATCATGACAATCCCCTGCCATCTCCCCTCCCCATTTTCCAGGTGGGTAGCAACACCTAGGATGACCTTGGAAATGACATGCTCAAGTTGCTGTGCATCAGGAAACCTGGGTCCCTCAGAAGCCCTGAGGAGAAGCACACTCCTGCAGCTCACAGGTGCCACTGAGATTTTAAGGTGTACCTTAACCATGCTGGCTTTCTCTTAACTAATGAACCTGCTGAAACAAGGGATATGTTCTGGAAAATGTAGCCCCTCTTAGGCCAACACTTGACATTCCTCAGAATGGGACTGCACATTTCTATGTTTGGTCACCACGGGAGAAAAAAATTTCATAGTTGCCTAAAAATTAACTTTACCGTTTATTTGAAATATTCTCTGTCTATTGATCATAAGGCATATGGAATGTGGTTCTCTGTCAGCGAGAGGTCTGTTTGAGGTTTTTTTACCCAGCAGTTTTCAGCTGAAAGCCAGAGTTAGTGATTAACCATAAGAATTGTGCTTTAAATTAGATTAAACACTCCTGATGCCAGGTGCTGGGTTAAGTGGGGGGATCTTAGAAGAGAAGTAACAACTATTAAACTACTATTTTTCTCAATATTAAACTCAGAAATTATAAAATTACTCAGTTTTGCTCTAAATATTTGTTTGAATTGGTAGCTTAGGTTTATTGTGTCCTAAACAAAGCACACTGAAAGAAATTTTATCTTCCCAGACTTCAGCTTCAGCAAGTCTAAAGTGAAGGGTATCTATGCTCTAGGATTGAGAAGCAATTGGCTAGTCTTTTCAAGCTAGGTTCACAACCAAAAAATGTAAAGGAAGCAACTGTGGGCAGGGCTCACATCTACCCTGACCTGATGCATGACCCAATGCATATAAGTAACACACGCAGTAAATATCAAGGCCTTTGACCCTTCCTGAGAAGCTTTGTTTGTTGGAATTTGCTTTAGAATTATGAATCTGAATTAGCATCTCTGGCTGCTTCCCCCAACACACACTAAATGATGCTGGCAAGAACTCTGTTGTCATATTGACAACTGTCTTTTTTGATGATTTTTTTCCTGGTCACTTTTGGCCAGTCACTGTGGCATTTATAGTCTTTGAACCCCTCCTCTTAGGGGGAAGAATGGGAAATAGCCATGGAAGAAATTGTTAAAAATAGGAACAGCTATTACAGCAGCTGGTATAGCTACACTTAGAGGACCGGCTAGCTCCACAGGTGGAATTTAGCAGAACACAGGGTTCTGGTCTCACTGTGGTCTTGCTGAACATCTGGCCATCTCAGCCTCCATGGCTAGGAGAAATGGAGAGGGGAATTAGGCAAGGAGAAAAAAGATGCTTAGGGTTTGAAATTACTTTAAAGTTGAAAATGATGAGACCAGGTATTAAAACAACAAAATTTTGTTGCCCAACAGAGTATACATTTTCAGTGTGGTGTCAGTTGATGTACCAGTGAGTTGAGGGACTTCAGGAAAACCTTTCCTCTGAGCACCTCCTCATCCAGTGTGTCCTGGCAAGGGGAGGCTCACCTAATGTCTTTGGGTTGGGGTAATGTTTATCTCCTTTCAGGTAAGCGTTTGCCTACTGGATATACATGGACATCTACTATGTGTTGCTCTCCTTGCCTCCTCCAAAATCCCACGCAGGGCTCTGCCAACAAAAACTTTATAGTCTACTTAAAATCAACAACACAAGAAATCTGTGCTGTAGACTGGGGAAAGGGACCCAGAGAAAAAATACAGGGAAGAAAAGGAATTCTCATCCTGGGGAGAGGGGTGCAGGGAGCAAGGGATTTGGGGTGAACATGCCTCATGGAGACTTATACCCAAGAGGAAGTTGCCCTTGCCAGACAAAGGTGGAAAGGAGAGAAGATGGGGTGGAGTTTACAGCCACAGGCAAAGTGAGCAGGGAGCAGCTACAGCTGCGAAGACAGAGAGTAACCATGGTGGTTGAGTGTGATGGGATGGGCTAGATCCTACTACATGCACTTCCTGGTTCTGCTATGCACTGCTCTTTTAAAATATTTTTATTAGGGACTGGAGATGTAGCCCTCTGGTTAAGAGCATTGGCTGCTCTCCCAGAGGTCCTGTGTTCAATTCCCAGCAACCACATAGTTGTTCACAACTACCTATGGTGGGATCTGATGCCCTCTTCTGATATAAAGGCATACATGCAGATAGAGCACTCATACATAAAGTAAATAAATCTAAAAAATACCTTAAAAAGTTATTATAAAAATATTTTATTAATCCTGTGTGAATTTCATACAATGTATTTTTATTATACTTACTCTTAACTCCTCCCAGCCCCACCATGACCTTCCTACCACCCCAATGTTATATCTTTTTTAAGTAAATATTTTAATTCTTTGAGAATTTCATACTATGATTTTGATCAGACCCATCCTAAACTCCTCCCCCTCATTCATTCTAGATCAATCCCCTCCCTCAGATTTCCTCATCTACTTCAACTAGTGCTGCTCATTTACAGGATGTGGGGCTGTCCACTGGAGCATGGTCAACCTACCAGGAACCACACACTTAAATAAAATTGACTCCCTCCCGCCAAAAGCCATCAACTCTCCATAGCTCCTTAGAGGCGGCAGGGGGGGGGGGCTTTCAGACCCCTTTCCCAGTCTATGCTAGAATGGTGGCTGGCTTGATCATGTGTAGATCCTGTGCATGCAACCACAGTTACTGTGAGTACATGAGCACAGAGACCTGTCATGTCTGGAAGACACTGTTTTGCCCTGGTCTTCCCTGACCTCTGGATCTTAGCCTTTCTGCCCCATCTTCTACAATGGTCCCTGAGACTTGGTGGGGGATGGGGGGGGATGTTCCCTTTGTGGCTGAGCATGCCACTGACTTTCTCTTCGTTTTAACCTGTTAAGAGTTTATATATTAGCCACCACCCACAGCACAAAGATGTTTCTCTGGTGAAGTCTGAGAGCAGCACTGTTCTATGAGTAGAGATATAGGAACTTAGAGAACAATATAATATTAATTCTACTTGGCAAAGTAATAAAGTACCATATATCTGACTTCCTCTGTGGCTGGCTGGCCTCTGATTGTTTCCCAGAGTTGCTGTCTCCCCAGAAGTCCTGTCTGTCCTCTTCCTGCCTAGCTATTGGCCATTCAGCTCTTTATTAAACCAATCAGAAGGTGTCTTAGGACACCTAAGGACAGAGTCAACCCTTCATAGTTTAAAAAAAGATTATCCCAACAGGGGGCAGCCTGTTTCTGCTCTTGGTTTATAGTATCATTCAGGGTAAAAGCTCAGAGACCAGTTAGGAGCTGATTGAAACTGTCTGGGGAGGTAGGTGGCTTGGCTAGTAGAGGCATCGAAGTCGTATAGAAGTGAATCAATTCAGTCACAATTGCAGGGTGGTTATGGGCTCAGCTATGGAGACAGAGGCCCTGGGCTTGAATTTCTGCTTTACCCCTCAATGGCCAGTCTTTTGACCACCAGTTTAGCTTCTCTAAGCCTTGGACCCTTAATCTTCAAAAAGACCTTATGGGTTAACTTGGCATATGATATAATTGATACAGTGCCATCATGCTTTTTTTCCCCCACAGCGTTTAGCAGCATAAATTAAGTCTTCAATAGATATTATTTTTCTTTTGTTTAAAGGCAGGGAGAGGTAACATTTCAATTGAGTTATTACTTGCCTTGATTAGTACCTCAGATACATTACCTTTCTGTGTCTGTGATAAAATGACCAAGCTAAGCAACTTAGGAAGAGGAGATACTAGGTTTAGAGATGGTTATTCATTGAAGCATTTACTCTACATGCACGAGGACCTGGGATCCATCCCCAGAACTCACATAGAAGTACTGGGTGTGATGGCACTCATGTCATCCCAGGGCTGAAAAGGCAGAACTAGTTGATCCCTGGGGCTCCCTGGCCGGCCAGCCTTGCTGAATTGGAAATTTCCAGGTAAAAGAGGGAGGCCCTGCCTTTAAAAAAACACAGTGGAGAGTGACCAAAGAAGATACCTTCAGGTGACCTCCATGTGCATGCGCATTCACCAAGCCCTATCATACAGGCTTTTAGGGGAACAGACCACCACCTCATGTGTTTTTTCAACTGCCTAATGAAAGATGCAGACATGGGGCAACAGGCCCCTAAATTCTGGTGAGCAGTGTTGGTGCAGACAGCCCAGGGCTACATCAGAGTCCTACGTGGACTTGGTACACATCAGTACACCCCACTTCCTGTGCTCTTTTCTAGTTCACCAATGGGAACAGCCTGGGGGTCATATTACAAGGCATTCCTCCAGTTTAATGCTAATTTCTATAACCATCAGAAACTTCTGTAGCAGTGCAGCCTGAAGTAAGGCCCTCACGACGTTGAGAAATGAGCACCCTTGTATATAGAGGTGTTCAGCCATGACTGGAAATACAAGAGAGCTTTGTGTTTCCTTTAGCACTTACCCCAAGCCTTGGCCTGAAAGAAATGAAGCAGAAGGACAGACATGCCAGGAGGTTCCAAGACTAGACTCCTGGCACTGACCAGAACCCTTGTACTGGCTAGTTTTGCCATATTACAACTTAGAATCATCTAGGAATAGAGTCTCAGTTGAACGCTTGTCTAGAGGAGGTTGGCCTGTGGGCATGTCTGCGAGGGGATGTCTTGACTGTTGAATGACTCATCCCACAGTGGGTAGCACCATTTCATAGACTGGGCCCTGAACTGCATCTCTGCACAAGTAACAGAAAGCAAGCAGGCAGCATGGGCGAGTGCATTCATTTCTCTCTGCTCTTGACTGAGGACATGATGTGACTAGTCGATTGCATTTCTGCCTTGGCTTCCTCTCAACAGTGGGTTGTAACCTGGAGCTGTGAGCCCAGGAGACTCTTTCCTCCCGTGAGTTTCTTTTGCTCAAGGGATTTTGTTGTGATAACAGCAATGAAATCAGAGCAACTTTGGACGTAGTGCTGTGTAATGAGGAACTTCATCCTACAAGTTTAAGCCATTCTACTAACATATGTGGCACTTTCTGTTCAAATCAGAAAATTAGCCAAATTAACATGAGAAGAGGGTGATAGCTGAGATCCTTGGGTGAAAACCAAGCAATCGATTAGCGTGCTGTGGAATCCACTATAAATACTGTCTCAACCCTGTTGGTAAGAGGGTTAAAGTTTGAGTGAATGACGTCTAGAGGGCGCTGTTGCATGTTTTCCTGAGCTTGGCTAGGAGGATCTGAGCAGGATTCAAATAAATTTCACTACTTAAGATTACTAAAATTTCATGAGTTTGTGGTGGGAACATTAAAAATGTAGCGCCACAAATAGGAAAAAATAAAAATCACCACTCAGAGATAACAGCCACCTTCCCAGCACCTTCTCTCTGTGTCCAAGGTGAAATGGTTCCACCCTCAAAACTGTGCATTGTAACTTTTCTTCACTTGACAAGTAACCAATATAGTAAACCCCAGTCAATGTCAAGAAATATTGCAACACATTATTTATATAATTAAACAGAAAGGTGACTCAGACATTTGCATTCCTAAGGCTTTTCCCTCTTACAAACAAAACTGAGACTATCATTCATAGATACAGAACTGCTGTTAGTTCAAATCATATGCGTTAGTAAGCTTCTGATACTGCCTACTGGAGGCTTTATGTCTCGCAGTGTGGACACTGCCCCTCTCTGCAGTGACTGCCAGCATCATCAGGGGCTGTCCACGCCCCCAGATCTGATTAAAAACAGCATGTAAAGGTTCCAGGTGACCTGTGTTTGAGAAGCCCACATTGAAAGCACTGCATTGTCTATGCTTTCACCAACTGCTTCCCGCCACCTGCTTCCCCATGAAAACCATTCCTAAAAACCATCTTCTGTGATGGTGGATGAGGTGAGCGTGGCAGCACGTCGTCGTTTTCTGTTTCCTTGCACATCTCATGTTGTCTGCATTCCCACCCCCTTGCTTGATTCGGTCTCCATTTACTGATTGCCTGCTCATAGCCTTTTCCACTTTGATTTCCTAATTTTTCCAAATGAATAACTTTGTCGGTTGAATTGACATATTTATTTTGGCCCAGTATGAAAGAAAAGTCAAAAACAACTGAAACAACTAACTTTGACAAACAAGAAGGGGTTTAATAATTTTTAGTGCTTACTCAGAAGAGATATTTGTTTGTTTGTTTTTAAAGACTGGGGTTTTGTACCTTTGTAGACCAAGCTGGCCTCTAACTCACAGAGATCTGCCTGCCTCTCCCTCCTACTCAGGGATTAAAGATGTGCACCACCACTGCCCAGTCTAGAAGAGATTTTTAAAGACACTGAATTTTGGCTGCTTCAAAAAGCAATTTAATTAAGATCTATCTCATGTGTCATGCAGTTTTCTGGTTTAAAATGTACACACACACACACACACACACACACACACACCAACAGCCCCCACCAAAATTCCATACTCATTAACAGTCATTCCCCTCTCCCCTTTAGCTCCTCAGCCTAGGAAAATGCTATTGCAATGTTTGCCTTTATAAATTCCTTTATTTCAGAGTTTTCACATAAATGGCAGCAGCCAACAAATGCTCTTTTGGAACTGGCTCCCCTCAGTTAGCTTTATATTTTCACGGTCCTTCATCTCATTCCTTATGTCATTATTTCACCTCTTACAATCAAATAACACAGTACTTGCCATGCAAGCCTGATGACCTGAGTTTGATCCCAGAACTCATGTGAAGGCAGCAGTAAAGAACCGGCTCCTGAGTGCTTTCCTGTAGGCTTCTCATGTGTGCTGTGGCTTGTGTACACACACACACACACACACACACACACACACACACACACACATGCACACACACACACACACACACTACCACCACCACCACAATAATATTGCTAAAAGTGTTCATAGGACAGGATACCTGAGAGATTCTAGGAAAGAGTCCTTCCTTGTCTCCCGAAGCTTCTACGGGCTGCACATGCTCCTGAGCTCAGGGTTCCTGTTTGGCTGGAAAGCCACCTATGGCAGGCTGAGTTCCTCCCAAGTCAAATCTCTCTGACTTCATCATCTCCCTCCTTCATTCATATTTAAGGTATCCTTGGAATTAGTTGAATCTACCTGTATAATGCAAGCTGACCTACCTATTTTAAAGTCACCCAATTAGCTATGGTAGTTCTACCAGCTCTTTAATTTCCCTTTGCCATGTCTTAGTTATATTTCTATTACTCTGATAAAACACTGGCCAAAGCAGATGGAGGATTGGCTCAGTGGTTACAAGTACTTGCTGTTCTTGCAGAAGACCCAGGTTCATTCCCAGCATTCGTGTAACAGCTCAGAGCCATCTCTATCAGCCCCAGAGGGTTCAATGCCGTCTTCAGATCTTCATGGGCACCATGCATGCACATGGTACACATACATACATGCAGGCAATGCACTCATACACCTAAAATAAATAAGTAAATAAACACATTTAAAACAATGTCTTTAAGAATAGAAAAACACAGAACAAACACAACTTGGGAGGAAGGGGATTATTTCAGCTTATAGCTTGTACTTCATCATTGAGAGAAGCCAAGGCAGAAGCTGGAGGCAGAAACCAAAGCAGAAACTATGAAGGAACTGAATACTGGCTTGTTCAATTTGCTTTCTTACACACCCTAGAACCTCCTGCCCAAGGACAGCATCAACTTCCAATGGGCTAGGCCCCTCCACATCAAGTGTTAACCAAGAAAATGTCCCACAGACTTGCCTACAGACCAACCTTATGAAGGCATTTTTTTTCCAATTGAGGTTGGATGTCTCAGATGATGACTCCAGCTCATGTCAAGTTGACAAAAAGCTGACCAACACACATAGCATGTTCCCAGACTCCAGGGATTGCGATGTAGACATGTTGGGGACTTTCCCCAGTCTAGGATCCTTCTGTCTTACTTTTAATTGACAAATAAAAATCATACATATGTATGCTGTACCACATATTGTTTTGATATATGTGTACATTATGGAATGATTAAATCAAACTTTTTGACATACGTATTACCTCATATTCTGATTTTATGGTTCACATTGGGAAAATGCTGAGTGTAGATTTAAGTATATAACCCAATATATTATGCTGTTGTACACTATTCAGTTTTATGTACTAATACAACATACACTGTATGTATATGATATTATATACTGCAATTGCTATAATGGACACTCTGATTCATTTTGAATTCATTTAGTGTGTAATAGAAGGGAGAGAGCCCATCTTCCTTCTTCTAAATGTTGGTGCCCATCTAACCTGACTCCAGTGATTGAAAGAGTTCTTCACCGTGTGGTCTCCTTTTGTCTTAAATCATGCTATAAAAATGTGGCAATTTCAATAATTAAATGATGTGGTCACTCTAAGTGATTGGGTAGGATTTTACTTTTGGGACATGCCATACTTTATTCAGCCACTCTCTTGAATGTCAAAATTGCCTTTATGTGGTCTGTGCACTTTTAAAGAATATATCACGGGCATGGCCCCCTTTCCATCCCTTTCCACCATCCTAGTTTTAGCTCTTATCCCTTTTAATCTAGATCATGCTGTAATCTTCTAAGTCCTCTACCAGCCTCCTTCATGCCTTCTGATCCCTCTCGGTATAACAGAATAGCCTTTGCAAAATGCAAATTTTGTTTTTATAACCGCCGCCCTGCCCTTTGAATAGATGCTTATTGGAAGAAAGACAAAACTCTTTCACGGTGCCTCCCTTTGTCTTCAGCCCAAGCTGATGCTGGCCTCCCTCTTGCTCACTCTATTCATCCACACCTGCTCCCTCTCCCATTGTCACCAAAGCCATTATTGCTCCCAAGGCAAGGCAATCCCCCTAATGAGGACAGACCTCTTATACCATCGCATATCTCTCCTTTGCAGTCCCTTGGCATTGCATTTTCAGGCGTATTTCTCGGATTTCATCAGCATTGGCCTCCTGAGCCGGCCAGCTCCACAGTAACTGGAACTTGGGTGGTCACTGTATTTTCACGGCCCATAATAGAAACTGATATTTTAAGAAAAAGAGGAAGTGAAGTATGCACTCTCCTCAGCATTAGACTTTTAACTCTGTTTATGGTATTTTTGATGGACAGGTTTTAAAAACTATACACAAATATGTAATTTAAAAATCTAATATCTGTTCTTGTTAGAGCCATGCCTATGGCTTTCCCATCCCCCAAAATATAGAAATATTCACCCATCTTCAGTTTTCATTCTTGTTTTGTTTGCTGAGCTCTTTCATCCATCAGAAATTTATTTTGGCATATGATGGAAATTAGACAAACAGCTTCATGTCCCCAACCCTTCCTATCCTCCCCTTGCTGGTTTGAATTGGCCTGATGAACACATACCGATCCTTTGACATGCTTAGTTGGGGAAAGGGCTTCTCTCTTCCTTCACCAGTTGAGTTTTATTTATTGTTGACTGGCACTATGCTTTAATATCTGACAGTCTCATTTTATATGAAAATAAGTTTTTATAAAATAATGCTTTGAGCTGAACTTTGAAATAAAGTTGACTAGACAGACATATTGATTAGTAGTGATGAATAATAATAAATATGGGCAGAGAATTCCTACATAGGGCACCCAGATGGGCGTCTGCTTGTGTTATAATCAGTTGGTGGGACCCAATCTTCGAATTCCTGATTCAGTAAGTAAAAGGTGGGATCCAGGTATTTGTGCCTCTGGCAAGTTCTTGGAAGATGCTAATCCAGAGAGCACATTTTGAGACTCTATTTTCAAGCAAATCCTTATGATTAGGGATATGGCCAGTATAAGAATGCACTGCTGCCTCTTCTGAGGTAATTCACTGTTGTCTGCAGAGTTAGGCTGAACCACTTCCAATGAGCATCTTCCTGCTGGGGTTTCTACTCTCTGCTCCGTGTCACTTCCCTGAGCCCAGCTGGGCCCAGAATCATAGCCCCCTCTGCCTTCTGTAAATTCATATAGCCACCCTGCTTACCACAGGTGCTCATACAACCAGGCTTCCTTTGGCCCAAACCAGAGAGGTAAGGGCGGGGAGACTCCCTTTGTTATGGGTGCCCATGATTTTCCTTTCCTTTAATGGAGAGAAATTGCTAGAAATGGAAAAGTGCTTTCCACTTCCACCTCTGTGGCCAGTTAATGGTTCTTTAGTTCACACAAAGGGAGCGCTAATTACTAACACCTGCTTCTCCTCCTGTTCTCCCCATGCCTGGGGCCAGCTTCATGACTGATAGCCCCACCCCTGCCATAGGTCTCTTCCATACAATGTAAATATGTGGTGTGTGCCTCTGTGAAGAAGGCTGATCTTTCAGTAAGTAAGGGACAGTCTTTGCAAGAAATACAGCAAAATCTTTAGAGGGTAGAGTACACTGTGACTCTATCCCTAGTAAGACAGAAGTACACAGAGTATAACCTTGAGGATTTAGACCGATGATCTCTCTCTCTCTCTCTCTCTCTCTCTCTCTCTCTCTCTCTCTCTCTCTCTCTCTCATTTCCTGTTGTCACTTAGGTGTCTCCTGACAGTGTTCTGGATGTTCTCCTGTCTCCTTTACCTTTCCTGCTATCTAAGATGAGCTTAGACATGTCTACTCATCATAACCAAGCAAGAGTTTCCTGTGGGACCTTCCTCAGCCCATCCGAACAAGCCAGCCTGTGCTGAGTCTGGGCCTGGGCACAAAGACATATCAGCTGTCACAGAGGGCCCACTCTATGTCTTGATGAAGGCAAGGTGAATTCACTAACAAAGGATGGTGGCAAATGCTACACTGGGGATGGTCAGAGTGTGACAGCTAGAGCCAGGGCCACTGCCCTCAGCTGGGCAGAGAGCCTGATGAGGTGTAACTCCTGGGAAGTATGGCATCTGGGCAAGTTGGGAATGAGTGGCACTGGTGTGTAGCAACTCATTTTGACTGTTAATTATTGTCATTACCATTTCTCCATTTTTTACTTAACTTTGAATAGGAATGTATTCATGCCTGAACATTCAGTGTGAAGGGGATATAGAAATGTTTGCCAGTAGAAATGCTAAGTGATTTAAAATTTTGCTAACAGCCACACTGAAAAAAAACTGAAATGAAATTATTTAGTACTGTACTTTATTTAACCCAGTGTTAACATTTACAACACACTGCAAGTTGGACTCTCTGCATTTCAAGTGTTCAAGTTTCCAGAGGTGACAACACAGATAAATAGTGATGTGTTCACCTCTTGTTTCCACCCTGCAGCTCTTCGGTTTCCTCCCTTCAGTTAGCCATTGATAGCTAACTATTGTGTGTAACTACAGATGATTAGTACATATGTGAGCACTTAGAAGCATGTGCACGAGTTGCAGTCGCTCAGCTGCACACCTTTGCTTTTGCATTTTATAGTAAATCTTAATGTTTCCTGCCATTACATAGGAAGCAACCACAGTGAATTTTTTGTTTTAATTGCTGCAGAGTGCAGGATGTGATGGCCCACTCTCAGGAACCTGGAGGCTAAGGCAGGAAAATTGAAAACACAAAGCTAGACTGGGCTGTCTCAGAACAACATGACATTGAGGCCAAGCCTCTCATTTTGTGGCTATCACAGGTTGTTCTCTTTGTACCTCCTATGGGGCATTTATCTGGATCCAGACCATCGGAGCTGAGTTCTCAGAGGCCATGAGTAGTGGAAGCTCAGCCAGTGAGGCCTGCAAAATGACATTCTAGAAGGAGCTACTGTGGATGACGTCATGGAACCCAGGGACATGTGGTGATTTGGGGGTGGTTTCTTGTGGATAGGCTGGAAAGTGAAGTGGCTGTGAACAGAGACAGAGGGAGGAAGCTTGGAGGACAGAAGCTGGGTCACAATTGTCAAATAAGAGGTTTGGGCACCATCCAAAGGAAAGCCATCAAAGATGCAGGGATGTATAAATGTTGGAGCTAATAAGAGAAGGCAAACCATCCACACTGGTGACTCCTATTTTGTATATGTAAAAGTATGAAGAAGACAGAAAAGTCAACCCCAGGCCACTGTGGTATCTAGATGCTAGATGCTAACACTAGTCAGAGTCTAAGCAGAAAGGGAATATTTGCATAACCTTAAAACATCTCCCCAAATATTTGTTAGTGGGGTGATGCTTTTAACACATGACCCAATATTCTTCTATACATCCTCCCCAGGAAGTGGGGCTTAATTCCTCTTGACTTGAAGACACATTTATAATGAGTAGAATTTGGAAAGAGAAATAATAGTAATTTTACTCATGAAGAAACCTGGCTGATGCCACTGTCACGTCAGTCAAGGTAAACATTGTCTGCAGTATACTATGTTGACGTTGTACACCCCTGATGGATGGGCATGTCACTTTCGTCCTATTCTTCCCTCAAACCTGTGATTCTGGATTGGGTTCTAAAACAGGTGATGGAGATTTTGTGGGAAAAACCCAGAAAAAGACCATAGCACAGTGATAACATCTTAGCTTGCTTGACTTTTTTGCTGTTGTTTTGTTTGTTTTTAGGTTTTGGAGGTTTTTTTTGTTTTTGTTGTTGTTTTCTTTTGTTTTTGTTTTAAGAGTGTTCCTCTGTGCAACAGCCCTAGCTGACCTGGAATTTTCTCTGTAAACCAGATTGGCCTCAAACTCACCTGCCTCTGCCTCCTGGAAGTGCTGGATTTAAAGGTGTGTTTGCCACCACCACCATACGCAGCATCTTAGTTTTCAAGACTGCGCCCCAGGGACTTAAGACACAAACATTAGGAAGAACTCATGTTCGTCTCCATGTGCAAACATTCTGTTCATATTGAATTATGTCAGAATACTTTTCTGGCATAAAAAGGTTTTAGAAATCAGAAGAGTGTGTTTTACTGGTGCTTTGACTGGAGAATGCTGGAGGGAGGAAAGGGGTGGCCACAAAAAGTCACAGTGAGATAGATAGATGGTGGAGGGCTGGAAGGGAGCAAGGACAGCAGGACTCCAGAGAGGTGGCTAGAGGGATTCTCTGTATGCTTCAATGGTAGTTTAAATAAAGAAGTGGCGGGGGGGGGGGGGGGGAGAGCCATGTCATCACCATCTTCAGCCTCTGGAATTATGTAGGCAATGCTGTCATACAAAATGACACCATTCTTGAAGAGATGGCAAGAAACAGGAGGAAAAAATTGGTTTTCAGGGAAGCTGTTCTGTTTTAGACCTGCTGAATTTGGGATATGGCAGGGAAATAGACCTATGCACTAGACAACTGGATCTGTGGGCCTGCAGGGCAAGGGGAAGTCATGGCTGTAACTAGTCATGGGCAGCAAAGAATATGTAAAGGATGCTTGAGGACCACCTTTGTAAACTAGTGAGCTGGCCCAAGGAGAGCAGATGTAGAAGGGAAATGGCTTAGAACACAGGCATTTAGAAGCTCAGCCCAGAAGGTGTCATGGAGACTGGAGGGTGTTCAGAAAAATGGTGGCAGTGCTTTTCTGGCATTCAGAGATGGGCTCTAGTAGTGAGGTGTGGGTGCTATGACCAGAACACTGTCCCTCCCATCTACCCATGGTACACATTGTACGGCATGGGGTAAGTTATTTAGCACAATAATGCTGTCATCAGGGTTAGACAACACAGCCCGAGTGGTGTTGCGTTCACAGTGCTCAGAAAATGCTGACTAATGAAAAGAAAACTAGGCAGGCGTCTCCAGGGAATTATGGAAGAGTGCGGTTCAAAAAGGACATGCATGTCACTCCACTACAATGGCTGGAATCAGAAGGTGGGAAATGACAAGCCCTGGCCAAGGATGAAGACAGCCTTATGTGTATTACATCACCTTTGTGTATTCCAAGTAGAGATGTCAGTGGTGCGACCACCATGAAAAACAGTGTAGCTAACCCTCAACAAGTTAAACATCCAGGTAGGGTGTACTGAAGAGACAGCGTCAGGAGGTTGTGAGAGTCACCGTGTGATTCAACAGTTCCACTTTGAGATTTAGATCCAGACAAACTGAAAGTGGGGAATCCAGAGCATGCTCACACACCTGTTTTGCAGTTATTCACCATGGCCAAAAGTACAAAATGTAGTGTATCTTTACATCTGAATATTAATCAGCCTTTAAAAGGAATGAAGTTTTGATATATGCCACAGAGTAATTCTCAATACAGTACAGTATGTGAAATAAGTCAGATAGAAAGAGACAAAGTATATCATTCCATTTCTGTGAATAGACAGAGTCATAGAGATGGAAACTAGATTAGGGGTTGCCAAGGACCAAAGCAAGAGGGAAGTAGGGAGTTATGGTCTAAAGCATACATAATTTCTGTTAGGATGGTGAAAATGTTCTGGAAACAAATAGTGGTGGGAGCTACACAGCATTCCAATGCTGCTCAATTGCATAATAAACAACAGTTAAATCTTAAGTTGGCTGTCTCTTACCATAACATTTCTTTAAAGGACATCATGGCTAGTGTTGCTAAAGCATGATCTCTTGTGCTTTAAGACAGAAGGGCCACTGGTACCAGGTCTGGAGCTCCTGAGATGGGGGGGAGGCATCAGAAGTCAGCTAGCAGGATTGGAGAAACAGCATCAGTTGGTAAAACACTTGCCCTGAAAGCCCAAGGACCTGAGTTAGGTCCCACATGTAAAGCTGAGTGCAGTGACACAAGCCTATAACCTCAGCCATAGTGACATAGGAGGCAGAGGCAGGAAGATTCCCAGAAGCTTGAGGGCTAGCTAGCCTGGCCTTCCAGGAAAATTCCAGCCCAAAAAGAAACTGTTTGTACAAGTAAAGTTTTACTGTGACACAGCCACATCTATTTGTGTGCTCATTCATTGTGATGGTAGTTAAATAGCTGCCATAGAGAAGACCATATGGTCTGTAAAACTAAAAATATTTATTGCCAAACCCTCTGCAGGGAATTTCCCAACCCCTGGCTAGGAAACATCCCTGGTCTTCTAAGGAGTGGGGCTTTCTTAAATAATGCCTGCACTTCTGGCAGACTACTGAGTCAGTAACAGTGCCTTCTCTAATAGGAAGCAGAAAAGACTCAGTGTGGACACATAGCAATGAATAGGAAGGAAAAGGATACAAAGGCAAAAATTAAGATCAAATAAACCCTTACACATTTCTTTCTGCATTTCTTGCCCACTGTGGGCAAACTGATAGCTTGAAGAATTTTTGAGGTGTTAAGGGTGAACCGAGGGAATCCCAGTTGTCCTTACCATCAGAATGTATGGAAAGCAGAATGGCTGTAAGACCTGACTGTTGGGCCCATAAGGGCCACCAAAATGGAGTCTGTGGATATGGGACCAGAGCACCCTCCTTTCTCTTGATTTTCTGGCACAAGGAATTCTAAGTGCTTTTCACCCAAGCCTTCCCAGAAATCCCACTAGTAAATAAATTGTCATTGCACGGCCACTGATGATAAAAGGCTGCAAACTGTAGTTCAGTTTAGTGGTTCCTCATTTGTGTAGGATAATGCTTTAACCCAGAGCTTTCAAGCATCCATTATTTTACATTCTGGGGCTGAGTTTTGAACTTACATCAGACCAAAGACAAATCCAGGGTCTCTAGTACTTCTGTGGCGCAAACTGTGCTAAGTTTTATGCCTAGGTGACCTATGTATCTTCCTAATCCTTGGGTGGCATTTCCCCATTTCACAGGAGGGGCCACCAAGGCCACACATTCTTGACAACATAACCACCCAGAGTTCACTTGTCCTTACTTCATCACTCCTTATTATACTATTGTAGTTACAATGTCCCAGCAATGTAGCAAGAGGGAGATACAGTGACTTCCCCAGTTCATACCTATTCATGCTCATGTGACAAGCAGGTGGCACTCTGGTGACTTCTTTACCTTCCAGGCTGCCTTTGACAATGGAGTCTGCCTAGATTTCTGCAACCATCAAATCAGACAGAAAGGAATGCAGAAGCTATCCACCCACCTCTTGACTTAGGGCCAGTGGGGAAAAAAAATAAACTACATCCTAGAGAGGCAACTTGTGTAGGTCACACAGCCCTTCAGGAGTCCCCTGGCTCTCCAAGCTGCCAGCCTGCAGCTCTTCCTGCCACTGCCCGCTGCCTCCTGCCTGCCTCAGTTGAGGAGGCAGAGCCATTCCCCTGCATTTGAAGTGCTTACCTTGGAGCCCTTTTCATGAATGAGGCCAGATGCAGCCTCCACATTGATCATTTCTGTCCCTCCCCTTTTCTGCTTTCTGTTAAAGGCAGCCCCCCAGCTCCCAGCTGGCTCCTGTCCCCTCCCCCAGCCAGGAGAAGTTATTACATGAAGAGATCAGCTTACCAGTTTTCTTCAGAGCAGAAGCTGAGCTTGGAGCACGGGGTAGTACAGTGAGGGAAAGAACCAGGGAGCCAGCGCGGTGCCTACGGAACTCCAGGCTGCAATCCCCGAGCCACAAGTGTATCTGCAAGCCTTAGCACTTGGCAGCCGGATTCTCCTCCAGGGTAGCTCTGACTCTGGGTAATAATGTTTGTCAGCTACCTGTTATTAACATTGTTCCACACTGAGACAGCAATGTTAGCAAGACCTGGGGGAGAGGTAAGCCAAATAAACTATCTTGTCAGAGTTCTGTTTTTATCAGCATTAAATTTCCCCTTCTGTCTATGAAGAGGGGTCAGGGAATAGATTTTTGTGGTGTGCAAAGAATAATGCTTTCTATGGTTTTATTTTAGGCTTTTCTTACATGGAACTTCTATTCTTCTTGAAGGGTCCTGTGCTTTCTAAACTCTTGTGCTGAGCCTGTCCATGAAGTTGCCACCCTGGGGACCTGGCATGGCCTGGGTGACAGATGCCTTGAATAAGGCATGCTTCCTCTGCCGTTTGCAGGGGTCTGGGGTGATGCATGTCAGATTCTCGTGGGGTCTAGTACAGATGCAGGAAGAGCATTGCCTTTGTGCATGTTTCCTCCTGTGCCTCAGAGAGAATATGTATGTATAAGATTGCCTTTATTTTCTGTCTTCATGCCATACTTTTCTCTTTCTTCACTTTGATGGGCATGGGTAAACCTGTGTTTCACTTTTTGTCATGAGTGTGGAGAGGGAAAGTGGCAGCCGGCAGGGCCACAAGTATGCCTAGATCTGCCAGAGAAGGGAGGCATGCTTTGGGTCTTGGAGAAAGCTTCTTATTGGTCTAGCTCATGTATTTGTTTCATATGTTTCTGAACATCACTGATACCTCCAGGAGCCAGTTTGGATGCAGGCAGAGCCTAAAGTGTTGATTGTTGAGCAGAGAGAAAGGAACACTGAGTGTCCCCACCCTGCCCTGCAAATGAGCCGGCACTAACTTTGACTGTTCCTCCGTTCCTTCCCAAGTCCGAGAGGCTGGGGTGATGTGAATGCAGCCTTTCTCCTGAGCTCACCTTCCTCTTTGAAAAGCTAGTGACCAGATATATCTTTTAAAAGGGCCACAAAGCCACACTTGTCAGCTTTGCCTTTTGTCCCCCTTGTCAGGAGTCAAGTTGAGTCCTGAAAGCTAATAATGCAATTGCTTTTCTCCCGTAAGTGTTCTTCCCCAACCTGTGCCCATGCTGTAAGGCTGGGGTGGGTTCCATGAGCTTTCAGCTCCAGAGTCATTTGTCCCAGGCTTTTTGCCTGGTTAGTTACCCAAGCCCTCTGTGCTGCGGGTAGTCTCTGGGGGAACAGAGCTCTTGAGAGGGAAGTAAAGATACCTAGTAGATTAGGAAAGCTGAAAGAAGACTACTGGCCTCTGCTTGTAGTTGAAGTTTGCAACTTCCCTGTTGATTTTTTTTTTTTTTACTATGTGGAGTTAATGACAAATGGGCCCACCTCACTCAGCCCGGAGCACTTAAGCAGACGAGAGGAAAGCTCATATGGAAAATATTTCTATCACCGCTGCTGACACATCTGGTCAGGGGAGACCTCCATACTGAGCAAATCACGGCACTGCAGCGGCCCCTCCACAGTGTGCCAATTACTCTTATTAACAGCAAGGCAGAAGGCAGGCTTCAGTTACCTGCCCACACGCGGCTCCTGGGGAGGGCCACTCAGGAATGCATGTCGTGGAGCCTCTCATAGAGGCAGAGGGCTCCGCTTCGCCTCACTGTCGGCAAAGGGAAATTAGAGTGGTGCACAGATACGGGCATGCCCTTTCTTTGATGGGGGATAGATAGCACTGACCACTCACTCAGGAGAGTAGGGCCAAACTAGCTTTGGAGTTCAAGTATGTATGCTTAATGTGAGCAGCCAGAAACCCCAAGGAGAGGCAGTGAGATGCCTACAGCACTGCACTACTGAGCCACAGAGCGATCTCCGTGTGCCTTTTCTTTATCTCGCCATTACATGTGCATGTGTGTGTGCGCATTTAAGCATGTGGATGCTTCTATGCATTTTACTCTGTAAGTGCCTGCACTACTAGGAGATGTATAATTAGGATTCCTTTTGCACGTTGGAAGTGAAATGATGAGGAAGGGACATGCCTGAGTCCCCCACCCCCTTAAAAGAGAATGTCATTTATATAGAGCTTTGAAGGCTGTGGCATTTTATAGGGGCATCTTTTTTATTACCATATTACAAACACATACCCATGACCATGTGGCGGCGTCCTTGAGTCACCACAGGTTTCTTTCCTCCTGCCCGTCGATGGCTTTTCTTGTAGGTACTAATTATCTTCCTTTTGGATGATCCTTAAAACACACAGGAGGAAAGGAAGAAAGGGGAAGAGGCGTTGTCCACCCAGGCTGCTGAGCTGGCTGTGTTCTCAGCATGGGACTGTGAGTCAAGCAGCAGAGCTGGGACCAGTTTGCAGAAGCAGTTGTTGTACTGGGTGTGAAGTCTTTCCAGATAAATGGGGACCTGGAGGCCCATAAATGGGAGAAGCAAGTGTGTGCAGAGAAAGTCTCAGTTGGCTGGCACTGTGGGCATAGGTACTTGTCATTCAAGGACAGAGCAACCTGTTATTATGTCAGTGCATGGGTTGGAAAAAAAAGGCTGTTGTTGCCTTTGTTTCCTGGTTGCCATGGCATTGAACTTAGAGCCTTGGAGTCACAGAATGCCTTTGCCCTTGACATGATCAGAATAGTAGCCATGTACATTTGTACACAGTGGTATGTCCTCTGAAGTGCTGTAAATCGCTTGTTGAAGTCAGGCTGGGCTTTCAGTGCATTGAAGAAGTTTTGTATTTATTTGTAATTATTTGTGTGTGGAGGGGTGGTAGGCATATGCACATGAGTGCAGTGCCTACAGGAGCCAGAAGAGGGCATCAGATCTCCTGAAGCAGGAGTTCTAGGTGGCTGTGAGTCAGTCACCTGACTTGGTACAAGGATCCAAACCCAGATCTTCTGCAAGCACAGAGGTTCCTCGTAAGTGCTGAGCCATCTCTCCAGCCCATGATGCAGTTTTAAAAATATGCTTTGTTGGCATTTAGTCCCCTATTTCCAATATTGGGCATGGAACCAGCCCTTGCAGGAACTCCACCACTGCACCCCATTCAACTCTTTCGGCACCCCTGTGAGTGTGGAAAGCATGCCAGGGTGCAGTGTCTTTGTGGACACTGAGGAGTGGGGACACTGCATTGTCTGTCCTTATCCAACAAGACCAGTGAGATCCTGTTATGTGCAGGGAGGAGGAAGTAAGGGCAACTAGAAACAGGTAAGGGTACATATACTGTGCAGAGATGACGTCAGAGGATATTACTTAATTTTGGTAAAGCAACACCTACCCAGGTTTAAAAATCTATATTTGGGCTGCTAATGGTTGTAGATTTTCCTTTTGTGGTAATGAAAATGTTTTAGAATTTAATAGTGTTGGAATAGTTGCACAGCTTTGTACCTATACTAAAAACCACTCGTGGTATCCCTCCCTCTCTCTCTCTCTCTCTCTCTCTCTCTCTCTCTCTCTCTTTCATTTTTGTGCTGGAGAATAAACCTAGAGCATCATGTATGGTAGGTCTTTAACCTACCACTGAGCTACACTTCCAGCCCCAAATTACATGCTTGAGAGGGAGGGGAGAGAAAGACTGTGTATACATACATATTCCTAACTGTAACCTGTTAAGTCTTTATGGTGTTACTTGTATGTAAGTTTTCAGGGCTGACTGTTTGATACTGGACAACTAATTGGTGTGCTCCTCGAGGAGGACCACCTCTTCCATTCCCAGCTTTCCTCAGTTGCCTGTGGTTCTTTATGTAGGGTTGAGGCCTCATGGGCTTTTCCCCAACCAGTTTGGCATGTTCATTGGTGACATCCTTGTTCAGCTCATTAAAATTCTTTATTCTTTGAAAGTTTCTCACATTATATGGTATATATTGACCATATCCATCTACCTCAACCTCCCTCCAACTCCCCCTAGTGCCCTCCATCCCATTTTCTTCCAACTTAATGCCCTCTCTTTTTTTTTTTCCCCTGTTTTTCATTTTGTTACTGATAACCTTGAGTCCAGTCAGTGCTGCCTGCATGCATACGGGTGTTAACCATCTACTGGGGCAAGAACAGCCTATTAGCAGCCACATCCCCAAAGGAAAGTGACTTCCCCTTCTTTGGCAACCATCAATTGCCAACAGCCCAATAGGGGTAGGGCAGGATCTCTCACCAAACCTGGAACCCAATGATTCAGCTAGCTTGACTGACCTATGAGCCCTTGGGATCCTGCTGCCTCTGCCTCCCCAGTGCTGAGTTCGCAGGCACTGACCACCATGCCAGGCTCTTCAACACAGGTGCTGGTGATCTGAACTCAAGTCCTCATGCTCCACACGGAGAGCACTTTACCAACCAAGCCACTTCCCCAGCCCCATTTTCGGGGTTATTCGTTACCCTCAGTCTTTCTTCTCAGATAAAACCTTGGCTCACAGTTACACGTCCTCCATCCAGAATCAACTGTATGTGTTTCTAAATGAAAGTCTGTATGCTTGTGCATATGAGTGCATGTATGCCTTCAATTTCTACCAATTTCCTGTCTTCTTCCTGCCTGTTAGTCTATTGCAACTACAAGCACCTTCTAGAATGATAAGTTGGGTCAGAAAAATGGAAGCCAACAGTCTCAACTCCTTCCAGACTTAGCTAGGAATGCTCCTAGTATTTCACCATTGAGCATGAGGCCTACTAGGTGTACCAGGTAGAAAATGTTATCCAATTAGAAGTTCCTATTCACGGTTTTTAAAATCAGGAATGATTGAATTTTATCACATTTTGTCCAACTTCATCAAAAACACTCATATGCCTTTTTCCGATGATAACGTTTGCATAGTGATTCTATGTGGTCATGGACTGCCTGTGTTTTTACCATTACCCACCTACTGATTTTCTTGTTAGGTTTGATGTGTTCATTACCTGTGCTACTTGATTTATGAATATTGAACTGTTCTCTTTTATAAATCATTGCTATTGGCTCATGGCAATCTTAAATTGTGCCAGCCCAAAGTTTTATAAAATTCAAAAGTCTCTTGTTCATTCACATGCTTTGAAACACTTAAAACATCAGAGGAGTTAACTTTTTTCTCAAAGGATTTTTAAAAACTGAGTTGTAAAACTACTAAGGCCTTTTGTAAAGTAATGGTCTTTTGAGTAGTTACATGTTTAAAAAATGACTCTTGTTCCTATAAAAGGTGTAGCATTTAATATGGATAGGAGACTATGCATACTGCAGAAGCAGATTGTAAAGCAGGATAATTAGACAGCTATGGACATTGCTAGCCCTGTCCACACTACCAGGTGCTCCCTCCACCCTGCCTTCTGTCTTTCAGACAGACATCACAGGAAATGTATGGTTATTTTGTCATTGCTTTTAAAAACAATAATCATAGCTAGCGTGTGTGTGGACGGGTCAAGATAATGTACATCATTTTTTCTTATCTTTTTTTTTTTTTGAGACAAGTTCTCAATATGTAGCCCTGGCTGACCAAGGATGCTTTACATAGGGGGACCTTTAACTCATAGATATCTATCCTATTTTGCCTCCCAAGTACTGGAATTAAAGGCATGCTACACCACACTTGGCTTTAGGCATTGGATTTTATTTGATATTTTCTGTCTATTGAGATAATTTGGATCTTTTCTATTAATATGTTAGTGGGAGAAATTGCTATTTTGGTTATATCTGTGAGCCTAGTCTTTAATGACCAAACAAGCTTTCCAGCCCATATCTTGTTAAGATCTCATGCATGATGGTTATTTTTCACTCTCATATTTTAAAAAAATTACATGACCTGTGCATTATGTGTTTTAAAAAATAAGTATGGAGAGTAGGCTCTTTTTCCCAATCCCAATTTAAGTTCTAACTTACTTATATTGTGGTCAGAAAATGTGATGTCTTGTGATTCTGAGGTTTTGAGAGTCATTGCTTTATGGCTTATTTTATGGACTTTGTGAGCGTTATTTGAGGAAAAATATTCATTTTGATGCACATTTTTATAATTGAGTACTAGAAGTTTAAGAGTATACTTTTATAATTTTATATGGGGGCTGAGTGGATGGGAGATATGTACTTGTTTGCAAGGAAGTATTAAGGTGAATGTGTGTGCGCGCACACATACACACACACACACACACACATGCTAGCACACGAACACATGTGTACCTGTATATGGGAGCAGGGGTCTGTCCTTCTTAGGGAACTATCCACCTTGTTCTCTAAGACAGAATCTTTCACTGGAACCTGGGGTTCAACAACTTAGGGATCCTCTGGCTTTGCCTCTCTAGCAATGAGGTCCCTAAATTGTCAAGTCCTGGGTCTCAGTGGAAATACACCACTAAGCTCAGCTTTTTACATGGAGACCAAACTCAGGCTTTCCTGCCTATGCAGCAGCTGGTCTGTTAAAATTTTCATTGATGCAATAATTGTGCATATTCATGGAATACAGTGGGATACATACCATTTTTAATGAGCAGATAAAGATATCGGTATATCCATCCCTGCAAATATTTTTCCTTTCTTTATATTAGGAGTTTTCAAAATCCGTTAGCTATTTGGAACTGTACAACCATTGTCAACCATAGCTATCCTACTGTGTTTCAGAATCTTAAAACTATTCCTCCTATCCAATTGCACTCCTTCTTTATCAGCTAGCCTTCCTCCACCCCTTCTGTCCACCCTTGGTAGCCTAGGTAACTTTCTACTTTCATGAGATCTGTTTTTAGGCTCCTACAGATAAGTGAGAGCAAGCAGCTCTTGCCTCTTTATACCTAGCTTGTTTCCCTTAACATAATGTTCTCCAGTCCTATCCAAACTTCTGTAAATGATAGCTTTCATTCCCTTTAGCTGAATAATATTTCTCTCTCAATATTTCTCTCTCTCTTTCTCTCTCTCTCTCTCTCTCCCTCTCTCTCTCTCTCTGTGTGTGTGTGTGTGTGTGTGTGTGTGTGTGTGTGTGTGTGTGTGTGCCACACATTTCCCCTATCCATCCACCCATGGGTAAATACCTATGTTGATTCCTTTTGTGAATAGTGACACAATAAGTAGGGATACTTTGATATATCCATTAAATCAAGGTTCTAGATAAAATGGCTCATGTCTGCTATAGCCTTACTAATGTTTGTGTGTCTTTGGTATTTGAAGGGTGCCTGTTGAGATCTCCCACCAGATTCTTTACAGGCCTGAAAAGGGATGGGCCATGGTTACTGTCTCATCAGGCTGCCCTGTCCTTTATGCTATTGACCACTGGTGTTCAGCAGCTCCTTCTTGCTGTACCAGTTGCTTCCGAGTTTAGAATGTTTCCATGTTTGCAGTGATCTATCTGGGTATCCCCTCCCACTGAGTCTTCTTGCCAAGGTAAGCGATCACATCCAGAAATTCCTCAGAATTTGTATCTGCTGATCATGTCCTTTCTTGTTTTATAGTTGTTGTTACATGTGTGTCTTCCCTGCAATACCTGGGGAATCTTTGGAAAAGGAAGAGAAAGACAGGCACCTTTTTTTTGACTCTGTAAGATTTATTTGGGTCCTTTTTCATCCCTTCCAAACAAAACTTTATTGGAGAAACAATTTTTCTAGTCCTCTGTTGTCTCATCTACAAAATATGGTGATGGTAATATTGATCTCAGTAGGTTAATCTAATACAGTATAATATAATAATATAGCTAATATGAGGCCATATTAATAAGATGGTATTGATGGAGCTTGGTAAACTGCAAATGTTTATGCAAATGTGAAGGGTGGCCTTCAGCATCATCTTTTAATTTTTCCTTTCACACGTTCCTATACAAAAGTGGCCAATTGTGGCTGAGATATCATGAGAGGCTCAATGAAAATTTAGTTTGTACTTTTTGCCAACAAACTACTGGGTATATTCGTAGAAAGTCCTATGTTTTGAGACTAGCTGGATGGCTCAGACCATAAAGTGCTTGCCTTGAAACTGTGAAGACCTGAGTTCAATCCCCCAAACCCACATACAATGCCAGGTCTGATGGCATGCACTTGTAATCCCTGCACTGGAAAGGTAGAGATTGACAGAAGGATCTCTGGGGATCCGCTGGCAACTTGCACGCATATCTTGGTAAGTTCCAGGATAATGAGAGACCCTGTCTCAAACAAGGTGGGTGACATTCTTGAGGGTGATACCCAAGATTATCCTCTGGACACCACATGATCATATGCATGTTGTTCTAGTTTGCTTTCTAGTACTGTGATAAACACTGACCAAAAACAACTTGAGCATCTCGCCTAGGCAACACAATAGAGCCAGCCTCGTGTTGGAGGGGGTGTGGGTGAGCCAGACCTAAGGTTGTGAGCATAGGAGAGCTGTCCCCATTACTCATCTGTCTTGAGGCAGCATGGGCTAGGGATAGAAGCCCCCCTACTCACCCCACCCTGTCCATCAAGGCCTGAGGCAGATGGAAGAGCTGACCCTGCGGTCATAAGTGCTGGAGAGCTGTTCCTGCCCCTCATCAGCTGCAGTACTCAGGAGAGTGGCCCCTACACCTCGCCTGAACAACACAGTAGAGTTGTCCCTGACTTGGAGGACAGGAAACCAGAGAATTGGCACCTCCTTTTGCCTATCACTGCAAAGGGTAAATTAGCCAGGGCAATCCTGGAGAGCAAAGACAGGGAGAAAGTTGATGGGCTGACCAACCTTGCAAGTGTGGAACCAGGGCTATGTATTGGCCCACTCCAACATCTACCCCATCTGGGATCTGCTGGAGCATTGTGGGGCTGGAGGGGCTGGAGCATTGTGTGTGTGTGTGGGGGGGGGGAGTCAGTACACCACACGGGGCAACAACGGGATGTCCAGGAAGAGGCCCAGTTAGGGCCCATTGGTGATGGTGCAGCAGAGAGCAGGAGCTTGACCCAGACCAATAATTCTTTTTGATAAATGCCTGCATGTAAAAATATATGGTTAAAGAGGTTTATGGCTTGACTCACTGTATCAACTGCAGCTTTCATGATCAGGTTTTTCCCCCTTCTTCCTTGTTTCTTTTTTCCTTTATGTTTTTTCCTCATTAATTTTATTTTGTTTTATTTTTGGAGTAGAGAGGGAGACAGGTAGGATTGGAAGGCATGATGTGAAACACACACACACACACACACACAAACAACTTGAGGAGGGGAGAGTTTACCTGGCTTACAGGTTATAGTTGATCAAGGGAAACTAAGGCAGGCACTCAGGGCCTTATGTTTTGTAAATGAAAGTACATTGTCTAAAAACAAATCCTACCACGGGTGGCTTCTCTCCTGTTTGTTTACATTAACTATTGACACTTATGCTTATTAGCCATTTCTCCTTTTAAAAGATATTTGACTTAATCCTATTTGCTGATTCAGCCAATTAAAAAAATATTTACTTTAGCTTAGAAAGTTAATGTGACTCCATAGAAAGAATGCTACAGTTTCAATGCAAGCCTATTTAAAGGGCAAATTGAGTAATGTAAAACGGAGTAGTTTTTATTAGAATATATTGAAATCAGACAATCTATATTTTTTCTTATTCCTACATTCCCATAAAGCAAAACAAGCAGCTCTGAGTTATACCCATTATAGTCTCTAGTATTTTTGTGTATAGAAGGCTTCATGTGTTAGGCATCCCTAAGACTGGACCTGAGTGCCCTCCAAAGGTTGGCACTAAGAAGAATTCGTGAGAGCTGACATATGAATGACTTTAAACGTGATGGCCAGAACCAGCCCTGCGAAGAAAACAGTATATGAGGTGGGTTTGAGAAATGCTTAGAAGTTCTATAGACAGACCCTGGAGGAGGCATCCTAAGTCTCAGGAACAATATAGACAAAGAAAGTATTGAGTTGGGGAAAGCATGGGCATATTTAGACAATGGCAATTTTGTTCCTCTTGGCTAGAACATTAAGTACCCACAGGAGAAGATAATGCATGTAGGCTGGAGGACATGTTGTTCACAATACAACCTCAGCATTCTAAATAAAAAGGATTGAGGGGAGCATTTTGTGGCCAAATATACCAGTTTTTGAAAGTGTTCCATGGCAGCTTGTAAAGAGAGACTTTACATTTGTAGTATAAATATAGACATGTGTAATGTATGGGCACTCATCCATATAATTATGCCATTCCCTTATTCTGTTTGGATGTGTTCTTAAATCTCCTAGGTTCTAGGAGAACTCACTAAGATTAAATGATTTCCTAAATGCATTTCAGCTTTAAAATAGTCTGAGCTATAAATGTAGACTGTGAGCCCCTGAATAGTGTTAGTGCCTTCAACTCAGAGGGCACCTAAAAGCCATTGGTTTCATGGCACCCAGACCTCAGCTTGAATCTCTGGTCCTCTGTGTCTCTTGCTTTGCTGGGTTGGATGACTGCTTTAAACATCACTTAGCATTGTTCAAGTGGGAGACTCATGTCAGCATCAGTGTTAGGGAAATTGAGGAAAGTGTCCCCCATAAAGTGTGTATACAGAGCCTCAGTGGGTGGCAGCTCTCAGTTTTGGAAAAAGTAATGTCTGTGTCTCTTATGATCTGAATATGAAGTGCCCCCATATACACATTAAATTACCCCTTCTGGTGGTACTATCATGGGATGTTCTGGAAACTTTAGTTACTGAGGGAAGTAGGTCGTTGAGGCAGGTCTTGGGGGTAGCTTTCTGTCCCTGGCTCCTTCCAGTATCTTCCTACTCAAGCCTACAGTGAGGTGAAGAAACTCCTTTGTCATGTGCTACTACCACCATGATGGACAGAACCTCTAAACCATGAAATAATATAAGTCCTTTATCTTTAACGTGTTCTTTGGTCATAGCTACACAGAAACAACTAATATGACCTCAAAAGCCTAGCATGAGGGAATTAGGGGAATTAGGAAATGCTGTTGTGGGGGTGTGTCAAGTTAAAACACAGTGTAGGGCTGGAAGATGATGCAGTTGGTAAAATGCTTACCACCCCCAGGCCCGAAGACTTGAGTTTGAGCCCCAGGATCCGCATTTTTTAAAAAGCCAGGCATGGTGGTACATGCTTGTAATCAAAGCACTGAGAAGATAAAGACAGATAGGTCACTGGAGCTCATCGGCTAGCTAGTCTAGATTACTTGGTGAGAGACCCTGTCTCTAAAAACAAATGGAAGATACCTTAGGAGCACCCACACATACCAAGGTTAACTCTGAGCCTATACACACAGAATATAAAGTCAGTGGAATGAGAGATGCTTATAGGATCTATAGGCCTGGGAAGGGACAAGCATTCCTGAGAATAAAAAGGACCCTGGAGAAGGGAATTTTATCAACAAAAACCCAAAATGTGCTTCCACATTCCTCTAGCAAGTCTGATGGCCATCAGAGGTTCAGAAGGAAGTGGAGCATGGATAAAAATGTCTTGGGTACTTTAAGAATGGGAAGAAAGGGGTAAACTGTTGCTAAAGGAGAAAGAACAAAAATGAGGTTCCTAAGGCTTCAAGTTGGTCATAGAATCCCAGTTGATGGAATGCAGAGCTAGAAAGCCTATATGGTTTTCACAGCAAAGAGCCTCAGCTGGGCCAGGCATGGGTGGTGCACGCCTTTAATCCCAGCACTTGGGAGGCAGAGGCAGGTGGATCTCTGTGAGTTTGAGGCCAGCCTGATCTACAGAGCAAGTTCCAAGACAGGCTCCAAATCAATACAGAGAAACCCTGTCTCGAAAAACCAAGAACCACCACCAACAACAAAGAGCTTCAGCTGGAACTTTGATCAACACACAGTTAGTTTCCTTGTGTGGAAAGAGATCACCCAGCCCATTGAACTCATTTTACTTAGGAGGAACAGAAATCCTTGAGAAGGTTTTACAGTGTGCCCCAGACCCCTGCATGGGTTGGATAGTGAGTAGTCCAAGAAAAACTGGATCTGTAGAAGCCAATTGTGGCATCTAAAACCATTGAATGAATGAAGGCTTAGGGCTACTTGAGAGTGCCTGTGGTTTTAAATTAATGCGTTTAAACTGGAGACATTGGCTGTGTTGACTGCTATCTGCAGAGATCTCAGCTGCACACAGTTTGTTCCTGCAAGTATGCTTATGGTTAGATCTGAATGTCAACCACCTGAGACTGCTGGAAGGTAACTGAGGAGGAAGGGAAAGGTAGACCACACCTCTACCCCCTTTTACTCAACATGTTACTCACAAAAGCTAGGAAGCATTAAGGGTGGCTGCTAAACACCAGTGGGTCAGAGAAGAGCCTGACTTCAGTCTAGCTTTCTTGTCCTGAAAATATAACAGAGAAGTAGGAACCTGAGAATTACCATGACCTGGATATAATTTGGGGTCCTCTTTATACCACCACCAGCATTCTGCCCCTTCAAAATCCCTCCTGTGCCAGGACACCCTGGTTTTCATTTGCCTTGGGGTACCTTCTTTGGCATACTCTGTAACATCAACCATTGGATCTAGTTTGACCTTAGTCGCTGCCTTGACAGTTTCTCCTTTGACTATCCAGTCTCCCATTGAGCCAGAAAGCACCTGAAGCTGGGAAACTCTCTCTCTCTCTCTCTCTCTCTCTCTCTCTCTCTCTCTCTCTCTCTCTCTCTCTCTCTCTCTCTCATTACTCTGTGGTACAGAGTTTTGTTAACATGGATACATACATGCAGCAGCACACGGTTGGTAAACCTTTATATCATACTGGGGTCAAAACTGTGTTGCATTGTATGATTTGGGGATATCTGTCAGAGACACGGTCCACCCCATCAGGAGCGCAATCTCCTCAGGAACCTTTGGTGTAAGCTCCAGGGAGTGTGAGGCAGCTCATGTGGAACTGTATTTTCTTAGTGCTCTCTGAACGACCATTCAAAGGCAGAGAAGTGACAAACACCATTGAAAACATATACACCCTGTGCAAGCACTTCAGGGGCAGCAGCTAAAGGGATCCCTCCACTTAGGAAGCATTTTCATGATCAGCAAGATCCTAAAACCCTTAATACATCACTGTGGTTAAGCCACATAGCAAGCATTTTGGTACTTACTCCTGAAAAAGAAAGCACACTGGAGTAGAAAGGAAAGTCCAAGTATGTTAATTAGTTCTGAATAACCAGGTTGTGAGTATATTCATTACCTCTGATTTGCTAGGTTTAGAGGAAGTTTGTTTGTATGCCTAACAGAGAAGACCTTGTCTGGTCTCAAAAGAGCTGGTCTGCAGCGAGGGCTCCCTTCTTCCGGGTCACGCTCTTGTTGGCAATAAATCACCCAGTGGGTGAGGATGTCTTTCATTCCATGTGGCAAATGCACATTGAGCCCCTGCCATGCCCTGGTCCCCAGAAGGGTCCTGTGACTCACAGGTTTAAGGCAGCCTCAGCTTGTTGGGATTAGGAGGGATCTGGTCTGTTCATCGTCGATCTCAAGGATGTGTCTGTTAGCCAATTCCATAATGTATTTCATTTTTCTTCATGTTATTTTTCTATAGTGATAAAAATACAATTGTTTGCTATTTCACAGAATAGCCTGTGCCAATGTTTATGCTTTCCCACTCAGGGACTAGATGTGTGTGCTTTCAGTGGCTCTGTGGCACTCCCCCTGTCATCCCTCTGTGGGAATCACCACAGGTGAGGTACTCTGCTGTCACCATGCCTACTTTGTACACAGACCCCAAGACAAGTTCCGGCTCCTAGAAGGTAGGGTTGATCAGAGCGTAGTGTAGAAACCACTGGAACAGGTGTGGGTAGGTATTGGGCTTTCTGTTTTTTGGATTTTTTTTTCTTATAATGGTACTGAGGATTGAACCCAAAGCCTTGTGTATGCTAGGCAAATGCTTTACCCCGAGCTGTGTCAATGGCCCCTAATATTGATACTTGGAGAAACAAAGTAATAGCATGGTTGATTCTGCTGATGAGATCAGGGTATGTTTCCCAAAGGAGAGGAGATTTCATTTGGACATGTGAAGTAAGCAGGGCTTTTTAAGTTGAGAAGGATGGATGTGGATTAGGTGAACTTTCCAGATGGGAAATGGTATGTACAAATGCAAAATGTCTGCCATAGTTCATATTTCTTATCCAAAACACAGCTGTTTCAGAATATGGCAGTATGGTACATGTATGGTTTAAGACTTAGCACAAATTTTACTCAAACCCTTGACTGTGTCCCAGGCAGTTGCAGGAGTGCAGTTTGTCAACTCTTATTAATGGCATATCATCAGTGAAGCCATGTTTCACAACCAAATGAATACAATACCAAACTTACCATAAATAAATACAGCCAAACATCAGTCACTAAAAATTCACCTTGAATTGTTAAGCTTTTTGGATTTAGAGATTTTGAATAAAAGACTGTGCCTGTAGTCCCAACAGATTCCAAGAGCTAACTGTCACTGAGCCGACTTAGGCTGCAAACTCAGCCTGGAGCCTGTGGGGGAAAACACACCAGTTGACCAGCTTAAGTCTTGGCACAGATCTGGAAGTGGGTAGTAGGTTCAGCCTGCTTGGATCATAAAGTGACTTGGGGGTTGTATTTCTAGGAAATGTGATGCTTGGTAAGCAAAACTCACAAGTATATGGGTCTGGAGTAATGGCCCAGAGATTAAGATCAGGGACTGCTCTTGTAAAGGACCCGGGTTTTCTTCCCAGCACCAGTGATGAGCAGTTCACAGCCATCTATAACTCTAGCTCCAGGGACTCAAACATTCTCCTGAACTCTGAGGACACCTTTCCTCACATGCACACACACACAGACACATATGCATATACATGTAATTAAATTAATAAAAAGAAATATCTTTTAAAAACACCACAGATATTCACTATGTGGGTATCAAAAATGTAACAACATAATATGGCTTACCAGCATGCAGTCTTAGAAGCAGAACACATTTTGGACCCCACTGTAGCTAACACACATGGGGGAAGAGTCTTCCTCACATAAGCCACTGCCCAGCTACCTGATGCTGGCCATTAGAACATTGCAAAGTCCACAGCAAGGAGCTAATTGCACAGCACAGAGATCAGATGGCTTCAAAATGCAAGAGACTGCTGCTGCAGGCTGTTTCACAGGCTGAGCCTGGGAAGACTTGCTGGGAGTGACAGCAGAGACCAGCTATCCCTGATTTCTGCTGTACTCTGTTGTAAGTTTAACTACAAACAAACATTGCAATGAATCTTCAAGGAATAGCAGATGGATTTTCCTGGGCCTTGAATGAAACTCTGAGACGAAAGGACAATAAATCACAGGAGAATAGTGACAAGGGGAAAACATACTCTAATTTATTGACCAAGAAAGAAAACCAAAGGAACCATTGGGTCAAAAGGGCTAAGCCAGCCTCAGAGGTGCTCAGCACACAAATGTGACAATGGCAGACAGAAGTGGCTCTTTATGACCACATAAAGGTCTTGTTTCTTTGCTTTCTCAGCGGGTCCTACAACTGAAAGAGACCAAAAGACCTGGAAGAATAGCACTTTAGGTACATCTGGCCCATCGCCACCTCAGTTTTCATTACAGGAACTCTGGGGTCCAAAGAGGAGAGCCATTCAATAATAACAGCTAACCCTTAAGTAGCAAACAAACCACCTCATTTGGTTTTATTTTAGAGTTCTTTCTTTCCTCTCTCTCTCTCTCTCCCTCTCTCTCTCTCTCTCTCTCTCTCTCTCTCTCTCTTTCTCTCTCTCTCACTCTCTCTTTCTCCCTGAAATTCAATAGTGAATTCAAGTACCCCCAGGCATGGTTATTCTATAAGAGGGCATAATCTGGATGTTGTACATGTTTTCTCTTCACGGATATTTAATCAAATCAAAATGCAAAGTAGATTTGAAATAACTGTGAGTTAAAATGCTTATTTTAAAAATATTGGCACGCCTGTGGCCCAGGATGGTGCCCTTGCATTTCCTGAGCTAAGTATCAGCCAACAAACCGCAGCCCTGGTATTGATGGGACATCTACTTTGTGGTCAGGGGCTAGACGTTTTCCTGTACTCTCTTCCATGGTCCTCCATGATAGATTAATATCACACTTAAAGGTTAGAGAAGCAGTGTGCTGCTTGCCAAAGGGTGGGGTTAGGATTCTTCCTTGTTTCTCAGACACTGCAAGACAGCATCTTGCACTGCTCCTAGTGAAGATGCTGCTCTCAGGACATTCTGCCCCATCCTTTCTTGTCCTCTAAACAGATGGTGCCACTTGTGGGTTTCCATGCCTCCAAAGGCCCTGTCCATTTACAAATTGCCCTCACTGCCCCCAGGCCCCACAGTGACTGCTCTGTCCCTCCCCAAACCATTCCATGTAGGCATTTCACTAAGAGATATGATAGTCACTTCAGACACTGATTCTTCTCTCTGGGGGCCACCCAGTAGCTTCCCACACTGAAGGCTCGAGCAAAATAGGCTGGGATTCTGAAACCTTTTTCAGAAAAGAACACCAGGAAAGAATGTTGTGATTTCCACCCCCCACCCTAGACACTTGAACTCATGTAGATGAAGCACATTGTGCATGACGGGATTGCAGGGCCAGTGGGACCAAAGGCCAGTCCTCTCTCGTTAGTGGCTAGTAAAGTGGGCCAGTGTGTGGCTTAGTTGGTGGTATTTACCCAGCATTCACAGAGCCCTGGGTTCAGTCCCTGGCATTATATACAACCAGGTGTGGTGGCACATACCTATAATCAGCACTTGAGGAGGTAGAGACTGGAAGAGGTCAGGGTCAATCTGAGAGAGAGAGAGAGAGAGAGAGAGAGAGAGAGAGAGAGAGAGAGAGAGAGAGAGAGAATGGTGTGGTGAGCAGGTGTAGAGAAAGAAGGGCACTCAGAGAGCCATGCAGGTGGGGGTGGGGGCAGAGACACAGCCAGACAGACTAGGAAAATTCAGGCTAAATAAAGTTAGTGGTTTGGCTTCACACATCGATGCTACAAGTTCATTCTGTAGAGTGGTTCCTCCCCAGGGTGGTGGTGTTGGATATAGCCTTGACATTGAGCATGTGTACCTGCCCTTGGCTGGTCAAGAGGACCTGTATAGGAGGTAGTGTGTTCTTGTCACCACTGTGTGCTGAGTCATGTTGGAACCACAGTTGACTAGAAACCACCCCCTTATTTTCCCAGGGACACACTATTTAGACATAGAAAAGTAACAGCACAAGGGTGTTATCCCACAGCAGCAACCACAGACACCTGAACTCTTTTTTTGTTTTGTTTTGTTTTGTTTGTTTTTGAGACTTCTGGGAGTTAGTGTAGCTCAGAACTCAGAATTATTGCATGGAGAAGCAAGAAAGATGACATACTTGTGCACCCACACCTTGTCCAGCTGAGGGCTGCTTCAGGCGCCTTCCCATTCCAGCGCCACCAACTGACTCCAAGACAGAGCCACAAACTCTTCCCAGGAGCTCACTGATGACACAATACAGGGGTTGAGGCAGAGCAATGGCAATGCCATTCACAAGGGTCTAACAGAGGAGGTTCCATCAACAGTAAAAACCAGGAAAGCCAGAACATGTAGCTGGAATTTTCTTTGGGCCACCAACCAGCTCCCAAATAAAGACGCAGAGATTTATTATTAATTATGAATGCTCAACCTTAGCTTACATTTGTCCTACTAGCTATTTTAACTTAATTTAACCTGTTTCTATTCATCTATGTTTTGCCTCAGGGCTTTTTACCTTTCTTTCGTTCTGTATATCCTACTTTCTTGCTCCCTCCACATCTGTCTGTCTGTCTGTCTGTCTGTCTGTCTGTCTGCTGGCATCTCCCTGGTGCCTCTTTTTCTTTTGGTCTTGAGCCTAAATTCTTCCCACTTACTCCCCCCTGCCCAGGAGTTCCTCTTATACCTCCTCCCTTGCTATTGGTCATTCAGTTTTTTATTAGACCAATCAGGTGCCTTAGGTAGGCAAAGTAAAACAGGAATACATCTTTACATAATAAAATAAATAGTTAAGCAAATAGTCCTTAACATAAACAAATATAACACACCTTTTCATAGTTAAACAGATATTTTACAACAAGAATATCTGTGTGTGTGTGTGTGTGTGTGTTGTAGTGTGTGTATATCGTATGTGAGTGTGTTGTGGTGCATGTGCTTACATGTGAGTGTGCAAAGTTTATGCAGGCTTACCTACAAACCCTGACTTTGATGACTCTTTGTATCTGCCTCTTCATTTTGGTCATTGAGAAACTCAAGACCAATTTGTAGCCCTCTTCTAGCTATTAGATGAGACCTCCAGGAAATGAGTCTTCCCCAATTTCACTGCTGTTTCTCTTCCACGCTTTCCTCGTGCCTTGTTTTTGTTTGTTTGTTTTTTATATTTATCCTTATCCTGTTTTTGTATGCCTTTGAAAACTGCGCAGGTCCTTTTATTGGTATAGGATGCAAAAACCAGTTACTCAGAAAAATGAGAGAGAGAGAGAGAGAGAGAGAGAGAGAGAGAGAGAGAGAGAGAGCTGGGCTAGTCACACTCCTGCACCTTCTCTTGTTTTAGATAAATTTAAGTTTTAAAGTCAGAGTCCCTGGCCTCCATCATCAAGACCCTGAAACCACCAGGTACTTGTGCAGGCAGCAAGTGTGAACTGACTCACCAGAGAGCTGCAGACTAAGTTGAGAGCATGTGTTCTTCAAAGTGACTACAGAAGCAGAATGTCCCTCCTCCCCCTGTGTCATAAAACAAGAGACTCTGGCATGGCACACATGATGCTGTGAGAGGTCCCCCAGGGCCAGGCTGGAGCCTGTGATTCCTAATTTAGGTGAGTTGGAATTCAGGACCCTTTCAAAAGACCAATGCAAAAACAAACAAACAAACAAACAAACAAAAACAAGTACCAGCAGAGGTGGCCTGCAGTACTTTCCATAACTGTAATCGCATACAACACCCCCTCAGCTAACGTTTAAAATATTTCCTTCTGTCCATGATTTTTATCAGTTATTTTTTTCACCGCTTATCTGTGCGGTATGTTATAATTTCCTTTAATGAAAATGCATGAACTTCATATGAGGAGAAAATGGAAACTGTTCCATCCCATCTGAATACTTTCCTCACAGTGCCTCCCCCTCCTTGTCCTCTCTCCTAAATGCGTTCCTTTCTAAAAGTAGGTGCTTGGCCAGAAATATCCAGGATAAAATGTGACCTGACACTGAAAAATTCAAAATTTTGGTTGTTTTCCTCACTGGTCAAAAGCTCTGAAGGAATGTAGATTCCATCCTCCAGCGCTCACAGATGTGGGGCAGATCCACGCTAAGGTTCTCTCTGACATTTGGTTTTGTATATCAAGGAAACCATCACACGTGTAAGAGTTAAAAGGAGGAAAGAATTACGAAGGGAAGGGGGGACTTTAAAATGGTAAATTCTACTCTTGTTTGTTTACATTAATTTATTGTGTGTGTGTGTTTGTGAGTGCACATTGTGCAGGTCAGAGGACAAATCGCAGGAGTCAGTTCTCATCTTCTACCATGTGGGACCCAGGGATCAAACTCAGGTCATTGTGTTTTGAAGCTAGAGTCTTTAACCTCTGAACCGCCCTGCCAGCCCTTGTTTGTTTCCCTTCTCCATAACTGACAGTGGTGGCCGATCATCTCTTAAAAGGTATTTGTTTGTGAGACTTCATTCTACAAACAACGTGAAGCAACCTTTTTAAATTAAGTGAACATAGCATGTAAGTCAACAACAAGGAAGGGAAAACGCAGTAAAGGAGAAACTTGGGTAGAACAAAAGTGAGACACAAATAATACTTGTGTCAAAAACCCATGCCACTGAGTAACTACTGGAGACAGATGGGAGATTTTGCTCTGAGTTTCCCAGTAGTGAAATCAAAGAAACCAATACATTCAAATATGCAACTTGTAGGACAGAAAAATAAAGCTCATTCATTTGAGGAAGACTTCTGAGCTAAGCAGGCTGAAGGAGCGAAACAAAGGGCTTGAAGCACAATTCATTCTGACTCTGGGAGTCAGAGCCTCTGTTGAGAACTCAAGTCAAATAACCTAACATCAGCTGAGCACGGGGCTCGAGTGTCAACCACTGTCTTCACCAACATAATCACAGCACAGACACATCAGCTTGCTTATATCTTGAAAGCAAAAGGATGTTTCCTGGAAGATGCATGCTTATATCTTCAAAGCAGAAAGGTGTTTTGTAGAAGATGCATCTGTTTACTTAGTTGCTCTGTGGCAGTGGGAACATGACATGGTGACAGATCAGGAAGCAGAGAGCCAAAGACTGGAACCAGGTGCTGGGTATAATAACCTTGATAGATTCACCTCTGCCTCTGGTGACCTCCTTCTGCCCACTAGGCCCCGACTTCTAAGGGTTGTACATCCTCCCAAATAGCACCACCAGCCAGCTAGGTACTCCAAATACAAACCTGTGGGAATTTCAAATTGAACTCATAACATATGAGGGAAGTAAGATCTCATGTCTTATCACTGGTAACCTGGACTGTGAATCTGAAACTTGATAGCCTTTCCCACCATTTCATCATTTAAGGGATATACTTATGACTTTGACAAAGTCACTGACAAAAGCAGCGTAAGGGTGGCAGGGCTTATTTGACTTACAGTTTGAGGCCACAGCCCATCATAGCTGGGACTCCAATCAGGAAGCAGAGGGGTGAATGCTTGTTTTCTCCTTTTTATTCTGCCCAGAACCCCATCAATGTACTGGGAACTGGCACCACCCACATTTAGCATGTATTGCTCCATCTCAATTAACTCAATCTAGAAAGTCCCTCACAGACACACCCAGAGGTGTGTCTCCTGGGGGATTCTAGTCAAGATGACATTCAGTAGTAACCATGACAGAGCACAGGCCCTGGTGCTAGAAATAGGAACATTTGATTTTGAGAGTCCATTCCTAGGTGTGTCATTAACTAGCTGCGTAGGCCCAGCCAAGTCCCTTCTCTTCTCAAGCTGCACCCTCTTCAGCTGGAAAATGAGAGGGTTGTTGACTTACCTAGGAAGATTCATTCCAGCTGCCCTAGCCTAGTATCTCGGTGGCTCCAGGCAGTTTCCCAGACTACACCCTAGGGTGTTCTGAGTTATTTGCACATTAGCAGTTGCTCTGCAGTAGGACTCAGTGTGTCTGGATCACTTACCTCCTCCATTGCCTCAGCCTGCTTGGGGCCAGGGAGTCTTACAGGCTAAGGGAAGCCAGAACTCCTTGTGAGCCCAGGTGCTAGGCAGGGTGTTTCCAAGGCACTCACGGGACATATTTTATTGCCACTTGATGGATGCTTCATCTTCCATGCATTATCTGAGCAAGAGTCAAAGCTCTCCAGACATTGGAATCAGACCCGGTGCAGAACTCAACAAAACAAACGAAAGCTCTGAGCCCAAGGACCCATGCACACATCTTGCATTCTTCCCTGCCTCCGAGGAAGGGCTTCCCTTGGGGTAGGGGAGCAGGGGTGCAGAACGCTGTGTGCTGGTTTCCTGTGCCCAAATAAACAAACCCCATCCTAGGCTTAAGGCTCCAGGTTTGTATCTGGCACCCCTTGTGCCTTAAAGTTTCTGTATTGAATAAAAACAGAAATGTTTAGCAAATCCCAAGAAATTCCTTATTTAATGGAAAAAAGAGATCCCCAGGCTTATATTTCAAAATGTGATTTCCATGTTCCCATTGCAATGAGGGAAGGTCACCTCACCAAATCCTCAGCTGTCTGGTATGGTTTTGTTTTGTTTTCTTTTTAAGCCAGTGTTTATCCCCTAGAATACATTTTTGAGTACTTATATGGTGAACAAGATTCTCCTGTAGCCCTGCAGGAGAGATGGAGATGAATATCCTTGCAAAGGTTACTGAATAAACTGTAGACATTTCCATGATGGTCTACAGGCACCCTTGTCTTCCATATGTGCTAGCCTTTCCATACTGTATAATAACTGCATATGTGTGTTTCTGTACTGTATAATAATTGCATTTGTGTGTATGTGTCTATACTATATATCTGAGCTCAAGTCCTCATGCTTATTCAGCAAGCACTTTACCCACTGAGCTATCTGGCCAGTCCTACATGACCATCTGTCTGCCTTGATAATGGCAGTACAGTCAGCTGCCTGTGACCATAAGCAGCTCATCTCATTAGCTTGCATGACATCCAGGAACAACCCGGGTCATAGCTGTCAGTTTTTTTTTTTTTTTCCTCAACAACTTAGCAGAGTAGATTTTGTTTTGTTTTGTTTTGTTTTTGGAGACAGGGTTTCTCTGCATTGCTTTGGAGCCTGTCCTGAAACTAGCTTTGTATACCAGGCTGGCCTTGAACTCACAGAGATCCACCTGCTTCTGCCTCCTGAGTGCTGGGACTAAAGGCGTGTACCACCAGTGCCCGGCTAAAGAGTAGGTTTTTTTAAACCCACTTCATGTCCCTGCCAGTCTAACCTGCTCTTCCTTTGGGGGTATTTGACTTTTATTATAACTGTAATTAATAGTAATTGTTGAGAAAAAGGGACAAAAGGACAGGAAGCAACAGATACCATGGAAAGGGATTTAGAATAGTATAATGAAGTCAAAGTCTAACAGTAAGCTTACTGGTGTTAAGACTTTTATTTTTTCTTGTTTTATTTATTTTGTGTATATGGCTGTTTTTGATACCCATGGAGGCCAGAGGCAGTGTCAGGTGCTGGAACTGGAATTACAAAAGGTTGTAAGCTACCATATGGGTGCTAGGAATTGAACCAGGGCCATTCATAAGAGCAGTCAGAGCTCATAACTGCTGAGCTATCTCCTGCTTCTACTATTAGTATTCTGGATGTGTTACAGTATGTTGTAGGAGCCAGAAGGAATGCTCTCCCAATAAAGACTAGGGTTACCTGGGAATTTTGCTGAAGACAGACTCTAAGGCCTTTGATGGCACATTGAGGAGGGTACTTCATCTCGAGGACATGAGACAGTTGTACTGTGTGGAGCTGCAAGTGGAGGCCTGAACTCAAGTTTACTGTGGCATCTGTGAGGAACCAGCAGCAAAATAGAGAGAACTGAGTTCTGGGGACGATTGGTAGGTGAAGGCTCTGAGTCTTGTGAGCACAGGAATTGTGACTTCCATGAACGACTAACCCATAGCCTTGTCCAGTGCCTGATACACACTGGGAGCTCAATATTTGCTGTGCCTTAGTCTGTTATAGGAATCCAGGCTGAAAATGCCAAGGATAGTGAATGGGAACAGAAGACAGAGACCCCATGATAAAGGCATTTAGGAAGGGGTGCGGTTGAGATTAATTGATTTGTAAAGCCAAGTGCCCACCCCCTCTACTTTTTTTTTTTTTAAGCCAAGAACAAAAACTAAAGTGTGACTTTTGAGAAGGTATTCCACTGTAGGAGAGTGCTGGCCAGTGGAATGTTTCAACCCTTCTAAACTTTAATCTCTGCTTTGTGAATTGCATAGCTTGGTCAATGGGTCCCTTCTTCCCTCAGATGCCACCTGTGAAATAAGTTAAACACCATACTGTTTTAATGTAAAAATATTTCCTGAAACCCACTGTATAAATTAATGACTCTCTAGGGAATTGGATAATCTAATTTCCCCGCTACAATATGTTCATTCACGTGTGTGCTATTGCCGTGGGGGTAGGTTATGAATCAACTGTTTCTGAAGGATTATGGCCCATAATAAATGTCTGTATGAGGCCTGATTGATCTCTTGTGGTCTCACGAGTTGTGACTTCATTTAGAAACTTAATACTAATTGTGTGGCTTTGATTACTTTTGATTTCACTGTGTCCCCAGGTCCTACTAGAAGCCTGGAACAAGGAAGGTGCCTAATAAATGCCTGCTCCATGAAGGACTTCCCATGCTTTAAGAATTCACCTCTGGGGAATCTTAGGGACCAGAGAGAATCTCTGTGGTTCAGGCAAGCTCGGACTTGACTGTAGACTGTAAATGTGCAAAGACGTTAGCTGTCTTCTACTACCATGGTACATAGTAGGCCATCAGAATGCACCCACTGTGCTGGGCAGCCCTGCTGTCACCCTGGCCAGTGTGTAAGTACAGTTCAAGCATGAGCCAGGGAAGTAGTGCCTCCTTTACCAGCTGAGCCATCTTCCCACCCCACTGGTCTATTTCTTTCAGGCTGTTTGCTGGGAAGCTTCAAGGTCTGGTCCAGTATCAGCAAGCGGGAAGATGGGGATGTGTGCCTTGGTTCTGATTTTAGCCTCTTCCGGATTTCAATGAATCTCCCACCCATTTACTTTAAATTCTTCTCTTATCATTCTGGATACTTTTGTCAATCATCTTAAATCTATTTTTTAAAATATTCCTGCTAATTCTTTGAGAATTTGATTTTTTATTATATTGACAACCCCCCACAATGCTTCCCAGTTCCGCCCTCACCAACCAACCACTCTGCCTGTGTGCACTGCCCCTCCCATGTATTCATCCAACTTGTTTTTCCAAATACTCTTGGGTGTGGGACTGGCCCTGGAGCTCAGTCAACCTACCACTGGTCACACTCTTAAAGAAAACTGATTCCTCCCAGCAGCTATCAAATGTCAATAGCTCTTGGGTAAGGGTGGGACTTCCTACCCACCTCCCTTCTCCCTGCTGACATTTTGTCTGGCTTAAGCTTGCCCAGGTCTTCTGCTTGATATCTTAATTGCTGTGTGTTCCTATGTGTTCTGCTGTTATCCCTAATAGACACCAGCACCTCTGGTTCCTTCAGTCTCTCCTCCCCATCTTCTGCAAGTATCCCCGAGCCTTGGAAGGACACAGGTGTCCTACCTAGGACTCAATAATCTGT